>NC_092380.1:46053242-47253242 GCF_030028105.1 Mobula birostris | reverse complement strand
TTTTCCTAATTGGCCACCATTCAGATAATAATCTGTTTTCCTGTCCTTTCCACCAAAGTGGATAACCTCACATTTATCCACATTAAATTGCATCTGCCATGAATTTGCCCACTCACCTAAGCTATCCAAGTCACCCTGCATCTTCTTAGGATCCTCCTCACAGCTAACACTGCCGCCCAGCTTTGTGTCATCCGCAAACTTGGAGATGCTGCATTTAATTCCCTCGTCTAAGTCATTAATATTTATTGTAAACAACTGGGGTCCCAGCACTGAGCTCTGCAGTACCCCACTAGTCACTGCCTGCCATTCTGAAAAGGTCCCGTTTATTCCCACTCTTTGCTTCCTGTCTGCCAACCAATCCTCTATCCACATCAATACCTTACCCCCAATACTGTGCGCTTTAAGTTTGCACACTAATCTCCTGTGTGGGACCTTGTCAAGAGCCTTTTGAAAATCCAAATATACCACATCCACTGGTTCTCTCCTATCCACTCTATTAGTTACATCCTCAAAAAATTCTATGAGATTCGTCAGACATGATTTTCCTTTCACAAATCCATGCTGACTTTGCCCGATGATTTCACCGCTTTCCAAATGTGCTGTTATCACATCTTTGATAACTGACTCTAGCATTTTCTGCACCACTGATGTCAGGCTAATTGGTCTATAATTCCTTGGTTTCTTTTTCCTTCCTTTTTTAAAAAGCAGGGTTACATTAGCCACCCTCCAATCCTCAGGAACTAATCCAGAATCTAAAGAGTTTTGAAAAATTATCACTAATGCATCCACTATTTCTTAGGCTACTTCCTTAAGCACTCTGGGTTGCAGACCATCTGGCCCTGGGGATTTATCTGCCTTTAATCCCTTCGATTTACCTAACACCACTTCCCTACTAACATGTATTTCCCTCAGTTCCTCCATCTCACTAGACCCTCTGTCCCCTACTATTTCCGGAAGATTATTTATGTCCTCCTTAGTGAAGACAGAACCAAAGTAGTTATTCAATTGGTCTGCCATGTCCTTGTTCCCCATGATCAATTCACCTGTTTCTGACTGTAAGGGACCTACATTTCTAAGAGTAAACCTAGCAATTATTGGCCTGTAAGTTTGATGTCAGTGGTGGGTAAATTAATGGAAAGTATTCTTAGAGATGGTATATATAATTATCTGGATAGACAGGGTCTGATTAAGAACAGTCAACATGGATTTGTGTGTGGAAGGTCATGTTTGACAAATCTTATTGAATTTTTGATGAGGTTTCTAGGAAAGTGAGAGGGTAAAGTGGTGGATGTTGTCTATATGGACTTCAGTAAGACCTTTGACAAGGTTCCACACAGAAGGTTATTCAGGAAGGTTCAATCGTTAGGCATTAATATTGAAGTAGTAAAATGGATTCAGCAGTGGCTGGATGGGAGACGCCAGAGAGTGGTAGCAGATGACTGTTTGTCAGATTGGAGACCAGTGACTAGTGGTGTGCCTCAGGGATCTGTACTGGGTCTAATGTTGTTTGTCATATACATTAATGATCTGGATGATGGGGTGGTAAATTGGATTAGTAAGTATGCAGATGATACTAAGATAGGTGGCGTTGTGGATAATGAAGTAGGTTTTCAAAGCTTGCAGAGAGATTTAGGCCAGTTAGAAGAGTGGGCTGAAAGATGGCAGATGGAGTTTAATGCTGATAAGTGTGAGGTGCTACATTTTGGTAGGACTAATCAAAATAGGACATACATGGTAAATGGTAGGGCATTGAAGAATGCAGTAGAACAGAGGGATCTAGGAATAATGGTGCATAGTTCCCTGAAGGTGGAATCTCATGTGGATAGGGTGGTGAAGAAAGCTTTTGGTATGCTGGCCTTTATAAATCAGAGCATTGAGTATAGGAGTTGGGATGTAATGTTAAAATTGTACAAAGCATTGGTAAGGCCAAATTTGGAGTATTGTGTACAGTTCTGGTCACTGAATTATAGGAAAGATGTCAACAAAATAGAGAGAGTGCAGAGAAGGTTTACTAGAATGTTACCTGGCTTTCATCACCTAAGTTACAGAGAAAGGTTGAACAAGTTGGGTCTTTAGTCTTTGGAACATAGAAGGTTGAGGGGGGACTTGATAGAGGTATTTAAAATTATGAGGGGTATAGACAGAGTTGATGTGGATAGGCTTTTTCCATTGAGAGTAGGGGAGATTCAAACAAGAGGACATGAGTTGAGAGTTAGGGGGCAAAAAGTTTAGGGGTAACATAAGGAGGAACTTCTTTATTCAGAGTGTGGTAGCTGTGTGGAACGAGCTTCCAGCAGAAGTGGCGAAGGCAGGTTCGATATTGTCACTTAAAGTGAAATTGGATAGCTATATGGACAGGAAAGGAATGGAGGGTTATGGGCTGAGTGCAGGTCGGTGGGACTAGGTGAGAGTAAGTGTTCGGCATGGACTAGAAGGGCCGAGATGGCCTGCTTCCGTGCTGTAATTGTTATATGGTTATTGTGCTGTAGGTTTTCTATGTTTCTATGTTCTATCTTTCTAAGATAAGGATAAGAGCCTAAGATGTTGAGGCAAGATACAAGCATGGGTTGGCTGACTGGAAGAAGTCAGAAAGGGGATAAAGGGGTGTTTTCCAGCTTGGTTGTTGATGACCATTTGAGTTCTGCAGGGTTCAGCAACTGTTCACTTAGTAGATTAATGGTCTGGATGATCATTAAGCTTACCATGGATACCAATATGAATGGAGGGAGCTATTGGAGTTTGCAGAAAGTGGTTAGGAAAGTGGGCAAAGGAGTGGCAGATGGAATAACAGTATAGTGAAGGTTGGGGTTATGTACTTTGCTACAAAGAATAAAGGTATAGATTATTTTCTAAATGGAGAGAGAATTCAGAAATCTGAGATGCAAAGGAACTTGGGAGCCGTGGTTCGGCATTCCCTCAAGGTTAATTTTCAGGTTGAGTCAATGGTAAAGAAGGCAAATGCAACGTTAAAATTCATTTCAAGAGGACTGGAATATAAAAACAAGGATGTACAGTATTGTTGAGGCCTTATAAAACATCAACCAGACTTCCTATGGAATATCAATGCAACTTTGAGCCCTGTATCTAAGGACGGATGTGTTGGCCCTGCCAAGGGTCCAGAGGAAGTTCACAAGAATGATCCCAGGAATGAAAGACCTCATGTATGGGCGGGGGGGGGGGCAGTGCGTGCTTGATATTGCTAGGCCTACTGAGCCTGTACTCAGTGGAGTTCAGAGACTGGGGGGGGGGGGGGAATCTCATGTGAACACTACCAGATACTGAAAGGCTTGGATAGAGTGAACATGGTGAGGATACTTCCATTAGTAGCAGGGTCTAAGTTCCGAGGGCATAGCTTTGAATAAAGGATTTTCCCTTTAGAACTGAGATCAGGAGGGACCTCTTCAACCTGAGGGAGGTGAATCTGTGGAACTTATTGCCACAGACAGCTGTGGCGGGCAAGTCATTAGGTATGTTTAAGGCAGAGCTTGATAGGTTCTTCATTGGTAGGGGGTTTAAGAATTATAGGAAGAAAGTGGAAAATGCGTTGAATAAAAATCAGCTGTGGCTGAATGACAGAGCAAATTCAAAGCCTGAAGGACTTAATTTTGCTCGTATACCCTATGGTCTTATAAGGAAATGTGTAGAGAGATATATGCATATTGCATGAGATAGGCATTATGGTCAGCTTCGAAAAAAATAGCCAAAGGGGCCCCATTCTATTATTCTATAAACCCCAAGAGATGGTTGCACTGTGATTTCTACGAATTGGATGTCCACGGACTCTATGGTCTTGTGTGCGGTTGTGTATCATCATCGAAAGATGATAGTTATCATCTAACTGCTGCCCCACTGCTGGAGATTACTGTGGGAGGAGATTATCAGGGATCCAGGTAAAACAAAGCCTATCTGAGTGCATCTCCGCATGTGGAGAAGCACACACATTCTGTATGCACACCTCATGGTGCCTGAGTTTGTTGTTCCCATGATGGGGCTGTAGAACAGCCAAGGATGCTTTGAGACCCTTGTCTCCACTGGTGTAGCACAGTAACGCCATTGCCCCCCCTGCACTAAAGACCCCGGGTTTGATCCTGCCTCAGCCATTGTCCTTGCAGCGTGTGCACGTCTCTACCTGTGACCCCTGAGGGCTCTGCTCGCACATTCCAAAGACGTGTGAGTTGGTATTGACCCCTGTAAACTGCCCTCAGTTTGGCTCAGGAATCAGGGTGGAGCTGGCGGGGGGTATATGAGAGGGAATTGGGATTGATGTGTTATCTATCCATATGATCTGGTATGGTCAATGGGCTGAACGGCCTCCTGATAAGGAAGATATGGAAATAAAATAAAAGTGAGGTCTTGGATGGGCTGCAATGTTGTCTTCAGAGTGTGATGGGTGGGTATGTAGCACTGTGGTTCTCTGACCAGGGGATGTCCTAGTCACCAGGGCTTGGAAATCAGCTCAGTTCATGTTGAGTTACCACAGAGAGGGGCCGGCTGAGGGTGACAGGGCCACCCAGGTGGACAAGTGCTGATGAAGCTGAGACTCTCACAACATTGTAGAGTAACGGAGTCGCACAGCGCAGAATCGGGCTTTTTCACCAGCTCGCCCATGCCCAACGAGCTGCCTAACCATGTGGAGTGGCCCAGATCCCTCGAAAGCTTTCATGTCCGTGTACTTGTCCGAGTACTTTTTAAATGCAGTAATTGTACGTATTCTGTTACTTCCTCAGGCAGCTGAGACAAAACCTGAATGAGCACTTCACTCGCCAAACTATAGAAGGCTGTGGAACACGTGGTGGTGAGTGGGGTTAGTGTGGACAGGTGCTTGATGGTCAGCATCAACATGGTGGGCCGAAGGGCCTCATTCTGTGCCCTTTGATCATGGACTACGTAAACTCTGCAGAACCAATACAGCGGACATAAAGGTAACAATTCTGATGCAGGGTCTCGACACAAGGCATTGACAACTCCTTCGCTACCCCACAGGTGCTGCCCGTCAGCTTTGCTTCTGTCTCACATTCCAGCATCTACAGTCTCTCTCGTCTCCAGGGTAATCGTTTTCATTGCAGCGTCTGACACCGGCAGTTCTGACTATAGCCGAGATCAGCCCTGCAGAAATAAATGGGGCTTGTTTATTAAGGAAATCCTGGAAGTGCTGTTTGTTTTATGTAGTAACCCTGTATAATATTTACAGTGATCTCACAAAGTCAGATTTGTGCTTTATCATGCTGTTCAGAAACAGCACTTTGTTCCCGCCGGGATGATATACAAGACTGAATAGTTTCCAGTCAATAAACAAATGACTGCTTAGTGCTTCCTTTCTATCAGCTAAATGAACAAGAGTTGGATTCATATTGAAATTGCAAAGGAAAACGGCCCGTTGCTAAGCGCAATTATTTCAGTCTGCTTTGGCACCCCGCAGCAGTGAGCGGGTGGCCATGAGCTGATGCGTGTGGATGCTGGGCTCTGCAGAGAGGTGAGGCAGGAGCACAGGGGAACAATGTCCCTTTGAGGTGGAGAACCTGCTCAGCTCGTCTCACCACTTAGCCCACACTCTCAGATCTAGGCCCGCGTACCTCTGTCACTCAGTGATGCGCGGCCTCTGTTCACCTCCGCAGCTGCATTTTCCATCACTGCACCACCCCCCCGCGACTCCCTCCTCTGTTCTTTAACGCCACAGAGGGTTGCAGATCCAGCCAGTTCCATCGCAGTCACGGCCTCCCCACCATCAGAGACTTCTTCAAAGGGGCTGATTCAAGGAAGTGATATCCTTCACTAAAGCCCCTCACCATCTGGGAGATGCCCTCTTCTTGTTACTCCCACTGGCTAAGAGGAACAGGAACCTGAAGGCCCACACTCAATGTTTTACCAGCAGCTTCTTCCCCTCTGCCATCAGGTATCTCAATATTCCAGGAACACCAGGAACACTACCTTGCTATTCATCTTCTGCACAATTTATTTATTGTTGTAACTTACAGTTTTTTTTACATATGTCAAAGCTCAAACTGGGCATGGCACCTGATGATGAATGTTCTGCTGGCAAAAACAATAGATTTCACAGCATATGTCAGTGATTATAAAGCTGATCCTGATTCTGATTTTGACATCAAATGATGGAATGGGTTCTCCGACAGAATGGCTTCTTGGTTATGAAGTTGGTGATTTCAGTCATATAGCTCAAACCGCCAGACCCTCAGCGTACTATTTTATCTCCCGTCATGTCTCTCCTGGGCTCTGCCACTCACTAAAGTCCCGTTAACCTCCCAACTACATTGCCTTTGGGACATGGGAGAAACCGGTAGCAGCTGGGGAAACCCACGCGGTCACAGGGAGAATGTGCGAACCCCACACATTAGCACCCCAAACCGGGATCGAACCAGGGTCACTGCGGCTGTAAGGCAGCGCTCTACCACTGCTGGGCTAAACCACAGAAGCACTTTGACCGCACCCAATGTGTTGGCTGTTGTCCTGAAACAGCAAGGGGCGATAGAGATAATTGGGTTCACCTTTTGGAAAGTGTCTGCATTTTCGGTGGGAGTCATGTTCTTTCATTGCTATCAGTGGGGGAGATATACAGGAGCATGAAGAACCATACTCAATGATTTAGGTACAATTTCTTCCCCTCTGCTGTCAGATTTCTGAATGGCTTGGAACCCCTGAACATTATCTCAATATTCCTCTTTCCTACTATTTTTCATTTTATATCTGGCACTGTACTGCTGCCACAAAACAACACAGTTCACAACATTTGTCAGTGTTCATAAATCTGATTCCGATTGTGACTCCCTGCACACCTCCTCGTTAATATTCACGTGGCACTACAATGTCTCCTGCACATCTCCTCGTTAATATTCACGTGGCACTACAATCCCTGCGCATCTCCTCGTTAATATTCACATGGAGCAACCAATACTACAATGGAGCAACCATCCCACAAGTTAATCACTTTATTGCTCGGGCACTGTGCACGGGTGCCATTGGCTGTGCTCACTGTGTGCCAGCACTGCTATAACTTGCTCTGCAACTCTAAGGGTCATGTACTGTGGTGGAGCAGCTAGCAGCTACTCAGGAAACGATCTTTACCTGGACAAGCCAGCAAGGGAGGAGCTGCCCTCCAGGTAACCAGCAATCCACTGGAGGCCTTGGTGGACAAAGGTCAAAGGTGAGGGTGGTGTTTCATGTCTGCTATAGAGGGTCAGGAGTAAGTTGAAGGCTTCAGGAGGAGGTAGTTTCTCCCGTCAGGCTCAGTGTTGTCTGAAGATCAGTCTGAGCTCCTGCCCCCACCGGACATGGAGCGGCTATGCCCTGTTGCAATATGCTTGCAAAAGTTGTTGAGAGGCTATGGGAGTGGCACTGGTGCTTCCCACACAGAATGTAACAACTTGATGACTCTGTGTACATATAGAGAGGACCACATTACATTCAGACTGCACAATACCGAATGTACAGAATGGACGACACTGTAGATGTAAAGAGCAGATGACATTGACTGTACAGACTGCCCGGCACTGTGAACGTACAGTCCAGATGACGTTGTGAAGCAGCCTCGATGGCCTAATTCTGCTCCTATGGTCTCCTGGAATGTACAGATCAGAAAACACTTTGAATGTACACACCAGACGACCTTGTGGATGTACAGACATTATGAATATAAATAATGCCACACACTGTTTTGCATTTCTTGTTTATATTTTATATGATTAAAGTTTATTTTTGAAATAAAAAAGACTTCACAAGGTCACAGAGTGAATCTTCATTACCCGCCTCCTCCCAGCATGCTGTGGTCTGTCACCGAGCAACCATCCCAACCAACCAGAAGACAGCCCGAATATTCAGTCACCCTTCTGCTCCCTGACCCTGATACAGTGAGATGTGCTGCAAACTTTACATTCACCACTCCTAACATACACGTGCTGCCTGAGGTTCAATCCTGATGGTCAAAGCAGTCTCTCAGCAGTCCCTGAAATGCTCTCGCCCGTCTTGTGGAGCAAGGGGAGGCAGGATACACGAACCAGAACAGCAGGCCTCAAACTATCCAGCTCCCTTCCCAATATCAAGTGCACCGCCTCACAATCCATTCTCTTTGTAAACTGCAGATGATAAGAGCAAAGGCTTCGAGATCAGCATCTGACACAACATTACATAAAAACATTAAAAAATACGATGAGGACTTTGCTATCTAGCCTTTCAAACCATTCCACCATTCATTAAGGTCATGACTGACTTAACTTGGCAATATTTTCCCAGATCACTTGATTCTATAATTGCACAGGGTCGAGCATTCTGTCTACAGAATTAATTCAATGACTGAGACCCATATCCCTCCCAAGTTCAGAATTCCAAAGGTTCACCACCACCCCCAGCGTGATGGAACTTCTCCTAATCACAGTCACTAACAGCAGACTCCTTCATTACTGTCTCTCCAGTACTGGCCTCCTCATCCAATGCATTCAGTCAGTGAGGCTGGCTGGCAGGCACTCTCCATGTACCTACCCCCCTCCCATCACTCTCCCCATAAACAGTCCCCCTCGATCACTCTCCCCGTACCTACTCCCCACCCATCACTCTCCCCGTACCCACTCCCCTTCCCATCAATCTCCCCGTATCCACTGCCCCTCCCATCACTCTCCCCGTACCCACTCCCCCTCCCATCAGTCTCCCCGTACCTACTCTCGCTCCCATCACTCTCCCCATACCCACTCCCCCTCCCATCACTCTCCCCATACCTACTCCCAGTCCCATCACTCTCCCTGTACCTACTCCCACTACCATCAATCTCCCCGAACCCACACCCCCTCCCATCACTCTCCCCGTATCCACACCACCTCCATCACTCTCCCCGTGCCCACTCCCCCTCCGATCACTCTCCCCATACCCACTCCCCTTCCCATCACTCTCCCCGTACCCACACCCCCTCCATGACTTTCCCCGTACCTAGTCCCCCTCTCATCACTCTCCCTGTACATACTCCCCCTCCCATCACTCTCCCTGTACCCACTCCCCCTCCCATCACTCTCCCCGTACCTACTCCCCACCCATCACTCTCCCCATACCTACTCCCCTCCTATCACTCTCCCCATAAACAGTCCAACTCGAAAACTCTCCCCGTACCTACTCCGCTCCCATCACATCCCCCGTACCTACTCAGCACCCATCACTCTCCCCGTACACACTCCCCTTCCCATCACTCTCACCATACCCACTGCCCCTCCCATCACTCCCGCAGAACCCACTCCCCCTCCCATCAGTCTCCCTGTACCTACTCTCGCTCCCATAACTCTCCACGTACCCACTCCGCCTCCCATCACTCTCCCCGTACATACTCCCCTCCCATCATTCTCCTCTACCTACTCCCCCTCCCATCACTCTCCGTGTACCGACCCCCCCTCCCATCACCCTCCCCGTAGCTACTCCGCCTCCCATCACTTTCCCTGTACCCATTCTCACCCCCATCACTCTCCCCGTACCTACTCCCTCTCTCATCACTCTGCCCGTACTCAATCCCCCTCCCATCAGTCTCCCCGTACCCACCCCCCTCCATTAGTCTCCTCATACCCACACCCCCTCCCGTCACACTCCCCGTACCCACTCCCCCTCCCATCACTCTCCCCGAACCCACTCCCACTCTCATCACTCTGCCCAAACCCACTTCCCTTCCCATCACTCTCCCCGTACCCACTCGCCCTCCCATCACTCTCATATCCACTCCCCATCCCATCACTCTCTCCGTACCTACTCCCCTCCCATCACTCTCCCAGTATCCAAACCCCGATCACTCTCCCCGTACCCACCCCGATTCCAATCACTCTCCCCGTACCCACTCCCTCTCCCATCAGTCTCCCCGTACCTACTCCCAATCCCATCACTCACCCCGTACCCACTCCCCCTCCCATCAGTCTCCCCGTACCTACTCTCGCTCCCATCACTCTCCCCGTACCCACTCCCCCTCCCATCACTCTCCCCATACCTACTCCCAGTCCCATCACTCTCCCCGTACCTACTCCCACTACCATCAATCTCCCCGAACCCACACCCCCTCCCATCACTCTCCCCGTATCCACACCACCTCCATCACTCTCCCCGTGCCCACTCCCCCTCCGATCACTCTCCCCATACCCACTTCCCTTCCCATCACTCTCCCCGTACCCACACCCCCTCCATGACTTTCCCTGTACCTAGTCCCCCTCTCATCACTCTCCCTGTACATACTCCCCCTCCCATCACTCTCCCTGTACCCACTCCCCCTCCCATCACTCTCCCTGTACCTACTCCCCCTCCCATCACTCTCTCTGTACCCACTCCCCCTCCCATCACTCTCCCCGTACCTACTCCCCCTCCCATCACTCTCCCCATACCTACTCCCCACCCATCACTCTCCCCATACCTACTCCCCTCCTATCACTCTCCCCATAAACAGTCCAACTCGAAAACTCTCCCCGTACCTACTCCGCTCCCATCACATCCCCCGTACCTACTCAGCACCCATCACTCTCCCCATACACAGTCCCCTTCCCATCACTCTCACCATACCCACTGCCCCTCCCATCACTCCCGCAGAACCCACTCCCCCTCCCATCAGTCTCCCTGTACCTACTCTCGCTCCCATAACTCTCCACGTACCCACTCCGCCTCCCATCACTCTCCCCGTACATACTCCCCTCCCATCATTCTCCTCTACCTACTCCCCCTCCCATCACTCTCCGTGTACCGACCCCCCCTCCCATCACCCTCCCCGTAGCTACTCCGCCTCCCATCACTTTCCCTGTACCCATTCTCACCCCCATCACTCTCCCCGTACCTACTCCCTCTCTCATCACTCTGCCTGTACTCAATCCCCCTCCCATCAGTCTCCCCGTACCCACCCCCCTCCATTAGTCTCCTCATACCCACATCCCCTCCCGTCACACTCCCCGTACCCACTCCCCTTCCCATCACTCTCCCCGTACCCACTCGCCCTCCCATCACTCTCATACCCACTCCCCATCCCATCACTCTCTCCGTACCTACTCCCCTCCCATCACTCTCCCAGTATCCAAACCCCGATCACTCTCCCCGTACCCACCCCGATTCCAATCACTCACCCCATACCCACTCCCACTCCCATCACTCCCCCGGTACCAACTTGCCCTCCATCACTCTACCCGTACCCACTCCCCTTCCCATCAATCTCCCCACACCCAGACCACGTCCCATCAGTCTCCCCGTATCCACTACCCCATCACTCTCCCCATGCCCACTCCCGCTCCCATCACTCTCCCCGTACCCATTCCCCCTCCCATCACTCTCCCTGTACACACTCCCACTCCATCACTCTCCCCGAACCCACTCCCCCACCCATCACTCTCCCCGTACCCACTGCCCCTCCCATCAGTATCCCCGTACCTACTCCCCTCCCATCACTCTCCCCGTACCTACTACCCCTCTGATCACTCTCCCCATACCCACTCACCCTCCCATCAGTCTCCCTGTACCTAATCCCCTCCCATCACTCTCCCTGTACCCACTCCCCCTCACATCACGCTCCCCGTACCCACTCCCCCTCTCATCACTCTCTCAATACCCACTCCCCCCCAACACTCTCCCCGTACCTACACCCACACCCATCACTCTCCCCGTATCCACACCACCTCCATCACTCTCCCGGTACCCACACCCCCTCCGATCACTCTCCCCGTACCCACTCCCCTTCCCATCACTCTCCCCGTACCCACTTCCCCTCCATGACTTTCCCCGTACCTATTCCCCCTCCCATCACTCTGCCCAAACCCACTTCCCTTCCCATCACTCTCCCCGTACCCACTCGCCCTCCCATCACTCTCATACCCACTCCCCATCCCATCACTCTCTCCGTACCTACTCCCCTCCCATCACTCTCCCAGTATCCAAACTCCGATCACTCTCCCCGTACCCACCCCGATTCCAATCACTCTCTCCATACCCACTCCCACTCCCATCACTCCCCCGGTACCAACTTGCCCTCCAGCACTCTACCCGTACCCACTCCCCTTCCCATCACTCTCCCCTTAACTACTCCCTCTCCCATCACTCTCCCCGTACCTACCGCCCTTCCCATCACTCTCCCCACACCCAGACCACGTCCCATCAGTCTCCCCGTATCCACTACCCCATCACTCTCCCCATGCCCACTCCCGCTCCCATCACTCTCCCCGTACCCATTCCCCCTCCCATCACTCTCCCTGTACACACTCCCACTCCATCACTCTCCTCGAACCCACTCCCCCACCCATCACTCTCCCCGTACCCACTGCCCCTCCCATCAGTATCCCCGTACCTACTCCCCTCCCATCACTCTCCCGGTACCCACTCCCCCTCCGATCACTCTCCCCGTACCCACTCCCCTTCCCATCACTCTCCCCGTACCCACTTCCCCTCCATGACTTTCCCCGTACCTATTCCCCCTCCCATCACCCTCCCCGTACCCACACCCCCTCCCATCACTCTCCCCGTACCCACTTCCCCTCCAATCACTCTCCTCATACACACTCCCCCTCCCATCACTCTCCCCATACACACTCCCCCTCCCATCACTCTCCCGTACCTACTCTCCCACCCATCACTCTCCCCGTACCCACTCCCCCTCCCATCACTCTCCCTGTACCTACTCCCCCTCCCATCACTCTCTCTGTACCCACTCCCCCTCCCATCACTCTCCCCGTACCTACTCCCCCTCCTGTCAATCTCCCCATACCCACTCCCCCTCCCATCACTCTCCCCGTACCTACTCCCCCTCCCATCAGTCTCCCCGTACCTACTCCCCACCCATCACTCTCCCCGTACCCACTCCCCCTCCCATCACTCTCACCATACCCACTCCCGCTCCCATCACTCTCCCCGAACTTATTCGCCATCCCATCAGTCTCCCCATATCCACTGCCCCTCTCATCACTCTCCCCTACCTACTACTCCACCCATTACTCTCCTCGACCCTTCTCCCCTCCCATCACTCTACCCTTACCTACTCCCCCTCTCATCACTCTCCTTGCACCCACTCCCCTCCCATCACTCTCCTCATACACACTCTTCCTCCCATCACTCTCCCGTACCTACTCTCCCACCCATCACTCTCCCCGTACCTACTCCCCTCCCATCACTCTACCCTTACCTACTCCCCCTCTCATCACTCTCCTTGTACCCACTTCCCCTCCAATCACTCTCCCCGTACCCACTCCCCCTCCCATCACTCTCCTCATACACACTCCCCCTCCCATCACTCTCCCGTACCTACTCTCCCACCCATCACTCTCCCCATACCTACTCCCTTCCCATCACTCTCCCCGTACCCACTCGCCCTCCCATAACACTCCCCGTACGCAGTCCCTGGTCCCATCACTCTCCCTGTACCCACTCCCCATCCCATCACTCTCCCCGAACCCACTCTCCCACCCATCACTCTCTCCGTACCTACTCCCCGTCCCATCACTCTCCCCGTACCTACTCCCCCACTCATCACTCTCCCCATACTTACTCCCCTCCCATCACACTCCCCGTACGCAGTCCCCGGTCCCATCACTCTCCCTGTACCCACTCCCCATCCCATCACTCTCCCAAAACCCACTCCCACTCCCATCACTTTCCCCGTACCTACTCCCCGTCCCATCGCTCTCCCCATACCTACTCCACCTACCATCAATCTCCCCGAACCCACACCCCCTCGCATCACTCTCCCTATATCAACACCACCTCCATCACTCTCCCCGTACCCACTCCCGCTCCGATCACTCTCCCCGTACCCACTCCCCCCTCCATGACTTGCCCCGTAACTACTCCCCCTCCCATCAATCTCCCTGTACCCACCCCCTCCCATCAGTCTCCCCGTACCTGCTCCACACCCATCACTCTCCCTGTACCACACCCACTCCCATCACTCTCCCTGTAACAACTCCCCGTCCCATCACTCTCCCTGTACACACTCCCCCTCCCATCACTCTCCCCGAACTCACTCCCACTCTCATCACTCTGCCCAAACCCAATCCCCATCCCATCACTCTCCCCGTACCACACCCACTCCCATCACTCTCCCAGTATCCAAACCCCGATCACACTTCCCGTACCCACCCCGATTCCCATCACTCTCCCCATACCCACTCCCACTCCCATCACACCCCCGGTACCAACTCGTCCTCCATCACTCTCCCCTTAACTACTCCCTCTCCCATCACTTTCCCCGTACCTACTGCCCGTCCCATCACTCTCCCCACACCCAGTCCCCGTCCCATCAGTCTCCCCGTATCCACTACCCCATCACCCTCCCCATGCCCACTCCCGCTCCCATCACTCTCCCTGTACCCACTCCCCCTCCCATCACTCTCCCTGTACACACTCCCACTCCCATCACCCTCCCTGAACCCACTCCCCTTCCCATCACTCTCCCCGTACCCACTGCCCCTCCCATCAGTCTCCCCGTACCTACTCCCCTCCCATCACTCTCCCTGTACCCACTCCCCCTCCCATCACACTCTCCGTACCCACCCCCCCTCATCACTCTCCCATTACCCACTCCCCCCCATGACTCTCCCCGTACCTACTCCCCACCCATCACTTTCCCCGTACACACTTCCCTCCCATCACTCTCCCCGTACCCACTCCCCCTCCCATCACTCTCCCCGTACCTATTCCCCATCCCATCAGTCTCCCCGAACCCACTCCCCTTCCCATCACTCTCCCCGTACCCACTGCCCCTCCCATCAGTCTCCCCGTACCTACTCCCCTCCCATCACTCTCCCTGTACCCACTCCCCCTACCATCACGCTCCCCGTACCCACTCCTCCCTCATCACTCTCCCATTACCCACTCCCCCCATCACTCTCCCCGTACCCACTCCCACTACTCTCCCCGTACCTAATCCCCGTCCCATCACTCTCCCCGTACCTACTCCCCCTACCATCAATCTCCCGAACCCACACCCCCTCGCATCACTCTCCCTGTATCAACACCACCTCCATCACTCTCCCCGTACCCACTCCCGCTCCGATCACTCTCCCCGTACCCACTCCCCTTCCCATCACTCTCTCCGTACCCTCTCCCTCCTCCATGACTTGCCCCGTAAATACTCTCCCTCCCATCACTCTCCCCGAACCCACTCCCCTTCCCATCACTCTCCCCGTACCCACTGCCCCTCCCATCAGTCACCCCATACCTACTCCCCTCCCATCACTCTCCCTGTACCTACAACCCCTCTGATCACTCTCCCCATATCCACTCACCCTCCCATCACTCTCCCCGAACCTATTCGCCATCCCATCAGTCTCCCCATATCCACTGCCCCTCTCATCACTCTCCCCTACCTACTACTCCACCCATTACTCTCCTCGACCCTTCTCCCCTCCCATCACTCTACCCTTACCTACTCCCCCTCGCATCACTCTCCTTGTACCCACTCCCCTCCCATCACTCTCCTCATACACACTCCCCCTCCCATCACTCTCCCCGTACCTACTCCCCTCCCATCACTATCCCCGTACCCACTCCCCCTCCAATCGCACTCCCCGTACGCAGTCCCCGGTCCCATCACTCTCCCTGTACCCACTCTCCATCCCAACACTCTCCCCGAACCCACTCCCCCACCCATCACTCTCCCCGTACCTACTCCCCGTCCCATCACTCTCCCCGTAACTACTCCCCCACTCATCACTCTCCCCATACTTACTCCCCTCCCATCACACTCCCCGTACGCAGTCCCCGGTCCCATCACTCTCCCTGTACCCACTCCACATCCCATCACTCTCCCCGAACCCACTCCCACTACTCTCCTCGTACCTACTCCCCGTCCCATCACTCTCCCCGTACCTACTCCCCCTACCATCAATCTCCCCGAACCCACACCCCCTCGCATCACTCTCCCTGTATCAACACCACCTCCATCACTCTCCCCGTACCCACTCCCGCTCCGATCACTCTCCTCGTACCCAATCCCCTTCCCATCACTCTCCCCGTACCCACTCCCCCCTCCATGACTTGCCCCGTAACTACTCCCCCTCCCATCAATCTCCCCGTACCCACCCCCTCCTATCACTCTCCCCGTACCTACTCCCCACCCATCACTCTTCCCGTACACACTTCCCCTCCCATCACTCTCCCCGTACCCACTCCCCCTCCCATCACTCTCCCCGTACCTATTCCCCATCCCATCAGTCTCCCCGTACCTGCTCCACACCCATCACTCTCTGTACCACACCCACTCCCATCACTCTCCCTGTAACAACTCCCCGTCCCATCACTCTCCCTGTACACACTCCCCCTCCCATCACTCTCCCCGAACCCACTCCCACTCTCATCACTCTGCCCAAACCCACTTCCCTTCCCATCACTCTCCCCGTACCCACTCGCCCTCCCATCACTCTCATACCCACTCCCCATCCCATCATTCTCCCCGTACCCACCCCGATATCCATCACTCTCCCCATATCCACTCCCACTCCCATCACACCCCCGGTACCAACTCGCCCTCCATCACTCTCCCCTTAACTACTCCCTCTCCCATCACTTTCCCCGTACCGACTGCCCTTCCCATTACTCTCCCCACACCCAGTCCCCGTCCCATCAGTCTCCCCGTATCCACTACCCCCATATACCTGCCCATGCCCACTCCCGCTCCCATCACTCTCCCCGTACCCACTCCCCCTCCCATCACTCTCCCCGTACCTATTCCCCATCCCATCAGTCTCCCCGTACCTGCTCCACACCCATCACTCTCTGTACCACACCCACTCCCATCACTCTCCCTGTAACAACTCCCCGTCCCATCACTCTCCCTGTACACACTCCCCCTCCCATCACTCTCCCCGAACCCACTCCCACTCTCATCACTCTGCCCAAACCCACTTCCCTTCCCATCACTCTCCCCGTACCCACTCGCCCTCCCATCACTCTCATACCCACTCCCCATCCCATCATTCTCCCCGTACCCACCCCGATATCCATCACTCTCCCCATATCCACTCCCACTCCCATCACACCCCCGGTACCAACTCGCCCTCCATCACTCTCCCCTTAACTACTCCCTCTCCCATCACTTTCCCCGTACCGACTGCCCTTCCCATTACTCTCCCCACACCCAGTCCCCGTCCCATCAGTCTCCCCGTATCCACTACCCCCATATACCTGCCCATGCCCACTCCCGCTCCCATCACTCTTCCTGTACCCACTCCCCCTCCCATCACTCTCCCTGTATACACTCCCACTCCCATCACTCTCCCCGAACCCACTCCCCTTCCCATCACTCTCCCCGTACGCACTGCCCCTCCCATCAGTCTCCCCGTACCTACTCCCCTCCCATCACTCTCCCTGTACCCACTCCCCCTCCCATCACACTCCCCGTACCCACTCCCCCTCTCATCACTCTCCCATTACCCACTCCCCCCCATCACTCTCCCTGTACCTACTACCCCTCTGATCACTCTCCCCATACCCACTCACCCTCCCATCACTCTCCCCGTACCTACTCCCCCACTCATCACTCACCCCATACTTACTCCCCTCCCATCACACTCCCCGTACGCAGTCCCCGGTCCCATCACTCTCCCTGTACCCACTCCCCATCCCATCACTCTCCCCGAACCCACTCCCACTATTCTCCCCGTACCTAATCCCCGTCCCATCACTCTCCCCGTACCTACTCCCCCTACCATCAATCTCCCCGAACCCACACCCCCTCGCATCACTCTCCCTGTATCAACACCACCTCCATCACTCTCCCCGTACCCAATCCCCTTCCCATCAATCTCCCCATACCCACCCCCTCCTATCACTCTCCCCGTACCTACTCCCCACCCATCACTCTCCCCGTACACACTTCCCCTCCCATCACTCTCCCCGTACCTATTCCCCATCCCATCAGTCTCCCCGTATCTGCTCCACACCCATCACTCTCCCCGTACCACACCCACTCCCATCACTCTCCCTGTAAGAACTCCCCGTCCCATCACTCTCCCCGAACCCACTCCCACTCTCATCACTCTGCCCAAACCCACTTCCCTTCCCATCACTCTCCCCGTACCCACTCGCCCTCCCATCACTCTCATACCCACTCCCCATCCCATCACTCTCCCCGTACACACCCCGATTCCCATCACTCTCCCCATACCCACTCCCACTCCCATCACACCCCCGGTACCAACTCGCCCTCCATCACTCTCCCTTTAACTACTCCCTCTCCCATCACTTTCCCCGTACCTACTGCCCTTCCCATCACTCTCCCCACACCCAGTCCCCGTCCCATCAGTCTCCCCGTATCCACTACCCCCATCACTCTCCCCATGCCCACTCCCGCTCCCATCACTCTACCCGTACCCACTCCCCCTCCCATCACTCTCCCTGTACTTACTCCCCCTCCCATCACTCTCCCCATACCCACTGCCCGTCTCATCAGTCTCCCCATACCTACTCCCCTCCCATCACTCTCCCTGTACCTACTACCCCTCTGATCACTCTCCCCGAACCTATTCGCCATCCCATCAGTCTCCCCATATCCACTGCCCCTCTCATCACTCTCCCCTACCTACTACTCCACCCATTACTCTCCTCGACCCTTCTCCCCTCCCATCACTCTACCCTTACCTACTCCCCCTCTCATCACTCTCCTTGCACCCACTCCCCTCCCATCACTCTCCTCATACACACTCCCCCTCCCATCACTCTCCCACCCATCACTCTCCCTGTACCTACTCCCCTCCCATCACTATCCCCGTACCCACTCCCCCTCCAATCACACTCCCCGTACGCAGTCCTCGGTCCCATCACTCTCCATGTACCCACTCCCCATCCCATCACTCTCCCCGAACCCACTCCCCCACCCATCACTCTCCCCGTACCTACTCCCCGTCCCATCACTCTCCCTGTAACTACTCCCCCACTCATCACTCTCCCCATACTTATTCCCCTCCCATCACACTCCCCGTACGCAGTCCCCGGTCCCATCACTCTCCCTGTACCCACTCCCCATCCCATCACTCTCCCCGAACCCACTCCCACTACTCTCCCCGTACCTAATCCCCGTCCCATCACTCTCCCCGTACCTACTCCCCCTACCATCAATCTCCCCGAACCCACACCCCCTCGCATCACTCTCCCTGTATCAACACCACCTCCATCACTCTCCCCGTACCCACTCCCGCTCCGATCACTCTCCCCGTACCCAATCCCCTTCCCATCACTCTCCCCGTACCCACTCCCCACTCCATGACTTGCCCTGTAACTACTCCCCCTCCCATCAATCTCCCCGTACCCACCCCCTCCTATCACTCTCCCCGTACCTACTCCCCACCCATCACTCTCCCCGTACACACTTCCCCTCCCATCACTCTCCCTGTACCCACTCCCCCTCCCATCACTCTCCCCGAACCCACTCCCACTACTCTCCCCGTACCTAATCCCCATCCCATCAGTCTCCCCGTACCTGCTCCACACCCATCACTCTCCCCGTACCACACCCACTCCCATCACTCTCCCTGTAACAACTCCCCGTCCCATCACTCTCCCTGTACACACTCCCCCTCCCATCACTCTCCCCGAACCCACTCCCACTCTCATCACTCTGCCCAAACCCACTTCCCTTCCCATCACTCTCCCCGTACCCACTCGCCCTCCCATCACTCTCATACCCACTCCCCATCCCATCATTCTCCCTGTACCCACCCCGATATCCATCACTCTCCCCATATCCACTCCCACTCCCATCACACCCCCGGTACCAACTCGCCCTCCATCACTCTCCCCTTAACTACTCCCTCTCCCATCACTTTCCCCGTACCTACTGCCCTTCCCATCACTCTCCCCACACCCAGTCCCCGTCCCATCAGTCTCCCCATATCCACTACCCCCATATACCTCCCCATGCCCACTCCCGCTCCCATCACTCTCCCTGTACCCACTCCCCCTCCCATCACTCTCCCTGTACACACTCCCACTCCCATCACTCTCCCTGTACCCACTCCCCCTCCCATCACACTCCCCGTACCCACTCCCCCTCTCAGCACTCTCTCATTACCCACTCCCCTCCCATCACACTCCCCGTACCTACTCCCCCACTCATCACTCTCCCCATACTTACTCCCCTCCCATCACACTCCCCATACGCAGTCCCTGGTCCCATCACTCTCCCTGTACCCACTCCCCATCCCATCACTCTCCCCGAACCCACTCCCACTACTCTCCCCGTACCTAATCCCCGTCCCATCACTCTCCCCGTACCTACTCCCCCTACCATCAATCTCCCCGAACCCACACCCCCTCGCATCACTCTACCTGTATCAACACCACCTCCATCACTCTCCCCGTACCCACTCCCGCTCCAATCACTCTCCCCGTACCCAATCCCCTTCCCATCACTCTCCCTGTACCCACTCCCCCTCCATGACTTGCCCCGTAACTACTCCCTCTCCCATCAATCTCCCCGTACCCACCCCCTCCAATCACTCTCCCCGTACCTACTCCCCACCCATCACTCTCCCCGTACACACTTCCCCTCCCATCACTCTCCCCGTACCCACTCCCCCTCCCATCACTCTCTCCGTACCTATTCCCCATCCCATCAGTCTCCCCGTACCTGCTCCACACCCATCACTCTCCCCGTACCACACCCACTCCCATCACTCTCCCTGTAACAACTCCCCGTCCCATCACTCTCCCTGTACACACTCACCCTCCCATCACTCTCCCCGAACCCACTCCCACTCTCATCACTCTCATACCCACTCCCCATCCCATCACTCTCCCCGTACCACACCCACTCCCATCACTCTCCCTGTAGCAACTCCCCGTCCCATCACTCTCCCTGTACACACTCACCCTCCCATCACTCTCACCGAACCCACTCCCACTCTCATCACTCTGCCCAAACCCACTCCCCATCCCATCACTCTCCCCGTACCTACTCCCCTCCCATCACTCTCCCAGTTTCCAAACCCTGATCACTCTTCCCGTACCCACCCCGATTCCCATCACTCTCCCCATACCCACTCCCACTCCCATCACACCCCCGGTACCAACTCCCCCTCCATCACTCTCCCCTTAACTACTCCCTCTCTCATCACTTTCCCCGTACCTACTGCCCTTCCCATCACTCTCCCCACATCCAGTCCCCGTCCCATCAGTCTCCCTGTATCCACTACCCCCATCACCCTCCCCATGCCCACTCCCGCTCCCATCACTCTCCCTGTACCCACTCCCCTTCCCATCACTCTCCCTGTACACACTCCCACTCCCATCACTCTCCCCGAACCCACTCCCCTTCCCATCACTCTCTCCGTACCCACTGCCCCTCCCATCAGTCTCCCCTTACCTACTCCCCTCCCATCACACTCCCTGTACCCACTCCCCCTCCTATCACGCTCCCCGTACCCACTCCCCCTCTCATCACTCTCCCAATACCCACTCCCCCCCATCACTCTCCCCATACCTACTACCCCTCTGATCACACTCCCCATGCCCACTCCCGCTCCCATCACTCTCCCTGTACCCACTGCCCCTCCCATCAGTCTCCCCTTACCTACTCCCCTCCCATCACACTCCCTGTACCCACTCCCCCTCCTATCACGCTCCCCGTACCCACTCCCCCTCTCATCACTCTCCCAATACCCACTCCCCTCCCATCACTCTCCCTGTACACACTCCCCCTCCCATCACTCTCCCCGTACCCACTCCCCCTCCCATCACTCTCCCCGTACCCACTCCCCCTCTCATCACTCTCCCCATACCCACTCCCCCCATCACTCTCCCCGTACCTAGACCGCTCCAATCACTCTCCCCGTACCTACTCCCCCACCCATCACTCTCCCCGTACTCACTCCCCATCCCATCACTCTCCCCGAACCCATTCCCACCCCCATCCCTCTCCCCGTACCTACACCCCGTCATATCACTCTTCCCGTACCCACTCCCCCTCCATGACTTTCCCCGTACCTACTCCCCCTCCCATCACTCTCCCCGTACCCACTCCCCCTCCCATCACTCTCCTATTATACCCTCCGCCTCCCATCTCTCCCCGTACCTACTCCCCCTCCCATCACTCTCCCCGTACCTACTCCCCCTACCATCAATCTCCCCGAACCCACATCCCGTCCCATCACTCTCCCCGTATCCACTGCCCCTCCCATCACTTTACCCGTACCCACTCCCCCTCCCATCACTCTCCCTGTACTTACTCCCCCTCCCATCACTCTCCCCGTACCCACTCACCCCCCATCACTCTCACCATACCCACTCCCCCTCCCATCACTCTCCCCGAACCTATTCGCCATCCCATCAGTCTCCCCATATCCACTGCCCCTCTCATCACTCTCCCCGTACCCACTCCCCCTCCCATCACTCTCCCCATACCCACTGCCCCTCCCATCAGTGTCCCTGTACCTACTCCCCTCCAATCACACTCCTGTACCTACTCTCCCACCCATCACTCTCCCCGTACCCACTCCCCCTCCATGACTTTCCCCGTACCCACTCCCCCCTCCCATCACTATCCCCGTACCCACTCCCCCTCCCATCACTCTCCCCGTACCCACTCACCCTCCCATCACTCTCACCATACCTACTCCCCTCCCATCACTCTCCCGCACCTACTCTCCCACCCATCACTCTCCCCGTACTTACTCCCCTCCCATCACTCTCCCTGTACCTACTCCTCCTACCATCAATCTCCCCGAACCCGCACCCCTTTCCATCACTCTCCCTGTATCCACACCACCTCCATCACTCTCCCCGTACCCACACCCCCTCCAATAACTCTCCCCGTACCTACTCCCCCTCCCATCACTCTCCCCGTACCCACTCCCCTCCCATCACTCTCCCCGTACCTACTCCACCTCCCATCACTCTCCCCGTACCTACTCACCCTCCCATCACTCTCCCCGTAACCACTCCTCCTCGTATCAGTCTCCCCATACCTACCCCCTCCTATCACTCTCCCTGAACCCACACCTCCTCCCATCACTCTCCCCATAACTACACCCCCTCCCATCACGCTCCCCGTACCTACTCCCCCTCCCATCACTCTCCCCGTACACCCTCCGCATCCCATCTCTCCCCGTACCTACTCCCCGTCCCATCACTCTCCCCGTACCCACTCCCCCACCCATTACTCTCCCCGTACCCACTCACCCACCCATCACTCTCCCCGTACCTACTCCCCTCCCATCACTCTCACCATACCTACTCCCCCTGCGATCACTCTCCCCGTACACACTGCTCCTCACATCACTCTCCCCATACCTACTCCCGCTCCCATCACACTCATCGTACCCACTCCCCATCCAATCACTCTCCCAGTATCGACTCCCCTCCCATCACTCTCCCCATACCCACTCCCCGCATCACTCTCCCTGTACCTAGACACCTCTAATCACTCTCCCCGTAACTACCTCCCATCCCATCACTCTCCCCGTACCCTCTCTCCCTCCCATCACTCTCCCCATACCCACTTCCCCTCCCATCAATCTGCCCGTACCCACCCCCTCCTATCACTCTCCCTGTACCTACTCCCCCTACCATCAATCTCCCCGAACCCACACCCCGTCACATCACTCTCCCTGTATCCACACCACCCTATCACTATCCCCGTACCCACTCCCGCTCCGATCACTCTCCCCGTACCCACTCCCCTTCCCATCACTCTACCCGTACCCACTGCCCCTCCCATCACTCTCCCCGTACCCACTTCCCCTCCAATCACTCTCCTCATACACACTCCCCTCCCATCACTCTCCCCATACACACTCCCCCTCACATCAGTCTCCCCGTAACCACTGCCCCTCCCATCAGTGTCCCTGTACCTACTCCCCTCCCATCACTCTCCCCGTACCCACCCTCCCTCCCAACACTCTCCCTGTACACACTCCCATTCCTATCACTCTCCCCGTACCTACTCCCCTCCAATCACTCTTTCCGTACCTACTCCTCCTCGTATCACTCTCACCGTACCCACTCACCCTCCCATCATCCTCCCCGTACCTACTCTCGGTCCAATTACTCTCTCCTTACCTACTCCCCTCCCATCACTCTCCCCATCCCCACAATCCTTCCCATCACTCTCCCCGTACCCACTCCCCCTCCCGTCACTCACCCCGTACCTACTCATCCTCAGTCAGTCTCCCCATACCCACTCCTCTCCCACCACTCTCCCTGTACCAACTCACCCTCCGTCAGTCTCCTGGTACTTACTCCCCCTCCCATTTCTCTCCCCGCATCTACTCCCCCTCCCATCACTCTCCCCATACATACTCCCCACCCATCACTCTTACCATACCTACGCCCCCTCCCATCACTCTCCCCGTAGCCACTCCCCCTCCCATCACTCTCCCCGTATCTGCTCCCCTCCTGTCCCTCTCCCTGTACCTACTCCCCTCCCATTACTCTCCCTGATCCCACTCCCCCTCCCATCACTCTCTCCCTACCTACTCCCCATCCCATCACTCTCAACGTACCCACTCCCCATCCCATCACTCTCAACGTACCTACTTCCCCTCCCATCACTCTCCCCGTATCCACTCCCCCATCACTCTCCCTATAACCACTCCCCATCCCATCACTCTCCCCATACCCACTCCATCACTCTCCCCGTACACACTCCCCCTGCAATCACTCTCCCCGTACCCACTCCCCTTCCCATCACTCTCCCCACACCCAGTCCACCTCCCATCAGTCTCCCCGTACCTACTCCCCTCCCATCACACTCCCCGTATCCACTCCCACTCCGTCACTCTCCCCGTACCCACTCCCCCTCCCATCACTCTCCCTGTAACGACACCCCGTCCCACCACTCTCCCCATACATACCCCCCACCCATCACTCTCACCATACCTATGCCCCCTCCAATCACTCGCCCCGTACCTGCTCCTCCTCCCAACACTCTCCCCGTACCCACTCTCCCTCCCAACACTCTCCATGTACACACTCCCATTCCTATCACTCTCCCCGTACCTACTCCCCTCCCATCACTCTCCCCGTACCTACTCCTTCTCGCATCACTCTCCCGTTACCCACTCACCCTCCCATCATCCTCCCCGTACCTACTCTCGGTCCGATTACTCTCCCCGTACCTACTCCCCTCTCATCACTCTCCCCGTCCCCACACCCCTTCCCATCACCCTCCCCGTACCCACTCCCCCTCCCGTCACTCACCCCGTACCTACTCACCCTCAGTCAGTCTCCCCATACCCACTCCCCTCCCATCACTCTCCCTGTACCAACTCATACTCCGTCAGTCTCCTGGTACTTACTCCCCCTCCCATTTCTCTCCCCGTACCCACTCCCCCTCCCATCACTCTCCCCGTACCTACTCCCCCTCCCATCACTCTCTTTGTACCCACTCGCCCTTCCATCACTCTCCCTGTAGCCACTCACCCGCCCATCACTCTCCCCGTACCTACTCCCCCTCCCATCACTCTCCCAGGACCCACTCCACCACCCATCACTCCCCCCATACACATTTCCACTTCCATCACTCTCCCCAAACCTATTCCCACTCCCATCACTCTCCCCGTACCTACTCCCTTTCCTGTCATTCACCTGGTGCCCACTCCCACTACCCTCACTCTCTCCGTACCCACTCTCCCTCCCATCACCCTCCCTGTACATACTCCCACTCCCATCACTCTCCCCGAACCTACTTCCCTTCCATCACTCTCCCCATACACTGTTCCTCCTCGCGTCAATCTCCCAATAAGCACTCCCCCTCCCCTCACTCTCCCCGTACCAACTCACCCTCAATCAGTCTCCCCGTACTTACTCCCCCTCCCATCACTCTCAATGTACCCACTCCCCCTCCCATCACGCTCCCCGTACCAACTCACCCTCAATCAGTCTCCCCGTACTTACTCCCCCTCCCATCACTCTCAATGTACCCACTCCCCCTCCCATCACTCTCCCCGTACCTACTCCCCTCTCATGTCTCTCCCCGTACCTACTGTCCAACCCGTCACTGTCCCCGTACCCACTCCCCCCCATTACTCTTCCTGTACCTAGACTTCTCCCATCACTCTCCCCTACGTACTCCCCCTCCCATCAATCTCCCCATACACACTCCCGCTCCCATCACTCTCCCCGTACCTACTCCCCCTCCCATCACTCTCCCCGTAACCACTCCTCCTCGCATCAGTCTCCCCGTACCTACTCCCCTCCCATTACTCTCCCTGAACCCACTCCCACTCCCATCACTCTCTCCATACCTACTCCCCATCCCATCACTCTCCCTATACCCACTCCCCATCCTATCACTCTCCCCATACCCACTCCCCCTACATCACTCTCCCCGTACACACTCCCCCTGCGATCACTCTTCCCGCACCCACTCCCTTTCTCATCACTTTCCCCACACCCAGTCCACCTCCCATCAGTCTCCCCGTAGCTACTCCACTCACATCACACTCCCCATATCCACTCCCCCTCCCATCGCTCTCCCTGTAATGACACCCCGTCCCATCACTCTCCCCATACATACTCCCCACCCATCACTCTCACTATACCTACTCCCCCTCCAATCACTCGCCCCGTACCTGCTCCCCCTCCCATCACTCTTCCCATACCAACTCACCCTCAATCAGTCTCCCCATACTTACTCCCCCTCCCATCACTCTCCCCGTACCCACACCCCCTGCCATCACTCTCCCCGTACCTACTCCCCCTCCCATCAGTCTCCCCATACCCACTCCCCCTCCCATCACTCTCCCCGTCCCTACTCGCCCTCCCATCACTCTCCCTTTACCCACTCCCCCTCCTATCACTCTCCCCGTAGCCACTCACCCGCCCATCACTCTCCCCGTCCCTACTCCCCCTCCCATCCCTCTCCCCGTACCTACTCCCCTTCCCATCACTCTCCCAGTACCTACTCACCATCCTGCACTCCCCCCATACACATTCTCACTTCCATCACTCTCCCCAAACCTATTCCCAATCCCATCACTCTCCCCGTACCTACTCCTCTTCCCGTCACTCACCCCGTACCCACTCCCACTACCCTCACTCTCTCTGTACCCACTCTCCCTCCCATCACTCTCCCTGTACACACTCCCACTCCCATCACTCTCCCTGAACCTACTCCCCTTCCATCACTCTCCCCATACACTCCTCCTCCTCGTGTCAATCTCCCAATAAGCACTCCCCCTCCCCTCACTCTCCCCGTACCAACTCACCCTCAATCTCCCCGTACTTACTCTCTCCCATCACTCTCCCCGTACCCACACCCCCTCCCATCACTGTCCCCGCACCCACTCCCCCTCCCATCACTCTCCCCTACGCACTCCCCCTCCCATCAATCGACCCATACACACTCCCGCACCCCGTACCTACTCCCCCTCCGATCACTCTCAACGTCCCCTCTCCCCCTCCATCACTCTCCCCATACCTACTCCCCTTCCCGTCACTCACCCCGTACCCACTCCGCTACGCTCACTCTCTCCGTACCCACTCTCCCTCCCATCACTCTCCCAGTACCTACTCACCATCCTGCACTCCCCCCATACACATTCTCACTTCCATCACTCTCCCCAAACCTATTCCCAATCCCATCACTCTCCCCGTACCTACTCCTCTTCCCGTCACTCACCCCGTACCCACTCCCACTACCCTCACTCTCTCTGTACCCACTCTCCCTCCCATCACTCTCCCTGTACACACTCCCACTCCCATCACTCTCCCTGAACCTACTCCCCTTCCATCACTCTCCCCATACACTCCTCCTCCTCGTGTCAATCTCCCAATAAGCACTCCCCCTCCCCTCACTCTCCCCGTACCAACTCACCCTCAATCTCCCCGTACTTACTCTCTCCCATCACTCTCCCCGTACCCACACCCCCTCCCATCACTGTCCCCGCACCCACTCCCCCTCCCATCACTCTCCCCTACGCACTCCCCCTCCCATCAATCGACCCATACACACTCCCGCACCCCGTACCTACTCCCCCTCCGATCACTCTCAACGTCCCCTCTCCCCCTCCATCACTCTCCCCATACCTACTCCCCTTCCCGTCACTCACCCCGTACCCACTCCGCTACGCTCACTCTCTCCGTACCCACTCTCCCTCCCAGCACTCTCCCTGTACACACTCCCACTCCGTCACTCTCCCCGTACCTACTCCCCTCCCATGACACTCCCCGTATCTACTCCCCACATCACTCTTCCCATACCCACACCCCCTCCCATCACTCTCCCCGTACCTACTGCCCTTCCCATCAGTCTCCCTGTACCTACTCCCCTCCCATCACCCTACACGGACCTACTCTCGCTCCGATCACTCTCCCCATACCTACTCACCCTCCCTGCACTCCCCCATACCCATTCCCACTCCCATCACTCTCCCCGTACCTACTCCCCCTCCCATCACTCTCCCCGTACCTACTCCCCCTCTCATGACTCTCCCCGTACCCACTCCCCCTCTCTTCACTCTCCCCGTACCTACTCCACTCCTATCACTCTCCCCGTACCTACTCCCAGTCCCATCACTCTCCCCATACCCTCTCTCCCTCCCCTCACTCTCCCCGTACCAATTCACCCTCAATCAGTCTCCCCGTACTTACTCCCCCTCACATCACTCTCCCTGTACCCACTCCTCCTCCCATCACTCTCCCCGTAGCCACTCACCCGCCCATCACTCTCCCCGTACCTACTCCCCCTCCCATCCCTCTCCCAGTACCCACTCCCCCTCCCATCACTCTCCCTGTACACACTCCCACTCCCATCACTCTCCCTGTACTCACTCCCCATCCCATCACTCTCCCTGTACTCACTCCCCATCCCATTACTCTCCCCGTACCCACCCCCTTCCCATCGCTGCCCCCCATATCCACTCCCCCATCACTCTCCCCTTACCCACTCCCCCTCCCATCACTCTCCCAGTACCGAATCCCTCTCCCATCACTCTCCCCGTATCCAGTCCGCCTCCCATCACTCTCCCCATACCCACTGCCCCTCCCATCACTCTCCCCGTACCCACTCCCTCTCCCTTCACTCTCAACATACCTATTCCCCCTCCATGACTCTCCCCGAACCCACTCCCACTCCCATTACTCTCCCCGAACCCACTCACCCTCCATCACTCTCACCGTACCTACTCCTACTCACATCACTCTCCCTGTATCCACTCCCCCTCCCATCACTCTCCCCGTACCTATTCCCCCTCCATCACTCTCCCAGTATCCACGCCCCCATCACTTTCAACGTACCCACCCCTCTCCCATCACTCTCCCCAAACCCACTACCCTTCCCATCACTCTCCCCCAACCCACTGCCCTTCCCATCACTCTCCCCGTACCCTCTCTCCCTCCCATCAGTCTCCCCGTTCCCACTCCTCCTCCCATCACTCTCCCAGTACCCAATCCCCCTCCCATCACTGTCCCAGTACCCTCTCCCCCTTCCATCACTCTCCCCGTACCTACTCGCCTTACCATCACTGTCCCCGTACCTACTCTCCCTCCCATCACTCTCCCGGTACCTAATCCCCCTCCCATCAGTCTCCCCGTACCCACTCCCCCTCCCATAACTCTCCCCGTACCTACTCCCCCTCCCATCACTCTCCCCGAACACACTCTCCCTCCATCAGTCTCCTCGTACCTACTCCCCTGCCATCAGTCTCCCCGTACCTACTGCCCCTCCCATCACTCTCCCCATATCCACTCCCTCCATCACTCTCCCCGTACCCACTCCCCCTCCCATCACTCTCCACGTACCTACTCACCACCATCACTCTCCCTTTACCCACTCCCCCTCCCATCACTCTCCCCGTACTCTCTCCCCCTCCCATCACTCTCCCCGTACCCACTCCCGTCCATCACTCTCCCCGTACCTAGACCACTCCAATCACTCTCCCCGTCCCTACCTGCGCTCCCATCACTCTCCCTGAACCCTCTCTCCCTCCCATCACTCTCCCCATGCCTACTCCCTTCTCATCACTCTCCCCGTACCCAATCCCCCTCCCATCACTCTCCCTGTACCTTCTCCCCCTCCCATCACTCTCCCCATACCAACTGCCCCTCCCATCAGTCTCTCCGTAGCTAATCTCCTCCCATCACTCTCCCCGTACCGACTCCCCCCATCACTCTCCCTGTACTTAGACCCCTCCCACCAGTCTCCCCGTACCCACTGCCACTCCCATCAGTCTCCTCATACCCACTGCCCCTCCTATCACTCTCCCCATACCCACTCCCCTCCCATCACTCTCCCCGTACTTACTCCCCCTCCCATCACTCTCCCCGTACCTACTCACCCTCCCATCACTCTCCCCGTAACCACTTCTCCTCGTATCAGTCTCCCCGTACCTACCCCCTCCTATCACTCTCCCTGAACCCACACCCCCTCCCATCACTCTCCCTGTAACTACACCCCCTCCCATCACGCTCCCCGTACCTGCTCCCCCTCCCATCACTCTCCCCGTACCCACCCTCCCTCCCAACACTCTCCCTGTACACACTCCCATTCCTATCACTCTCCCCGTACCTACTCCCCTCCAATCACTCTTTCCGTACCTACTCCTCCTCGTATCACTCTCACCGTACCCACTCACCCTCCCATCATCCTCCCCGTACCTACTCTCGGTCCAATTACTCTCTCCTTACCTACTCCCCTCCCATCACTCTCCCCATCCCCACAATCCTTCCCATCACTCTCCCCGTACCCACTCCCCCTCCCGTCACTCACCCCGTACCTACTCATCCTCAGTCAGTCTCCCCATACCCACTCCTCTCCCACCACTCTCCCTGTACCAACTCACCCTCCGTCAGTCTCCTGGTACTTACTCCCCCTCCCATTTCTCTCCCCGCATCTACTCCCCCTCCCATCACTCTCCCCATACATACTCCCCACCCATCACTCTTACCATACCTACGCCCCCTCCCATCACTCTCCCCGTAGCCACTCCCCCTCCCATCACTCTCCCCGTATCTGCTCCCCTCCTGTCCCTCTCCCCGTACCTACTCCCCTCCCATTACTCTCCCTGATCCCACTCCCCCTCCCATCACTCTCTCCCTACCTACTCCCCATCCCATCACTCTCAACGTACCCACTCCCCATCCCATCACTCTCAACGTACCTACTTCCCCTCCCATCACTCTCCCCGTATCCACTCCCCCATCACTCTCCCTATAACCACTCCCCATCCCATCACTCTCCCCATACCCACTCCATCACTCTCCCCGTACACACTCCCCCTGCAATCACTCTCCCCGTACCCACTCCCCTTCCCATCACTCTCCCCACACCCAGTCCACCTCCCATCAGTCTCCCCGTACCTACTCCCCTCCCATCACACTCCCCGTATCCACTCCCACTCCGTCACTCTCCCCGTACCCACTCCCCCTCCCATCACTCTCCCTGTAACGACACCCCGTCCCACCACTCTCCCCATACATACCCCCCACCCATCACTCTCACCATACCTATGCCCCCTCCAATCACTCGCCCCGTACCTGCTCCTCCTCCTAACACTCTCCCCGTACCCACTCTCCCTCCCAACACTCTCCATGTACACACTCCCATTCCTATCACTCTCCCCGTACCTACTCCCCTCCCATCACTCTCCCCGTACCTACTCCTTCTCGCATCACTCTCCCGTTACCCACTCACCCTCCCATCATCCTCCCCGTACCTACTCTCGGTCCGATTACTCTCCCCGTACCTACTCCCCTCTCATCACTCTCCCCGTCCCCACACCCCTTCCCATCACCCTCCCCGTACCCACTCCCCCTCCCGTCACTCACCCCGTACCTACTCACCCTCAGTCAGTCTCCCCATACCCACTCCCCTCCCATCACTCTCCCTGTACCAACTCATACTCCGTCAGTCTCCTGGTACTTACTCCCCCTCCCATTTCTCTCCCCGTACCCACTCCCCCTCCCATCACTCTCCCCGTACCTACTCCCCCTCCCATCACTCTCTTTGTACCCACTCGCCCTCCTATCACTCTCCCCGTAGCCACTCACCCGCCCATCACTCTCCCCGTCCCTACTCCCCCTCCCATCCCTCTCCCCGTACCTACTCCCCTTCCCATCACTCTCCCAGTACCTACTCACCATCCTGCACTCCCCCCATACACATTCTCACTTCCATCACTCTCCCCAAACCTATTCCCAATCCCATCACTCTCCCCGTACCTACTCCTCTTCCCGTCACTCACCCCGTACCCACTCCCACTACCCTCACTCTCTCTGTACCCACTCTCCCTCCCATCACTCTCCCTGTACACACTCCCACTCCCATCACTCTCCCTGAACCTACTCCCCTTCCATCACTCTCCCCATACACTCCTCCTCCTCGTGTCAATCTCCCAATAAGCACTCCCCCTCCCCTCACTCTCCCCGTACCAACTCACCCTCAATCTCCCCGTACTTACTCTCTCCCATCACTCTCCCCGTACCCACACCCCCTCCCATCACTGTCCCCGCACCCACTCCCCCTCCCATCACTCTCCCCTACGCACTCCCCCTCCCATCAATCGACCCATACACACTCCCGCACCCCGTACCTACTCCCCCTCCGATCACTCTCAACGTCCCCTCTCCCCCTCCATCACTCTCCCCATACCTACTCCCCTTCCCGTCACTCACCCCGTACCCACTCCGCTACGCTCACTCTCTCCGTACCCACTCTCCCTCCCATCACTCTCCCAGTACCTACTCACCATCCTGCACTCCCCCCATACACATTCTCACTTCCATCACTCTCCCCAAACCTATTCCCAATCCCATCACTCTCCCCGTACCTACTCCTCTTCCCGTCACTCACCCCGTACCCACTCCCACTACCCTCACTCTCTCTGTACCCACTCTCCCTCCCATCACTCTCCCTGTACACACTCCCACTCCCATCACTCTCCCTGAACCTACTCCCCTTCCATCACTCTCCCCATACACTCCTCCTCCTCGTGTCAATCTCCCAATAAGCACTCCCCCTCCCCTCACTCTCCCCGTATCAACTCACCCTCAATCTCCCCGTACTTACTCTCTCCCATCACTCTCCCCGTACCCACACCCCCTCCCATCACTGTCCCCGCACCCACTCCCCCTCCCATCACTCTCCCCTACGCACTCCCCCTCCCATCAATCGACCCATACACACTCCCGCACCCCGTACCTACTCCCCCTCCGATCACTCTCAACGTCCCCTCTCCCCCTCCATCACTCTCCCCATACCTACTCCCCTTCCCGTCACTCACCCCGTACCCACTCCGCTACGCTCACTCTCTCCGTACCCACTCTCCCTCCCAGCACTCTCCCTGTACACACTCCCACTCCATCACTCTCCCCGTACCTACTCCCCTCCCATGACACTCCCCGTATCTACTCCCCACATCACTCTTCCCATACCCACACCCCCTCCCATCACTCTCCCCGTACCTACTGCCCTTCCCATCAGTCTCCCTGTACCTACTCCCCTCCCATCACCCTACACGGACCTACTCTCGCTCCGATCACTCTCCCCATACATACTCACCCTCCCTGCACTCCCCCATACCCATTCCCACTCCCATCACTCTCCCCGTACCTACTCCCCCTCCCATCACTCTCCCCGTACCTACTCCCCCTCTCATGACTCTCCCCGTACCCACTCCCCCTCTCTTCACTCTCCCCGTACCTACTCCACTCCTATCACTCTCCCCGTACCTACTCCCAGTCCCATCACTCTCCCCATACCCTCTCTCCCTCCCCTCACTCTCCCCGTACCAATTCACCCTCAATCAGTCTCCCCGTACTTACTCCCCCTCACATCACTCTCCCTGTACCCACTCCTCCTCCCATCACTCTCCCCGTAGCCACTCACCCGCCCATCACTCTCCCCGTACCTACTCCCCCTCCCATCCCTCTCCCAGTACCCACTCCCCCTCCCATCACTCTCCCTGTACACACTCCCACTCCCATCACTCTCCCTGTACTCACTCCCCATCCCATCACTCTCCCTGTACTCACTCCCCATCCCATTACTCTCCCCGTACCCACCCCCTTCCCATCGCTGCCCCCCATATCCACTCCCCCATCACTCTCCCCTTACCCACTCCCCCTCCCATCACTCTCCCAGTACCGAATCCCTCTCCCATCACTCTCCCCGTATCCAGTCCGCCTCCCATCACTCTCCCCATACCCACTGCCCCTCCCATCACTCTCCCCGTACCCACTCCCTCTCCCTTCACTCTCAACATACCTATTCCCCCTCCATGACTCTCCCCGAACCCACTCCCACTCCCATCACTCTCCCCGAACCCACTCACCCTCCATCACTCTCACCGTACCTACTCCTACTCACATCACTCTCCCTGTATCCACTCCCCCTCCCATCACTCTCCCCGTACCTATTCCCCCTCCATCACTCTCCCAGTATCCACGCCCCCATCACTTTCAACGTACCCACCCCTCTCCCATCACTCTCCCCAAACCCACTACCCTTCCCATCACTCTCCCCCAACCCACTGCCCTTCCCATCACTCTCCCCGTACCCTCTCTCCCTCCCATCAGTCTCCCCGTTCCCAATCCCCCTCCCATCAGTCTCCCCGTACCCACTCCCCCTCCCATAACTCTCCCCGTACCTACTCCCCCTCCCATCACTCTCCCCGAACACACTCTCCCTCCATCAGTCTCCTCGTACCTACTCCCCTGCCATCAGTCTCCCCGTACCTACTGCCCCTCCCATCACTCTCCCCATATCCACTCCCTCCATCACTCTCCCCGTACCCACTCCCCCTCCCATCACTCTCCACGTACCTATTCACCACCATCACTCTCCCTTTACCCACTCCCCCTCCCATCACTCTCCCCGTACTCTCTCCCCCTCCCATCACTCTCCCCGTACCCACTCCCGTCCATCACTCTCCCCGTACCTAGACCACTCCAATCACTCTCCCCGTCCCTACCTGCGCTCCCATCACTCTCCCTGAACCCTCTCTCCCTCCCATCACTCTCCCCATGCCTACTCCCTTCTCATCACTCGCCCCGTACCCAATCCCCCTCCCATCACTCTCCCTGTACCTTCTCCCCCTCCCATCACTCTCCCCATACCAACTGCCCCTCCCATCAGTCTCTCCGTAGCTAATCCCCTCCCATCACTCTCCCCGTACCGACTCCCCCCATCACTCTCCCTGTACTTAGACCCCTCCCACCAGTCTCCCCGTACCCACTGCCACTCCCATCAGTCTCCTCATACCCACTGCCCCTCCTATCACTCTCCCCATACCCACTCCCTCTCCTTTCACTCTCAACATACCTATTCCCCCTCCATGACTCTCCCTGAACCCACTCCCACTCCCATCACTCTCCCCGAACCCACTCGCCCTCCATCACTCTCACTGTACCTACTCCCACTCCAATCACTCTCCCCGTATCCACTCCCCCCCCATCACTCTCCCCGTACCTACTCTCCCTCCATCAATCTCCCCGTACCCACTCGCCCCCATCACTCTCCCCAAACACACTCTCCCTCCATTAGTCTCCCCGTACCTACTCCCCTGCCATCAGTCTCCCCGTACCCACTGCCACTCCCATCAGTCTCCTCATACCCACTGCCCCTCCTATCACTCTCCCCATACCCACTCCCTCTCCTTTCACTCTCAACATACCTATTCCCCCTCCATGACTCTCCCTGAACCCACTCCCACTCCCATCACTCTCCCCGAACCCACTCGCCCTCCATCACTCTCACTGTACCTACTCCCACTCCAATCACTCTCCCCGTATCCACTCCCCTTCCCATCACTCTCCCCGTACCTACTCTCCCTCCATCAATCTCCCCGTACCCACTCGCCCCCATCACTCTCCCCGTACCTATTCCCCCTCCATCACTCTCCCAGTATCCACACCCCCATCACTCTCCCCTTACCCAACCCCTCCCATCACTCTCCCCAAACCCAATGTCCTTCCCATCACTCTCCCCATAACCATGGCCCCTCCTGTCAGTCTCCCCGTACCTACTCCCCTCCCAACACTCTCCCTGAACCCACTCTCCCTCCCATCACTCTCCCCGTAACTACTCCCCCTCTGATCACTCTCCCCGTACCCACTCCGCCTCTCATCACTCTCCCCATACCCACTCCCCCTCCCATCACTCTCCCCGTACCCACTCTCCCTCCATCACTCTCCCCATACCCACTCCCTCTCCCATCACTTCCCCAGTACCAACTCTCCCTCCATCACTCTCCCCGTACCTACTCCCCCTCCCATCACTCTCCCCGTACCTACTCTCCCTCCCATCAGTCTCCCCGTACAAATTCCTCCTGGCATCAGTCTCCCCCTACCTACTCCCCTTACCATAACCCTCCCCGTACCCACTCCCCGTCTCATCACTCTCCCCGTACCCACACCCCCTCCCATCACTCTCCCCATACCTCCTCCCCCTCCCATCAGTCTCTCCGTACCCACTTCTCCTCGCATCAGTCTCCCCGTACCTATGCCCCACCCATAACTCTCCCCATACACACTGCCCATCCCATCACTTTCTCAGTACCTACTCCCCCTCCCATCACTCTCCCTGTACCCACTCTCCCCCCCCATCACTCTCCCCGTACCTACTCCCCTCGCATCACTCTCCCCATACCCACTCCATTTCCCATCACTTCCTCGGTACCAACAACCCTCCATCACTCTCCCAGTACACTCTCCACGCACCCACTCCCCTTCCCATCACTCTCCCCACACCCAGTCCAGCTCCCATCTGTCTCCCCATATCTACTCCCCTCTCATGACACTCCCCGTATCCACTCCTCCCATCACTCTCCCTATACCCACTCCCACTCCCATCATTCTCCCTGTACCTACACTCCCTCCCATCACCCTCCCCGTACCTTCTCCCTCTCCCATCACTCTCCCCATGCCCTCTCTCCCTCCCATCACTCTCCCCATCCCGACACCCCTTCCCATCACTCTCACCGTATCCACACCAGCGCCATCACTCACCCCGTACGGACTACCCAACCCATCAGTCTCCCTGTACCCACTCCCCCTCCCATCACTGTCCCCGTAACTACTTCCCCTCCCATCACTCTCCCCGTACCTACTCCCCCTCCCATCACTCTCCCCGTACCTACTCACCCTCCCTGCACTCCCCCCGTACCCAGTCCCACTTCCATCACTCTCCCCGTACCCACTCCCACTCCCATCACTCTCCCCGTACCTACTCCCCCTCCCATCACTCTCCACGTACCCACTCCCCCCTTCACTCTCCCCGTATCCACACCCGCGCCATCACTCTCCCCGTACAGACTACCCCACCCATCAATCTCCCCTTACCCACTCCCCCTCCCATCACTCTCCCCGTACCTACTCCCCCTCCCATCACTCTCCCTGTACCTACTCACCCTCCCTGCACTCCGCCTGTACCCATTCCCACTTCCATCACTCTCTCTGTACCCACTCTCCCTCCCATCACTTTCCCTGTACACACTCCAACTAACATCACTCTCCCCGAACCTACTCCCCTTCCACCACTCTCTCCATACCCTACTCCCCTTCCCGTCAATCTCCCCATAAGCAATCCCCCTCTCCTCACTCTCCCCGTACCAACTCACCCTCTATCAGTCTCATGTACTTACTCCCCCTCACATCACACTCCTCGTACCCACTCCCCCTCCCACCACTCTCCCCGCACCCACTCCCCCTCCCATCACTCTCACCGTACCTACTCCCCTCCCATCACTCTCCCCATACCCTCTGTCCCTCCCATCACACCCCCCGTATCCACTCCCCTCCAATCACTCTCCCCGTACCTACCTCCACTCCCATCACTCTCCCTGAACCCTCTCTCCCTCACATATCTCTCCCCCTACCCACTCCCCTCCCATCACTCTCCCCGTTCCCAATCCCCCTCCCATCAGTCTCCCTGTACCTACTCACCCATCACTCTACCCATACCTACACCCCTCCAATCACTCTCACCGTACCTCGCTCCCGTCCCATCACTCTCCCCGTACCGTCTCCCTCCCATCAGTCTCCCGTACCCACTCCCCCTCCCATCAGCCTCCCCATACCCACTGCCCCTCTCATCAGTCTCCCCGTACCCTCTCTCCCTCCCATCAGTCTCCCCCTACCCACTCCCCCTCCCATCACTCTCCCCGTACCCACTCCCCCTCCCATCACTCTCACCGTACCTACTCCCCTCCCATCACTGTCCCCATAACCTCTGTCCCTCCCATCACTCCCCCCGTATCCACTCCCCTCCAATCACTCTCCCCGTACCTACCTTCACTCCCATCACTCTCCCTGATCCCTCTCTCCCTCACATCACTCTCCCCGTACCTACTCCCCTCCCATCAATCTCCCCGTACCCAATCCCCCTGCCATCACTCTCCCCGTACATACCCCCCGTCCCATCTCTCTCCCCGTACCTACTCCCCCTCCAATCACTCTCCCTGTACCCAATTCCCCTCCCATCACTCTCCCCGTACCCACTCTCCCTCCCATCGGTCTCCCTGTACCTATTCCCCCTCTCATAACTCTCCCCATACCCACTCCCCCTCCCATCACTCTCCCAGTACCCAATCCCCCTCACATCACTCTCCCCTCACCTAGTCTGCCTCCCATCACTCTCCCAGTACCCAATCCCCCTCCCATCACTCTCCCTGTACCCACTTCCCCCATCACTCTCCCCATACCTAGACCCCTACAATCACTCTGACTGTAACTACTCCCCTCCAATCACTCTCTCCGTACCTACTCCCCTCCCATCACTCTCCCTGAACCCACTCCCCCTCCATCACTCTCCCTGTACCTACTCCCCTCCCATCACTCTCCCCGTACCTACTGTTCTTCCCATCACTCCCCCCTTATCCACTCCCCCATCACTCTCCCCGTACCCACTCCCCCTCCCATCACTCTCCCCGTACCTACTCACCTCCATCACTCTCCCCGTACCGCCTCCCCCTCCCATCACTCTCCCCGTACTTACTCACCTCCATCACTCTCCCCTTACCCACTGCCCCTCCCATCACTCTCCACGTACCCACTGCCGCCCATCACACTCCCCGTACCTAGACCCCTCCAATCACTCTCCCTGTACCTACCTGCCCTGCCATCACTTTCCCTGAAACCTCTCTCCCTCCCATCACTCTCCCCGTACCTACTCGCTTCCCATCACTCTCCCCGTACCCAATCCCCATCCCAACACTCTCCCTGTACCTACTCCCCTCCCATCACTCTCCCAGTATCCACACCACCATCACTCTCCCCGTACCCACCCCCCTACCATCACTTTCCCCAAACCCACTGCCCTTCCCATCACTCTCCCCATACCCTCTCTCCCTCCCATCAGTCTCCCCGTACCCACTCCCCCTCCCATCACTCTCCCCGTACCTACTGACCCTACCATCACTCCCCCCATATCCACTCCCCCCATCACTCTCCCCGTACTCACTCCCATTCCCATCACTCTCCCCGTACCGACTCACCTCCATCACACTATCCTTACCCACTGCCCCTCCCATCACTCTCCACGTACCCACTGCCGCCCATCACTCTCCCCGTACCTAGACCCCTCCAATCACTCTCCCTGTACCTACCTGCCCTCCCATCACTCTCCCTGAACCCTCTCTCCCTCCCATCACTCTCCCCGTACCCAATCCCCATCCTATCACTCTCCCCGTACCCAATCCCCCTCCCATCACTCTCCTCGTACCCACTCCCCCTCCCATCACTCTCCCAGTACCGAATCCCTCTCCCATCACTCTCCCCGTATCCAGTACGCCTCCCATCACTCTCCCCGTACCTAAACCCCCTCCTATCACTCTCCCAGTACCCACTGCCCCTCCCATCAGTCTCTCCATACCCACTCCCCCCTCCCATCACTCTCCCCGTACCTACTCCCCCTCCCATCACTCTCCCCTTACCCACTCTCCCTCCCATCACTCTCCCAGTAATGAATCCCTTTCCCATCACTCTCCCTGTATCCAGTCCGCCTCCCATCACTCTCCCCGTACCTAATCCCCCTCCCATCACTCTCCTCGTACCCACTCCCCCTCCCATCAGTCTCCCCGAACCCACTGCCCCTCCCATCACTCTCCCCATACCCACTCCCTTCCCTTCACTCTCAACATACCCATTCCCCCTCCATGACTCTCCCCGAACCCACTCCCACTCCCATTACTCTCCCCGAACCCACTCGCCTTACCATCACTCTCCCCGTACCTACTCCCCTCCCATCACTCTCCCTGAACCCACTCCCCCTCCATCACTCTCCCCGTACCTACTCCCCTCCCATCCTTCTCCCTGAACCCACTCCCCCCTATCACTCTCCCGGAACCCACTCCCGCTCCCATCACTCTCCCCGTACCTACTCTCCCTCCCATCACTCTCCCCGTACTCACTCCACCTCCCATCACTCTCCCGTACCCACTCCCCCTCCCATCACTCTCCCTGTACCCACTGCACCACCCATCAGTCTCCCCATACCCACTCCCCCTCCCATCACTCTCCCGGTAACTACTCCCCCTCTGCTCACTCTCCCCTTACCCACTCCCCCTCCCATCACTCTTGACGGACACACTCCACCTCCATCACTCTTCCTGTACCTACTCTCCTCCCATCACTCTCCCCTTACCTACTGTTCTTCCCATCACTCCCCCCATATCCACTCCCCCATCACTCTCCCCGTACCCACTCCCCCTCCCATCACTCTCCCCGTACCTACTCACCTCCATCACTCTCCCCGTACCCACTGCCCCTCCCATCACTCTCCACGTACCCACTGCCTCTCCCATCACTCTCCCCGCACCTAGACCCCTCCAATCACTCTCCTAGTACCTACTCCCTTCCCATCACTCTCCCCGTACCCAATCCCCATCCCAACACTCTCTCCGTACCTACTCCCCTCCCATCACTCTCCCAGTATCCACACCACCATCACTCTCCCCGTACCCACCCCCCTACCATCACTTTCCCCAAACCCACTGCCCTTCCCATCACTCTCCCCGTACCCTCTCTCCCTCCCATCAGTCTCCCCGTACCCACTCCCCCTCCCATCACTCTCCCCGTACCTACTGTCCCTCCCATCACTCCCCCCATATCCACTCCCCCCATCACTCTCCCCATACCCACTCCCCCTCCCATCACTCTCCCCGTACCTACTGTCCCTCCCATCACTCCCCCCATATCCACTCCCCCCATCACTCTCCCCGTACCCACTGCCGCCCATCACACTCCCCGTACCTAGACCGCTCCAATCACTCTCCCCGTACCTACTCCTTTCCCATCACTCTCCCCGTACCCAATCTCCATCCCAACACTCTCTCTGTACCTACTCCCCTCCCATCACTCTCCCAGTATCCACACCCCCATCACTCTCCCCGTACCCACCCCCCTACCATCACTTCCCCAAACCCACTGCCCTTCCCATCACTCTCCCCGTACCCTCTCTCCCTCCCATCAGTCTCCCTGTACCCACTCCCCCTCCCATCACTCTCCCCGTACCTACTGTCCCTCCCATCACTTCCCCCCATCACTCTCCCAGTACCCACTCCCATTCCCATCACTCTCCCCGTACCTACTCACCTCCATCACACTCCTCTTACCCACTGCCCCTCCCATCACTCTCCACATACCCACTGCCGCCCATCACTCTCCCCGTACTTAGACCCCTCCAATCACTCTCCCTGTACCCTCTCTCCCTCCCATCACTCTGCCCGTACCCAATCCTCATCCTATCACTCTCCCCGTACCCAATCCCCCTCCCATCACTCTCCTCGTACCCACTCCCCCTCCCATCACACTCCCAGTACCGAATCCCTCTCCCATCACTCTCCCCGTATCCAGTACGCCTCCCATCACTCTCCCCGTACCTAAACCCCCTCCCATCACTCTCCCCGTACCCACTGCCCCTCCCATCAGTCTCTCCATACCCACTCCCCCCTCCCATCACTCTCCCCTTACCCACTCTCCCTCCCATCACTCTCTCAGTAATGAATCCTTCTCCCATCACTCTCCCTGTATCCAGTCCGCCTCCCATCACTCTCCTCGTACCCACTCCCCCTCCCATCACTCTCCCCGTACCCACTGCCCCTCCCATCAGTCTCTCCATACCCACTCCCCCCTCCCATCACTCTCCCCTTACCCACTCTCCCTCCCATCACTCTCTCAGTAATGAATCCTTCTCCCATCACTCTCCCTGTATCCAGTCCGCCTCCCATCACTCTCCTCGTACCCACTCCCCCTCCCATCAGTCTCCCCGAACCCACTGCCCCTCCCATCACTCTCCCCGTACCCACTCCCTTCCCTTCACTCTTAACATACCCATTCCCCCTCCATGACTCTCTCCGAACCCACTCCTACTCCCATCACTCTCCCCGAACCCACTCGCTTTACCATCACTGTCCCCGTACCTACTCTCCCTCCCATCACTCTCCCCGTACCTAATCCCCCTCCCATCACTCTCCCCGTACCCACTCCCCTCCCATTACTCTCCCAGTACCGGATCCCTCTCCCATCACTAGCCCTGTATCCAGTCCGCCTCCCATCACTCTCCCCGTACCTAATCCCCCTCCCATCACTCTCCCCGTACCCACTCCCCCTCCCATCACTCTCCCCGTACCCACTGCCACTCTCATCACTCTGCACGTACCCACTCCCTCCCCCTTCACTCTCAACATACCTATTCCCCGTCCATGACTCTCCCCGAACTCACTCCCACTCCCATCACTCTCCCCGAATCCACTCGCACTCCTTCACTCTCACCCTACCTACTCCCACTCCCATCACTCTCCCCGTATCCTCTCCCCCTCCCATCACTCTCCCCGTACCTACTCCCCCTCCATCAATCTCCCCGTATCCACTCGCCCCCATCACTTTCCCCGTACCTATTCCCCCTCCATCACTCTCCCAGTATCCACACCCCCATCACTCTCCCCGTACCCAGTCCACCTCCAATCACTCTCCCAGTACACAATCCCCCTCCCATCACCGTCCCAGTACCCTCTCCCCCTCCCATCACTCTCTCCATACCTAATACCCCTCCCATCAGTCTCCCCGTACCCACTCCCCTCCCATAACTCGCCCCGTACCTACTCCCCCTCCCATCACTCTCCCCGAACACACTCCCCCTCCCATCACGCTCCCCGTACCTATTCACCTCCATCACTCTCCCTGAACCTTCTCTCCCTGCCATCACTCTCCCCGTACCTACTCCCTTCCCATCACTCTCCCCATACCCAATCCCCCTCCTATCACTCTCCCCTTACCTTCGCCCCCTCCCATCACTCTCCTCGTACCCACTCCCCCTCCCATCAGTCTTTCCATACCAACTGCCCCTCCCATCAGTCTCCCCGTACCTACTCCACTCCCATCACTCACCCCGTACTCACACCCCCTCTCATCACTCTCCCCGTACTTAGACCCCTCCAATCACTCTCCCCGTACCTACCTCCAGTCCCATCACTCTCCCCGTACCATCTCTCCCTCCCATCACTCTCCCCATACCCACTCCCCTTCCCATCACTCTCCCAGTACCGAATCCCTCTCCCATCACTCTCCCCGCATCCAGTCCACCCCCCATCACTCTCCCCGTACCCAACCCCCTTCCCATCACTCTCCCCGTACCCACTGCCCCTCCTATCACTCCCCTGGAACCAACTCCCCCTTCATCACTCTCCCCGTACCCACTCCCCCTCCCATCACTCTCCCCATACCTACTCGCCCTCTCATCACTCTCCCTGTACCCACTCCACCCCCATCACTCTCCTTGTCCCCACACCCCTTCGCATCACTCTCCCCATACCCACTGCCCTTCCCATCAGTCTCCCTGTACATACTCCCCTCCCATCACTCTCCCTGAACCCACACCCCTCCCATCACTCTCCCCATACCTACTCCCAGTCCCATCACTCTCCCCATACCTACTCCCACTACCATAAATCTCCCCGAACCCACACCCCCTCCCATCACTCTCCCCGTATCCACACCACCTCCATCACTCTCCCCATACCCACTCCCTTCCCATCACTCTCCCCGAACCCACTGCCTCTCCCATCACTCACCCCATATCCACTCCCTTCCCATCACTCTCCCCGTACCCACAGTCCCTCCCATCAGTCTCCCTGTACCTACTCCCTTCCCATCATTCTCCCTGTACCCACTCCCACTCCCATCACTCTCCCCGTACCCACTCCCCCTCCAGCACTCTTCCCGTACATACTGCCCCTCCCATTACTCTCCCTGTACCCACTCCCCATCCCATCACTCTCCCCATACCTACTCCCCTCCCATCACTCTCCCCGTAGCTACTCCCCTCCCATCACTCTCCCCGTAGCTACTCCCCTCCCATCACTCTCCCAGTTTCCACACCCCATCACTCTCCCCATACCCAAACCCCTTCCCATCACTCTCCCCATACCCACTCCCTCTCCCATCACTCCCCTGGAACCAATTCCCCCTTCATCACTCTCCCCGTACCCACTCCCCCTCCTATCACTCTCCCCGTACCTACTCGCTCTCCCATCACTCTCCTTGTACCCACTCCCCTTTGCATCACTCTCCCCGTACCCACTGCCCTTCCCATCAGTCTCCCTGTACATACTCCCCTCCCATCACTTCCCCGTACAGAGTAACACACCTATCACTCTCCCCGTACCCACTCCCTCTCCCTCTCCCATCACTCTCCCCGTACCCACTCCCCCTCCCATCACTCTCCCCGTACCCACTCCCAATCCCATCACTCACCCCGTACCCACTCCCCCTCCCATCACTCTCCCTGTACCCACTCCCCCTCCCATCACTCTCCCCATACCCACTGCCCCTCCCATCACTCACCCCGTACTCACACCCATTCCCATTACTCTCACTCTACCCATGCCCCATCCCAACACTGTCCCCGTACCTACTCCCCTCCCATCACTCTCCCAGTATCCACACCCCCATCACTCTCCCCTTACCCACCCCCCTCCCATCACTCTCCCCAAACCCAATGCCCTTCCCATCACTCTCCCCATACCCACGGCCCCTCCTGTCAGTCTCCCCGTACTTACTCCACTCCCATCACTCTCCCTGAACCCACTCTCCCTCCCATCACGCTCCCCATAACTACTCCCCCTCTGATCACTCTGACCGTACCCACTCCGCCTCCCATCACTCTCCCTGTACCTACTCACCCTTCATCACTCTCCCCGAACCCACTCCCACTCCCATTACTGTCGCTCTACCCATGCCCCATCCCAACATTCTTCCTGTACCTACTCCCCTCCCATCACTCTCCCAGTATTCACACTCCCATCACTCTCCCCAAACCCAATGCCCTTCCCATCACTCTCCCCGTACCCACTCCGCCTCTCATCACTCTCCCCATACCCACTCCCCCTCCCATCACTCTCCCCGTACCCACTCCCCCTCCATCACTCTCCCTGAACCCACTCCCACTCCCATCACTCTCCCCATACCATTGGCCCCTCCCAGCAGTCTCCCTGTACCTACTCCCCTCCCATCACTCTCCCTGTACCCACCCCCCTTCCCATCACTCTCCCTGTACCCACTCCCTCTCCCATCACTCCCCCGGTACCAACTCCCCCTCCATCACCCTTCCCGTACCTACTCCCCCTCCCATCACTCTCCCTGTACACACTCCCACTCCCGTCACTCCCCCTGTAACTACTCCCCCTCTGATCACTCTGACCGTACCCACTCCGCCACCCATCACTCTCCCCGTACCTACTCACCCTTCATCACTCTCCCCGAACCCACTCCCACTCCTATTACTGTCCCTCTACCCATGCCCCATCCCAACATTCTTCCCGTACCTAGTACCTTCCCATCACTCTCCCAGTATCCACACCCCCATCACTCTCCCCTTACCCACCCCCCTCCCATCACTCTCCCAGTACCGAATCCCTCTCCCATCACTCTCCCCATATCCAGTCCGCCTCCCATCACTCTCCCCGTACCTAATCCCCCTCCCATCACACTCCTCGTACCCACTCCCCCTCCCATCACTCTCCCCGTACCCACTGCCCCTCCCATCACTCTCCCCGTACCCACTCCCTCTGCCTTCACTCTCAACATACCTATTCCCCCTCCATGACTCTCCCTGAACCCACTCCCACTCCCATCACTCTCCCCGAACCCACTCGCCCTCCATCACTCTCACCGTACCTACTCCTACTCCCATCACCCTCCCTGTATCCACTCCCCCTCCCATCACTCTCCCCGTACCTATTCCCCCTCCATCACTCTCCCAGTATCCACACCCCCATCACTTTCCCCGTACCCACCCCTCTCCCATCACTCTCCCCAAACCCACTGCCCTTCCCATCACTCTCCCCGTACCCTCTCTCCCTCCCATCAGTCTCCCCGTACCCACTCCTCCTCCCATCACTCTCACAGTACCCAATCCCCCTCCCATCACTGTCCCAGTACCCTCTCCCCCTCCCATCACTCTCTCCGTACCTACTCGCCTTACCATCACTGTCCCTGTAACTACTCTCCCTCCCATCACTCTCCTGGTACCTAATCCCCCTCCTATCAGTCTCCCCGTACCCACTCCCCCTCCCATAACTCTCCCCGTACCTACTCCCCCTCCCATCACTCTCCCCGAACACACTCCCCCTCCATCAGTCTCCCCGTACCTACTCCCCTGCCATCAGTCTCCCCGTACCTACTGTCCCTCCCATCACTCTCCCCATATCCACTCCCTCCATCACTCTACCCATACCCACTCCCCCTTCCATCACTCTCCCCGTACCTACTCACCACCATCACTCTCCCCTTACCCACTCCCCCTCCCATCACTCTCCCCGTACCCACTCCCCCTCCCATCACTCTCCCCGTACCCACTCCCGTCCATCACTCTCCCCGTACCTACCTGCCCTCCCATCACTCTCTCTGAACCCTCTCTCCCTCCCATCACTTTCCCCATGCCTACTCCCTTCTCATCACTCTCCCCGTACCCAATCCCCCTCCCATCACTCTCCCCGTACCCACACCCCCTCCCATCAGTCTCCCCATACCAACTGCCCCTCCTATCAGTCTCCCCGTACTGACTCCCCCCATCACTCTACCCGTACTTAGACCCCTCCCATCAGTCTCCCCGCACCCACTGCCCCTCCCATCAGTCTCCCCATGCCCACTGCCCCTCCCATCAGTCTCCCTATACCCACTGCCCCTCCCATCAGTCTCCCCGTACCTACTCCTCCTTCCATCACTCTCCCAGTACCCTCTCCCCATCCCATCTCTCCCCATACCTACATCCCCTCCCATCACTCTCCCCATACCCCGCTCCCCCTCCCATCACTCTCCCCCGTACCTACTCTCCTCCCATCACTCTCTCTCCGTACCTACTCCCCCTCCCATCACTCTCCCCATCCCGACACCCCTTCCCATCACCCTCACCGTATCCACACCAGCGCCATCACTCTCCCCGTACGGACTACACAACCCATCACTCTCCCTGTACCCACTCCCCCTCCCATCACTCTCCCCGTAACTACTTCCCCTCCCATCACTCTCCCCCGTACCTACTCACCCTCCTGCGCTCCCCCCGTACCCAGTCCCACTTCCATCACTCTCCCCGAACCCATTCCCACTCCCATCACTCTCCCCGTACCTACTCCCCCTCCCATCACTCTCCCCGTACCTACTCCCCCCTCACATCACTCTCCACGTACCCACTCCCCCCTTCAATCTCTCCGTATCCACACCCGCGCCATCACTCTCCCCGTACAGACTACCCCACCCATCAATCTCCCCTTACCCACTCCCCCTCCCATCACTCTCCCCGTACCTACTCACCCTCCCTGCACTCCTCCTGTACCAATTCCCACTTCCATCACTCTCTCTGTACCCACTCTCCTTCCCATCACTTTCGCTGTACACACTCCAAATAACATCTCTCTCCCCGAACGTACTCCCCTTCCACCATTCTCCCCATACCCCTTCTCCCCTTCCCGTCAATCTCCCCATAAGCAATCCCCCTCTCCTCACTCTCCCCGTACCAACTCACCCTCTATCAGTCTCCCTGTACTTACTCCCCCTCACATCACTCTCCCTGAACCCATTCCCACTCCCATCACTCTCCCCGTACCTACTCCCCCTCCCATCACTCTCCACATACCCACTCCCCCCTTCACTCTCTCCGTATCCACACGCGCACCATCACTCTCCCCGTACAGACTACCCCACCCATCAATCTCCCCTTACCTACTCCCCCTCCCATCACTCTCCCCGTACCTACTCACCCTCCCTGCACTCCCCCTGTACCCATTCCCACTTCCATCACTCTCTCTGTACCCACTCTCCCTCCCATCACTCTCCCTGTACACACTCCAAATAACATCTCTCTCCCCCGAACCTACTCCCCTTCCACCACTCTCCCCATACCCTACTCCCCTTCCGTCAATCTCCCCATAAGCAATCCCCCTCCTCCTCACTCTCCCGTACCCACTCCCCCTCCCACCACTCTCCCCGTACCCACTCCCCCTCCCATCACTCTCACCGTACCTACCTCCACTCCCATCACTCTCCCTGAACCCTCTCTCCTCCCATCACTCTCCCCGTACCCAATCCCCCTGCCATCTCTCTCCCCGTACCTACTCCCCCTCCCATCACTCTCCCCGTACCCAATCCCCCACCCATCACTCTCCCCGTACCCACTCCTCCTCCTATCAGTCTCCCTGTACCTATTCACCCATCACTCTACCCATACCCTACACCCCTCCAATCACTCTCACCGTACCTACCTCCCGTCCCATCACTCTCCCTGTACCTTCTCTCCCTCCCATCAGTCTATCCATACCCACTGCCCCTCCCATCAGTCTCCCTGTACCCTCTCTCCCTCCCATCAGTCTCCCCCTACACACTCCCCCTCCCATCACCCTCCCCGTACCCACACCCCCTCCCATCGCTCTCACCGTACCTACTCCCCTCCCATCACTCTCCCCATAACCTCTGTCCCTCCATCACTCCCCCCGTATCCACTCCCCTCCAATCACTCTCCCCGTTCCTACCTTCACTCCCATCACTCTCCCTGATCCCTCTCTCCCTCACATCACTCTCCCCGTACCTACTCCCTTCCCATCACTCTCCCCGTACCCAACCCCCCGTCCCATCTCTCTCCCCGTACCTACTCCCCCTCCCATCACTCTCCCTGTACCCAATTCCCCTCCCATCACTCTCCCCTTACCCACTCCCCCTCCCATCAGACTCCCTGTATCCACTCCCCCACATCACTCTAACCCATACCTACACCCCTCCAATCACTCTCACCGTACCTAACCTCCCGTCCCATCACTCTCCCCGTACCCTCTCTCCCTCCCATCAGTCTCCCCGTACCCACTCCCCCTCACATCAGTCTCCCCATACCCACTGCCCCCTCCCATCAGTCTCCCCGTACCTACTCCCCCTCTCATAACTCTCCCATACCCACTCCCCCTCCCATCACTCTCCCAGTACCCAATCCCCCTCACATCATTCTCCCCCGCACCTAGTCTGCCGAAAACACTCCCCCAGTACACAATCCCCCTCCCATCATTCTCCCTGTACCCACTTCCCCCATCACTCTCCCCTTACCCCACTCCCCCCTCCCATCACTCTCCCCGTACGCAATCCCCCCATCACTCTCCCCATACCTAGACCCCCACAATCACTCTGACCGTACTTACTCCCCTCCCATAACTCTCCCCGTACCTACTCCCCTCCCATCACTCTCAACATACCTATTCCCCCTCCATGACTCTCCCTGAACCCACTCCCACTCCCATCACTCTCCCCGAACCGACTCGCCCTCCATCACTCTCACCGTACCTACTCCCACTCCCATCATTCTCCCCGTATCCACTCCCCCTCCCATCACTCGCCCCGTACCTACTCCCCCTCCATCAATCTCCCCGTACCCACTCGCCCCCCATCACTCTCCCCGTACCCACCCCTCTCCCATCACTCTCCCCCAAACCCACTGCCCTTCCCATCACTCTCCCCGTACCCTCTCTCTCCCTCCCATCAGTCTCCCCGTACCCACTCCTCCTCCCATCACTCTCACAGTACCCAATCCCCCTCCCATCACTGTCCCAGTACCCTCTCCCCCTCCCATCACTCTCTCCGTACCTACTCGCCTTACCATCACTGTCCCTGTAACTACTCTCCCTCCCATCACTCTCCTGGTACCTAATCCCCCCTCCTATCAGTCTCCCCGTACCCACTCCCCCTCCCATAACTCTCCCGTACCTACTCCCCCTCCCATCACTCTCCCCGAACACACTCCCCTCCATCAGTCTCCCCGTACCTACTCCCCTGCCATCAGTCTCCCCGTACCTACTGTCCCTCCCATCACTCTCCCCATATCCACTCCCTCCATCACTCTACCCATACCCACTCCCCCTTCCATCACTCTCCCCGTACCTACTCACCCACCATCACTCTCCCCTTACCCACTCCCCCTCCCATCACTCTCCCCGTACCCACTCCCCCTCCCATCACTCTCTCCCGTACCCACTCCCGTCCATCACTCTCCCCGTACCTACCTGCCCTCCCATCACTCTCTCTGAACCCTCTCTCCCTCCCATCACTTTCCCCATGCCTACTCCCTTCTCATCACTCTCCCCGTACCCAATCCCCCTCCCATCACTCTCCCCCGTACCCACACCCCCTCCCATCAGTCTCCCCATACCAACTGCCCCTCCTATCAGTCTCCCCGTACTGACTCCCCCCCATCACTCTACCCGTACTTAGACCCCTCCCCATCAGTCTCCCCGCACCCACTGCCCCTCCCATCAGTCTCCCCATGCCCACTGCCCCTCCCATCAGTCTCCCTATACCCACTGCCCCTCCATCAGTCTCCCCGTACCCTACTCCTCCTTCCATCACTCTCCCAGTACCCCTCTTCCCCATCCCATCTCTCCCCATACCTACATCCCCTCCCATCACTCTCCCCATACCCGCTCCCCCTCCCATCACTCTCCCCGTACCTACTCCTCCTCCCATCACTCTCCCCGTACCTACTCCCCCTCCCATCACTCTCCCCATCCCGACACCCCTTCCCATCACCCTCACCGTATCCACACCAGCGCCATCACTCTCCCCGTACGGACTACACAACCCATCACTCTCCCTGTACCCACTCCCCCTCCCATCACTCTCCCCGTAACTACTTCCCCTCCCATCACTCTCCCCGTACCTACTCACCCTCCCTGCGCTCCCCCCGTACCCAGTCCCACTTCCATCACTCTCCCCGAACCCATTCCCACTCCCATCACTCTCCCCGTACCTACTCCCCCTCCCATCACTCTCCCCGTACCTACTCCCCCTCACATCACTCTCCACGTACCCACTCCCCCCTTCAATCTCTCCGTATCCACACCCGCGCCATCACTCTCCCCGTACAGACTACCCCACCCATCAATCTCCCCTTACCCACTCCCCCTCCCATCACTCTCCCCGTACCTACTCACCCTCCCTGCACTCCTCCTGTACCAATTCCCACTTCCATCACTCTCTCTGTACCCACTCTCCTTCCCATCACTTTCGCTGTACACACTCCAAATAACATCTCTCTCCCCGAACGTACTCCCCTTCCACCATTCTCCCCATACCCTTCTCCCCTTCCCGTCAATCTCCCCATAAGCAATCCCCCTCTCCTCACTCTCCCCGTACCAACTCACCCTCTATCAGTCTCCCTGTACTTACTCCCCCTCACATCACTCTCCCTGAACCCATTCCCACTCCCATCACTCTCCCCGTACCTACTCCCCCTCCCATCACTCTCCACATACCCACTCCCCCCTTCACTCTCTCCGTATCCACACGCGCACCATCACTCTCCCCGTACAGACTACCCCACCCATCAATCTCCCCTTACCTACTCCCCCTCCCATCACTCTCCCCGTACCTACTCACCCTCCCTGCACTCCCCCTGTACCCATTCCCACTTCCATCACTCTCTCTGTACCCACTCTCCCTCCCATCACTCTCCCTGTACACACTCCAAATAACATCTCTCTCCCCGAACCTACTCCCCTTCCACCACTCTCCCCATACCCTACTCCCCTTCCCGTCAATCTCCCCATAAGCAATCCCCCTCTCCTCACTCTCCCCGTACCCACTCCCCCTCCCACCACTCTCCCCGTACCCACTCCCCCTCCCATCACTCTCACCGTACCTACCTCCACTCCCATCACTCTCCCTGAACCCTCTCTCCCTCCCATCACTCTCCCCGTACCCAATCCCCCTGCCATCTCTCTCCCCGTACCTACTCCCCCTCCCATCACTCTCCCCGTACCCAATCCCCCACCTATCACTCTCCCCGTACCCACTCCTCCTCCTATCAGTCTCCCTGTACCTATTCACCCATCACTCTACCCATACCTATACCCCTCCAATCACTCTCACCGTACCTACCTCCCGTCCCATCACTCTCCCTGTACCTTCTCTCCCTCCCATCAGTCTATCCATACCCACTGCCCCTCCCATCAGTCTCCCTGTACCCTCTCTCCCTCCCATCAGTCTCCCCCTACACACTTCCCCTCCCATCACCCTCCCCGTACCCACACCCCCTCCCATCGCTCTCACCGTACCTACTCCCCTCCCATCACTCTCCCCGTTCCTACCTTCACTCCCATCACTCTCCCTGATCCCTCTCTCCCTCACATCACTCTCCCCGTACCTACTCCCTTCCCATCACTCTCCCCGTACCCAACCCCCCGTCCCATCTCTCTCCCCGTACCTACTCCCCCTCCCATCACTCTCCCTGTACCCAATTCCCCTCCCATCACTCTCCCCTTACCCACTCCCCCTCACATCAGTCTCCCCATACCCACTGCCCCTCCCATCAGTCTCCCCGTACCTACTCCCCCTCTCATAACTCTCCCCATACCCACTCCCCCTCCCATCACTCTCCCAGTACCCAATCCCCCTCACATCATTCTCCCCGCACCTAGTCTGCCGAAAACACTCCCCCAGTACACAATCCCCCTCCCATCATTCTCCCTGTACCCACTTCCCCCATCACTCTCCCCTTACCCACTCCCCCTCCCATCACTCTCCCCGTACGCAATCCCCCCATCACTCTCCCCATACCTAGACCCCCACAATCACTCTGACCGTACTTACTCCCCTCCCATAACTCTCCCCGTACCTACTCCCCTCCCATCACTCTCAACATACCTATTCCCCCTCCATGACTCTCCCTGAACCCACTCCCACTCCCATCACTCTCCCCGAACCGACTCGCCCTCCATCACTCTCACCGTACCTACTCCCACTCCCATCATTCTCCCCGTATCCACTCCCCCTCCCATCACTCGCCCCGTACCTACTCCCCCTCCATCAATCTCCCCGTACCCACTCGCCCCCATCACTCTCCCCGTACCTATTCCCCCTCTGCTCACTCTCCCCGTACCCACTCCCTCTCCCATCACTCTCCCCATACCCACTGCCCCTCCCATCACTCTCCCCGTACCCACTCCCTCTCCCATCACTCTCCCCGTACCCACTCCCCCTCCCATCACTCACCCCGTACCTACCTCCCCTCCCATAACTCTCCCCGTACCCACTCCCCCTCCCATCACTCTCCCAGTACCCAATCCCCCTCCTATCACTCTCCCCGTACCCAGTCCACCTCCAATCACTCTCCAGTACCCAATCCCCCTCCCATCACCGTCCCAGTACCCTCTCCCCCTCCCATCACTCTCCCCGTACCTACTCGCCTTACCATCACTGTCCCCGTACCTACTCTCCCTCCCATCACTCTCCCCATACCTAATCCCCCTCCATCAGTCTCCCCGTACCCACTCCCCCTCCCATAACTCTCCCCGTACCTACTCCCCCCATCACTCTCCCCATACCTAGACCCCTACAATCACTCTGACCGTACCTACTCCCCTCCCATCACTCTCCCCGTACCTACTCTCCTCCCATCACTCTCCCTGAACCCACTCCCCCTCCATCACTCTCCCCGTACCTACTCCCCTCCCATCACCCTCCCAGTATCCACACCCCCATCACTCTCCCCTTACCCACCCCCCCCGCCCATCACTCTCCCCAAACCCACTGCCCTTCCCATCACTCTCCCCATACCCATGGCCCCTCCTGTCAGTCTCCCCGTACCTACTCCCCTCCCATCACTCTCCCTGAACCCACTCCCCCTCCCATCACTCTCCCCGTATCCACACCACCTCCATCACTCTCCCCATACCCACTCCCTTCCCATCACTCTCCCCGAACCACTGCCTCTCCCATCACTCACCCCATATCCACTCCCTTCCCATCACTCTCCCCGAACCCACTGCCCCTCCCATCACTCGCTCCATATCCACTCCCTTCCCATCACTCTCCCCGTACCCACAGTCCCTCCCATCATTCTCCCTGTACCCACTCCCCCTCCCATCACTATCCCCGTACCTACTCACCACCATCACTCTCCCCGTACCCACTCCCGTCCATCACTCTCCCCATACTTAGACCCCTACAATCACTCTGACCGTAACTACTCCCCTCCCATCACTCTCCCCGTACCTACTCCCCTCCCATCACTCTCCCTGAACCCACTCCCCCTCCATCACTCTCCCCGTACCTACTCCCCTCCCATCACTCTCCCCGTACCCACTCCCCCTCCCATCACTCTCCCAGTACCCAATCCCCCTCCTATCACTCTCCCCGTACCAAGTCCACCTCCAATCACTCTCCCAGTACCCAACCCCCTCCTATCACCGTCCCAGTACCCTCTCCCCCTCCCATCACTCTCCCCGTACCTACCTGCCTTACCATCACTGTCCCCGTACCTACTCTCCCTCCCATCACTCTCCCCATACCTAATCCCCTCCCATCACTCTCCCAGTATCCACACCCCCATCACTCTCCCCTTACCCACCCCCCGCCCATCACTCTCCCCAAACCCACTGCCCTTCCCATCACTCTCCCCATACCCACGGCCCCTCCTGTCAGTCTCCCCGTACCGACTCCCCTCCCATCACTCTCCCTGAACCCACTCCCCCTCCCATCACTCTCCCCGTACCTACTCCCACTACCATAAATCTCCCCGAACCCACACCCCCTCCCATCACTCTCCCCGTATCCACACCACCTCCATCACTCTCCCCATACCCACTCCCTTCCCATCACTCTCCCCGAACCACTGCCTCTCCCATCACCCACCGCATATCCACTCCCTTCCCATCACTCTCCCCGAACCCACTGCCCCTCCCATCACTCGCTCCATATCCACTCCCTTCCATCACTCTCCCCGTACCCACAGTCCCTCCCATCATTCTCCCTGTACCCACTCCCCCTCCCATCACTCTCCCCGTACCTACTCACCACCATCACTCTCCCCGTACCCACTCCCGTCCATCACTCTCCCCATACTTAGACCCCTACAATCACTCTGACCGTAACTACTCCCCTCCCATCACTCTCCCCGTACCTACTCCCCTCCCATCACTCTCCCTGAACCCACTCCCCCTCCATCACTCTCCCCGTACAGACTACCCCACCCATCAATCTCCCCTTACCTACTCCCCCTCCCATCACTCTCCCCGTACCTACTCACCCTCCCTGCACTCCCCCTGTACCCATTCCCACTTCCATCACTCTCTCTGTACCCACTCTCCCTCCCATCACTCTCCCTGTACACACTCCAAATAACATCTCTCTCCCCGAACCTACTCCCCTTCCACCACTCTCCCCATACCCTACTCCCCTTCCCGTCAATCTCCCCATAAGCAATCCCCCTCTCCTCACTCTCCCCGTACCCACTCCCCCTCCCACCACTCTCCCCGTACCCACTCCCCCTCCCATCACTCTCACCGTACCTACCTCCACTCCCATCACTCTCCCTGAACCCTCTCTCCCTCCCATCACTCTCCCCGTACCCAATCCCCCTGCCATCTCTCTCCCCGTACCTACTCCCCCTCCCATCACTCTCCCCGTACCCAATCCCCCACCCATCACTCTCCCCGTACCCACTCCTCCTCCTATCAGTCTCCCTGTACCTATTCACCCATCACTCTACCCATACCTACACCCCTCCAATCACTCTCACCGTACCTACCTCCCGTCCCATCACTCTCCCTGTACCTTCTCTCCCTCCCATCAGTCTATTCATACCCACTGCCCCTCCCATCAGTCTCCCTGTACCCTCTCTCCCTCCCATCAGTCTCCCCCTACACACTCCCCCTCCCATCACCCTCCCCGTACCCACACCCCCTCCCATCGCTCTCACCGTACCTACTCCCCTCCCATCACTCTCCCCATAACCTCTGTCCCTCCCATCACTCCCCCCGTATCCACTCCCCTCCAATCACTCTCCCCGTTCCTACCTTCACTCCCATCACTCTCCCTGATCCCTCTCTCCCTCACATCACTCTCCCCGTACCTACTCCCTTCCCATCACTCTCCCCGTACCCAACCCCCCGTCCCATCTCTCTCCCCGTACCTACTCCCCCTCCCATCACTCTCCCTGTACCCAATTCCCCTCCCATCACTCTCCCCTTACCCACTCCCCCTCCCATCAGACTCCCTGTATCCACTCCCCCACATCACTCTACCCATACCTACACCCCTCCAATCACTCTCACCGTACCTACCTCCCGTCCCATCACTCTCCCCGTACCCTCTCTCCCTCCCATCAGTCTCCCCGTACCCACTCCCCCTCACATCAGTCTCCCCATACCCACTGCCCTCCCATCAGTCTCCCCGTACCTACTCCCCCTCTCATAACTCTCCCCATACCCACTCCCCCTCCCATCACTCTCCCAGTACCCAATCCCCCTCACATCATTCTCCCCGCACCTAGTCTGCCGAAAACACTCCCCCAGTACACAATCCCCCTCCCATCATTCTCCCTGTACCCACTTCCCCCATCACTCTCCCCTTACCCACTCCCCCTCCCATCACTCTCCCCGTACGCAATCCCCCCATCACTCTCCCCATACCTAGACCCCCACAATCACTCTGACCGTACTTACTCCCCTCCCATAACTCTCCCCGTACCTACTCCCCTCCCATCACTCTCAACATACCTATTCCCCCTCCATGACTCTCCCTGAACCCACTCCCACTCCCATCACTCTCCCCGAACCGACTCGCCCTCCATCACTCTCACCGTACCTACTCCCACTCCCATCATTCTCCCCGTATCCACTCCCCCTCCCATCACTCGCCCCGTACCTACTCCCCCTCCATCAATCTCCCCGTACCCACTCGCCCCCATCACTCTCCCCGTACCTATTCCCCCTCTGCTCACTCTCCCCGTACCCACTCCCTCTCCCATCACTCTCCCCATACCCACTGCCCCTCCCATCACTCTCCCCGTACCCACTCCCTCTCCCATCACTCTCCCCGTACCCACTCCCCCTCCCATCACTCACCCCGTACCTACCTCCCCTCCCATAACTCTCCCCGTACCCACTCCCCCTCCCATCACTCTCCCAGTACCCAATCCCCCTCCTATCACTCTCCCCGTACCCAGTCCACCTCCAATCACTCTCCAGTACCCAATCCCCCTCCCATCACCGTCCCAGTACCCTCTCCCCCTCCCATCACTCTCCCCGTACCTACTCGCCTTACCATCACTGTCCCCGTACCTACTCTCCCTCCCATCACTCTCCCCATACCTAATCCCCCTCCATCAGTCTCCCCGTACCCACTCCCCCTCCCATAACTCTCCCCGTACCTACTCCCCCCATCACTCTCCCCATACCTAGACCCCTACAATCACTCTGACCGTACCTACTCCCCTCCCATCACTCTCCCCGTACCTACTCTCCTCCCATCACTCTCCCTGAACCCACTCCCCCTCCATCACTCTCCCCGTACCTACTCCCCTCCCATCACCCTCCCAGTATCCACACCCCCATCACTCTCCCCTTACCCACCCCCCCGCCCATCACTCTCCCCAAACCCACTGCCCTTCCCATCACTCTCCCCATACCCATGGCCCCTCCTGTCAGTCTCCCCGTACCTACTCCCCTCCCATCACTCTCCCTGAACCCACTCCCCCTCCCATCACTCTCCCCGTATCCACACCACCTCCATCACTCTCCCCATACCCACTCCCTTCCCATCACTCTCCCCGAACCACTGCCTCTCCCATCACTCACCCCATATCCACTCCCTTCCCATCACTCTCCCCGAACCCACTGCCCCTCCCATCACTCACTCCATATCCACTCCCTTCCCATCACTCTCCCCGTACCCACAGTCCCTCCCATCATTCTCCCTGTACCCACTCCCCCTCCCATCACTCTCCCCGTACCTACTCACCACCATCACTCTCCCCGTACCCACTCCCGTCCATTACTCTCCCCATACTTAGACCCCTACAATCACTCTGACCGTACCTACTCCCCTCCCATCACTCTCCCCATACCTACTCCCCTCCCATCACTCTCCCTGAACCCACTCCCCCTCCATCACTCTCCCCGTACCTACTCCCCTCCCATCACTCTCCCAGTATCCACACCCCCATCACTCTCCCCTTACCCACCACCCGCCCATCACTCTCCCCAAACCCACTGCCCTTCCCATCACTCTCCCCATACCCACGGCCCCTCCTGTCAGTCTCCCCGTACCTACTCCCCTCCCATCACTCTCCCTGAACCCACTCCCCCTCCCATCATTCACCCCATACCTACTCCCAGTCCCATCACTCTCCCCGTACCTACTCCCACTACCATAAATCTCCCCGAACCCACACCCCCTCCCATCACTCTCCCCGTATCCACACCACCTCCATCACTCTCCCCATACCCACTCCCTTCCCATCACTCTCCCCGAACCACTGCCTCTCCCATCACCCACCCCATATCCACTCCCTTCCCATCACTCTCCCCGAACCCACTGCCCCTCCCATCACTCGCTCCATATCCACTCCCTTCCCATCACTCTCCCCGTACCCACAGTCCCTCCCATCATTCTCCCTGTACCCACTCCCCCTCCCATCACTCTCCCCGTACCTACTCACCACCATCACTCTCCCCGTACCCACTCCCGTCCATCACTCTCCCCATACTTAGACCCCTACAATCACTCTGACCGTAACTACTCCCCTCCCATCACTCTCCCCGTACCTACTCCCCTCCCATCACTCTCCCTGAACCCACTCCCCCTCCATCACTCTCCCCGTACCTACTCCCCTCCCATCACTCTCCCAGTATCCACACCCCCATCACTCTCCCCTTACCCACCCCCCGCCCATCACTCTCCCCAAACCCACTGCCCTTCCCATCACTCTCCCCATACCCACGGCCCCTCCTGTCAGTCTCCCCGTACCGACTCCCCTCCCATCACTCTCCCTGAACCCACTCCCCCTCCCATCACTCTCCCCGTACCTACTCCCACTACCATAAATCTCCCCGAACCCACACCCCCTCCCATCACTCTCCCCGTATCCACACCACCTCCATCACTCTCCCCATACCCACTCCCTTCCCATCACTCTCCCCGAACCCACTGCCTCTCCCATCACTCACCCCATATCCACTCCCTTCCCATCACTCTCCCCGTACCCACAGTCCCTCCCATCAGTCTCCCTGTACCTACTCCCCTCCCATCATTCTCCCTGCACCCACTCCCACTCCCATCACTCTCTCCGTACCCACTCACCCTCCATCACTCTTCCTGTACATACTGCCCCTCCCATTACTCTCCCTGTACCCACTCCCCATCCCATCACTCTCCCCATACCTACTCCCCTCCCATCACTCTCCCCGTACCCAATCCCCCTCCCATCACTCTCCCTGTACCCACTCCCCCTCCCATCAGTCTCCCCATTCCAACTGCCCCTCCTATCAGTCTCCCCGTACTGACTCCCCCCATCACTCTACCCGTACTTAGACCCCTCCCGTCAGTCTCCCCGCACCCACTGCCACTCCCATCAGTCTCCCCATACCCACTGCCCCTCCAATCAGTCTCCCCATACCCACTGCCACTCCCATCAGTCTCCCCATACCCACTGCACCTCCCATCAGTCTCCCCATACCCACTGCCCCTCCCATCAGTCTCCCCGTACCTACTCCTCCTTCCATCAGTCTCCCCATACCCACTGCCCGTCCCATCAGTCTCCCCGTACCTACTCCTCCTTCCATCAGTCTCCCCATACCCTCTGCCCCTCCAGTCTCCCCGTACCCACTGCCCCTCCCATCAGTCTCCCCATACCCTCTGCCCCTCCAATCAGTCTCCCCGTACCTACTCCTCCTTCCATCACTCTCCCAGTACCCTCTCCCCATCCCATCAGTCTCCCCATACCCACTGCCACTCCCATCAGTCTCCCCATACCCACTGCCCCTCCCATCAGTCTCCCCGTACCTACTCCTCCTTCCATCACTCTCCCCGTACCTACTCCTCCTCCCATCAGTCTCCCCGTACCTTCTCCCTCTCCCATCACTCTCCCCATACCCTCTCTCCCTCCCATCACTCTCCCCATCCCGACACCCCTTCCCATCACTCTCACCGTATCCACACCAGCGCCATCACTCTCCCCATACGGACTACCCAACCCATCACTCTCCCTGTACCCACTCCCCCTCCCATCACTCTCCCCATACCCTCTCTCCCTCCCATCCCGACACTCCTTCCCATCACTCTCACCGTATCCACACCAGCGCCATCACTCTCCCCGTACTTAGACCCCTCCGATCAGTCTCCCTGCACCCACTGCCCCTCCCATCAGTCTCCCCGTACCTACTCCTCCTTCCATCATTCTCCCAGTACCTTCTCCCCATACCTACATCCCCTCCCATCACTCTCCCCGTACCTACTCCCCCTCCCATCAGTTTTTCCGTACCAACTCCCCCTCCCATCACTCTCCCCGTACCTTCTCCCTCTCCCATCACTCTCCCCATACTCTCTCTCCCTCCCATCATTCTCCCCATCCCGACACCCCTTCCCATCACTCTCACCGTATCCACACCAGCGCCATCACTCTCCCCGTACGGACTACCCAACCCATCACTCTCCCCGTACCCACTCCCCCTCCCATCACTCTCCCCGTAACTACTTCCCCTCCCATCACTCTCCACGTACCTACTCATCCTCCCTGCACTCCCCCCGTACCCAGTCCCACTCCCATCACTCTCCCCGTACCTACTCCCCCCATCACTCTCCACGTACCTACTCCCCCCTTCACTCTCTCCGTATCCACACCCGCGCCATCACTCTCCCCGTACAGACTACCCCATCCATCAATCTCCCCTTACCTACTCCCCCTCCCATCACTCTCCCCTTACCTACTCCCCCTCCCATCACTCTCCCCGTACCTACTCACCCTCCCTGCACTCCCCCTGTACCCATTCCCACTTCCATCACTCTCACCGTACCAACTCCCCTCCCATCACTCTCCCCATACCCTCTGTCCCTCCCATCACTCACCCCGTATCCACTGCCCTCCAATCACTCACCCCGTACCTACTCCCCTCCCATCACTCTCCCCGTACCCAATCCCCCTGCCATCTCTCTCCCCGTACCTACTCCCCCTCCCATCACTCTCCCCGCACCCAATCCCCCTCCCATCACTCTCCACGTACCTACCTCCCCTCCCATAACTCTCCCCATACCCACTCCCCTTCCCATCACTCTCCCAGTACCCAATCCCCCTCCCATCACTCTCCCCGTACCAAGTTCACCTCCAATCACTCTCCCAGTACCCAATCCCCCTCCTATCACCTCTCCCCCTCCCATCACTCTCCCCGTACCTACTCCCCTCCCATCACTCTCCCAGTATCCACACCTCCATCACTCTCCCCTTACCCACCCCCCGCCCATCACTCTCCCCAAACCCACTGCCCTTCCCATCACTCTCCCCATACCCACGGCCCCTCCTGTCAGTCTCCCCGTACCTACTCCCCTCCCATCACTCTCCCTGAACCCACTCCCCCTCCCATCACTCTCCCCATACCTACTCCCAGTCCCATCACTCTCCCCGTACCTACTCCCACTACCATAAATCTCCCCGAACCCACACCCCCTCCCATCACTCTCCCCGTATCCACACCACCTCCATCACTCTCCCCATACCCACTCCCTTCCCATCACTCTCCCCGAACCCACTGCCTCTCCCATCACTCACCCCATATCCACTCCCTTCCCATCACTCTCCCCGTACCCACAGTCCCTCCCATCAGTCTCCCTGTATTTACTCCCCTCCCATCATTCTCCCTGGACCCACTGCCACTCCCATCACTCTCCCCGTACCCACTCCCCCTCCATCACTCTTCCTGTACATACTGCCCCTCCCATTACTCTCCCTCTAACCACTCCCCATCCCATCACTCTCCCCATACCTACTCCCCTCCCATCACTCTCCCCGTAGCTACTCCCCTCCCATCACTCTCCCAGTTTCCACACCCCCATCACTCTCCCCATACCCAACCCCCTTCCCATCACTCTCCCCATACCCACTCTCTCTCCCATCACTCCCCCGGAACCAACTCCCCCTCCATCACTCTCCCCAGACCCACTCCCCTTCCCACCACTCTCCCCTTAACTACTCCCCCTCCCATCACTCACCTCGTACCTACTCCCCCTCCCATCACTCTCCCCAAACCCAATACCCTTCCCATCACTCTCCCCATACTCACAGCCCCTCCTGTCAGTCTCCCCGTACTTACTACCCTCCCATCACTCTCCCCGTAACTACTCCCCCTCTGATTACTCTGACCGTACCCACTCTGCATCCCATCACTCTCCCCGAACCCACTCCCACTCCCATTACTGTCCCTGTACCCATGCCCCATCCCAACATTCTTCCCGTACCTACTCCCCTCCCATCACTGTCCCAGTATCCACACTCCCATCACTCTCCCCTTACCCACCCCACTTCCCATCACTTTCCCCATACCCACTCCCTCTCCCAACACTCCCCCGGTACCAACTCCCCCTCCATCACTCTCCCCGTACCTACTCCCCCTCCCATCACTCTCCCTGTACACACTCCCACTCCCGTCACTCTCCCCGTACCCACTCCCCCTCCCATCACTCTCCCTGTACCCACTCCACCCCCATCACTCTCCCAGTACTCACTCCCACTCCCATCACTCTCCCCGTACCTACTCCCCCTCCCGTCAGTCTCCCCATACCCACGGCCCCTCCCAATAGTCTCCCAGTACTTACTCCACTCCCATCATTCTCCCTGTCCCCACACCCCTTCGCATCACTCTCCCCATACCCACTGCCCTTCCCATCAGTCTCCCTGTACATACTCCCCTCCCATCACTTCCACGTACAGAGTACCACACCCATCACTCTCCTCGTACCCACTCGCCTCCCATCAGTCTCCCCGTACCTACTCCCCATCCCATCACTCACCCCGTACTCACACCCCCTCCCATTACTCTCACTCTACCCATGCCGCATCCCAACACTCTCCCCGTACCTACTCCCCTCCCATCACGCTCCCTGAACCCACTGCCCCCCATCACACTCCCTGAACCCACTCCTCCTCCCATCACTCTCCCCGTACCTATTCCCCCTCCCATCACTCTCCCCGTACCCACTCCACCTCCCATCACTCTCACTGTACCCACTCCCCTCCCATCACTCTCCCTGTACCCACTCCACCACCCATCACTCTCCCCATACCCACTCCTCCTCCCATCACTCTCTCCGTAACTACTCCACCTCTGCTCACTCTCCCCGTACCCACTCCCTCTCCCATCACTCTCGACGGACACACTCCCCCTCCATCACTCTCCCAGTACCTACTCCCCTCCCATCACTCTCCCCGTACCCACCCCCCCTCCCATCACTCTCCCCGTACCTACCTCCCCTCCCATAACTCTCCCCATACCCACTCCCCCTCCCATCACTCTCCCAGTACCCAATCCCCCTCCTATCACTCTCCCCATACCCAGACCACCTCCAGTCACTCTCCCAGTACCCAATCCCCCTCCCATCACCATCCCAGTACCCTCTCCCCCTCCCATCACTCTCCCCGTACCTACTCGCCTTACCATCACTGTCCCCGTACCTACTCTCCCTCCCCTCACTCTCCCCGTACCTAATCCCCCTCCCATCAGTCTCCCCGTACCCACTCCCCCTCCCATAACTCTCCCCGTACATACTCCCCCCATCACTCTCCCAGTATCCACACCCCCATCACTCTCCCCTTACCCACCCCCCGCCCATCACTCTCCCCAAACCCACTGCCCTTCCCATCACTCTCCCCATACCCACGGCCCCTCCTGTCAGTCTCCCCGTACCTACTCCCCTCCCATCACTCTCCCTGAACCCACTCCCCCTCCCATCACTCTCCCCATACCTACTCCCAGTCCCATCACTCTCCCCGTACCTACTCCCACTACCATAAATCTCCCCGAACCCACACCCCCTCCCATCACTCACCCCGTATCGACACCACCTCCATCACTCTCCCCATACCCACTCCCTTCCCATCACTCTCCCCGTACCCACTCCCCCTCCATCACTCTTCCCGTACATACTGCCCCTCCCATTACTCTCCCTGTACCCACTCCCCATCCCATCACTCTCCCCGTAGCTACTCCTCTCCCATCACTCTCCCAGTTTCAACACCCTCATCACTCTCCCCATACCCAACCCCCTTCCCATCACTCTCCCCATACCCACTCTCTCTCCCATCACTCCCCCGGAACCAACTCCCCCTCCATCACTCTCCCCGTACCCACTCCCCTTCCCACCACTCTCCCCTTAACTACTCCCCCTCCCATCACTCTCCCCGTACCTATTCCCCCTCCTATCACTCTCCCTGTACACACTCCCACTCCCATCACTCTTCCCGTACCCACTCACCCTCCCATCACTCTCCCCATACCCACTCCCCCTCCCATCACTCTCCCCATACACAAAGCCCCTCGCAACACTCTCGGAGTTTCCACACCCCCATCACTCTCCCCGTACCCAACACCCTTCCCATCACTCTCCCCATACCCAATCCCTCTCCCATCACTCCCCTGGAACCAACTCGCCCTTCATCACTCTCCCCGTACCCACTCCCCCTCCCATCACGCTCCCCATAGCTACTTGCCCTCCCATCACTCTCCCTGTACCCACTCCACCCCCCATCACCCTCCTTGTCCCCACACCCCTTCGCATCACTCTCCCCATACCCACTGCCCTTCCCATCAGTCTCCCTGTACATACTCCCCTCCCATCACTTCCCCGTACCTACTCCCCATCCCATCACTCACCCCGTACCCACTCCCCCTCCCATCACTCTCCCCATACCCACTCCCCCTCCCATCACTCTCCCCATACCCACTGCCCCTCCCATCACTCACTCCGTACTCACACCCCCTCCCATTACTCTCACTCTACCCATGCCCCATCCCAACACTCTCCCCGTACCTACTCCCCTCCCATCACTCTCCCAGTATCCACACCACCATCACTCTCCCCTTACCCAACCCCTCCCATCACTCTCCCCAAACCCAATGCCCTTCCCATCATTCTCTCCATACCCACGGCCCCTCCTGTCAGTCTCCCCGTACTTACTCCCCTCCCATCACTCTCCCTGAACCCACTCTCCCTCCCATCACTCTCCCTGTAACTACTCCCCCTCTGATCACTCTCCCCGTACCCACTCCACCTCTCATCACTCTCCCCATACCCACTCCCCCTCCCATCACTCTCCCCGTACCCACTCCCCCTCCATCACTCTCCCTGAACCCACTCCCACTCCCATCACTCTACCCATATCCATGGCCCCTCCCAGCAGTCTCCCTGTACCTACTCCCCTCCCATCACTCTCCCTGTACACACTCCCCATCCGATCACTCTCCCCGTACCCACGCCCCTTCCCATCACTCTCCCCATACCCACTCCCTCTCCCATCACTCCCCCGGTACCAACTCCCCCTCCATCACTCTCCCCGCACCTACTCCCCCTCCCATCACTCTCCCTGTACACACTCCCACTCCCGTCACTCTCCCCGTACCCACACCCCCTCCCATCACTCTCCCTGTATCCACTCCACCCCTATCACTCTCCCAGAACCCACTCCCACTCCCATCACTCTCCCCGTACCTACTCCCCCTCCCATCAGTCTCCCCATACCCACGGCCCCTCCCATCAGTCTCCCAGTACCTACTCCACTCCCATCACTCTCCCTGTCCCCATACCCCTTCGCATCACTCTCCCCATACCCACTGCCCTTCCCATCAGTCTCCCTGTACCTACTCCCCTCCCATCACTTCCACGTACAGAGTACCACACCCATCACTCTCCTCGTACCCACTCGCCTCCCATCAGTCTCCCCGTACCTACTCCCCATCCCATCACTCACCCCGTACTCACACACCCTCCCATTACTCTCACTCTACCCATGCCGCATCCCAACACTCTCCCCGTACCTACTCCACTCCCATCACTCTCCCTGAACCCACTCCCCCCCATCACTCTCCCTGAACCCACTCCCCCTCCCATCACTCTCCCTGTACCTATTCCCCCTCCCATCACTCTCCCTGTACCCACTCCACCTCCCATCACTCTCCCCGTACCCACTCCCCCTCCCATCACTCTCCCTGTACCCACTCCACCACCCATCACTCTCCCCATACCCACTCCTCCTTCCATCACTCTCTCCGTAACTACTCCCCCTCTGCTCACTCTCCCCGTACCCACTCCCTCTCCCATCACTCTCCCTGTACCCACTCCACCACCCATCACTCTCCCCATACCCACTCTCCCTCCCATCAATCTCTCCGTAACTACTCCCCCTCTGCTCACTCTCCCCGTACCCACTCCCTCTCCCATCACTCTCGACGGACACACTCCCCCTCCATCACTCTCCCAGTACCTACTCCCCTCCCATCACTCTCCCTGTACCTACTGTTCTTCCCATCACTCACCCCATCACTCTCCCCGTACCCACTCCCCCCCATCACTCTCCCCGTACCTACTCACCTCCATCACTCTTCCCTTACCCACTGCCCCTCCCATCACTCTCCGCGTACCCACTGCCGCCCATCACTCTCCCCGTACCTAGACCCCTCCAATCACTCTCCCTGTACCTACCTGCCCTCCCATCACTCTCCCTGAACCTTCCCTCCCTCCCATCACGCTCCCCGTACCTACTCCCACTCTGATCACTCTCCCCGTACCCACTCCCCTTCCCATCACTCTCCCCTTACCTACTCGCCCTCCTATCACTCTCCCAGTACCTACTCCCCCTCCCATCACACTCCCTGTACACACTCCCACTCCCGTCACTCTCCCCGTACCCACTCCCCGCCATCACTCTTCCTGTACACACTCCCCCTCCCATCACTCTCCCTGTACACACTCCCCCTCCCATCACTCTCCCTGTACAATCTCCCACTCCCATCACTCTCCCCGTACCTACTCCCCCTCCCATCAGTCTCCCCATACCCACGGCCCCACCCATCACTCTCCCCGTACCGACTCCCCCTCCCATCACTCTCCCCATCCGCACTGCCCCTCCCATCAGTCTCCCCGTACCTACTCCCCATCCCATCACTCACCCCGTATTCACACCCTTCCCATCACTCTCCCCGGACCCACTGCCCCTCCCATCACTCTCCCCGTACCCACTCCCTTCCCATCACTCTCCCCGAACCCACTGCCTCTCCCATCACTCACCCCATATCCACTGCCTTCCCATCACTCTCCCCATAGCCACAGTCCCTCCCATCAATCTCCCTGTACCTACTCCCCTCCCATCATTCTCCCTGCACCCACTCCCACTCCCATCACTCTCCCCGTACCCACTCACCCTCCATCGCTCTTCCTGTACATACTGCCTCTCCCATTACTCTCCCTTTACCCACTCCCCATCCCATCACTCTCCCCATATCTACTCCCCTCCCATCACTCTCCCCGTAGCTACTCCCCTCCCATCACTCTCCCAGTTTCCTCACCCCCATCACTCTCCCCATACCCAACCCCCTTCCGATCACTCTCCCCATACCCACTCTCTCTCCCATCACTCCCCCGGTACCAACTCCCCCTCCATTACTCTCCCTGTACCCACTCCCCTTCCCATCACTCTCCCCTTACCTACTCGCCCTCCTATCACTCTCCCAGTACCTACTCCCCCTCCCATCACACTCCCTGTACACACTCCCCCTCCCATCACTCTCCCTGTACAATCTCCCACTCCCATCACTCTCCCCGTACCTACTCCCCCTCCCATCACTCTCCCTGTCCCCACACCCCTTCGCATCACTCTCCCCATACCCACTGCCCTTCCCATCAGTCTCCCTGTACCTACTCCCCATCCCATCACTCACCCCGTATTCACACCCTACCCATCACTCTCCCCGGACCCACTGCCCCTCCCATCACTCTCCCCGTACCCACTCCCTTCCCATCACTCTCCCCGAACCCACTGCCTCTCCCATCACTCTCCCCATACCCACTGCCCCTCCCATCACTCACTCCGTACTCACACCCCCTCCCATTACTCTCACTCTACCCATGCCCCATCCCAACACTCTCCCCGTACCTACTCCCCTCCCATCACTCTCCCAGTATCCACACCACCATCACTCTCCCCTTACCCAACCCCTCCCATCACTCTCCCCAAACCCAATGCCCTTCCCATCATTCTCTCCATACCCACGGCCCCTCCTGTCAGTCTCCCCGTACTTACTCCCCTCCCATCACTCTCCCTGAACCCACTCTCCCTCCCATCACTCTCCCTGTAACTACTCCCCCTCTGATCACTCTCCCCGTACCCACTCCACCTCTCATCACTCTCCCCATACCCACTCCCCCTCCCATCACTCTCCCCGTACCCACTCCCCCTCCATCACTCTCCCTGAACCCACTCCCACTCCCATCACTCTACCCATATCCATGGCCCCTCCCAGCAGTCTCCCTGTACCTACTCCCCTCCCATCACTCTCCCTGTACACACTCCCCATCCGATCACTCTCCCCGTACCCACGCCCCTTCCCATCACTCTCCCCATACCCACTCCCTCTCCCATCACTCCCCCGGTACCAACTCCCCCTCCATCACTCTCCCCGCACCTACTCCCCCTCCCATCACTCTCCCTGTACACACTCCCACTCCCGTCACTCTCCCCGTACCCACACCCCCTCCCATCACTCTCCCTGTATCCACTCCACCCCTATCACTCTCCCAGAACCCACTCCCACTCCCATCACTCTCCCCGTACCTACTCCCCCTCCCATCAGTCTCCCCATACCCACGGCCCCTCCCATCAGTCTCCCAGTACCTACTCCACTCCCATCACTCTCCCTGTACAATCTCCCACTCCCATCACTCTCCCCGTACCTACTCCCCCTCCCATCAGTCTCCCCATACCCACGGCCCCACCCATCACTCTCCCCGTACCGACTCCCCCTCCCATCACTCTCCCCATCCGCACTGCCCCTCCCATTAGTCTCCCCGTACCTACTCCCCATCCCATCACTCACCCCGTATTCACACCCTTCCCATCACTCTCCCCGGACCCACTGCCCCTCCCATCACTCTCCCCGTACCCACTCCCTTCCCATCACTCTCCCCGAACCCACTGCCTCTCCCATCACTCACCCCATATCCACTGCCTTCCCATCACTCTCCCCATAGCCACAGTCCCTCCCATCAATCTCCCTGTACCTACTCCCCTCCCATCATTCTCCCTGCACCCACTCCCACTCCCATCACTCTCCCCGTACCCACTCACCCTCCATCACTCTTCCTGTACATACTGCCTCTCCCATTACTCTCCCTTTACCCACTCCCCATCCCATCACTCTCCCCATATCTACTCCCCTCCCATCACTCTCCCCGTAGCTACTCCCCTCCCATCACTCTCCCAGTTTCCTCACCCCCATCACTCTCCCCATACCCAACCCCCTTCCCATCACTCTCCCCATACCCACTCTCTCTCCCATCACTCCCCCGGTACCAACTCCCCCTCCATTACTCTCCCTGTACCCACTCCCCTTCCCATCACTCTCCCCTTACCTACTCGCCCTCCTATCACTCTCCCAGTACCTACTCCCCCTCCCATCACACTCCCTGTACACACTCCCACTCCCGTCACTCTCCCCGTACCCACTCCCCGCCATCACTCTTCCTGTACACACTCCCCCTCCCATCACTCTCCCTGTACACACTCCCCCTCCCATCACTCTCCCTGTACAATCTCCCACTCCCATCACTCTCCCCGTACCTACTCCCCCTCCCATCAGTCTCCCCATACCCACGGCCCCACCCATCACTCTCCCTGTACCGACTCCCCCTCCCATCACTCTCCCCATCCGCACTGCCCCTCCCATCAGTCTCCCCGTACCTACTCCCCATCCCATCACTCACCCCGTATTCACACCCTTCCCATCACTCTCCCCGGACCCACTGCCCCTCCCATCACTCTCCCCGTACCCACTCCCTTCCCATCACTCTCCCCGAACCCACTGCCTCTCCCATCACTCACCCCATATCCACTGCCTTCCCATCACTCTCCCCATAGCCACAGTCCCTCCCATCAATCTCCCTGTACCTACTCCCCTCCCATCATTCTCCCTGCACCCACTCCCACTCCCATCACTCTCCCCGTACCCACTCACCCTCCATCACTCTTCCTGTACATACTGCCTCTCCCATTACTCTCCCTTTACCCACTCCCCATCCCATCACTCTCCCCATATCTACTCCCCTCCCATCACTCTCCCCGTAGCTACTCCCCTCCCATCACTCTCCCAGTTTCCTCACCCCCATCACTCTCCCCATACCCAACCCCCTTCCGATCACTCTCCCCATACCCACTCTCTCTCCCATCACTCCCCCGGTACCAACTCCCCCTCCATTACTCTCCCTGTACACACTCCCCTTCCCATCACTCTCCCCTTACCTACTCGCCCTCCTATCACTCTCCCAGTACCTACTCCCCCTCCCATCACACTCCCTGTACACACTCCCCCTCCCATCACTCTCCCTGTACAATCTCCCACTCCCATCACTCTCCCCGTACCTACTCCCCCTCCCATCACTCTCCCTGTCCCCACACCCCTTCGCATCACTCTCCCCATACCCACTGCCCTTCCCATCAGTCTCCCTGTACCTACTCCCCTCCCATCACTTCCCCGTACAGAGTACCACACCCATCACTCTCCCCGTACCCACTCCCCCTCCCATCAGTCTCCCCGTACCTACTCCCCATCCCATCACTCACCCCGTATTCACACCCTTCCCATCACTCTCCCCGGACCCACTGCCCCTCCCATCACTCTCCCCGTACCCACTCCCTTCCCATCACTCTCCCCGAACCCACTGCCTCTCCCATCACTCACCCCATATCCACTGCCTTCCCATCACTCTCCCCATAGCCACAGTCCCTCCCATCAATCTCCCTGCACCCACTCCCACTCCCATCACTCTCCCCGTACCCACTCACCCTCCATCACTCTTCCTGTACATACTGCCCTCTCCCATTACTCTCCCTTTACCCACTCCCCTTCCCATCACTCTCCCCTTACCTACTCGCCCTCCTATCACTCTCCCAGTACCTACTCCCCCTCCCATCACACTCCCTGTACACACTCCCACTCCCGTCACTCTCCCCGTACCCACTCCCCGCCATCACTCTTCCTGTACACACTCCCCCTCCCATCACTCTCCCTGTACACACTCCCCCTCCCATCACTCTCCCTGTACAATCTCCCACTCCCATCACTCTCCCCGTACCTACTCCCCCTCCCATCAGTCTCCCCATACCCACGGCCCCACCCATCACTCTCCCCGTACCGACTCCCCCTCCCATCACTCTCCCCATCCGCACTGCCCCTCCCATCAGTCTCCCGTACCTACTCCCCATCCCATCACTCACCCCGTATTCACACCCTACCCATCACTCTCCCCGGACCCACTGCCCCTCCCATCACTCTCCCCGTACCCACTCCCTTCCCATCACTCTCCCCGAACCCACTGCCTCTCCCATCACTCTCCCCCATACCCACTGCCCCTCCCATCACTCACTCCGTACTCACACCCCCCTCCCATTACTCTCACTCTACCCATGCCCCATCCCAACACTCTCCCCGTACCTACTCCCCTCCCATCACTCTCCCAGTATCCACACCACCATCACTCTCCCCTTACCCAACCCCTCCCATCACTCTCCCCAAACCCAATGCCCTTCCCATCATTCTCTCCATACCCACGGCCCCTCCTGTCAGTCTCCCCGTACTTACTCCCCTCCCATCACTCTCCCTGAACCCACTCTCCCTCCCATCACTCTCCCTGTAACTACTCCCCCTCTGATCACTCTCCCCGTACCCACTCCACCTCTCATCACTCTCCCCATACCCACTCCCCCTCCCATCACTCTCCCCGTACCCACTCCCCCTCCATCACTCTCCCTGAACCCACTCCCACTCCCATCACTCTACCCATACCCATGGCCCCTCCCAGCAGTCTCCCTGTACCTACTCCCCTCCCATCACTCTCCCTGTACACACTCCCCATCCGATCACTCTCCCCGTACCCACGCCCCTTCCCATCACTCTCCCCATACCCACTCCCTCTCCCATCACTCCCCCGGTACCAACTCCCCCTCCATCACTCTCCCCGCACCTACTCCCCCTCCCATCACTCTCCCTGTACACACTCCCACTCCCGTCACTCTCCCCGTACCCACACCCCCTCCCATCACTCTCCCTGTATCCACTCCACCCCTATCACTCTCCCAGAACCCACTCCCACTCCCATCACTCTCCCCGTACCTACTCCCCCTCCCATCAGTCTCCCCATACCCACGGCCCCTCCCATCAGTCTCCCAGTACCTACTCCACTCCCATCACTCTCCCTGTCCCCATACCCCTTCGCATCACTCTCCCCATACCCACTGCCCTTCCCATCAGTCTCCCTGTACCTACTCCCCTCCCATCACTTCCACGTACAGAGTACCACACCCATCACTCTCCTCGTACCCACTCGCCTCCCATCAGTCTCCCCGTACCTACTCCCCATCCCATCACTCACCCCGTACTCACACACCCTCCCATTACTCTCACTCTACCCATGCCGCATCCCAACACTCTCCCCGTACCTACTCCACTCCCATCACTCTCCCTGAACCCACTCCCCCCCATCACTCTCCCTGAACCCACTCCCTCTCCCATCACTCTCGACGGACACACTCCCCCCTCCATCACTCTCCCAGTACCTACTCCCCTCCCATCACTCTCCCTGTACCTACTGTTCTTCCCATCACTCACCCCATCACTCTCCCCGTACCCACTCCCCCCCATCACTCTCCCCGTACCTACTCACCTCCATCACTCTTCCCTTACCCACTGCCCCCTCCCATCACTCTCCGCGTACCCACTGCCGCCCATCACTCTCCCCGTACCTAGACCCCTCCAATCACTCTCCCTGTACCTACCTGCCCTCCCATCACTCTCCCTGAACCTTCCCTCCCTCCCATCACGCTCCCCGTACCTACTCCCACTCTGATCACTCTCCCCGTACCCACTCCCCTTCCCATCACTCTCCCCTTACCTACTCGCCCTCCTATCACTCTCCCAGTACCTACTCCCCCTCCCATCACACTCCCTGTACACACTCCCACTCCCGTCACTCTCCCCGTACCCACTCCCCGCCATCACTCTTCCTGTACACACTCCCCCTCCCATCACTCTCCCTGTACACACTCCCCCTCCCATCACTCTCCCTGTACAATCTCCCACTCCCAACACTCTCCCCGTACCTACTCCACTCCCATCACTCTCCCTGAACCCACTCCCCCCCCATCACTCTCCCTGAACCCACTCCCCCTCCATCACTCTCCCTGTACCTATTCCCCCTCCCATCACTCTCCCTGTACCCACTCCACCCACCCATCACTCTCCCCGTACCCACTCCTCCTTCCATCACTCTCTCCGTAACTACTCCCCCTCTGCTCACTCTCCCCGTACCCACTCCCTCTCCCATCACTCTCCCTGTACCCACTCCACCACCCATCACTCTCCCCATACCCACTCTCCCTCCCATCAATCTCTCCGTAACTACTCCCCCTCTGCTCACTCTCCCCGTACCCACTCCCTCTCCCATCACTCTCGACGGACACACTCCCCCTCCATCACTCTCCCAGTACCTACTCCCCTCCCATCACTCTCCCTGTACCTACTGTTCTTCCCATCACTCACCCCATCACTCTCCCCGTACCCACTCCCCCCCATCACTCTCCCCGTACCTACTCACCTCCATCACTCTTCCCTTACCCACTGCCCCTCCCATCACTCTCCGCGTACCCACTGCCGCCCATCACTCTCCCCGTACCTAGACCCCTCCAATCACTCTCCCTGTACCTACCTGCCCTCCCATCACTCTCCCTGAACCTTCCCTCCCTCCCATCACGCTCCCCGTACCTACTCCCACTCTGATCACTCTCCCCGTACCCACTCCCCTTCCCATCACTCTCCCCTTACCTACTCGCCCTCCTATCACTCTCCCAGTACCTACTCCCCCTCCCATCACACTCCCTGTACACACTCCCACTCCCGTCACTCTCCCCGTACCCACTCCCCGCCATCACTCTTCCTGTACACACTCCCCCTCCCATCACTCTCCCTGTACACACTCCCCCTCCCATCACTCTCCCTGTACAATCTCCCACTCCCATCACTCTCCCCGTACCTACTCCCCCTCCCATCAGTCTCCCCATACCCACGGCCCCACCCATCACTCTCCCCGTACCGACTCCCCCTCCCATCACTCTCCCCATCCGCACTGCCCCTCCCATCAGTCTCCCCGTACCTACTCCCCATCCCATCACTCACCCCGTATTCACACCCTTCCCATCACTCTCCCCGGACCCACTGCCCCTCCCATCACTCTCCCCGTACCCACTCCCTTCCCATCACTCTCCCCGAACCCACTGCCTCTCCCATCACTCACCCCATATCCACTGCCTTCCCATCACTCTCCCCATAGCCACAGTCCCTCCCATCAATCTCCCTGTACCTACTCCCCTCCCATCATTCTCCCTGCACCCACTCCCACTCCCATCACTCTCCCCGTACCCACTCACCCTCCATCACTCTTCCTGTACATACTGCCTCTCCCATTACTCTCCCTTTACCCACTCCCCATCCCATCACTCTCCCCATATCTACTCCCCTCCCATCACTCTCCCCGTAGCTACTCCCCTCCCATCACTCTCCCAGTTTCCTCACCCCCATCACTCTCCCCATACCCAACCCCCTTCCGATCACTCTCCCCATACCCACTCTCTCTCCCATCACTCCCCCGGTACCAACTCCCCCTCCATTACTCTCCCTGTACCCACTCCCCTTCCCATCACTCTCCCCTTACCTACTCGCCCTCCTATCACTCTCCCAGTACCTACTCCCCCTCCCATCACACTCCCTGTACACACTCCCCCTCCCATCACTCTCCCTGTACACACTCCCCCTCCCATCACTCTCCCTGTACAATCTCCCACTCCCATCACTCTCCCCGTACCTACTCCCCCTCCCATCACTCTCCCTGTCCCCACACCCCTTCGCATCACTCTCCCCATACCCACTGCCCTTCCCATCAGTCTCCCTGTACCTACTCCCCTCCCATCACTTCCCCGTACAGAGTACCACACCCATCACTCTCCCCGTACCCACTCCCCCTCCCATCAGTCTCCCCGTACCTACTCCCCATCCCATCACTCACCCCGTATTCACACCCTTCCCATCACTCTCCCCGGACCCACTGCCCCTCCCATCACTCTCCCCGTACCCACTCCCTTCCCATCACTCTCCCCGAACCCACTGCCTCTCCCATCACTCACCCCATATCCACTGCCTTCCCATCACTCTCCCCATAGCCACAGTCCCTCCCATCAATCTCCCTGCACCCACTCCCACTCCCATCACTCTCCCCGTACCCACTCACCCTCCATCACTCTTCCTGTACATACTGCCCTCTCCCATTACTCTCCCTTTACCCACTCCCCTTCCCATCACTCTCCCCTTACCTACTCGCCCTCCTATCACTCTCCCAGTACCTACTCCCCCTCCCATCACACTCCCTGTACACACTCCCACTCCCGTCACTCTCCCCGTACCCACTCCCCGCCATCACTCTTCCTGTACACACTCCCCCTCCCATCACTCTCCCTGTACACACTCCCCCTCCCATCACTCTCCCTGTACAATCTCCCACTCCCATCACTCTCCCCGTACCTACTCCCCCTCCCATCAGTCTCCCCATACCCACGGCCCCACCCATCACTCTCCCCGTACCGACTCCCCCTCCCATCACTCTCCCCATCCGCACTGCCCCTCCCATCAGTCTCCCCGTACCTACTCCCCATCCCATCACTCACCCCGTATTCACACCCTACCCATCACTCTCCCCGGACCCACTGCCCCTCCCATCACTCTCCCCGTACCCACTCCCTTCCCATCACTCTCCCCGAACCCACTGCCTCTCCCATCACTCTCCCCATACCCACTGCCCCTCCCATCACTCACTCCGTACTCACACCCCCTCCCATTACTCTCACTCTACCCATGCCCCATCCCAACACTCTCCCCGTACCTACTCCCCTCCCATCACTCTCCCAGTATCCACACCACCATCACTCTCCCCTTACCCAACCCCTCCCATCACTCTCCCCAAACCCAATGCCCTTCCCATCATTCTCTCCATACCCACGGCCCCTCCTGTCAGTCTCCCCGTACTTACTCCCCTCCCATCACTCTCCCTGAACCCACTCTCCCTCCCATCACTCTCCCTGTAACTACTCCCCCTCTGATCACTCTCCCCGTACCCACTCCACCTCTCATCACTCTCCCCATACCCACTCCCCCTCCCATCACTCTCCCCGTACCCACTCCCCCTCCATCACTCTCCCTGAACCCACTCCCACTCCCATCACTCTACCCATACCCATGGCCCCTCCCAGCAGTCTCCCTGTACCTACTCCCCTCCCATCACTCTCCCTGTACACACTCCCCATCCGATCACTCTCCCCGTACCCACGCCCCTTCCCATCACTCTCCCCATACCCACTCCCTCTCCCATCACTCCCCCGGTACCAACTCCCCCTCCATCACTCTCCCCGCACCTACTCCCCCTCCCATCACTCTCCCTGTACACACTCCCACTCCCGTCACTCTCCCCGTACCCACACCCCCTCCCATCACTCTCCCTGTATCCACTCCACCCTTATCACTCTCCCAGAACCCACTCCCACTCCCATCACTCTCCCCGCACCTACTCCCCCTCCCATCAGTCTCCCCATACCCACGGCCCCTCCCATCAGTCTCCCAGTACCTACTCCACTCCCATCACTCTCCCTGTCCCCATACCCCTTCGCATCACTCTCCCCATACCCACTGCCCTTCCCATCAGTCTCCCTGTACCTACTCCCCTCCCATCACTTCCACGTACAGAGTACCACACCCATCACTCTCCTCGTACCCACTCGCCTCCCATCAGTCTCCCCGTACCTACTCCCCATCCCATCACTCACCCCGTACTCACACACCATCCCATTACTCTCACTCTACCCATGCCGCATCCCAACACTCTCCCCGTACCTACTCCACTCCCATCACTCTCCCTGAACCCACTCCCCCCCATCACTCTCCCTGAACCCACTCCCCCTCCCATCACTCTCCCTGTACCTATTCCCCCTCCCATCACTCTCCCTGTACCCACTCCACCTCCCATCACTCTCCCCGTACCCTCCCCCTCCCATCACTCTCCCTGTACCCACTCCACCACCCATCACTCTCCCCATACCCACTCCTCCTTCCATCACTCTCTCCGTAACTACTCCCCCTCTGCTCACTCTCCCCGTACCCACTCCCTCTCCCATCACTCTCCCTGTACCCACTCCACCACCCATCACTCTCCCCATACCCACTCTCCCTCCCATCAATCTCTCCGTAACTACTCCCCCTCTGCTCACTCTCCCCGTACCCACTCCCTCTCCCATCACTCTCGACGGACACACTCCCCCTCCATCACTCTCCCAGTACCTACTCCCCTCCCATCACTCTCCCTGTACCTACTGTTCTTCCCATCACTCACCCCATCACTCTCCCCGTACCCACTCCCCCCCATCACTCTCCCCGTACCTACTCACCTCCATCACTCTTCCCTTACCCACTGCCCCTCCCATCACTCTCCGCGTACCCACTGCCGCCCATCACTCTCCCCGTACCTAGACCCCTCCAATCACTCTCCCTGTACCTACCTGCCCTCCCATCACTCTCCCTGAACCTTCCCTCCCTCCCATCACGCTCCCCGTACCTACTCCCACTCTGATCACTCTCCCCGTACCCACTCCCCTTCCCATCACTCTCCCCTTACCTACTCGCCCTCCTATCACTCTCCCAGTACCTACTCCCCCTCCCATCACACTCCCTGTACACACTCCCACTCCCGTCACTCTCCCCGTACCCACTCCCCGCCATCACTCTTCCTGTACACACTCCCCCTCCCATCACTCTCCCTGTACACACTCCCCCTCCCATCACTCTCCCTGTACAATCTCCCACTCCCATCACTCTCCCCGTACCTACTCCCCCTCCCATCAGTCTCCCCATACCCACGGCCCCACCCATCACTCTCCCCGTACCGACTCCCCCTCCCATCACTCTCCCCATCCGCACTGCCCCTCCCATCAGTCTCCCCGTACCTACTCCCCATCCCATCACTCACCCCGTATTCACACCCTTCCCATCACTCTCCCCGGACCCACTGCCCCTCCCATCACTCTCCCCGTACCCACTCCCTTCCCATCACTCTCCCCGAACCCACTGCCTCTCCCATCACTCACCCCATATCCACTGCCTTCCCATCACTCTCCCCATAGCCACAGTCCCTCCCATCAATCTCCCTGTACCTACTCCCCTCCCATCATTCTCCCTGCACCCACTCCCACTCCCATCACTCTCCCCGTACCCACTCACCCTCCATCACTCTTCCTGTACATACTGCCTCTCCCATTACTCTCCCTTTACCCACTCCCCATCCCATCACTCTCCCCATATCTACTCCCCTCCCATCACTCTCCCCGTAGCTACTCCCCTCCCATCACTCTCCCAGTTTCCTCACCCCCATCACTCTCCCCATACCCAACCCCCTTCCCATCACTCTCCCCATACCCACTCTCTCTCCCATCACTCCCCCGGTACCAACTCCCCCTCCATTACTCTCCCTGTACCCACTCCCCTTCCCATCACTCTCCCCTTACCTACTCGCCCTCCTATCACTCTCCCAGTACCTACTCCCCCTCCCATCACACTCCCTGTACACACTCCCACTCCCGTCACTCTCCCCGTACCCACTCCCCGCCATCACTCTTCCTGTACACACTCCCCCTCCCATCACTCTCCCTGTACACACTCCCCCTCCCATCACTCTCCCTGTACAATCTCCCACTCCCATCACTCTCCCCGTACCTACTCCCCCTCCCATCAGTCTCCCCATACCCACGGCCCCACCCATCACTCTCCCCGTACCGACTCCCCCTCCCATCACTCTCCCCATCCGCACTGCCCCTCCCATCAGTCTCCCCGTACCTACTCCCCATCCCATCACTCACCCCGTATTCACACCCTTCCCATCACTCTCCCCGGACCCACTGCCCCTCCCATCACTCTCCCCGTACCCACTCCCTTCCCATCACTCTCCCCGAACCCACTGCCTCTCCCATCACTCACCCCATATCCACTGCCTTCCCATCACTCTCCCCATAGCCACAGTCCCTCCCATCAATCTCCCTGTACCTACTCCCCTCCCATCATTCTCCCTGCACCCACTCCCACTCCCAGCACTCTCCCCGTACCCACTCACCCTCCATCACTCTTCCTGTACATACTGCCTCTCCCATTACTCTCCCTTTACCCACTCCCCATCCCATCACTCTCCCCATATCTACTCCCCTCCCATCACTCTCCCCGTAGCTACTCCCCTCCCATCACTCTCCCAGTTTCCTCACCCCCATCACTCTCCCCATACCCAACCCCCTTCCGATCACTCTCCCCATACCCACTCTCTCTCCCATCACTCCCCTGGTACCAACTCCCCCTCCATTACTCTCCCTGTACCCACTCCCCTTCCCATCACTCTCCCCTTACCTACTCGCCCTCCTATCACTCTCCCAGTACCTACTCCCCCTCCCATCACACTCCCTGTACACACTCCCCCTCCCATCACTCTCCCTGTACACACTCCCCCTCCCATCACTCTCCCTGTACAATCTCCCACTCCCATCACTCTCCCCGTACCTACTCCCCCTCCCATCACTCTCCCTGTCCCCACACCCCTTCGCATCACTCTCCCCATACCCACTGCCCTTCCCATCAGTCTCCCTGTACCTACTCCCCTCCCATCACTTCCCCGTACAGAGTACCACACCCATCACTCTCCCCGTACCCACTCCCCCTCCCATCAGTCTCCCCGTACCTACTCCCCATCCCATCACTCACCCCGTATTCACACCCTTCCCATCACTCTCCCCGGACCCACTGCCCCTCCCATCACTCTCCCCGTACCCACTCCCTTCCCATCACTCTCCCCGAACCCACTGCCTCTCCCATCACTCACCCCATATCCACTGCATTCCCATCACTCTCCCCATAGCCACAGTCCCTCCCATCAATCTCCCTGCACCCACTCCCACTCCCATCACTCTCCCCGTACCCACTCACCCTCCATCACTCTTCCTGTACATACTGCCTCTCCCATTACTCTCCCTTTACCCACTCCCCATCCCATCACTCTCCCCATATCTACTCCCCTCCCATCACTCTCCCCGTAGCTACTCCCCTCCCATCACTCTCCCCGTAGCTACTCCCCTCCCATCACTCTCCCAGTTTCCTCACCCCCATCACTCTCCCCATACCCAACCCCCTTCCCATCACTCTCCCCATACCCACTCTCTCTCCCATCACTCCCCCGGTACCAACTCCCCCTCCATTACTCTCCCTGTACCCACTCCCCTTCCCACCACTCTCCCCTTAACTACTCCCCCTCCCATCACTCTCCCCGTACCCACTCCCCCTCCCATCACTCTCCCCGAACCCACTCCCCCTCCCATCAGTCTCCCCATACACAAAGCCCCTCGCAACACTCTCCGAGTTTCCACACCCCCATCACTCTCCCCATACCCAACCCCCTTCCCATCACACTCCCCATACCCACTCCCTCTCCCATCACTCCCCTGGAACCAACTCCCCCTGCATCACTCTCCCCGTACCCACTCCCCCTCCCATCACTCTCCCCGTACCTACTCGCCCTCCCATCACTCTCCCTGTACCCACTCCACCCCCCATCACTCTCCCTGTCCCCACACCCCTTCGCATCACTCTCCCCATACCCACTGCCCTTCCCATCAGTCTCCCTGTACCTACTCCCCTCCCATCACTTCCCCGTACAGAGTACCACACCCATCACTCTCCCCATACCCACTCCCCCTCCCATCACTCTCCCCGTAACTACTCCCCCTCTGATCACTCTCCCCGTACCCACTCCACCTCTCATCACTCTCCCCATACCCACTCCCCCTCCCATCACTCTCCCCGTACCCACTCCCCCTCCATCACTCTCCCCGAACCCACTCCCACACCCATCACTCTCCCCATACCCATGGCCCCTCCCAGCAGTCTCCCTGTACCTACTCCCCTCCCATCACTCTCCCTGTACCCACTCCCCCTCCCATTACTCTCCCTGTACCCATCCCCATCCGATCACTCTCCCCGTACCCACCCACATTCCCATCACTCTCCCCAGACCCACTCCCTCTCCCATCACTACCCCGGTACCAACTCCCCCTCCATCACTCTCCCCGTACCTACTCCCCCTCCCATCACTCTCCCTGTACACACTCCAACTCCCGTCACTCTCCCCGTACCCACTCCCCCTCCCATCACTCTCCCTGTACCCACTCCACCCCCCATCACTCTCCCAGTACCCACTCCCCCTCCCATGTCTCCCCGTACCTACTCCCCATCCCATCACTCACCCCGTACTCACACCCCCTCCCATTACTCTCACTGTACCCATGCCCCATCCCAACACTCTCCCCGTACCTACTCCCCTCCCATCACTCTCCCAGTATCCACACCCCCATCACTCTCCCCTTACCCACCCCCCTCCCATCACTCTCCCCAAACCCAATGCCCTTCCCATCACTCTCCCCATACCCACAGCCCCTCCTGTCAGTCTCCCCGTACCTACTCCCCTCCCATCACTCTCCCTGAACCCACTCTCCCTCCCATCACTCTCCCCGTAACAACTCCACCTCTGATCACTCTTCCCATACCCAATCCGCCTCCCAACACTCTTCCCGTACCTACTCCCCTCCCATCACTCTCCCTGAACCCACTCTCCCTCCCATCACTCTCCCCGTAACTACTCCACATCTGATCACTCTCTCTGTACCCACTCCGCCTCCCATCACTCTCCCCGTACCTACTCCGGCTTCATCACTCTCCCTGAACCTACTCCTACTCCCATTACTGTCCCTCTACCCATGCCCCATCCCAACACTCTTCCCGTACCTACTCCCCTCCCATCACTCTCCCAGTATCCACACCCCCTTCACTCTCCCCTTACCTACCCCTCCCATCACTCTCCCTAAACCCACTCCCCCTCCCATCACTCTCCCCGTACCCACTCCCCCTCCCATCACTCTCCCCGTAACTACTCCACTTCTGATCACTCTCCCCTTACCCATTCCGCCTCTCATCACTCTCCCCATACCCACTCCCCCTCCCATCACTCTCCCCGTACCCACTCCCTCTCCATCACTCTCCCCGAACCCACTGCCACTCACATCACTCTCCCCATACCCATGACCCCTCCCAGCAGTTTCCCTGTACCTATTCCCCTCCCATCACTCTCCCTGTATCCACTCCCCCTCCTATTACTCTCCCTATACCCACTCCCCATCCGATCACTCTCCCCGTACCCACACCCCTTCCCATCACTCTCCCCATACCCACTCCCTCTCCCATCACTCCCCCGGTACCAACTCCCCCTCCATCACTCTCCCCGTACCTACTCCCCCTCCCATCACTCTCCCTGTACACACTCCCACTCCCGTCACTCACCCCGTACCCACTCCCCCTCCCATCACTCTCCCTGTACCCACTGCCACTCCCATCACTCTCCCCGTACCTACTCCCCCTCCCGTCAGTCTCCCCATACCCACGGCCCCTCCCATCAGTCTCCCCGTACCTACTCCTCTCCATCACTCTCCCTGTCCACACACCCCTTCGCATCACTCTCCCCATACCCACTGCCATTCCCATCAGTCTCCCTGTACCTACTCCCCTCCCATCACTTCCCCGTACAGAGTACCACACCCATCACTCTCCCCATACCCACTCCCCCTCCCAGCAGTCTCCCCGTACCTACTCCCCATCCCATCACTCTCCCAGTATCCACACCCACTCCCATTACTCTCTCTACCCATGCCCCATCCCAACACTCTCCCCGTACCTACTCCCCTCCTATCACTCTCCCAGTATCCACACCCCCAATACTCTCCCCTTACCCACCCCCCTCCCATCACTCTCCCCAAATCCAATGCCCTTCCCATCACTCTCCCCATACCCACGGCCCCTCCTGTCAGTTTCCCCGTACCTACTCCCCTCCCATCACTCTCCCTGAACCCACTCTCCCTCCCATCACTCTCCCCATAACTACTCCCACTCTGATCACTCTCCCCATATCCACTCTGCCTCCCATCACTCTCCCCGTACCTACTCCCCCTTCATCACTCTCCCCGTACCTACTCCCCCTTCATCACTCTCCCCGTACCTACTCCCCTCCCATCACTCTCCCCATACCCACGGCCCCTCCTGTCACTCTCCCCGTACCTACTCCCCTCCCATCACTCTCCCTGAACCCACTCCCCCTCCCATCACTCTCCCCATACCCACTCCGCCTCCCATCACTCTCCCCGTACCCACTCCCCCTCCCATCACTCTTCTCGTAACTACTCCCTCTCTGATCACTCTCCCCGTACCCATTCCGCCTCCCATCACTCTCCCCGTACCAACTCCCCCTCCCATCACTCTCCCAGTACCCACTCCCATTACTCTCCCTCTACCCATGCCCCATCCCAACACTCTCCCCGTACCTACTCCCCTCCCATCACTCTCCCAGTATCCACACCCCCATCACTCTCCCCGTACCCACCCTCCTCCCATCACTCTTCCCAAACCCACTGCCCTTCCCATCACTCTCCCCATACCCACGGCCCCTCCTGTCACTCTCCCCGTACTTACTCCCCTCCCATCACTCTCCCTGAACCCACTCCCCCTCCCATCACTCTCCCCGTACCCACTCCCCCACCCAACACTCTTCCCGTACCTACTCCCCCTCCCATCACTCTTCCCGTACCTACTCCCCTCGCATCACTCTCTCTGAACCCACTCCCCTTCCCATCACTCTCCCCGTACCCACTGCCCCTGCCATCACTCTCCCCGTACGCACTCCCCTTCCAATCACTCTCCCCGTAACCACTCCCACTCCCATCACTCTCCCTGTAACCACTACCCCTCCATCACTCTCCCCGTACCTATTCCCGTCCCATCACTCTCCCTGTACCTACTCCCCCTCCCATCACTCTCCCCATACCCACTCCACCTCCCATCACTCTCCCCGTACCCACTCCCCCTCCCATCACTCTTCTCGTACCCAATTCCCCACCCATCACTCTCCCCATACCCACTCCCCCTCCCATCACTCTCCCCGTAACTACTCCCTCTCTGATCACTCTCCCCGTACCCATTCCGCCTCCCATCACTCTCCCCGTACCAACTCCCCCTCCCATCACTCTCCCAGTACCCACTCCCATTACTCTCCCTCTACCCATGCCCCATCCCAACACTCTCCCCGTACCTACTCCCCTCCCATCACTCTCCCAGTATCCACACGCCCATCACTCTCCCCGTACCCACCCTCCTCCCATCACTCTTCCCAAACCCACTGCCCTTCCCATCACTCTCCCCATACCCACGGCCCCTCCTGTCACTCTCCCCGTACCTACTCCCCTCGCATCACTCTCTCTGAACCCACTCCCCTTCCCATCACTCTCCCCGTACCCACTGCCCCTGCCATCACTCTCCCCGTACGCACTCCCCTTCCAATCACTCTCCCCGTAACCACTCCCACTCCCATCACTCTCCCTGTAACCACTACCCCTCCATCACTCTCCCCGTACCTATTCCCGTCCCATCACTCTCCCTGTACCTACTCCCCCTCCCATCACTCTCCCCATACCCACTCCACCTCCCATCACTCTCCCCGTACCCACTCCCCCTCCCATCACTCTTCTCGTACCCAATTCCCCACCCATCACTCTCCCCATACCCACTCCCCCTCCCATCACTCTCCCCGTAACTACTCCCTCTCTGATCACTCTCCCCGTACCCATTCCGCCTCCCATCACTCTCCCCGTACCAACTCCCCCTCCCATCACTCTCCCAGTACCCACTCCCATTACTCTCCCTCTACCCATGCCCCATCCCAACACTCTCCCCGTACCTACTCCCCTCCCATCACTCTCCCAGTATCCACACGCCCATCACTCTCCCCGTACCCACCCTCCTCCCATCACTCTTCCCAAACCCACTGCCCTTCCCATCACTCTCCCCATACCCACGGCCCCTCCTGTCACTCTCCCCGTACCTACTCCCCTCCCATCACTCTCCCTGAACCCACTCCCCCTCCCATCACTCTCCCCGTACCCACTCCCCCACCCAACACTCTTCCCGTACCTACTCCCCCTCCTATCACTCTCCCCGTACCTACTCCCCTCCCATCACTCTCCCTGAACCCACTCCCCTTCCCATCACTCTCCCCGTACCCATTGCCCCGCCATCACTCTCCCCGTACCCACTCCCCTTCCAACCACTCTCCCCGTAACCACTCCCACTCCCATCACTCTCCCTGTAACCACTACCCCTCCATCATCTCCCCGTACCTATTCCCCTCCCATCACTCTCCCTGTACCTACTCCCCTCGCATCACTCTCCCAGTATCTACTCCCCTCCCATCACTCCCCCCGTACGTACTCCCCTATCATCACTCTCCCTGTACCCACCCCTTTGTCACTCTCCCTGTACCTGCTCCCCCTCCCATCACTCTCCCCGTACCCTCTCCCTCCCTTGACTTTCCCCGTACCTACTCCCCCTCCCTTGACTCTCCCCATACCCACTCTCCCTCCCTTGATTCTCCCCGTACCCACTTCCCTTCCCTTGACTCTCCCCGTATCCACTCCCCCTCCCTTGACTCTCCCTGTACCCACTCCCCTCCCATCACTGCAGCTCCAATGATGCTCTCCCATCCACTGCTGGTGTTCATTTCCAACTTAATAATGGGCCAGGTTAGGAACCGTCCTCAGAAACAGTTACTGTATAACCTGGAGACTACCTACCAATCTCCCTGTCACCGTCTGCCACACTCTCTTCCTCATAAATACAAGAGAATCTGCAGATGTTGGAAATCCAAGCAACACACATAAAATGTTAGAGGAACTCAGCAGGCCAGGCAGCATCTATGAAGGGGAATAAAAGTTGGTAATTCAGACCAAGACTCTTAATCAGGAATGTTATTTATTTCTGACTGACGAACAATTCAGGTTACTGACAATTCTGAAGAACGCAATCCTGTTGCGGGCCGCGACTGCCTGTACACATTCAATTTCCTTTACACCGGCTGTAATGAGGAGTTCCCATTTTCGAGAGCAGCGATTGTACTCCTCGGCCGTTCCCCCTCACAATCAGGAAACCTGTGACTGCATGCTGCTGACTTTGTGAATGCTGTCAGATTCAGCCTGTATCCCAACCACAGAAATAATAAAAATCCTTTTCGGTAGAAAAGACCAAAAGGAAAACTGGTGTAACCATTACTGACCACAGAAAGCAAATTAAAGGAAGAGTCTTATAAAGTTGCCAGAACAGCAATAAACTGGAGGAAATGGAGCATTTTATAACCTAGCATAGGCGAACAATAGAGAAGACACGAAAGACTGCAGATAATGTAGTCTGGGTCTAAAGCATGCTGCCGGGAAACTCAGAATCAGGTTCATTATCACCGGCATGGGACGTGAAATTTGTGTTAACTTAGCAGCAGCAGTTCAATGCAATGCATAATCTAGCGGAGAGAGAGAGAAAAAGAATAATAAACAAGACATAATAAATAAACAAGTAAATCAATTACATATATTGAATGGATTATTTTAAAATGTGCAAAAACAGAAATACTGTATATTAAAAAATGAGGTCGTGTCTAAAGCTTCGAAGTCCATTTAGGAATCAGATGGCAGCAAGTCAGGCAGTGTCTCTGTGGAGGCAGGGGGATAGTCAATATTTCAGAACGAGACACGTGTACAAGTACAGTGAGGTACAGGTCCCATGAAAACGTCACTTGCAGCAGCATCACAGAAAGAAATGTGAGAATCTGAGAATTCAGTATATCCTGAAAACTGACTGCATCGATACGGTATGGAAAAAGGAAAAGAGCAGTGTGGGTTCTTTGGAGGCAGAGAGATAGGAGAAATCTAATGGGGAATATAAAACCACAAATGAATTAAACAGATGGTTTGTGTCCATCCTCATAGCAGACAGGAAGTATTTTAAAAACTTGCAGAAAAATTAAAGAACCAATATTTAATTTCCCAAATATCGATCGGCATCTCCCTAGAGCAAGGGGTTTAGATGGCGTGGAGTTTGTTAGGTGTGTTCAGGAAGGTTTCTTGACATAATATGTAGATAAGTCTACAAGAGAAGAGGCTGTACTTGATCTGGTATTGGGAAATTAACTTGGTCAGGTGTCAGATCTCTCAGTGGGAGAGCATTTTGGAGATAGTGATCATAATTCTATCTCCTTTACAATAGCATTGGAGAGAGTTAGAAACAGACAAGTTAGAAAAGCATTTTATTGGAGTAAGGGGAATTATGAGGCTATCAGGCAGGAAATTGGAGGATTAAATTGGAAACAGATGTTCTCAGGGAAAGGTATGGAAGAAATGTGGCAAAGATTCAGGGGATATTTGTGTGGAGTTCTGCATAGGTACATTCCAATGACACAGGGAAGTTATGGGTACAGGATCTGTGGTGTACAAAGGCTGTAATAAATCCAGTCAAGAAGAAAAGAAAAGCTTACAAAAGGTTCAGAGAGCTTGGTAATGTTAGAGATCTAGAAGATAATAAGGCTAACAGGAAGGAGCTTAAGAAGGAGATTAGGAGAGCCAGAAGGGGCCATGAGAAGGCCTTGGCGGGCAGGATTAAGGAAAACCCCAAGGCATTCTACAAGTATGTGAAGAGCAAGAGGATAAGACGTGAGAGAATAGGACCAATCAAGTGTGACACTGGGAAAGTGCATATGGAAACAGAGGAAATAGCAGAGGTACTTAATGAATACTTTACTTCAGTATTCACTATGGAAAAGGATCTTGGTGATTGTAGTGGTGACTTGCAGCAGACTGAAAAGCTTGAGCATGTAGACATTAAGAAAAAGGATGTGCTGGAGCTTTTGGAAAGCATCAAGTTGGATAAGTCGCCAGGACCGGATGAGATGTACCCCAGGCTACTGTGGGAGGCAAGGAAGGGGATTTCTGAGTATCTGGCGATGATCTTTGCATCATCAATGGGGACAGGAGAGGTTTTGGAGGATTGGAGGGTTGCAGATGTTGTTCCTTTATTCAAGAAAGGGAGTAGAGATAGCCCAGGAAATTATAGACCAGTGGGTCTTACCTCAGTGGTTAGTAATTTGATGGAGAAGATCCTGAGAGGCAGGATTTATGAACATTTGGAGAGGTATAATATGATTAGGAGTAGTCAGCATGGCTTTGTTAAGGGCAGGTCATGCCTTATAAGCCTGATTGAATTTTTTGAGAATGCGACTAAACACATTGATGAAGGAAGAGCAGTAGATGTAGTGTATATGGATTTCAGCAAGGCATTTGATAAGGTACCCCATGCAAGGCTTATTGAGAAAGTAAGGAGGCATGGGATCCAAAGGGACATTGCTTTGTGGATCCAGAGCTGGCTTGCCAACAGAAAGCAAAGAGTGATTGCAGTTGGGTCATATTCTGCATGGAGGTCGGTGACCAGTGGTGTGCCTCAGGGATCTGTTCTGGGACCCTTACTCTTTGTGATTTTTATAAATGACCTGGATGAGGAAGTGGAGGGATGAGTTAGTAAGTTTGCTGATGACACAAAGGTTGGAGGTGTTGTGGATAGTGTGGAGGGCTGTCAGAGGTTACAGTCAACATTGACAGGATGCAAAACTGGGCTGAAAAGTGGCAGATGGCGTTCAACCCAGATAAATGTGAAGTGGTTCATTTTGGTAGGTCAAATATGATGACAGAATATAGTATTAATGGTAAGACTCTTGGCAGTGTGGAGGATCAGAGGGATCTTGGGATCCGAGTCCACAGGACGCTCAAAGCAGTTGCGCAGGTTGACCCTGTGGTTAAGAAGGCGTACGGCCTATTGGCCTTCATCAATCGTGGAAATGAATTTAGGAGCCGAGAGATAATGTTGCAGCCATATAGGACCCTGGTCAGACCCCACTTGGAGTACTGGGCTCAGTTCTGGTCGCCTCACTACAGGAAGCATGTGGAAGCCATAGAAAGGGTGCAGAGGAGATTTACAAGGATGTTGTCTGGATTGGGGAGCATGCCTTATGAAAACAGGTTGAGTGAACTCGGCCTTTTCTCCTTGGAGTGACGGAGGATAAGAGATGACCTGATAGAGGTGTATAAGATGATGAGAGGCATTGATCGTGTGGATAGTCAGAGGCTTTTCCCCAGGTCTGAAATGGTTGCTACAAGAGGACACAGGTTTAAGGTGCTGGGGAGTAGGTACAGAGGAGATGTCAGGGGTAAGTTTTTTTACGCAGGGAGTGGTGAGTGCGTGGAATGGGCTGCTGGCAAAGGTGGTGGAGGCGGATACGATAGGGTCTTTTAAGAAATTTTGAGATAGGTACATGGAACCTAGTAAAATAGAGAGCTATGGGTAAGCCTAGTAATTTCTAAGGTAGGGACATGTTCGGCACAACTCTGTGGGCCAAAGGGCCTGTATTGTGCTGTAGGTTTTCTATGTTTCTAACCAGGAGTTTAGAAAGAATGGAGAATGGTAGAGAATAAATATTTGTATAAATATACAAGAAATTGATGATGTTGGAAGCTAATAAATTCCAAGGAAATGATGACCTACACTCTAGGATTTCAAAAGAGGTGACTTCGGAGGTACCGGATGCTCTTGTTATCACCTTCTAAAACTCCATGGATCCTGGAATTGTAGACTGGAGGGAAACAATTCGGTCCCAACTACAGAGGATGAGAGGAAACAGGAAATTAAGGACTGGGTAGCCCGATGTCAGTTGCATGGAAAAGAGCTGGAATTTGTCAGAAGGATGTAATTAGGGATTAGTAGGATTGAGCAGATTAAATATGGACTTGTGAAAGGAAAATCTGTCTAACCAATTTGAGTCTTTTAAATCGAATACGAGAGGGGGGAGCCCGTGAGACTGGAATTATTGGATTTCAATAAGTTACCACATTGGAGTTTGGTCAACAAGATGAGAATGCTTGAAAATAGGAATAACATATTGATTTGGATAGTGTGCAGAAAGCAATGAGTATGAATAGCTGGATTTTCTTGGATTGGTGGGCTATGGCTTGTGCATTACCACAGAAACTGATGTTTGGGCCCCAACTATTCACAGTTGATATCAACGATTTAGCTGAACAGTTTGTTGACGGTCTGAACAGGAGCTGAATGTTTCCAACACCAGTCCGCTCTTCCCGAGGGGTTAAGAAGGGCTCTTTCACAATGTCTCAAAGTGACTCCTGACCAAATAAATGCTGTCAGAAGTGCAGCATCCAATCAAGCACAGAGAAGTGGGATGGGAACACGATCAGCGGCGGACAACGTCAAGCATGGCTTTCAGAGGTAAGCATTGTTTAGTTCCCTGACTTGTAATGTAATGGAACTGTGGGAACTTTACATAGCCTGTGTAATGAAGAAACTCTTCAACGTAGCAGCTTACAGTATCTGTAAGAAAGCAGGTCAAATATTGCGGTAGTCTGTCTGCACTGCACCGGAAGCCCAGCCTCTCGGGTGTACTCAGCCCCTGGAGTGGAGATCGGACCCATAACCTTCTGAGTCAGGAACTCACAGCTGAGCCCACAACCCATACCAGGCACTGGCTGCAGTTCCCTTTTATGTTTCACCCAAGGAGTTGTTTGATTAAACAGCTCATTTGTTAGAGACTGTTGTGTCTGGATCAGCTCAATGGTTTCGTCAATGACTAGAATGGTCACCTTCCACAGGGTTAATATTTAATCATTTGGATGAAGTTCCTAGAAGGAGACATTCAGAAAGTTTGAGTCAGTCAATGAAAGAGATTAAAGGTGAGGTGGTAAGATGTTTTCCTGAGACAGGCATTTGTTTGGCAGGTTGTGATGGAGCAGAACAGGCTCCTGGAGTTTAGCTAAGGAGAAGTGAATTGGGTGCTGAACCTTTGGAATTCACTTCCCTAAATGCCTCAGTTACTGAGTTGATTCAAACCAGAATTGAACAGATTTACGGACATTAACAAAGTCAAGGGGGTGAGGGGAGAGGACAGGAGGCTGGCATGATTTTGATGAGTGATGGATTAGGCTCAAAGAGACAAGTGCCTCAGGCCTGTTGCAGTCATCCTGGTTCTGTTTTCTCTCAGGAGAGGTCAAGCTTCTCTGTTGACCTGGGGAAGTGCAGAAGGGATCAGACTGGAACACAAAACAGAAACAGGTACTTTGACCCATGAAGTCTGCACTAAACATGATACAAAATTAAACTAAATTTCTCCTGTCTGCATATAATCCATCTCTCTCCATTCCTTGCATGTTCATAAATTTATCTAAAATTCTCTTAAACACCACTCTCATATTCACTTCCACCACCACTCCTGGTCATCCAAACCAGGTGCCCACCACTCTGAGTAAAATACTTACCCCCCACATCGCTTTAAATGCTCCCCTCTCACCTTAAATGTATTTTCTCCAGGCATTTGACATCTGCAACCTGGAGAAAAGATTCTGACCATCCACTCTATCTATTCTTCTCATAATTTTATAAACCTCTATTAAATCCCCCCTCAGCCTTTGACACTTCAAAGAAAACAGCCCAACCCTCATAATAGCTCTAATCCTCTAAACCAGGCAGAATCCTGGTAAAGCTCTTCTGTTTCCAAAGACTCAACATCCTTCCTGTAATCAATTAAGCCATGTGTTTACTTTCCTTAACATTTTTACTTTCTTCGAAGGTTAAAGAGGTTTGGCATGTCACCAAATACCCTAACAAACTTCATCAGAAGTTCTGTTGAAAGTATGAGGGGTGATTGATAAGTTTGTGGCCTAAGATAGGAGGAGTCAGTTTTAGAAAACCTATCACATTTATTTTTCAATATAGTCCCCTCCTACATGTGCACACTTAGTCCAGCGATCATGGAGCATACGGATCCCTTCTTTGTAGAAGTGGTCCACAGCAGGGATGATTGATAAGTTCGTGGCCTTGGGTAGACGGAGATGAGTTATACAACTCTTGTTACATGCACGAGCAGTTCAACTCTTTCAGTGAAAATGCAGAAAGTTTGAAGTTAATAACTCATCTCCTTCTACCTTAGGCCACAAACTTATCAATCACCCCCGCTGTGGGCCACTTTCTGGAGGTCCAAGATGCCGACTTCTACAAAGAAGGGATCCGTATGCTCCATGGTCGCTGGACTAAGTGTGTAAATGTAGGAGGGGACTATGTTGAAAAATAAATGTGCTAGGTTTTCTAAAACTGACTCCTTCTACCTTCGGCCACAAACATATCAATCACCCCTCGTATCCTGCCATATTACATCAGATCTGGGACAGCACTCCAGATGCCCGGGAATGTAAGAAAGACCAGAGAGCAGTGGACTGAGCCCATTACAGCACAGGCCTTAGAGGCCAACTACCTCAGTATATTAACTCCATGACCACTTTGACCACTTTGCACTAACTGAGTCTAATTTAGCCTCCGCATCATTCCTCCGCAACTTCTGCCATCTCCAAAGGGATCCTACCATCAAACGTATCTTTACCTCCTCCCTCTCTCTGCTCTCCGATTCCCTTCTGCATTCGTCCCTCCCCACTAACCTCCCACCCGACACTTACCCCCGCAAGCGGCTAATTGTTACACCTGCCCATTCACCTCCAAACAGGCCCCAAACAGTGAGGTAACACTTCACCTGTGAACCTGCTGGTGTTGTTTATTGCATCCGGTGCTCCCGATGCGGCCTCCTCTGTGTTGATGAGACCCGTCGTAAATCAGGGGATGCTTCATCGAGCATCTCCGCTCCATCAGGCAAAAGTCGAACTTCCTGGTGACCAAACCTTTTTAATTCTGATTCTCATTCCTGTCTCACATGTCGGTCCATAGCCTCCTCTTGTGCCACGATGAGGCCACCCTCAGGGTGGAGGAGCAACATCTTATATTCCATCTCCGTGGCCTTCGACCTGATGGCATAAATATTGATTTCTCCTTCTGGTAAAAAAAAAAGTTTCCTTCCCTCTCCCCTCTTCTTCTATTCCCCATTCTGTCCGCTTACTTCTTCTCAGCTCCACCAGTACCCCTCCTCCTTCCTTTTCTCCTGTGGCCAACTCTACTCTCCTATTGGAGTCCTTCCTCTCCAGCCCTTTACCTTTCCCACCCACCTGGCCTCACCTGTCACCTTCCAGCCAGCCTTGTTCCCCTCCTCCCTAACTCTTATCCGGGCATCTTCCTCCTTCCTTCTCAGTCCAAAAGAAGGGTCTCAGCCCAAAATGTTGACTGTTTATTCATTTCCATAGATGCTGCCTGACCTGCTGAATTCCTCCAGAACCACAATCAGAATCAGAATCGGGTTTATTATCACCGGCATGTGTTGTGAAGTTTGTTAACTTAGCAGCGGCAGTTCAATGCAATACATAATCTAGCAGAGAGAGAAAAAAAATAATAAATAAAATAAAACTTAATAATAAATAAACAAGTAAATCAATTACATATATTGAATAGATTTTTAAAATGTGCAAAAATAGAAATACGGTATATTAAAAAAAGTGAGGTAGTGTTCACGGGTTCAATGTCCATTTAGGAATCGGATGGCAGAGGGGAAGAAGCTGTTCCTGAATCGCTGAGTGTGTGCCTTCAGGTTTCTGTACCTCCTATCTGATGGTAACAGTGAGAAAAGGGCATGCCCTGGGTGCTGGAGGTCTTTAGTAATGGACGCTGCCTTTCTGAGACACCGCTCCTTGAAGGTGTCCTGGGTACTTTGTAGGCTGGTACCCAAGATGGAGCTGACTAAATTTACAACCCTCTGCAGCTTCTTTCGGTCCTGTGCAGTAGCCCCTCTGTACCAGACAGTGATGCAGCCTGTCAGAATGCTCTCCACAGTACAACTATAGAAGTTTTTGAGTGTATTTGTTGACATGCCAAATCTCTTCAACCTCCTAATAAAGTATAGCCGCTGTCTTGTCTTCTTTATAACTACATCGATATGTTGGGACCAGGTTAGACGGTAATGTTATAATTGCTGTTCTTGTGAATGTTGTGTTTCTGCAGCTATGTGCACGAGATGCTTCTGCAAACAAGTTTTCCAATGCACTGGTGCATGTGTAATGTACTGCATATGATGATAAGACTCATTTGGAGTTTGTGCTCTTGAACAGCACAACCCTGCTGACTGCATTGCATCTGATCTGATATCAGAGGTTCAGAAGCACACAGCACACGTGTACTGGAGTGCATTTATAGCTCAGTTACATGGTCTTCAGGACTAGTGCGACAACTTTCTATCCTACTGGCGTGCACAATGGAGTTTGCCAGGGAACCCAATACCTCCAGCCAATTTTTCCACCATTGGGAGACATATGGCACCATTCATAACCCTGAGGTGGACAAGAAAAATCTGCAGAAGCAAATTCAAGTCCTCCCACTGCAGTTGTGGAATTTAAGTTCTGTGAATAATCTGAAATTTAAAGAAAAACTAGTCATGAGTAGTAGAATGTAGAACATAGAGCAGAATGGCACAGGAACAAGCTCGCTGGCCCACAATATTGCGCTGAATTAATTAGCTAGTAACACATAATCCCTTCTGCCTGCATATGGTGCATATCCCTCCTTTCTCTGTGTCCTTCATATCTCTCCGCATCACCATCACGGCACCACCTCTGAAATTAGATTAAATTAGATTAGATTCAACTTTATTGTCATTGTGCCGAGTACAGATACAAAACCAATGAAATGTAATTAGCATCTGACCAGGAATGCAAAGAATAGTGTTATTTACAAAATAACTGTGAATAAAAATTAAGTGCTACAGCACACAAATATAAAAGTACTGAGACAGTACAATATGGGTGCAATACTGCTTAGCGCTGTGATGAGAGGTTCAGCAGGGTCACAGCCTCAGGGAAGAAGCTCTTCCTGTGCCTGCTGGTGTGGGAGCAGAGGCTCCTGTAGCGCCTACCGGATGGGAGGAGAGTAAAAAGTCCATGGTTAGGGTGAGATGCATCCCTGATAATGCTTTTCACCCTGCCCAGGCAGCGTTTATGGTAGATGTTCTCAATGGTGGGCAATTGGGTGCCAATAATCCACTAGGCAGTTTTCACCACACGCTGGAGCGCTTTGTGGTCTGATACAGGACAATTGCCGTACCACACTGAGATGCAGTTGGTGAGTATGCTCTCAATGGTACAGCGGTAAAAGTCCTTCAGTATCCTGGGACAGAGGTAAGCTTTCTTCATGCTCCGCAGGAAATAAAGGCGCTGTTACGCCTTTTTGATCAGCATGGAGGAGTTCAGGGACCAGATGAAATCCTCGGAAGTGTGGACACCAAGGAACTTGAAGCTTGATACACGCTCCACTACAGCTCCGTTGATGTAGATGGGGACGTGAGTGTGGCTCCTAGCATGCCTGAAGTCCACAATGATCTCCTTGGTCTTCTGGGTGTTAAGGGCCAGGTTGTTGTCGGCACACCACGTGGCCAGGTGCTGGACCTTGTCTCGTCATCCCCTCTGATCAGGCTAACCACCATGGTGTTGTCTGCAAACTTGATTATGGAGTTAGAACCATGTACAGGAATGCAGTCATAGGTGAAAAGGGAGTACAGAAGAGGGCTCAGTTCACAGCCTTGAGGCACACCGGTGTTCAGGGTGAGAGTGGAGGAGGAGAGGTTGTCTAACTTAACTGATTGGGGTCTGTTAGTCAGAAAGTCCAAGGTCCAATTGCAGAGGGATGAGCTGATACCAAGCTGGCGAAGTTTGGCAATCAGCTTGGAGGGGATCACAGTATTCAATACCGAACTAAAGTCAATGAACAGCATTCTGACGTAAGAGTTGGGGTGGTCCAGATGGGTCAGGGCAGAGTGAAGTGCTGTGGAGATGGCATCCTCTGTTGATCTGTTGGTGCGATAGACAAACTGATTTAATTTACAAAATCAAAAAAATTCTATTTCAATAGAATGTGAGAGTAAATTTACTGTGATCTAAGCCACAGCACATTAGACATGGATGAGCAATGTTTTCAAGATGACAGGGTATGTGCAAGGCCATTCTGCCCATTTAATTAAATATTCATCACATCTTAATTCTCACACTTTCCCAGCAACCAACTTTGTAGCAATAGTTTCTTTTCATCTCATCATCAGACATAGGGGACCATCATCGACAGGAATGGACAAGATGGGCTGAAGGGCCTGTTTCAGTACTCTATCTCTTGCTGACTTCATTGCTCTATCTCTCTCAAGAAGATTATTCCACACATTTCTTTTTCTACAAAAACTTACTTTTATTATCCCTTTCATCGTTACTTTAAATATTAATGTTGAAAGTTAACATTTTCCACAGTTCAGACAATACTTTTACGAAGTATTCATTCCTTTACATTCCTTTGGTCAGTAAGCTTTTGTTCCTACCAATTTAAGACAGTGCTGAAGTTCAATGACTACTTGCTGGTGGCCAATGAAACAAAGAAAGCAACTAAATACTTTGCTATTCACACTTTATTTCTGGGAAATGGTTCCTGCAAACAGTGGCCTGTGTCTTCCCTGTCAAAGGTGTGCTGAATTGCCTGTATGACCTGGCAGTTTTGCGATGTGGTTGGGGGGGGAGGGGGCTGTCCGCGAGGCAGGACGATTGCAATATGTCCAGGTTGGAGTTGCTGGAGCAGACTTGGAGGCAATTCGAAGCGGCCAAGCGAAGGCGGAGTCAAGGAAAGATTCGAGGTCTGATCAATATAAGAGCTAAGCTGAATTGGAAAGGTCAGTTACCGGCTGAATCGAAGCAGTGGAGCCTAGGCCCGAGGGCAGCCAGCGATCAAGGAATGACTCAAGGTTTGGACGATTTAAGCTCCAGGCCACATTGAAATGGTCAGTGTTGGGGTCAGAGGGGAGGGATGGTCCAGATTGCCTTGCTGCTCTGTGGGATTTGCTTGACTGAGGCTGCAGCCTGCAACTAGTGGCTTTCTCGATCAGCTGCAGCGAGGCCTGGCTTTGTGGGCTTCAGTTCTGAATGCTGCGTGCTTGCTTCCATTGTTTGCATGATTGGTTCTTTTCTCCCTGTGCACTCTGGGTGTTGGACAGTCCTCTTTTATTTTTAATGGATCCTAATGGGTTTCTTTGTCTTGTGGCTGCCTCTAAGGAGACGAATCATGAGGTTGTATAAAGTATACGTACTTTGATAATAAATGTACTTTGAACTTTTATACTTTTTAAAAAATTCATGCACTGCAAGTAGGCACTGCTGATAGTTATTTTACTGGCAGCTAACTGCTGTGAGTGACTTTAAAAAATAAGTTAGTTTGACTTTGTTTCGAAGACATGAGTAGGGCAAATGCTCAACTTAAATTAATCATATTAAACAGGGAAAAATTACTCTACTGAAGCATAGTCAGTTCAATATCTGTTACAGTTGTCTCTTTAAAAGTGATAAAATTTATAGTGTACACACTTTCCAAGGGATGAAAGAATTCCAGTCAGTTTCATGTTTAAAGTGACTGGTGCTGACTGGAATTGGAACTTCCAAACAAGAGCGCTGTTGAAAGAGAATGAAGTTTCTGCGTCCACCTTGTTTCCGAGCACAGAGGCACAGCAGGCTGAGCTGCTGCCTCACAGTTCCAGTCACGTAGGTTCAATCCTGTCCTCTGGTGTTGTCTGTGTGGAGTGTGCAAGTTCTCCCTGTGACTGCGTGGGTTTCCTGCCACCTTTCAAAGTCGTGTGTGTTGACAGGTTACGTGGCCTCCGTAAATTGCCCCCCATGCGTCAGTGGGTGGTAGAATCTGGTGGGGATGATGGGGAGAATAAACACTGGGATTGGTGTGGGATTATCGGAAATGGGTGTGGGTTTAATGTTGGTGGCCAGCACAGACTCACTGCACTGCATGACTCTATGACATCAGCTTCCTGAAGAATCTGGGAGACAAAGATATCAGTTCTGTTTGAATAAAATAAATATAACTCACTGACAGCTTGAACATGGAACAGTCCCTTCGGTCCATCGTGGGCATGCTGAGCATGATGCCAAATGAAACTAATCTCTCTGCCTGCACATGGTCCATATCCTCTATCCCTGCATATTCATGAGCCTCTCTAAAAACCCTTTTGAACACATCTTTCACTCCACTACTCTTCTCCGCCGCACACTCTAGGCACCTGCCACTCGGTGTAAACAAAATGTGCCTCGCGTATCCCCTTTAAACTTTCCCCTCTCACCTTAAAGCTATTTTAAGATAGGCAGAGGAACATCAGGGACTGGAGGGATATTGGACAGGTGCAGGCTGATGTGCATCAGGTTTGGGACAGATATGATGGGCTGAAGGGTCTGTTCTTGTGTAGCATCGTTCTATGTTATACAAGATAGAGACAATACACTAGAAAAAAGTACCTCCCAGCTAGTGAGCTGATATCAGTCGAGTTGCCACAGTTCTAATGTTGGGAATGCAACAGCCACAACCGTGCTCAGTTCCGGGGATCCAGGGGAGGGAGTTATTATCATCATCAGTGCACCATGGAGAGTGCATTCCGTTGCTGCTAACAAAACATCTGCAGGGCAGCTGAAGCTTCAGGCCTGCTGGCGATGGAAGGCCCTACAACCTCGCTCCGTATCCACTCAAGTCCCCCGGGGTGGAATTCCTGACTCAGAAGACAGGAGATTCACTGCTATGTCGCTGCTTGCACCCAAAAGTGGAAGTGGCAGCCCGCCAAACCCTTAAGCACTTACTTCTTGGAGGGGCCCTGTGGGAGTCAGACGTCTTCAGCCCACGTTCCAGCGGTGCAGATGACTCCATGGGAATGAAGTAAAAAAATCCGGAAGAAAGGCATCACTTGTTATTTTTAGCTCATCAACTGTACAACCTCCAACACTCAAAATTCTATTTTTAGGTAACTGTTAAAACGAAGGAAATGCCATTGAAACTCTCTTGCCCTGTGTTATTGGTAAGGAGTTTTCTCCACAGACTGCCAGAATCTGCTCCTCCTGCAGTCTGTCTACCACTCCCTTCAGGAAAACATATGTCTTTCCACCTTCCACCTTTTTCTCTCCCAAAGGTTCATAGAATTAAACACACCCTCCTTGATTATAAAGGGAAAACAATTCCGAAAAATATTGTTCTACTTTATCCACAATTAGACATAAGTATGGACTGTCTGGAATTTATTTATTTAGATAGAAATATAGCACAGGAACAGGGTCTTCTGGCCCAGTGAGGCCGCACTGCCCAATTACACCCATTGACGAATTAACCTACTAACCTGTAGGAGTTTGGAATGTGGAGGAAACCAGAACCGCTGGGGAAAACCTCCACAGTCACGGTGAGAATGTACAAACGTATAAACTGCTTACCCACAGTGGCATGAACTGAATCCGGGCCGCATTACACTAACCACTACCTTACTTTACTGCCCTGGGAATGGTGGGAAACAACGCTCTCAAGGTAAGGGAATCTGCGTGCACTGGAGAAGGACAAAGGTCGTCAGCAGGCCGGGTTGGATGTCACAGTTGGGGTTGTGTACAGAATGCACACAGACTGATCACATCTCTGAGTACATGCTGAAGCTTGGTGCAGCCACTGCAAGGGCTCAGTGGGAAAGGATCACAGTGTAGGGTTGTTCTGCTACTGGAGAGGAAGCCCCTCAATTATTGCAGTAGTATACCATCCCCGGGGGCCACAAAGGTAGCAGTAGTGCCATTGATCTGTAGGAATGCAATAGAAAAGTACTGACAGCATTGACTATGAACGTAAAGAATGAAAAGGCATTGCATGGTTTATTCTTGTAAATATTTTTTATCTATACTAGTGAAATTTAAGAGACTGCTAGACAGGCATATGGAGGAATTTAAAGTGGGGTGTTACATGGGAGGTAGGGTTTAAGGGTCGGCACAACATTGTGGGCCGAAGGGCCTGTACTGAGCTGTACTATTCTATGTTCTATGAATACATATTTGACCATTGTTACACTACGATTAGGAATGGCTACTGTTTTACAACACTGAATCAGAGTGGATTTAATTTGGCTTTTTTTGACACTGATCAACAGAAAAAGGCCCTTTCATGTCAAAGTGAAAACAGATCTCTACAAAGTGATCTCAATTAATTACAAATATAAAATACAAAATAATTGATTGCATAAGTATTCACCCTCTTCAAGTCAGTATTTAGTAGATGCACCTTTGGCAGCAATTACAGCCTTGAGTCTGGGTGGATAGGTCTCTATCAGCTTTGCACATCTGGACACTGCAATTTTTCCCCATTCTTCTTTACAAAACTGCTCAGGCTCTGTCAGATTGCATGGGGGTCATGAGTGAACCGCCCTTTTCAAGTCCAGCCACATATTCTCAATTGGATTGAGGTCTGGACTCTGACTTGGCCACTCCAGGACATTAACTTTGTTGTTTTTAAACCATTCCTGTGTAGTGTTGGCTGTATGTTTGGGGTCATTGTCTTGCTGGAAGACAAAACTTCTTCTAAGTCACAGCTCTCTTGCAGACTGCATCAGGTTTTCCTCCAGGATTCCCCTGTATTTTGCAGCTTTCATTTTACCCTCTACCTGTCTGATAGCCAGGAAGCTCAATTTTGATTTCATCAGATCATAGAACCTTCTTCCAGCTGACTTCAGAGTTTCTCACACGCCTTCAGGCAAACCCTAGCTGAGATTTCATGTGAGCTTTATTCAACAGTGGCTTTCTCTTTGCCACTGTCCTATAAAGCTGCCACTGGTGAAGAACCTGGGGAACAGTTGTTGTGTGCACAGTCTCTCCCATCTCTGGAGCTTTTAATTCCTCCGGATCGGTCATACGTCTCTGGGTGGCCTCCCTCACTAGTCCCGTTCTTGCACAGTCACCCAGTTTTTGAGGATGGCCTGCTCTAGGCAGATTTACAGCTCTGCCATATTCTTTCCATTTCTTGATGATTGACTTAACTGTACTCCAAGGGATATTCATTGATGTGGAAATTTTCTTGTATCATCTCCTGACTTGTGCATTTCAATAACCATTTTGTGGAGTTGTTTGGAGTGTTCTTCTGTCTTTATGGTGTAGTCTTTGCCAGGATACTGACTCTCCAGCAATTGGACCTTCCAGATACAGGTACAGGTGTGTTTTTATTACAGTCAATTGAAACACCTTGGCTGTGCAGTAGTATTCTCCATTCAACTAATTATGTGACTTCTAAAACCAAATGGCTGCACCAGTGATGATTTGGTGTGTCATATTAAAGGGGGTGAATACTTATGCAATTATTTTGCGTTTCATATTTGTAATTAATTTAGATTAGTTTGCAGAGCTCTGTTTTCACTTTGACATGAAATAATCTTTTTCTGTTGATCATTGTCAAAAAAAGCTAGTTTAAATCCACTGTGAATCAGTGTTGTAAAACAATAAAACATGAATACTTTTTATAGGCACTGTAAGTACTGTATGTGCACATGGGTGTGTTGGTTAATGACTGTGTGTTGGTACATGTTAGTACCTGGGTATGTGTGTGAGCCTGAAACCCTGCATGTGTGAAAGTGTGAATATGTGTTTGTGTGAGTGTGCATATGGGCATGTGCATGTGTATACACACAAGCACTTGGTCTATGCAAGTATAACATAAAACATAGAACAGTACAGTATAGGAACAGGCCCTTCCTCCTATAATGTTGTGTTGAACAATTAAACACCTAACTAAACCAACCACTCTGCCTACAGAATTCCATTTTATTCCATTCACTTGCCAACCTTAGAATCTCTTAAATGTCTCTTTCATTTTTGCCTTCACTACCACCTATGGCATTGCATTCCAGGCACTGACTTGAGAGTTTGCGTGCATGTACGTGTGTGTTTGTGCCTGCAGTAGTCATAGTCATACTTTATTGATCCCAGGAGAAATTGTTTTTTGTTACAGTTGCTCCATAAATAATAAATAGTAATAGAACCATAAATAGTTAAATAGTAGTATGTAAATTATGCCAGTAAGTTATGAAATAAGTCCAGGACCAGCCTATTGGCTCAGGGTGTCTGACCCTCCAAGGGAGGAGTTGTAAAGTTTGATGGCCACAGGCAGGAATGACTTCCTATGATGCTCTGTGTTGCATCTCGGTGGAATGAGTCTCTGGCTGAATGTACTCCTGTGCCCACCCAGTACATTATGTAGTGGATGGGAGACATTGACCAAGATGGCATGCAACTTGGACAGCGTCCTCTTTTCAGACACCACCGTGAGAAAGTCCAGTTCCATCCCCACAACATCACTGGCCTTACGAATGAGTTTGTTGATTCTGTTGGTGTCTGCCACCCTCAGCCTGCTGCCCCAGCACACAACAGCAAACATGATAGCATTGGCCACCACAGACTCGTAGAACATCCTCGGCATCGTCCACAAGTGTATGTGAGTATTTGAGTGTGTGGAAATGTCTGTGCGTCTCTCAAGGTGTGTGTGGGATCAAAATGTATGCCACACAGAGCCTTACACAGATGGAGATGGGATAGTAACCTACACAACTGTTGAAGGAACTCAGCAGGTTAGGCAGCATCTGAGGAGGGAAACAAACAGTCAACATTTTGAGCCAAGACCCTTCGTCATTACAGCATTAGAAAGTTTTTGACAAGAACAGGCTATTCAGCCCAACAAAGCTTGCCAAGCTCCTATCTACATAGTGTATTGAAATAATTATCGAGTTTAGATTTGAAGGTCTCGGAGATACTACTCTCATCTACACAACTAGGTAGTTTGTTCCATGTGTCCACAACTCACTGAGTAAAGAAATGTTTCCTGATGTTAGGCTGAAATCTCCCGTTAACCAGTCTCCACCTATGGCCCTGTGTCCTTATTGATGGATTAATTTTGAAGTAGCAGCTGGCATCCACCTCACTTATACCCTTAATGAGTTTGAAGACTTCTATCATGTCTCCTCTCATTCTACATCTACTTAGGCTAAAAAGATTTAATTCTTTCAATCTTTCTTCATAGCTCATACCCTGCAGAGCTGGAATGAGCCCAGTCACCCTTCTCTGGACTCTCTCCAGTGCCTTCATATCCCTCACACAGTATGGAGACCGAAATTGTACACAGTACTCAAGGTGTGGCCTCACAAGCTCATTATGGAGCTTAAGGAGAACGTCTCTGGACTTGAACTCCACTGAGCGCATTATATTGCCCAATATCTTATTAGCCTTCCTAATCGCTCCTGTGTATTGTCTGGATTTGATAGCGATGAGACTATCAGGATGCCCAAGTCCCTGTCATACACAGTACTCTAGACACTAGACACTAAAATACTACAGCACAGTACAGGCCCTTCAGCCCTCAATGTTGTGCCGACCCATATATTCCTTATAAAAAAAGTATTAAACCCACATTACCCCATAACCCTCTATTTTTCTTTCATCCATATGCCTGTCCAAGAGGCTCTTAAATACCCCTAATGTTTTAGCCTCCACCACCATCCCTGGCAAGTCATTCCAGGCACCCACAACCCTCTGTGTAAAAAACTTACCCCTGATGTCTCCCCTAAACTTCCCTCCCTTAACTTTGTATATATGCCCTCTGGTGTTTGCTATTCGTGCCCTGGGAAACAGGTATTGGCTATTCACCCTATCTATGCCTCTCATAATCTTGCAGACCTCTATTAAGCCCCCTCTCATCCTTCTACGCTCCAAAGAGAAAAGTCCCAGCTCTGCTAACCTTGCCTCATAAGACTTGTTTTCCATTCCAGGCAACATTCTGGTAAATCTCCTCTGCACCCTCTCCATAGCTTCCACATCCTTCCTATAATGAGGTGACCAGAACTGAACACAATACTCTAGGTGTGGTCTCACCAGAGATTTGTAGAGTTGCAACATGACCTCTCTACTCTTGAACTTAATCCCCCTATTAATGAAGCCTAGCATCCCATAGGCCTTCTTAACTGTCCTATCAACCTGTGCAGTGACCTTGAAGGATGTATGGATTTGAACCCCAAGATCCCTCTGTTCATCCACACTCTTAAGTAACCAGCCATTAACCCTGTACTCAGCCTTCTGGTTTGTCCTTCCAAAATGCATCACCTCACACTTATCCGGATTGAACTCCGTCTGCCACTTTTCTGCCCAACTCTGCATCCTGTCTATATCCTCTTGTAACCTTTGACAACCTACAGCTCCATCCACAACTCCTCCAATCTTCGTGTCATCCGCAAACTACCTCACCCATCCTTCTGCCTCTTCATCCAGGTCATTTATAAAAATCACAAAGAGCAGGGGTCCCAAGACAGATCCTTGCGGCACTCCACTAGTCACCCACCTCCAGGCAGAATACTTTCCTTCCACTATTACCCTCTGCTTTCTTCCTGTAAGCCAATTTTTTATCCAAACAGCCAAGGTTCCATTGATCCCATGCCTCATGACTTTCTGGATGAGTCTCTCGTGGGGGACCTTGTCAAATGCCTCGCTAAAATCCATGTAGACCACATCTACCGCCCTACCCTCATCAATTTCTTTTGTTACCTCTTCAAAAAACTCAATTAGGCTCATGAGACACGACCTTCCCTTCACAAAGCCATGTTGACTATCCTTGAGTAGACTGTACTTCTCCAAATGCTAGTAGATCCTATCCTTAAGAATCCTTTCCAATAGTTTGCAGACGACCGACGTAGGACTCACCGGTTTATAGTTCCCAGGATTCTCCCTATTACCTTTTTTAAACAAGGGAACTACATTTGCCATTCTCCAATCCTCCGGCACCTCCCCTGCAGCCAAAGAGGATTCAAAGATCATAGCTACTGCTCCAGCGATCTCTTCTCTCACTTCCCACAGCAACCTGGGGTATATCATGTCCGGTCCTGGGGACTTACCAATCTTGATGTTTTTAAGAAGATCCAACACTTCTTCTTCCTTAATCTCCACATTGTCCAGCACACAAACCTATTCTATTTCAACCTCACCCTGATCAAGGTCCTTTTCACTTGTGAATACTGAAGCAAAGTATTCATTTAGGGCCTCCCCAACCTCCTCCGCCTCCAGGCACATGTTGCCTTCTTTATCCTTTAGCGGCCCCACCTTCATTCTTGTCATCCTTCTGTTCTTCACATACGCATAGAACACCTTGGGGTTCTCCTCAATCCTACATGCCAAGGCCTTCTCATGCCCCCTTCGAGCTCTCCTTAAGTCCTTTCTTAAGCTCCTTCCTGGCTACCCTGTATTTCTCATGAGCCCCTCCTGCTTCCTGCTTCTTCTATCTAACATATGCTTCCTTCTTCCTCTTGACGAGTTGCCTCATGTGTTTTGTCAGCCACGGTTCCCTTTTCCTTCCATTTTTTCCTTGTCTCAGTGGGACAAACCTATCCTGAATCCAGCACAAGTGGTCCCTACACTTCCTCCACATTACTTCTGTGCTTTCACCCTTGAACATCTGTTTCCAATTTACTCTCGCTAGTTCCTGCCTCATCCCTTCATAGTTAGCCCTTCCCCAGTTAAGCACTTTCCCATTTTGTCTGTTTTTATCCTTTTCCATAGCTATGCTGAAGCTAAGGGAGTTGTGGTCACTCTCACCAAAGTACTCCCCCACCAAGAGGTCTGCCACCTGACCAAGTTCATTACCCAGAACTAGATCCAGTATGGCCTCTCCTCTCCACATACCGTGTCAGGAATCCTTCTTGAACACACCTGACAAATTCAGCCCTATCTGACCCTCTTGCTGTCAGGAGGTGCCAGTCAATATGAGGGAAGTTGAAATCACCCATAACTACAATCCTGTATTTCCTGCACCATTCTAAAATCTGCCTGCTTATCTGCTCTTCGGTGTCCCGAGGACTACTCCCAGCACAGTGATTGATCCCTTCCTATTTCTGACTTCCACCCACACTGACTCAGTGGACACTCCCTCTGCAGCGTCCTCCCTTTCTATAGCCGCGATACTATCCCTGACCAGTAATGCGACTCCCCCATCTTTTCTACCTCCCATCCTATACCTTTTAAAACACCTAAACCCCGGTACCTGCATCAGCCAATCCTGCTCCTCCTCCAGCCAAGTTTCAGTAACGGCCACAACATCGTAGTTCCACGTACTGATCCATGCTCTAAGTTCATCCCCTTTATTCCTAATACTCCTAGCATTGAAATAGACACATTTCAACCCCTCTAAGTGGCTACATTTATGTTTTGTCCCCTGCCTGTCCTTCCTCACCAACTCAGAACACATAGCATCATTCCCTTGTCCACCTACCCTAATCTCTGCACTCACATTCTGATTCCCACCCCCCTGCCAAACTAGTCTAAACCCTCCCCAACAGCTCTAGCAAACCTGCCTGCCAGGATATTGGTCCCTTTCCAGTTCAGGTGCAGCCCATCCTTTTTGTACAGGTCAGACATTCCCTGGAAGAGATCCCAATGATCCAGAAATCCGAACCCCTGCCCCCTGCACCAACTCTTCAGCCATGCATTCATCTGCCATAACTTCCTGTTCCTACCCTCTCTGTCTCGTGGCACAGGCAGCAATCCTGAGATTACCACCCTTGAGGTCCTGCTTTTTAACTTCCTTCCTAACTCCCTATATTCCTTCTTCAGGACCTCATCCCTACTCTTATCTATGTCATTGATCCCCACGTGGACCACAACATCTGGCTGCTCACCCTCTCTCCTGAGAATACCGACAACTCGATCCGAGATATCGCAGACCCTGGCACCAGGGAGGCAACAGACCATCCGGGATTCTCGATCTCTCCCACAGAACCTTTTATCTATCCCCCTAACTATCGAATCCCCTATCACTACTGCTCTCCTCTTTTCCGTCCTTCCTTTCTGAGCTGAGGGTCCAGTCTCCCTGAAACTCCAAGTTATTATTGCCCCTGCCTCCCAAATGATCCGAAGTTCTTCCAGCTCCAGCTCCCTAACTCGGTTTAACAGGAGCTGCAGCTGGATGCACCTTTTGCAGGTGTAGTCATCAGAGACAATTGTGCTGTCCTTGACTTCCTACATCTTAAAATCGGAGCACTGGACTGCCCTATCTACTGCCTCCATTATCAACTCCTAAGTTAATTAAATTAATTAAAGGAACTTACCCGGCCTTACCTCACTGGGAGCAATCTCATCCTCCGCCTCTGCCTGCCAAAGCCTCTCGAGCCAAAGCCTCAGAGCTCCACTCCTTCACTGGCCCACTGCCTAACTCAAGATGCCTCATTGTATATTTATATCCAATATTTCTACTTCCTCTATGTAATTCTTTACATTTACTTCCAGTAAATTTCATCTGACATTTATCTGTCCACATCTGGATTTTGTTTAGGCCTAACTGTATTGATTCTGTTGCCTTAATGTCATCAGCCCGTACCCCTAATTTTGTGTCATCGGCAAACTTTACTAGTTTATTTGATATGTGATTATCCAAATTATTAATGTAAATTAAAAACAGCAAATGCCCCAAAACTGATCCTTGTTGAACCCCACGTTTAACATCTGTGTGAAAATGATCCTCTCACCATAACTCGTTTCCTGTTTTTGAGCCAAATCTGCTCCCATTCGCACACCTTACCCTGAATCCCTACTCCTGTAATTTGATTATTAACCTTTTGTTGGGTACCTTGTTAAAACCCTTCTGAAAGTCCAAGTAAATGATATCAACTGCTCTATTGTTATCATAAATTTTAGTTGCCTCTTCATAGAACTCCAGCATATTAGTAAAACACGATTTCCCCTTTCTGAACTCATGTTGGCTTTCTGCTAACTTGCCTGTTCTTATAAGCTGTTTTTCCATGTCATTCCTTATAATGGTTTCCATTATCTTGCCTGTGATACATGTTAAGCTTACTGGTCTATAGTTACCAGGGTCAGTGAGGTCACCCCTCTTATATAATGGGACAACATTATCCCATTTCCAGTCCTTAAGAATTTCACCAGTCTTCAATGACTTTTGAAAAATACATGTTAGGGGTTTGTATGTATATTCCACAAACTTCTTTAACTATCCTTGGATATATGTTGTCCGGTCCTGGAGATTTATTAACTTTCAGCCTTTTCAGCTGAAACAGGACCTCACTTTCTAAGATCTCTAAATCACTTTTCTTTACACTTATTGGCATATTGCTAACATCTTCATAGGTGAATACTTTTAGCAAAATATGAGTTAAGAGTATCTGCAATGTCCTTCGCTGCATACTTTTAACACCCCACTAATATTCCTAATAGTCTGAACTTCCTCCGTGACTTTTCTTTCACCACAAAGTATTGAAAATTCCCTTGGGGTCAATCTTAGCATTATTATCAGTATCCTTCTCAACCTGCCCTTTGGCAATCTGTATTTCCCTCTTGACTATAGCTCTCATATTTCAAATGCCTTTCAGTTAACATCATTAATACTTTTTCTGTATTCTATCTCTTCTTCAATAATTTTTTTAATGCATATCGTTATTTATCCATGTAGTTTTTAATTGCTTCTCCTGATCTTGGGTATGAACATTTCCTGCACTGCGTGTAATACCTGTATACATCAACACCATTGTTCCTCGAATGACTCAATGTCAAGCAGTTCCTTCCAGATTACCTTCTAAAGTCTTTGCTGCATCCGCACAAACTTTGTCTTTCTGAAGTTCTATTTAATGGCTTTGGTTTTAACAACTCAACAACTCCCATACCCAAAATTCTATGCTGATTGTTACAGAATATCAAATCGAGACTGGCCTCCATTCTTGTTGGTGTATTAACATACTGGGTCAAAAAATAATCATTCAATAACTCAATGAATTTACTTTCCTGTAATCCATTAGTCACTGGGTTCTCCCACTCAATATTTGGGAAATTAAAGTCACCCATAACTATAACATCACCCTCAGAACTTGCATTTTCAATATGCTGATACAGTTGTTTATTAAAATCACTATCAGCATTAGGGGGTCAACAACATCCATCCAATGTTATTCCTTTATCCTTATAGCTTTCAATTCTCACCCCAATATCTTCACTAAGTCTCAATTCATCTTGTATTATAAGCAGCCTCACGTACAAATTCTCTCTTATGTAAATAGCTACCCCTGCACTTTTACGATCTTGCCCATCTTCCCCAAGTAAAATATATCCTTTAACATTATATTCATCACCATCCTTTGAGGTCAGCCAGGTTTCAGTTATTGCTATTATATCATACTTACATGCACTTGTATATAACTCCAGCTCGTTTATGTGTGATGGTCAGCTTGTTTCCACGCTCGATTTAACAATCTCACAACTGCTGTGAAATAAATCTCAGCTAATTATCGATTAACTCACAAATATCTGGTCACAAACTAGGGAAGTGATGTTGTTAGATTAATTAAATAAAGGAACCTGTAACAGAAAATCAGCTAATGGGGTTTAAAAGTGATTAAAATAATCACAGACAGCTTGGCTCTCAAAACGCCAATGTCTGCATCAGTCTTCACTTAGATGACGGTGTTAATTTGGAATGAGCTGCCAGTGAAAGTGCTGGAAGCTGTTTGATTGCAACATTTGAGAGAAGATTGGAAAAGTACATGGATGGGAGGGGTGAGGAGGTGTAAGTGCAGGTCAGTCAGACTAGGTAGAATATCAATCTGGCATGGACTAGATGGGCCGAACCACCCATTTCTGCCGGAGAGCTCTACAACTGCCGGCAGTTTTTGCACTCTCTGTCTTTTGTAGAGATAACCAGGGGTCGGCGGAGGTTTCACTTCTTCAAAGATGGTCTGAGCACATCCTCTAATCTCCTTAATCTGTCTGGCTGCTAACCTCCTTTTATGACAGAGTTCAGAATGGAGTGTTTCAGTAGTCCAGTGTCAGGCATCTAAACCACGCGACCAGCCCAGCATTGTGAAATGATTGTAATTAGGGACTTAATACTGGGATGTTAGGCTGAAATTGGCTCACATGTCTTTCCAGTGAATTTGTAAAGATAGCATTTTTGGTCTTCTCCCATCACCTGATTTGCCATTTGTAGGAGAAAATTCAAATCTCATTGGCATCCAAAGTACATTGGGGAAACTAGCAGGATTCTCATCCATTATTAAATGGGTAGATTTTGAAGAGCTGTTAGTAAGAATAAATTGAAAGTCTTGTCTGCTTTGTTGTAACAGTGACTTAGGGAAGCGTTAAATTGGTTCTGTATTAGGTTAACTTATTTTGCACGGTCCCATCTTTGAAATCAAATCTGTTGCACTAATTGAAAGGGCAAATCCTTATTTCCTTTATTCTTTCCTTATCTTCTCCAAGATAAGCACTTTCCTTTAACTATTTACTTCATCTTCAGGTATTCACAAAACTGGAGTTGATCAACTAATTTTTTCTAACTTCAGATAACTTGCTCTTTCTTTCTGTTTGTACCTTTCCCCTTTTTTCAATGCTTGATTTGCATAATCTGGCCAGCAAACCATACTATATGTTCCTGACAAAGAGTCTTGGCCTTAAGCGTCAACTACCTACTCTTTCCCAAAGATGCCTTCTGACCTGCTGAGTTCCTCTAGCATGTTGCGTGTGTTGATTTGGATTTCCAGCATCTGCAGGTTTTCTTGTGCTTGTTATACTATATTCTCCACCAAGACCTCAAAACATTATCAACACATTTGAGGCACTTTGTACCTCTGTTCTCACCTCCACTGCTCTGGGACGGAACAAAGATAGAGTTCCTATGGACCTCACCTTCCACCCCACCAGACTTTGCATTCAACAGATCATTTTCCACAAATTCTGCCACTTTCAAGAAATATTGATGAACTGGAACAGTTTTCACCATCAGACAAGAAAAAGTTTGTGAACCCTCACAATTAACTGGTTTTCTGCATCAATTACTCATGAAATGTGGTCTGATCTTCATCCAAGTCAAAATATTAGAGAAACACAATCTGCCTAAATTAATAACACACCAACAACTGTACTTCTCATCAATACTAAGCACATCATTTAAACAATCACAGTCTAGGTTCAAACAAAGTATGTAATATCCTCTACAAAAGCTATTTAGAGTCAGGTGTTCTAATCAATGAGCTGAGATTGGAGGTGTGAGTTGTAGAGGTGTCCTGCCCTATAAAAAAGGTACACTAAGTCAGGTTACTGACAGAGCCTGCCCTTCTCAAGATCTGTTTATGTGCACCATGCCTTGATTAAAACAACTTTCAGAGGACCTTAGAGAATTGTAGAGATGCACGAAGTTGGAATATGCTATAGAAGCATTTCTAAAGGCCTGAGTGTTCATCAGCCCATAGTAAAAGGAATTGTCTACAAATGGAGGAATTTCTCTTCTGTTGCTACTCTCCCTTAGGAATGAGTGTCCTGCAAAGATCACACCAAGAGCACAACACGCAAAGCTGTAGGTGAAAAAGAACTCAAGGGTAACAGCGAAAGACCTGCAGAAATCTCTGGAATTTGCTAAAATCTCTGTTCAAGTGTTTACTATAAGAAAAACACTGAACAAGAATGGTGTTCATGGAAGGACACCACGGAGGACCTACTTCTCTCCAAAAAAAAACATTGCTACATGTCTCAAGTTTGCAAAAGACCATCTGGCTATTCCACAATGCTTCTGGGACACCTTCTGTGGACAGATGAGACAGAACTTGAACTTCTGGCAGAAATGCATGCCACTATGTTTGGAGGAGAAAGGGCACTGCACACCAATGCCAAAACCTCATGCAACACACATCAAAGTTGCTGGTGAACGCAGCAGGCCAGGCAGCATCTCTAGGAAGAGGTACAGTCGACGTTTCAGGCCGAGACCCTTCGTCAGGACTAACTGAAAGAGGAGCTAGTAAGAGATTTAAAAGTGGGAGGGGGAGGGGGAGATCCAAAATGATAGGAGAAGACAGGAGGGGGAGGGATGGAGCCAAGAGCTGGACAGTTGATTGGCAAAAGGGATATACTTTATACTTTATTGTCACCAAACAATTGATACTAGAACGTACAATCATCACAGTGATATTTGATTCTGCACTTCCTGCTCCCTGAATTACAAATATTAAATATTAAAAATAGTAAAAATTAGTAAATATTAAAAATTTTAAATATAAATCATAAATAGAAAATAGAAAAATGGAAAATAAGGTAGTGCAAAAAAACCAAGAGGCAGGTCCAGATATTTGGAGGGTACGGTCCAGATCCGGGTCAGGATCTGTTCAGCAGTCTTATCACAGTTGGAAAGAAGCTGTTCCCAAATCTGGCCGTACGAGTCTTCAAGCTCCTGAACCTTCTCCCGAAGGGAAAATGGATGAAAAGTGTGTTGGTTGGGTGGGTCGTGTCCTTGATTATCCTGGCAGCACTGCTCTGACAGTGTGCGGTGTAAAGTGAGTCCACGGATGGAAGACTGGTTTGTGTGATGTACTGCGCCGTGTTCACAATCTTCTGCAGCTTCTTTCAGTCTTGGACAGGGCAACTTCCATACCAGGTTGTGATGCACCCCAGAAGAATGCTTTCTATGGTTCATCTGTAAAAATTAGTGAAGGTTTTAGGGGACAGGCTAAATATGAGAGGATCATGGGACAGAAGGCCCAGGGAGAAGGAAAAGGGGGAGGGGGGAAACCCAGAGGATGGGCAAGGGGTATAGTGAGACGGACAGAGGGAGAAAAAGGAGAGTAAAAGAATGTGTGAATATAAATAAATAATGGATGGGGTACGAGGGGGAGGTGGGGCATTAGTGGAAATTTGAGAAGTCAATGTTCATGCCATCAGGTTGGAGGCTACCTAGACGGAATGTAAGGTGTTGTTCCTCCAACCTGAGTGTGGCTTCATCTTTACAGTAGAGGAGGCCGTGGATAGACGTATCAGAATGGGAATGGGACGTGGAATTAAAATGTGTGGCCACTGGGAGATCCTGCTTTCTCTGACGGACAGAGCGTAGGTGTTCAGCAAAGCGGTCTCCCAGTCTGCGCCGAGTCTCGCCGATATATAGAAGGCCGCATCGGGAGCACCGGACGCAGTATATCACCCCAATCGACTCACAGGTGAAGTGCCACCTCACCTGGAAGCTCATAACAGCTGTGAAGCATGGTGGAAGGAGCATCATGGTTTGGAGCTGCTTTACTGCCTCAGGGCCTGGACAGCTTGACATTGTTGAGGGAACAATGAATTCAAAATGCTATCAAGACATTTTTACAGGAGAATATCAGGGTAGTGGTCCGTCACTTGAAGCTTAATAGAAGTGGTATGATGCAACAAGTCAATGATCCAAAACACAAGAGTAAATGAACAACAGAATGAGTCAAAAATAAGAAAATTTGTGCTTTGGAATGGCCAAATCAGAGTCCAGACCTTAACCCAATTGAGATGTTGTGGCGTGACCTGAAGAGGGCTGTTCAAGCAAGGTATCCCAAAAATATTGATGAATTGAAACAGTTTTGTATGGAGGAATAGTCTCAAATTTCCCCTTGTCATTGTGCAAGTCTGATCAGCAGCTACAGGAAATGTTTGGTGGAGGTTATTGCTGCTAAACCAGTTGTTAAATACAAGGGTTCGCATACTTTTTCCAGCCTGGACTGTGAATGATTAAAGAAAGTGTTCAATAAAGACATGAAAAGTACAATTATTTGTATGTAATTAGTTTAAGCAGATTTGTCAATTATTGTGACTTATATGAAGACCAGACCACATTTTATGAGTAATTAATGAAGAAAACCAGGTAATTGCAAAAGGTTCACAAACTTTCTTGCAACTGTATCTTTCCCTTTCATTGTTTTGCAAGGGCCATTCCTTTCAATGCCCCGGTCTACTTTTCCATTCTTATCAATTACCCTCGTTTCTCCAATACTTTCCCTTAAACCAGGGGGAGTGCTATACTTGTCCTTTACATTAAGTCATCTGGGGACCCAACCAATTATTGCTTCCAGGTGAAGCAATAATTCATAATCAGTTTTATTGTCACTGACATAAGCCACCATAGAAACTACAGCACAGAAACAGGCCTTTTCGCCCTTCTTGGCTGTGCCGAACCATTTTCTGCCTAGTCCCACTGACCTGCACACGGACCATATCCCTCCATACACCTCCCATCCATGTATCTGTCCAATTTATTCTTAAATGTTAAAAAAGAACCCGCATTTACCACCTCATCTGGCAGCTCATTCCATACTCCCACCACTCTCTGTGTGAAGAAGCCCCCGCTAATGTTCCCTTTAAACTTTTCCCCCCTCACCCTTAACCCACGTCCTCTGGTTTTTTTCTCCCCTTGCCTCAGTGGAAAAAGCCTGCTTGCATTCACTCTATCTATACCCATCATAATTTTATATACCTCTATCAAATCTCCCCTCATTCTTCTATGCTCCAGGGAATAAAGTCCTAACCTGTTCAACCTTTCTCTGTAACTGAGTTTCTCAAGTCCCGGCAACATCCTTGTAAACCTTCTCTGCACTCTTTCAACCTTATTTATATCCTTCCTGTAATTTGGTGACCAAAACTGAACACAATACTCCAGATTCGGCCTCACCAATGCCTTATACAACCTCATCATAACATTCCAGCTCTTATACTCAATACTTTGATTAATAAAGGCCAATGTACCAAAAGCTCTCTTTACGACCCTATCCACTTGTGACGCCACTTTTAGGGAATTTTGTATCTGTATTCCTAGGTCCCTCTGTTCTACTGCACTCCTCAGTGCCTTACCATTAACCCTGTATGTTCTACCTTGGTTTGTCCTTCCAACATGCAATACCTCACACTTGTCTGTATTAAACTCCATCTGCCATTTTTCAGCCCATTTTTCCAGCTGGTCCAAGTCCCTCTGCAGGCTCTGAAAACCTTCCTCACTGTCTACTACACCTCCAATCTTTGTATCATCAGCAAATTTGCTGATCCAATTTACCACATTATCATCCAGATCATTGATATAGATGACAAATAACAATGGACCCAGCACTGATCCCTGTGGCACACCACTAGTCACAGGCCTCCACTCAGAGAAGCAATTCTCTACTACCACTCTTTGGCTTCTTCCATTGAGCCAATATCTAATCCAATTTACCACCTCTCCATGTATACCTAGTGACTGAATTTTCTTAACTAACCTCCCATGCGGGACCTTGTCAAAGGCCTTACTGAAGTCCATGTAGACAATATCCACTGCCTTCCCTTCATCCACTTTCCTGGTAACCTCCTCGAAAAACTCCAATAGATTGGTCAAACATGACCTACCACGCACAAAGCCATGTTGACTCTCCCTAATAAGTCCCTGTCTATCCAAATGCTTGTAAATTCTGTCTCTTAGTACTCCCTCCAATAACTTACCCACTACTGCCGTCAAACTTACTGGCCTATAATTTCCCGGATTACTTTTTGATCCTTTTTTAAACAACGGAACAACATGAGCCACTCTCCAATCCTCCGGCACCTCACCTGTAGACAGCGACATTTTAAATATTTCTGCCAGGGCCCCCGCAATTTCAACACTGGTCTCCTTCAAGGTCCGAGGGAACACTCTATCAGGTCCCGGGGATTTATCCACTTTAATTTTCCTCAAGACAGCAAGCACCTCCTCCTTTTCAATCTGTACAGTTTCCATGATCTCACTACTTGATTCTCTCAATTCCATAGACTTCATGCCAGTTTCCTTAGTAAATAGAGACGCAAAAAACCTATTTAAGATCTCCCCCATTTCCTTTGGTTCTGCACATAGCCGACCACTCTTATCTTCAAGAGGACCAATTTTATCCCTTGCAATCCTTTTGCTCTTAATACACCTGTAGAGCTGTTGCTAAAATGTTGAGTTTGGGTGTTTAGGTTCCTTTACCTCCCCCCTGATAGTAGCAATGAGATGAAGGCATGTCCTGGAAGATGAGGGCCTTCGTAGATGCCACCTTCTTGAGATACTACTTTTGGAAGATGATCTTGATGGTGGAAGGCTTGTGCCTGTGATGCAGTTCGCTGAATCTACAACCCTTTGAAGCCTTTTATGATCCTATGTATTGGCATCTCTATACCAAACGGTGATGCAACATGTCAGAATGCTCTTGACTGAACATCCATAGAAAATTGCTAGAGTCCTTGGTGACATACCAATTTCTCCCAAATGACTAATAAAATATAACTGTTGGTGTCCTTTCATATTGATTGCATCAAAATAGTAGGGCTAGGATATATTCACTTGTATTTCTTGTCTAGTGTACTACAGTGTTCATGATGTGTCTCCACTACATTGGAAAAACCAAATGCACATTGGATAATTGCATTACAGAGAGTCTTTATTTGGTCTGCATGCACGGCGGCTAAGTATAAGGAAGTCATGCTGCAGGTATATAAAACTTCAGTCAGAATGCACTGGAGCTTACATATAGTTCTGCCTGTCCATTATAGGAAGGATGTGAAAACTGTGTGGAAGAGATTTACCAGGATGCTGCCTGGATTGGAGGGCATTAGCTACAATAAGGGTTGGGCAAATTTATATTTTCTTAGAGAAGAAGACCTGAGGGGAGACCTGATAGAGGCTTTTAAAATTATGAGGCAGAGAAAGGGTGAACAGTCAGAGGATGTGTTTTTAAGGTTACACGAGAGAAGGGGAGGGTTGTAGAGCAGAATTGATGGAGTGAGTGACCTAATTCTGCTCCTACATCTCATGGTGTTCAGATATATTTCACCAACAAACACAGTTTCGGTCGAAGGGCAAATTCGGTCCTGTAGAGATCCACGACTCTACATCATTTGACAAATAAAGCTAAAGCTAATGCTCCATTTGACTAAATATTAACCCTGTGGAAGGTGACCAGTCCAGTCATTGTCGAAACCATTGAGCTGATCCAGACACAACAGTTTCTAACAAATGAGCTGTTTAATCAAACAACTCCTTGGGTGAAACATAAAAGGGAACTGCAGGCTGTCCTGTTTACCTGATCTCTGCAGCCAGTGCCTGGTATGGGTTGTGGGCTCAGCTGTGAGTTCCTGACTCAGAAGGTTATGGGTCCAATCTCCACTCCAGGGGCTGAGTACACCCGAGAGGCTGGGCTTCCAGTGCAGTGCAGACAGACTGCAGCAATGTTTGATCTGCTCTCTTACAGATACTGTAAGCTGCTATGTTGAAGAATTTCTTCATTACACAGGCTATGTAAAGTTCCCACAGTTCCATTACATTACAAGTCAGGGAATTCTTCCAGGGCTGAACAATACTTACCCCTGACAGCATTGTTAGACATTGTCTGCTGGTGATCATCGGGGTAATGGAGTTACTGAGCACAGAGAAGAGGCAAACACAATAGATTACACCTTTCTAATGTTCAGCAGAAGGATGCTATGATCTTGGCGGATCCAGAAACAATGCGGTTAGAGCAATAGTGAAGATGCAGTGATATTCACAGGCTGACGCTGATTGCATAACTGAATACATGTGGTTTAAGATGGTGCTGATGAGACACAGTGACGCTATACTGGCAGCAAGGAAATCTACTAACAACTCTATTAATCACACTCTCTGTGGACAACACACACAAAATGCTGGAGGAACTCGGAAGACCAGGCAGGACTTCCAAAGGGTCTCGGCCCGACTGTACTGTTTTCCACAGATGCTGCCTGGCCTGGGCCCATGAGTGAAGGACAAGCTAATGTTTGGCCATTGCTGGACAGGATTTGAGGCCAAATCGAAGCGGCAGGGCCCTGGTCTGAGACCGAGGAACGAGCCAATGTTTGCTCGATTTACGCGCTGGGCCAGATTGAAAAGGTTGGGGTATTGGGGCTGGAGGAGAGGACGGGCTGGTATTCAGCTTGCTCTATGCTGAACTGAGGCTGTGGCTTGCAACTAGCAGCCTCTTGGACTGGCTGCAATGATGGACTGGCTTCGTGGCTGTAGACTCACTTTCGTGAACTTCAGTTCTGAATGTTATTTGTTTACTTTTTGTTGTTTGCACATCAGGAGTTTGACAGTCCTTTTAATGGGCTTTATTGTATTTCTTTGTTTTATGGCTGCCTGAAGGAGGTGAATTTCATGGTTGTATATGGTATACATAGTCTGATAATATACTTTGAACATGGCATATCCCACTAGGTTTGGTACTGGGTGAGTGCTGTGAGATGTTTAGAGTAGTCATCCTCTTTAAAGACTGAGGACAACACAAAGGGGTAGGGGACCAGTGTCACATCACAGTTGACTTTGCACCGAGCTGATTTGGATGTTGTAGAAGGGATAGAGACCTGATCGTTTCCTGCAGGTTTGGAACTCAAATCTTTCTTGGTTTAGTGGAACCAGGATTGAGAATTTATGAGGTTAAGGAAATATGAGCCCATGAGAGAGACAGAAGATACATAAGATAGCAATGAGCTTGGTGTACAGGCTAAATTTAACAGCGCACAAGGAGGTGGAGGAAGCTGCAAAGCCAGCTACATTTACAGTCTGCATCTAGTTGACAAATAAATCTTAGGCATCTTTACTTGCCCGTGGCAAGGTTGGGGAATGCAACAGGAATGGTTTTCAATGAGGTGGATGGAATTTGAGAAAGTAATCATGTTTGCATTCCAGGGCAGTCCTCAGACAGCACATGGTCTTGGCCGAGGAGAGGAAACCAGCAGAGCTTGACCAGCCAGTTCTACACATGGGCTTCCTCAATGCCATAGCTTGTGTGGTACGAGGCGCACAACGCTTGCTGAGATTTCATGCTGTGAAATAAATTGAATGATGTCTGGGGCAGGATGTAAATAGCTACTGTTTAATCTGCTCTGTAACTACCCTGTTTGTCACAGCCAGTCTCTGCTACCCAGGCTCTGAAGGAACAATGTCCTCTGTTCATCCCTGATTGCAGAGCAAATCCCTGGCAAACAGTCAGCATCCGTCCTCTCTGAATTATTCAGCACTTGCATAAAGCCCCAGAGTTTTGACAGGACGGAACAGCGAATAGATGGCAAGAGGATTGAAAAGAATATGGGCCATATTCCAAAAAGGATATACAACTAACTGATGTGGGTTGGACTCCTAGAACTACAAAGCAGGTCAATGGTGCACCCTGAACCACTTGTCAAGGTACAACACCCAACAATAATGGGTCAGGTGAAGTTGAGCAGTTTTACAAATTAACAAACGATATCTGGATGCAGTGATAATTAAATATACACTTGTTTTGCATATATAGTATTTACATGTAAATTTAACATTGGCTGCTGAAATACAATGCCTGACACACCATACATTATATATTTTCTGTCTGAGTTACTTTGAAAGCCCGGTGTTGTACTGACTTTGGTTCACAAAATTTACCCTGTTCCAAATCCACTGCAAAATAAATCATTATTTTAAAAATGCACATGTATAAATTTATTGTCAGTTCCAATTAATGTTATCTTTAAAATCATTTGTACATACTTGCACTTTCTAATCCAGAATTAATACGTTAATAAAGCAGCCACAAGATCCAGTGATATTTCGCATAAATTTCATTTCCTGTAATAAGGCACTGTGGAATGAGATCATTGATTTCCATAATCTTGAATGAGTGTTCTTCATAGTAAATACAAACTCATCATAGTTTGAAACCTTAATCTTTTCTCACAACAAGATTGCTATAGCAATGGAGTTACGTGATTCACTGCCACCAATATGATGCTCAGATTGCTGAAGAAATGATTGACTCAGTCCCAGAGGACTATTTGTAGAGATTGAGCAGCAGTTTTGTGCCTTATTGCATTGTATAGCAGAGCTATTATGAGAAACAGAGTGGGATAGCAGCAGATAAAGCCTTGACTAAACAGAACTATCATTTTGTGACTCCCAGAATGTTATGTGACTGAACTCCTGAGGGTGAACTACTTTCCATTAACAGCGAGCAATTCAGAAACTGTGAACATACTGACTCTCAAGACACATAGCATCTTAGAATAAGAGGTAAGCAGTTTAGAACTGAGCAGAAATGTCTCCATAAAGAGGATGAAGAATCTTTGGCATTCTTGACCGCAGAGGGCTGTAGAGGCTCAGTCACTGACTGAAATTCTAACAGGGCAAGGAACATGGCAATGAGGTAGTAGAGCAGCCACTATCGAACTAAATGGTGGAGTAGATTTGAAAGGCTAGATGGTCAATTCCTCCTTCTATTTCTTATGTTCTTAAAATATGCACTTTCTATCTACAAACCTTGCCTTCTCTGGAGGACACAGCACCCTAGAGAGTAAGGGATATTTCTGTGTTTCAGACCAAGAGCCAATGCTCTAAACTGAGTTGTTTGCCAGGTACATCTGAGCTCACAAGGTTTTGAACCCTTGCATGTTTGCATCTTAATTCTCCTCCTGTGCAGAAAGAATATGCCTGGTCATGCAACATTGATAATGAAGAGACAAAGACTGCAGCCCAGTGAAATAAATAATAAATTTTATTTTCTCTTGCGTACATGTAACAACTGGGGCAGGGTGAAGTTCCCTGCAGCATTATAGAACTTGCAATGAAATATACTCTGTGTGCATTGTGTGTTACCCTCTGCTTCACAACAAGTCCTAGAGAAAATGAAGCTCAGAAGATGCAGGCTAGAACAAAGCCAGTCGGCTTGGGTTCTCCAGGTTAAGCCTGAAGTTCTCTAAGAACTGAGAAGCAAGTTCATCATCTACAATTCGGCTGTCACTGGACAGAGTGACCATCATCATATCTTTCCGACAGAGGTTGGGGTTACCAGCATCATCTTCAGAAACTGTCAGATCGTGGCGCAACTGTCCAATGGCCAGGATACACGCCTGAGGGGGGTTAATCACAGCACTGAACCCGCTGATGCCAAACATTCCTAAATTGGAAATACTGGAAGGAAGAACATACAAAACTGGTCGTTTAATTTCTGCTGCATCTTTGACACCCAGCCATCACCTCCTGTTCATATCCAGATGTCTATCAACAGGTTCCTGTCTGCAGTTCCTTGTCCAATTCAGTATGTGCCCACCCCACGTGGGTTACCTATCTAACAGTACTAGTCCCCTGAATATTGTTACAGAGTGAGGTTTAGAATTTTGTGCTTATCAGTGTCAACATTCCAAAGTAGCTTTGAACCAATCGCTATTATATCCCAAAAGCCATTACTAAATGTACAAAGTAATATGTGCATGCTGGTCTCTGAGGACATACTGTTTTTACCTCACTTCTTTTTCACTACTCTCAACTCCATTTGTTTCTTATTCACTGCAGGAATGGGAGAAGGTGTAGCAGTCAAGAGAAAAAGTAATAAACTATTGGTTATTAATTTTCATGGGTCCTTTCCTGTCTACTTGTCCAAGGATTAAATGCATGCTCAGTCCCAGCTGGTGGTCTGGGGATAATGGAATTACTGGATAAGGTAAAAAAAAAAACAGGTGTGAGTTCCTTCAACCCACCCGACCCAATTCTTCCTCAGGACTACTTTGATTGAGGAATTGATTGTATCTGAAAGATGGTCACGATTCCAGCATCTTGTCAACAATATAAAGTAACACGGGCAACAGATTCCCATTTTTATCTCTCTCTTTTCCTAAACAAGGGTTTTTTTTTTTCCAGTTTAATTATGTCTAAACTAGCCTACTACGGCAAAGTTCTATAACTTTGGGGGCAGCACGATAGTGTAGTGCTTTATAGTACAGGTGACCCTGGTCCAATTCCTGCTGCTGCTCCGTTCTCCCTGTGACCATATGGATGTCATCTGGGTGCTCCGGTTTCCTCCTACATATTGATTGGCAGGTAAATTGTCCCATGATTAGGCTAGGATTAAATCAGAGATTGGTGGGCGACGCAACTCAAAGGGCCAGAAGGGCCTATTCTGCACTGTATCTGAATGAATAAATAACTTATTTCTCTAAGAAACAATGCACCACACAATCTCCTCTTCCTTAATACTCGACAGTTCGATTAATTCAGTTGATATGCAGATTAAGATCCTTCATGATGATCACATTCCCTTTCTTGCGTGCTTTGATGTTTCCCCATTTATGCCATGACCTGTTGAGACACAACATCTTGGGGCCCAAAAGACTACTCCCATCAGTATGTTTTTCCCTGCTACTCCTACTTCCACCCAAACTAATTTGTCAACGTGATATATTGTGTCCAAATAATGACTCAGCATTGCAACTATGCTTTCTTTGATGAAGCATGCCAACTCTCCTCCTTTCCCTTTTGTCTATTCTTCAGCATATTGAGTTCCCAAATCCTAGTTACACTGCACCCACATCTCTATAAAAGCTGTTAAATCAAACTCATTTTCTCCCCATTTGTTACATCAACACATTTATGTTGTTACAAATGTTCTATGCATTCACATTAAGAACCTTAGGTTGTGGCATTTGACAGCTTTACATCCCCTGGATTCACTTTCTATTGCTTACTTCTGTTTATATTTTCTGTCGCTTCCTATCACACTTTGATTTTCTCCATTACTGTTCTTATTCAGCGTTCCTTCATTTCTCTTTGAAGGCATTAATCTCCCACCGCTGGAACCCTCGCCCATTAACTTGTTTAAACTCATTTTGTGTAACTGGCCCAGCTGGGCTCCCATTGGAACACCTCTCTCTTCACCCATCATGAATGCAAGTGGCTCATAAGACCACAAGACATAGAAGAGTTGGGCCATTCAGCCAATTGAGTGTGCTCTGCCATTAAATCATGGCTGATTTATTTTCCCTCTCAACCTCATTTGCATACCTTTTCTCCATAACCTTTGACTCCCTTATTCATCAAGAACCTATCAACTCCTGCTTTAAATATGCTGTTCCTAACAACTTGGCCTCCACAGTCGTCTGTGGCAATGAATTCCACAGATTCAATACCCTCTGGCTAAAGAAATTCCTACTCATCTCTGTACCAAAGGGATGTTTTTCTATTCTGAGGCTGTGCTCTCTGGTCCTAGACTCTCCCACCATCGAAAACATCCTCTCTACATCCACTCTATGTAGCCTTTCAATATTTGGTAGGTTTCATTGAAATCCCCCCTCATTCTTCTAAACTCCAGTGAGTACAGGCCTCAGAGCCATCAAACGCTCCTCATACCTTAACATTTTTTTCCCCCGAGATCATTCTTGTAAACCCTTTCTGGATGCTCTCCAATGCCAGCACATCCTTTCTTAGATAAGGGGCCCAAAACTATTCACAATACTCCAAAAGTGGTCTGACCAATGCCTTATAAAACCACAGCAATATGTCCTTGCTCTTATATTCTACTACTCTTGTACTGGAAACTATTCCTCCCAAACCAATCTTTCAGCTATGCAAACAACAGGAATTCTGCAGATGCTGGAAATTCAAGCAACACTCATCAAAGTTGCTGGTGAACACAGCAGGCCAGGCAGCATCTGTAGGAAGAGGTGCAGTCGACGTTTCAGGCCGAGACCCTTCGTCAGGACTAACTGAAGGAAGAGTGAGTAAGGGATTTGAAAGTTGGAGGGGGAGGGGGAGATCCAAAATGATAGGTGAAGACAGGAGGGGGAGGGATGGAGCCAAGAGCTGGACAGGTGATAGGCAAAAAGGGATACGAGAGGATCATGGGACAGGACACAGCTATGCATTTACTTTTCGAATCTTATTTGCCCTTTACCAATTTGCGCGTAGGACCAGGTAGTAAAATGAAGACTATTTGATTCTGCTTTTTAATTCTGCTCCAGGTGGCTCATCATTCCTCAGAAATACAACCTTTCCACTCCTATCTCATTAAAACATATGACATTAAAACAACCGCATTTTCCTCAGCTAATAGTCATCCTTGGACCAAAGCATGCCATTTGAATCATTCTTAATTTAATCAGTCATCTTAAAGGCTCTGTTTTAACCCAAGTGGTTACTGGAGAAAGGTTGGGAGGTGGCTGCTGTATACCACTCTCAAAGTCAATGCAATATGGAAAATTCCGAACTTTCAGTGCTGTCATTGATATCACACCCTTCCAATCTAATCAAAGTATTTGGGTCTGTATAGTTTGTAAGCAAAATTAGATAGCTCTCTCCATTTGGGTACCCTCTGTTTGCGACATGGAATGAGGTTGCATAGAAGCAATGTGATCTCGACAAACAGACTAAGTCACTACGTGACTCAGTGGCCACTAATTTAGGTACACCTGCTCATTAATGCAAATATCTAATTGGCCAATCATGTGGCAGCAACTCAATGTATAAAGGCGTGCAGACGTGATGAAGCGGTTCAGCTGTTGTTCAAACCAAATATCAGAATGGGGAAGAAATGTGATCTAAATGACTCTGACCATGCAATGATTCTTGGTGCCAGACGGGGTGGTTTGAGTATCTCAAAAACTGCTGGTCTCCTGGGATTTTCATATGCAACAGTTATAAAGCTTACAGAGAATGATGAGAGAAACAATAAATATCTAGTGAGCAGTTCTGTGGGGGAAAATGCCTTGTTAATAAAGGCAGAGGAGAATGGCCAGAGTGGTTCAAGCTGATAGGAAAGCAACAGTATCTCAAATAACCATGCATTACAACAGCGGTGTGCAGAAGTACACCTCTGAATGCACAACATGCCAAATCTTGAAGTGAGTAGGCTACAGCAGCAGCAGACCATGAACATACACTCAGTGGCCACTTTATCAGGTATAGGGGGTACCTAATAAAATGTCTACTGAGTGTAATTTACAGTTACTTTATATACAGTCAATGTCCAGAAATTATTAATGTCTCTGTACTACTTTTAAGTGTTAAGAGGTGTCAAAGTCAATAGGTATTTTAGCAAAATACTCCAATGTTTGGTTTTAAGAGGGCCCATGTTTGCTTCAGTAGGAAGTTTAAAACATTTTATACAGCTTCTCAACTACATATTTGGGTCCAAAATTTATTTTCAAAAGAGCATTGACAGCATTATTTCTGTATCAGCTTGTCTTGCAGGACACCAATACTGAAAGTTTACCAAACACAAATCACCTAGACAACTTGCAGTACATACAAAGCATGTGCTGTTCTGGTAGAGTTACAAACGCACATAATGGCTCACCACTTACAGTGTCAGCATAGCCAATAAAGGAATGAAAACAAAAGTGAAAGGGGAGGATTGCAGAATAAAAGGGCTTACCTTCACCACATACAGCATGCCCCCACTACTTTAAAACCCCATAACCAAAGCTACAATGACAGAGATATAAACTCAGGATTGCTGCCATTTTACCTGAATGAGCCTCCTTGATATTCCTCTGGTAGTAATTTTCCTGCTTTGGCTTTATTTGCTAGTACCTGGAATGAAATTATAAACACAGCTGTCAATTCCTTTCATGGTACTTCTGAAGAACAGCATGTGCTACAGAGAGAACTCTAACCAACCAAAGAGAAAACTGTTTCTCGATGTACTCTCAGTAACTTCACAGACTTCTTGTGAAGACCATATACTCAGACAACTAACAAACTAAAGTAAAAGTACTGAGGACAGTTTCCATCTATGGATGCATGTAAACAGAATGGAAAATAAAATCAATAGGTTTAGTGATCTCAGTGAAAATTACATCCACTGTTTGAGTTATGACTGTTGACTGAACTGGATATTGACCACTGTGCATCACGGGCACAAGCCTCCCCACCAAGGACATCTTCAAATGGTGGTGCCTCAAGAAAGTGGCATCTATCATTAAGGACCTGCACTATCAGAGACATGCCCTCTTCTCATCCTACCATCAGGAAGGAGATACAGGAGACTGACAACCCACACTCAACACTTTGAGAACAGCTTCTTTCCCTCTGTTATCAGAACTCTGAGTGGTCCATGAATACCTCCTCACTATTACTTTATCACATTATTTATTTATTAGTGCAACTCACAGCTACAAAAATCAATAATGCAAACAAATTACTTATATTGTAACTTTAATCTCTTGCCCTGTACCACTGCTGCAAACAATAAATTTCATGGCATGTGTCAGTGACAATAAAACCTATTTCTGATTCTCAGTAATCCTGAACAATGCATTCCCCGTCACTATACGTGGGACTACCTCTAGCTAACTGGTCAAACATTCACAAAACATCAAGTCATCTGATATTCTACTTCACAGCCAGACCTACAGCATGGATACACGCCCTTTGATCCACCACAGATGTACCAGGGTATCCGATGAGGCATATCCCTTTCACCTTTAATGCAGCAATGAGAGAGGGTATTACAACACAGGAGCGGTACAGCCCCATGGGGACACAATATTATTCAACAAGACAGGCAGCTGTTGTAGCAGGACTTCCACGCTGTGTAGCATAGGCAGTGCAAGGAAGTGAACATGTTGCGATGATGGGACAAACTCAAACTACAGACTCCCCATACCATTGCAGAGCTCCTGAACACAGGGAGGATGAAGGTAGTCACTGACAGTAGAAGGGAAGTTTGGGAAGCGATTCTCATTCGCAAAGGCAAGGATTTCTACATCACGAACTTCGGTGTCTCTCTGGTGACTCCGATCGCAGGTGCAACAAGAGGCACTGGTAAGGTGAATAATCACAGTCTTTTCTTCTCCAGGGTAAAAGATGAGGGAAAAGTTCAAAGGAGATGTGTAGGCCAAGCTTTGTTCCACACAGAGAGTGGCAGGTGCCTAGAATGCACTGCCAGGGATGGTGATGGAGGCAGAAATGATAGAGTGCTGAAGAGACTCTCAAATAGGTACATGTATATTTAGACCGTGAAGAGGTATGGGCCATAATTAGGATTTGTGTAGTTAGTTGTCACTAACTTAATTAATTAAGCACAATATAGTGGGCTGAAGGGTCTGTTCTATGCTGTGCTATTCGATAGTTAACGGTAGCAGCATCTAAGTCTAGACTCCAGAGGATATAGATTTAGGATGAGAGGGAAAGGTTTAAAAGAAGCCTGATGGAAACTTGTTCACACAGCGACTGGTGGGTATATGAAACTGACTGCCAGAAGAAGCTGCAGAGGTGGACACACTTACAATGTTTCAAAGACATATGGACAGGTGATGGATCAAAAAGATTCAGAGTGCCCAATTGGACTAATCTTTATCAACATGGACGAGATGTACTAAAGAGCCTGTTTCAATGTTTATAACTCTATGACCTTATGGGTTAAAGAATTGGAAATAAAATTTGTAGATGGTATTTGAGTGAGATTAAAACATGTTCGCTCTGCAGAGGAATAAAACAGCCATTAAAGGTCAAACTGGTACTGTGATAAAGGAGCTGTACCAGCTGTTTAAATTATGTATGAATACATTATATTACAGGCAAGCAATAAGCAGCATCTTTATTAATCCAGATGACACAGTCTTTAGAAAAGAACTTTATTTTAGTGCTTCTCCAAAAACATCTCTAACATTCAGAAGGTGGGAGGAGGGCACTGGTGGGGATGAATCAAGAATGAAAAGTTGAGGCAGCTAAGTGGAAATCACAAGTAGGACATACAACACAAGAAGTGTCATGTGGAAAACTGGCAAGAACACTGATCTTTAGATATAGCTAAATGACTGTGAAGCACATTTGAGACTAGGTGTTGTCCATAGTGAGTTCCGGAATGCATTTCAGTACAAAAAAAGAACATTCAGTCAAATAATTCAATGTACTAGATATTGGTCAGGTCACTCATCTGAGTGCTACTGGTACCATGTAACCCAGTACTACCTGTCGCATGGTCGGGTGGTCAGCGACTAAACTGGCTCCCCCACCAGGCTTGCCTGGTGAGGAGGGTGGCTAGACACCCTGCAGGACGAGAAACAAGACCTGTCAAAGGGTGGATGAACCCTCTCATAGGGTCAACGGCCATCTAGCAAACACATGCTGTGAAGCACAGAAAGGGCATCCCTTGCGTCGAAGCTTGGTCTGGCCATTCACTGCAACAGAACTTCCCCCGGCCGTCTTGGACCCCACTATGCCACTGGATCTGGGAGGGGATGTCGAGAGGGTGGGTCTGGACCTGTGCAACCCCCTACTCACCTAAAATCCATTCACACACACGCTGTTCCTTTCTGAGGAGTGGGGTATCCTCAACACACCCAAGTCCTGTAGCGGTAGACAAGTGGGAAAGTGGTAGGCTTACCAGCTGGGAGCCGTAGTCACAGGTCTGCCTGCAGGCGGCAGGGGGAGAGTGGTCACACATGGATTACAGAGCGGAGATCCGGTGAGGCAGCACCCTCTGCATCTGAGCAGCCCTGGTCAGGGAGGCAGTCTGAATGCAGGCGGCAGGGGGAGAGTGGTCACACATGGATTACAGAGTGGAGATCCGGTGAGGCAGCACCCTCTGCATCTGAGCAGCCCTGGTCAGGGAGGCAGTCTGAATGCAGGCGGCAGGGGGAGAGTGGTCACACATCGATTACAGAGTGGAGATCCGGTGAGGCAGCACCCTCTGTGTCTGAGCAGCCCTGTTCAGGGAGGCAGTCTGCATGCAGGCGGCAGGGGGAGAGTGGTGTGACGAGAATACACATAAATTAAGATGTTTGCTGGCCTGGGCTAGCACCAGTGGCATCAGCAGTTGGTCTGCCACCTGTCCTCAGGGGAGGGAGAGATAAGGCACACAATGAAGCAGCATTTGGAGGTGTTAATGAAGGAGCCATCAGTCTGGGTATTGTCAAGATCGGCTCCCCCTTTGAACCCTGAACTGTTTGAAGTGACGGACAGGCGATCTGGAGATGTGTAATGAAGGGACGGGAGAGAGAGCTGTCTAGAGCGGCTCCCCCTTTGAACCCTGAACTGTTTGAAGTGATGGACAGGCGATACCCCAGCAGGGGGATAAAAAGGGACAGGTTCGCTAAGGCAGGACACACACGACACTCGAGGTAACGAGACCCTGGAAGCTGTGCGCCTCTCACGAGTCGGTGGGAAGTACCGGGCCACAAACGCACAGGGTGGAAAGGTACGATCAGCGGGAACCCGGTGTGTGTCCGCCCTTGCTTGGGTGCCGGGTTCACTGCAGAGGATCGACCGCATCTGGAGGAGGGGTCACAGTTGGTGACCTCAGGTGACATCACAAAGGACTCGCCCGAAAGCTGCTTGTGAGCAATATCGCAGGTCTGTGTGTGGAAGCCGTTTTGAATGATCATTCAGTCTCGTTCTCTCTCTCCTTCCCCCCACATTGTCCATCGCCATGGCAACAATTACTGCGAACTGAACTAAATTGAACTGGACTTTGTGTCACTTTGAAATTGGTCATTTACCCCTAGACAACGATAGAGCTTGGTTGATCCTGTTATCTTAATTCTGTGCACATGTGTGTTTATCATTGCTGAACTGTTGCATTTATTATCCTTTCGATTACTGTGTTGCTTGTTTCTTTAATAAAACTTTCTTAGTTCTAGTAATCCAGACTCCAACTGAGTGATCCATTTCTGCTGGTTTGGCAACCCAGTTACGGGGTACGTAACAGTGGTCACACATGGATTACAGAGCGGAGATCCGGTGAGGCAGCATCCTCTGCGTCTGAGCAGCCCTGTTTAGGGAGGCACTGCTCACCCTATAATTAGGGAAGGGCCTAGAAAAGGTGGCTCAAACAAAGCCCGCTCACACCAACCTGGCCAGTCTGCCGTGGCTGGCGGGTCGTCCAACTCTAGCGGTAAGAATCACAAGCAGAGTCTGATCGTTGCCTCATGGAACATATGAACTCTATTGGAAAATGCTAACTCAGATCGCCCAGAGAGAAGCACTGCACTTGTTGCTCGTGTGCTCAAACGACTCGCCGGAGAGGGCACGCTTTGTGAAGAGAAAGGAAGGTACATATTGTTCTGGTCTGGCAGGCCCAAAGAAGAACGAAGAGAATCTGGTGTGTGCTTGGCTATCAAGAACTGCCTCGCAGCAAAGCTACCAACCCTGCCTGTTGCTGTAAGTGACCGAATCCAGACCTTGCGTACACCTCTGCAAGGAAAACGTCACCTCACCAAACGTTTATGCCCCAACTCTGACTAATCCCAGTGAAGTCAAGGAGGCATTCTACATTGAGCTGAAAACCACCATCAGTAGTGTGGCAACTTCCGATAGGCTGCTGTTGCTGGGAGACTTTAATGCTAGGGACGGCAAGGAGTCCACCGTGTGGACTGGTGTGATTGGACGCAAGGGGTTGGCAACAGTAACGGTAACGGTCTACTGCTCCTCTCGATGTGCACAGAATTCAAACTGTGCATTACTAACACACTGTTCAGATTACCAGACAAGCTCAAATGCACATGGATGCATCCATGATCTAAAAGCTGGCATCTCATTGACTATGTCATCAGCCAACAACAAGCCATCTCTGACGTTCGTATCACCAGAGTTAAGCGTGGAGCTGAGTGCTCAACTGATCATCAAATGGTGTGGTCGGATCTATGCCTATCGATCAAACCTCCACGCAGACTGAATGCTGCCAATCCACCCGAAAAGCTGAACACTACCAAATTGAAACATCGCGAGTGTGCTGATGCCCTGAAATCCTCTATGGAAACTGCTCTAAGCAGACTGGTTGAGAATCCACCAGACGATATACTGAGCACTGGAATGCCTTCACAGAAACGGTCTACAGCGCTGCCCAGGACACCTTGGGGAAAGCCAAATGCAAGCATCAGGATTGGTTTGATGAGAGCAACCAAGCTGTGTAAGACCTTCTAAGAGCTAAGGCAGCTGCACACCAGGCTCTCCTTCGACACCCAAACTCAAGTTCCAAAAATTGTGGCTTTTTGAGTGCAAAATCAACTTTGCAGAGGCAGCTCAGAGCTATGAAAGACCAGTGGTGGGCGAACAAGGTCAAGGAGTTATGAGCCTTCGTTGACTGTAATGACTCAAGAAGCTTCTATGAAGCAATCAAGGTTGTGTATGGTCCATCAAAACAAGGCACCTCATAACTCCTGAGCAAGGACAGTACATCCATCTTTACTGAGAAGTCAGAGCACATGAAAATATGGCAAGAACACTTCCACGAGCTGCTGTACAGACCAGGAACCATCATCGATGAAGCACTGGGCAGAATACACCCACGACCCATACTGTTCGAGCTAGATGCTTCCCCTACTCTTCACGAGGTTATCAAAGCCATCACAGCTAAAACCCAACAAAGCACCAGGGTCTGATGGTATCGCAGCAGAAATCTATCAGTATGGTGGTCACACACTGACATCATGCCTGCACCAGCTGTTCACAAAGTGTGGGGAGCTGCAGAACTACCACAAGACTTCAAAGACGCATCAGTCGTGACCACCTACAAGAACAAGGGAGACAAGAGAGACTGCAGCAATTACCGTGGCACCTCTCTTCTGTCAGTCGCAGGAAAATGCCTCACGAAGATCATCCTTTGACGCTTAGTGTCCAACATCAGTGACAAAATCCTTCCAGAAAGCCAGTGTGGTTTTCGAACAGGCCGTAGTATAGTGGACATGATCTTTTCACTGAGGCAGCTCCAAGAGAAATGTGTTGAGCAGCAGAGAAGTCTCTATGTCACATTTGTTGATCTAACCAAAGCGTTTGACACTGTTGGTAGAAATGGCCTGTGGAAGCTCCTACCAAAATTCAGTTGTCCTCCATGCCTAACCAACATCATCCATCAGTTCCACGAAGGCATGGAAGGTCGCATCAACATGTGTGGTGAGTCGTCAGACCCATTTCCCATCAGCAACTGCTAAAACAGGGTTGTGTTCTGGCTCCTACTCTGTTCGGACTATTCTTCGCTGCTGTTCTTCAGGATGCCACATCAGACCTGAAGTTAGGGGTCTTCCTACAAACAAGGGCTGAAGGTGGGCTCCTCAACCTTGCAAGACTGAGAGCAAAAACAAAAGTCAGGGACATTGTGGCGCATGAGCTACAGTTTGCTGATGACTGTGCACTGGTCGAAGACTTACAGGAGATCACCAGTCGCTTTGCCAGTGCAGCCAAAAGCTTCGGACTAACAATCAGCCTGAAAAAGACGGAAGTTTTGTACCAACTGGCTCCTGGCTCAAGCTACGAAGAACCAACTGTCCTCATTGATGACACTCATCTCAATGCTGTCAACAAGTTTTGCTACCTGAGCAGCATAATAACATCCTCAGCTTCTCTGGATGCAGAGACTGAGTCAAGAACCAGAAAAGCCTGCTTTGCCTTTGGTCAGCTGAAAGATCGAGTTTGGTCACAGAACATCAGGTTGGCCACCAAGTGCAAGGTATACAGGGCCATTGTCATATCAGCCTTGTTATACGGATGTGAGACATGGTGCCATATCAGAGACACTTATGCCAGCTTGACCAACTGCAGCAGCAGCATCACCTACATTCTCTGATGAAGACCACCTGGCGAGACAAGGTCTCCACTACCAAGGTCCTCTCTCGAGCCAGAATGCCAGCAGTTTCAACCTTGGTGATGTCAGCCCAACTGCACCGGGCAGGACATGCTGTCAGAATGCCTGACGGAAGACTGTCCAAGGACACCTTGTACGGCCAACTGTCCAGTGATACCCGAAAACGAGGAGGCCAGCGACTATGGTACAAGGGTGTTTTGCACAGGAGCCTCAAGAAAGCTGACATTGCCCCATCAACATGGGAGGATCTGGCTCAAGATTGCTCACAGTGGAGGGACGCCATCAGAAAAGGTGTGGACGCTGCTGAGAACAAGCTCAATGAGGCAACAGAGGAAAGGCACAGGAAGTGCCACAACAGAGCTTCTGCCCCTGCTACCCCTCCAGGCCTCACCTGCCAACTATGTGGCAAGCAATGCCTGTCAAGGATCGGCCTGTACAGTCACTCCAGGACGCACATATCAAACTCCACTAACTGACTGAGAACCATCATCATTCTATGGGGTAGATAGCGAGAGAGAGATAGAGAGATAGAGAGATAGATAGAGAGATAGAGAGATAGATAGATAGATAGAGAGAGAGAGAGAGAGAGACAGAGAGAGAGAGACAGAGAGAGACAGAGAGAGAGAGAGAGAGAGAGAGAGAGAGAGAGAGAGAGAGAGAGAGAGAGAGAGAGAGAGAGAGAGAGAGACAGAGACAGACAGACAGACAGACAGACTTATGTAATTCCAGTCGTACAAAGGATTGGAATTACACAGGTAGATTGAATTATTTTGCTGAGAGAGAACAGCAAATACATCTGTTGTCTTAAGAGTGAATGAGTACAGGCAATCTCTGTGAGACTCTCAGAGCCTGCGGTGATGGGAGAAAGAACGGTCCCAGGAAGGAAGAGGAAGTGAGAGATGTGCTCAGTGTTACAATCATATTTTGGTGCTACCGTGGAAGGACATGGCATGGAAGCTGAGAACTGGGTCACCTTGTCTATGTGAGAATGAGACAGCAAATGGAGTAGATTATAAGGGTTCTCCAATTTCTGCTGACAGAAGGGCAATGTAAGGAAAACAGAGTGGCATATCTGAAATTCTGAGACTATGGGATATGGCAAGGTAGATTTTAACAGGAAGGATGTTAGGAAAAAAAAGTACCTCTACCAACTGAGAACCAGTAGGCTTTCATACATGCCTCTGGGCAAGTCCATTGTAATGGATCATACTGACAACCAGAAAGCTTAATTTTCTGTCCCTCCCACCCCACAGCACATGCCAGACAGACACTCTTGTACAGCACCCAAAGGTGTAGAGCGTATGGATATCAGACCAGCACTCCAAGCCTTGGATTTGCCATGCAGGTCGGGGCATTCCATAACCTAATCTTGATGGACCAGTTATACTCGGGCATGGCTCCTCAGCTGTGTATTTAAAGTGGTGTCATTAATCTGAATAAGACCAGTGACCTTCATTAACAAATGTAAGCTTAGTCAAGTTGTTTTTATTACTTTATTTCATTGTATATGATTTAATGTCTTAACTAGTACCTCTTTTTATTCCTTAAATTATTTCTCATTCTGAACCTATTCAAATCAACTTAACCTATATTTTAAATACCACTAATTATCCTGTGCTGTTAAAGGCCATCAGGCTGGTACTAGGAGACAAGACCTCAGTAAGCAGTGTTTATGGGAGTGTGTGCCATTCATGTGACAGCTGCAAATGAGTGCAGCTATGGGTCCAGTGAGGGGTGGGGTGGGATGGGGGAAGAGTGTGTCAGATGGGAGTATGATGCAGTCCGCTGAGTTGAATGGAGGGAAGGAATTGAGAAATCACAAGAAAAGAATTAAGTGCAATTTGGAAACAGCCAACTAGGGGATCAGCTGTTTTGAACTGGGTGCTGTACAATGAACTGGATTTGATTAGGATTCGAAAGTAAAGGAACTCTCAGGAGGCAGTGATCATAATATGATAAGATTCACCCTGCAATTTGAGAATTGAGAAGCTAAAGTCAGATGTATCAGTATTACAGTAGAATAAAGGGAATTACAGAGGAGCTGACCAAAGTTGATTGGAAAGGGGCACTAGCAGAGCAGCAATGGCTGTTGTTCCTGACAGCCATTCAGAAGGTGCAGAACAGATAAAACCCAAAGAATTATTCTAAAGGCAGGATGACACACCCGTGGCCGACAAGGGAAGTCAAAGCCAACATTAGATTAGATTAGATTAGATTATGAGGACATGCAGTCCTTTTTTATTGTCATTTAGTAATGCATGCATTAAGAAATGATACAATATTCCTCTGGTGTGATATCACAGGAACACAGGACAGACCAAGACTGAAAAACTGACAAAAACCACATATAGTTACAACAGTGCAAACAGCACCGTAATTTGACGAAGAACAAGCTGTGAGCACGGCAAAAAGTTCAAAGTCTCTCGAAAGTCCCACATCTCACACAGATGGGAGAAGGAAGAAAACTCTCCCTGCCATACCCAACCACAGTCCGACTCTGAGTCGTCCGAAAACTTTGAGCTCTGACCAGCCCTCCAACAGCGAGCACCAAGCACCATATCTGCTGAACGCTTCGACCTCAGCCCTGGTCGCCAGCAGGAGGCAAAGCCGAGGATTTTGGGGCCTTCCCTCTGGAGATTCTCGATCGCACAGTAGCAGCGGCTGCAAACCGGGCATTTCAGAAGTTAATCCAGGTGCTCCTCTGTGCTCTCACGGCTGTCTCCATCAAATCAAAATTGTGCACGGCATCCTACTTACAAATACAATATCATTTCACCGGAGAGGCTATGCGCGCTGCGTCGCGTCGCCATCTTCTCCTCAACTTTTACTCACATAAAAGTAAAAGAGAGGGCATATAATAAAGCAAAAATTAGTGAGAAGTCAGAGTACTGGAAAAAATTTAACTAAAAGAAAGCAACTGGAAAAGCCATAAGAAGGGAAAAGATGAATATGGAGGTTGGCTAGCCAATAATATCAAAGAGGATACCAAAAGTTTTTTCCAAATATAAAGAGTAAAAGAGAGGTGTCTCCCATCCACTACATATTGGACTGGTTGGGCACAGGAGTACATTCAGCCAGAGACTCATTCCACCGAGATGCAACACTGAGCGTCATAGGAAGTCATTCCTGCCTGTGGCCATCAGACTTTACAACTCCTCCCTTGAAGGGTCAGACACCCTGAGCCGATAGGCTGGTCCTGGACTTATTTCATAATTTCCTGGCATAATTTACATATTACTATTTAATTATTTATGGTGCAACTGTAATGATACAGTATGACTATGAATGCTGGAAAATGATGCTGGAGAGGTTGTAATGGGGGATGAGAAAATGACAGATGAATTTATTAACTATTGCATCTGTCTTCACTGTGGAAGACACGAGCAGTATGCCAGATGTTTGAGAATGTCAGAGGGCAGAAGTTAGTGTAGTTGCAATTACTTGGTGTTTGGGAAGCTGAAAGGTCTGAAGGTAGATGAGTCACTTGGACCATTTGGACTCCACCCCAGGACTCTGAAAGGGGCAGCTTAAGAGATTGTGGAGACATTAGTAATGATTTTCCAAGAAACAATTGAATCTGGCATGGTTCCGGAGGACTGGAAAATTGCAAATGTCACTTCACTCTTCAAGATAGGAAGAAGGCAGAAGAAACAAAATTATAGGCCAGTTAGCCTGACCTCAGTGGTTAGGAAGATGTTGGAATTGATTGTTAAAAGATGAGGTTTTGGGGTACTTGGAGGCACATGGTAAAATAGGCCAAAGTCAACATAAGGGATAATTCTGCCTGACAAATTAGTTGGAATTTTTTGAGGAAATAATGAACAGGATAGACAAAGGAGAATTAGTGGATGTTATGTAGTTGGATTTTTCGAAGGGCCTTAACAAGGTGCTGCCATGAGGCTGCTTAACAAGATAAATATCCAGAGTATTACAGTAAAGATACTGGCATGGATACACCACTGGTTGACCGGCAGGGGAAAAAGAGTGGGAATAAAGGGAGCCTTTCTTGATTGGCTGCCGGTGGTGTTCAGCAAAGTCAGTGTTGAGGCGGCTTCTTTTTACGTTGTATAACAATAACTTGGATGACAGAATTGATGGCTTTGTGGCCAAGTTTGCCGATAATACAAAGATATATGGAGGGGCAAGTAGTACTGAGGAAACAGGAAGGCTGCAGAGGGACTTGGACAGATTAGGAGAATGGGCAAAAATGTGGTAGATGAAATACAGTGTCAGGAAGTGTATGGTCATGCACTTTGGTAGAAGGAATAAAAGCATAGATTATTTTCTAAACGGAGAAATTTTAAAAATCCAAGGTGCAAAGGAACTTGGAAGTCCTTGTGCAGGATTTCCTGAAGATTAACTTGCAGGTTGAGTCTGTGGTGATGAAGGGAAATGCAATGTTAGCATTCATTCCAAGAGGACTGGAATATAAAAACAAGGTTGTAATGCTGAGGCTTATAAGGCACTGTTGAGACCTCACTTGGAGTATTATGAGCTCTTTTGGGGCTCTTAGCTAAGAAAAGATGTGCTGACATTGGAGAGGGTTCAAAGGAGGTTCATGAAAATGATTTTGGGGAAGGCTCACCATATGAACAACACACACAACTGCTGGAGGAACTCAGGCAGCATCTATGGAAAAGAGCGAAGAGTTGATGTTTTTGGCTGAGGTACTTCATCAGGACTGGAGAAAAAAGATGAGAAGCCAGAGTAAGAAAGTCGGGGGAGGGGAGGAAGAGCTACAAGGTGATAGGTGAAACTGGGAAAGGGGGTGAAGTAAAGAGCTGGGAAGTTGATTGGTGAAAGAGATAAAGATCTAGAGAAGAGTGAATCTGATAGGAGACCAGAGGACAGAAGGCCACAGAAGAAAGGGAAAGGGGAGGAGCACCAGAAAGAGGCGATGGGCAGGTAAAGAGATTAGGTGTGAGAGGGAAATGGTGGAGGGGTGGGGCGGCATTACTAGAAATTCAAGAAATCAATATTCATGCCATCAGGTTGGAGGCTACCCAGATGGAATATAAGGTGTTGTTCCTCCAACCTGAGTGTGGCATCATTGTGGCAGTAGAGGAGGCTATGGACTGACATGTCAGAATGGGATACTTAGGTATCCTTGTTTAGTAAGGTAAGATTTATAAGATTAGCTTTATTTGTCACATGTATGTTGAAATATCTAAACATATGGTGAAATGTTTAGTTTGCATCACAGAAATAACATCCAATCGTCCTGAAAAATCAAAACCCTGGGAAAATAGTGAGTTAAGCAACATCTGTGGAGGCAAGAGTCCTATGTTGATGTTTCAGCTTGAGACTCTTCCAGATTCCAGCATCTGTAGTACTGTTTTATCTTTACTCAAGAAAATCTACTGAAAATCTGGTTACCATAGTGCTGAATATACCTGGTTATCAGAGTTTACTGACTGACAAATTAGTTATCACACTAACAAAGCAAAATGCTGCAATGGTGGGCATCTGAATAGAAAACAAAGGCGGCTGAAAATATGAAGAAAAGCCAGGTGGGATTCACAGACAGGGAGTATTTTCTATTAAAGATGTCCCAGAAAAACCTGGAAAAGTTAGGAGCCTAACAGATTTTAAGGCAGGAGGGAAGGAACAAAACTGAGGTTCTGTGATACAGTGGAATGGAGGTGATTTGTTAGACGAGTTGTTGCTGACCTTCCAAATCTCAGAATATTGATGAAAAACAGTTGTGGACACTGCCTACACTTCCTGCTGTCTCAGTAAAGCAGCCAGCATAATCAAGGATGCCTTCCACCACAAACAGTTTTTTCTTCCTCCCATCAAGTAAAAGATACAAAAGCCCGAAAGCATGCCACACCAGGCTCAAGGACAGCTTCTATCCTACTTTTATAACATTATTGAACCATCCTCTTGTATGATAAAATGGGCACTTGACCATACAATCTACCACATTATGGCTATACACTTTGTCTGCTTTCACTACAATCTCTGTATCTGTAACATTTTACTCTATATTATTCTGTTATTGTTTTCCCTCAGGATCAGAATCAGTATTAATGTGATTGGCTCATGTAGTTGTTTGCGTAGTAAAATATGTTGTTTTGCTGCACCAGTGCATTGCAATACATAGTAAAAGAAACTATAAATTACATAAAGAAAAAATATATAGTTTAATTAAATAAGTAGAGCAAAAAGAAAAATGAAGTGAGGTAGTGTCCATAGGTTCTTTGCCCATCCTGAAATCTGATGGTGGTCGGGAAGAAGCTGTTCCTAAAATGTTCAGTGTGTGTCTTCAGGCTCCTGTACCTTCTCCTTGATGATAATAATGAGAAAAGGGCATGTCCTGGGTGATGGGGGTTCTTAATGCTGAATTGCGCCTTTTTTAGTTATTGCCTTTGGAAAATGTTCATGATGATGGGTAGACTAGTGCCCACGATGGAGCTGGCTGAGTTCGCTGAAGGGTCTCGGCCTGAAAAGTTGACTGTATCTTTTCCATTGACACTGCCTCGCCTGCTGATTTCCTCCAGCATTTCGTGTGTATTGCTTGGATTTCCAGCATCTGCAGACATTCTCTTGTTTGAGCTTGCAACCTTCTGCAGCTTTTCCCAATCCTCTGCAGTGGGCTCTCCATATCAGGTGGAGATGCAACCAATTACAAGGCTTTCCATGATACATCTGTAGAAATTTGCACGAGTCTTTGCTGACATATCAAGTCTCCACAAACTCCTAATGAAATATAGCCGCTGTGTGCCTTCTTTATAATTGCATCAACATGTTGATGCAAGATAGACCTTCAGAGATGTTGGAGCCCAGGAACTTGAAACTGCTCACTCTTTCCACTGCTGATCCCACGATAAGGACTGGTGTGTGTTCCTCTTCCTGAAGCTCATAATCAATTCCTTGGTCTTACTGACGGTGAATATAAGGTTGTTGCTTCAACACCACTCAACCAGCTGACCCATCTCACTCCTGTATGCCTCCTCATCACCATCTGAAATTCCACCAACAATAGTTATGCCATTGGCAAATTTATTGATGTTGTTTGAGCTGTCCCTAGCAGCACAGCTGTGGGTGTAGGGTAGAGCAGAGCTATGGGTTAAGCATGTGTCCTTGAGGTGCACCAGTGTTGACTGTCAGTGAGGAGGAGGTGATTTTCCAATCTACACTGACTGTGCTTTCCCAATGAGGAAGTCAAAGATCCAGTTGCAGAGAGAGATACAGAGTCTTTGGAGCAACACACATAAAAGTTGCTGGTGAACGCAGCAGGCCAGGCAGCATCTCTAGGAAGAGGTACAGTCGATGTTTCGGGCCAAGACCCTTCGTCAGGACTAACTGAAGGAAGAGCTAGTAAGAGATTTGAAAGTGGGAGGGGGAGATTCAAAATGATAGGAGAAGATAGGAGGGGGAGGGATGGAGCCAAGAGCTGGACAGGTGATTGGCAAAGGGGATATGAGAGGATCATGGGACAGGAGGCCCAGGGAGAAGGAAAAGGGGGAGGGGGGGAACCTCCCCCTCATACCTCTTCCATTATTTACATACACACATTCTTTTTCTCTCTCTCCTTTTTCTCCCTCTGTCCCTCTCACTATACCCCTTGCCCATCCTCTGGGTTTCCCCCCCTCCCCCTTTTCCTTCTCCCTGGGCCTCCTGTCCCATGATCCTCTCATATCCCCTTTGCCAATCACCAGTCCAGCTCTTGGCTCCATCCCTCCCCCTCCTGTCTTCTCCTATCATTTTGGATCTCCCCCTCCCCCTCCCACTTTCAAATCTCTTACTAGCTCTTTCTTCAGTTAGTCCTGACGAAGGGTCTTGGCCCGAAACGTCGACTGTACCTCTTCCTAGAGATGCTGCCTGGCCTGCTGCGTTCACCAGCAAATTTGATGTGAGTTGCTTGAATTTCCAGCATCTGCAGAATTCCTCGTGTTTACAGAGTCTTTGGGGTTTGTTGATTAGAACTGAGGGTATGATTGTGCTGAACGCTGAGCTGTAATCAGCAGCCTGAAATAGGTATTGCTGTTATCCTGGTGATCCAAAGCCGAGTGGAGAGCCAGTGAGATTGCATCTGCTGTAGACCTATTGTGGTGATAGGTAAATTGCTTAGGCAGGAGTTGATTCTAGCCATGACCAGCCTCTTAAAGCACTTCATCACAGCAGATGTGAGTGCAACTGGATGATTCTCATTGAAACTGCTCATCCTACTCTTCTTGTCAGTGGTATGATTGTTGCCCTTTTGAAGCAGCTGGGAATCTCCAACTGCAGCAGTAAGGGATTGAAAATGTCCTTGAACATTCTCGCTCACTGGTTGGCACAAATTTTCAGTGCCCTACCAGGTACACCATTAGGGCCTGATGCCTTGCAAGGGTTCATCCTCTCAAAAGATGTTCTGATTTTGGTCTCCGAGAATTGAATTAAATTGACTTTATTTCTTACATCTTGCATGAGGAGTAAAAATCTTTACGTTATGTCTCCATCTAAATGTGCAATCATAGTAATTTATGATCATTTATAATAAATAGAACAGTCAATGTAATATAGAGTACACTCAGATCAGCATGAGTTCATCAGTCTGATGGCCTGGTGGAAGAAGCTGTCCCAGAGCCTGTTGGTACTGGCTTTTATGCTGTGGTACCATTTCCTGGATGGTAGCATCTGGAATAGATTGTGGTTGGGATGGCTTGGGTCCCCAATGATCCTACGGACACTTTATACACACCTGTCCTTGTAAATGTACTGAATCATGGGAAGTTCACAACTACAGATGCGCTGGGCTGTCCGCACCACTCTCTGCAGAGTCCTGCAATTAAGGGAGGTACAGTTCCCATTCCAGGCGAAAGGTCTCGGCCCGAAACATCGACTGTACCTCTTCCTAGAGATGCTGCCTAGCCTGCTGCGTTCACCAGCAACTTTTATGTGTGTTGCTCAGCCATTCATGACATTAGGTTTCACCTTGCAGGTAATGGCCTGCATACCTCATTAGAGCCGATATGTATCCAATTCCATCTCTAACTTCAATCAGATATACATTTTTGCATTTAGCCTTCCGTATGTCATATCTGGACACCTCGTACAGTTCTGGATCACCGGTCTTTGAATGCCACAGATCTAGCCCTCAATAGACCACGAATCTCCTGGTTCATCCACAGTTTTTGGTTTAGGCATCTCGGATATGTTCTTGAAGACACACACTTCCATACAAGTCTTGAACAAGATGGTGACAACTGTGGTATATTCATTTAAATCTGAAGATGAATCCCTGAAATTTTGTCCAGCCTACTGAGCTGGTCTCGTGCCTCCCTTGACAATACCTTCTTGATCCTCACCACTGGTGCTGCGGTCTTCATTCACTGCTTCTTCACTGTGAAGGGTGTATGGGGTGTCAGGGAGGGGTAGCACCTCTGGTGGGGGAACATGTCGCATCCTTTTCAAGGGGGCTAGTCCACCCTTAGTCCCCACCTGACACTCAGCTCTCACCTGTGGCTCCCCGTACCTGTTTGCATGCGACAGCGGCTACACCCCGGGCAACGGCTTCGATAAGCCGTGTGAGGGTAGCCGATGGGTCTCAAACTCTCAGTGAGAAAGGGAGTTGTCTATCCCAGCATGTGAAGACAGACTCCAGCAGACTGAGTGGATGAGACCAATGGAAGGTCCAATGGTCAAGAAGGCGGTCTCTGCAAGCGTCGTGGAACGTGTAGAGCACCAAAAGTTGTCCTGGACATCCACTGCACCTAGTCCCATCTCCAGCCGTCTTGACTTCTGTCTTACCACTGGATCCAGATGGGAATTGGGAAGAGACAGCGAGGCTGACGCTGCGCAACTCTCCCTCACTTAAATCCAAATCAAGCGCTAGTCTCGACACCATCATACTGGTGTTGAGGTCTTCATCGACACCAATGATGGACGAACAACAATACACTGTGAGTAGAAGTACAGCCAGGTGATCAGACTTTCTAAAGAATGGGCTTGGGATAGCACGGTAAGCTTTCTTGATATAACAGTGGTCAAGTGAGTTGGCTCCTCTGATTCCACAGGAGCTATGTTGGTGGTATTTGGTCAGGGATTTCTTCAAGCTGGCCTGGTTGAAACCCCCAGTAATGCGAACGAAGACTGTTCGTGACTGCTGATCAGGGTGCTCAGCTCTTCCAGTGCCTGTCTGATGCTGGCCTGAGGTGGAATATACACCGCTACCAGGATGATGGCAGAAAACTTACTCAGCCAATGAAATGGGCAACACTGGACTGCTAGATGTTCCAAGTCGAGTGAACAGAACTGAGACAGAACTATCACACTGAGCACCACAATGAGTTAATTATGAGGCGCACTCCACCTCCTCTACCTTTAAAAGACTCAAATAACATGTCTTTGAGGAAAAATGCTGAAGATATTGGGTTGCAGTGCCGTGTCCGAATGGCGAGAGTGAGCCATGTTTCTGTGAAGAAAAGTAAACAACAATCCCTGATGTCCCTTTGGTCAGATTGCAATCTTACTCTGAATTCTTCAATTTTAGTTCAGCTGTAGCAGTCCTAAACGGGAATATTTGGTGATTCCCATTCGAGCTGCCTGCAGAGTCGCCACTTAAAGAAGCTATTTTGTATTATCTCAGGGCACTGACATGATGAAATGATATGTATAGACTGCATGCAAAATGCTTTTTTAAACTGTACCACAACATGGTGACAATAATAAACTGATCTATCAATTTACTTTAGTGGGATCTGAACACGAACTTATGTCACTCACAACATATTGCTACTTCTGCAAGTCCCTATTAAAATGGCTGGTAATACCTTGTTGAGGAGTACTCAAAGCAGATAATTGCTGGGACTATCCATGTAGAATGCAACACAGCAATTCCCACTCTAATAATAATATAAATAATTGCACTTAGACGACAGCACTTTTGCCCTATCAAACAATCTCCTGGTAGGGTACACCTTTATCTATGGGTAAGCAAAAAGCAAAGACTGTCGATGCTGAAATCTGAAATATAAAGAGAAAATACTGGAAATAAATAACACATCATGCAGCATCTGTTCTCCAGGAGGACTACAACCTTGTCACGGGGCTTAGAGGCTTGCGTGCCTCAATGACTCAGACAGCTATATTGGTTGGAGTCAGGGCTTTGCGCTTTGACTCTTACTAGGGTCACCCATAGCAAAGAAGTCTAAGAATAGAGGCCAGACTCAGAGTGGCCCACCGATCCTCCAGGTTTGGAGGTTCGGCACAGGGCTAACAACCCTGAGTGGTCAAACAAAATAGTTATGGAAACAGCAATGAAGAATCCTTCTATATCTGTGTTTGATGATCAAGGACAGACAGAGACTGAGGACCAGCATTGCTGCTCTAAATGCCAGTGGCGTAATGGACAGTAAGTATGCAACATCTGTGGAGAGGGAAACATATAGAATATTGCAGGTTTGATTGAAGATGAGGGACCTGAAATTAGAATGTTTTCTCTCTCTCCACAATTGCTCCCTGACCTGCTGAATTTTTCCAGCGTTTTCCATCTTTATTTTATAGTATATCAATTTGCATACAAAGGCAAACAGGCAATTAATCAGCAGTAAGCTGGACAATTTATTATCCTGCGTATCATTGACAAAGCCAGGACAATTAAAATCTTACTTTCATTTTTTAAATTTAGTTTCTTGAGATTCTTATCATCTACCTGAACCAACAAAATATATCTTCAGAACCTGGTTCATCATCTTCTCAAAGAATATCAGTTGTGATAGTGAGGCAATTCATCAGTTTAAAAAAGCAACCTCTTCATGCAGCAAGAAGGGAGAACATGATTAACTCATACAAGACACTGTTTGTGACTAATTTTTTTATTAACCTGAGACCAGTGTATTGCACCAGTATTTTTAAAGAAAAATAACCATTCATAGTCAATGTTTTCATAACTGTTCTATTATTTTCTTTATATCCATAGCACTGCTGGTACGCATGTGGCCCCTTAGTACTACTACACTAATTGAGGAGCTTCCTCATTCCTTCCTTTCCAGCAGCAAAATGAGATTCTTCCCCACTGAGCCCTTGGGGTGGCTACACCAGTCTTCAGCAAGTCCCTCTGCATGTACTCCTAAATCTGAACACTGTGCAGTATAGTAACTTTGACTTCAGACACCCATGTACTAAGACAAATTGTGAATTCCAGCTTGGCAGAAACTACTTTCCAGTTGTGCCAAAGAGCAAGTAAATCACCCACAAAACCAGATATACTCCATGGTTTGCCTCAGAGCCACCAATTCCACTTATGACCACTTCCACTTGAAATACCGCCTGTTTCCTTCAAAATACACAAATTTAAAAGCACCTCATATCCACGAACATCCATTCTTGTCTGCAACTTCAATAATATCAGATTGAATACAAAGATTTCTTAATTTATAGCTATTCAGAATGCTTCAGTGAGGGATTTTGCTCTCATTGCCAAATCATGTCATTAACTGATATAATCTTTCTATCTTAACAGAGGTTGTACAATTTTGGTGGTTTAGGATAGCCCTCAAGACACTGGAACAATGTGTATCAATTTCTTCAGAAACCTTATCTGTCTCTCTCTGCCAATCCCCTGAGCTTGCATCCAAACTAATTGCATTACCATGGATACAGCATTCTTATGCAGATTATTCCTTGGCGATTAATTTAAGAGCTTTGTGTGTTCTTGGATAGCATTGCAGAGTTGTTGACTTTTCTATTTTTAAAAAAAGTGCTTTATGATAATTAAAGAGATCCCAGAACCTGACTCTGCATTGAAATATCATGTTGAGTTGATTGCATCTAACGCTTTGGCTACTGCTCGAGTTATCTGATAAAGAGAAAGGTAGGCTTTTAATGAACCATCTTAGACCAATATCACTTTAAACTTATCTTAAACAAGACTATGTGAAAAATTTCACAAAAGCTTGCAATTGTGTAGCTCTAATTAATTTCCTTAGAATTTTAAATCCTGATAGTCAGCTTGAAGCTGATTTTCATGGGTATGTATGCCACTTGAACGGGACAGGAGGGGGAGTAAAACACGCCACTACAAGAGAAAATTTGGTGGTGAGAGAATAAAAGCAGCTACCCTGAACCCCAGGCCACTATGTTGTTATGGGGTGTCAGGGAGGGGTAGCACCTCTGGTGGGGGAACATGTCGTGTCCTTTTCAGGGTGGCTTGTCCACCTTTGGTCCCCACCTGGCACTCAGCTCTCACCTGTGGCTCCCCGTAGCCATTTGCATGTGACAGCGGCCACACCCGGGGCAACGGCTTCGACAAGCCGGCTAAACCAGGTGAGGGTATCTGACGGGTCTCAAACCCTCAGTGAGATAGGGAGTTGTCTATCCCAGCATGTGAAGACAGACTCTGGCGGACTGAGCGGACGAGACCAAGGGAAGGTCCAACGGTCAAGAAGGCGGTCTCCGCAAGCGTTGTGGAATGTGTAGAGCAGGACAAGACACAGAAGACGTCCTGGTCATCCACTGCGCCTAGTCCCATCTCCAGCCATCTCGACTCTTGTCTTGCCGCTGGATCCAGATGGGAATTGGGAAGAGAGAGTGAGGCTGACGCTGCGCAACTCTCCCTCACTTAAATCCAAATCAAGCGCTGGTCTCGACACCATCATAATGGTGTCGAGGTTTTCATCGACGACAACGATGGAGGAACAACACATGTTGTTAGTATCAGCTGCAGCTAAGTTGACAGCAAGTCCAACTCTGCATCAGATGGTTCAAAAATGGACTTCAACAAAAGAAATCTAGACTGGTATTGCAGTGCTAGATGAATGCTACACTGTCACATGTAACTAACTTGCACAAGATATTACTTGCCTCCATCTGAACTGTCAGTCAGTGTAAAAACATGTATTTCAGCAGTATTTAGTAAAAGGACAGAGGAAAGCTTTCCAGCCTCCTGGCCAATGCTTATGCCTAAATCAACAAACACAAACTGGCAACTAGCTTTTCCCATCCAATTATTTGGGGAATTTTCTATATATGTGTAAGTGTTGTAGGTACATGTACATTAGTCTTGGTAGTTATGTGGACATTGAATTTGCAAACTGCTGTCTACATATAATTACATGTATTAGACAACTGAGAGACAACACCCACAGGGTACAGACCAATATATAGTTAATTGCCAACAATGATTTGTTTGTTCCCTCAGCTAGTGTACTTAGAACCCTATGGCAGGTTATAGCATTACACACTGACATGGTATTACTTTAACTTGTTTTAAACAGCTTCATCCTGCATTAAAAAAAATGTCATTAGTGCATGTGAGGGCTGATCTTGTGACCATACCCTTATTCCCTGCATGCTGGGGATCCAAGTCCATCAGAAATCTGTCATTCTTTTAAGGGTTGTGGATTTTGCAGGCAGAACTAGCGTTTAATTGCACCCCCCCCCCACCCGATGCCCTTCAGAATGTGGCTGTGAGCTGTTTCCTTAAACTATTGCATTCCTTGAGGAGTGTCAAGGTGTTGAGTTTACTTCTTCTTAGGCAGTCCCTTGAAGTTGAGGACAACTTGTTTCCACTCCAGTTTTGTAAGTTATGAGGTGACTTATGAGGCCAATTGGGATCTGTTGACTTTACCACAACGAAGGTAGGAAGTTTTTGATGGGGTTGAGCAGATCGGTAGTGACCTTCAGTCATTTTCTCTGAACTTCCACAAGCTCTAGGTGAAGAAGCTTGAGCTCTTTTGTTAGAACCCAAGATTTTTTTCTCCCCCATTTTGCTGGGTCATGGTTTAGGGATTCTCATAAGTTGAGAATGTTACTTTTTTCCCCCCAAGGGGAATTCGAGAACACCTTTAAGCTTTTCCACTCTGTTAGTGGTAATCTCTTGTCAAGACGGACCTTCAAGTGTTTTGGAAGCCTGTCTGACTGAATGATGTGGTGTTCACTGACACACCTAACCAAGCATAATCCCTGAGACACCAAGAATCTTGCACCACCTTGAGGCCTGGTTCTTTCAACAGCTAAAGCCAAAGAATAAGCAAGCAGTATGGTTCATTTATCAGCATAACTGAGCTAAATCACCAAAGTTACTAGTACTGCTGGTTAGAAACCAGGCTAAAACATTCCTTAGGACGAGGCCGATGTGGCCTCTTCCCTGATCTGTCATTCTTAAAATCATAGCTAATCTAAGCACTACTTTACTATATTTTCCAAATGTCTTCTGATTTCTCTAGAAATGTACTCAGAAACACACAGCTATCACAGATACAGAAGATATTGAGCAAACTACAGAAATAAGTGCCTTCTTGTCAGCTTGCCTTATGAAGCATTGACTGATTCTCAGTCATTGACTTGGGCGTGGATTGACTGGCTAGGAAACTGGGCAGCAGACCATAAAGTTCCATTGGAAAACAATAACATTCCTCTTTCATCATTTTTTTCCCCTTTGGCCCAAAGATTCATATAACAAGATAATTCCAAGGAAGTCGGTTATCTGTCAGCACCTCCACAAGCTGGCTGTGGGTGGGTTTAGACAATGAAACTTGGCAGATGATTTACTTCTGAGAATTATCATAGCTGAGTCTGATCTTGTTTTAACCCAATGTACACAAAGGCATACTTTGCAGCAAAAGTCATTGCACAGGGAACCCTGGCTGACTTTAGGAATAATTTATTCATTGTTAAATTAAAAGTACTGTCAATAGCTTCTCTGGTCAACTTCTCTACATGTCTGTGAAGATAGGTGGTGGCTAGGAAAGCTGTAATTATTTCTGCTCACAGAGGTAGTGAAATGAGGTGGGTGGGGGAGCAGAAGACAACATTACTAAAGAAAGCTCAATTGAACTATAATTTAACAATGAATAGATTATTCCTAATGTCAGCCAGGGTTCCCTGCGCTGTGACTTTTGCTCTCAAAAAGGGAGAACATAGTGGAACTAATCGGAGGGGAAAAATCTAGCTGGAAAGAATACAGATATGTAAAAATGAGGGATGACAGTAAAGCATTGTATCCATCTGCTCCTTATTACTAGGAACTACTGGACAACAGTTAAATTTTCTGCTTTCCCACTCCCAGAGCTATGAAATATAATGGCTACCATGGCAGAGATCACTGTGCCCTGCTCGGAGGATGGATCCACTGGGCTATGTGACATGACTGAAAAAAAACATACCAATCTAGATCATTAGAAGAGTTCGTTCATGCAAAACTAATTTCATCAGTGGCTAAAATTTTGCATGACTATCAGGAAATAGCATCCAGAAATTCACAAACTGGACGATACTACATACAAATAAGGAGCAATTGGTTCTTCAGCCCCTCAAGCCTGCTCTGCAATTTAATACTATCAGGGTTTATCTGACTTTAAGCTCAACTCCGCATCCCTGCCTATCCCCAGGAACCTTCCAGTAAAGGAATCACCATGTTTGATGGATGATCTGCCTCTATTTTCTGTAAACTGTGATGTTGAGCTGGAGTATGAATGGAACTAGTAACAAACCATTCTATTTCTGAATGCAAATGCTGACACAAACCCATTACAGAAAATAAATTGCATTGACTTAAATAATTATTCACAACAATCCACTGCCTATCAATTTCAAAATCAAGTGACTGGCCAGAAATTGGGGAGGGCAGTTTTCATTCCCCCTGTTGGAGAACTTTGAATAGAAAACTAGATGATGGAAGTTACATGCTGAATCATTGTCTGCTTAATTCTTGATAATTTATCCTTTGTGAAGGCAACATTAGCTGCTTATAATACTGACAGATTGGCTGTTACACTCTACTTAGATTTAAATGTTGGTGCAATTCACATATTTCTGATAACAACCCAAACAAACTAATTTAATAATTTATTCTCCACCAAAAATTGAATGCATGGTCCATTATTCAGTGCTATATTCTTATTTTCCAATCACAACCTTGCTGATTAATGTTCTTTTACTGTTTTTATTTAGGTACCACTGATCTGAAATTTCCTCCACCAACTCTCCGCTCTTTAATCTTGTGCATTCTGCTCTCCCTATTCAGCTGCTTGGGACCATGCAGTCACCAACTCTCCGCTCTTTAATCTTGTGCGTTCTGCTCTCCCTATTCAGCTGCTTGGGACCATGCAGCCACCAACTAACTTTGCTTTCCTTAAGATCCAATATTTTCACCAACCTGTTCTTTACAGTTTCCAATATGTTTCTTGGTTTAATGTCACTTATTTTCCTTGCACTACTGTGAAGTACTTTAGGATGTTTAACTAAAAGAAAATATTGTATAAATACAAATTGTTGATTCGGTTCCCATCCACTGGTATTTTATGGTCAATAACTATTGGGCACAGTATTCATAAAGTATAGAAGTATTCCTTCAACCCTCTACTTAACAAACAAACACAGCTGGATGACAGAAATAATGCAAGCTCACTTCACTTTCTTACACTAGGACACAGAGTTCTCTAGTGAAGGAAAGGAAGCTTTGGGGAATGCTGGCAGGAGGCCAACCAACCAAGCAGAAATAGAAAAGGGGGAAGCTTGACAGTTTGATACATTTCTTTTTAACATTGACTTAGAAAACTGAAGTATGTTCTATTACAACCCATGCTTAGCCAAGTGTACGTACAAAGCAACTACTTTCCACATTTTCACTCACTCAGTCCTTCCTTTACTACCTCTACCCTGATATCGTCCACCTCTCAACTGAAATTACTAACTCTGTTACCTCACTCAAATTTATCACAAAGCCAGTGAAAAGCTCACATGATGTACAAATACCCTCATACTTGTCGGCATTAAAATCCAATTGCTATTTATCCCATTTTTCCCATGACAAGCTTTGATAGCCTTCTTTGCTGTTCAACGTATCACATTATCATCTAGATCATTGATATAGATAACGAACAACAACAGACCCAACGCCAATCCCTGTAGCACTCCACTAGTCAGAAAGGAAACCATCTCATACCACTCTCTGGCTTCTCCCAGAAGCCAATGTCAAATCCAATTTACTGTCCCATCCTGAAAGAACACTACTGTACCTTATTGACCAGCCTCCCATTCAGCACCTTGTCAAAGGCCTTGCTAAAATCCATGTAGACAATATCCACTGCCTTTCCTTTATCAACTTTCCCTGTAAACCCCTTGAAAAACTCTGAGATTGGCGAGACATGACCTTGCACACGCAAGGCCACACTAACTATCCTTATTCAGGCTCTGTTTAGCCAAATACTTATATATCCAGTTCCTTAGTATACCTAATTTACCCACTACTGATGTTAGGTTCACCAATCTATAATTTCCTGGCCTTTTCTTAGAGCCTTCTTGAACAAAGGAATAATATTAGCTATCCTCCATTCCTCTGGCAGCTCACCTGAGGCTAAGGACTTTTTGGGGCCCTCTGGCAGGGCCCCTGCAAATTTTACACTAGACCCCCATAATTTCCAAGAAGACACTTTGTTAGACCCTGGGGATTTATTCACTCTATTTTACCTCAAAACAACAAGCGCTTCCTCTTCTTTAATCTGTGTATGATCTATGACCTCACTGCTGTTTTGTCTCAGTTATATAGACTCTTGTCCATCTCACGAGTAAAAACAGATACAAATAAATCTGCTTATGATAACTGTCTCTTTGGCTGCATGCATAGATGTACACACTGATGATCAAGAGGATCAAGTTTATCCATTGCTATCCTTTTGCTCTTAATACATCTGTAGAAGCCCTTGGGATTCTACTATACCTTTTCTGCTGGAGCAACCTCATGCCTTCTTTTAGCCCTCCTCATTCTCTTCTTAAGTGCATTTCTTATATTCTTCAAGCACTAATTTGCTTCTTGTTGCCTCTATGTGCTATACACCTCCTTTTTCCCAAAAAGGGCCTCAATACCTCCCCAAAAAAGGTCACCTAATCCCATTAGCTTTGCCTTTTACACTAACAGAGACATACAAACTTTGTACTTTCTCTTTTGAAGGCCTCATATTTACCAAGCATCCCTTTGCCAGAAAATTCTGATTCCACACTTGTCAGATTCCATCAAAATTGGCCTTTCTCCAATTTAGAATCTTAACCAGGGGATCAGTCCTATCCTTTTCCATAATTATCTTGAAACCAATGGAATTATGATCACTAGATCCAAAGTGTTCCATACACATAGTTCTGTCACTTGCTCTGTCTCGTTCTTTAATAGGAGATCCAATATGACACTCTCCCTAAATATTCACTAAGGAAACCTTCTTGAATACATTTGACTAACTCTTTCCCATCCAATCCTCTTACAGGACAAAAGTCCTAGTCCAGGGGTCCCCAACCTTTTTTGCACCACGGCCCGGTTTAATATTGACAATATTCTTGCGGACTGGCCGACGGGGGTGGGGGTGGGGGGGGGAGTGGGTGGGTTCAAGTAGGGTTGCCAACTTTCTCACTCCCAAATAATGGTCAAAAGTAGCAGTCACATACGGGACACTTGTGTTTACCCCGAGAAAGACAACCATGACCATTAAGTCTTGCAACGGGCACCTGTGTGTGCATGCGTGACGTGTGCATACATGATGTGCGCATGTGTGTACGTGCCAATTTTTTTCCTCTACAAATCGGTTTTGGCTTAATTTTCCCGATTCTGTTAAGTGAAACTACACTGTACAAACATTATTTTTACTTTATATAGGCTGTGTATTTATCATATCATTCCTGCTTTTACTGTATGTTAGTGTTATTTTAGGTTTTATATGTTATTTGGTATGATTTGGTAGGTTATTTCAAGTTCAACAGTGCGTGACAGGGAATGAGGAAAGGTGCAGCTGACTCATATCGTTTCATATCGCCAAATCATATCGTTTCCTCGCGGCCCGGTGGTTGGGGACCACTGTCCTAGTCAATATGAGGAAAAACAAAATCATTTTCTATCACAACCATATTTTTCTTACAACTGTCTGCTATCTCTCTACAAATTTGCACCTCTAAATCCCATGGACTGTTAGGTGATCTATAATATAATCCCATTAATGTGGTCATCCCCTTCTTATTCCTCAGTTTCACCCATACACAGCACTTTGCAAAAGTCTTAGGCACCCTGTGTTTTCTTTATATGGTTTGGGCACCACAGAACCCTGATCTCAACATCATCGAGGCTGTCTGGGATTACCTAGAGAAACAGAAGCAAACGAGACAGCCAAGGTCTTCAGAAGAACTGTGGCAAGTTCTCCAACATGCTTGGAACAATCTACTAGCCAATTTTTAATGTAAAACAGCATGACAGTGTACCTAAAAGAAATGATGCAGTTCTAAAGGCAAAAGGTATTCAGACTAAATATTGATTTGATTTAGTTTTTCACCGTTTACTTCTCTTTATAGTAATTTTTTTGATATTTAGGAACTTTTCATGATTTCTGAAAGCATTTTCGCTTTACAGGATATTTTTACATGTGCCTAGGACTTTTATACAGTATTGCAGCCTCAGTCAACGAGTCTTCAGTCTACCCTGTCTGAGCTCTGATATGACATTCCCCTCTATTATGTCTAAAACAATTGATTCTGGAAACACTGAACTGCCAGTCCTGCCTCCCCTACAACTGTCTCACTAATAGCTACAATGTCTTTATCCCATGTGCTGATGCATGTTCTAAGCTCATCTGTCTTATCTACAATACTCCTTGCACTGAAATAGCCACAACTCAGAACATTATTCCCACCATCCTCAACAATAAACAATAGGTGCAGGAGTAGGCCATTTGGCCCTTTGAGCCAGCACCGCCATTCACTGTGATCATGGCTGATCATCCACAATCAGTAAACCACAAGATATAGGAGCAGAATTAGGCCATTTGGCCCATTGAGTCTGCTCTGCCATTTCATCATGGCTGATCCAATTTTCCTCTCAGCCCCAGTCTCCTGCCTCCTCCCTGTATCCCTTCGTGCCCTGGCCAGTCGAGAATCTATCAACCTCCACCTGAAATATACATTGAGACTTGGCCTCCAGAGCTACCCTTGGCAAAAATATCCACAGGTTCACCACTCTCTGGCTAAAGAAATGACTCATCTCCATTCTAAAAGGACAAACTTCTATTCTGTGACTGTGTCCTCTGGTCTTAAGACTCTCTCACCATAGGAAACCTCCTTTCCAATTCCACTCTATCAAGGCCTTTCATCATTCGATAGGTTTCAATGAGGACACCCCTCATTCTTCTGAATTCTAGTGAACACAGACTCAGAGCCATCAAATGCTCTTCATAGGACAAGCCATTCAATCCTGGAATCATTTTCAGGAATCTCCTTTGAACCCTCTCCAGTTTCAGCACATCCTTTCTAAGAAAAGGGACCAAAAACTGCTCACAAAACTCCAAGTGAGGCCTCACCAGTACTTTATAAAGTCTCAACATTACATCCTTGCTTTTATATTCTAGTCCTCTTGAAAATAATACTAGCATTGCATTTGCTTTCCTTACCAGAAACACAACCTACAAATTAAGCTCTAGGGAATCCTGCAGAAGGATTCCCAAGTCCCTTTGTGTCTCAGTTTTTCTATTTTCTCTCCATTTAGAAAATAGTCAATCTTTTCATTTCTTTTACCAAAGTGAATATTCATACACTTCCTGACACTGTATTCCACCTGCCATTTCTTTGCCCATTCTCCTAATCCATCTAAGTCCTTCTGTCCCCTCTTTACTGCCTCAAAACTACCCACCCTTCCACTTATCTTCATATTGTCTGCTAACTTTGCAACAAAGCCATCAATTCCATCATCCAAATGTAAAAAGAATCGATCCCAACACAGACCACTGTGAAACACCACTAGTCATTGGCAGACAGTCAGAAAAAGCTCCTTTTATTCTCACTCTTTCCACTGCTTTACCCATGCTAGAATATTTCCTGTACTACCATGGGCTCATAACTTCTTAAGCAGCCTCATGTCTGGCACCTTGTCGAAGGCCTTCTGAAAGTCCAAGCATACAACATCAATCGATTATCCTTTGTCTATTCTGCTTGTTATTTCTTCAAAGAGTTCCAACAGATTTGTTAGGCAAGATTTTCCCTTGAGGAAACTATGGTGACTATAGCCTAATTTAACATATGCCTCAAAGTACCTTGACACTTCATCCTTAATAATCGACTTCAACATCTTCCCAACCATTGAGGTCAGACTAACTGGCCTATAGTTTCGTTTCTTCTGCCTCCCTCTCTTCTCAAAGAGTGAAATGACATCTGCAATTTTCCAGTTGTCCAGAACATTTCCAGAATCTAGTGATTCTTGAAAGATCATTACTAATGCCTCCACAATCTCTTCAGCCACCTCTTCCAGAACCCTGGTGTGTACACCATCTGGTCCAAGTGACTTATCTATCTTCAGACCTTTCAGTTTCCCAAGAACCTTCTCTCTAGTTATGTTAACTTCACACACTTCATGATCCTTGAAACCTGGAACTTCCACTATACTGCTGGTGTCTTCTGCAGTGAAGATTGATGCAAAATACTTATTCAGTTTGTCCGTCATTGAGACCTCGTCAGCATTGTTTTCCAGTGGTCCAATATTGCCTCTCTTTTACACTTTATGGATCTGCAGAAACTTCTGGAATCCTCTTTATTACTGGCTAGCTTACTTTTGTATTCCATCTTTACCTTCTTAATGACTTTTATAGTTCCCTTCTATTGGTTTATTAAAAGCTTCCCAATCCTCTAACTTCCCATTAGTTTTTGCTCTATTATATGCCCTCTCTTTGGCTTTTATGTTGGCTTTGACTTCTCTTTTAGCCACGGTTGTGTCATCTTTCCTTCAGAATACTTTTTCCTCTTTGGGACGTATATATTCTGTGAATTACTTCCAGAAATTCCAGTCACTGCTGCTCTGCTGTCATCCCTGCGAGTACTAAAGTTTCCAATGAATTCTGGCCAACTCCTCTCTCATGCCTCTGTAATTTCCTTTACTCTATTGTTACATTGATACATCTGGCTTTAGCTTCTCCTTCTCAAATTTCAGAGTAAATTTGATCATACTATAGTCACTTGCTCCTAAGGGTTCTTTTACTTTAAGGTCTCTAATTAATTCTGGTGCATTGCACAACACCCAGCCCAGAATAGCTGATTCCCTAGTGGGCTCAACTACGAGCTGCTCAACAAAGCCATCTCATACGCAATCAAGAAATTCCCCCTCCTGCAATCCAGCACCAACCTGATTTTCCCAATCTACCAGCATATTGAAATCTCCCATGGCTATTGTAACATTGCACTTTGGCATGCATTTTCTATCTTCTGTTGTAATTTGTAGGCCACATCCTTACTACTGTTTGAGGGTCTGTATACAACTCCCATCAGGGTCTCTTTACCCTTGCAGTTCCTTAGCTCCATCCACAATGATTCAACACCTTCCGACCCTATGTCAGCTCTTTCTAATGATTTGGTTTCATTTTTTTTTACCAACAGAGCAATGCTAACCTCTGCCTACCTGCCTGTCCTTTCAAGACAATGTGTATCCTTGTATATTAAGCTCCCAGCTATAATCTTCCTTCGGCCATGATTCAGTGATGCCTACAACCTCATACTTGCCAATCTGCAACTGTGCTGCAATTTCATCTACCTTATTCTGTATACTCTGAGCATTCAAATATAACACCTTCAGTCTTACATTTATTCTTTTTGATTTATCTGTCTTTTATGTTGCAACTCATCCTGTGACTGCAATTTTGCCCTATCAACAGCCTCCCCTCACTACACCGAAGTTGCTGGTGAACGCAGCAGGCCAGGCAGCATCTCTAGGAAGAGGTACAGTCGACGGTTCGGGCCGAGACCCTTCATCAGGACGTCTCGGCCCGAAACGTTGACTGTACCTCTTCCTAGAGATGCTGCCTGGCCTGCTGCATTCACCAGCAACTTTGATGTGCGTTGCATGAATTTCCAGCATCTGCAGAATTCCTCGTGTTTGCCCCTCACTACACATTGCCTCTGTTTGCAAACCAGCTGCCTCATCTTCAGCACTATTATCTGCCTTTCCTATGATAGTTCTTGCATTGAAATGTAGGCAGCTCAGGACTCCAGTTGCACCATGCTCAACCATTTGATTCCTAACTTTGTCTGAGGTCTTACCAACATCTGCCTCTATAACCTCTCCACTAACTGTTCTGGCACTCTGATTTCCACACACTACCCCCCCCACCCCACCCCCCGCAACTCTAGTTTAAACCCCACTATGCAGCATTAACAAATGTACCAGCTAGGATATTAGCCTCTCTTTAGTTCAGGTGCAAACCATCCCTTCTGTACAGGTTTGACCTTCCCTGGAAGAAAGCCCAATGATCCAAAAATATTCTGACGTCTCTCCTACACCAACTCCTTAGCCATGGTTTAAACTGTATATTCTTCCTAGTTTTGGCCTCACTAGCACATGGTATTGGTAGCAATCCTGAGATCACAACCCTGGAGGTTCTGCCCTTTAACTTAGCACCTAACTCCTTGAACTCCCCTTGCATAACCTCATCACTCATCCTATCCATGTCATTGGTACCTACTCGGACCACAACTTCTGGCTGTTCACCCTCCTCCTTCAGAATACTGAGGACTCGATCCAAGATATTCCAGACCCTGGCATCCAGGAGGCAACATACCATCTGGGACTCTCATTCCTGCCCATAGAACCTCCTGTCTGTTCCCTAACTAACAAATTCCCTATCACCACACAGCGCCTCTTTTCTCCCTTCCTTTCTGAGTCACACAGACAAACTCAGTGCCAGAGGCCCGAACACCATGACTTTCCTTTGTTAGGTCACCTCCCACTCCCCCCGACAGTATATACCTGTCCTTGATGGGGATGGGTACTCTGCACTGGCACCTTAACCTCTTTCCCCTTGCCGTCACCCAGTCCCCTGTGTCCTGCACCTTGGCTGTAACTACCTTTCTATATGTCCTATCTATAAGACATAGGATCAGAACTAGGCCATACAGCCCACCGAGTCTGCTCCGCCATTCAATCCCTGATCCCACTCAACCCCATACACCTGCCTTCTCTCCATATCGTTTGATGCCCTGACCAATCAGTAAATTGTCAACTTCCACTTTAAGTATACCCACGGTCTTGGCCTCCACAGTAGTCTGTGGCAGAGCATTCCAGAAATTCACTACCCTCTAGCTCAAAAAATTCCTCCTTACCTCTGCTTTAAAAGATTGCCTCTCAGTTTTGAGGCTGTGCCCTCTAGTTCTGGATACCCGCACTGTAAGAAACATCCTCTCCACATCTACCTTATCTAGTCTTTTCAACATGCGGTAGTTCTCAATGAGATCCCCCACATTCTTCTAAATTCCAGTGAGTACAAGCCCAAGGCTGCCAAATGCTCCTCATATGTTAACCCTTCATTCCCAGAATCATTCTTGTGAACCTCCTCTGAACCCTCTCAAATCCTTTCTGAGATATGGGGCACAAAACTGTTGACAATACTCCAAGTGCAGCCTAACTAATGTCTTATAAAGCCTCAGCATTATCTCACAAACACAAGGAAATCAGCAGATGCTGGAAATTCAAGCAACACACACAAAATGCTGGTGGAACGCAGCAGGCCAGACAGCATCCATAGGAAGAAGCACAGTCGACGTTTTGGGCTGAAACCCTTCGTCAGGAAGGGTCCACCAGCATTTTGTGTGTGTTGTCAGCATTATCTCTCTGCCTTTATATTCCATTCCCTTTGAAATAAATGCCAACATTGAATATGTCTTCTTTACCACAGATTCAACCTGTAAATTAACCTTCTGGGAGTCTTCCACAAGCACTCCCAGTCCCTCTGCACCTCTGATGTTTGAATTTTCTCCCCATTTAGATAATAGTCTGTACTATTGTTCCTTTTACCAAAAAGCATTACCATACATTTCTCAACACTGTACTCCATCTGCCACTTTCTTACCCATTCTTCCAATTTGTCTAAGTCCTGCTGCAATCGCTTTGCTTCCTCAGCACTACCAACCCTTCCGACTATCTTCGTAGCATCCACAAACTTTTCTAAAAAGGCAGTTCTCCAAGTAGCAGTCCCAATACTGACCCCTGAGGAACACCAGTGGTCACTGTCTATCACTGGCCTCCTGACGGATTCGGAGTTCATCCAGTTCCAACTCCAACTCTAACGCGGAGTGTTAGAAGCTGCAGACGAATGCATGCAGCTGAATCCATCCTGGTGAAGGGTCTCGGCCCGAAACGGCGACTGTACTCTTTTCCATAGATGCTGCCTGGACTGCTGAGCTTCTCCAGCCTTTTATGTGGGATGTTGAGAGCACTTCATGCCATTGTAGTCATCACAGATACTGGAGGTCTCCCTGCCTGGCCTCTCTACTATCCTTGCTGAGCAGATATAAAGAAGGGAAGGAAAAATACTTAATTTTGAGCTTTTCTATCCTTTGCTTTCTCTGACTAAGTGTCTAAGAGCTAAAGCCTTGAGATCTCCACTGAAAAGCCAGCCGCTGTGATGATTGCCCCTGCCTTGCTAATCGATCACAAATGTGGATTGGCCGCTGCTCAAAGCTCTTTTTGACTGTACCGATCTGCTGCTGCCTTTTGTAGTCTGGCAGTGGACGTGACTGAAGTCCCCTCCTCTCCAAACTTCCAATGTCCCGACTGGCTGTTGGTCAAAGCTCTTTTTTGCTGTACTGACTTGTTGCTGCCTTTTGTACTTGGGCGGTGGACCTGACTGAAGTCTCCTCTTCTCAAAAACCTCTTGATTTTGATTCCTGACTTTGTATATAGGCTTATCATCATCTTTCCCCGCACCCATTCCACTATCAGCCCTGACATTTTGGTTCCCATCCTACAGCAAATCTAGTATTAGCATTCCGACCACTCCCCCCCACAGAGCAGCATTAGCAAAGCTTCCCACAGGGATATGAGACCCCCCTCCCCCCATTCCTTGGAAGAGTGCCTATGATCCAAACATTTGAGGCTCTCCCTCCTTCACTGTCACATGTTAAACTGTATTATCTTCTTACTTATGGCTTCAGTGGCACGTCACATGGATAACAATCCTGAGATCATCATCCTAGAATTCTTGTCCCTTAACTTGGCACCCAACTCCCTGGAACCATCTTGCAAGATCGTGTCGCCCTTCCTGCCTATGACCTCTGGCTGATCACCGTTTCCCTTAAAATGCTATGGATCCTTGAAATATCTGACCCTGGCACATGGGAGGCAACATACCATCCAGGAATTTTGTTCTTGTCTACAGAGTCTGTTCCACTAATTAATAACTGTTCCCCTATGACTACTATTCGCCTCTTCTTTCCCCTTCCCTTCTGAGTCACAAAGCCAGACAGTGCCAGGGACTTGACTGCTGTGGCTTTCCTCTGCTAGGTCATCCCCCACCACAAATGTATCCAAAGTAATTTTTTCAAAATTTGCAGAGAGATTTAGGACAGTTAGAAGAGTGGGCTGAAAGATGGCAGATGCAGTTTAATGCTGAAAAATGTGAGGTGCTACATTTTGGTAGAACTAATCAAAATAGGACATACATGGTAAATGGTAGGGCGTTAAAGAATGCTTTACAACAGAGGGATCTAGGAATAATGGTGCAAAGTTCCCTGAAGATGGAATCTCATGTGGATAGGGTGGTGAAGAAAGCTTTTGGTTTGTTGGCCTTTATTAATCAGAGCATTGAGTATAGGAGTTGGGATGTAATGCTGAATTTGTATAAGGCATTGGTAAGGCCAAATCTGGAGCACTGTGTACAGTTCTGGTCACCGAATTATAGGAAGGATGTCAATAAAATTGAGAGAGTACAGAGGAGGTCTACTAAAATGTTGCCTGGGTTTCATCTCCTAAGTTACAGAGAAAGGTTGAACAAGTTAGGTCTTTATTCTTTGGAGCGTAGAAGGTTGAGGGGAGACTTGATAGAGGTGTTTAAAATTATGAGGGGGATTGATAGAGTTGACGTGGTTAGACTTTTTCTATTGAGGGTGGGGAAGAGTCAAACAAGAGGGCATGGGTTGAGAATTAGAGGACAAAAGTTTAGGAGTAACATGAGGGGGAACTTCTTTACTCAGAGAGTGGTAGCTGTGTGGAATGAGTTTCCAGCAGAAGTGGATGAGGCAGGTTCGATGTTGTCATTTAAAGTTAAATTGAACAGCTATATGGACAGGAAAGGAACGGAGGGTTATGGGCTGAGTGCAGGTCGGTGGGAATAGGATAGGGTAAGAGTTTGGCATGGACTAGAAGGGCCGAGATGGCCTGTTTCCGTGCTGTAATTGTTATATGGTTATATGGTAATATACTTATTATTCACAGGAATGGCCACAGGGGTACCTTGTACTAGCTGCTCACTCCTTCCTCTCTCCTGACAATCACCCAGTTACCTGTGTCTCGCAACTTAGGTGCAATTACTTCCCTGAACTCCTCAGCTTTCCGAATTATGCAGAGTTCATCCCGCTCCAGTCCCCGAACATGGTCCGTAAAAAGCTGCAGTTGGATGCACTTCTTGCAGATGTAGTCAGCAGGAACACTGGAGATATCTCTGTCTTCCCACATTCTGCAAGAGGAGCATTCCACTCTCCTGCCTGGCATTCCCACTGCTCTATTTGCACAATAAGATAGAATCTTACTTTGGTTTCTGCCTCTTGACCAAAAGCCTCCAGCTCTCCATTCTAACAGTGGCCCACTCCCACAATGGCCACTAAGCTTAAATCCAACTTCTTTTTATTGGTTCTTGTCATATCAAATTACCCAATGAGCTCAAGCACCCTAAACATCTCAACTGCCTTCATTAAATCTTGTGCTCATTCACAATCTCACGTCCGCCAAAACTTATGCAACAGTTGTTAGACTATATGTTGAATACAGGATACAGGATACAGAATTAGTTACAACATTACAGGGAAGAAGTGATTACACTGGACAATGTGTGGAGAATTAGGACTGGAAAATTGTGGCCATGAGGAAAGATTAGATAGGACAGGATTTTTTTTAAACTGTAAAAGCTGAGGGGAGATCAGTGCATAAAAAAGTCCAGCTAGAGTAAAATATGAGGGATTTATATTTCTTAGCAGAAGGATTAAAAGCTACAGGTCAAAAACTTAAATTACTTTAAAGACTGGAAGGGAGATGTGGAGGCAAACTAAAATCACTCAGTGTGCTAGGGATCTGGAATTGACTGCTGGTAGTGTGGTAGAGGGATGAACCCTCGTCACACTTAAGGCCAATTTATACTTGTGCGTCAAATCGACGCCGTAGGTACGGCATAGCCGCATACCCTACGCCATAGCCTGACGCGCACCTCCCCAAAAATGTAACTATGCGTCACGGCGTCGCAGACCGCAACAACTGTGATTGCTCTGTTTTGTAGCATCGCATTTCCTCCTACACTGCAATAGCTTTCCATTGGGTGACTGAAGGGCAGGGAAGGAACTCTGGCTGCAATGCTTTCCATAAAGCTTTACAGACCTCCGAAATTATGGAGGACCCTGTGCTTGACGCCAGTTTGTAGCTAGCTGCTACAGCCTGTTGACTTCCACCTGAAGCTAAAACTCGAATGGTGATTGCCAGTCTCTGAGTATACTGTGTGTACACTGATGCAAAATAAATGGTGGAGACGATGAACCAAATCGTCAAATCTACCTGCCGACATCCGAAAATATTTGAACTGCATTTCCTCGTCCATGTCTCTCAGTGGCGAGACAAGCACAGAAAATTCAACCTCCTTCAATTTCAGTCGCCATTGTTTGAAGTTTGAGTTTCTTCGTGTTGAGTTTCAACATGAAGAAACTCAACACAGTGGCACAGAAACCCCACCGCCAACTAGTGTTTTGGTGGTGAATTGCAGAGCGACGCAGACACACCAACGCACAAGTATAAATGCTGACAATAGCATAGGCCACAGCGTAGGCTACTACACAGAAGTATAAATCAGCCTTTAGAAACTTCAAAAGCTGCAACCAAGTGATCAGGGGTGGGGGATAGGAATCTTAGGATTAGCACAAACATTACAGGCTTAATGTCTATTTACAATTTTGTATATTTTCAACAGTTCTGTAAAGATATCAAACAGAGTCTGAACCTTTCAATCTTTCTGTGTTTTTATAGGACTTCCCCAGTTTATGAATGCTCAACTGATGGATACCGGTACATATGAATGAATTCCCATAATAATATTAAATTTTAAAGTTGAAGCATGTACATATATTTGTTCCTGCAAGTGGCAGAATTTGTTTCTTCTATCTCTCTATTTTTGGTAATTGTTCTTAATAGTCTTATGTGTTTTTAATGCCATTTATCAGAATATTGTGCAGGTATGGTTACATTTTACTTGATTTTTTTTGTAATTTCTGGTTAATCAACAAAATTCACTTATGAACATTTGTGAAAACAAAATTTTTTCATTATTCAGATACAATTATACTACAATTAAATTTATTCATGGTATTTAAAATTGAAAGAATATCAAAGGTATTGCAAGGTATCACAGGGTTGCCAGACGCTACAGGAATTTACACAAGTATAATGTTATTCTCACTTTCAAAGTATGCATAAAAAGTGTTGAGCTCATCAGGGAGTGAAGCTTTACAGGCATTTATGATACTAGTTTCTTCTTGTAGGAAGTAATGGCATGCAAACTGTGCCTCAAATGACGTGTATCTGCTTGCATTTCTAACTTTACTTGGAATTGCTGTATTGCTCTTACTATAGCTTTCCATGCATTGCACCTGGACCTCTTATAGACTTCTGTATCACTGACCAGTCTTGAATGCCACAGATCTAGCCCTCAGCAGACTGTGAATATCCTGGTTCATTCATGGCTTCTGGTTTGGGTATGTCTAGCATGTTCTTGAAGGCACACACTTATCCATATGGGTCTTAATAAGGTTGGTGACAACTGTGGCATATTCATTCAGAATGAAGATGAGTCCCTGAATATGATCCAATCCACTGATTTAAAGCAGTCCTGTAAGTATTCCTCCACTTCCCTTGATCATAGCTTTGCAGTTCACACCACTATTGCAGTGGTCCTCCATGGGAGTAGAAGTACAGACAGGTGATCGGATGACACAGTGGGTGCTCTTAATAGTGGTTTAACAATGGTCAAGTGTGTTGGTTCTTTTGGTTCATCAGATGCTAGTTTGTCAGATACTTCTTCAAGCCGGCCTGCGCGAAGATCCCTGACATGATTGGGAAGGCATTGGAAAGATGCACTAACTCATGACAGCTAACATAGTGATCAGCTCCTCCAGTGCCAGCTTGACATTATTCCACAGATCTTCAGCAATTTCCATCTTTTCTTAAAGATTTATCTCATTCAAACTATACTTTGAAAAGAGGGAATACTTGAGCTAGACTACAAGGTGCTCATAAGTGCCGTTTGGGGATACATCATGTTTAAGCATGAACTTGTGGGAGCTATGGCTAACTTTATATCTTGTTAGTTGTGGTGCCTGGGGGGGAGATGTGATGGGGAAATAAAAAAGCAAACAAGCAGAAACAAATCAGAAGAGGATTCCTTTGAAAGATATGGAGAAATGACTCAGGAAATGAAAGAAGACATGTCAGCTCATGAAGAGGTGAGAGTGCGGCTAAAAGGTACAGATATAGGAAAGTTAAGGATTTCCCATGTGAAGGACTAAGAGGCAATGCTAGGGAAGGGAGGATTTAAGGAAAATGTAAGAAAAATCTAACACTTTTAATATTCAGAATATTCAATGTTGATTCCAGGATGAGAAACAGGTTGCCACATGTTTGTTATATTTGCTGTAATGTTCGCTGGCAGCCAGCATGACCAAGTATGCAGGTTGTTGCCTGTAACAGCCCAGTGCAAAATCACCATGTGGTGATGTTCAGCCACACGGCAGCAGTTCTGACACACACTCTCATCAAAATGTCTGGCCTCTCACATGACTCACCCGGGACTTAAGATAATACCAACTTCAGGTGACTTTTCTTAAGATACTTTACTGGTGTGTAAACCTGTCATGAAGGGAAAAGTTTCATAATTTTGGACAAACATGGAAATGGTGAAGTTATGATCACAGAAACTGCTAATGCAAGTTTGTGATAGCTTTCTGGGAGCAATGGTAGGATCGATTGCTATTCAATATCCAACACTGGAGGTAGCACCAGATAAAAAAAAACCTCAGTAAATAAAAACTTTGATTTACTTACCATCAGCCTGATGCTGAAACCAGTGATTTATTCATAGGCACTACTTCAGAAGGCTACAAATCTTCAAACATTTCCATTAAATCCCAAAAATGCATTCTAATTTCCTTTCTTTTCCTTTTACAAATACAAAGGCATGACTGACAACAAGGTAATAGTTCTAAGCTCCCTGTGCTCTGTGTGAATTGTGGAATTATTGTACTCAGTCCAACACCTGGCTAGTAAATATTTGTTACAACATGGGCATTAAGTACTGTGCTATAAATCCCGGACTGCTTACAAAAATGTTTTGGATTTATGTGTTTTTTTTAAACCCTAAGTGCCCCAACCTGTTTCAGAGAAGAATTAGAAAAATATAGAATTATTAAGCAACTAAGAGGCCATTTGGCCAATCAATGCACCTTAATCCTGTTCGTTATATCTGAGATGTCAGGCTATGAGCTATATTTGATCTTGAAAAGCCAGATCAAAGTTAAAGTCCAAATAAATTTATTATCAAAGTATTTGCAAAAGAAGACAAATTGTGCAAATAAATAAATAAATAATACTGCGCCCTGAAGAAGGGCTGGCTTACTCTTTTCTGTAGCTGCAGCCTAGCCTGCTGAGTTTTTCCACCATTTTGTGTGTGTTCCTCTAACTAATACTAAAAACATGAGTTGTCCTTGAAAGTAAGTCTATAGGTTGTAGAATCAGTTCAGTTTGAAGTGAATCAAGTTATCCACATCAGTTTGGGAGCCTGACAGTTGCAGAGCAACAACTGTTCCTGAACCCGAGTGGGACCCAAGGCTCTTGTACCTCCTGTCCGATGGTAGCAGTGAGAAGACAGTAAAGGCCTGGATGGTAGGGGTCCTTGATAATGGATATTGCTTTCTTGTTGCAGCATAAATGTGCTCAATGGTGGGGAGGGCCTTTTTTGTGAAGGACTGGGCTTTATCCACCATGCCCTAGCAGTTATTTTCTGTTCTGTTTCTGAGCATTGCTGTTTCTATACCAGGCCACGTCTGCAACCAGTCTGCAGACTCTCCACTGCACATATGTAAAATTTGTCAAAGTTTTAGATGACATGCTGAATCTATGTAAACTTCTGAAGAAAGCAGAGGTGCTGTTGTGCCTTCTTGATGGTACTTATGTGCTGGTCCCAGAACAGATTCTCTGATAGAATAACATCAAGGAATTTAAAGTTACTGGCACTCTCCAACTCTGATCCTCTAATGAGGACTTGCTCATAGACCTTTGGTTTCTTCCTCTTTTAGTCGATAAGATGGCTTACTCATGCCCCTATTTCTTATGGTCTAAAGGGGTCTGGTTGAAGGACTGTTTCTTAAAAGGAGAGGTTGGCAAGATTTCCAGTGTTTATAAAAGAAAATACCCAGTCCAGGGCATAGAGATGAATTATGGCACAGAATCGGCATTCCTGTTCAATTAATGTTTTTTTTGGCAGCACATGGAATAGTATTGGGGCCTAATAGCTCCAGGGATTGGATTTCATCTGGATCCCCCCCACTTCCTCATTTTTTTTCCCGTCCTGATGAAGAGTCTCAGCCTGAAATGTTGACTGCTTACTCCTTTCCATAGATGCTGCCTGGCCTGCTGAGTTTCTCTAGCATTTTGTGTGTGTTGTGGGCATTAACCCTGTTTTCTATCTTTAAACTTGACCTTTCAAAGAAAATCACTTCACATTTTTTTGGGTTGAACTCCTTTTGCCACTTCTCTACCCAGCTCTACATCCTGTCATAACCAACAACAAATTTCTACTCTATCTACAATTCCAACAACCTTTGTGATATCTGCAATCTTACAAACACACCCCTCCACTTTCCCATTCAAGTCATTAAAAAAAATCACCAACAGCAGGGGTCCCAGAATAGATCCCTGAGCAACACTACTGGTTACTGACCAACAGGCAGAACACCACTTCTACAACCACCCTCTGTCTTCTACGGACGAGCCAGTTGTGTACCTACACAGCCAGGTGTCCTTGGATCCCTTGCCTCCTGACTTTCAGATGGCCTACTATGGAGAACTTACTAAAACCCATGTACAGCACATACACTGCTCTACCCTCATCAATGTGCTTCGTCACATCCTCAGAGTTCAATCGGACTCATGGGGCTTTCATGTGTTCAATGCTTACATTTGACTGAATACTAACAAGTGGTGAGCATCACCATGCATAGTAGGTTCCAAAATATTCTAGGTTTAATCATGATTCATAAAAACAATGCAAATTAATCATGGCTTTAATTATATTCTTAAAAAAGGTTTCTAATGGTCCAATGAAGAAAGTAGGACATAAAAGGAACAAGGCTCCAGGTAGATGGATCAGGATCCAAGATAACGTGGAAACCTTGTTTATAAGGAACAATGGTAGGGTGAACTTGGTCCACAGGGGTCTTCCAAAGATTTTTTAATGCTCCATTTCTTTCCCTGTTAAGGCCTGCAGCTCAAGATTGTGAGGTAAAGGGGACTGGGCAATCAGCAGCAAAGTGACTGTAAGGGTGGGAGTGAATGTAGGCCCCACGACAATAAAGCAGCTCGTGATAGACTGTGACAGAATGGCAGCCGGATGGTCCATTGTAATGGGGGTACACAAGCGTAATTGTGGTATTGTGCTGACATGCTAAAGAAATGCAACCGTTGTGGGAAAGAGGCAAACTGGATTTAGCTCATAGCAGCTTTAAGAAAAGGAGAAATAAGAGTAGGAATATGTGTCAATTTAATAACTCTCTTCAACATGATCATGGCCTGTCTTCCACCTCAAACACAGTTACCAGCCCTTCGCCCACAGGCAATACTCCCTCTAAGGTGAGCAATGTATGCACGTGCACATATCTTTTGCTATTAGCGCACAAAGGAATTTAAACTGCGCACAAAACATTGTCAGCCTCTACCTCATTGGCGTGTTAAATATATTTCCTGATCTAAAGAAATAACACTTCCTTTTCCAGTTTCCGATGCAGACGGTGGTGACAACTTGGAGTCTGTGATGATTTGTCTGCAGTTTTTAGAACTGGCTTACTTTTACTGCTTATAATGAAGAAATTATTGATTCACTATGTCAAATTCCAAAGAAAAAAATGGCGTGAAGCACAAAAGAACTGCTAGTTTATTTTAAGCAGAATAATGTAATGAAACAGTAGAAACTGCTACATCGAAAGCTCATGAGGTCAGGGACGTGCAGCTATGAGAAATACTTATGCACAATACAGAAACTGGCCTTCCCTGTATGTATTGTCACAATGCAAAAGTTGCTGGAGAATTTGCAAGTGAGAAGAAGGAGAGTGATACTTGGAAACATTACTTTTTAAAGCATCATTTAGCAAGCAAATCACAAATGGATAGTGTGCAAAAACTCTGGGAAGAAAGTCCTACATTGCCTGCTGCAGGATTGCTACATATATTTTGTGAGAGGGTGTGTGTATACTTGTTTGGGAGACTGTATTTTGTTTCTACATTCTAAGAAACTGTGTGGTCATAGACTTCAATAAAGAAGGAACTACAACAGGCATCTAGAAGTCAGGGGCACTGAAGTGGGGTCACTTACACTATTCTGGTCCCTTATCATACTTTGTTGTTTAGTGTCTCTCCACCTTCCTCGCTATTCTTACTCCCATCCCCAAAGCTTTTAGCAACTCCCCTCTGTCCATCTGATTCAAGCGTGAGCATTAATTGGCATCATACAATTGTCTAGAGGATGTTCCAACCTGATCCCACTACACAGGGCAGGTTAAAGGAACACATCAGGATATCTGGCTCCAGATCACTCATCTCTGTAAACTCATTTGGTGCCCCTTTCACTGCTCTTATTTTAGTTCATATTCAGAGGCAAGCTGTTTGATCGGCATGACTGGTTTTGCTTTGTGTTTATTTTCTCAGGGAAGAAGTTAAGGAATTAATAGTTCGGAACGTAGAGGAGCCTGCAACTGCATTTATAATTTTTCTTTGGTAAATAACTCAAAGTAGACAGGAAGTGTATATTAATGTTATTTTTTAGTGTTTGAGGTCAGCACTAACTTATCAGCAACCCTGCAGACCTACCACAGATTACATATGTTCTTGCTTATAACATCTTGACACATTCCTGCAGTTAAATGTCAAAGGCTATGAATCACTTGAGTGAGACACTGTGGATTGCATCCATTCACCTCATGTACTTCATTCATGTACCTACTTAAAGGACCAGCAATTTTAAAATTAAAAACAATAATAATCAAGAAGGATTGTGCCAAGTCCTGTTATGATTATGGGATGAATCAAAATCAAAAGCAGATTTATTCTTATTGACTTTTACGTATCACATTAAATTAGTTTTTTTACAGTGGCAGGGTTGATTAACATCTGTTTGAAAATGGCACTTTTAATTAATTGCACCAACCAATAATTTTAAGAAAGTAGCCAGTCACTTTATTGCCTTTGGAACGAATTTCATAACTGATAACTCAGTTGTAAATGCCAAAGAGCAAGTCAATGACATAGGGCATTAGTGAAGATGAAGGCATTTTATAAATAACCTACGGTCTTCAGGAAGGAAGAGAATCCTTTGCCTCCACAGATGCTGCTTCACCTGCAGGAGTTCCTCCAGTGATTTTTTGTTCTACAGTGCCAAGCCTGGCATGAATTTTGAATGTGAAAGAGTTTACATCTCATTTTTCAGACCACTCGAGAACACAGACAAAGTTTGCTTGCTTATTCACGTCATTGAGAACAATTCCTCCAATCCCAGGAGTCAATCTGAAACTTTGACTACACCACACTTCGGTAGGAAGGCATACTGATGGCCTCCAATATTTTGACAATTTCTAAATCCTTGATCCGAACTGGCTCCTCTTCACCACAGTCTCTTACACTCCATTCCCCTTGAGGAAGTTCTGAGAGCCCACTATTTCTCCCCTGAACAGATGCTCAGACAGTTACCTTTCACCAGCAAACTCATTCAAATGGTTAAAGAAGGGAACTCACATTGGCCCAGTTGTGCCTCTTCCTTTGTTCGGTATGTGACATAGCCTTTGTTCTAAGCTTATTTGAGAACACTTCTCCATTCTTTCACTTATACACTGATGACTTCATCAGTGCTGCAGTCTGCACGCATGCATAACTTGAAAGTGTTTTGTATTTTCTGCCAATTTCTACTATACTTTCACAGTTTGGTGGTCCCTCTCAGACATTTTCCTTTCCTTTCTACACCTTCATTACTAACATCCACAAACTCCCACAGCTACTTTGACTACTGATCCTCTCACCCTGCCTCCTATAACAAAGCCATTCCTTTTCCCCAGTTTCTTGATCTACATTGCACTTGCTTCCACTGCCAAAATACTATTGCATGGTTCCCTAATTCAATAGGTTGGACTCTTGACCTCACAATCTACCTCATTGTGATCTTGCACCTCATGCCTACCTGTACTTTACCTTCCCCGTAGCTGTTGCACTCTGTTATTGTTACACTTTGTTCTACTTCAATGCTCCATGTAATGATTTGATCTTTATGTACAGCATGCAAGACAAGCTTTTCACTGAATCTTGGTACATGTGACAATAATAAACCGATTCCAATTCAATTCAATGATAAGGCATTCCACTTTTAAATAGCCTTTTTCTTCCTGAAATGAGGCTTCCCTTCTGCCACAATGTATGGAGTTCACAAGTACATTTGCTCTCTCACCCCTCTTTCCTGGTACTGACCTTCCACCCCACCGACTTTGTAGTCAACATATTATCCTCTGCGATCTGTCAGCTCACGATCCCACCACTAGTCGCAAACCACCCCCACTCTTTCTGCACTTCGTGGCACCGTGCTCTGCTTCTGTTCCCACCCACCATTTCCTATCCCATGCACTTTCTCATGCAACCAGAGAAGAAATCAACACTAGTCTATTCACCTCTTCCCTGCTTACTATCCAGGGAGTCAAGCAATCATTCCACAGGAAGCAGCAATTACATGTCCTCCAATCTTATCAGATCTTTTCTAAGCGTAGATTGGGTGACTGCTTCGTGAAGCACCTACTCTTAGTCAGTAGCAACAACCCTGAGTTTCTGGCCATTTTAAATCCTCACCCTACTGACCTGTCTGTGGCCTACCACACTGTTACAACAAGGATTAATGCAAGCTCAAGGTTTGCTACCATTTCTTCTGCCTGGGGTGATTGCAAATTGCTGAGCTCAATATTGAATTGCCCGGTATCAAGTAATTTGCTCTTTCTTTCTACTTGTTTCAGGATCAGGCAGTTGTGTTGCCATGCTTCTCCCTCCCCCCTCTGTCATTTGTATATCCTGGTCTGTTCATGATGTTGTAGTAGGGTAAACTATACATCATCTCCCAGACTTCACACTATGAGCAAGACATAATACAGACTAAGAAACTTCACTACTTGTTTAAAAGCTGCATATAATTTTACTTTATTATCTGACATACCTTTTATTCCACCCATTGTTCTCCCCACCTTCTGTTACTAGATGGACTTGCTTCCTCTCTTTCAGTGTTCCGGTAAAGATTCTCAATCTGAAACATTTTTCTCTTTTTCTAGACACGCTGCTAAATGCTAACTTCTTCCAGCATTTCTATTTCTGCACCATAATCTTCCTGTCACCAAGGGTTTACCTACCATGTTCAGACTACTGCAATTCCATTTACCAACACCTGGTGTTCAGCCTTCTGTGTCTTTATAATTGAAGTGCTTGTCTACGCCCTCTTTAAGTGTGAGATTCTCTGCTTTCACCACCCCCTCAGACAATGGTTTCCTGATTCTCCATCACGCTCTGTATGAAAAAATTTCTCAGATCCTTTACAAGCTTTACGTTAAACCTAGTTTTAGACACTTCTGCCAAGAGGGAAAGTCTCTCACTATCTATCCTCTACATCATTTTCTGTAGCTATTTTCAGGTCTCCATCGGCATCTTCTATTGCAAGGAAAACAAAGTCAGTCAATTCAGGCTGTCTTCATAACTCATAGTTTCCAACATGGACAATGTACTGAAAAATCTCACCACTTTCTCTAGTGCAATCATATTTTTAGTGTGGCAAATGGAGCTGTACACAATATTCCAGTTGATAACGTCACACTATAAAACCCCTGCTACTTTATTTTATACCTTGGCAAATGAAGGCACACATCCTATATGTTCTTCACTACCTTATCTGCCCGTGTGTGTTGTCACCTTCAAAGACATTCTACTTGTATAGCAAGGTCTCTCTGATCCTGAGCACTCCCTAGTTACCTACCATTGATCCTTATCAGTCTTTCCACAACGCATCAGCATGCACTTATCAGGATTACATTCCACCTCTTTTGCTATGTCCATTTTACCAAAATTAATGCGGTCCTTAAAATGAGATTACTCTCTTTACTACTGACACCGCCAACTTTTATAACACTAAACATACCCCTACATTCATATCAAAGTTATTAATATACTTAACAGGAAACAAGTGTCCCAACATCCATTGTCATAGTACACCATTGGTAATAGCCTTCCATCATCACCCTCAGCACCCTATTGCCTTGGACTACATGGGCTTTAACCTTTAGTACCAGTTGTCCATGTAGGTCCTAGTCCAAGGCATTACTGAAGCCTCATTTTTCAACTTTCAGTGACTTGTGTACTAGAGCACCCAGGTGCCTCTGAACATCAGCAATCTCTCAATGGTTAAAAAAATTATTAAATATTTTTACGGTATTCTTCTATCAAAGTGAATGACCTTGCATTAAGCTACTGACACCTAAGAACATTAAATTTGAGTGCAGACATCTTGAGATCAATGTTTACATGTGGTAATCCCAGGGTCCATCAAGAATTGCCACATCACAGCCTTAAACTATCTCCACATCTTAACACCTGGGAAACATTTATAAATTGGTAACCATAACAGTGTTAACCCTTTATTAGCAATTAAGCTGTCTTCCTGGTTGACCTCCATCTATAATCTCAGCCAAACAAATGCTAACCCTTAGCTTAACTCGGAGTTATTGAGGGGAGGAAGGTAGAAAGATAACTTTGCTGGCTACATCATCCTGGAACCAATGATGAGGTCCACAGATGGATAAGGCATAAGAAGACATACATGATGCTTGACTTCTTAGAACAGACTATAACAGCTGGAATGTCGAGTTACAATTTTACAAAACATTGCTTAAGTCACACTGAATCCACCACTAGCAGGACATGATTGCACTGAGAGGGTGCAGAAGGGATTCACCAGAATGTGGCTGGAATAATAGTGGAGGAGAACTGAGGGCTAACCTGATAGAGGCATACAAAACTATGAGGGGATAGGCAGGGTAGAGAGCAAAATCATTTTACCCATGGTGGGGTATCTCAAAAAGAGGGCAGTAGTTGGAGGAGATCAGAGGGGGTACTTTTTCACAGAGGGTAAACACAGTCTCGAATGTGCTGTTTAAATAAATAAATGGCAAAAACAGACAACTTTGAGACATTTACAAAGCATCTAGACAAGTTCATAAACCACATTGACATGAAAGGTTATGGACCTCAATGGGTCAATGGGATTAGTGTAGATTGGTACAATGGGTGGTAAGCTGGGAGACTTGTTTGTGTGCTCCATGACTGTACAACATATTGGCATTTTTGAGAGCAAGCATTTTGAGTGGGACTGCTGCTAATGTCCAGCCTAGCAATATATAAGTTGGTGTCTTCTTATGCATGCTGTTAAATTATATTTATTTAATTTATAACACACAGGTGACAAATAATCATTATTATTTGAATAGAAATATTAAGCAGCCACCTAAATGGCAAGTAGATCAGAGCAATATCTGTAGTGATGGAAAGTTAATCAAGTTGTGATTTTGATACTAATTCTTGGTCTTACCTTGACTGTGGTGGAAATTTCTTCTATTCCCTTGGAAGCAGCATCTTGGACAATTGGTGTAACAAAGCCATTGTCCGTAGCAACAGCTACTGAAATGTCAACAGAGCTGAGCTGACAAGGTCCCTCGTTGCTCCAGGTGGAATTCACATCTGGCATTTGCTTCAAAAGCATTTCATTGAGTAAAAAGTAGAGGGGAGGAGGAAGCAAAAAGACACAGTTGTCAGAGAGAACTGCTGTACAGATACAGACAAAGACAGAGACAATTGCCCTCAATCGATTCCTTTGTAATGGTGCCTATGAATTAATGTTAATTCTGTATATTCAATCCAGTATACTTTTGGCCTCATTTCTAACCACTTAATTGAGAAGTCTGCTTTAGCTACTGCCGCCATCTGCAATTGCTAAGGGATATTTCCTACCAGAATCTGCTTAGGTCTATTGCAAAAGGCCACATTTGATCCTAGAGTTAAATTATGTTGTACCAGGAATGATCGAAGTGAATATACTATATGTTGTACACTTTGTAAATCACATGTATCCACCTGTCAATAGAGGAACAGTATTGCAAGTGCTATTCTGAAATTTTATTCAGAGGAATTTGTTCATTGTTACGTCTTCCCGTTTGAATTCTATACCTTATGAAATAAGCATAAGAATTCATTTCTTATTAATCCTATCAACTTGAAACACTGTGGACAAAATTCATCCGACTTGTTGGCACTAAAAAGGTAAGTACAGAGCAGCTGAGGGTCGTACCTTCCTAGATTCAATTTCACTGAAGTCAAATGACCAAGTTTTTGGAGGGGCCAGCTTTCAGCGGGGACTGAGGCGGTTGAGGGGGGTGGGGTGCACTGATATTAGTGGAATTCGGTGGCAGTAGAACTGAGGAAGACAGCACATGGATTCATAGTGTGGTTGGGGTAGTGGGAGAAACAGCAACAGGAACATGCAAATGGACAGCAACAAAACCAATGCTGAGTTTTTTTTCCCCCTTTCTTCCATCTCTCCATAGCCCTTTATAGACTGTTTTACTATACCCTGCTCATTTTCACAATTCTTGCTTTATCCCTTTTCAAAAGTTTTAGTAATCCTTCCTTTGCTTTTAAAATCCTCTCAACTTTCTTCACAATTTATTTTCAAATGTATAAGTCTAATTCTATTCTGTTCCCCTTTTTAAGCACAGATGGATTATTTTTCCTGTGGTGTCTCTACTTCTCAATTAAATGTATATTTGTAAAATAATACAAAAATTTTCTTTTAATGTCTACCACTGCTTATCTTGAACTTAATTTTCCAATATACCTTAGCAAACTATTCCTCTTACCTATGTAATTATTCTATTTAAGTCTAAAACTTGAATTTCTTACTTAAGTTTGTCATTCTTAAACAGTATGTGAGACTTTTACATTACAATCACCCTCCCACAGTGCATCCCTTTCAATGGGGGTTTAAATAAATCCTGTTTTATCATACATGATCAGATCTAAAGTAATCTGTTCCCTGGTTGTGTCCACAACATAATGTCTCAAATACATTCCAAAAATTAGTCATAACGACTGACACTTTAAGACAATTTACTTATTATAAATGTCACAAGGATCTAGTTTGATCTTAACAATTCTTCTTTTATTGACAAAGCTGTAAAATACACTATTACTTGTCAGATTACTTTATCTTGATATCTTCCTTTAGTTTTTGCATCTTTATTGAATTTTCATGAAGGGTTTGAATGAAGAGATGAGGCTGGTACAGGAAAGCAGCACTGAACTTACTTTCTTGAATGGCAGAGCAAGGCTGGGGGGATGGATAAGCTTTTCCTGCTGCCCTTTCACATCTACATGGAACACCGTCGCAGGAAAGCAGCATCCGTCATCAAGGACCCCCACTATCCAGGCCATCATTTCTTCTTGCTGCTGCCATCGGGAAGGTGGAACAGGAGCCTCAGGACCCACTCCACCAGGTTCAGGAACAGTTATTACCCCGAAGCTATCAGACTCTTGAACCAGAGGGTATAACTCAACTTCACTCACCCCACCAATGTCCTGTTCCCACAACCTATGAACTATCTTTCAAGGCTTCTTCATTGCACGTTCTCGATTTTTACTGCTTATTTATTTATCATTATTATTTCTTTTTTTGTATTTGCAGTTTGTCATCTTTTACACATTGGATGGGAACAGTCATTCTTTGATTCTATTGTGTTTCTTATATTTACTATAAATACCTACAAGAAAATTAATCTCAGGGTTGTCACATATGTACTTTGATAATAAATTGACTTCGAACATGAACTTTGAATTTTTTTACCTTCTTCCTTTTATTTAAATAGTTGCACGTAAGTAGTGGAGATGCATGTACCTGGTGGTTCAGGTCTTGATGGGTAAGAAATCAAAATATCTGTCACTACACTCCGTTTCTAAGTTCAACATGATGTCATGAGACTGACTCCAATCTTTTGATGTAACCCATAAGTAGACAGGGGAGTCATGGGGGTAGAGCATATGAATATATAGTGAATGGAAAGCTATAGACAATCTGCCTGCAGGAGTGATTAGTTTAACTGAGTACAATTAAAGTCATTAGTTCGGCGTAACATCATGGGATGAAGGGTGTATTCTTGTGCTGTACAGTTCTATGTTCATTAGATCCGGAACCAGGTCAAACAAACAGGAACATGTGATCTCATTGATTTTAGGGTACACCTGGATAGCAACTGAAAAAGCAAGTTTCTTTTCAGCCATTTTATCCTTAATCATTTCTGAGTGACAATATATTTAAATTAAGATAAATGTTAATGTTTTCATATTTTTCTACATATTAGTACAAAGTATAGTAGTTTTTAAATGTTTTTGAATGGCAGGGACATTTAAACTGCAATCGCATCTTTGTCTACTGACAAAGCCTGTCTGGGTGCTTGGAGAGGGGGCATCTGCACCATGTCACATGAAGCTGGGTCACTACTTGCACCATACTCTCCATCACCAGGAACGCAGAGGAGCAGTGAGGTCAGTCCTGTACATCTGCCTGAGGTTAGTGTGGACACATCGGGATCATGGGTAAAATGATTCCTGGGGATGGGCTGAGTCCAATAGAATATGGTCCCTTATCTATTTTTGTGTAAGTATTTGGAGGTTAAATTTTCTAAAGTTTGCATTATATTAGTTAACTTACTTAGCATTTCTCATCCAGATTGTACTGAATTTAGTGGCTATCCTCTCACTCCGTTGATTAGTAATACTAGCTCCTCCAAGTCCTGAATGTAATCCAATGTTAACATTTAATATTTAGGACCCTTTAGAGAACATGAACATTAAAATATATAATATCATTCAAAATGACTAAAGATAAATTGATTGAAAAGAAATTTGTCTTCCCATTTTTGGTCTATTATTTCAGGCAAAAACATTTACTCTATTTTGGGTTTCTCCATATGTTTGTCATTTCTAGTTGAAGATTCAAATAGTGACATTTTATATATGGCATATTTACAGGAAAACCAAAAAAAAGCTACAATGATTTGTAAAATCTATCCTGTCTAGAGCCATCTGCTTTCTTTGGAGACCTGGAATTAGACACACTAATTATTGCAATAGTTCACCAATACAATCTTCCTCAGGGCACAGCTGTAGCTTTTATTTGTAATTGGGTTTTAACATCCATACCACAATACTTATTTCTTTGGTTGGCACATTCTGCCTTTCAGGACTAATAGAAATTCCTGGAGGAGATGACTATAGTCGGAATCAGGAAACACATACTGCATGGAGAAGATGCTGGAAACCCTTATAAGGTTGGACAGCAATGGCGGACAGAGAGAAAGGAAAGGGAATAGGCTGGTTGGTTTGTCTGGAGTGGCGGGGGCGAAGAGGAGATCTGATAGAGGCTTATAAGATTATGCAAGACATAGATAAAGTAGGCAGGGACTATCTGTTTCCCATGATTGAAATGTCCAATTCCAGAGAGCATACACTGAAGGTGAGCGGGGATAGGTTCAAAGGGGCTGTTAGGGGTCACTTTTTTCCTCAGAGAGTGGTGGATGCTTGGAATGCCCTGCCTGGTACGGTGGTAGAGGCAAATACATTAGAGGCTTTTAAGGGACATTTAAATAGGCATATAGATGTGAGATGTGAGGAAGATGGAGGGATATGGACATGGTGTAGGTAAGAGAGATTAGTGCTTAGGTGTTTTTGATATACTTTTTAGCTGGTTTGGCACGACACTGTGCATTGAAGAGCCTCTTCCTGTGCTGTACTGTTCTATGTTCTATGTAAACATTCCTGGTCAAGCTCCACCAGTTTTCTTCAGTTTTGTCTACTCAATTCTTCCCACAGATGCAGACTAAATTTTGTGCTTACAGCATTTCTTCCTCATGCTTAGTGTTTGCTTTAAGATTCATTTAGGAATTTACAGATTCCTCACACAGAACTGGTACTTCAAGCCTGCCTTTCCTTTTCATGACAGATTAGCACAACTATTCAACTTTGCTCACTACATACATTTACACGTATTAGGAGTGTGCTGAGGTGGGTCGGTCAGAGTGCTACATGAAACAACAGGAACATCAACAATTATAAAGAATTATATAAAAGTAAAATTAGAGGTTCAAGTATGAACGTGGGATAAAATGTGCGTAAGTACATAAATACCTGCATGTTTTTACAAGTATTATAAAAGTAGTTTAAGTAGTTTATTGTCTTAACTGCAGCTCAGTCCTGACCTCCAATACTACTTGTGGGCAGACTTCACGTTCTCCCTGTGACAGCAGTTTCTGTCGGGTGCTTCAGTTTCCTTCCACATCCGAGGATGTGAGGACTGGGAGGTTAACTGGCCACTGTAAATTTCCCCTAGAGTGTAACGGCGTGGTAGAATCTGGGGGGAGCTGATGGGAAAGCAGGAAGAACAAGTTACAGTAAAGATCTGTATGGGAATGGGATTGCTCTGTAAGCAGATATAGACTCAATGGGTTGAAATGGCTCCTTCTACACTGCAAAGGAATATGGAAAAAGAAGGCTGCTAAGTTATTTGTACCTTAAGTTGCTTTATCAAGCAAAACTGTAAAACTCCATCTCAGAATTTCAGATTTCTGGCCTTGAAGGGATCAGATTATTTTCGTTAAGTCCAGGCAGTGTTTTGAATGATATGTTTGTGCACGTGAAGCAAATCTCTCACTCTATGCAGTGCCCTGTAAAACTACTCAGCCTGCAATGTTTTGTTCATGTAAATTAATATTACAACCAGGGATTTTGATCAATTTAAGTGAGAATTTTTATTTGTGAATCACATGCTCCTTTTTCACAGTAGAGCCCCAAAAAAGGGAGAATTGCTAAGGATAAAAAAATAAAAATCCAAAACCTGAAATATCAGCAATTCAAAAATATTCATCCCTCTTTGCTCAGTACTTAGTTGAGCCCCCTCTCGCGATTATTACAGTCAGTAGTCTTTTTAGATAATTCTCTATCAGTTTTGCACAAAGTGATGGAGCAAGACTTGCCCACTCCTCCTTGAAAAATTGCTCAAGCTGTGCGCTAGGTTAGTTGGGGAGCAGTGATGGACAACTTTCTAGTGGTCTTACAAAAGATATTTGATCAGGTTAAGGTCAGGATTCTCTGGACCACTTAAGGACATCAATTTTCTTCATTTGAAGCCACTCTGTTGTTGCTCTAGCAGTGTGCTTAGGGTCATTGTCCTGCTGAAAGTTGAATTTCCTTCCCACTTTAAACTTTCTGGCAGAGGTTAGCAGGCTTTAATCTAGGATCTCCCTGTATTTAGCTGCATTCATCTTTCCATCAATCCTAACCAGAATTCCAGTTCCTATTGCTGCCCGTCAATCCTAACCAGATTTCTAGTCCTTACTGCTGAAAACCATCTCCACAGCATGATGCCACATCCACCATATTTTACAGTAGGGATGGCATTAACTGGCTGATGTGTAATGCTTGGAGAGTTATGCCACACATACTGCTTAAGAGTTGAGACCAAAAAATTCTACTTCAGTCTTATTCAACCACAAGACCTTCTTCCACATCCTTTATAGCATCTTCTAAGTCAGAGGATCCCTCCCTGCGGTCCATGAACTCCTCAGTTAATGGTGGGGTCAATGACATATAACAGGTTGGGAATCCCTGTCCTAAGTGAAGCTTTGCAAAGTCTTTACGGGCAAGGATATGCTTTACTGTTCAGCTAGGGCTTCTTCCTTGCCACTCTTCCATTAATACCCTTTTTGTGCAATGCCTGAAGAGATTGTGGAGCCATGAACTTTGTCTCCAGTTATAGCCACACTGACTTCTGCAGCTCACTCAGAGTGACCTGACAACACAGTACAGTACCCTCTCTTATAAGTGCCATTCTACTGAAGCCACTGTTTGGAGGGGCAGCCTGACTTACTTTATTGTCGCCAAAGAATTGATACTAGAGAGTACAATCATCACAGCGATATTTGATTCTGCGCTTTGTGCTCCCTGGAGTACAAATCGATAGTAAACAGTAAAAATTTAAATTATGAATCATAAATAGAAAACACAAAAGGAAAAGTAAGGTAGTGCAAAAAAAAATGAGAAGCAGGTCCGGATATTTGGAGGGTACTTAGGCAGCGTGGCTGTGGTTTAATATCTTTTCCACTTTTTTATGATGGACTGCACTGAGCTCTGAGGTATGCTCAGTACCGTTGAGATGGTCTTGTACCATTGCCAAGATTTGTGTTTCTCTATTATCATTTCCCTGACTTGCCTTGAATGCTCTTTTGTCTTCATTTTGGTTTGGTTTGTTGAAAATCTACCATATAGTTAGACCTTACAAGAAAGTATTTATTCAGGCGATCCTCCAATTTTCGACATCAACAAATTGGGTGAGTTGGTAAAGTAATACTTTCCTCAGGTGCAATATACAGTTAGCACAGTAATTACACAGGGGTGTTTTCTTATACAGCCTCAGCATTTTGATTTTAAATTTTTTGTAATATTGGAATTTTTCTTTTGATTTGACATGATGCATGATGTTTTGCAGATTAGCTAAAATATCCTACTTCAATATATTTTAAATTTTGAAAATGAGACAGTACAATGTGAAAATAGTTGTGGGGCTGAATACTTTTTCAAGGCACTGTATCATTGCTGTTTTTTGGAGCTCACTTACTTTCAGTGTGACAGCAGCTGCCTTGATAATGAAATCATTCACAGAGACCTTGATGTCATCTAGAAGAAAAAAAACAGTGAAATCAATGAGAATGGAGAGATTTACTTTGACGGAGATGCAGCTTTTCATTAATGCAGTGCTTGAAAAAGGACATTGCAATGCTAATGTCTGCACAGATCCCTACTCTGTTGTTGCAAATGGTGTCCAGGCAGATGTGACACTCCTTTAGCTTGCTGAGAATCAAGGGCATTAGTGTATTAAAGATTCTATACAATAACTGAGCTTCATGCTGTGGCTAATGTTACAGTGAATGACGGCATGTGTTCCTTTTAAATTCCATTTATATTGCACGGTACTTTTTAAAATGCATTTACGGTGAAAAAAATATTTTCAGAGGTTTCAAAATCAATTATAAAAACATTCCATAATTTAGATTGCCATTGGGTGGTCAGGATACACCAAAAATAGCATCTGTTGCTTTTTGTGGCATTGTAAAAGCAAAATACTGCAGATGCCGGAAGCTTCAGCAGGTCCAGCATCATTTTTGGGGAGAGTGAATGAGTCAGGTCACTGACCTTTCTAAATGGGAGATTAGATGGTACAAGGTGAATGTGGTTAGTAATGGGACAAATAATGGAGGAGGTGTAGGTGCTAGGAGGAAGTGGATGTGGAATAATTGTCTAAAATTACTAGAGGAATCATGAATTCATATTATCTTACATTGTTTAATTTGATGGCACATTTAGAAGGCTGAAATGTGCCTAGTCAGAAAATGAGGTGCTGTTGCTAAGGCTTAATGGAGCTTTTGTGGAAAGATGCTGAGATCAGAGATGTCAGAGCCAGAGAAGGACTGAAGGACAGGTAAATGCAAGCTCAAGGTCACAATGCAGATTGACTGCAAGTGCTTTGGAAAAGAGTCAGTTGATGAATGCTTCTTAATTAAATTGTAAATCCATGCTCTTACATTAGTGCAAAGCTAGAATTATAATAACACAGACACTAGTTCTACAGCAGGATGTCTATTGACTTGCTATCATACACAGTGGGCTGTGAGGTCCTAGATCTAACCTACTGCCTGCCCACAGATAGTCAAAGAAATTAAGGCAGGAATAAGAATTATGAAAAATAAAAAAAACATAATTAAAAGAGATTAATATACAAACAAGCAAGTAAAGGAATTAGTTTTAAGTAAAATAAGTTACCTCTCCACAGTGTCAATACATCCTAAAGAATAGATCATAATTGATATAATAGCCCTCATTGCAAGTACTGCTCCACTGCTGGATAGAATGGACAGTTCAGCAGCAGAGCAGAGAGTCAGAAATGCTGGCATTGTCCCTTTAGCTTATCACATGAGTCAGCTTTCTGAGGTTGGTTAGAGTTAACATTGGATATCGCATCCTCGCGCTCTACGTACACAAGCCTGGGTAGTATGATATAGAGAGCAAGCAGTGTTGTCCATGTAACAAGCTCCCCCTCACCACGCTCCAAAGGAACCCAAAGGAATGGCAGAGACCGATACAGTTTTGGTACCAGCAGCATCGCAGGAGTTGCCAGTCAGCAATAAACTCAATGTAGGACTGCCTTGGGGACTCCCTCAGATTTTTCCCTCAGGGTTTACTCCCAAAGCCTTCCCCATAAGTAGCTATAGCCGCAAGGCAGCGGAAGTTTGAGATTAGATTCCTCTGTCTCCGAGATGAGCTGCCAACCACAACCAACGAGCCCCAACTGCCCGAAGCGACTGTTTTAAGGCACCAATAACTGCCTTTGCCCTGTCTTGTCAGTAGAAACAGATCTGCTGGGCTTTGTAGATAAGATACACATGAAGGTCAGGAGCCAGAGGTGCACGCCATTTAATAGGTAGTGGAGTTTGTCCCCATAACCAGCCCTGGCTATTACAGTTTTATTCACCCAATAAAGCCATCATACTTATCTTCAAACCTTATAAAACTGTGACAAATTCTGGTTTAAGCAGTAGACCTCAAGAAACTTGCAAGTAGTGCACAGGAGAAGTCACGTCCAGAAATAACAAAAATGTGGTGGAGGCTTTGGACGTTACATACTGTAACGTTTTAGAAATAAACCAGCAGCAAGAGATTTCACACTGAGTCATGTTTTAATGTTAAAACCACTATCTTTATTAGTATCTACTTATAATATAGTAACTTAACCAAGATAAACAAATGTTAACAGTGTTATATGTGTATATGTGTGTAATATAGCTCCCAAGCTAAGTTAAGCTTGGGGAAACAAAGCTTAGAGCCTTGAGATGGTAAAGTAGGAAAGTTGAGTTCATCCACAGAATAAATTGTAAGAGAGAGATATTTGTAATCCAGAGTAAATGTAGAGAGAAGGCAATTACGTCAAATTCCACAGGTTCCACGATGGTAATTGATAAATGTCAGTTGTCGAAGATCCTCCATCACATACGAATTACCACCAGAGTGATCTGTCACAGGGATGTCGTCTTCAAGGGGTTACCACATAACATACCCAGGCAAGGGTTAACTTCGAGAGGTCTCACAGGACATTTCTTAATCCACTCCTATGGATTATACAAAGTGACAGCCATACATTCGATGGGCACTAGATCAATAATCAACCCACCCCTGTGGGCATAAGAGAGTTTCGAACCATCGCAGTGACCAGCTGAAGTTTTCTCTGCTGGTCGCCTTCTCTTTTTCTCTCTCTTCTGACTTCTGACCATGACTGTCTGTGTCCTTGTTTTAAAGTTAAACAAGCTGCGAGTCAGTCAGTGAACAACATCATAGTCCTGCCTCATTTAGGCGCTCTTACGGTAACAGTCCACAGTAAGCAAAACCTGTGGGTTCGTAACACTGATATTAGGAAGATAACGAGTCAATGAATTTTGGCAAAGTGGAAAGAAACAATCAGAATTTAGACTTTAAAGATCAATTCAGAGTTGAATGGAGTGACTTAAGGGCTGCTTAGTTTGAACTATGTATGCAATCTCCATTTCAGGCTTAATCTACGGTTTAAATTTGAAAAGAAACCATTGACCAAGTGTACTCCAGTCTAAACCGGGCAACCAGGAATAAAGAACAGTTGCTCAATCTTTTGTCTTTATGGGTGTTGTGTTCATGCATCAATGAATCCCTCTGGTCACACATGATTAAATTTATTTTTTCATAAATTTCTGAGGATTTCAAGTTAACATGTATCTATTAATGACAGTGTCCTCTGATATTAGACCTATAAAAGCTACAGGCTTATAAAGTATGAGAAAACAAGACAAAGTAATAAAGAATTGCCTCAGCTTTTAGGGCTAGCATGCAAGGACTCAGGGCTTTTATGGCCCAGCTACTTCAACATAGCCACAATCCAGCGAGAAGTGTGGAGAAAGCCTGCTGAGAGAGAATAGTGGGGAGGAGACAGACAAGTGGTAGAAGATAGTAGTTCTAACAATATACAAATATTGGAACTGTAGAACCACATAATGGTTAAAATGCTATTGTAAAGTTACTTTTGGAAAGAAATCACTTCAATTTAAAAGTCGTAGCAGGGAATAGTTGATGAAAATGCGGGGACAATAAAAAATGTGATGAATGTAAGATTGGAGTAAATATTGTTGACAGCTGGTACTGACGTACGAGGCCAAGAGGCATACATGGACAGGGACTTCATGGTTTCCCTGTTATCCAGAAAACTCAGGAGCAAATGGTGAATATTGTGACAATCCTTTGGAAATTAAATTTATGCCAAAAAGGACAGTGGCAAAAGAATATTACACAAATGCATTATCAGGAAACTAGAACATTAATACACTGAGGGTGCCCATATTGTGAACAGTTGAGGCAAAAAACCCTCTACTGTCAGATATGTGAACAATTCATGAACACTACCTCATTATTTGTTTTTGCACTAATTACTTTGTAACTTGTAGTAATTTTATGTCTTGTACTGTACTGCGCTGCCAAACAAAATAATTCATGATGTTGATCTGTGATAATGGATGAGATTCTGATTGTAAAAGGAATTTGCTAAAATTTTATTAAAAAGAGGAAAATTTAATCAGTTGGACAGTCAGCATGGATCCAGAATAGACTAAAACAGTCAAGTGCAGAGAAACATCATTGAAGTCACAGTGTGCCAAATTATTTGTTACTCTGCTGTAATTTGCCAAGATTTTGAGATTATTCAAAGTACTTGTCTTCTTTATAAATTACCTATAATTCTTTGAACTCTGCAATTAATTTATGTCATAAATGTTTCTGACGACAGTTCACATTTTCACTGAATTGCTAAAACAAGCCCAGGCCTGAATCAGCAGGTTCAAACTGTATTAACCAAGCTCGGAGGACCGGCACAGGCCGTAAAATTATTGCAAAAGGCGAAATACAATGTACTTAGATGAGATTCTATTAATGTCTTTACCAAAGGAGTAGGGTCAAAATTTTAAACAAAACTATGTATATACTACAAAATATGCACTATTAGTGGTATAACATTAATTGATAATACTCAATTCAAAGTAAATTTATTATCAAAGTATGTACACAGAATACAACTGTGACCTTCACCCTCTCACAGGCAATCATGAAACAAAGAAATGCCATGTAACCTGTTCAAGAAAACATCAAGACACCCAACATGCGAAAAAAGAACAAATTGTGCAAACAGCAACAAGCAGGCGAACATCACATAGAATATCAAGCATCAGATCAGCAGTGCAGTAGTATTCAGTTTTAGTTCAGATCAGCGCTGTGTCACTTATCCACTGCTGTTTGTAGATCCATTCCTTGCCAAAGCATCAATCACTCCGATCAACCCGCTCAAAAGCAGTAAAAATAAAGAGTAACCAGAATCCAGGACGTATGCAATATGAACCTCAAACTCCCCAAAGCGGGTCCACAACCATGCCGATCAATCCTTGCCGCATAGAACCCAAAGCTCTAGCATTTCCCTCCGACAGCAGTTAACCAAACACTTGATTGTCCTCTGCTCGTGTTCTCATCGACTTCAACCCTACTTGACGCATCAATCAATAGAGTTGATCATGGACTCGCACCCCACCAGGCCGGACACTGCACCAAAACTCATTGAACTTTCTTGGAGACAGCAAAGTGCTAGGTCACTCAACTGACCCCAAAACACACCATCAAAATGTAAATCCCAGGTTCTAATCACATGCAGCTTAGCAGTAGAATCATATCTGAAAGATGAAGCAAAAGAAGTAGTTTGTGAACTGTCTGCAGAATGTCACTGGTGATCGTGTTGTTCACTGGCACCATCTTGATTAAGCAGTTACCAGATGTACTAGTTTAAAATGTCCTATGTTTTGGGTGGTGGGGTCAAGATACGTCTTTACCAAAGGAGGTGTAAGGCACTCCTTCCCTCCTCTAGGCTACAGGTCACTCTTGGGCAAGGAGCCCTGATCAGGGTCGTGTGAAGCCATGGGACTAGGTGGTATCTGGTCATTTGAGCAGCTGGTGTATCTCTCAAGTTCTAATTATGCGGCCAATGATGACAGGCAGACAATCATTGAAGAGTACCAATGAAGACACTGCCCAGAAGAAGGTGATGGCAAAGTACTTCTGTCAAAAAACTTGCCAAGAACAATCATGGTCAAGACTATGATCATTCACATCATACCACATGGCACATAATGTTGATGATGATGTTTGTGCTGGTAGAGAAAGATCATTAATATCTTTTAAACAAGCACCAGCAAAGGAGACACAGGAGACCACAGACGCCGCAAACTGGAGCAACATAAAGTCATGGAGGAACTCAATGAGTCAGTCAGCATCTCTGGAAGGAAATGTCCATCTTTGACACCTCCTTCCCATTTCTTGATCTCTCTGTTTCCATCTCAGGAGACAGATTATCCACTTACAAGTAAACTCATTGACTCCCACAGCTACCTTGACGACAACTCTTCCCACTTGTCAAGTGCAAAGATGCCATTCTTTTTTCTCAGTTTACCAGTCTCCACCACATCAGTTTTTGTGATGAGGCTTTCCACCTCAGGACACTGGAGTCCAGATGAAGGGTCTTGACCTGAAACATCAGCAGTCGATTTCCCTCTATCGATGATGCCAGACTCACTGGATTCCTCCAGCACTTTGTGTACCAGGATTTGATGCCCAACGTTTAGCTTTGTTTCTTTTAGCAGTACATGTTATTTTCCATTTATATACAAGACTTGGAACCTGGCAATGCTTGTTGTGGAAGACCTGGGTCTTGTCATACTGAAGGAAATGATTTGCAGCAAATGGAAGCACAGTCATAGGATCACAGTGTTATACAGTGCTGAAGTCCAACTCACCCATGCAAACCAAGTAGCCTATTTTCGCTAGTCCCATTTGGCTGTATTTGGTCAATATCCTTCTAATCCTTTCACATCCACGTCCTCAACCAAATATCTGTAAAATTCTCTAATTGTACTCGCTTCTACTATTTATTCTGGCAGCTTCTTCAATATACTCACCATGCTCTGTGTGAAGAAGTTATCCTTCAGATCCTTTCCAAATATTTTGCTTTAAACCCAAGCCAACTACTTTTAGATCCATACCCTGGGAAAAAAAACTGCGAATGGTCACCTTATCTGTAACCCTCATGATTTTATAAACCTCTAGGTGGTTACCCCTCAGCTTCCTTCACCTTTGGTAAAAAAAAATCCCAGCTCATGAAGTCTCGTCTTATAACTCAATCCCTCCAGTCCCAGCTATATCCTTGTAAATCTTTCTTGTACGCATTCCTGCTTAATGACATACAGTATTCCCAATGTGGTCGCCTTGTACAACTGAAGCATGACGTACTCAATGCTTTGACCGATGGAGATGAATGTAGCATTGCTGAAGAATCTGCACCTAGGTACATGAGTACATTCCTTAAAGGAGTAGGACTATGATATTTTGAAGCTTTGGCTAGGGGCCTAAAGGCAAAGATGAATTCAAAGATGAATGCCACACTCAAATGCATGGTAGAAAAAGAATACCTGCAAACAGCAGAGACCCCATATGTACATCAGATAATAGCAGAGGCACAGCAGAGAAAAGAAGCCCAAGGACAGTGGACAAGTTTGTTGGAAGTACTTTGTTATTTCCCACATCACAGATGGTTAATATCCTACTTATTGATATTGAAGCTTTCTGTACACTGACATACATTGTCGCAGTTAGGAACAAATGCAACCATCCAAAATAATTTGAAGTTCTTTAGAGTTTGAGAAGAAACTGAAAAAATCATTTGTCTTTGTTTCTTTTTCCAATATGTCCAAGACTGATATTTGATTAGTTTTCTCCATTGGAAAATTAACACATTTCGTGGCCTCTTTTCTTTTCAAACTAGGTGGAGGTGCACACAGAATAGTGTAAAGAAAGAGAAGTGAAGAGCACCAGCCTGCAAAATATATTTTAAAGCCAGGAATAATGGGCAATACTTGATTTTAAAGTTTAAAAAAACTGATTAAACCCTGTTTAAAATGATTCAGAGAAAGTAGATAAACTGTTAAATATTGTTTTGTGAGCATTCTCCTTCCTCACCAACTTTATCAGGAAACTTTTGTAGCTCTATTTGGTCCATTCTCTAATTTCCGACCACTGATTTCTAAACAAAAATAAAATACAACTTGGTTTGAAAATAGTGACAAGCAGAAGTATAAAAGCCTCAGTGAGGCTGCTAACTTCAGGCCACATTTAGTTTAATAGTGTCTGAGGTAGAAAGGACACAAGGCTTGATGGAGGGTGAGATTCAAGTCAAACACAATCTAAAAACAAGAGGGGTTTGGGGTATTACACCAAATTTGAATCTGTGTAACTACGTGGTCACATGGAATCTCATGTATATGGGCAACACCTAGTCTAATGGTACGTGAGACATAAACTCAGACATGATCTAAGTGCGTGAGAGAGCTCACAGATAAATTAATGGTGTATGAGATACAGGGTCACATACGATTTTGTGGGTGTGATGTGTTGCATTTTCTTAGGCTTAGTTCAGGTCCACTCTTAGCAATAAAGAGTAATTTTAAAATGGCATCGGGAACCAGGACTCTAAAACAGTTTAATATTAGAATCTCTACATTTTTCAAAGGTAATTCTTCAACTAATTGTCAGAAGCCCTCTGTTGGTCAGGGTCGGCCATGAATGTTATGTCCTATCTTGCCAGTATGCAACCCAGGGCAGTACGATACGGAGAGCAAGCTGTTGTCCATGCAGCAGCAGCAGCAGCATTGCAGAAATAGCCAATCGACATTGAACTCAGCATCTTAAGGACTCCAGCTCTGGAGTTTTACTCAGGTTTTACTCCTGAAGCCTTGCCTATGAGAGGGTATAGTTGAAAGGCAGCACAGTTTTGAGATCAGAGTTTTTCTTCTCCAAGATGAGCTGCCAACCACGGTTGACGAGCCCCATCTGCCCGAAACTAAATTGTCAATTTGAAATGAAGTAAAGATCTCTTGAGACAAAGAATGGTCTCTTAACCTTGATCCCGAGCTGCTTATAGGTATGTGCTCTAGAAAACAAAGGTTATCCCAAGCACATACCATTGATTAAAAAGGAAACATTAAACTGCCTAACAAAGGAAAAGAGTAATTATGTCCACACAAGTCAAGGAGAGCCAAATTTGTGCTCGAAAAACTCTCTGTTTAGCTCCTGACTGAACAGTGTTCAACATAAGCATGCAGCTCCAGAAGTAAGTACAAGGGTTAACTTGATAATGTGGTTTCATTAAGACTCACACTGGATGACTACGTGCCTGTAACAGAGATGAAACAAAAATCTCAAAGGCACTAATGATAAGACATTCACATGTGACTATTTTCTCAGCTGAAACTCAGTGCTCAGGTTTGCTAATAATCTCTTGGCTCAAACTGCCTATTGTAATCCTATTTCCAACAAGCGGTGTACTAATACAGAACGTTATATCAGGGGAACCTTTAAACTAGAAATCTGTGAGAAGATGGGTGAATCCATTCCATACCAAAAATTTTAAACATCTTGGTTACTTGGCCATACTAAAAAGCAGCATGCTGTGGAGTGCAAATTTATCTTATGCTTTCTGAGATTTGTCTTTACTTGATAAAAGTCCACTTCTTCAGAGAACGAAGATCAAAAGCCACATGGCATCTCTGGTTACACAGCAAGAGTGGCAGGGGCCAAGTAGTAAGTGATCTTCTTGCTTAATGGATTTATTTAGTGCATGGCATGGTGGTGCAAGCTTCGTTATAGCAAATGACAACCTGGGGTTTTTAAGACACAGTATTTCACACTTTTGGCTGACAATATCAAAATCAAATTTTAATTGGAGGATTATTTTTTGAAAGATGTAGATGTCACTGGATAGGCAGGTTTGCAACGAGAAGATGATTATCCAACATCTTCAAATGCGTACTGAAGGTATTCCTACAATGATGCTGAGGAGAATTCCAGGAACTTGAACTAGAATTCGTGATCTGAGGTTTGTAGGACTAGCTTGATCCAAAAGCTACAACTGACTTCTCATGAGTTTATTATTGTCCCGTGTGCTAAGATACAGTGAAAAGCTTTTGACAGATCATGCCATTACAGGTACATCACAGTAGCAAAAAGAAAACAGAATGCAGGATATAGTATAGTGTCACAGTTATGGAGGAAGTGTCATATGCAATTACAGAGCTTAGGTAGACAAATCAAGTACAAACACCATGGCATGCTAGACTGAAGATCAAGAGTTCATCTTGTAGAATCTCACCAGCATATGTTGTGAAATTGGTTTTGCGGCAGCAGTACATTGCAACAGATAATAATAAAAACTGTGAATTATGTATACACATACATAAAAGTTAAATTAAATAATCAGTGCAAAAACAGTAGTGAGGTAGTGTTCATGGGTTCAGTGTCCATTGAGAAATCTGACAGCAGAGTGGAAGTAGCTGTCTCTGAATTATTGAGTGTGTACCTCATTTAGGGTCTGAGATGTCCATTCAGGAGTCTGATAACAGTGGTGTAGAAGTTGTCCTTGAGCCTGGTGGCATGTTTTCAGGCTTTTGTATCTTCTGCTGATGGAGAGGGGAGAAGGGGGTGGGATCGGTCTTTGATTATGCTGGCTGCTTTTCTGAAGTAGCATGAAGATAGACAGAGCCCCTGTAGGGGAACACACACAAAATGCTGGTAGAACACAGCAGGCCAGACAGCATCTATAGGAAGAGATACAGTCGACGTTTTGGACCGAGACTCTTCGTCAGGACTGAAACGTCAACTGTATCTCTTCCTATAGATGCTGCCTGGCCTGCTGTGTTCTACCAGCATTTTGTGTGTGTTGCTTGAATTTCCAGCATCTGCAGATTTTCTTATGTTTGCCCTGTGGGGGAAGCTCGTTTGTGTGATGGGCTGGATTGTATTCACAGCTCTTTAATTTCTTATGATCTTAGGCAGAGCAGTTGCTATGCCAAGCTGTGATTCATTCTGATAGGATGCTTCTATGGTGCATCTGTAAAAATTGGTATACGAGTCAAAGGGAATGTGTCAAATATTCTTACCCTTCTCAAGAAGTAGAAGCATTGATGTACTTCTTTGATCATAGCATCCACTTGGCTGGGCCAGGACAAATTGTTGGTGATAATTACATGCAGGAAATTAAAACTCTTAACTACTCCCAGCTCAGCACCATTGATATAGACAGGGGTGTATACTCTACCCTGTCTAACTAAACCATACACCTTGTTTAACAGTAATAAAGAAGGGGTCTCAATGGAACAAGGACAATGGCCCAAATAAATACATCTTCACTGATCTATGTTACAAAACTAACATTTGGACTGGATCTTCTGCTCCTTGTACGGATAGGCTGAAGCAAGCAAAGTCGATGCGGCCACCTCTTCAGCTAAAATCAATTCTTAGTTACAACTTCAGCAATAGTCAAATAACTACACATTCTTACACACGGAATAAGGTGTACAAACTCATGGTGCAATTAGAGATTGTTCGGTATCATGTTGTGGGCATCACTGAGTTGTGGCTGAAAGGAGGCATAGTTGGGAGCATAGCATCAAAGGATATTCTTTGTATCGAAAGGACAGACAGGAAAGCATAGGCAGTGGCATAGCTCTAATGAGTCTGCTCTGCTATTCCATCATGGCTGATCCCAGATCCCACTCAACTCCATACACCTGCCTTCTCGCTATATCCTTTGATGCCCTGACTGATCAGGAAACAATCAACTTCTGCCTTAAATATACCCATGGACTTGGTCTCCACTGCAGTCTGTGGCAGAAATTCACTACTCTCTGGCTAAGAAAATTCCTCCTTATCTCTGTTCTAAAAGGTTGCTAGTTAATTTTTACGTTGTGCCCTCTAGTTCTGGATTACCCCACCATAGGAAACATCCTCTCCACATCCACCCTATCTAGTCCTTTTAACATTCGGTATGTTTCAATGATATCCCTCCACATTCTTCCTCCACAAGCTGCCAAATGCTCCTCATATGTTAACCCCTTCGTTCCCGGAATCATCCTCGTGAACCTCCTCTGGACTGTCTCCAATGATAACACATCCTTTCTGAAATATGGGACCCAAAACTGCTGACAATACTCCAAGTGTAGCCTGACTAGTGTCTTATAAAGGCTCAGCATTATCTCTTTACTTTTATATTCTATTCCCCTTGAAATAAATGCCAACATTGCATTTGCCTATATCCCACCGACTCAACCTGTAAATTAACTTTCTGGCAGTCTTGCATATGAGGACTCCTAAGTCCCTCTGCATCTCTGATGTTTGAACTTTCTTCCCATTTACATAATAGTCTGCACTATTGTTTCTTTTACCAAAATGCATTATCGTACATTTCCCAACGCTAATCCATCTACTACTTTTTTGCCCATTCTTCCAATTTGTCTAAGTCTTGCTGCAATCACATTGCTTCTTCAGCACTACCTACCCCTCCACCTATCTTTGTATCATCTGTAAACTTTGCCACAAGACCATCAATTCCATTATCAAATCATTGACAAACAATGTGAAAAGTAGTGGTCCCAATACTGACCTCTGAGGAACACCACTAGTCACCGGCAGCCAACCAGCAAAGGCCCTCTTTATTCACACTCGCTGCCTCCTGCCTGTCCGCCATTCCTCTATCCATGCTAGTATCTTTCCTACAATGCCATAGGATTTTATCTTGTAATACAGCTACGTGTGGCACCTTATCAAATGCCTTCTGAAAATCCAAGTAAATGACATCCACTGTCTTTCCTTTGTCCACCCTTCTTGTTACTTCCTCAAAGAACTCTAACAGATTTGTCAGGCAAGATTTCTCTTTACAGAAACCATGCTGATTTTGACTTATTTTATCATTAGTCCTCAAAGTACAGTCGGCCCTCCTTATCCGCAAGGGATTGGTTCTGGGACCCCTCGCGGATTCCATAAAACGCGGATGCTCAAGTCCCTTATTCAACCTGTCTAAATTTGGTGGACCTTAGGACCCAGCGGAACCCCGGACCTTATTTAACCTGTCTCAGTGTAGTGGACGTTAGGACCCGGCGGTGGAGCTCTGAATCCACAGTGTTTCTGTTCACGAAAATAATCACTATTTAAAATAAAGTGGAAATAATAAAGCGATTGGAAAGAGGTGAAATGCCATCGGTCATTGGAAAAACATTAGGCTACAGTGGGTCAGTGAATGGAATAATCTTAAAGGATAAACTGAGAAAGGCCCTGCCCGATGAAAGCTACAATTATTACAGGTGTCCCCCGCTTTTCGAGCGTTCGCTTTACAAAACCTCACTGTTACGAAAGACCTACATTAGTACCCTGTTTTCGCTTTCAGAAGGTGTTTTCACTATTATGAAAAAAAAGCAGCGCGCGAAAAAATCAGTGTGTGAAAAAAGCAGCGTGCAATAAAAGGCAGCGCGCCCCGAGCAGCTGCTCTCCCCGGATTCGGAACGGTATTGCTTTAATACGTGCCTGTGAGCAGCCGTTTGCAAGATGAGTTCTATGGTATCAGAAAAGCGTAAAAGAGCTCGTAAGTGTGATACACTTAGCCTAAAACTAGACATAATTAAGCGTTTCGATCGTGGTGAACGAAGTAAGGACAAAGTGAATTTGGCTTGTGGAAGCTGACGAAGATGATGTTGAAGAGGTTTTGGCATCCCATGACCAAGAACTGACAGATGAAGAGCTGATGCAATTGGAAGAAAAAAGGATAACAATCGAAACCGAATGAGTAATGATAAAGTACGACTTTAATTTTGAAAGGGTATGTCGGTTTAGGGGATATTTGCAGGATGGTTTGAGTCTTTACAAAGAACTGTGTGATAGAAAAATACGCGAGGCTTAGCAGTCAAGCAAGCCTTCCAAATCAGCCACAGCAGATGACGAACCTCAACCTTCGACATCGAAGCAAGCAGTCATAGATGAGCTGCCTGCTCTAATGAAAACAGACGACGAGATGACACCCCAGTGTCCTACCACGCCAACCCCCAGGCCACGGACAGATACCGATTCGCGGAGAATGCAACGGTAGCTGGGAGGCATACAGCACATCTTTAAGAAAAAAGCCGAAATAAACATGCTAATTAAGTAGGTGCCGCCAACACGTAATTGTCAGCCCAGATCAGAGACGACACAATCGGAAATCGGCACTGATGTGGGCCGACAATTACGTGCTGGGCGGCACCTAATTAATTAGCATGTTTGTTTCGGCTTTTTTCTTAAAGATGTGCTGTGTGCCTCCCGGCTACCGCTGTAGCCCTGCGTGCTTCGCGGCAATGTATCGCTCGGCGCCCTGGAGGATGGGGGTCACTGCACTACCCAACCTGCAACGACTCAAGTCTAACACACCATCATCAGTGTGCTCGGCGCTGAAACAATTCCGGTAAGTGATACTACACTGTACATACACTATTTCTACTTTATATTGGCTGTGTATTTTTACGTGTTATTCGGTATGATTTGGCAGCTTCATAGCTTAAAGGTTACTGGAGAGCGCTTGTGCCGTGTTTCTGCCAACAGCGCTTGCGTGAGATTTTCACTACGGAGAACAGTTCAGTAATGATTGTGGAAAAGTATTTCTACTTTATATAGGCTGTGTATTTATCATATCATTCCTGCTTTTACTATATGTTACTGTTATTTTAGGTTTTATGTGTTATTTGGCATGATTTGGTAGGTTATTTTTGCGTCTGCGAATGCTCACAAAATTTTCCCATATAAATAAATGGTAATTGCTTCTTTGCTTTACGACATTTCGGCTTACGAACCGTTTCATAGGAACACCCTACCTTCGAATGGCGGGGGAAACCTGTACTAAGCAATGCAGTGGTTTAATTATTGGGTTTTGGGGTTTGGGTTTTTGATCCTCCATATCAACCTGGCACGGATGGAGAGCATGCTCAGGAGCGGTCTGTCACTGGATGGAACGCAGGAATTTCCATTCCCAAGCCCAGCACTGAAAGTTTCTTAAGTGTTTTATATGCATAGAAAGGTAAAATATATACTATATACTAAGACAAACATTTGACTAACGCTAAATAATACTGGATGTACCTGTTCTGACTTACTTAGTGAGAGAACTTCTGTTTTTTTTCCGACCCCGATCCACGATAACATACGCACATCCTCCCGTATACCTTAAATCATCTCTAGATTACTTATAATACCTAATACAGTGTAAATGCTGTGTAAAATAGTTGTTATGCTGCATTGTCTAGGGAATAATGACAAGCAAAAAAAGTCTGTACATGTTCAAACAACAAGTGCTGGAAGAGCACTTCCGGGTTTTCTCGACTCGCGGTTGGTTGAATTCGTGCATGCGGAACTCGCGGATAAGGAGGGCCAACCGTGCCTTGAAACTTCATCATTAATAATTGATTCCAACACTTTCCCAATGACTGAGGTTAGGCTAACTGGATTAAAATTTCCTCTTTTATCTTCCTTCCTTCTTAAAGTGTGGAGTGACATTTATAATCTTCAAATCCTCTGGGACCATGCCAGAATCAAGCGATTCTTGAAAGATTATGACCAATGGATCCATTATCTCCTCAGCACCCAGGGATGTAGTCCATCTGGTCCACTGTAAGACCTTTCAGTTTGCCTAGCAGTTTTTACTTTGTAATAGCAACGGCACCCATTCCTGCTCTGACACTTACAGACCTCTGACACACTGCTAGTGTCTTCCACAGTGGAGATTGATGCAAAGTATACATTAAATTCATCTGTCCTTTCCTTGTCCCCCATTAGTACTTCACCAGTGCATTTTCCAGTGGTCCAATGATAACTATCATCTCCCCTTTTCTCTTTATATAACTGATAATAATTTTAGTATCCTGCTTTATATTATTATATTGATTAGTTAACCCTCATATTTCATCTTTTCCCTTCCTATAGCTTTTTTAGTTGGTTTTTGTTGGATTTTAAAAGCTTCCCAATCATCCAACTTCCCACACACTCTTGCTACCTATTATGCCCTTTCCTTAGCTTTTATGCAATCCTTAACTTCCTCTGTCAGCCATGGTTGCCTACCCCTGTCATTTGAGAACTTCTTCCTCTGTGGGACATATCTATCCTGTGCCTTGTAAACTAGCTGTTTTCTTTGTTTCATTGGCCCCCTACCAGAAGTCGCTGAGATTCACCAGTGCCATCTTAAACCAGAGATGAGATCTTGCTTGTCTCCCCTCATACATTATACATAGTTCCTTGCTTTGACAACATCCATTACCCCCATATAAGTGTTTCCGTGAAATGCAAGTCCCTATTTGTGAGTAATTTCAACTGTCATTTGCAAATGACACATAATATGTATTTAACTTGGTTTATAAGATTGAATTGCTTGGTAACTTGTACAGATAGTACAAGGACATGAAATTAATTTTCATGCAATGCTGATCATGCCAATCCAGTTAAAATGTGCTATTTTATTGAAACTAACATTGTGTGAACCAATCTACAGCCTTCCGATTCAAACAAGCAATTGAGTTTCATTTTTTTAGCACTTATGCCAATTGTCTTTTTAGATTTTCAGACTAGTATGTTGTTTTCTTTCTCAACATCACTCTCAAGGAATCTTTTCTCATTCACTAAACCCTCATCGCCAGTCTTTCACCTCACATTTTTTACTCCTGTTATGCACCACATAATGGGACAATCTTGCATTGTCTTCTTTCCACAACTTGATATCTTATGATAAAAAGTCATTGACTTGAAACAGTAAATTCTCCTCTCCTTAGATGCTGCCTGACCTGCTGAGTGTTAGTTGCATTTTATGCTTTTATTTCATATTTTCAGCATTGGCAGTATTTTGCCTTTATACATAATGCAAAATAAGAGTCAAAATAAGCTTGGCATACATACAAATTCAACGCAAGACCTGATCCAAAATAGGTTTTTAGATTTATGATAGAGGAATCTGGGGATCCAAGTCCAAAACTCCTTGAAAATTACTGCACTAGTTGATAGGGTGATAACAAAGGTATCTTCATGCTGACCTTTAGTAACTGAGGAATTGAGTTCAGGAGTCAGGAAGTTATGTTGCAGGTTAGGTCACATCTGTAGCTTTGGCATTAGGGAAGAATGCCAAAGCTTTGGAGGGGGTGCAGAAGAGATTTACCAGGATGGTGCCTGGATTAGAAGGCATGTGGTAAAGGAGAGATTAGGCAAACAAGTTGTTTTCTCTAGAGCGGTAGAGGGTAAGGGGAGATCTGACAGAGGCTTAAAAGATCTCTATCTTTCAAGATAGTGCCAAGCTGTCTCCTCTATTAAGATCGTAGCTCAGTTTTAGTTTTTCTTTATGGATTTTTTTGGATCTGTGCAGGTGGTTTTGGGGACAGAGAGGGGAGTAGGGGGTCCGTTCAGTTACGTATTTAGGACAGGGATGTGGGCGAATTAGAGGAAATTGAAAGACAGTGATGCAGATGTTGGACTGGAAGACCAGTGCAGAAAAGACCTGGTGACAGTTTCTGGAGTCACAGTTCTGTGCAGCAGAAGGAATGAGGCCTAATGACATTCTGGGGTCAAAAATTGGTGAGATCAGAGTTTGAGGACTAGTGATTGGGATCCTGAGTTCCAGGGCTTGGTGTTTGGTAATTGGCAGTCCTGGTATTAATGCCAAAGATCGAGGCCTGAGGGTCAAATTAGAAGTCCGGAAGTTGAGGTCCATTGGCTGGGGCTCCAGGTCTGTGATTCTCTGCGAGTTTGCTCGGGTAGTTGAAGGGCCAATGTCTGTGTATTTTAGTGTTCTGGAGGCTGAAGAAAGCTTGGTGTTAAAAGACTTAGTATATTTGTGGGTAAGGAGGAGGAATGGGGCTTGCTTTGCTGTTGTGTTATTGCTTGTTGTGGTCCGTGATGTTCTGCTGAGCACCGTGGGCGGCCTATGTCAGTACTGGAGTATATGGCAATTATTTGCAGGCTGTGCCCAGCACATCCTTGGGTGTGTAGGTCACTAACACAAATGATACATTTCACTGTATGTTTTGATGTACACTTGATAAATAAATTTTAATCTTGATTAAGAGTATTGGAAGGAAAGGAGAGACAAAGCAAAGCTTGCCTTTCTCCCAGCATGTGAGGTAGTGATCAGACCAGAAGGCTTCCCAGTATACAGAATGATTCGAACTGCTGACTCAGAAAAGGCACAAGGTGGATGTCTGCATTTCATGACAAACTGTCGGTGGTGCTCTGATGAGATGGTTTTGTTGTGTTCTCCTGACCTTGAGCACCTAACTGTCAAATGCCGTCTATTCTATTTAGCTAGGGAACTCTCCTCCATAATCCTGACTGCAGTTTACACACCACCATCGGCCAACTATAATTAAGTGCTTGAGATACCGCATGATGTCATTTGTAAACAAGAAACAGTTCATCCCGACACATTTCAAATAATAGTCGAGAACTACAAACAAGGTTGTTTGAAGAAAACCTTGCCCAATTACCAACAACATATAACCTGTAGCACCAGAGGTCCCAACATACAGGACCGCTGTTATACTAAGATAAAGAATGCCTACTGTTCCATGCCCAGACTGCATTTCGGTAAATCGGATCACTGGGCTGTCCTTCCCCTACCTACGTAAAGGCAGGGACTAAAGAGCAAACTTCCATAGGTTAGGACAACAAGGAGGTGGTTGCGGGAGGCAGCGGAGAGATTGTACGGTTACTTCGAGTCAGTGGACTGGGCCGAGTTCAAGCACTCATTTGCGGATCTAAATAAATATACGATGGTTGTCATGGACCTTATTAAAACAGTGTAGATGAGTGTCCCCCCACAAAATCATTCAGTCTTTCCTAACCAGAAACCCTGGATGAACCACAAAATCCACAATCTACTGAGGGCCAGATCAGAGGTATTCAAGTCTAGTGACCAAGAAGGTTACAAGAGGTCCAGGTACAATCTCTGGAAAGCCATATCACGGGTGAAGTAGCAATTCTGGACTAAACTTGAGTTAATGAAGGATGCTCGATAGCTGTGGCACTACTATCACCTCTTATAAAGTTAAATCAAGTGACATAGGCGACAACAGGGCTTCGCTTCCAGATGAGCTCCATGCCTTCTATGCTCATTTTGACTATCAGAACACAGAAGAACCATCACGAACCTCCACAGCCCCTGATGAACCTGTGATTTTAGTCTCTGATGTGTGAGCAACCTTCAAGAGGGTGAACCCATGAAAACTACCTGGACCAGACAGGGTACTTGACCAAGTACTAAAGACCTGTGCTGATCGTCTGGATGGAGGCTTCAATGAGATCTTTAACCTTTCACTTCAGAACTCTGAAGTACCCACCTGCTTCAATTACACTAGTGCCAAAGAACATGGTAACCTGCCTCAATGACTGTCATCCAAAGGCACTTACATCTACAGTGACAAAGATGTTGGTGATGAAACATATCAGCTCCTGTCTGAGAACTGATTTGGATCTGCTCCAATTTGCCTATTGGAGCAGCAGGTCCACAGCAGATGCTCTTCACTCAACCCTGGAATATATAGACAGCAAAGATGCATACATCAGGGTGCTCTTTATCAACTACAGATCAACATTCAATACTGTCATCCCCTCAAAACTAATCCCAACCTATGGACTCACTATCTCATGTTCTCAATACTTATTGCTTATTTATTTATTATTATTATTTCTTTCTTTTTGTATTTGCACAGTTTGCATCTTTTGCACACTGGTTGAACACAAAAATTGGTGCAATTTTTCATCAATTCTATTATGATTATTATTCTATTATGGATTTATTGAGTATGTCTGCAAGAAAATGAATCTCAGGTTGAATCTATGGTTGTAGACGGGTCATATTCTGCATGAAGGCCAGGTGACTAGTGGTGTGCCTCAGGGATCTGTTCTGGGACCCCTTCTCTTCGTGATTTTTATAAATCACCTGGACGAGGAAGTGCAGGGATGGATTATTAAATTTGCTGATGACACAAAGGTTGGGAGTGTTGTGGCTAGTGTGGAGGGCTGTCAGAGGTTACAGCAGGACATTGATAGGATGCAAAACTGGGCTGAGAAGTAGCAGATGCAGTTCAACCCAGATAAGTGTGAGGTGGTTCATTTTTGTAGGTCAAATAAAATGGTAGAATACAGCATTAACGGCAAGACTCTTGGCAGAGTGGAGGATCACAGGGATCTTGGGGTGTGAGTCCATAGCACACTCAATGCTGCTACGCAGGTTGACTCTGTGTTTAGAGAGCATACGGTGCATTGGCCTTCATTAACCGTGGGATTGAGTTTAAGAGCCGAGAGGTAATGTTGCAGCTATATAGGACCCTGGTCAGACCCCACCTGTAGTACTGTGCTCAGTTCTGGTCGCCTCACTACAGGAAGGATGTGGAAACCATAGAAAGGGTGCAGGGGAGATTTACAAGGATGTGGCCTGGATTGGGGAGCATGCCTTATGAAAATATGTTGAGTAAACTCGGCCTTTTCTCCTTGGAGCAATGGAGGATGAGAGGGCATAGTTTTAAGGTGGTTGGCAGTAGGTACAGAGTAGATGTCAGGGCTAAGTTTTTTTTACACAGAGTGGTGAGTGTGTAGAATGGGGTGCTGGCAGCAGTGTGGAGGCAGAAACGATAGGGTCTTTTAAGAGACTGCTGGATTGGTACATGGAGCTTAGAAAAATAGAGGGCTATGGGTACGCCTAGGTAGTTCTAAGGTAAGGACATGTTCGGCACAGCTTTGTGGCCGAAGGGCTGTAGGTTTTCTATATTTCTATATATGTACTTTGATAACAAATTTACTTTGAACTTTGAGAGGCATATATAGAGTAGACAGCTGGTATCTTTTCCTGGAGTGATATGTGCAATATATTTAAGGTGAAAGGAGTAAGCTCAAAGGCAATGTGCAGATCAAGCTTTTTTTTTACAGAGTGGTGGGTGCTTGAATGGACAACTGAGGTGGTGGTGGAGGCAAAGATGTACAAGGGGCTGTTTGGCACATGAATGTGAAAGAAGTGTAGAGATGGACATTGTGTAGGCAGAAGGGATTAATTTAGTTGGCCATTTTAATTACTAACTTAATTAGATTGGCACAACATTGTGGGCTGAAAGGAATACCCCGAGCAATATTGTTCTAGGTTCTATGACAGTATTTTCAAAGAGTATTTTCGCTTGTATGGAAAGACAAAACTAGTGGTCATCAGCAGAGGCAAAGAATAGTATTAGCAAAGATAGATTAAAAGGTTAACAGGCCAGTCAGCAACAATGGAAAAGAGTACAGTCAACATTTCAGGCCAAGACCCTTCATCCGGACTACATAAAACCCAGACTACATCTGGATTTTTTTTATCCAGTTCCGACGAAGAGTCTCAACCAGAAACGTCAACTGTACGCTTTTCCATAGATGCTGCCTGGCCTGCTGAGTTCCTCGGCCGGAAACGACAGCTGTACTCTTCTCCATAGATGCTGCCTGGCCTACTGAGTTTCTCCAGCATCTTGTGTGTGTTGCTTGGATTTCCAGCATCTGCAGATTTTCTCTTGTTTGCTAAAAGGTTAGCACCAATGATGGTTTGGTTCGAGGGCCTGCAAAATTTGCCAAAGTGTGGAGACCTTTACAATCAGGAGCCTTTTTATCACAAGGTTTGTTGGTGCAGAGATTAGATTGGTTTTGGAGGCCTTCAGCTGAGTGTACATGAGGCATGAGTGATGGGAAGGTGGAAGAAAGAAGGGGAAGAGTCACCATTTATTAGCCCTATCTTGAATGCAAGAGAAGGAAACAGTCTGAACGAAGAATTAAAATAAAGATCCTTCCTAAAATAATTTTATAGAAAGGAGCCTCCCAAGATCACTGGCATGTACTGTATGAATGTGACACCACATCATAGTTGATGTCTGCATTGTCAAATTATCAGCCTTCTCCTGGTGGAATATTAATTTTTATTATTGCTTTTGTGATATCGCTCTGAGGTAGTAGGGGGGTTTTTCTACATTAAAAATGTGATACAAATCCAAGTTTTCAATTAGTTGCATAATGTTCAGTACTGGAATAGAAATGGAAGAAAAAGGCAAGCATACTAGAGAAATTATTGACAGATTCTGAAGACAAGAAAGATTATTCAGCAGAAATTTTAAGTCTCCTTTACTTCTCCATGCCCATTACAGAACATTAAACAAAGCGGCTTAATGATTCTACTATTAAATCCTATTAGAACACTTCAACTTGCACATTTTTAGTATGAACTTTAGTTCATTTATAACTAAGTTATAAAAATGTTAAGCTAATTTATAATCCCCCCCTCCCACTTTCAAATCTCTTACTAACTCTTCCTTCAGTTAGTCCTGACGAAGGGTCTCGGCCTGAAATGTCGACTGTACCTCTTCCTAGAGATGCTGCCTGGCCTGCTGCGTTCACCAGCAACTTTGATGTGTGTTGCTTGAATTTCCAGCATCTGCAGAATTCCTGTTGTTTGAGCTAATTTATAAAAATGTGTTCAAGAGGGTAGGAACATTCTGTCTAAGGACTGTCTCCACCTTTACTATCCGATATCTAATGCACTTTACCAGGTCCAACACTGCTTTCCTTTGTAACAGTTTAATACTGTGTTATATAGTCATACAGCAATACAGCATGCATACAAGACCTTCGGCCCAACAAGTCCATGCTGACCACGGTGCTGACCACGGTGCCGACCTGGGTAGCCCCAATTTCCTGCATTTGGCCCATATCCCACTATCTACCTATCTAGGTGTTTCTTAAATTATACTGTTGTATCTGCCTCAATCACTTCTGTAAAATGGCAGAACATAAAGACATAATGGTGGCACAAGTGATACCTATTGCTACAGACATAACAGTCTTTTGTAGAGTATTGGTGCACGAGCAGCCAAAAATTGCAGACTGTATTTGGGAAGTAAAGCACGATTATATGTCTTAAGAGCTTGATTAATACCCTGACTATATATGACAAAACATTCTACAGGACCTGCATAAGAAAATGCTTCACTTTAGCATACTGGAGTGAGTGAGGGCTGGTTGGGTGGGAGTTGCTGCTGGAATTAGAAAATGGAAACAAAATCAAAACTGCTGGAGCAGGTCATGTAACGTGTGAAGAGAGAAACAGTCAAAGTTTCTGGTGGTGACTCTTTCTCAAGAAGTAAGAACAATTAGAAGTAATAGGGAGAGAACAAAGGCAATACTTGCAAATGAAGTGGAGACCAGTAGGGAATGAATGGCACAAATGGTGAGGACGCTGGTGAGAAAAAGTGTCAAGGCTTGTTAAATGATGTTGCTCTGTCTGGAAGAAATGTTAATAGAACAGGATAGAGCAAGAAAAAGCTGGTTCTGTACTATGCAACATAAATAGTGCAGTTGCTGGAACCTGAAATAAAAGAGCATGCTAAAAATGTTTAGCAACTCCACTAGCACTAGTACAAAAAATAGAGTTAGCATGACAGGTTGATGGTATTATATCAGAACAAAACAGATTGAGACAAAAAAAACCCCACAAAATCAGAAAAATCTAAAGTAAAAAAAATTGCCAAAATATCAGAAAATGTTGGAAAGACTCAGGAGGCCAAGCTGCATCCATGGAAAGAAAAACAGGGACATGTGGAACAAAGGGAATGGTTGCAACAGGATAGGTTAAATACCTTGATCTGGACAATGGGCTCATTAAGTCATTATGATTGTATCATGAGTTGCTCGTGGTTAACTCTGATACAAACAGGAAAACACTGGGAGACAATGGCCCGCCATTCAGCAGTAGGTCCTCAGCTCAGGGACAGATATACAGAAAGAGATATCAGTGAGATAGCATCAACATCTCTGAGGTAAAGGTCAGTCTGCCAAGTGAGAGCACTAATCTGGTCAACAGGTTTACGATTGTTAGTTCTTCTAGCTTTTTATGTTTTGCTTCAGATATATGGGAGATGTGAAATATTAATTTTGTTTCTCACTCTGCAGAGGCTGACAAATTTGATGAATAACTTGCTGCATATTCTACTTTCATTTGTTTTGCCTTCAATTACTTTAACAATATATGCATTTATATATGGCCATTCAATGTGCTCGAAGTTCCAGTGGTAAGAGCTAGCTGTGGCCTGAAGCAAAATGGAGATGAGTATGTTTCAGACAAACAAGTCTCCAAGATCAGTCACTTTAGTTTCTTACCCACATGTGGTTCATAAGATGACAGGGAAGATTATTTAAGCTGTTTCATTATCTTACAGGAAATCAATGCTTTTAAGTTGTAAAGTGAAATAGTAAGAGACTAAAGGTGCTACAACTGTTTGCCAGATTGCTTTTCATAAACCCAATTCTGCCGGTTGCTCGTCGTATCCGACAATGACAGGAAACCTGTGCAAGAGTTTTTAAAAAGGTAAAGCCGCTGCACTGGGGCAGTTCCACTCTCTCGACCTCAGACGTCCAGGTCCAGTGGTACAAACTGGGGTCTTCTTTCATTGTAATGGATGACCATTACATCTTCTGTGCCTTGTCATGCCCTTGGAGCTCCATGAGGCATTGCAGAACTGCCTTCCTGGCCCTTGCATCTCACTTTGGATCTCAAGCGCCCAGTCCAGCAGAGCTGATTTTGCATATTAAGACAAGCATATCCCTGTCTCAACGGGGTATGAGGCTGCCGGCTACCCACACCTGGTTTAGTCCAACTGTCGAAGCGGTGCACTGTGGTGTGGACACTGTTGCATGCAAACAGCTACTTGGAGCCACAAGTGAGAACTGCCCTGGAATGGACTTGGCAAGCCCCTTCACCAGAGGTGCTACCCCTCCCTGGACATCCCAAGTGAACTCATGATAATGTAGAACAACACAAACATGTGCTTTTACCTTCTCCAAAGGGTCTCGGTCTGAAACATCAACTGTTTATTAATTTCCATAGATGCTGCCTGACCTGCTGAGTTCCTTCAGCATTTTGTGTGTGTTGGTCTCCATTTAACAACTTGCATAGTTCTAAAGCAACTTAAATTGAAAGAAAGGGTTCCTTCATTTTGCAAAATAAATTAGTGCTTCTGCCTAAATCTAAGGTGTCTCATTTCTTGGAACCCACTTCCCTTCAGATCTAAAAGCCGAGAGGATTGGAGAGTGGCTCATGTTGTTCCGTTGTTTAAAAAAGGATTGAAAAGTAATTCGGGAAATTATAGGCCGGTAAGTTTAACGTCGGTAGTAGGTAAGTTATTGGAGGGAGTACTAAGAGACAGAATCTACAAGCATTTGGATAGACAGGGACTTATTAGGGAGAGTCAACATGGCGTTGTGCGTGGTAGGTCATGTTTGACCAATCTATTGGAGTTTTTCAAGGAGGTTACCAGGAAAGTGGATGAAGGGAAGGCAGTGGATATTGTCTACATGAACTTCAGTAAGGCCTTTGACAAGGTCCCGCATGGGAGGTTAGTTAGGAAAATTCAGTCGCTAGGTATACATGGAGAGGTGGTAAATTGGATCAGACATTGGCTCAATGGAAGAAGCCAAAGAGTGGTAGTAGAGGATTGCTTCTCCAAGTGGAGGCCTGTGACTAGTAGTGTGCCACAGGGATCAGTGCTGGGTCCATTGTTATTTGTCATCTATATCAATGATCTGGATGATAATGTGGTAAATTGGATCAGAAAGTTTGCTGATGATACAAAGATTGGAGGTGTAGTAGACAGCGAGGAAGGTTTTCAGAGCCTGCAGAGGGACTTGGACCAGCTGGAAAAATGGGCTGAAAAATGGCAGATGGAGTTTAATGCAGACAAGTGTGAGGTATTGCACGTTGGAAGGACAAACCAACGTAGAACATACAGGTAAGGCACTGAGGAGTGCAGTGGAACAGAGGGATCTGGGAATAGAGATACAAAATTCCCTAAAAGTGGCGTCACAGGTAGATAGGGTCGTAAAGAGAGCTTTTAGTACATTGGCTTTTATTAATCAAAGTATTGAGTATAAGAGCTGGAATGTTATGATGAGGTTGTATAAGGCATTGGTGAGGCCAAATCTGGAGTATTGAGTCCTGACGAAGGGTCTCGGCCTGAAACGTCGACTGCACCTCTTCCTACAGATGCTGCCTGGCCTGCTGCGTTCACCAGCAACTTTGATGTGTGTTGGTTGAATTTCCAGCATCTGCAGAATTCCTGTTGTCTGGAGTATTGTGTTCAGTTTTGGTCACCAAATTACAGGAAGGATATAAATAAGGTTGAAAGAGTGCAGAGAAGGTTTACAAGGTTGTTGCCGGGACTTGAGAAACTCAGTTACAGAGAAAGGTTGAATAGGTTAGGACTTTATTTCCTGGAGTATAGAAGAATGAGGGGAGATTTGATAGAGGTATATAAAATTATGATGGGTATAGATAGAGTGAATGCAAGAGGGCTTTTTCCACTGAGGCAAGGGTAGAAAAAAAACAGAGGACATGGGTTAAGGGTGAGGGGGGAAAAGTTTAAAGGGAACATTGGGGGGACTTCTTCACACAGAGAGTGGTGGGAGTATGGAATGAGCTGCTAGACGAGGTGGTAAATGCGGGTTCTTTTTTAACATTTAAGAATAAATTGGACAGATACATGGATGGGAGGTGTATGGAGGGATATGGTCCGTGTGCAGGTCAGTGGGACTAGGCAGAAAATGGTTCGGCACAGCCAAGAAGGGCCAAAAGACCTGTTTCTGTGCTGTAGTTTCTATGGTTCTATGAGAGCCTGAATTTACAGAAAAAAATGCTCTAAACATACAACATGGGATTTACTCTCTACAGATTAATCAGCTGTTGTTAAATTTGCTACGAAGTCCAAAGTTACATCAAGTACAAAGGGGGCTCTAGTGTTTTCAATGTCTGGGAGAAGGGAAACATAATTTAGTAGGCATGTTTGTAGGCCATCAAACTATTTGCTCCAGCTTTTAGTAAAATTGGAAACTCAACTGATTCCTTTAAAGTGGGGTTCCCAACCTGGGGTCCATAGACCCCTTATTTAATGGTCCGTGGCATGATAAAATATGGGAGCCCCTGTTTTAAAGGGTTAGAAATCTTATTTAATTTACAAAATCAAAAAAATTCTATTTCAATGGAATGTGAATGTAAATTTACTGTGATCTAAGCAACAGCACATTAGACATGGACTGAAGATGATATTCAACACTGACGATGAGCAGTAGATTTGGCTGAACAGATGTGTAAGATTTAATGAAGGTTTTCCCTCTGGAGGCTGAGGGAGAGGAAGCCAACAGAAATTGCATGGTATTAAGCACGTCTTTGAGTGCAACAACATTTCTGACCACAAACATGATAATCATCATGACAGTTCATTATTGCTGGCAGGAATGTATCCTCTATCCTGTGAACGGAAAGCATAATGAGTGGAACTGCGGCAGATATCCATGACTTAGGTGTGAAATGATTCCTAGTTAACATTGTTATAAGGATCAACTGAACTCCACGATACATCAAAAGCTTATACTAATGGAGACACGGTAGATGCTAGAGTCTAGAGTAATACACGAGCTTCTGAGAGAACTCGAGTGGGTTGATCAGCATCTGTTGGAGGAAAGAAATTGTACAGTTTCAGATCACAGCCCTGCGTAAGGACTGAGAGTGGAGAGGCAAGATGGCCAGCATAGAGGGGGAAAGGGGAATGGCATCCATCATTCACCTGCCACTGTCTTCCAACTCCACAACTGCTCATCTTCCCAACCTAGTATCACTCCAGCAGATTGTATGTTGCTTCACTTTAAACTGATGTTCAGTGTTGATCACTCACTATGCTTGAACTGTTTCTGACATAACTATTTGTTTGCCAAAAACCAAATCATCAAAAATCCATTATAAGAGACTATATGAGTCCTGAAGAAGTGTCTTGGCCTGAAATGTCGACTGTTTATTCTTTTCTATAGATGCTGCCTGATCTTCTGAGTTCCTCCAGCATTTGGTGTGTGCTGCTTTGGATTTCCAGTGTCTGCAAGTTTCTTGTGTTCATTATAGGAAATTGTTCAGATGGGAAAGTACTTCTCTGCACCCAGTAGAGAAGTGAAAGCTAGAAGAAATTGATCTCATCACTAGAAATATTAACAAACCAGTAACCACATCCGGTTTGAAAGAAGCATGTAAATCAGTAAATCAGAGTTATTGTTCAATGCTGCCATTTAATTCTCTTGATGAGGCCTTTATATTTGCAATGAATTGGAATGCACACTGGTTTTGTGCAAAACTGCTTCAGCACTTATTACCCAGGCACCCACTGTAACTGAAATTATGATTAAGTAATTTGTTAATAATAGCAAGAGATTATTCTGTGCAGAATCGGTCTAGCGTGGACATCCTATTTATAGCTTATATCAGGGAGCCCTTAAGTTTGAAGTCAATACTCTACTTCTATATAGAACTGACCAGAGATCTGTGAGCTCAGATGAACTCTCAGTCACTGTTGTCTGCAGGTTTTGACCTGAGGTTGCCTGAGCATAGTGACCTAGGGAGCTAAAAGGGGTGAAAAGGTCAAAAGGGTGCTATGTATACAAACATTTTAACTTGTGGCTGAGAAGGCCCTGAGTCAGCTCATTGCAAATACTCTCAGGCGTGGTATCTACCATCCTGTCTGATGACTAAATTTTCTGTATGTGGGTGCCACATCCTCTTTTCACATGCTGCTTGAGCTAACATGTTTTTATCTGATAGCTATTTTATTTGCCTGATGCTTTCTGGAATTTAGAAGGTTTAAAATTTAGAAGAAAAATATCTGTGGAGGGAGACAGAAAACAAGCTGAAAACATTGTTAAGTTGAAAACAAAACCAACCTTTGGCTAGCTGCTTCTTTGTCTTCAAGACTTTTTCAATGTTACAATCAATACTGGCATATGAATGGGGGATAGTAGTCTTGGACTCCGTTAGTCTCCGTGCAATGACTTGCTGAACATTACTGGAAGGAATTTCAGAGAATGTGCCCTGGAAGCAACAGGAAACAATGTAAGTTGTCAAGAAAGAATTTGAATTCACACTACATAGACCTTATCAAAAGAATGCCCAGTGACCAATAGACTACATCTAGAATATAGACCCTGCAGTTATGCAGGCAGAAATGCTTTCCACGTTGGAAATAAATGTTAGGAGATAAATCATCAGTTTGCCCGCTTTGATGATCCTGACGTGTTGATTGCAGGTTGACAAAACACCCATGGTATTCCTGAAAACTGATCATAAAACTTTGTAGGTTATTCTGCACCAGTAGGTGGCACTTCTCATCCGTAAGATTCCACAACAATACAGCTCGTGTTCTAGTTCAGAAAGGTGGCTTTAGCACCTGTGCTACCAATTATTCCAAGAATTACCCAGGCACACCTGAGAAAGTCATGGTTGTCAGTGCTGGCATCGGCTTAAGCCAGCAGTAATTACTTCTGATCACTCCTCATGGATAACACAATATTCTACATGCCTTCTACCTCTCCAGCTAAGCCTGGTGCAATGGCTATACAAACAAAAATCAGCTAAAGGGAGAATTCAAAAAGTTCAACATTCAAAGTACATTTATTATCGAAGAATGTATACCCAAGAACATAAGAAATAAGAGCAGGAGTCGGCCATCTGGCCGGTTAAGCCTGCTACGCCATTCAATAAGATCATGGCTGATCTGGCCATGGATTCACCTTCACCTACCTGCCTTTTCCCCATAACCCTTAATTCCCCTACTATGGACAAGTCTATCCAACCTTGTCTTAAATATATCTACTGAGGGAGCCTCCACTGCTTCATTGGGCAGAGAAAACCACAGATTCACCACTATCTAGGAAAAGCGGTTCCTCCTCATTGCTGTCTTAAATCTACTCCCTTGAATCTTGAAGCTATGTCTAGTTCTAGTCTCACCTATCAGTGGAAACAACTTTCCTGCCTCTGTCTTATCTATCCCTTTCATACGCTTATACGTTTCCATACGATCTCCTCTCATTCGTTTGAATTCCAGCGAGTACAGTCCCAGGCGACTCAATCTCTCCTCAAAGTCTAAACCCCCTCATCTCTGGAATCAACCTGGTGAACCTCCTCTGCACCACCTCCAAAGCCAGTATATCCTTCCTGAGGTAAGAAGACCCAGAAATGCATGCAGTACTCCAGATGCAGCCTCACCAGTACCCTGTACAGTTGCAGCATACTATATACAGCCTTGAGATTCATCTCCTTAAAAGCAGCCTCAAAACAAAGAAACCCAATAGAATCCATTAAAAAAGATCATCAAACATTCAATGTGTGAAAAAGAACAAATGTAATCAATAGAAAGTAAACAAATCGCACTCAGAACCAGAGTTGAGCAAAGTGAGTCCAGAGCCATGAAGTTTGTTCATCACTGCAGCCAGTCCAGGATCCCGTTAGTTGCTCAGTACAGCACAGAGACGAGTAAACCTCACCGAGCTACTACCGTAACACCTGTCTGTCCCTCACCTCTGGCTCCGACACCCCGAACTTTTCAACTTAGCCCAGCCCTTCAATCAGCCAAACACTGACTAGTTCCTCACTCTTGGTTCTGGTCCCTGCTGTTTTGATTCGGTCCTCTAGCCCACTCCAGCAATGGCCAAACATTGGCTCATCCTTTGCTCTTGAACCCAGGCCCCGCTGCCTCAATTTTGCCCAAACACGCCACACTGCAACCTTACTGCACCTTCAAGGCTCCAGCTCACAAAACAAAAATGCTAGGTTGTTCAGGCAGTTCAAAAGTACATCCGAAAGGGAAGTTAGAGGCTATTGATTACAGTGATCATTGTCCAGAAAAATGTGTGATTAATGGAGTAGGAAGTAGGTTTGTTTGCTGCCAGTAAGGCATCACTGTGTTTCCACCAACACCATCTTAAACCAGAAAAGAGGTATGTTTATTAAAAATATTTCAAAGCTACGTTTAATGTCAGAGAAATGTATACAATATTAGATTAGATTAAGCTTTATTGTCATTGTGCCGGGTACAGATACAAAGCAATGAAATGCAGTTAGCATCTAACCAGAAATGCAAAGAATAGTGTTATTTACAAAATAACTGTGAATAAAAAGTAAGTGCTACAGCACACAAATATAAAAGTACTGAGACAGTACAATATGGGTGCAATACTGCTTAGCGCTGTGATGTGAGGTTCAGCAGGGTCACAGCCTCAGGGAAGAAGCTCTTCCTGTGCCTGCTGGAGTGGGAGCGGAGGCTCCTATAGCGCCTACCGTATGGGAGGAGAGTAAAAAGTCCATGATTAGGGTAAGATGCATCCTTGTCTTTTCCTTCACTTAGTCCTGACGAAGGGTCTCGGCCTGAAACGTCGACTGCACCTCTTCCTAGAGATGCTGCCTGGCCTGCTGCGTTCACCAGCAACTTTGATGTGCGTTGTTTGAATTTCCAGCATCTGCAGAATTCCTGTTGTTTGCATCCTTGATAATGCTTTTCGCCTTGCCAAGGCAGCATTTATGGTAGATGTTCTCAATGGTGGGCGATTGGGTGCTGATAATCTGCTTGGCAGTTTTCACCACACGCTGGAGTGTTTTGCAGTCCGATACGGGACAATTGCCATATCACACTGAGATGCAGTTGGTGAGTATGCTCTCAATGGTACAGCGGTAAAAGTCCGTCAGTACGCTGGGACAGAGGTGAGCTTTCTTCATGCTCTGCAGGAAATAAAGGTGCTGTTGCGCCTTTTTGATCAGCATGGAGAGTTCAGGGACCAAATGAAATCCTCGGAAATGTGGACACCAAGGAATTTGAAGCTTGATACACGCTCCACTACAGCTCTGTTGAAGTAGATAAGGGCGTGAGTGTGGCTCCAAGCAAGCCTGAAGTCCACAATGATCTCCTTGGTCTTTTGGGTGTTAAGGGCCAGGTTGCTGCCGCACACCACATGGCCAGGTGCTGGACCTCGTCCCTGCAAGCCGTCTCGTCATCCCCTCTGATCAGGCCAACCACGGTGGTGTCGTCTGCGAACTTGACTATGAAGTTAGAACCATGTGCAGGAACGCAGTCATAGGTGAAAAGGGAGTACAGAAGAGGGCTCAGTTCACAGCCTTGAGGCACGCCGGTGTTCAGGGTGAGAGAGGAGGAGGAGAGGTTGTCTAACTTAACTGATTGGGGTCTGTTAGTCAGAAAGTCCAAGGTGGAATTACAGAGGGATGAGCCAATACCAAGCTGGCGAAGTTTGATGATCAGCTTGGAGGGGATCACAGTATTGAATGCCGAACTAAAGTCAATGAACAGCATTCTGACGTAAGGGTTGGAGGTGTCCAGGTGGGTCAGGGCAGAGTGAAGTGTCGTGAAGATGGCGTCCTCTGTTGACCTGTTGGTGTGATAGGCAATATACATCCTGAAATTCTTTTTCTTCATAACCATACATGAAAACAGAGGAGTGCCCCAAAGAATGAATGACAGATAAATGTCAGAACCCCAAAGACCTCCACAGCTCCCCCTCCCACGCCAAAGCAGCAGCAAAGCAATGATCCCCCCCCACCCCGCACCGAGCACTCAAGAGTGCAGCAAAGCATCAATAAAGACACAGACTAGCAGTACCCCAAAGACTACTCGTTCACCTGGTAACTCGACATACCACAGACGTTTTCTTCCCCATAACTAGAATGTACTTTTATATTTGTGGAACTAGATGGGTGAATAGTTTAGCTCATGGGGGAGCTGCAGAGCAGACTCAATGGGCCGAATGGCCTACTTCTGCTCCTTTGTCTTGTGATCTTGTAATAAGGGAAAAAGAGGTGTCTCTGTTTCACAGCGAGAGGGGAGACATGACAAACAACTCGCTGATTTCACTGTTAAAAATCCGTTCTGCTGCTCTTTCCGAGCTCTTTGCCCAAAGAACTCGGGTCTCTGGGCACACAACCAGCAGCCAGCTTGCTGCTTTCGATTTTCCATCTCCAACGACACACCAATTACCTGCAAAGGCACCGACCTCAAGTCCGCCTGCCTCCAGAGCCACGAAACCCCGGAACTCGGAAGGCACACTAATCTTCTAGGCTGCGTCCTTGGTATATCGAATAACAGTCAGTCGTGAGACCCCAAGAGCGGGTCCCATTACCACAAAGAACCGAAGTCAGCGTGTAACTCCAGGTCAGGGTATTTGGAGATAGTTTCAGCGTTTTACATTTATATTTTAGAATAGGAATATGCTTTTAAGCATATTTATTCTTAATCTTCTTAACAGAATTTTTATTTATTATCGAACTGACCCAGTCATTATTAAATGTTTGTGAATGCCACTGGCCCTGATCACACTGAGCTCTGACAGCCTGTAAGTGCAGAGAGGCTGATGAAACTCACCAGCTGGCAAAGAGACTCTGGGAGTCCAGTAGGCTGCCAGTGCTGACACGATCCCAAAGGTAACAAAGCCACACTGACGAGAAAGGGCACTTGTTCCCAGCTAAGACTATACCAGGGGCCTCAGTGTCTGCACAAAGGAAGACCTGCTTCATTTTCACTTGGTGCTGGAGTTAGCACCCAAGCCTCAGATCTGCGCTGCTGGTAGAGTACAAAATTAAGTACCCATATTCAGACCTATATCAACTCATTTATATATTGCTTAGCATTCAAGTTCAGCTCCCAGGAATGAATTGAATTGAATTGAATGATCTTTATTCTCATTACACATAGGTATAATGAAACTCTGTTTGGCTTCCTCTCAGGCAATTAAATAAAGCAGTAGATAAAAACAAGACAGTAACAGAAAACAGTATTAAATAGATAAGTAGCAGAAAATAAGTTGCAGCAGCACCAGAATATCACAGTAATTCACAAAGTGCCGGTAGTGCAAGTATTTGCGTCCTTGTGTGTGCTCACAGTTTCAGTCATTGTTCTGTGGGAGTGGTGTGATGGAGGCCACAGCTCTGGGATAGAAGCTGTTCCTCAGTCTATTTGTTCTGGCTTTTGGTGTCCTGAACCTTTTGCTGGATGGCAGCAGGTCAAACAGGGAGTGGCCGGGGTGTGTGGTGTCTCTGGGTATGCTGATTGCTTTCCTCCTGAGTCTGCTGGAATAGATGGTGTCCAGTCCTGGGAGCTCCATCCTGACAATTCGCTGGGCTGCCTTCACCACGCGATGCAGGTCTTGTCGCTCAGCAGCTGTGCGGCTGGCATACCACACTGTGGCGCTGTTGGTCAGGGTGGTTTCAATTGTGCTTCTGTAGAAGTTAAGCAACAGCTTTTGTGGGAGTTTGGCCTGTTTCAGCTTTCTGAGGAAGAAGAGGCTTTGTTGTGCCCTTTTTTACAAGCAGCGAGGTGTTGGTGGTCCATGTCAGCTGTTTTGACAACATAACTCCAAGGAACTTTAGGCTTCCCATACTTTCCACGATCTCTTTATGTATATGGAGGTGGGGGTGTGGGGGTATGGGGGTGTACTCTGTCCTTTGATCTCCTGAAGTCAATGATCATCTCTTTTGTTTTAGACCAGGTCGTTGTCCTTACACCATTCCGTCAGATGATCCACCTCAAGCCTGTAGGCTGTTTCATCCTCCTCCGAGATCAGGCCAACCGCTGTGGTATCGTCCGCAAATTTAATTATGGAGTTGGAGGTGTAGATGGGGATGCAGTCATCTGTGAAGAGTGTGTAGAGCATAGGGCTCAGCACACAGCCCTGCGGGGTGCCTATTTTTAAGATGAGGGTGGTGGAGGTGTGCTTACCAATTCTGACTTGCTGTGGTCTGCTGTGTGAGAAAGTCCATGATCATTGGGCTGCTCGCATACCTTATGTATATGGATGGTGTCTCTGCCAAACAACAGGAGAATCTCAACAGAAGAGTCAACTGGGGGAATCTGTTCAGCTATGTCCTTAAGATGTGAATGGCCATGTGCAGCTTTAGGAGTTGGGATTTCATCACTGTTGTTGAGAATATGGTCGTACTTAATGAGGGTTGGCAAGGGTAAGCAGGCCTCCCCTTCTACTGACTCCATGACAAATCCACTGGGCCTTCTTCTGGCAACTTCTGATGTTCCATAACATGTCTTTACAGTGTACGGGGAAGCAGAACTTCGAATATTGAATGTGTCAAATACTGCTGATTTTGCCAATAACATGTTGTTCTGATCAGCCAATATCACATATGCCTTTATTTTCTGTTCAGGACATCTTTCTGGGTGGATGCTAGTCAGTCATTATTTTGCAGCAGGACTTACCTTGGAACCCTTTCCCACATTAGGAAATTGCTACATCTGATGGATGCTCAGCTGCCTCTCTGCTGTGGTGTGCTGGAACCAGTAATAGCCTAAGGTGATGACCCTGTATGAAGTGCTGATATGTGCTGGTCATGTTTGTACTCAGTGCAGTGTACAATAGCTTCACAGTGTTTGTTTGGTGTGCTGTTAAAGCTCAACATTTGAAACATAATGAGCACCCCTTTAGGAAGCGTCTTCAAACTGTGAGTAGTTTTTCTCTGAATCCTCTGCATTTCCTGAAGGGGTGAGGTTTCCTATGTATTGGACATTGTCTACTAGGATTCATGATGGAGTTTTCTACTTCAGTTTTGTTGACAGTGGCAGGGGTTTTAGTTTTCCATGCTTTTGCTGGAGACCTCTCTTTGAATGAAGCGTTACCAAAAGTTGACAGCATAAAACGAAGGTAACTTTGCATTTCTGCATGGCAGCAGATAAAGGATGAAAATGGCAGATAGTTTTATACCTGAAAACCTTTAGTTATCCACTGTTTTTGCACATTGTTTAGTAGTTTTTCCACTATAGGGTTTATTCTACTTGCAGAGTCCAAAAAACTCAGTCCTGGTAGGTAACCCTCATTTTTTTTTTTAGCAACTTGCAGGTCCGACAACAGACCTGTGAGCTCCTGCAGCTTACATGGTTCTTTGTGAGAGAGCTTCGGAAAATTATGTTTGCTGAAGAGAGTTTCTTCGACTGTCTCTGGAGAGTAATAGCATTTGTCCACCCTCTGCCACAGCATTTGCAAACCTGTAGCTGGATTGCACTGCCTTAAACCTTTATTGATTCCACTTGGGATCAATGAAGTATTTATTATTACTATGTTGCAGATTCCCCAAGCCACTTTTAGAGAAGGTCTAACTCTTTGCTAGGTTTGAGATTTAGCCCTTCCACAGCATTGCGAAAGGTTGGCTTCCAAGATAGATAACAGGCAGACCGGGTTGTCGAACACTTATAGTCCTGCTCTGATTAGGTCTTGACAAGTCAGATACCGAATAAAATCTAATGCAGCTCCTGAATGAGGGCATTGTGCAGACTGGTTTGCCAGATGTGTGCTGGGATAGATGAAAACTCAGTTTGTTCATGTCTGCACAAATGGGGTTGGCATCAGTAGCAACTCTTGACTGAGGTTTCTTGCAGTGACATAACTGCAGAAGTGGATGTTGTGGGCCTTTGCTACAGTAGACCTTCACTGTCAATACCTGGACTGTATGAAAGACATGTTAGCTGTGTGGTGTAGACAGCTTATCCTTGTAGAGGTTGAGCACTGTCTTTTTCATAGCCAGAATGCATTTGGACATATTGTTTATTAAGTTTTTTGGTTGTTGTGATGGCAAAGCATGACTGATTCTGGTTGCAGACTTGCCATTTTCTAAGCCAAACAGCTGCTTTACCTCTGCTCAGAAAGCCTCAGCTTCAATTTCTTCCCTGGGCACACTTAATGTAATCTATACATGTGTTTCCTCCATGTCCATGTGCTTTCTCCATTTGCATCTCAACTCTGGGTTCAGCATATGCTGTTCTTATTTTTACTGCTTCTGCTCTGGTGCAGTTTCCTGCTGCAGCTGTGCTAGTTGTGGATTCCTTTGAGCATCACAAAGATGCAATCGACGTGCCACTTTCTGACCTGACTTCCAGGTCTCTAGGATTAACGTTGCTTGGGTCAGAAGCTGACATTGTCATGTACTGCGTTCAAATGTGTCTCCAGTCCGTGGGTGATGCCTTTGAAGAAATGGTACTTTTCACTCTACTGGCCTCGCAGTGTATATATACAAAGCTATGCAGTACATTAAATACCTTATCAAAAATCACCCGAGATGGAAGCTTCCTTCAGGATTTTTAAATGAGATCTAACTCGTGAAAAGATATTGCTGGTTCAAGGGCAATTACGGACGAAGGTAGATGTCTTTCCATAGGGTGCTTCAAAACTAAATCCAAATTAACCCTTGCAGAAAACTATATAAAAACAGTTTATGTACTGGAAGTAATGTCCATACAAAATGAACTGAGCCTCCAGAGGCCACAATAGTAGTCTTAAAATCAGAGTGTTAATTACAACATAAAAGATAAACAAGATACTGTACCAGTTCAATAAACGCAACAGGTAAATATTTTCTGTACTTTTTCCATTCTGATGCACACTTAACATGTCAGAGTACATGTCAGTTAGCAGGCATCAGCTCAACCACTCGGCCCAGACTGAACTCCTGTCCACATTACTTCTACTGCCCTCTCAAGGATGATATGTGATGCAGAAAAGTAGGCAAGGGCAATACAAATTCAGCCTTGGCAGGAACATCCACATTTAGTCATCCTCTGCATCTGTAGAAATTTAGGAAATGTATATGCTGGTAGATATTGAGTGTGTTGGAAAATACGCAGTTATGAAGTACAGCTAAAAGGTTGAACAATTCATGCTTAATAAATAACGAAAAAAATGTTACACTCAGTAGAGTATACTTTTCCTGCGGAATGAAGCACTGTCCATCTACAGTGTTCAGAATGACTTATTTTCACAACGGATATTTTTATTAATTAGATTTACGTTGGTGAAATTTTGCTAAGGATGTCAGTAAGCCTTTGGAAATATCCAAACTTTACAAAAGGGAGGCATTCTAAAACAGAACCTGAGCAGATATCTATCATATGATGATGAACACTTTAATATTTTATAGAACAGTGTACTGATAGCAACTAAGTAGAAATCACATGCAAAGTTAGAAATATCAATTGACAATTGATGGGCAATGTTTAGTTGCTATCAGTACACTTCTATAAAATATTAAAGTGTAGATGTTCATCTCGATGGGCACAGTAGTAGTAGAAGAAAAACATCATATTGCTTTTCTAAAATAATCCAATGAGTTTTAGGGTACCAAGAGAATGAGTTGATTAACTGCCTCAGCCTTTGCTGTGATGGTTCAAGGAAATTTCTGAATACGTTAATATTATCCTCCATTGTAACCTGGGCGTCCTTAATCTGGAAAGTGGAATGCTCTTCGCTCTCCTGAATCTGCCAGTTTATACAGACTAATTATGCAAGTCCTCTATATTGCTTTGTATAAGTTGGGTATCATACATTTGTGGTATGTCTGTTTTCCAGACATCCTTCAGATTTTGCAGCTTATCATTGTTGTGAAGTATTTTTATTACCAAAGTTCCTACATTGTTTTGATGAAATTTGTGGTAAAACTGAAGTCTGTCTTTTATGTCATTGACAGTAAACAAGTTTCCCTGAGAAGAAAGCATAATAAACCCTCACCTAAAAGTCTAATTAATCATTGTTGTGCCACTTTTATAGCATAGTCCCAGGAACTAGCCAGGTCATACTGGAGTGAGTGCCATCTCTGAAAGTCTTTAAACAGGTTAACCTGCCACATATTTTCTGTAGAACAAAAAACAGTACAGCACGCGACTCACTTCCACTGACCATTCTACTCTACATCTCTCCATTGCCTGCATGTTCATGTGCCTATCACAAATTTTGTTAAATGCCATTATCTTATCCGCTTCCACCACAACACCTGTCAACATAAGACCATTGGACAAATGAGCGCAAATAGACCACTTGGCCTATCAAGTCTGCTCTACCATTCAATCATGGCTGATTTATTTTCCCTATCAATCCCATTTCCATGCCTTCTTCCTCTAACCTTTGATGCAGTAGATCCCGTGTTAAAAAAAACTTTGCTTGCACACCTCCATTAAATTTCCATAATTCAACTTAAAGCTATACCCTCTTTAATTTGACATTCTACTTTGGGGAAAATGATTCTGTCTACCATTATCCATGCCTTGCATAATTTTATGAACTTCTATCAGACCTACCCTCTAAAGAGAAAACAATCTAAGTCTGTCCAACTTCACCTCACAGCTAATACACTCTAATGCAAGCAGCATCCTGAGAAACCTCTTCTGCACCCTTTCCAAAGCGTCCACATCCTTTCTGTAATGGGGCAAGCGCAGCTACACACTCTACTCCAAGTGCAGCCTAACCAAAGCTTTTATACAGTTGCAACATGACTTTCTGGCTCTCATGCTAATAGGTTCCAATTAAATTTAAAATAATTATTGGTTTGTAATCAGTTTTAGTTTCCTTCTTTTAAAACTGTGCAACCTCATATTCTCTTCATTTAATTCTGAAATACTTCTCAAAGTAACTTCAGCAAGAGAAAATTTTGATGCTTTTTAATTCCTGCCATACAGCTATTTTATCCAAATTAGTCAGATATGACAATTGAAAATTTCTTGGACTTAATATCTATGCAACTAAGTACTAATAAGAACACAGGCTCCAGTCGTAAAAGGAGCCTAGGTGTTTCACGTTCGAATGTAAAACTTGATGGCTAAGTGACTGACAGGTCTAAAGACAAGAATACCAGAAGCCCATCTCAATGCATTGGAAAAAAATTAAGGGTTAAGGAAAGTTCATCTGTCAAGTTACTTTAGGAAACATTCTATAATTACATGAAGGAAATGTAAGCCTATGTAATTTCCATGAGGACTGCCTGTAGCTTTCACAGTTGTTTACAGACATACAATGCAAGTGATGTCAACTACACTACAATTTAGTATTACATCACTTTCTGTTGGAGAGCTTGTAACCACAATGGAGCACTTGCTCCTCCAGAGTTTGACCCTAAACTGCTATGCTTTGCCAAACACTTCCTGAAGAGTGTTAACTTAACCAAAAAACCTACAATAATGAGCCTCATACACAAAATGTTACAAACACTGATGGGCTTGTATGGCTAACTCAATCTTTTGCTGATACATTCAGTATTTTCATGGATCCTATAGAACATCTGTTCTATACTTGATAGTGGAAAGATGCAGAAACCAAGAGTAGCTATAGAGTGGGCTTTCACTTTTCCAGTTTTGATTGGAACTTCCTTAATGTAGGGTAGGGGATCTTGAAACAGTATGTGGAGAGTCCAACTAGAGGGAAATGAGCCAAGCTGGGTTACAAACATCAGCGGATAAACATTTTAAGAATAGTGACTATAACTCAAGATAGTTATGAGTAAGTATAAAATTGGATTTTATGGGAAGGCATTAAATTGGGGGAGAGCAAATTATGACGGAATAAGACTGGGGCTATGGGTGTTGATTGGGAGCAGCTGCTGTCAGACAAGTCCACTCCTGACATGAGGGTGTTGTTTAAATATCATTTGAGCAGAGTTCAGGATTGGTACACTCTGGTAAGGAATATGGACAAGGATGGTAAGGTAAGGGAACCTTGGATGACCTGAGAGAGGAACTAAAAGGAAGCTAAAATAAAACTATTGTAGATTATAATGAAAACACGAAAATGCTCAAGTAAGCGATTAGGTCAAAAGGGACCATGAAATGACCCTGGTATGCAGGATCAAGGAGTATCTCAAAGCATTTTATACATAAGAAAAATGTGGATAACTAAGGAGTGGGTAGGTCCACTCAAGGGTTAAGGAGGGAATTTGTGCTTTGAGTAAAAGCAAGTGGCCAAGATACTAAGAGTACTTTGATTGCCATTTATATTCAGAACTGGGCTGTCCAAAGAACTCAGAATAGGAGTGGAAGGCTTGTATTCTGGCTGGAGGTCCATGACCAGTGGTGTCTCACAATGAGTGGTGCTGGGACCTCTTTTGGTTATGATATTCAGTGGATTCCCATTAACTCGGCCATTGGTAATCGGAGCAGCCGCGTATTTGGGATAATTTGTGAAGAACAAAACTTTATCAAAAATAGCTGCAATTCCCTTTGTTACACCACTTAAATGGGGCAGGAGACTGTTGTTGAAGTTTCTAACTAGAGTTCGTTGGGTGCCCTGTGTGTGTGGCTGCCAAATACTACACTGTGCTTAGAGCGAACAATTTTTAAATAGCAGCAGCTGTGTGTGTTCGTGTTCAAAAACCAGTGATTTTTTTTGTCACTGATAGTGAGAAATAAACAGCAAGACAATGCACTACTTCAACAAGTTAGGACCTATGAAGAATTTGAAGGTATTGACAATCATCTTGAATGTTACAATGAAAATGAAGAATCATTGCCAAAATCATTGTATGAAGCTAGTCCATTATCTGTGATTAAGTTTTTCCCCTATATTTATCATATATTGCATTGTACTGCTTCTACAAAGTTAACAAGTTTCACAATATACTCCAGTGATATCAAATCTGATTCTGAGTTGAATAAATAATGTTAGTGGGATAAATGGTAGTTTGTCTTTTTTAAATACATTTTTAACTAAACTCAGATGCACATTAGAACTGATTCATTATAACACTGTAATTCAATTCTTTATTAATTTTTTAAAAAATGACAAAAGTTCATTCTAAACAAAACTTAAAACTTTTTAAGAGCAGCCACCATTTTAGTAAACATTCAATCACCCAATGAAAGCGCTTTACATGCGCTCTGAGACACTTACAGCCAATCACTAATAGTTCATGCTCTGCCTCCCTGGCTCCCTCACTAATTTACTCCACTTTTCCACCCATAATGCCTGGAAAGTAGCTTGCAACTTACAATGATGGTAGTAGATCTAAGGTTACGTCCACACTAGACCGGATAAATCCGTAACCAAAGCTTTTTCTCTTCATTTTGACCCTCTGTCCACATTGAAATGGCATTTTCCTCTCCCAAAAACAGAGCTTTTCAAAAACGCTCTCCAGAGTGTTTAAATCTGAAAACGCCAGTTGGGCGTTGTAGTGTGTACAGGGTAACCGGAGATTTTTAAAAACCTGTCGTTCCTTTCATCAGTGAAGAGACTATGGCTGTAGCAAATGTTTCCAGGGTGACCCCTCTGTGAGAGTGGGGAAGATGTTGGTGGGGCCACCTGGGGGTCTGTGTGCCCGTATGTGCAGCTATTGTAGTGGCTGTGAGGCTGGTATTGTGGCGGTGAGAAGTACTGGAAGGAACCATCATATTCCTCATCATTGCAAATCCCTCTGCAACAAAGTTAGTCAGTTTTTCAATGTTCGTCATCAGTCGGGTCATATTGTCCATGAACTCCCTGTCGATTGCCTCCATATGCTCCAGTATTTGTTTTTTTTTTAGTTTTAAGTCCTCCTGCGCGACAGCCAACAACTGTCTGTTGTTTGGCAATTTCCTTTTAAGTTTTTCTAGTCTGGACAAACACGCACCAAGTATACCGTTTCCTTTTCGCTTGTTTTCTGTAAATATGTCCTGCATATGCCCAGTAGGAGAAGATTCGCCCAAATACTCGTTTTAATATGGACAGAGGTATTTTCAAAAATGTCTGGTGTGGACGCTTATTGCTTTTACACGAAACCAACGTTTTCAAAATTATCTGGTCTAATGTGGACGTAGCCTAAGTTGTCTAAGAAAAGCATCAGCATGGATGCGAAACTACAAGTAATATGGTGTGAGGATGTTAATGATAGGGATGTTGAAGAGTAACTGCATTCTCATGGTGAGAACCTTAATGACGAAGAGCTTTGAGAACTGGCAGAGCAACCCATCCTGGCGAATCTGAGGACATGAATGGAGAAGAGGAAGCACCAGCAAGAAACCTCACAACAAAATTCCTCAGCACTGGCACCACCACAATCACACAATTCATGGACCAGTTCATCGATAATGACCCTGACTGGGAGTGAAGCAATAAGGCAAAGCGAGGTGTTCTCGACATGATTTCCTGCTACTGAGAACTGCTTCATGAGAGGAAACGTAAGAAGAGGCAATCAAATCTCGACGCCTACTTGAAGAGGAAGCCAAAGTTAGAGGAGGACCCACAGCCTGGTCTCTCCTCTAAAATGTAACCACCACTCGCTTCCCTCCGCTGATGCTGCTCCACAGATGTGCAGGTTAGCCCTATCTGCATGTTTGTTATCGCATGAATTACTGTGTATATATAAAATCATATATCATATATCTTGGGTTTGAATTTTTTTAAATCAGGCACAGTTGTCCATTTATATAATGTTATTATGACCCCACATAGCAGTGATTTACATAATGCTCCACCTCTGAGGAGCACATCTTCAGCATTAAGTGAGGTCTGAAAGAATTTCCATGAAACTTTGGCTAATTGGGACAGCAGGTTAATTGGATCAAAACACACTGGTCTCGATATGTTCCGATTAACCGGAATCCACTGTGCATCAAAGATCTGGATGAAAATGCAGATAGGTAGAGAAGCAAGTTTGTGGATGACACCAAGATTACTGGAGCTGTGTTCAGTATAGAAACTATCAAAGAATACAGCAGGATATAAATTAGCTACAGATATGGGCAAATTTGTGGCAGATGGAGTTTAATCTGGGCAAATGTGAGGTGTTGAATTTTTGGAGGTCAAATGAAAGGAGAAAGTATTCAGCTAATGGTAGACCCCTTAATAGCATTGAGATACTGAGGGATCTTGGGGTCCTGGTCAACAGTTCACTGAGAGTGGCTATACAAGTAGATAAGAAATAAAGAAGCTGTATGGCATGCTTGCCTTCATTGGTAAGGGTGTTGAGTACCAGAATAAGGAAGTTATGCAGCAGCTATATAAAACTTCAATCAGACTGCACTTTTATAATTGTCACCCATTAGCCACCACAAAATGTAATTTTCATAAATAGTAATGATATGAGTTGCACCACCCAAGAAACAAATCTCAAACAAAACCAATAGCTTCTCAAATATTACACTGTATTCTAAACTCTGATAATATACAGGTTTCTTTTAGTCATTTCAAATAATTGCTACAGAGGTTAAACCAGACAATGGAAGGTTATATTTGATATCTATTACCTATCAACTCTGGGGTCCTTGTTCCATCAAATCACATTAGCTTTGTTTCATCTCTTAAGAAACTTGCTTTACCCTCCTTCTACTGTTGTGTGTATATATCTTTGCTACTCACTGACATTTGTAATTCATAATGTCATGTCTCTAACTTTTCAGCTCATTCTCTGTTATACCATATATATGTGTTCTCAAAAAACTTTCCACAGCCTTTGACTGCAATGCTCTTTCAGTCTCATCCTATAACTATAACTTATCCATTCCTTGTCGTCTTAACCAATGTCCATGTTTTTCGTCTCCTAATTCAATCCTTTATGACAGGGTCTTTTAATTGATTTTGTTTTGTTATGAGATTATGCCATACTGTAATATATCCCTATCAGAGGATATTCTCTATCTTTATTTTAAACACTGATTAGATTCCAAAATTCCCCGTTTTTATGGACAAAACTCAAGTTATAGTTTAGTTCCTCTGTTCTGCACATTACTGGATTGCTTTTCCACACATATTCCATGACCAGCATATTATTCTTCAGATAATGCCTGCCAAACTGGCATCAAACATTCCAAAGGAGCCCAAACAGTTCTGTGCAATATCTGTACTATATTCACGTAATAAGAAACAGTTCAACCCAATGCATTTCATATCATAGTCGGGGATTTCAATCAGGCTTGTATGAAGAAATCCCTGCCCAATTCCCATCATCATATAACCCGTAGCACCAAAGGTCCCAATCACACTAGACCACTGCTATAATTAGACGAGGAATGCCTACTGTTCCATACCCAGACCACAGTTTGGGAAATCTGATCAGCTGGCTGTCTGTCTCCTACCTGCATACAGGCAGTGGCTAAAGAATAAGGTTCCAGAGATTAGGGCAACAAAGTGGTGGTTGTGGGAGGCAGAGGAGTGGCTGTGGGATTACCTTGAGTCAGTGGACTAGGCCATGTTCAAGGACTCACCTGTGGATCTGAATGAATACTCCATGGTTGTCACATACTTTATAAAAACAGTTGTAGCCGAGTGTGTCCTCACAATCATTTTCAGAGCCAACTAGAAGCCCTGGTTGAACCATGAGATCCACAATCTGCTGAGGGCCAAATCAGAGGCACTCATGTTTGGTGACCATGTAAGTTACAAGAGGTCCAGGTACAATCTCTGGAAAGACATCTAATGGGCAAAGTGGCAGTTCCAGACCAAACTTAAATCAATGATGGATGCTTGATAGTTGAGACAAGGCTTGAATACTGTCACTTACTACAAAGTGAAATCAAGAAATGTAGGCGACAAGAGGGCTTAGCTTCCAGATGAGCTCAAGGCCTTCTATGTTCACTTTGACTGTCAAAACATGGAGGAACCATCACAAACCCCCACAGCCCCCAGTGATCCTGTAACTTCAGTCTCTGAGGCTGACCTGAGTATATCCTTTAGGAAAATGAACCCACAGAAAGCATCTGGCCCAGATGGCGTACCTGGGTGAGTACTAAAGAACTGCACTGACCAACCGGCTACAGTATCCTGAGATCTTTAACCTCTTGCTTCTGCAATCTGTGATACCCACCTGCTTCAAGCAGGCTTAAATTACATCAGTGTCAAAGAAAAATGTGGTAACTTCCCTCAGTGACTTATCCATTAGCACTTACATGAACAGTGATGAAGTGTTTTGAGAGGACGGTACTGAAACATATCAACAGGTCCATGGTAGATGCTATCTCACTAGCTCTTTACTCAACCCTGGAACATCTAAACAGCAAAGGTGCAAACATCAGGATACACTTTATCGACTATAGCTCGGGATTCAATACTATCATCCTCTCAAAACTAATCAATAAGCTTCACTACATTTCCTGCAAGGTCAAAAGCATGGTGTTCAGAACCACATACAATACTCTAGCTATGGTCTAATCAGGATTCTGTATATTGAAAAGTTTCTGTTCCTTGCATTTCAATCTCCTAAATAGAACAGCCACTGTTTCATCAGTTGGACTGTCTCTGTAACAATCCACAATAGTTCAATAACCTTATTTCACTATATTTGGATTTCCTGCCCTCGTTGCATCAACCATTTAGGTTTTCATTGTCTTCATTACTATCCCATTTTCTCCATGTTACTTTCTACTTTGCTCCTTTTCAATTGATGGTAACCTTATACATTCTTGTAATGCCTGATTGAATTTATATAATTCAGGAATCATTCTCATCCTTCATTTGCATTTGATTACTTGCTAGTTTCTCTCTCTCTCTCATTGCAGTCAATTCCTTCCTCATTCCTTCAAAGTTAAAACCAAAAACCACCAATGGATCTTCCTTTTTTCTGTTCCTGATCTTGAATCATAATCTTTCAAGAGGAACTTCCCCTAACCACCAGATCATTATTCTTGTTTTATTACACAATCATATTCTGCATTACACAGTCCATATCAGGTTGAAAAAAACAGGCTTAGATATTCTATTGCAGTTGCAATATTTGTATGCAAAGGAGAATCTTTTTTGAAAAACTAACAACGAAGCATGTTTGACACTTAGTTCTACAAAGTAATTAGCTTTTCTCTACTGGGTATTTTGTGCACATCACACACTAACATAAAAGAGACCTAATGCAACGTCTATTCAATTGTGCATGAACTCTCAGTCTCATGCATATAATTTTAGAGGAGCGGGCCCATGCAAAGGATATCTGCTAGCAGGTTCAATGCACATTTCCACATAGTGGAGAATTTGTAACACACAAAGATTTAGGAAAATGTGCCGAGTTATTACTATTTTCTCATTTCTGTCTCCCAATTTATACACCATGCGGAGAATTCAATGGTCCCAATCACTGCCTTGATTGAAATACATGATTCACACCAAGTTTAAACCAATATCATACAGAATTATCACAATGTTTCTTTTAAATATTTTCATCTTTGAATATAATGCTGATAATTATAGCATATAGAGGTAGTATATGAACTAAGCAAAGAAAAACGGATTTGATAACTCCCTAACAGCTTCAATACTGGTGCCAGACTTGGTTGATTGCAGCACTTTTCTGAATCAGAGGGCTGTGTGTTCAAAGCTCACTTGGAATTTGAGTTTGAAATTCAGTCTATTAACTGGTGACATGTTGAAATTGGAGGAGATTTTTTATGGGGGGGTGAAGAAGGAAGGTTAATTTTTAGTCCAATCTGCTTTTCCAGTCAGATGGCATTATTTACTTTAAGAATTGGAGGCACTCTTCTTGTTCCATTGCCCATTACTTATTTGTCAATCAATATCATTAGGGAAAAAAGTTTAATTTTATCACATTACTATGGGCAAAGAGACTGTTATGCTGCTGCATTATAGAAGAGTTTAACCTCAAAATTTACTTATATACAAGAAAATGACTCTGGAGCATCTCAAGGGTGTAAGACATGTTACTTAAATATAAGTCTGTCCTTAAACTAAATATAGACAATCAAGTAACCAATTTTACATAACACCAGCATACAGTTAAGAGAAATAACCAAGGAAAATTAATATATTAAATTTCTATAGATAGAACGATGCTTCAGTAATTACAAGGTCCACTATTATTTTTATTTAAGAGAATTACAGGAATTTAATCAAAATATAGCCCTGATCCAAGAATAATATTCTCTAGGAAGAGAGTCAAATATTTACAGGACTGATTTCATTGGGGATGTATACCAGCAGGAATAAATGGATTTTCTTTCTTAAAAGTCAATTATTGTCACCCTAATTGTAAATGAACGTAATATTTATCCTGTTTTGAAATCTATATAGGCCTAGAACATACAGGTAAATGATTACTTATTTTAGAGTCATAGTCAGAGTTGTACAGTGCATAAACAGGCCCCTAGCCAAGCATTTCCACACAAACTATTATGTCCATCTACACTAATCCCACGTTAAAACTAACCCTTCTGTCTTGCCTATTCATGCACCTTCTTAAGTGTCTCTTAAACAGTGATTGTATCTGATCCCAGCACCTCATTCAGCGAATTCCAGATAAAAACCACTATGTCAAAAAAACTTGCCCCTGAACTCTGCTTTGAATTTAAATCTATGCCCTTTCTTATTAATATTAATATTAAAATATTAACAACGTTGTCTCATTTTTACTGTGTACTGTACCAGCAGTTATGGTTGAAATCACAATAAAAAGTGACTTGACCTGACTTGATTCTGAAAGATTTCAATGATTTATCCTATTTAAACCTCATAATCTTCTACATCTTTATCAGATCATCCCTCAGCCTCTATCAATCCAGGCAAAACAAGTCCAGCTGGTCCACTCTTTTCCCCATGACTGAATCCTCAAGTCTAGATGTGAATCTGCTCTTGCACTCCCTACAGCGCAAACACATCATTCCCAGACATCCCAGCCTGCAAAAACTCATTTCAGGGAGGTAGCACCCCCACCCCCCCACAACACCATATTCCCCGCACCCCCCCCCCCCCCGGTCGACCTCCAAGGGTGTATGTAATACTTTCTTTAGTGATTTTGTCTAATCTGTAAACCAAGTTGGGTATATGCAGCAAATGTGACATTAAAATATGTACTTATATTATATTATCATGTTTATTCTATTACAACTTTAAGCAAGTCTACAGGGAGTTTGGCCTCATCACGTAGGATATCAATAGCATAGCTCCTTAGCAGCTAGCCAGCTAGTTTAAATAACGTTAGTTATGCTGTAATGACACCTGCTAAACTCACCTCAACATGTCTTTTACATTTTAACCTACCATGGGCAATAGAAAAGCCACTGTTGCAAACAGTGCAGCCAGCAACACTATCATTATTTTTGATGTCGACTGTAAAGCCCGCCCACAGAGAAAACTGATAGGTCTACTTAGCAGGGGTCCGCAACATTTTTTGCACCGCAGACCAGTTTAATAGACAATATTCTTGCGGACCGGCCGGGCGCGGGGGTGGGGGGCAGGTGTTAATCACGACCGGAATATAGGTGATAAGTCAATAGCATCATAACATTTTAAATAACGTTTGGATATTAAACACACAGCGCATATTTTTCCCGTATGAACATATAAAATCATTGCAACACACCAATATCGCTGAATCAGTGCGAGCCCTGGGCTTGTTTTCCTGCAACAAGACGGTCCCATCGATGGGTGAGGGGAGACAGCGAAAGTCGAAGGGGATTCCTTATATCCAGTCTATTCCGCAATTTAGTTTTCGTTGCATTCATTGCAGAAGATTCCACTTCGCAGCGATATGATGTTGGAAACGGAAGCAACGTTTTCAGTGCTTTCGTGGCTAAATATCTCAGGATATTTAGCCTTGACTTTGATCTGGAATGCGGGCAGAGATGTTATGTCAAACATACTTTTCAGCCCGCCGTCATTTACAAGCTCGAGGAGTTGATCTCCTTCCTGAGCTGACATGGATACGTGTGCGTTCAAGTTCAACAGTGCGTGACAGGGAATGAGGAAAGGTGCAAATGACTCATATCGTTTCATATCGCCAAACCATATTGTTTCCTCACGGCCTGGTGGTTGCAGACCACTCTTAGCACGAAGAGAGACCAATCAGGATGCTCGCTCTCCCTCTCCAAAAAAATCTATTTCCGGGATATTGTATATAACTTCCAGGCGTCAGGGAGCCACTATCGATATGCAGGAGATTCCCAGATCTTCCGGGAGAGGTGGGATGTCTGCATTCCTCATAGTGTGCTATGAAGAAATGCACATAATTCTTAAGTGCAGTCTAGCCAACGTTTTGTAAAGTTGCAACATAGTGTCCCAACTTTTATATTTTGTGCCCCAATCCATGAAAGCAAGCATGCCATCTGCTTTCTTCACTTTTTGCCACTTTCAGAAAACTATGGAATTAGACCTGTAGGTCCCTCTGTTCATCAACATTTGCTTGTGATCTATCATTTACTGTAAATATCCCAGGCCTATTTGACTTCTCAAAATCAATCATTTTACACTTACTGAGATTAAATTACATTCCATCTGCCAATGCTCTATCCAACTTTCCAGACTTAGACAACTTTCCTTGCTATTCACATATTCACAATACCAAAAATGTTCTTGTCATCCACAAACAAACTCTTTATACTACCTACATCCACATACAAGTCATTAATAAATACCACAAACACTGATCTTAGTCAACCAGTCAGATAAAGTAATTTCCACCATTACCCTCTGCCTCTTATCACCAACCCAGTTAAACTTGTCTTGGATCCCACATGCTTTTACATTCTAGACCAGCCTACCACGTTAGACCTCATCAATGCATATCTAAAGTCCATGAAGACAATCAACATGTCTTCAACATTCTTCTTTGTTCTCTACAATAAACTCAAACTAATGAGGCAGGATTTCCCTCATACAAAGCCATGCTGACTATCCCTGGTCAGCCTCCCTCTGATGTACATAATTCCAACCCCTTAGGATTTTCGCCAATCATTTTCTCATGACCGATAAAAGGCTAACTGGCCTATATTCACCTCTGCCGGCCTTCTTAAATAAAGGGTCACCATTCGGTGTCCATCACTCTTCTATGTCATTTGTGATTAACAAAAATGCAAAAAACCTCCTTTAGGGTCCCAGCTATCTCTGCCTTTGCTTCCCAGAGCAGCTTGGTTTAAATCATCCAGTACTGAGAATTTATTAACCCTTTGGCATCCACCACATCTAACTCCTCCTCAATTCTGAGGATATAGGTTCCCGTCCCTGAACTCATGATCTTACCCGTTCTGCTGTGAACACAAATGAGAAGTACTTGTTCAGGACCTTACCCACATTGCTTGGCTTCACACATACACTACTTTTGTTCCAAAGAGGATCTAGTCTTGCTTTCATGCACCTGATATACTTGTGGAATACCTTAGGATTCTCTTTTAATTTTACCTGCCAAGGTACTAAGTAAGTGTGGGTGGAAGCCAGAAACAGAAGGGAGCAATCACTTGATTGGGAGTATTCTATAGACCTCCCAATAGCAGCAGATCAGGAAGCAGATTTTGGAAAGGTGCAAAACATAGCAATGTTGTTCTCATAGGTAACTGCAGCTTTTCTAATACTGATGTGTACCTCCTTAGAGCAAAAGGTTTAGATGGGCTAGAATTTGTTAGGTGTGCCCAGGAAGGATTTCTGACACAATGCACAGATAAGCGACCACAGGAGAGGCCATGCTGGATTTGGTACCAGGCAACAAACCTGGCCAGGTGACACATCTTTGGATGCATGAACATTTCAGAGACGGGGACCAGAACTCCTTGACTTGTACCTTTGCCTTGGACAGGGACAGGAATCGATGGTTTGGGAAGTATTTAACTGGGGGAGGGCAAATTATGATGATATTAGGCAGGAACTTGGAAGTATAAATGAGAACAGATGCACTCAGAGAAATGCACAATGGAAATGTGGAGGTTGCTTCAGGTGCACTTGAATGGGTTCTGGATAGGTTTGTCCCATTAAGGCAAGGAACAGTGAGAAACCATGGTTGACTACAGATATGCAACAAGTATACTCAAGGATCAGACAGGGCTCTTGAGTTACTAGGTAACAAGGAAGGAACTTAAGAATGGACTTATGAGAGCTAGAAGGGTACATGAGAAGGCTTTAGCGAGTGGCATTATATATGTATGTGGAGAAAAGGAGGGTGACTAGAGTGACAATCAGAGATAAAGAAAGAAATGTGCCTGGAGTCAGAGGAGATCGGGAGGACCTTAATAAATACTTCAGTATTCACCAGTGAGAGGGACTTTGACGAATGTGAATGTGAATAAGCTAATATGATGGAATATGTTGAAGTTAAGAAAAAGAACAAGTTGGAACTTTTGAAAAACATAAGGATGGATAAGTCCTGGGACTGGAGGGGATATACCCCAGGTTACCACGGGAAGCAAGGGAAGTGATTGTTGCACCTTTGGCAATGATCTTTACATTCTCACTGGCCACAGGAGTAGTCCCAGAGGATTGAAAGGTGGCAAGCAATGTTCCTTCTAAGGTGTGCGTGTGTATGTGCGCACACATCCTTTGCTACGAGCGCACAAAGGGTTGTCATTCTCTACTATGTTAAGTATATTTTACAATCGTACACAATCACAGTTCCTTTTTCAGTTTCTGATGCGGGCAGTGTTGACAACATAAAGATGCATGAATTCTGAACTGGCTTGCCCAAACCACACAAAGGGTGATAGTAAATAGAGTGCATTCTGCCTGGAGGTCAATGACCAATAGTGTTCTGCAGGGATCCGTTCTGTGATCCCTGCTCTTTATGACTTTTGTAAATGGCTTGGATGAGGAAGTGGAAGGGTGCAGATAACACGAAGGTCAGTGATGCTGTGGATATGTAAAACGTTGTCGTAGGTTACATTGGGAGATTGGCAGGATGCAGACTGGGCTGAGCAGAGACAGATGGTATTCGATCTGGAGAAGTGTGAAATGATACACTTTGGAAGGTCAAACCTGAAGGTAGAATACAAGGTTAATGGTAGGATTCTTAGCAGTGTGGAGAACAGTGGGTTCTTGGGGTCCATGCCTATAGAACCTTTAAGGTTAACACAAATGTTGATAGAGTGGTTAAGAAGGTGTATGGAGGGTTGGCCATCATTAGTTGTTGATTAAGTTCAACATTCATAAGGTAATGTCTCAATAAAACTCTGGAAGTATTGTGTTTAGTTCCGGTTGCCGAATTATAGGAAGGATGTGGAAGCTTTAGAGAGAGTCCAGAGGAGAGTTAACGGGATGCTGCCTGGATGAGTGAGCTCGTCTCATGAGAATAGGTTGATAGAGATGTGCAAGATGATAAAAAGTCATTGATAGAGTGGACAGCCAGAGACTTTTTTCCTGGGTGGAAATGGGTAATACAAGAATGCATGATTTTCAGGTGATTTAAGGGAAAAAAGAGGGAGGGGAAGTCAGGCGTAAGTTCTTTACACAGAGTATGTGGGTATGTGTATGTGCGTGTAATACCCTGCCAGGGGTGGTGGCAGAGTTAGGTATATTAGGAGCATTTAAGAAACTCTTAGATAGGCATATGGAAGAAAAATAAAGGGCTTTGGGGTGGAGGGGGGGGGAGAGGGCGGAAAGGTTAGCTTGATCTTAGAGTGGGTTAAAAAATCAGCATAACATCGTGTGCCAAAGGGCCTGTATTGTTTTATGTTCTATAATTCTTCACGGTCCTTTTGGTGCTTTTAATTGCTCTCTCTCTCACACACTTTGAATTCCAAAGAGACTTCTTTAATTCCAGTTGCCTCTACCTGCCAGACACATCCTTTTCTCCTGATCAAACCTTCAATACGCTTTGACATCAAAGGTAGACTTTCACACTTACTGGAACTTGCTGGCCTTGAACTCCTATCTTTAAGAGACTCCTAAATATCCACTGTCATTTTACTCACAACAGTCTCCTTTGAATCTACTTTTGCCAGGTCCCCACTTGCACTATTTAGATTAGCCTTCTCCCAATTCAAGACCTGAACTTAAAGACCAACTTTATCGCTTTGCATAGCTACCTTTACCTAGTTATTTGTTCATTGAAAGCAACGTTACAGGTTGTCAAGGTGGCTGTAAAGATGATTTAGCATGCTGGCCTTATCAGTCAGGACATGGTGTTTTGGAGAAGGGATATTATGCTGCAGTTTTACAAGTCATTCACGAAGCCTTGGAGTACTGTGTACAGTTTAGTTTACCTTGTTATAGCAAAGATGCAGTTAAACTGGAAAGAGAGCAGAAAAGATTTGCGAAGAGGTTGCTCAGTATACGAGGAGTTAGAGAGAGAGGTTGGCCAGACAGGGTCTTTATCCCTTGGAATGCAGGAAGATTAGGGGTAACCTTACAGAAATGTTTAAAATTACGATAGGTCTAGATAAAGTGGACTTTTCCCCCAGGTTGAAAAGTCCAAAAAGAGGGATAGGTTTAGGGTGAGCAGGGAAAGATTTAAAAGGGACCTGAGGGGCAACCTTTTTATGAAAAGGTTGGTGAGTATATGGAATGATCTGCCAGAGGGAAGTGGTTGAAGCTGAAACAATGGCATCATTTGAGAGGTTCTTAGACACATACATGGTGGGGCAAGGGTTAGCGAGATATGATCACCGTTCCCAAGAATTCCCTCACTGACACAGCCACCATCTTCTCAATTTGCTCTCTAAGATACTGCCTGTCAATAGAGGGGCTATGTATAGTATATGTTACCTCAAGAAAACTTCCTTGAACTTACTTAACAAATTCCACCCCATCTAAGCCCTTTGCACTAAGGCAATTCCAGTCAATACAGTTAAAGTTAAAATCCCTCACTAATATAACCATTTTGCTCATATACCCCTCTGTAGACAAGTTTCTGATATATGTGTTCCTCTAATTCCCGTTTACTATAGGAAGACCTTTTGGGTAACCCCACCAAAGTGATCAAACTTCAAAGTAATTTTTTTTTTATCAAAGTACATATATTTTACCATATACTACACCGAGATTCAGTTTCTTTCACACATTTACAGGGAAAAAGAATCGATTCTACCCTAGTCCTGACGAAGGATCTCGACCTGAAACGTCGACTGCACCTCTTCCTACAGATGCTGCCTGGCCTGCTGTGTTCACCAGCAACTTTGATGTGTGTTGCTTGAATTTCCAGCATCTGCAGAATTCCTGTTGTTTGCGATTCTACCCATATTGCTTCATTTGCCAATTCTTCCAGTATATCATATGTACGATCATTATGTTCTCTTAATCAATAATGTAACTCCCCCCGCCTTTGCATTTTCCTTTGTCATACCTGAAACTCCTATACCTATTTGTCATTATTACTCAAGAATCTAAGCTAATATGGAATTATAAAAAAATCTGTATGAACCACTTTATAAAAATGCTAAGAGAATGATCAGAGACTCAGAACACAGCTAATAATGGAAAGACCATAGCCATTCCTCTGGTGCCTACCACAAGCTCTGCCCCTGTTGATGCCAAAGTAGGTAATTACAGCCTTATTGTTACATGTCACTTGCAAATGAGCTCCCAATCTCATATCTGTGCTGTGTTGTTGACAAGTCATCCCCAAAGTTATTCCTGACTCAGCTGATCAACTTTAAATCCTCAGTCATTTCTTTGAAATTTTTAGGTGTGTGGGGTGTCTAGGGAGGGGTAGCACCTCTGGTTGGGGGCTTGCCCTGCCCTTTTTCAGGGCAGCTCGTCCACCTTTGGTCCCCACCTGGCACTCAGCTCTCATCTGTGGCTCCAAGTAGCTGGAACATGCGCAGCGGCCACACCCCGGTAAACCGTCTCGGCAGACGGGCCAAACCAAGTGAGGGTAGCTGACGGGTCTTTGACCCTCGGTGAGGTAGGGGATCTGCCTATCCCAGCATGTGAAGTCTGGCCATGGCGGATTGAGTGGAAGAGACCAATTAATGGTCCAACAGTCAAGAAGGCAGGCCCAGCAGGTGTTTGTGGAGCACTAAGAGCACGGCAAGGAACTTAGACGTCCTGGTCATCCACTACAAGAGGTGGTGATCTCACCTGGCAGAAGGCAAAGGCAAACCACAGCTGTAACCGGCCACGAACGTGATTTCCCAATATGCCAGAGCGGCGTGCAGGGAAATTGTCCGCTGACTGGAAATTCCAAATGCGACCTAACGATGACAACTATTTGAAAACATTTCAGTTAGCTTTTGTTTTCTCATCTCCACAAGTTTAAAATCTAACCAAAATGCCTAACCTAACAGAATAAGATCTCACTCACCCATCACTACTCGCCGACCTAGTCTGGCTTTCAGTTAAACATGCCTTGATTTTAAAATTCTCACCCTTGTTTTCAAGCGTACTCACTGTTGCGCCTGCACCTATCTCTGTAATTTTCACCAGCCCTGAGAGTGCTACCTGCACTACTTCAGTTCTGGCATCTTTACATGGCTGATTTTAAGTGCTGTACATTATGTAGCTACGTTTTCAATTGCCTAGGCTCGATACTCAGTATATGAAAGGGAATAGGTTACCGAGAAATAAACGGGACAATGGGATTGACAAGGTTGTTTAGAGAATTGGTATAGACCCAATGGACTGAAGGGACTACTTCTACAGTATAAGAAAATCTGTAGGTACTTCTATATTTTGCTTACTTCTTTTAAAAGTGATCCTATGAATTTCCTATGGGAGTCAAATATCATTTGGCCATACTTTTGTGAAAAACATTGGGACCTGTCATATTAAAGGTCATCTACATTCAGAGAAGGTGAAGTGGGTTCCTGGTGTTCAGTTCCTTCATACTAAGACTGCAATGTTAGTTAAAAGACGTATGTCAGATGAATTCTTGTTAGGATTAGGGAGGAAGGGAGGGGAAGAAGGGAAAGTAAAAGATAGAAAAAGAGAGGAAGAGGAAAGGGAAGAGGCAAAGAGAAAGAAATACATTGTAGAGAGCGGCAAAGAAATTTCATCTCAATAGTCATGGTATAGAAACATAGAAATTAGGTGCAGGAGTAGGCCATTCAGCCCTTCGAGCCTGCACCACCATTCAGTATGATCATGGCTGATCATCCAACTCAGAACCCTGTACCTGCCTTCTCTCTATACCCCCTGATCCCTTTAGCCACAAGGGCCATATCTAACTCCCTCTTAAATATAGTCAATGAACTGGCCTCAACTGTTTCCTGTGGCAGAGAATTCCACAGATTCACCACTCTCTGTGTGAAGAAGTTTTTCCTCATCTCGGTCCTAAAAGGCTTTCCCTTTATCCTCAAACTGTGACCCCTCATTCTGGACTTCCCCAACATCGGGAACAATCTTCCTACATCTACCTTCATGGATTTTTGATGAGTAGTTCAGTGTTTGTTGCAAAGCTAAAAAAACATTGTAGTGCTATTTTGCACATTAAAATACCCTTAAATAATCCAGGAAGTATCTCTGTAAGTCTGTATAAAATAGCAGATTTGGGAATGAAGTTACCTATATTATCATTAGTATAATTTGATTATATTACAGTGGCCTTTGGCCACTGGGTTAGTATCAAATACAAATATTTCACTTGCTAGGTTTTTTACATCCTCCGTATCAATGCAAAGCAAGATCTCATGTGGTTAAATAAAAAACTTATTAAATATTTGATCCCATTCTATCAAATTTGATTCATAAAATCTTACCGGAGCCAATGGCTGTCCTGGGACGGAGACTGCTGGAGTGGAAGGTCTATCATATGGAAGGGCACATGGTGCTGGTTGAGGTGCCTTCAAATGAGGCTGAACAGGGGCAGCAGCTGTTGCCATTTGTGCTGACGTGCTGCCTTTTTGCTTCAATATATTCAGGGCGTCCCTATAAAATACCAAGATAGTATGTCATACAAAGCAAGCAAAATTTTTAAGGCTTATGGATACCTCCTGGCCCACAGATCCATTATGAAAGATGAATACAACTGCCACTCATACTCAGCATCAAAGTGGTTTCATGTAAGTTGCTTAAAGCTTCGTTTATCAGGCTGAACGTGGAAGTGGTCAGATAAGCAGGAAAGCTGATTCAGGCAGCTCCAAGTACAACAAAAGGAATTCCTTCACATCTTTCTAACCCTATCCTCCCTTAAAAATGCTTATCAAACTCAGTCTTTGAAAAGCTTTTGATCAAACTTCCCTGCGTTCTCTTTGTTGTTTATGTCTCCATCGCTCTTTCTCATATTGCAAATGTTAAAGATACTTTGAAATTGAAGATTACATTGACATATCTTATCATCCAGACAAAATCTTCACAGTATTTACATAATAGCTGTACTTTTCCACTTCTCCAACAGTTTAGGAGAACTGCAAGTCTAAAAAAATAATTCTTCCATTGTTTTGTAATGGGACCTCATCACACACTCCTTTAAAGCTCATTCCCAACCTTGAAAGTCATAGCGAGGACTAGGCCTCAAGCCGTGGTGTTATCCATTTGCAGCCACCCGGGGGAGGCGTTGGAGTCAGTGCTGCCCCCCCCAGTGTTCGCTCAGCAAAAGACAAACTGGATTGTGTCCAACAGCAGACTGCTGTAATATTCATGGACTCAGGAACTTGGACAATTTTTTTTTGTGTGACTGTATTTTACTGTTGTCTTTTATGTGCTTGCTATCTGATATATGTTATATATACCACATGCTGTGTATGACTGCTGGTACTGTTTTATATCTTGGCATCAGAGTAAAGCTATTCTGTTTGACTGTATACATGGGTATTCATGTATGTTTGAATGACAATTAAACTTGAATTTGAACTTGATTTTAAAAATAAGCGATCAACACTTTGAACATTCCTCCAATGCGGACACCATGAGCTTTCATCAAATCATGGAGAATGGCAGAAGATGCAATGTAATCGCAACTGTATCTTGGGCCTTGTACTTGTAGCATGGACTCAGGCTTCAACTGGAAAAGCAGAGCTACAGCTTGCTTACTGAAAATTGCAGACCTGGCAGTGGGTAGCACTGTTAAACTGCACCAGCACAGAGTAAGCCACACCAAAGCCTGTATGCTCACTGCATCTTTAAAGAAGGGTACAAACAATTAAGGCAAGAAAATATGCTTCTTGTTGTCAGTTTAAGTAGAAGATTTTGGTGAAGAGTATCAAGATTAAACTGCCTTCCATGTGCTAAAACTATTCATGTTAATATCAGCCAAGATAAGGGTTTAAAGTGCAGGTTAATTGAGATCATCCAACTTATTTGGCTGAAAAACCTCACTGCTCTTCAAAAAAGTCATAACATTTAATTTAGAATGAACAAAATATTTCCTGTATGACCTGGCTTTAAAAATATAACATTCATCATACGATGAATGAAATTTTCTTTAAAAAGATCATCCAGAATTTTCTATTGTTAACAGCTGTCTTTTGTACTTTAACCTTGAGCAAACTAGGCCTGAGATGGAGTATCTCATTAACATTCATGTTGAGTTATAACAAGAAAAGTGGTGCAGGGAGTAGGACGGCAGGGGCGGGGGAGAACATATCATAATGAGGGAAGAGGGGATCAATAAGAGATAGCATGAAGGAAGTAATGAAGTGGCTGGAGGTGGGAAGGGAGGAGATTGTCTTGTGTAGGTTGGCTGCTGGTACTGTGAGAGCTGGGGCAAGAGGGTAGAGTCAGATCATCAGTTGGCTGTGGTCAAGAGTTGGACTACATAGCTGTAAACCTTAAACTTCAATGTTGTTTTGAAGAAGTACCAATGCACTAAAGTTTCTCTATGGTGCCCAGGCAGAAATTTTCTACACAAGTGCAGTGTGAGAAGTTCAATATAAAAATTAGTTATGGCAAAAGCGTGACATTAAAAATATTGCTGAAAGAAGAATTTTTTTAAATTATTTAAATAATAAGGCTTGAAATTTTCTATTGCATTTAAATATTAAAACCTTGTCAGTTGGAGAGTGTTCTTGATCTGCTTAAATGGTTAGAAATAGTAAAGTTAGTTAAAATCTTCACCATTCAGATGTTTTACTTTCATACCAGAATTGGTTTAAAATCAAAGAAAAGACCTGGAGGGTTCACCTTCCTGTGCTGGACAAGGCATTCAATGTGAAGCAGCCTTGTGCAGTTATTGCTTATTTAACATATCAGTCTCAATGGAAAAAAACATCAGGTGAACCTAATATTTTGGAAAGGTCCTGATTTAATTATTTTTAATATGAGTTTAAATATTATTTTAAAATTAAAGCACTGCTACATTCTACGGAGTCGATGCCAGCTACCTTACTAGTCAGAAAATATGAATATTTTAAGAGAATTTCTGTCTGGAATGCAGGCAGTGAAATGAGTGCAGATTGTACCCATCTTGGTAAATGTTTTCTCTCTTGTGAGTTCTTACCCAAATTCACTTGCCTGTTCCAAAATGCAACAACTACCATGTGACAGTGAAACTCTGCAGTGTTTTAAACTATTTTGTTAATAAAATACATTAGTTTTAAATAACATTCTTAGTAGTAACAAGTTTGATTAAGAGAGCTGAATGTATGCTTAGCTCTTGGTAAGTTTTTATAATCACCATTAGCTCTTTAGTCCAGAAGCAACTTCATTCTCTACCTAATGGTAAATTATTACCTGTTGCCCACAATTCCTCTTCATTCATGCATAAAGGTGTAGATTTCAGTTTGAGGCTTCAGCAGCCTCTTGCTTGAGAGTGAAACTCTCAGAAGGAATTAAGGCAATTTTGTTAATTCAAATATCCAATCTGACCATGTGCAGGTGCAGAGCTGCATTGTCCAATGGATAGATACTGCACCTAATACATCAGCATCTTGACAGCTTCTTGTTCTTTTCTTAGACAAAGCCCTCTTTTAAACTAATTCACAAAGCAAAACATATCTTTCCATGAGTTAGAAATAAAAATTTAACGCAAGGAAAGAAACTATTACTAAACACCCAGCTTCTCTCAGCATCAAGGAAGCAGATTTACATTCAGATGACCATTGGTCTAAACTTAAAGCAAAGGGCTAGCAGGAGATGCAAAACAGACAGACAAAAGGAAAGTCAGACATACAACTACATAGTGAACTTTACTTTCTGCACCGTAAAAGGCAATGCAATAACACAATTAATATTTTGGAAATTTTTCATCCAAAAGTCTGAACAATAACATATTTAACTTACAGATGTTATTTTTAAGGATATTAAGTATGGCGAGTAAAGAAGTCATGCAACAAAAGAATTAGTACTTACTACAAGATGTCCATCTTTCCACAGAGGACAAAGCTTTACCCATTGCTGAAATGTCCTTTGGTACCTGTTTTGCTTAATAATGCACATGGGTGTTCAAGCCCATTAACCTTTCTAAATTTTGTGCCATAGATTAAACATGTGTTATATTTTATTTTTATATTTGCAAATACTAAGACACTTCTTTATTTTTTCAATCATTCCTTTTGTGTAATCAAAAAGCAAACAATTCAAAGCATGTGATACAACTGTTAACCGTGCAGAAATAATCTCAGCATTAGTCACCTCAGGATCAAGGGTTAAGTAGAATCATCTGACCACTGGTTAAGATTTCTTTCCTGAAATCAATGTGCAGAAGTTAATTCTTGTTGGACATATTGTAACTAAAACTCTGCAGTTAACGAAAGGAGCAGCTCATTGTCCATCACGTTTTTAATTCCGTAAGATGACTGACTACACAAATGGAAATTCTGAAGTTTAGTTTTTTTTGGTGAAGTGATAATTTATAGAAATGTGATGTGGGAACTCTGAAGATGAAATGGAGCGCCGCCTGCTGTTGAAATTGGGAAAGTACAGTATATTTTTCCCTCTTTTTACAATAATCTGATGGGGATGGGATGAGTGTCTGATCCGGGTATATCTAAATCTCTGCTATAACATTCTGAAGCAGCTTAATGACCTTTAGCACATTCAAGTAATCAAAGTGCCATTTACAATAAATAACATAGCCACCTTGCAGGAAACTGCAGGGTCTATCACTGAATTAGCTCAAGGCTAAGGAGGCATTGGTATGCAAAAATCAGATTATTTCAGCACTTCAGTCAGATGTTTCATTACCATTTTGAATGCTAATAGTAGTGAAATAATTGTTTCAATTCAGCTGACAAAGTCAATGCTTTAACAAACTTAAAACAAAAAAATCTAAGGAGACATTCCTAGTCCTGTCACACATCAAATTTAATTTTCATCAGTAAGTTCATCATCATCATCATCATCAGGTGCCATGTCCAGTTTGAGCTTTGACTGCCATGGCCCACACACTCTTGTTTCAGGTCAAGTGGATCAATTCACTGGGATTCATTTCCAGTTCTCTGGCTGCTGTCTCCATCATCATTTGTCTCTGCCTTCCTTTGCTTTAAGCTACACAATTCAAAAGTGTATTTAATTAAAATTCCACAAGTATTCTGAAACATAGTATATATTAAATTTCTACCAGAATCATCATATTAAAGCTATCAGAGTGGAACTTGCTTGCCTCTCTATCAACCCATCTGATTAACCAAAATGCACTGGTTTTCTGATGTGGATCTGAATAATTTACCACAGAAGATACTCCCATTGATTAAGCTGTTACTTCTGTGTTTTTAAATAAATTAAACTTTACATTCAAAAGACTTACTGTTAGTACTTGCTTCTATGTAATTGTGCTAGATTAATGAAAAGATATTGGCAACTGAGCTTTCATACATAGCAACAGACTTCAGTGATCTTCAATGCACAACCAGCCATTTTACTACAGGCCACCTCAAGTTACCAATGAGTGACTGATGGATGTACCTTCACATATGAGTGAGCTCCCATAATGTTATTAAATTAAAATATCTGACATATGTATATACATTTGTTCCTACAAACAAATGAACTAGTTTCCCCTCTTTCCACTTTTAATATTTGTTCTTCTGTATCAGTCACATGCACTTTTGATGTCATTCATTACAATACTTAGTGTATGGTTACCATATCAAGTTTATATGTTTTCTGACTTAAGGACAAAATTAACTAATGGATATCTGTAAAAACAGAACCCATTAATTACCAGGGCCTTTACATGTATAATAAAGAGTGCAGCAAGGTGGAGAAGTTAACTGGGAGCTTTGAAAGTGAGGCTAGATCCAAAGGATTAAATCACAAACAAGAGAATGCTGGAAATCCAAGCAACACACACAAAATGCTGGAGGAACTCAGCAAGCCAGGCAGCATCTATGGGAAAAGAGTAAACAGTCAACATTTCAGGCTAAGGGCTATCTTGATGAATAGTCTTGGCCCGAAACGTCAACTATTTACCATTTTCCATAGCTGCTGCCCGGCTTGCTGAGTTCCTCCAGCATTTTGTATGTATTCCAAAGGATTAAAACCCAGTTTTCTCTTTCAAATGCTAATCAACTCCTGCATATTTCAAGCATTTTTAATTTCTACTGCAGATTTCAATACTTTTATTCTCTGTAATGGGAGTGAAACTGTATATTGTATTCATCTTGACAAGTGTGATGTAGTTTGTAAAATCAATCAAAGCTTGTACAAGGTAAATGAGAAGGCCCTAAGGAGGGTTGATGCACAGAGGAACACTAGGGTAGAAACTCATAGCTCCCAAAAGTAACAACACAGATGGACGTGATGGTGAAGGAGGTAGTAAAGGCAGCATTATGGCAAACCAACCTTGTTAAGCTGTGACATGGAATATAAGAGCTGCAAAGTTGAAAATACTGGTGAGTACACATCATGAATATTGTATGCCGTTTGGATGTTACAGTTCTGAAAGGATGAGACTGCTCTGGAGAGAGTACAGAAGAGATTCACCAGAACGTTGCCTGGGATAGAGAACATCTCAGTTATGACGAGAGATTTGATAAGCCAGGTTTGTTTTCTTTGGAAGGGTGATGGGGTAGTCACAAGGAAGAGGGGAGGAATCCTGATAGAGATATGGGACATAAATACAGAGCAGTAAACTTTTCCCTGTGAGTAAAGTATCCATAACCAGAAAGCATGAGTTTAAGGTAGGAAGTAAGAGGTTTAGTGGAGTATCACATAAACTTTCTTTCATCCAGAAGGTGGAATTTGGAATGCACTACCCAAAAGGGTGCTGAAGACAGAGACTTTCAATATCTCATAATTAGCAAGGAATACGAGGTTATGGACCAAATGCTGGTAAATGGGATTGGTATAGTATGTCCCATCAGGCTCAGTGACAGCTTCTATCCCACGGCTATAAGACTATTGAAAGGTTCCCTGGTACAATAGTACGAACTGTTCACAGTTTACCTTGTTGTGAACCTGCACCTGATTGCTACCTGTAACCTGTAACTGTAACACTTTATTCTACACTCCATTATAGTTTTTACCTCATACTATCTCAATGTACTGTTGCAATAAATTGATCTGTACTAATAGCATGCAAGACTTGTTTTCCATTGTGCCTCGGTAGATGTGACAATAAACTAATTCACTTGAGTCTGCACATACAAGGTGGGCTGAAGTAACTAATTCTGGGCTGTGGAAGTCTAGCTCTAAAAACAACATCATTTTAAAAATTATCACATTTGAGAGCACATTCAAGCTATAAATTAGTTTGAGTTTGAAATATATGTAAATAAGCTTTCCAGAGTTCGTATTTTTGGTCTCTGTGTCTGTGCCAAACAGGGCAGTGCTACATGGAGTGAAACAGAAAGATGGTCACCCACTAAGACACCTGTCTACATTAGCCAGCTCATGCCTGGAAACATCATGTCTGTGAACAGATTGCCATCTGAATATCTTATGGTATAAAAGACAAGAAAATTGCATCAGGCTGGATGCATTCAACGCTAACATTTGACTTGGGAGTAAACAAAAATTCTAATTACTAAATTGGGAGAAAATACTCAACTGTTTCTTGCAATACATGGTGGAAGAGAAGAATTCAATCTAACCCACCTTAAATCCCACTTCTGCTCAAGACAAAGGCTGTGGGTACTTCAAAGTTGCTGGTGAACACAGCAGGCCAGGCAGCATCTCTAGGAAGAGGTACAGTCGACGTTTCAGGCCGAGACCCTTCGTCAGGACTAACTGAAGGAAGAGTTAGTAAGAGATTTGAAAGTGGGAGGGGGAGGGGGAGATCCAAAATAATAGGAGAAGACAGGAGAGGGAGGGATGGAGCCAAGAGCTGGACAGGTGATTGACAAAGGGGATATGAGAGGATCATGGGACAGGAGAGACAGTTGATTGCATACTCACTCTGTCTCACTCTATCAGTTTGTCTCCCTCCTTGTATAATCAATCCAGGTTGTGCAGAAGGAGCCAGTTCATTCATTCAGTATCTTAGAGGTCAAGGGATTGAATTTTCCTGAATGTTAAATAATAATGATCACCCTAGGTGGTCATCTGGTGACTGAGCAGGAATCTTGTTTGTTACCCCATTCAGAGAGATCATTGCTAATCTGTATCTTAACAATTTACCCTCGAACATAATCTTTGCTGTCTTTGCTAAAGCAAAACTCACTAACTGTCCAGTATCCACAGCCAACAACAGGAATTCCGCAGATGCTGGAAATTCAAGCAACACACATCAAAGTTGCTGGTGAACGCAGCAGGCCAGGCAGCATCTCTAGGAAGAGGTACAGTCGGCGTTTCAGGCCGAGACCCTTCGTCAGGACTAACTGAAGGAAGAGTTAGTAAGAGATTTGAAAGTAGGAGGGGGAGGAGGAGATCCAAAATGATAGGAGAAGACAGGAGGGGGAGGGATGGAGCCAAGAGCTGGACAGGTGATTGGCAAAGGGGATATGAGAGGATCATGAGACAGGAGATCCGGAGAGAAAGACAAGGGGGGGGGGGGGGGTAATCAGAGGATGGTCAAGGGGTATAGTCAGAGGGACAGAGGGAGAAAAAGGAGAGTGAGAGAAAGAATGTGTGTATAAAAATAAATAACGGATGGGGTACGAGGGGGAGGTGGGGCATTAGCGGAAGTTAGAGAAGTTGATGTTCATGCCATCAGGTTGGAGGCTACCCAGACGGAATATAAGGTGTTGTTCCTCCAACCTGAGTGTGGCTTCATCTTTACAGTAGAGGAGGCAGTGGATAGACATGTCAGAATGGGAATGGGATGTGGAATTAAAATGTGTGGCCACTGGGAGATCCTGCTTTCTCTGGTGGACAGAGCGTAGGTGTTCAGCAAAGTGGTCTCCCAGTCTGCGTCGGGTCTCGCCAATATATAGAAACCCACATCGGGAGCACCAGACACAGTATATCACCCCAGCCGACTCACAGGTGAAGTGTCACCTCACCTGGAAGGACTGTCTGGGGCCCTGAATGTTGGTTAGGAAGGAAGTGTAAGGGCATGTGTAGCACTTGTTCTGCTTACAAGGATAAGTGCTGGGAGGGAGATTAGTGGGGAGGGATGGGGGGGACGAATGGACAAGGGAGTCGCGTAGGGAGCGATCCCTGCGGAAAGCGGGGTGGGGGGGGAGGGAAAGATGTGCTTAGTGGTGGGATCCCGTTGGAGGTGGCGGAAGTTACGGAGGATGATATGTTGGACCCGGAAGCTGGTGGGGTGGTAGGTGAGGTATGATGGCATGAACATCGATTTCTCTAACTTCCGCTAATGCCCCACCTCCCCCTCGTACCCCATCCGTTACTTATTTTTATACACACATTCTTTCTCTCACTCTCCTTTTTCTCCCTCTGTCCCTCTGACTATACCCCTTGACCATCCTCTGGTTCCCCCCCCCCCACCTTGTCTTTCTCCCCGGACCTCCTGTCTCATGATCCTCTCATATCCCCTTTGCCAATCACCTGTCCAGCTCTTGGCTCCATCCCTCCCCCTCCTGTCTTCTCCTATCATTTTGGATCTCCTCCTCCCCCCCTACTTTCAAATCTCTTACTAACTCTTCCTTCAGTTAGTCCTGACGAAGGGTCTCGGCCTGAAACGCAGACTGTACCTCTTCCTAGAGATGCTGCCTGGCCTGCTGCGTTCACCAGCAACTTTGATGTGTGTTGCTTGAATTTCCAGCATCTGCGGAATTCCTGTTATTGGCTGTGGATACTGGACAGTTAGTGAGTTTTGCTTCAGCAAAGACAGCAAAGATTATGTTCGAGGGTAAATTGTTAAGATACAGATTAGCAATGATCTCTCTGAATGGGGTAACAAACAAGATTCCTGCTCAGTCACCAGATGATCACCTAGGGTGCTCATTATTACTTAACATTCAGGAAAATTCAATCCCTTGACCTCTAAGATACTGAATGAATGAACTGGCTCCTTCTGCACAACCTGGATTGATTACACAAGGAGGGAGACAAACTGATAGTGTGAGACAGAGTGAGTATGCAATCAACTGTCTCTTTTTTCTCTGCCTCACTGTCTCTGAAATCTGCAGCAAATGTGTCTGACAAATGTGGATGGTAATTAGATCAGTGCAAATTTAGAATCCAGTATTCACCTGGGAGATGGCACACATTCAGGGTTACCATCACAAAAATCCCATTATCAGTGGCTAATAATAGCGTTTGTATTATTAGTTACAGCCAATTCACTGTTCAAATCTGGGTTTTGCAAGACCTCAAATATAAGATGAAACATAGTACAGGAATATTTTTCTGGCTTAGCTCTCCATCAGCAATTCTTATCTCCTCGTGATCTAAACTAGTGTGCGTGCAAATATAATGATAGCAGAAAATTCTCTTTCCTGAAAATCATAAATGTGTCCTTGAGGTCAGGTATGCCTGTATTAGCTGTCGCCATATTGCCTTAGGGACACTTTAAGGTCATTACCGGGCTACACAGTAAATTACCCCAATAATTTATCATTGCTCAGTTGCAGAGATTGACAGCTTAATGTTAATTAATGTCTCGACCAGAGTCATTTAAAACTGGGTGGATTATTTGTAAAACACTCAAGGCAACTTGCATGTCATATGCACTCAACATAAATATCTAAAAAAATGTAGTTCCCTGTATTTAAAGGATGACTTTTTAAAAAATCCACATTTTAAGCTTCCAGGTAAAGACTTAAAATGAGGCATATCCAATTTTCACATTTCCCTGAAAACATTAGTCACTCTGCAGTTTCATGAAATATATTCATATGGAGTAGGAAGAAATTCTTATTCGCAACTTTTAATAATAACAGCTCTGGAAAATCTGCCTCCCCTTTAACACCACCTGCAGGCTTATGCAAGCTGTCGTTTCAGAATGAAACAGAATTTGCTTCAGCTCTCACTGACAGTTGAGACTTGAATCTAAATTTAAATAATTGGCACATGATTGTGTTTATCAACTAGCTAACAAAAAAATCCAATTCAGACATGTAGATATTCAGATATTATAGTGCACTAACTGTTACTCAAACAAAATGCCCAGAAGCATTCAATAACTGAGATTATTCTTTCCGGGGATGAATTCAGGATTGTGCAGATCAGAGATGTCTTTGGAGTATATTAATCTCTCTCATGAATGCAATGCTGTACAGTGGACATCCAGTAATAAATTAAAACAAGTGAAGTCTTTGTATGAAGATTTTCCTGAGCAGATGGAAAGAAAAAACACTTAACTTCGAATATAGAATAGTACAGCATAGGAGCAGGCCTTTCAGCCCACATACCATGTCTATTCCAACCAGAAAGTAATGTAAAGTAATCCCATCTGCCGTGTATGAGGCGTATCTCCCTTTTACCTGCTTGTTCATCAGTCTGCTTCTTAGACATTCACGTCTGCTCCTACTATCTCCTCCAGCAATGTATGCCAGGCACCTGCTGCCCTATATGTATATAAAACTTCCGTTGCACATCTCCTTTAAATGGTTTTCAAATGAGACAGGTGCCATCTTACATATACCTGTGCAAGTGTCTGTGTACACATATGTGTTTATGCATAATCATGACAGCACAGGTGGACACAATTGCTCATCAGTCCCATTCCCCTACTGGAACAAAAATATATAAATATAAAATCTTACAAGTTAATGAAGATAGCCTATTTATGCATTAAATGGTTTAGCTTGTATTTAAAACTTATTGATGTTATGGGTCTAATCCAGCAGAATCAGATTTGACTACTTTCTGATTGCAGCAAATGTCAAGGTCAAAAGTGCTGAATTACATGTTAATTATTAAACCTCCACTTGACGAAGTGGCTGCATAACCATATAGAGCTGGACCTTTCAATGACCACAAGCTGCCTGAACTGGTCAGTTGAATGTCCTCGGTCCAGCGTGCTCCCAAGTGAAGTTGCTAATGAGAGGCCAGTTCCATGATTGATGAGGCTCAGTGCAGGGCCCTTCTGATCACAACTAGCTGTCCTGCCCCTTTTTTTGCTTATTCTTGTAAAATTTCTTAAGCTGAAGTGGCATTACAATTTTTAATGGTCAATCCTAAATAATAGGCTGCCTCTTTTTAAGAAACATGGTTGAGAAGATTTTATGATCCTTGTCTTGCTTAAATGAGTGAAGTTTTAAATAAACTTTAGCTGAGGGGGCTGATAAGAGAGCTCTGCAACTACCATCAGGATAGATCACACAGCCTGCTAGATGGAGTAAGTGAAAACACATCTGAGATGTGTGTCCTGCAACCAAAGTAGAAAGGATCCTGAAGAATAAATTAGTGAATTGAAAAAAAAGACGGCAATTGCAAATGCAAATATAGTAAAACAATAATGTAATACATGATCACCCAGATGCCCTATGAATTGGTGCTGAGATTAACTGGTAATATTTCCCATGCTCTCTTGAAATTCAAAAGGACCCGAGTTCATATATTTCCTTGAAACTCACTGTAACCCCAGTTCACACACTTGCTTAAAACTCACTGGAACCCCAGTTCACATGCTCTCTTGAAACTCACTGGAACCCCAGTTCACATGCTCCCTTGAATCTCACTGGGATTCTAGTTCACGTGCTCCCTTGAATCTCACTGGGATTCTAGTCCATATGTTCCTTGAAACTCACTGGAACCCCAGAACCTGTGTTCCCTTGAAACTCACCAGGACCCCAAATTCCTGTGCTCCCTTGAATCTCACTGGGATTCCAGTTCACATGTTCTTTTGAAACTCACTGGGACCCTGGTTCACATATTCCCTTGAGACTTATTGGGATTCCTGTTCACATATTCCCTTGAAGCACACTGGGAATCCAGTCCACATGTTCCCTTGAAACTCACTGGGAATCCAGTCCACATGTTCCCCTGAAACTCACTGGGATTCTTGTGCTCCATTGAAACTCGATAGATTCACTCGAAAAATTAGAATAATATTGCGCAGTATCTCAAGTGAGCCAAATGTGTGTTAGGGTCTTAAATAATAAGCAAAAGTCTGGAAAATCTGCTGGTGCTGGCAGCATTGTGTGCCAGATTATTTGAACACTACTGGCAATCCAAAGACAAAGAGAAGCCTATGTTTCTTTTCTCAGCTACCTTTGATGGCCTCACAGGTAGCTAAGAGAAACAAGGGTTAATGGGTAATTTAAATTCTCTGGGAGGGGATGTCAGTAAAAATATTTGTTCCCCATTCCTAGTTAAGAGTCCAAGATAGAAATTTGCTCATTTGGGTGTAGATTAGGACAGTAGACAATAGGTGCAGGAGTAGGCCATTTGGCCCTTCGAGCCAGCACCGCCATTCACCGTGATCATGGCTGATCATCCGCAATCAGTATCCAGTTCCTGCCTTATCCCCATAACCTTTGATTCCGCTATCTTTAAGAGCTCTATCCATCTCTTTCTTGAAAGCATCCAGAGACTTGGCCTCCACAGCCTTCTGGGGCAGAGCATTCCATATATTCACCACTCTCTGGGTGAAAAAGCTTTTCCTCAACTCTGTTCTAAATGGCCTACCCCTTATTCTTAAACTGTGGCCTCTGGTTCTGGACTCACCCATCAGCAGGAACATGCTTCCTGCCTCCAGCGTGTCCAATCCCTTAATAATAATATGTTTCAATAAGATCCCCTCTCAGCCTTCTAAATTCCAGAGTATACAAGCCCAGTCGCTCCAATCTTTCGACATATGACAGTCCTGCCATCCTGGGAATTAACTTTGTGAACCTATGCTGCACTCCCTCAATAGCAAGCATGTCCTTCCTCAAATTTGGAGACCAAAACTGCACACAGTACTCCAGGTGTGGTCTCACCAGGGCCCTGTACAACTGCAGAACGACCTCTTTGCTCTTATACTCAATTTCCTTTGTTATGAAGGTCAGTATGCCATTAGCTTTCTTCACACTCTGCTGTACTTGCATGTTTGCTTTCAGTGACTGATGTACAAGAACACCTAGATCTCATTGTACTTCCCCTTTTCCTAACTTGATTCCATTTAGATAATAATCTGCCTTCCCGTTCTTACCATCAAAGTGGATAACCTCACATTTATCCACATTAAACTGCATCTGCCATGCATCGGCCCACTCACCCAGCCTGTCCAAGTCACCCTGCATTCTCATAACATCCTCCTCACATTTCACACTGCCACCCTGACTGAGCTTGGCAAATGGGTAATGAAAAGTGGTCAGAACAATGTAGTATCACCATCATGATCTCCTCCTAACCAAAAACCCAAGAACAACTTTAGTGCACACTGCAAGGATGAGGATATTTGTTTGCATCCCCACTCCCCAGCACAAGTGCAACAAATGCACGATGCCCTGCTGAACCCTCAAGTTCATGAGATGGGGCATTTGTCGTTGCTGGCCAGTGATGTCCAAATTGGCAGTCAGCTCAGATTAACTCATTCCCCTACACAAAAGCCTGAAAGTGACAATATATCGGGGCAAATAGGGATGTAAATGTCAGACCAGCTTTGTAGGATCTGCTCAGTCTTGCGAATTGTAGGTCAGGTTCAACTTAATTCTGTACAGCATAAAGTAAAATAAAACTCAAAGAGGTTATTAGGCCAAGAGAAAGGCCCACAAAAAAGCTTTGTGGAGCTGTCTTAGACTGCCATCCTGGGATAAAAGCCAGCTGCTGGACAAGCGTGAAAAAGATTTCTTTGCATCCAAGTACATAAATCTGCTTACACTGAGATTACTAACAGCTTTGCTTTCATCAGAGCAGTACAGTAGCATAGCGATTAAAGCAATCACTTTACAGCACCAGTGATCACTGATCAGCATTCAAGTCTTGCTGCTGCTATGAGGAGTTCGTATGTTCTCCCTGTGAGCACACGGGTGTAGGCTGGGTGCTCCAGTTTCCTCCTACATTCCAAAGACGTACGGGTTAGGGTTAGTGAAATACGAGCATGCTATGTTGCTCCTGTAAGCATGGCAATATTCATGGGCTGCCCCCAGCACATCACAAATGATGATGCAAACAATACATTTCACTGTATGTTTTGACCTAATCTTAATCAAGAAAAAGCTCACTATAGACAACTCTCAAATAATTTAGCCAGTAAAGAAGCAATTACAGAGGAACTTGCATCCTCTTACCTACTACTAAGATATGTATAAGGCAAAGGCTGATATGCAAAGATTTAATCCAGTTCCTCAAAGACACAAAAAAATGTACCAGATTAACTCATGCTAAAATACTCAAAAGCTTCTCAAAGTTGATATCTCAATACTTATTATATATTACCTGATCATTAAAGAAAAATGTTAAAATGCTGACATATGCATAAAGTTAGAAAACTATTTGGGTTGGTTCAAGATTAAAAATATTCTATGTTCAGAACTATTGAAATCCTATATGTGATCAGTTCTCTAATAGCATAACGTGGATTGGAAGCACTGGGAGACATGACGTAGTAGGTTTTCAATTCCATCTCCCATCTTTGTCTGTATTCCAGACAAATATTATTACTTCATTAAATATGATTACTACCTGAAATCTTGCAATATTATGACTGTTCTCTTAGAAACATAGAAAACTTACAGCACAATACAGGCCCTTCGGCCCACAAAGCTGTGTCGAACACGTCCTTACCTTAGAAATTACCTAGTGTTACCCATAGTCCTTTATTTTTCTAAGCTCCATGTACCTATCCAGGAGTCTCTTTAAAGACCCTATCGTATCCACCTCCACTACCGTCACTGGCAGCCCATTCCACACACTCACCTCTTTCTGTGTTTATAAAAAAAAACGTACCCCTGATGTCTCCTCTGTACCAACTTCCAAGCACCTTAAAACTGTGCCCTCTCTTGTTAGCCATTTCAGCCCTGGGAGAAAGCCTCTCACTATCCACACAATCAATGCCTCTCATCATCTTATACACCTCTATCAGGTCACCTCTCATCCTCCGTCGCTCCAAGGAGAAAAGGCTGAGTTCACTCAGCCTATTCTTTTTTTTTGTGTTTTACGGCGGTTGGCAACCAGTTTTCAGTGCATTACTGCCACAACCTATTCTTATAAGGCATGTGCCCCAAACCAGGCAACATCCTTGTAAATCTCCTCTGCACCCTTTCTATGGTTTCCTGTAGTGAGGTGATCTTGTTTCAGGCCTCTCTAGCCCATTCAATATTCTCTGTATTTGGAGTTCGCCCTCATCAATACGGTAGCCTTGTCACACATAATAGACCCCGTAGCAAATCTAGTCTTGGGCCCACAACCCTATTGTGCAGCTCTCTTTCCAGTTTAGCAAGTTTGGAAATGGGATTACATGTCCACATTTTCTTCAGACTCCTGGAGTATCTTGCCTGTTATTCCCTTCAAATTTTCCAGTGGGTATAAGCCTATAAAGCAGAAAGTGTGCACCCAGTGGAGCTGCATGAAAGACCTGAGTCAGTTTGTCTCATCCACTTAGTTCATGCAAACACATTTGTAATTCAGAGGTGCTAACTTCTGTATTGAGCAAACGTTAAGAATGATCAGTTTCAGGTGTGATGAAGCTTAACTAACAAATGTCCCATGTGAAACGACGAAAAGGGAAGCTGACACTGAAGCCCTGGAAGTCATTGTACAACTTAGGGACAATGCCAATTGCAATAAAAGCGCAGATAGAGAAACAAAATTTACTCCATTAAGCCACAAAAACCTGGTGGACTGCTCACCGGAACTTCCACATTAAGGAAACCTTAGTAGGTGGAATACATACAGAAAATACTGGAAGAGTTCAGCAGGTCAGACAGCACCTGCACAAAGAGAAATACCCAACATTTTGCGTCCGTGACCTTTTCTTTTGGGTAGTGATGGTTAGAGACTGATGTGCTAGTTGATCCTGATCCCAGTGCCACATAAACTGAATAATCTCAAACCCAATCTTTGATGTGGTATGATGTTAACCTGCCATTTAAAATTCCTAGTCAATCTTGGTGACAAGATTCAGACATACACTAGCCTGTTTTTTGTGAGTGGTATAGGGCCTTCAAGTGGACTGCAGAATTACAAGACATGTCTTTGAACCCCTAAAAGACACTTGAGGGATATTCACTCTCAACTACACCCTGCGAGCTCCTGTGAGCTCCTCTGGGAAGAGGACCTTGGCTCTGACTCTTCTACTCAAGCTCCATGTTGTGCAAAACACCCAAGAGGGCTATAAAACAATCCATCACAAGCAACAACAAAATGCATTCAAGCATCTTGGTAATGTACGAATTTTTATGCTTGACAAGAATCAGATGGCCCTTAAAGTATTAATTTCTTGGTCACTAATTTACTAATTGCCATTTTAAAAATTTCAATGTTATATATTTCCTTTTACAAACATACTAGCAAAATTTCTTACAGAACTCCTATACAGATCAACTCGGGAGTAATGCCCCTGGATAACTATTTTGTTCCAGTAACAATTTCTTGACTTAACTTTCTCTCACTAGTAAATGACTTACAAGGTTATTTCTTAGCAGGATATTGTAATTATTATAGTTTTTGAATACTTAAACATGCACTTTGGTACACATTCTCCTGCATTCTTCTACACAATTTACAAACGTTTGTATCATTCACTATAAAAATGGGTGTGAACAGTCTAATGATTTGAATAATAACCCAACTGACTGTTAACTTGTACTTACTCTTTCGTGAAGATTCCCCGTGGTCCAGTTGGGGGAGTGCTGCCTCTTTCAAGCCCATGCGTTTGTAGGATCTGTCTAGCAGCTGGACTTAAACGAACACTTAAGGAATAAAAGGAAAGATAAGAAAATGTCAAGATAATCTCGGCTGACATTCCAGGACAGAACTAACGGACAGCTTACTCATGGAGACTTGTTCTGCCAAAGATGCCATTTTTTGGGAGAGACTTTAAACTGAGAACCTGTCAGCTCATTTGGGCCATGTGAAAGGACTCACTGCACTACTTCATAGATAACTGGTGAACTCTCCTCTTAGTCAATATGTATCTTTTTTATATCTTTTCTGAAGCACTAATAAACTCACAGGCCACTTCCACTTTCCTACTTGTGAGAGCTTGCTCTACGTAACCTGATGCATTTCCCACACTGTAAGAATGATCATATTTCAAACATATTCTAGCTAAAAAATCTTAAAAGTATGTTGAATGGGAAGTAATTTAATCTAGCTTGAAGTTATACGGTACGTTATGCATAATAGTGTCTCAGTTTCTCTATACTTACTCGCCTATCCCAGTTGAATGCTGTGCTTTGCTAGAGGTAGATGCCAGCACTGGTGCAGGTACAGTTTGGGCAGGCATTGGAGCACGTTCTTGAGTGGGTATTTCAACTTGTTTCCAGTCTTCATCTTCAGCCACCAGCAGAGCAAGCAAGGACCCTAACATTACATCTTTGGTACCTTCCTCCACCTGGATATAGACAGATGAAACACTTTAATGGAGACTGAAAGACCTATTAGGCGCTACAGGAGCCTCTGCTCCTGCACCAGCAGGCACAGGAAGAGCTTCTGCCCTGAGGCTATGACCCTGCTGAACCTCACATCACAGCGCTAAGCAGTATTGCACCCATATTGTACTGTCTCAGTACTTCTATATTTGTGCTGTAGCACTTACTTTTTATTCGCAGTTATTTCGTAAATAACACTATTCTTTGCATTTCTAGTCAGATGCTAACTGCATTTCATTTCATTGGCTTTGTACCTGTACTCGGCACAATGACAATAAAGTTGAATCTAATGTAATCTAATCTATTATCAATTACAGTTAAAAGTGAAGCTCCACCTATTGTATATTGCCTAAGGCAAATCATAAATCAAAGTCTATCAAGATTCACCCTGTTTCTGTCAACACTTCCATACCGAGTCTACCTGCTAACTTGGTCAGCTCACAGCTTGATCTGTAACCTGTTTCAAAATCTGCCAATTAAAACACTTCTTGGCAGGATGAAGCAAAATCTAACTTGAAAGGCTGCTTTACTTTATCAATATGTATCTGGATAAATTATTATTACCAACTTATATGACATGAGATGTTTTGCAGCAGCAGTAGAGTACAAAGACATAAATAAATAGTGCAAAAAATTGGTTAATGAGGTAGTGTGCATGGACTGCTCAGAAATCTGATGGCAGAGATAAAGAAGCTGTTCCTAAATTATCGAGTGTGGGTCTTCAGCCTCCAGCAGGAAAAGGAAACACTGCCACCATATGATCCCGATTAAAACTGAAGGGAAATTCTCACAGGGCACCATTTGCTGCAATTGCTCTGGATTTCCTCTATTCCTCTCAAAGTCAGTGATGCTTGGCAAACCAAGTCACTTGACTTGTGCTCTCAACATGTTTCCAAAATCTATTGATTCTGGTACAGCTCAAATTTCAGCATGGAGCCTTCTTGAAAAACAATCAGTCCTTTACAAATGTCACATAATCAGTAGGTCAGTCATGTGGGCAGTTATGCAATAATTCTGAAAGCCTCCAGGATGTAATTCATGCTAAAAACTACAAAAGACAATATCCAGTACAGTGGTCCTGATTAAAAGATTAGAAATCAATTATATGGATTAACCTAAATCTTCTTCAGTGAAAGAAATTATGTTCATTCCATTTCCAACCCAGTTGTCTGAAATAAATTTTACAGTAGTATCTATTTAAAAGAGCTATAATGAGATTTAAAAGTAATTTACAAGCTCAGCACATTGACTTGGAAGAAAATGACACATTATTCCCTTACCAAAAATTTGGGAGCAAGCACTAGCAGGAGGGCAGACAGCAGAAACGGGAGTCAGAAAAACGAGCAAAATTGTTAGCTCGTATGTTTAATCTCTTTGTATAGACTCTATTCTTAGTGGGAGCACTGCATTAATTGAGAGGTTTATGGTAAACCATCACTATTTTCAACATTCACATATCACTAACTACTACTTTAGTTGACTTGCATTCTGGCTCTCCATTCCTTCAGCTCCTGGCAGCTGTCCTCCCATTTAAGTCACTGATGCTCTCAATTCTTTTGGCATTCTTTGCCACAATTGCTTTTCTTCTGCTCCCACGACCTGGTGAACTAAAGTTGAACTGAGCTGAGCTCTCCCCTGCTGCAGGAGGTGGGAGCTGCAGGTTGGTTGCCGGGTGAGTGGAGAGAAGGGATTTGTAACTGGCTCAGTTGACTAGACTGAAAATCACGTGGCCAAGTTACCTAATGTGGAATGCAGAATATAGGGTCCACAGTATGTGCCAAGGTAAAAATTATTCATTTATTTTTCTTAAGAAAAACCAGTCTTCCAATTTAAAATTCTCTGAATTCTCTAATTCTGTACTCACACACTGCTGTGGAGACTGCTATTCACCATTTCAAAGTTCAAACTTCAAAATAAATTTACTATCAAAATATATATATGCTTCCATATACTACCTTGAGATTAATTTCCTTGCAGGAAAAATAAAGATATATAATAGAATCTACGAAAAATTGTACATGAACAAACACTGACAAACAACCAATGTGCAAAGGAAGTCAAACTGTGTAAAGAAAAAGAACATGTTATAAAAAACCTTGAAAGTCAGTCTGTAGGTTATAGAATCAGTTCAGAGTTGTGGGGAATGAAGCCATGCTGGCTCTGGAGCTTAATGTTTGTAGGATAATAACTGTTCCTGAATCTGAGGGCCTCTGTACTTCCTGCCCATTAGTAGTAACAAGAAGAGAAGATGGCGTGGGTGCTGGGAGATTAGAAGATGGAGGATGCTTTTTTGTGGCAGTGGGGTGAGCTTTGCCTGTGCTAGACTGGGCTGTATCCACCAGTTTCTATGGCCTTTTCTGTTTCAGGACATTGGTGATTCAATACCAGGTCAAGGTGCAACCAGTTAGGATATTCTTCACTGTGCATCAATAGAAATTAGTCAAAGTTTTTGGTGACATGTTGAATCAGTTCAAATTTCTAAGGAAGTAGAAGCACTGTTCCCCTAATGATGAACGCCTCCTGGATCTCTGGCTTCTTCCTCCTGTAGTTGATAACCGGTTCTTTAGTTTTGCTGGCACTGAGACAGGCTGTTGCTGTGGCAGCACTTAACCTGATTTTTAGTCTCCCCCCTACATGCTGATTCGACCTTTGAGTCAGCCGACAATGGTAGGTGACAATGGCTAGCCATTGGAGCTATACTCAGCTACACAATCATAGGTATAAAGTGAGTAAAGCAGGGGGCTAAGCACACAGCCTTCAGGTGTACCTGTGGTGATGGACAGTGTGAAGGAGATGTTGTTGCTAATCCATAAAAACTGAGGCTGCCATCGAGGATATCAAGGTAGTATTGGATGCTGAGATATAGTCAATGAAGAGCATCTTAATTGTCCAGGTGCTCCACAGCTGAGTGAAAACAACAGTTGCTGCTGACATTTGGTGATGATAGATAAATTGGAGTATATCCAAATGACTCCCCCGACAGGAGTTGATAGGTTTCATGATCAAACTCGTGAGACACTTCATCATAGTGGATTTAAGTGCTAATGGACGATAGCCCAAGTCCATAAAACCATAAGACATAGGAGTAGAATTAGGCTATTTAGCCCATCGAGTCTGCTCCACCATTCAATTATGGCTGATCCCAGATCCCACTCAATCCCATACACCCACCTTCTCGCTTACAGGGAATATTTCTAAATCTCATCCACTAAACAACTACGTTCATGACCTTTGATGCAGAATTTTTGAGACTTGGAATGGATAAAATCAAATTTTAAAAGAGATTTTGGATTTATTTATTGCAGGCTCAGTTCAGCAATTCAATTTAATCTCAAATGAATAACAACATGGTCATTAGTTCATATATTAAGAATGTAATAATTGCCACCAAACTAACATTAGACTTTAAACAATGTCAAAATTCTTAAACTAACCTACCATCATGGATGTGTTAATATAATGATGAAGACTGACAGTGCCTGTTGGATGTAATTTGATATGTACCTTGCTAACAATAAAACAAAGAGCAGAGAAGTAGGATGAATTGGATAATTCTTTCACAGCCTAGATGCCCACCATTTGTGCTGGCCAGAACATCATACAATTTAAAGCTACTTCATCGTATTTACATGAAAAACTGATCTTACATGCAGCTTTCTCAAAAGTTCTTGATGACGGACACCCTGATCCAAGAGGTTTTAAAACAAAAGCTTGATTTTGGGATGTGTTTGAAACTGGCAAACTGCATTCGTGCACTTCTCAATCTATCACATAATTTTGACATATGGTATTTCTGTTATAGAATTTGCGCAAAACATCTGGTGTCAGACTGAGAGCACCTATAGGGGAAACTGGTTTCCCTTCCCTAAGTTAGTTGGATGCCTGGCAACCCACAATGGTCTTATTTCAGGTATGGGCAGATTTATGAGAGTGAAATTTGCAATTTATGATGATGGTATTTTGAATTTGATATCTGAATTACCGGCCTTGAGTAAGAATCATTAGTTCACTATACAGAATACCTTTTTTCCATATAGTAAGTCTATATCTAGTGACGGTCCAGCTGAAATCAGATCATTGTCTTGAGGTATTGAGGAGTAAATGGAGTAGAAAGTTGTAAACAACACTAAATCATTCTGTCAACAATAAAATAAAAAAAATAAAATCATTATCAGTTCTGTAGTGCACGGGCCTTTTAACAAGAATGGCAGTTACTGAATCACTGCCAAGTAAAATGGATTATTAGTGAAGAAGCAATTACATTTTCTCTCAATGAAAACTGGTAATGCCAAATTCAGGTGGCAATTATTATCATTTATTTGTTTTTTTAAACAAAGAGCATTGTTTGCACAGATATAGCTACTAGCCCACATTTTCCTAAAGCATAATACCCTGTGTGTTTATTTCAGTATGCTTGGGAACTCTCACATCCCTATCCTAATTTGTATCAATAACCATCGACCTTTTACGATTACACTCACTGACTTATTCCTGTAACAGAAACATAATTCTCATCCTCCTTTCAATTCTTTAATTAATTCTCGACTTTTTCCAATCTGCTCCTGCACATCCTTAATCTCTTTCACCTAATCACTTGCAGCTGTGCTTTCTGATATCCAGACCTAAAGTCTGAAGCACCCTTCTCTTAATCCCTCCGCTTCTCATTTGAGAGGATCCATTAAGTTTACCTCTATATCCAAATGTGAAGCAGATTAAATACGTAACATAAATATAAGCTTTCCATTACACATAACATTTACTTATTTGCAGTTGCTTATTTGGAAGTGCACAGTGAAACCATGATCATATCCAGAAATATAAAAATTCAAGATCTTCTACACCAATAATGCAAACAAGTACCACCAATAAAAAGAGAAAACACTGCTCAGCATTTGTAATTCTTCACACAATGCAATCATTCTCCCCTTGGAATAGTGAATTGCATGTGACACTGGCACTACAGAAAATGCTGAGCGATGGTTGTCTTCAATTGCAGAGAACCGCAACAACCTCTGATTGATACTCAAACCATTTACCATTGCCAAGCCCTATTAACAACCTGGGTATAGAAGTGACTAGGAGCTGAATTGGACCACACATTAATACGGAGAAAATCAAGAAAAAATTGTGTTAAAATCTAGCCTAAAAACAGAAAATGCTGGAGTCACTCAGCAGATCTGTGGGAAGAGGCAGAGCTAACATTTCAGGTCAAAGGCTTTTATCAGAATACCTTTTTAGCTAGAAATGCTAGCTTTGTGTCCCTTCTCACAGAATCCTGAGGATTTTCAGCATCCTCTATATTTTTATTATTACGGAGACACCTAGATTTTGCATCTTGTGTAACTCAAGTAGGTTTGCTTGATTTCCCAAAAATCACAGTGCAAAACAAATGCAAATTGGAAGTATAACCAAATTCTCTTCAGTTCCTTGATGCAAACACTACCACCAAGCTCAAATCTATGTAGGACTAAACTTGGCCATCTGCACAAATTCACAGCAATAACCTGCCAAGGCTCCATTGTCAATATTTAAGTTGATCATCTCTTTTACATTTAGAATTCTAGACACTGGGAACACCATCAACCTCTCAGGACCCATCACCTTGACTTGAAGATACCATTTCTTCATTGTCTTTAGGTTAGTACTGTAGGACTTCTTTTGCATATTTCAACATGAAGAGGCTCTTCGAATGGGTCCTTTTACACCTGCAGTGATACATGGAATGTACTGCCTGAGGAACTGGTAGAAGTAGTGCCACTGACATTTAATTAAAGTCCAGGTATTCACTTGAATCGCTTGAGTATATAAGGCTGTGAGCCAAGTGAGAAATTACTACCAAGATTCAATTACTATTCATTACTATAAAGCTGTTTATTTTTAACGCAGAAAAACTGACAGAGTGTAGTGTGATGTTGCTGAAGTCACAGCATCAAGCACGCTGGGTATTTGATACTGGCCTGACTCTTCCCGGTTTAATCATGAAGAAATTAATTATCTATAGGCAAGTGATGTTTGTGCACAGCCGTTGTGTGATAACCAATAGCTCTGTGCATAGTTAGACATGAAAATAAGTAGTGCCTTCTTTGACAGCAAGAGCAAATTTGAACAGAAATAATTAGATAAAAGCTCGTGGTCACAACATAACAGCCCTGCTGACTGCTGAGACAGAATGGACACAAACAGAGAACACAGGAAATAAGATGACATAGTGTTGAAACTCAAACTTCTGCCTCTAGTAGGTCAATAACAACTGTTCTTTTACTGTGGAAAGGATGAAGCGTCTTGGTTTTAATTTGTGGTCATTACACATTAATGAAATTATTTTTGATGTTTTACAAGGATAGGAATGATTTTACAAGGATAGGAATGACAGGTTTAATAGACTAATGAGCTTACTTCTATGCTTCTAACACTGCGGCTTCAGAATAAAGAGAAATCACATGGACTTCACTTGCACAAGATAAAATAAAACCTGACAATGGACACAGGAAACAGAATACAGTTATTGAGAAAAGGACGGCTTTGCTCTGAGAATCAGTTTAGACTTGATGGCAAAATGGCATGGTAGCAGAACAGCTGGTGTAACTTGCTCATCTTAAACCCATACCCTTTGTACAGCTCTATAAAGTACCTCATTATGCTGAACAGGTTCTATGCTTCCTCTCAATACCTTTATAAATGCTAGAAATCCACAGTGGGTGTTGGTCATGGTGACTGAATGAGGTTGGGGGAGGTGGGGAGTACTGTTATTTACTTTATCAAATCCCTACATTATTTAAAGATGTATCAGATATCACCCAGCTATTGTTTTCAGAGTCTGCTCAGTTTTGCCCGACAGATTAAGCGATTCAGGACTGGCTTCATTCTTGAACATTACTATGTAGCTGTTGTCGGTTAATGTTTGAATAGGCGGGATTAACAGTAATTTATTCTCTTTGGGACCAAACCATGTAACAAAGGATAAAAGGGATTCACTGTTGAAAGCTTATTCGCTGGTTATAGTATGATTGTTTTCCATTGGATGGGATTGCTCTGGCTCACACACTGGTAAAAAAAACTACTATTCCTTCCACATTCACTGCATTTCAGCCTTGTTTGTCAACAGCATACACTTTCTACAGTCTCTGACGTTATTCATAATTCTCAGCACGGCCTATGTGGCAGAGAAGCTTCTGAACAAAGTGTAATTCAGCAGCAGAATTATTCAGTAGTTCTAACTGTGGGGAGCCTTTCAACAAATTGTTGCACTATTTCTCTTAGCAAGTAGAATCTTGCCTTCCTGCAGCCTGTGATAAAAATTCTATTTATAAGCTTGGTTAAAATAAATAAAAACATTAAGATTTTGCTCTTAATTTGTGTGTTCCATGTTAAAGTTTAAAGTGAATATAGATTTTAATTGATGAAGTTCAAAGATCAAAAATTTCAAAGTAAATTTATTACCAAAGTACATATGTGAAACTATACAACCATGAGATTAATTTTCTTGCTGGCTTACTCAATAAATCTATCAAATAATAAACAATACAGAATCAATGAAAGATCGCACCAAATTGTACATTCAACCAGCGTGCAGAAGAAAACAAACTAAAGAAAGAAAGTATATATATATATATATATAGAGTGTATGGGCACGTGGCCAAGTGGTTAAGGCATTGGACTAGCGACCTGAAGGTCGTGAGTTCGAGCCCCAGCAGAGGCAATGTGTGTTGTTTTCTTGAGCAAGGCACTTTAATCACACATTGCTGTGCAACGATACTGGTGCCAGCTGTAAAGGTCCTAATGCCCTTCCCTTGGACATCACTGGTGTTGTGGAGATGGGAGACTGCTGGTCTTCCATACAACGTTGCCCAGGCCTGCGCCCTGGAGAGTGAAGACTTTCCAGGCGCAGATCCATGGTCTCGCAAGACTAACAGATGCCTTTACTTACTTTACTTTATATTATATATATATTATATCAAGAACAAAAGTTGTCAAGAATCATTGAAAATTAGTCCATAGGTTGTGGGAACATTTCAATGTTGGGACTAGTGAATCTGAGTAAAGTTATCTCTTTTGGTTCAAGAGCCAAATGGTTGAGGGGTAGTTACTGAACCTGCTGCTGAGAGTCCTGAGGCTCCTGCACCTTCTTCCTGATGGCAACAGCAAGAAGAGAGCATGTCCTGGGTGGTTAAAATCTTTGATAATGGATGCTGCTTTTCTACTATAACATTTCATGTAGACATGCTCGAGGTTGGAAGGGCTTTACCTGTGGTATACTGGGCCGAATCCACTATCTTATGTAGGATTTTCTGCTAAAAGGCATTGATGTTCCCATACCAGGCCGTAATGCAGTCAGTCAATATACCCTCTACTACACATCTATAGAGGTTCATCAAACTTTTTGATGTCCTGCTAAATCTCTGCAAACTCCTAAGGAAGTAGAGGCGCTGCCGTGCTTTCTTCACATTTGCACTCACATGCTGAGCCCAGGACAGGTCCTCCAAAATGATAACACTGAGGAATTTAAAGTTGCTGATCCTCTCCACCTCTGATTTTCCAAAAAGGACTGGCTCATGGACCTCTGGTTTCCTTCTCCTGACGTCAATAATCATATCTTTGGTCTTGTTGACACTGAGAAAGAGGTTGTTGTTAAAGACAGATTTTCAATCTCCCTCTTACGTGCTGATTCATCACCACCTTTGATTCAGCCTAAGACAGTGGTGTCATCAGCAAACCTGCATGTGGCATTGCAGTTGTGCTTAGTCACACCATCATAAGTGTAAAGCAAGTAGAGCAGGGGGCAAAGCACACAGCCTTGTGGTGCACCTGTGCTGATGGAGATCACAGAGAAGATGTTGTTCCCAATCCAAAATGACTGGGAACAGGGGTCTGCAAGTGAGGAAATCGAAGAGGGGAGATGGTATTGAATACTCAGCAATGAAATATAGTCAATGAAAAGCATTCTGATTTATGCATCCTTGAAGTCCAGATGTCCCAGGTTCAGTGAAGAGCCAATGAGATGACACCTGCTGTGGGCCTGTTGCTCCAGTAGGCAAATTGAAGTGGATCTAAGTCACTTCTCAGAGCCTGGAATTGATATGCTTCATCACCAACCTCTCAAAACACTTTTATCACTGTGGATGCAAGACCTACAATGCAAAAGTCATTGAGGCAGGTCACTACACTTTTCTTGGGCACCAGTATAACTGAAGCCTGCTTGAAGCAGATGGGTGCCTCAGACAGCCGAAGTGAGAGGTTAAAGATCTCAGTGAACACGTCAATGAGTTGATCAGCACAGGTCTTTAGTACTTGAACAACAGGAATTCTGCAGATGCTGGAAATTCAAGCAACACACATCAAAGTTGCTGGTGAACACAGCAGGCCAGGCAGCATCTCTAGGAAGAGTTTCAGTCGACGTTTCAGGCCGAGACCCTTCGTCAGGACTAACTGAAGGAAGAGTGAGTAAGGGATTTTGCTTTAGTACTTGGCTAGGTACCCTGTCTGGGCTGGATGCTTTACGTGGGGTCACCCTCCTGAAAGCTGCTCGCATGTCGGCCTCAGAGATCGAAATGATTGGATCATCAGATGGTTATGATGATTACTCCATGTTTCGACAGTCAAAGCAAGCATAGAAGGCATTGAGCTCATCTGGAAGCGAAGCCCTGCTGCTGCTTATCTTGCTTGATTTAATTTTATTAGGCATAATAGTATTCAAGCTATCTCAACCAATGATGATGATGAATCCATCTCAGCCAATTTCACAAAGAGTATTAGCCGAAGAAATTATGTGGCACTATAGACAAGATGCTGGAGAAACTCAGCAGGTCAGGCAGTATCTTTAGGAAAGAACAAACAGTCGACAGAGCTGAGACACTTCTTCAGGGCGGGAAAAGAAGGGGGAAGATGCTAGAATAAACTGGTGGGGGGGGGGGGGGAGAGAGCAAGAAGGATACCTAGAAGGCGATAGGTGAAGGCAGTGTTGCTCCTCTACCCTGAGGGTGTCTCATTGTGGCATAAGAGGAAACTATTAAATGATATGTGGGAATAAGAACTGGAATCTGAATTAAAATATTGGGCCACCAGGAATTTCTGCTTTTGGCGGGTGGAGCAGAAATGCACAACAAAGTGGTTCCCCCAATTTATGCTGGGTCTCAACAACATAGAGGAGGCTGCATCAAAAACACCACATACAATAGATGACCCCACTCTTCATAGGTGAAGACTGTTTGGGGCTCTGAATGAAGGTGAGGGAAGAATGGACAGGTGGAGCACTTGTAGGGATGAGTGGACAAGGGAGTCATGGAGGTAGCAAACCCTGCCAAAAGCAGAAAGTTGACCCGGGGGGGGGGGGGGGGGTGGAGGTAATGATGTGTTCAGGATCTCTTAGGAGGTGGCAGAAGTTGCAGAGAATGAAGTATTGGATGCAGATGCTCATGGGGTGGTAAGTAAAGACAAGAGGATCTGTTAAGGCAGGGGGAAAATGGGATGAGCACAGATGTCCAGGAAATGGAGGAGATGCAGGTAAGGGCAGCATCAATGGTGGAAGAAGGGAAATCCTGTTCTTTGAAGGAGGAAGATACCTCTGATGTCATGAAAAGGAAAGCCTCATCCTGGGAATAGATATGTCAAAGACAAAGGAACTGAGAAAAGGGAATAGCAATTTTACAGGAGACTGGGTGGGAAAAGGTATAGTCAAGATAGCCGCAGGAAATCGGTAGATTTATAAAAGATGTCAGTCAATAGTTTGTCTCCAAAGACAGAGAGATCGAGAAAGCAGAGGGAGGCGTCAGAAAATAGTCCAAGGGAATTAAGGGCAGGGTGGAAGTTGGAGGCAAAGTTGATGACATTGACGAATTCAGCATAGGTGAATAAAGCAGCACCAGTGCAGTTGTCAATGTAACAAAGGAAGAGCTGGGGATCGTTTTAGGGGAAGGCTTGGAACATGGACTGCTCTACATAGCCAACAAAGATGCAGGCATTGCTGGGGCCCTTGAGTCTGGAGAAAGTGGGAGGAATCAAACAAGAAGTTGCTGAGGGTGGGGCCCAGTTCTGCCAGACAGAGGACGGTGGTGATGGAAGAGAACTGATTGATTCTTTTATTGAGAAAGAAATGGAGAGCTTTAAGGCCTGGTTGATGGGGGATAGAAGTATAGAGAGACTGGACATCCATGGTGAAAATGAGGCAGTCATGGTCAGGGAATTGAAAGTCAGGGTGGAGAAATATGCTAAGAAAAGCACGTGTTGGAACAAGGTAGTTGTTTGAAGAGAGATTTTCCAGAGGACCAGGAAAATACACCAAGGTATAATTTGGAGGTAAGAGGTATGTCATCAGAGTAATCATTATGGACAGGTAAGTGTTTGACAACAAGACAATCGATAGCAAGCTGGACTGTACAACTGGATTCTGCTGGATATTATATCTTTGCTGCTTGCCTCTGTAATTTAGGCTTTGATTTAGATGTTTGTGATGTTTTCGTGGCTGTAGGCTGAAGCATCAACATGAAATGATTTGAGGCCTCCCGCACACTTTCTTCCTCATGACTGAGGTAGTCTCAAATAACTAAAGGCAACAGTCAAACTTACATAGCAATTTGATTCTAAAATTTTAGATTAGATTATTGGAGATAAAAGAGATTGCAGATTCTGGGTTCTAGAGCAACACACAAAACACCTGGTACGAGGTAGCATCTATGGAGAGGGAAATGGACAGTCAACGTTTATCCTTACTGAAAGGAAGAAGGGAGATAGCCAATACAAGGAGGTAGAAGGACGGTATAAAAAAAGACCTGGTGGAGAGAAATAATTTTGTCAGAAGCTGGGAGGTGATAGGTGGACATAACAAAGATGATCAGACAAGAAAGGAAACTGCAGTATGAAATAAAGGGAAAGAAAGAATCATATACAGTGGGGTGCTATGAAATTTCTTACTCTATTGAAGCTCAGAATGAATAGTAAACATGGTAATAATGAATACAACAGGTACAAAACTGCAAAATGGTGCAGTCCAAACACCAGGTTTACAGCTGAGGAAGGGCTTAGAAGTAAGTCGGTGCTTGCGAGGTCCAATATAATCCATGCCGATCTCTGCAAAGAACCTGGCATTTCCTGCTAAAACACACTCCCTTTATCGTCAGCATTGTTGGATCTGTGCCTGTAACAGATGGAGTGAGTGTCCAGCTGAATTCTAACCGGGCTTTGTGGCACACCAGGCAAAGCAGCTAAAACTGGCTTGTTGCAGCATGCGCCCTCAAATAGTTTCCAAGTACCAAGTACATTAAAAACCATAGTGCATATAATTGGAAAATGAGTAAGTACACAAGGAGGAAACAATGATTTTAGATTACTTTCTGTAAACTCAGAAAGTAGCAGCCGAGTTTACATCCTGAAGAAACTAAAATAATATAAAGCAACATTGCATCTAAACGACGCCATGAGAGACACAATAATACAACAAATCATACTCATTATTGCCATTCTGATTAGGATTATCATCACTGACATGTTGTGAAAAAAAGGCACAGACATGGACCATAAGATATAGGAGTAGAAGTAGGCCATTCGGCCCATCGAGTCTGCTCCACCATTCAATCATGGGCTGATCCAATTCTTCCAGTCATCCCCACTCCCCTGCCTTCTCCCCATACCCTTTGATGCCCTAGCTAATCAAGAACCTATCTATCTCTGCCTTAAATGCACCCAAAGACTTGGTTTCCACAGCCACTCGTGGCAATTCCACAGATTTACCACCCTCTGACTAATTTCTCCGCATCTCTGTTCTAAATGGACGTCCTTCAATCCTAAAGTCATGCCCTCTTGTCCTAGATTCCCCTACCATAGGAAATAACTTCGCCATATCTAATCTGTTCAGGCTTTTTAACATTCAGAATGTTTCTATGAGATTCCCCCTTCATTCTCTTGAACTCCAGGGAATACAGCCCAAGAGCTGCCAGATGTTCCTCATATGGTAACCGTTTCATTTCTGGAATTATTCCCGTGAATCTTCTCTGAACCCTCTCCAATGTCAGTATATCCTTTCTAAAATAAGGAGCCCAAAACTGCACACAATACCCTAAGTATGGTCTCACGAGTACCTTATGCAGCCTCAACATCACATCCCTGCTCTTAAATTCTATACCTTTAGAAATGAATGCCAACATTGCATTCGCCTTCTTCACCATCGACTCAACCTGGCGGTTAACCTTTCGGGTATTCTACACAAGGACTCCCAAGTCCATTTGCAGCTCTGCATTTTGAATTCTCTCCCCATCTAAATAATAGTCTGCCCATTTATTTCTTCCACCAAAGTGAATGACCATAGACTTTCCAACATTGTATTTCATTTGTCACTTCTTTGCCCATTCCCCAAACTATCATGGTATAACAGTGTATTATTTTAAATATATAAGTAAATGCAAAATATTCTTGGTGTTTTAGGATTTTTATGGAGCCATTATAATTCCCTCCCTCATTCCTACACAGACAAACCTGTCTAGCAGGAAGAGAACTTTCAATGAAGTGAATGGAACAAAAGACTGTACAATAGTCATTCACAGGGTGGCCACTGAGATTCCAAAGAACAGATAGCAAATTTTAATTTTAACTATTACCTTCTTGTACTGGCTGAAATTATTAAAGCTGTTTTGCTTATAATTTATATACCTCTATCCCAGAGTTAGATTAAAATAAATCTTAAAGCAGAAAATATGTAAATTGATTCTCAACACTAATAAAGGGATTCCCAACTGGACTTTTCTCTAACAAATTAAAGCATGTATTATGGTGTATAGGACATCAGGCCAAAGGAGACTGCTTTATGTACAGTAAATCCTCATGGACATGGAATACAGTTTTCTAACCAACAGCACCTCTTTAAACTATTACAAGGTACAAACCTAGAATGCGTGTGGAGCATTTAAAGCTAGGCTAAGCAAGAAATATGAGAATATACATGCACAGGTACTGTTAATGAGTGCTTAACTAAATATCAGAGGGCATCATGATGCAGTGGTCATGGAAAAATGTAATGGTCAACACATATTTCATACAGTATCATGCAATATTAGGGAAGTGTAAGATATGAAATGCAAAACAAAACAGGCCATTAAATAAGGGGCAAAGATTGCAAGAGGGGTGTTAAGGGAAGCCATAGAGCAACAAGAAACAAACTATTCTTGGTATAACCTGAAAATGTCAGAGCTACAAGATATTGGGTAAACAGGCAGTAGCAGCAATTTTATACCTAAGAAGAAAAAAGATGTTACAATCTCATACAACTGAGCGGAGCAGGGTAACAGAGCTTTTTTTTTACTCAACAGAACATAATTGACTTGAGTTACACAAGTTGTATTTAAGATGCAAGTGTCACTGAAGTAAATGATGCAATGAAACGAATCATAATACAGTGAGTGAAAGTGCACCTGAATGTTTGCCTGGCCATTTCTGTTTGGAAGTCTGCCTTCAAAGAGTATCTCTTTAAGTGTTGATTCTTTATACTTTTCTTTGTTGTTGGGTGTTCAGCACACACACACTTTATTTTGTTTTTCTCCAAGTTTCTTTAGTCATGCTTTGTACTTTAAACCAACTCTAGTGGCATGAATGCTTTTCATTTGTTACCTCTCATACTTTGCAGAAGCTGGAAAACTTTTGAACTCCAAACACATTATGTAGATCAATGTTTCAGAATTGTATGAAGGGGTGTGATTGATTTTGTTTTAAAAGAAGGAATATTCAAGTGAAGACTAAAAATTAAAGTATTAATTGCAGATATTGGCATGTCTTCTTTGAAGCGATGAACTTTTTTACATCCATGGGTAATTAGAGATAAGTTGTGGCCTTGAAACTGAAACTCAAGGTTAAAATGTGCTAGATGAAATTAACTTAAAAATATTCAAGTCTGGGTACATTTAAAAATTTAATTTTGTTTCATTTGATCTAAATTTAAATGATTATGCAACCCAGGTTAATTAAACCCAAAGATGTAATGTTCGAAAGCTTCACCTGTGGAGGGACGAAAACGAGGTTTACCAAAATTAAAAAAAAACTTGAGAAAAAAAGCTATGCGAGAACGAGGCGTGGCTGACGCAGCACAGGAAAGCAAGGGAAAAACAGCAGGCCATTAGAAACTAAAGAGATAAACTGTTAAAAGTAGAATTAGTAGTGAGTATCTCTACCCTACTTACTTGAAAACCTCAGGGTGAAACCCCTGGAGGAGAGACAACAGCGATAAAAGATCTGTAACGAGACAATATCAGCAGAGGTGAGTGTCCAGGATCTCTACCGTGTAACCAGGTATTAATTCTGTTAAATCACACCAAGGGATTTGGCCAGGTTTTTTTTTGCATAAGTGTTATGAATGGACTTTATGTGAATGATCAACTATTCCATTCAACGAAACAAGAAATAAGATGGCGAGTCACTCAAGATGAAGAACCAGCAGGGGAACGAAATGTTTCATGAAGTAGAGGATATGTGTAAGTTTATTTTCATTTGAAAGATCTAAATTTGATTTTCTGCAAGAACATTATTTTTGCAAAGATTTTGATAAGTTACTGAATGAGAATTATTTTGTTTAAAAGTTGTGATGTTGGAAAATTGCTGTGAAAGGAGTTAAGCTGTATAGGTATATAATTTTTGAACTTGAAGACTTACTGACTTGAACTGAAACTAAAGTTAACCATAATATTAAAGAATAGAATTCAATTAGTTTTCTAACTAGGGATAACAAAAAGGAAAGGTAGTCTGTAAACCTTGAAATAGGGAATAACACGAGATCTAATCAGTCTGAGAAATTGGAGTAACAAAGGTTATTCTGATGAATATCACTGATTCTCACTAAACAGGAATTTGATTTTGGTTGGAATCTGAGATTTGGAACCTAAGAGAAGGTTGCAATTGTGAATCCTTCTTACTCACAAATATTTTGTATATCTTGTTTTTTTTTATAAACAAAATTTACCTCCATAAGTGTATGTTTGCTATTCACTGTTTTCTTCCAATATCTAGAGCTTCTGATGGCCTACTAGCACCTAGTATAGCACTATGTAATTTGATTTTTCCTCATAAAGAGTGTGGCGACCAGTCACACGAGATAAGACAAGCAACCCCTACATAAGGGTTACAATTAGCTGTGTTGATCAGCAATTATTCAAACATTTATTAAAGGTGCTTCATTCAATGACTGCATGCTCGACAGCTGTTTTTTAGATTAACTACCGCCATGACTGTTAAACAAGAACCACAAACTTGATTGGACAGAAGTGTTAAATCATTACTGTCTGAAAAATATGGAACAATAAGATTTTACTCATTTCAAAGTTTAAGCAGAAGAATTTCCTGTTTTAAGGGCAAGATTCATTTAAATGTTCCAACTTTAAAAAAAACGCACAAGGCATGTGAAAATCCACCATTTTTTCTAGTGCTTCTTCTTCAAAAATGTTATTGGCTTTATTAAGGTAACAATTAAATTTCTTCAGATGCCTTCAGTTTTTTTTAATGTGTTACCTGTGAAAACTCAAAGAAGGAATAACGACAGTAATTCACTTGGCTTGTTTACAAGTATTTCTGTTTCTATCTTTATCAGATAAACTATTGACTAGAATTAATATTGAAAGTAATAAGGATTGAGTTCCACCATGGTAATTCCAGTCAACAGGCAGAGTTATGTAAGAATTTGTATGTTATTCAAAAAAAAACTAATTAAAACAGATGAATAGATTTTGGGAGACAATCAAGGGCAATGGAAATTAAGCAAGAATATGGAGTTTTTCTTGCATTCTTTTTTCTCCTTCATTAAATTTGGACAACACAGGCAGGACCAGCATTTACTGGCCAATAATATTGTCCTTGTTCTTCATGAACTGCCGCAGTGCTTCTGGCGAAGAATATCTCACAGTGCTTTGGGCAGGAAGTTCCTCATGAAATGACTTAAACACAGCAATGATAAGGAGCCCTTGATATACTTCCAAATCAGTACAGTGGGTTACTTGGAGGGAAACCTGCAGATGTCAGCATTCCAGGCAACTGTTGTTTGTCTCCTTTTTAGTGTTAAACATCATGTGTTTGGGAGATAATTTTGGAGTGCCCCAGGCGAATAATGACAGTGCATTTGAACATGATGTACACTGCATTTGCACTAATGAATCTTTAGTACACTGCACTAATGAACCCTTAATTTGAAATTTAAAAGAATACTAATCAAATCAGATGCTTTGCTCTGCATGGTGCCACACTCTTAAGTCCTGTTGAAGCTTCATTCATTCTGCTAAAAAGGGAATATTCCATCACACTCTTGTGTTGTGCCTTATAAATGGTAGATTGCTTCAGGATGTCATAAGCTGAGTAACCTCAATGAACTCTGCCTCTTATCTTTTCTTTCATAGTATTTGTGTAGCCAGTTCAATTGAATTTGGAGGTAAAGGCAATGCCACTGAAAGTCAAAGTTTGGTGGCTAGGCACTCTCGTTGGAAACAGTCATTGTCTGGCATTAATGTTATTTGTCTGTTATAATATGCTTGAATGTTACCATGGTTTTGCAGCACACAGGTATCTGTTGGCGATTTATGAATGAAATCAAATATTTTACCATCAGGGAACTTTTGCCATTTCTGACCATATACTGTAATTGGAAGTAGTGTATTATGAAGATGGCAAGTCCTAGCATACAGACCCAAGGAATAACTGCATCCTCCAATCTTAATCATTTTTCTTTATGCAAAATACAACTCCAACCAGAGATTGCTTTCACACTGACTTTATTTTGAGGGGTTGCTTAATTGATTGAGTCATTCTGCTACATTTTGGGAAAAACTCAGTGTTATAGCTAAACAGATGTCAGGCTGCAGTTTATCAATTACACCACCATCCTCTCAGTACTAATCATCAAACTATAAAATATAGGCCTCTGTACCACCTCTGCAACTGGATCCTCAATTTCCTTACTGGTACACCACAGTCAGCCTCCTTGCTGACAAACAACACAGGCTCACTTTAAAGATGCATGCATAAACTACTACTCTACTTTTCCTAAAGTTAAGACTGTGTGGCTAGGCAAGAGGTCATAATTTTACGATGACACCTCTGCTGTCAGCAGAATCTCAGGTGGCAATGAGCAGGCATATAGAAGTGAGATAAATCGGCTGGTTGAGTGGTATTGCAACAACAACCTCACAATCAATGTCAGTGAGTCCAAGAAACTGATTGTAAACTTCAGGAAATGGAAGATGGGAAAATATAACCAGTCCTCATTGAGAAATGGTAAAGATAAACAGCTTCAAGTTCCTCACTTCAGGAGATCTATATTCAGCACAACATATCAATGCAATCAAAAAGAAGGCACAACAGTGGCTATACTTCATTAGAAATTTGAGAAGATTTAGTACTTCACCAAAGACTCTGGTAAATTTCTACAGATCTGGAGAGCGTTCAGACTGGTTGCATCACAGCCTACTATGGAGGTTCCAATGCATAGGATCTCAAGAGATACAGAGGACTGTAGACATAGGTTCCATTATAGACCCAACTATATCTGCCATTGAGACCCACACTCAACATTTTAGGAATAGCTTCTTCCCCTCTGTCATTATATTTCTGAAGGGTCCATGAAGCTATCAACAGCACCTCATTATTTATCTTTTGCACTATTTATTTTTGTAAATTATCGTAATTTTTATGTCTTGCAAGGTACATATGTCCACTGATTTGGCTTCTAATCAAGAGCAGCTTAATTAGTACACGATTTCAGTACTAGTCAGAATGTCATCTGGTCCCATCACTTTTGCTACATCTATTGCCTGCAGCTGTTACAAGATATCATGAAGAGTGAATTGAAATGGCCAGACTGGCTTCAGACATGTTGGAGTTATCAGGAAGAAGCCAAGGTCAATCAAAAAATCTGCATTTTTCAGCAATTAGGGCCTCTTTACTGGTAATTATAATCTACACAAATAAGAAAATGTATGCATCACCACCTTGATTAAATCCATATTTTGAAGTCCCTCTAGAAAATGATAACTTATTCTAATCTATCTCAGACAAACATGCCTGTACAAATTCTACCTATTTATCTTTTCCCCCCGTTTTCACACATGACAATAACATGCTACTTCACATACAACATTGCTGAGGCCAATCGTGTTGTAAATGAAATAACTAGTCTCCACACTAGTCTTTATTTGAACAGAAGTTGTCTGCATAATACATGCAATGGTAATGATGTAAAATGAAGTCAAAAATTAGCAGTCATGGATATTTTAAACACTGAAGGAGTTTATAAAGAAACCATCTATAAATTTGCTGATGTTGCAACCATTGTTGGTAGAATCTCAGGTGGTGATGAGAGAGCGTACAGGAGTGAGATATGCTAATTTGTGGAGTGGTGTTGCAGCAACAACCTGGCCCTCAACGTCAGTAAGACGAAAGAGCTGAATGTGAATTTCTGGAAGGGTAGGACAAAGGAACACATACCAATCCTCATAGAAGGATCAAAAGTGGAGAGAGTAAGCAGTTTCAAATTCCTGGGTGTCAAGATCTCTGAGGATAACCTGGTCCAAACATATCGATGCAGTTATAAGAAAGGCAAGACAGCAGCTATACTTCATTAGGAGTTTGAAGAGATTTGGTATGTCAACAAAATACACTCAAAAACTTCTACAGATGTTCCGTGGAGAACATTCTGACAGGCTGCATCACTGTCTGGTATGGGGATGCTACTGCACAGGACCGAAAGAAGCTGCAGAGGGTTGTAAGTTTAGTCGGTTACATCTTGGGCACTAGACTACAAAGCACCCAGGCCATCTGCAGCGTCTCTGTGACACACAGAACCACAGAACTTTACAGCACTGGTGGTGGCTACATTTGATCCAAAAATCCCTCAGTCATTGCTCTGAAGACTGCAACAGCTTCCTCAGGATAAATTCTTTTGAAACCCAGGGATTCCGTTGCTACTTTGCAGCTAAAAGGTAAGGAGCACCAAATGATTGCAAGGCATGACAATAAGATAGTTTTAACTGGATATTACACAGAGTGTCCATCTCTGAGAAATTGACATGTTCATATTCTGCATCTGAATTATATTGTCAGAACCATTTCTCAATTACAAAGCTCATATGTGCAGGGAATAACTGACCACAGCTGAAAGCTAATGTATTTGAAATTAGTTAAAATAATTTTCATTGCATTAATCAGATGCCATTGACATTATTCTAAGATCATTACAATTCTACATTTATCACCTTCTTGCACTGAGTTCATATTTATTATTTAATAAGTGTAATATGTGATTGTTGACTTACTTTCTCATAGAACCTGTGGGAAAGAATGATATATTGGAGATAAAGAACAAAAAAAGGGGGAGATGTATACATGGATTGCTTGCGTGCCTTACTTAAACCCAAAGTTAGACCCACATTCCCAGGATTAGTTTAATGTTTTGAAGTTACAAAATATAACATTGGTAATGAGGTATTTAAAAAAAACCCGAGATAGTTACCATTCAAGCACAACGAGATGTTCAAGTTTTTAATAAAAGGGTAGCAAGAAACAGCGAATTAGAGCAGCACAAGTTCTTTCGAAAGGAAAACACAACAGAGTTTTTAAAAGAAGGCAGAAAATAGATTCATGGGTTCATATGAGTACCAAGTGATAATAATCATTAGAAAAACAGCAGAAATGGCTGGCTACATCAGAAAAATTGATGTGTTTGATTACACAAACAATAACTGGGATATGTATACTGGGCTTGGTCAACAATATTTTGAAGCAAATTAAATAGCCAATGAGGAACAAGAACCAATTTTGCTGAGTACATTGACTTAAAGGCATACAAGTTGCTTCAAAGTTTAACTGCTCCAACCAAACCAGCAGAAATGAGATGCGCTGCTACTGTCAAAGTAATGTGGGGACATTTAGAATCAAAGCCACTGTTGATTGCAGATGCTTTAGGTTTCAGAAGCGGAATCAAGAAGTGGTGTCTATTTCAGTGTATGTGGCTGAATTGAAGAGCTTGTCTGAGCATTGTCAGTTCGGTAATGGGCTTAATGATGTACTAAGAGATTGCTTAGTTTGTGCAATTGTACAAGAAAGCATTCAAAAACGGCTCCTAACTGAAGCAAAATTTACATTTTTCAGAGCATCTGAAATTGCTGTCTCAATGGAAACCATAGACAGAGATGCAATTGAGTTGCAGCGATAAATAAATGTGAGCGTGAATACAATTGCAAAGTCTAAAAAGAAACTGGTCTGGCCGAACAAACTCTGTTACTGTTGTGGCAGGGGCTCACATTTACCAAACAACTACAGAGTTAAAGGTGAAACTTGGAGAAATACCTCATTACCAATGTTAGGACGCAAATTAGGACATCAAACAGACAAAAATAAATTGACTACTCAGGGAAGAAAAACAGTTAAGTGGCAAATTAATTAAAATGGAATTAGACACTGGCTCGGCTGTTTCAGTCACTCTACAAAATGTGTTTGAGAGGCATTTCAAAGCTACTAAACTGAAGCCTGCAGATACATAACAAAGGACGTATAATGGATAACAGATAACTCCTGTGGGTATGACATCCGCAACAGTGAAATACAACAATCAACAAGCCACACTGAGGTTGTATGTGGTAAAAACAGAAAGACCAGCATTGTAGGGACATGGTTGGCTGAGACAACTACATTTTGATTGGAGATCCATCCACAATTTGCATGCGATATTCCTTGCAATGAAGCCAACTGAAAATAAATTAAGAAATGTACTGGATGATACCACATCTGTCTCCATGCTGTACGTCAGGAACCATCACCCAACAGAGGTCAAACACATGTTGGTGCCAATCTCTGTGCCTCTGGCTGGGAAGCATATTGGACCAACGAAGGACCATGCTGCTCAGAGGAATTCTGAAAGTGACAAAAGCAGTGGTCTGACTATAACAGTTTTTGTTGACACCTCATTCCACAACCAAGAACTCCCCAGCCATGGTGTCCTTGGGTCATCCCTTGGGCTCACGCTTGGATCTCCTCAAACCTAATCTCATAAGGAGCACGCAAGACAAACAGCTTAGACAAACTGAAGGCTCTTCAAACAAGAAAGTTCAGTGTTTTACTCCTGGACAAGCAGTCCTGGCAAGGAGCTACAGAAGTAATCAAAAGTGGATACCCAGAAAGATTAAGGACAGGACTGGACCACTCTTCTACACGGTGGAGATTACATCTGATTTCATCTGGTGACAACACATCGATCAGTTCAGGACAGCAGAGTCAATTATTAGAGAAGAAAGTTGGCTACCACTATCAAAACCACTTCCTGCAGTCTCAGAGTCAACTCCTACAACTGCCACAGAGCAGGCCCCAGAAAATGAGATTGTTTCACCTGCCAAGCAGAGTGATTCCGCCTTGTCAGCAAAGATGTTATCCCACAAGAGTAGGAAATCCTCCAAGGCGATTAAATCTTCAGGCCTGAATGTGACAATATAAAAGTGACTATGCTGTGGATGTCTGTATAGTAGTTATATTATATGATATACTGTGTATATAGTTCAGATGTATTCTCTATTGAGTTAGAGTTTATAGCTAAGTAAGGAGAAGTGTTGTGTATTTAATATTTAAGTAATAGTTGAGTAGCCTTGTATATATATTATATATAAAAAATGGCTGATTAAGCATCCTTGGTCGTTTAAATAATTTGTTACGGGTTATATGTATAAATACGTGAAATACATACATCATCATGCTACCATGTGATACCCGCGCAGCTCCACTTACTCCCCTGTCTTCCTTTGAATTAGATTAATGCCTTAACATTACAAATCATAACAAGTTCCATGGCCCCGTCATTTATACCTAAATACAAAAAAATCCAAAGAATTAACAGTAACCTAAGTCATCCAATTCACCATTTCTGTGATGTTTACAACTTGCAGAATTTGCTAAAATTTAACATTTTAACTGATAGAAAAACAATGAGTAATGGTGCAAACATCTCCAAAGTGGAAAATAATCCCAAAAGTGAGAAGTTGTCATGTTTACTTTAAACAAACCAAAACTACTAAGAGGCTAAGATGGGAGATCGACACTGTATGACACACTTCCAAAGAAGTTTCAAAGTCAAAAAAGGTACTTTCGATCCTTTATTATGAAACAAGCAAAGACAAATAATCTCAGAGCCATAAAGACTAAGCTAAAATAGCAATATAGCATTCAAATTAATGAGGTAACAAAGTTAGCAGTTGAATTAACGTATTTAAGCAAAGTTAGCAATCTAGTTAGTGTTCCAATATCACACCAATTAGTGGTACCAATAAGCATAACTAAATGGTCAAACTAAATTAGCGTTCTATACATATTTCAGAATCAGATTACTTTAATATCACCGGCATATGTCGTGAATTTCGTTAACTTTACAGCAGCAGTACAATGAAATACATAATAAATAAATATAGAGAAAAAAACTGTTACATTAAGTGTATTAAGTCCCGTACGGCCAGATTTGGGAACAGCTTCTTTCCAACTGTGATAAGACTGCTGAACGGATCCTGACCCGGATCTGGGCTGTACCCTCCAAATATCCAGACCTGCCTCTTGGTGTTTTTGCACTACCTTACTTTCCATTTTTCTATTTTCTATTTATGATTTATAATTTAAAATTTTAATATTTACTAATTTTTACTATTTTTAATATTTAATATTTGTAATCCAGGGAGTGGGAAGCACCGGATCAAATATCACTGTGATATTTGTACGTTCAAGTACCAATTGTTTGGTGACAGTAAAGTATATAATAGTTAAAGTAAAATAAGTTGTGCAAAATAACAGAAATAAAGAAGTAGTGAGGTAGTGTTCATGGGTTCAATGTCCATTTAGAAATCGGTCAGATGATAGAGGGGAAGAAGTTGTTTCTGAATTGCTGAGAGTGTGTGCCTTCAGACTTTTGTACCTCCTTCCCACCAGAGGGCATGTCCCGGGTGGTGAGAATCCTAAATGATGGACACCACCTTCCTAAGGCACCACTTCTTGAAGACGTTTTAGATACTATGGAGGCTGGTACCCAAGACAGAGCTAACTAATTTTACAAGTTTCTGTAACTTATTTCGATTTTGTGCAGTAGCCCCCACCCCCCATACCAGATGGGGATGCAGCCAGTCAGAATGCTCTCCGCAGTACATTTGTAGAAGTTTTCTAGTGTTTTAATTGACAAACCAAATCTCCACAAACTCCTAATGAAATATAGCCACTGTCTTGCCTTCTTTATAGCTATATCAATATGTACTTCTCATGGTGTACTAATGTGTCGGTGATGCCCCAATATTGCTCACCAGACCTGGAATACCTCACAACTAAGAGCCAGCCACTTTTTCTGCCGCAGATTTCAGCAATCTTTTTGGTAGCGATGTACATTCTGCCTCAGGCTGATGTCAAACAGGCTCTAGGCAAACTGAGCAATGTAATCTGCAGGCATGAATCAGCACATCCTGATGCCTTTCACAACACCTTGGGGGATTTTAACCAGGCAAGCGCGATAAAGTCACTAAATAACTATTATCAACAAATCACCTGTAGTACCAGAGAAAAAATCACACTGGACCATTGTTACACTAAGTTCAAGACTGCCTACGGTGCTATTCCACGCCCACACCTTGGTAAGCCTGTACGCCCAGAGTATAGGCAGTGACTGAAAACTGCAGCACCAGTAGTGAGGACCAAGATAGTATGACCAGGGAAGTACAGCAGCGCTTACAGGACTGCTTTCAATCAGTAGACTGGACTCTGTTCAGGAAGCCTGGATGAGTATGCCACAGTTGTTACCAACTTCATTAAAACCTGTGTGGTGAGTGTGTGCTTTGAAAACTTACTGTATATTCCCAAACCAAAAGCTGTGGATGAAGCAAGAAGTTCGAAGTCTGCTGAGGGCTAGATCAGTGGCATTTAAATCTGACAATCTAGGTCTGTATAAGAAAATCATGTATGACTTGTGCAGGGCTATTTCAAGAGCCAAGAAACAATTCCAGGAGGGGTTAGAGACGACGTCGGATGCATGTAAACTCTGGCAAGGTTTGCAGGCCACTACCTTATACAAAACAAAACCTAATAGTGGTGAACAAAAAGAAAAATCATTTTTCATAGCTTAGCCCCTCTTATCTAGACTAACCGAAACAATCAACAAAACAAGAATATGTAATTATACTCATTTGCCTCTACCACATCCCAACTCACTTGACAGAAAATATATACAGTACATGGCTCCTATATTTGAAGTTTTAAAATAAGATTAACTACAGGTAAATTAACCTATGGAAATCTAGGAAAGAATTTTACAAAATTAGATTAAAAATGGAAATGAGGACCAGCTATTGAGAGGTAGAGGGTTGGATTGGTGGTCTTGGAAACAGTGCATATACTAGACTATCTGTTATTTCTTATCCGCACAAAATCGGCAAAATTCACTGCAGCTATTTTTCTGATATAAAAAACTCGAGAGGATCAGCAGACATTAAGGTTGCAATATCCTAAGTAAAATTATTACCAGTTGCTTGAGAAGTATCAGCAAAATTTTCCCAAAATTGTCATTCTAATTTGGAATGAACATCAATTAATGTAACTTCAAAAACTGCCACGTTCATCTTTCACTTGATTTTCCTTCTCTTTTATGCACATTTATTTTGGTCTCTGCCACACAGACAGAAGACACATTTCTCCTTGCAATTCATGTCTTTACGATAGCTTCAGACCCAGGTGGCAGATTAACCACTGACTGTGAAGATCCTGCTGCAGCTAATCTGCTCAGAGAAAATGTCAGGCATGAAACTAAGACACCAACAACATAGTCAAATCAAAAATTACTACTGATATTGGTAAAGCATTTACAGGACTTTAAAAAAAGTACACAGATGAATAAACCTGAAGTCACTTGTGAATGAAATTAATTGTGAACTATGTCACCTTATAGGTATAGAGAAAAGATGATACTTCACTATCTTGCACCTGGTGTTGAATCACAGGCGTAAATTCTGTGCAGCAGATATAAAGAGCTCATTAGTTGTCTAAGCCACAATGAGAACATCACATAATGAACACTTCAGAAAAGTTAAATTTCCAACATAACCATCCGTTATGACATTGGAAACATTCAACTTTAGGGGCAGATTTAAATGCTCCCAGGGTATAGATAGAGGTGATCATCACCATTCAGGCAATAACATGCCGGTAAGATCAGTGGTAGTAATTTTCATTGTGGAAAGTTAACGCCATTTCTGAAGGATTCGGAATAAAACATTATTTAGGCTTTAAATGTCACAGAGTGGCAACATACGAAAAATGGGTAACTTTGGTCAGTGATGCAGGGGTTCAGAGCAATTAATCTTCATCTATGCCTCATTTGTGACTTCTGTACAATTACAGTAGTAATTACAGGACCTTGAACTGTTGACAGTTTATTTTCCATACATACAATTATATAGGTTTATGTCAATTTAGAAAATAATGCTACTTAGCTGTTCGTCAGAAGGTCATCAGCCGTAAATATTTAAGTCTGTAAGTCAATTATTCAATAAATATTATTGCTAAATAAACAGTTCTGTGCAATTTAAATAAAAATGCCTTCCTAAGTTATAATTCTGTCACCAAAGGACAAAATCAAAGAGTTCCGAGCCAGAAGGCTCATGAATTTTAAACAGATGAACCTGACACAGAAATAAAAATAAACAATCACTATGACTTATTAAAGCCAATTTCAAGTTCCAAATTGTCACGTTCAGTAAATTCTTAATTTAAAGAAAAATGCATTCCTGGAAAACATTTGCTTAAGCAAAACTTCATAAACTGAAAAAAGGCTGAGCAAAATGCATTACAGCTGTCTTGCATTGAAAAGTAGCTTTGAAATGTAGCTCCCCCTAGCCACCCTCAGGGTCGCTCGGCTCGCTGTTGTCTAGGGAAACAGCCTCGGCCCCAGCAAACTGGGTAATTCGTTTGTGTGGATGCTGTGTGAGGTACCCCACCCCGCCCAAATAACAGACAATACACCAGATGCAATTAAATGATTTACAGTTTATAGATATTACTGGAACTATATAATTAAAAGAGAATAAAATATAAACGGAAAATAAAAGGCGCCACACTTATCAAAGTTCAATCTCTTCGTGCACAAAAACTGTTGGAGCTCAAGGACCTTTTTCTTCACCCTGCGAACCCCTCGGACCACCTAGACCGGCCGCCTGGGATCAACAACAGTGGTCGACCAGACGCTCCACACAAGTCCGTCTCCGTCTCCTCGTCGAACGTCCCGCTCGGGGTCCGACCCCGTTAGCGGACTCACAGCACCTCGTCCATCCTCTGTCTCGCTCTCCTGCCTTCTGCCTCAAAACCCCGCGCATACAGTATCTTCAAATACACCAAAACCATAACAAGTATCCCAATTGGTTAATAACGTATTTCTTATCACCCTCTAAACCACAACAAGCTGCTAGCGCAAACTTTCTCAGCGTTTAACACAACAAAGCCGCATTCCCCAGATTAACATAACAAAGACGCCATTTAAATTAGCCTCTGCAGTAACATAAAAGTCGAAACCCCCTTACACTCTCCCTCCACCAAATAAAGTCATGTCCTCATGACTTCTAAATAACTCGTCAACCAGTCCTGCAGACTCACAACACACACATACACAGATACACACAGTGACAGTGCTCCCCAAACAGTGGACCTTACTCCTGTCCCACGGGCGCTACATAGGCCAACCTATCTGGGAGCTTCTTAACCCTCCGAGACCTCCGTACCCCCTCACCTAAACCCAAAAGGCTCAGACACTACTAGGGATACCTCGGGCCTGCTTGCCAACTCCTCTCTCACTCAGGCCACCACTACAGCTCGGAGCCCCCAGTCCCGTGTCCGGGGCCCCGCCTCTCCTCCTTCCTGATCCTGCCTTAACTCAGACTGCCCACAGCTAGCCCTCCCCACCACACCTGACTCAGTGGGAGAAGGGCCAAAGGTCTCTTCCTCAATCACGGGGAAGTTAGCGAAAGGCAGCATGTACCACACGTGCAGCACATCATCCTTCGAGCCCGCATCCTTCCTCATTCCCTCGATCGGTAGCTGCTGTTTGAGTTTCTCCAAACTGAAACATTTAGCCGGGGCTACCCCTTCAGCCTCCTGCAGTCGAGACGTCAGCTTCTTCGGGGACTCCTTCAACTCTCGCCACAGCCTCCGCAGTTCTGACTCAGGGTTCCTGGCCATCTCAATCTGGGACGCAGTTACCCCACCAGCTTCTTCCACCCTGACCTGAAAAGCAGCAGTTAAAGAATGTTCAGCCTCCGCAGGGCGTCTTCCAGGTCAACTTTCAGTTTTTCCACTTCATTTAAACTCGCGATAGTCACCTCCAGGTTCCTTTCAAGCGTCCACCTCCCTTTTCCGAGATCTGTCCTCCATTTCTTCACCTCCTCGGGAGTGTAGTCAAACTCCCCTCCCTGGGCTCCCGGTTTTCTGTTGACCTTAGTCAGAACACTTCCTTGATCTTCCCCAACTTGCAAATCTTCCAATCTGTTCTGAGTGGACGTCTTGAGTTTCTGCTGATCCCTTCGAAGGTGGGTCATTGTTTCTTCTCGCTGGATTAATTCATCAGTACATGACCGCAGTGCGGTGCAAATCCCCTCTCTTCCCTGTGTCTCATTCAGATTGACGACCTGGGTTTCCATCCCCCGGTCCACCACCGTCTGTCCCAACACCAGGAAGTTCAACTGGTATGTCGGGTCATTTTCCTCACATTGCACCAAACTCCTCCGGCCAAAAGCTCCTCCACATTTGACACTTCTCTTCGGTCGCCCGGGCTCAGCCACTCGCCTCGCCTCATAGTCCCCCCAGGCGAATCCAAGCTCTGGGCGGTCATCCACATACGTCAAAACTCCACACACCTTCACTTCCCCCATGGTCTTCCTCATGCCCCGCGGGAAGGATGCAGGGGCTCCGGATATGCCCTTGGGCATCTTTTCGGATCGGAAGAATCCTAAGGAACTAGTAACGGTCGTCTTCGGCTCAACACCGTGCTCCTCAGAATCTGGCAACATCCACTCCTCAGATGCAGCACATTAAACCATATCGCATCATCCCCACACACGCTGCCTTCATCTTCCACGCCGCTAGGGTACATTTGCCGCGACCTCTCTCTCACTGAGGTGTCTTCAGCGGTCAACTCCCTCCCTCGTGGTGGTTCGGAGCGTCTACTAAAAGGGTCTCACCCTCAGCTACTTTCCCCAAGCCGTACCACCGCTGGGTCTCGTTTAAATTCGGTACTGGCTCAAGGCTGCTACACACGTCCTCAGAAGCAACTCGACACGCTGGGTGCCCAGAAAATGCCTCCATGAACTCCAGGGTCATTAACCAACCATCGTCTTCTGGATAACTACTGCCACTAGTACCCAAAGTCTCCGGTGCCCTTGCGGTTGTCAAGGGTAAATGCTTCAGACACCGGTTGTAAAACGAACTGTACAACAACTTGATCTGTGCCCCGGGGTCGAGGATGGCTTTAGCATCGCTTCCCTCTATCCATAGCGACACCCTGGGGCGTGGTCCCTCCAAGCCTTCAGGAATAGGGTCTTTTTCTTTCGGAAGTTCATCGGTACATTGCTGGGAACGTGCTTCCTCAGAGACCCCAAGTCGTTCCACCACTGGGCCTCCACTAAGTTTCCCGACACCTCTCTGATCAGCCGAACAACTGAAGGAGGGGCTGATCTCCTGAAATGATCCCCCTGGCACTGCAAGCAATTTAGCCTCCCTCCTAGCCAGAGAAGACACACTGAAAACTTTCCCCCCTCTTTCAAATAACTGACAGCTGTCACTACGGTGTAAGTGAACCTGACAGTTCTAACACCTTCACCAGCCCGCCTACTCAAACTTTCAACCAATCCCTGTCGCTCTTCCTCCACCGAGCACTGCCACTCATCTAACAACTGAGAGATCCGCTCCGTCCACGTCTCGCACGCCTCCGCCCCTCTTGGGGTGGACACTATCCAAGTGCCAGGCGGAGCCTGCCAGAGCTAGAACATTTATTCGCAGACTCTACCTCCAAATCAGAAACTTTCCTCTCTCTCCCAACCACATGGACAGCCCCTAGTGCCACCTCCAATTCATCAGTGCTAGTCTGAACTCGAACTAAGACCTCACCCACCACGCATACAGCAATCACCAGCAAATAACCCACAGAGACACACATTACAGATTTAAACAGGGCACCCACACAGCATACCAGCAGACTCAATCCCAGACAAAGCCCACACAATGTAGCCCCCCTGGCCACCCTCAGGATCGCTCGGCTCGCTGTCGTCTAGGGAAACAGCCTCGGCCCCGGCAAACTGGGTAATTCATTTGTGTGGATACTGTGTGAGGTACCCCACCCCGCCCAAATAACAGACAATACACCAGATGCAATTAAATGATTTACAGTTTATAGATATTACTGGAACTATATAATTAAAAGAGAATAAAACATAAAAGGAAAATAAAAGGCGCCACACTTATCAAAGTTCAATCTCTTCGTGCACAAAAACTGTTGGAGCTCAAGGACCTTCTTCTTCACCCTGCGACCCCCTCGGACCACCTCGACCGGCCGCCTGGGACCAACAACGGTGGTCGACCAGACGCTCCACACGAGTCCGTCTCCACCTCATCGCCGAACGTCCCGCTCAGGGTTCGACCCCGTTAGCGGACTCACAGCACCTCGTCCATCCTCTGTCTCGCACTCCCGCCTTCTGCCCCAAAACCCCGCGCATACAGTATCTTCAAATACACCAAAACCATAACAACTATCCCAATTGGTTAATAACGTATTTCTTATCACCCTCTAACCCACAACAAGCTGCTAGCGCAAACTTTCTCAGCGTTTAACACAACAAAGCCGCATTCCCCAGATTAACATAACAAAGTCGCCATTTTAATTAGCCTCCGCAGTAACATAAAAGTCGAAACCCCCTTACAGAACTATCAAGAATGTATTTAAAAAGTCAATGGAATTTAAGCTTAAGTTTGCAAATCAAAGCTTGATATACTGAAGTATTACTGTGTTATCTATGCAGCACATTGTGAACATTTTAAAACAGAGTAAAAACAATTTGTTGGTGAATTGGAAAAATACAATGAGTAGCACCCCATTATTGTTTGCTTTAAGGTTAGCTGAAAGTCATATACATTTGTAAATGGTGTCTAAAAATAATAGGGAGGATCTTGAGAGGGTTTTCTTAATCATCAGTAATAACTTGAACATGAAGAAATGGTATCAATGATCATTTCTCCTGAGGTTCAATAATCTTCCACTCCAGAGCTGCTATAAACTATAATCTGCAATCATAAAGGAAGAATTCTTCATGGCCTAATGTAGTGCACTTAACTGAAGCATTAGTAAAAACATTAATTATCTAGTTACCTTATTCCCATGGAGATGATAATTACAAGAAGGCAAAATTCATTAACAGAGGAACCCGTCTATTTAAAACACTTGAAATGGTTCAAATGTGTCCATCCTTTGGCATGTTTGCAAGTGCTAAAATTAATGGCCCTCACACTTCCTTTAAGAAACAGAAATAGTAACACCTGCAACTACTGACTCAGTTAAACACTGCTGCTTTTCTGGAGTTAAAGAGGAACAACAGGCATTGGACAGAAAGAGCTACACACAGGGTGACAAGGGTATTAGCAGAGGTGAGCTTTCAAGGTGGGAAGGCAAGGAATGTTGAGAAGCAAGAGGAGGAAATTTTCTCGATTATGCAGATTTGACATTTGAAGCCTCTCTAACTGACGAGAGGATGAAATAAATAATGTGCATAAATGTGTTTATTTCCCTCAGGGACCGCATCGCCATAAATAAACATGTGTGCATGCTGTGCTCTGGTTGCATAAATAAGCACAGACATCTCTCCAATCACAGTTGTGTCTAAAAATAAATGCCATTTCTGACACTTCCTAAGCAGTATTTCACAACTCCAGATTAGCTGGGAAATTCACTCGTGCCTTTCTATTAAGTAGATTATATATCATACAACATTACAAAGATAATCAAGTATAAAGAATCCAATTATAGCATGCATATACTTAAATACATAATATTGTAATCCAACAACATTGTTAACTTAATTGTAATGCAAATACAATATGTCCAAATGCAAAAAATGTTTTAAATCATTTCTTTCATGCACAACTTTTGTAATTGATATGTTAAGTGTTCTTGTGAAACCACATTTAGCAAAGTTTAAAATATGTCACATATTGGAATTGTTGTGGCACAGAAGGGTTTGCAATGTATACTAGCAGCCATTGCACTGAATGATTAGGGACAATAAAGTGGAAAATTCTTAATTTGGGTATTGCTAACTAACAATCCGATGACTGTGCTGCCCTTCTTTGCACTAGCTAGTTTAGGAAGCCATCTCAGTTAGCCCTACTGGCAAAATCAAGTCACTTGTCAATTCTATAATTTCCTGTGAGACACCAAAAAGAACAGATTCCACTCAGAATCAGAGTCACCCAACATGAAAACAGGTCCCTCAGCCTCACCGGTCCCTGCCGAACAAAAGTCCATCCTAAACTCATTCTATTTGCCTGCATTTGGTGCATATCTCTTAAAACCTGTTCCATCCATGTACCTGCACATCTCTTTTAAAATTCTAATGCACCAGTCTCATCCGTGTTCTCTGGCAGTTTATGCCATATACACACCACCTGGAGCCTTAATAGGGATCACCTATCACTGCCACACCATGAGTTTCCACATCCAACACATCATTCTTAGCAAATTCCACCATGTTCAAAAAGATCCTACCATCATAAGAACATAAGAAATTGGAGCAGGAGTCGGCCATCTGGCCCGTTGAGCATACTCCACCATTCAATAAGATCTTGGGTAATCTGGCCATGGACTCATCTCCATCTACCTGCCTTTTCCCCATAACCTTCAATATTCCCTAACCAAGCACATCTTTACCTCCTTCCACTCTCTGCTTCCTGCAGGGATTGCTCCCTTGTGATTCCACTGCCCATTCATCCCTGCCCAATAACCTCCTTCCTGGTGCTTATCTCTGCAAGCCGCAGAAGTGCTACACTTGCCCATTCATCTCCATTCAAGGCCCCAAACAGTCATTCCAAGTGAGCAACACTGTTGGGAATCATCTATTGTGTCCTTGCTCCTGATGGGGCCTCTTCTACATTGGCAAGACCCAATGGAGATAGGTGGACTGCTTTGTCGAGCACCTTCGCTCTATCTGCAAAAAGCAGGATTTCCAGGTGACCAATCGTTTCCATTCCCATTCTGACAGGTTGGCTAATAGCCTCCTCTTCTGCCACAATGAGGCCAATATATCAGGTTGGAGGAGCAACAGCTTATATTCCATCTATGTAGCTTCCAACCTGATGGCATGAACATTGATTTCTCCAACTTCTGGTAATTTTCCCCCTCCCCTTTCCCGCATCTTAATTTCCCCACTATGGCCTCCCTTTATCTCTTCTCCTCACCTGCCTATGTCCTCCCCCTCCTCCTTCCCTTTCTCCCATGGTCCACTGTTGTCTCCTATCAGATTTCTTCTTCTCCAGCCCTTTACCTTTTCCACGTATCACCTCCTATCTTCATATTTCATACCCCCTCTTCCACCCACCTGACTTTACCTATCACCTTCCAGCTTGTAATACCATCCTGCCTCCACCCTCTTTTCTGGCATTTTCGCCCTTCATTTCCAGTCCTGAAGAAGCATCTCGGCCCAAAATGTCAGTTGTTTATTCATTTCCAGAGATGCTGCCTGACCTGCTGACTTCCTCCAGCATTTTGTGTGTGCTGTTCTGGAATTGAAGTGAGACTTGCTGTAAATGTATATTCAATTGCTGACGAGAATATATAGGATAATAATTTATGTAGCTATCATGCAGATACAGATGAAGATCAAGATATTGTATCTAAATTAGATAATAGTTACTTTTATTCATTAATCTTTTAAAACTACCCCAAGTCACTGTATCTAAAAACATCGTATAAGGGAACTCAGTTTTTACCATTTTAAATTTCACAACTTAAATATGAAAGACTGCTGAGAGATTGTAATCACTAATGTCTTGGCATGCACTTCCGGATATAAATATCATTTTAAACATGTGGTTTCAAGTGACAGAGAGATAAAAGTTTGTAACTCTTCAATTGCAATGAAGTTTCATTTTCCCTTGCAACTCCTACCTCTTCCAATTGTATTAGAGTAACAAATCAAAGAGGCTTGCCAGCTCTCTGGGACAGACGAAGTGTAGAGCAAACGCGGATACAGGGAATAAGAACAAGAGCCTTTTCCACCACTTTCAACCAAACCCTATTACAAGCGAAACCAAATCCCTCAAACTGCAGTCTCGCAAAAAGCTAATGATTTCAGATTTTAAATTATTTTTGAGTAATTGGAGGAAACTCTGTGCTTTGTTGCTCTTTGTAAGGGGAAAAGAAGTGTTTCCAATTTGAATAATCTACAATAATAATGTTGTAATTATCGTTATTCTCAAGTTTCCCACCGGTTGAAAATGTAAATATAGTCTGTCAGTGTTAACTGACTTTTATTAAATGAGAAAAACAATAGTTTTTAAATAAATTTTATCATGATTATTAATGGAATCTCACACTACTACCAATCCTGGATCAACAAACGTAGGAGGCTGTTGTCACACCTTTAGGTATTGAAAGAAACCGTCACAATGCTGTGTCTGAATTGCAAGCACTTACAATTCACTTACAATGCAATGCATACTCCATATCTGAACTTAGTATATTGTGTACAATCCTCAAGTTTGAACTGTGCTTATTGGCGCAAATAACTCCAGTAAACAGGCAAATAACTCCACGCTGGTGTAAATGGATTATACAAATACTACAACTATACAATTGTAACTAACTTCTAACAGAGGTTTCTGAATTTACATAGGTAATTTTTTTTATTTCTGTCAACTTTTACTTTTGAATTTGAAAATTTTGCTCTCCTAGCACCTGATCATTAAAAAAGCATTAGAAATCACCCAGCACTTTCAAGAAAAACTGAATGCAGTTATACACTGCATTAAGTGACTGTTACATTCGTTCTGTTAATCTTGTTTCTCCACAGAAATGGAAAACCTAAGGTTGTAAATGCAATGCTGCATAAAAGAGCTAAACGGTTAGGAGTAAATAGCCTTAATTATCAGCAATCTCGTGGGAAAATATTCAGAACCAAGGTTAGCGTTGGTCCTCAGCCAGTGAATTCCCAGGCTTTCTAGTGTCCAAACATTACAACATAGTTCAAGTTCAGTTTATTGTCATTCAACAGTAAACACGTATACCACCAAATGAAACAACATTCCTCCGGATCAAAGTGCACAAATGAGTATACATAACTCACTCACATAATACATAAAGTAATATTACCATTAGTAAATTAACAAATAATAAAGTGCATTGACGATACAAATTTAGTCAAAGAGGTTGTTGGACGGATGGGAGAATTCATTGACAATGCTAAAGGTGCTGCATACGCAGCTCTCCTGATAAATAAATATCTCTGATGGGAGGAAGAGAGTCCCTAATGATCCTCTCAGCAATCCTCACAATCCTTTGTAGGGACTTGCAGTTAGGCACTTTGCAATTCCCATACCAGATGGTGATGCAGCTGGTCAGGACCAGCTCCTATAATCATTGGTTAGAATGGCGGGGGGTTCACTCGCCTCAATTTCCTCAGGAAGTCCAGATGCTGTTGGGTTTCCAGACATCCCACCCTGCAAAAACTCATTTCAGGGAGGTAGCACCATCAATTTGCAGGAGACTCCCGGAACTTCTGGGAGAGTTGGGATGTCTGCAACAGAGTAGCTCCTTAGCAGCTAGCCCCTAATTTAAATAATGTTAGCTATGCTAATGAACAAATGACACCTGATAAACTCACCTCAACATGTCTTTTACAGTCTTAACCCACCATGGGCAATAGAAGTCACTGTTGCAAACAGCGCAACGAGCAACACTGTCAATATTTTTGACCCCTATTAGAGAGGGGTACACTTTAGCTTAGACTGGGGTGACAAACTTTTTATTCCTTCTAGGTGAGGCGACACTTCACCTGTGAGTCAGCTGGGGTGATATACTGCATCCGGTGCTCCCGATGTGGCCTTCTATATATTGGCGAGACCCGACGCAGACTGGGAGATCGTTTCGCTGAACACCTACGCTCTGTCCGCCAGAGAAAGCAAGATCTCCCAGTAGCCACACATTTTAATTCCACGTCCCATTCCCATTCTGATATGTCAATCCATGGCCTCCTCTACTGTAAAAATGAAGCCACACTCAGGTTGGAGGAATAACACCTTATATTCCATCTGGGTAGCTTCCAACCTGATAGCATGAACATTGACTTCTCAAACTTCTGCTAATGCCCCACCTCCCCCTCACACTCCATCTGTTATTTATATACATACATTCTTTTTCTCTCTCTCCTTTTTCTCCCTCTGTCCCTCTCACTATACCCCTTGCCCATCCTCTGGGTTTCCCCCCTCTCCCTTTGCTTTCTCCCTGGGCCTCCTGTCCCATGATCCTCTCATATCCCTTTTGCCAATCAACTGTCCAGCTCTTGGCTCCATTCCTCCCCCTCCTGTCTTCTCCTATCATTTTGGATCTCCCCCTCTCCCTCCCACTTTCAAATCTCTTACTATCTCTTCTTTCAGTTAGTCCTGACGAAGGGTCTCGGCCCAAAACGTCGACTGTACCTTTTTCTAGAGATGCTGCCTGGCCTGCTGCGTTCACCAACAATCCTGATGTGTGGTACTTTTTATTTTCTTTTTTGGGAATGCTCTGCTTTTCTTTCTCTCTCTCTCCCTCTCTCTCTCTCACACACACACACACACACACACACACACACACACACACACACTCTCACTCAAAAAAATTGGTTTCCGGGACACTGTATATAACTTGCAGGCATCAGGGAGCTGCTACTAATATGCGGGAGACTCCCGGAACTTCCGGGAGAGGTGGGGTGTCTGGGTTTCTTAATCAATGAGGTAGTGTTGAGGGACCAGGCGAGATTGGAGCCTGTTCAGCCCACTAAGTCCACGAGGGCTCCTTATAGAACGAACTAGAATCTTATTCCTTTTCACTCTTTACTGATACCTTCAAAACTCATTCCAATCCAATTTCCTTAAAAAAAACCCTAGCATTCTGTTTCTGCTACTTTGTTGTAAAAACAGAACATTGGGGTTCTTAAATAGGAATTGGATTGGCACAAATTCAAAGTTACACACACAATATGCATAAATACAATTTTTTTCTTTGCCTTCTGCCTATCACCTCAAATTTATGTTATTGGTTCCTGCACCACCTGCTAAAGACAACAGCTTTTCAAGATTTTTCCGATCTGAACTGGGATTTGTACAACCCTATCAAATCCTCTCTCAATTACCTTTAAAATGAAAACACGAGGAATTCTGCAAATGCTGGAAATTCAAGCAACACACATCAAAGTTGCTGGTGAACACAGCAGGCCAGGCAACATCTCTAGGAAGAGGTACAGTCGATGTTTCGGGCCGAGACCCTTCGTCAATGCAGCTTTCCCAGTTTAACCATGCAGCAGAAATCCTCAGCCCAGTGACAATTCTCCTTTAAATCTCCTCTGCAACCCTTCTCTGACCTTCCTGAAGTCCTTAGTGTGATGGACATTGCACTAAAAACAAAATTCCAGACGTGTTTGAATCCATGTCTTAGAAAAACACTGATAAGCCACAACTCCCTGGTTTTGCTCTCTATTCATAATTAGAATCAGAATCAGGTTTAATATCATCAGCATATGTCATGATATTTGTTGACTTTGCAGCAGCAGTACAATGCAATACATAATAGGGACAAAGCTGATATACTGTGATATACTGTAAAAGATATACTGTGGCATGCAAAAGTTTGGGCACCCCGGTCAAAATTTCTGTTACTGTGAATAGTTAAGCAAGTAAAAAATGAATTGATTGCCAAAAGGCATAAAGTTAAAGATGACACATTTCTTTAATATTTTAAAATTTCTATTTTAACTTCATCAGTCCACAGGACTCGTTTCCAAAATGCATCAGGCATGTTCAGATGTTCCTTTGAACCTTTTGAATAGAACTCCTTGGCCGCAATGAGCAAAGGTATGTTTGGAGAAAAAAGGGTGCAGTATCATGAAAAGAACCCCTCTCCAACTGTTAAGCACGGGGGTGGATCGATCATGCTTTGGGCTTGTGTTTCAGCCAGTGGCACGGGGAATATTTAATAGTAGAGGGAAGAATGAATTCAATCAAATACCAGCAAATTCTGGAAGCAAACATCACACTGTCTGTAAAAAAAAAGCTGAAGATGAAAAGAGGATGGCTTCTACAACAGGATAATGAACCTAAACACACCTCAAAATCCACAATGGACTACCTCAAGAGGCGCAAGCTGAAGGTTTTGCCATTGCCCTCACAGTCCCCTGACCTAAACATCATTGAGAATCTGTGGATAGACCTCAAGAGAGCAGTGCATGCAAGACCGCCCAAGAATCTCACAGAACTAGAAGCCTTTTGCAAGGAAGAATGGGCGAAAATCCCCCAGACAAAAACTGAAAGACTCTTAGCTGGCTACAAAAAGCGTTTGCAAGCTGTGATACTTGCCAAAGGGGGTGTTACTAAGTACTGCCTTGCAGGGTGCCCAAACTTTTGCTTCGGGCCCTTTTCCTTTTTTGTTATTTTGAAACTGTAAAAGATGGAAATAAAAAAGTTTTCTTGCTTAAAATATTAAAGAAATGTGCATCTTTAACTTTATGCCTTTTGGAAATCAGTTCATCTTTTACTCGCTTAGCTATTCACAATAACAGGAACTTTGACCAAGGGTGCCCAAACTTTTACATGCCACTGTATAGTATAATTGTTAAATATATATATTAGTTAAATTGAATAAGTACAGCAACAAATAGAAATTAAAAGAAGTAGTGAGGTAGTGTTCATGGGTTCAGTGTCCATTCAGAAATCGGATGACAGAGGGGAAGAAGCTGTTGCTGAATCACTGAATACGTGCCTTCAAGCATCTATACCTCTTTCCCCATAATAACATTGAGAAAGAACAATTACTAAAGTAAATGATTCCCATTTACTCCTCTTTCAAATGAAATATACTTGCGGGTCACTATTGAGCCTTTAAGAACACTGTCATTCAATATTATGTTTCCATGTTCTTTTTGCCAAAATGTATAATTTCACACTTCTCTGTATCAAATATCATCTGCCTACTAAAGGAAAGACACATGCTGGATTTGGTGCTAGGTAATGAACCCGGCCAGGTGACAGATCTCTCAGTGGGAGAGCATTTCAGAGACAATGACTACAACTCCCTGACCTTTACCAAAGCTTTGGACATGGATACCAGTAAACATTATAGGGAAGTATTTAATTGGGGAAGGGAGAACTATGATGCTAGTAGGCAGAAAGTGGCGAGCAAAAATTGGGAATGGGTGCATTCAGGGAAAAGTGCAACGAAAACATGATTATTTAGGGGGTACTTGCAGGCGTTCTGTATAGCTTTGTCCCACTGAGGCACAGAAAGGATGGTAGGGTGAAGGAACCATGGCTGACAAACGATGTGGAGCATCTAGTCAAGAGGAAGGAGGAAGAATACTTAAGGTTCAGGAAGCAAGGATCAGACAGGGCTCTAGAGAGTTACGAGGTAGCCAGAAAGAAGCTGAAATGGACTTAGGAGAGCTAGACAACACACACAGAATGCTAGAGAAACTCAGCAGACAAGGCAGCATCCATGAAAAAGAGTACAGTTAACATTTCAGACCAAGACCACTCATCAGGACTGGGACATAAGATGAGGAGTCAGAATAAGAAAGTGGGGGGAGGGGAAAAAGAATCACAAGGTCCTTGTGAATCACAGGGGGGGGGCAGTGAAAGAGATACAGGGCTGGAGAAGGGGGAATCTGAGAGGAGAGGACTTAAGGCCATGGAGGAAAGAAAAGGGGGAAGAGCACCAGAGGGAGGTGATAGGCAGATAAGGAGATAAGGTGAGAGAGGGAAATGGCAATGGGGAATGGTGAAGGAGAGGGGGGTGAGGGGGTAAAAGAGGACATTACCGGAAGTTTGAGAAATCAATGTTCATGCCATCAGGTTGGAGGCTACCCCCAACACAGAATATAAGGTGTTGCTCCTCCAACCCAAATGCTACCTCATCGCAACAGTAGAGGTGGCCACGGACTGACATGTCAGAATGGGAGTAAGAAGTGGAATTAAAATGGGTGACCTCTGGAAGATCCCGCTTATTCTGGCCGACACAGTATAGGCCTCCAACCTGATAGTACGTGCATCGATTTCTCAAACTTCCAATGTTGCCTCCCCACCACCTTTCCTTCACCATTCCCCATTCCCATTTCCCTCTCTCACCTTATCTGCCAGTCATCTCGCTGGTGCTCCTCCCCCTTTTCTTTTTCCATGGCCTTCTGTCCTCCTATCAGACTCCCTCTTCTCCAACCCTGTATCGCTTTCATCAATCAACTTCCCAGCTCTTTACTTCACCCCTTCCCCCACCCCCACTTCTCAGTTTCACCTATCAGCTTGTGGTTCTTCCTCCCCTCCCCCCACTTTCTTACTCTGACTTCTCATCTTTTTTTTTCCCCAGTTCTGATGAAGGGTCTCAGCCTGAAGCATCGACAGTACTCTTTTTCATAGATGCTGCCTGGCCTACTGAGTGGCTCCAGCATTGTGTGTGTGTGGCTTGGATTTTCAGCACCTGCAGATTTTTTCTCTTGCTTGTGTTAGGAGAGCTAGGAGGGGGCATGAGAAGTTGTTAGCGAGTTGGATTAAGAAAACTCCCCAATGGGTTCTAAACACAGAATGGCTACAGTGAGGGTAGGACCAATCAGGAATAGAAGAGGAAATATGTGCCTGGTGTCAGAGGAGATTGGTGAGGTCCTTAATGAATGCGCTGGAACTTTTGAAAAATATTAGGATAGACAAATCGCCAAGGCCGAATGTGATATACCCCAGGTTACTACTTAGAGATTATCTTTGTCTCCTTACTGACCACAGGAGTAATACCATGATAATTGGAGGGTGGCAAGTGTTATTCCTTTGTTCAAGAAAGGGAGTAGAGAGAACTCTGGGAACTATAAACTAGTGAATCTTACTTCAATGGTGGACAAATTATTGGAAGATTATTTGAGGATTTACAAGCATTTAGAGAAGCATAGCCTGATTCGGGATAGTCAGCATGACCCTGTGAGGGGCAAGTCATGTCTAACGAGCCTGATTGAATTTTGTAGTGTATATGGATTTTATTAAGGTGCTTGATAAGGTTCCCCATGGTAGGCACATTCAGAAAGTCAGGAGGCATGGGATCCAAAGATGGATACATAACTTGCTTGCCCATAGAGGGCAGATGGTGGTAGTACATGCTGCCTATTCTGTCTGGAGGTTGGTTACCAGTGGTGTGCCAAAGGCATTTGTTCTGAGCCCCCTGCTTTTTGTGATATTTATAAATGGACAGCATGAGCAATGACTTGGCCTCCACAACCATTCCACATACTCACCACCCTCTAGCTAAGGATATTCATTCTCACCTCTGTTCTAAAGGATTGTCCTTCTATTCAGAGGATGTGTCGTCTGGTCCTAGAAGCGACTGGATACATCTTCTCCACATGCAGTCTATCTAGTCCTTTCAATATTCAATAGAATTCAATGAGATCACCCCTCATTCTTCTAATCTCTTGCAAGTACAGGCCCAGAGCCATCATACATTAACTCTTCCATTCCCAGATCAGTTCATGAACTTCCAGTGTCAGCACATCCTTTCTTAGATAACGGGCCCAAAACTGCTCACAATACTCCATGAGCTGTCTGACCAGTGAGTTATAAAATTTTGGCATTATGCTTTTATATTCTAGTCCTCTCAAAATGAATACTATAATTCTGTTTGCTTTCCTTACAACCAATTCAACCTACAAGCTAACCTTTAGGGAATCCTACTAAAGGACTCCAAGTCCCATTGCACCTCTGATTTCTAATTTGCTCAATTAGAAAATAGTCTAAACCTTTATTCCTTCTACCAAAGCGCATGAACATACACTTCCTTCCACCTTATTCCATCTGCCACTTCTTTGCCCTTCTCTTAATCTGTCTAAGCCTTCTGCAGACTCCCTTCTTCCACAATATTACCTGCCCCTCCACCTATTTTTATATCACCTACAATTCCATCATCCGAATCGCTGACATATAATGTGAAAAGAAGTGGTCCCAATACTGATCCCCGTGGAAAATCACTTGTCACTGGTACTTAACCAGTAAAGGCTGCCTTTATTTTCATTATTTGCATCCTGCCAGTCAGCCAATCTTCTATCCATGTTAGTATATTTCCTGTAACACGGTGGGATCTTATCTTGCTTAACAGCCTCGTATGCAGCTCCTTGTCAATAGACTTCTCAATAAGACTGCAGGGTTCTACAAGGCTTATAAAAACAAAACTTTTTTTTATTTTAACACTGCCAATAGAAGGTTCAAGATCAATTTTATTGGCCCTGGCAGTATTAAAAAATATCTTGGTGCTAGGATAGACCCTGAGATTGGGTGCTCCAGTCAAGAATGTCTGAACAAACTCAAGGGATGGGATATAAACATCTTGAGGGCAAGGCCAACCCAAAAGGTCGAAAATTTTCAAATGTCTGCCATTGCTCAACTTTATTCATCTTTGATACTGAATAAAGCCTCCCAGGGTGTACTTGTCAAATTAGATGATACAGTCAGGGGCTTCATTAAAGAATCTTTACATCTCCACAAGGGTTTTAAAGATGGATTTTATACTCAGTATTTAGAGATGTGGGTTCATTAATCCCCAAATTGGAAACTCAGATCCCTATGGCCATTATTAAGAAATGCAATACATAGATTTTGTGAAACCCAAGGATAGGAGATTAGTAGGCTGAGCTTCCAACTTGTATTATTGTGCAGTTTTTACCTTGTTACCATCACCCTCTTGGTTCTAGCGCAGTTACTAAATTGTGCATATATATTTTTGCTTATGTCTTCCCACACCTTAGATGATGTATCTGTAACTTTGAACAGCTTAAGCCAGTGGTTCCCATAGCAGGTGATATTGCCCCCCTGACAGCGTTAGCAATTTTTAAGGGGACGACAAAGATAAAGTGGGTGTGGGGGGAAGCCAAGGGATTAGAGTATAGGCTTGATTTAAGAAATAATTTACTTATAAGCATTTGATCCTTCATGCCTCATAATTTGATACAATGAACATGTAATCATGTCATCTCTTGCCAACCTACTGTTCTCCTAGACTTTGCTCAAAGCACGTTATAGTTGTTGAAAAGCAGTGTGACACATCTGTATTTGGCATATCATGAGAAAACGGGACTGAAGAAATCATTTTACTTCCAGGCGTATTAACGCCATTCACTGCTGTAGTACAGTGTTAGCTAATATGATACCCATACTTTAATCACACAGCGACACAATTCTTGTGAATTTGGATATGGCATGCAATGGAGTAAAGTTCAGAATCCGCCCTTTCGAATGGCCTTGGCCACTTTTTCTAGCCCATTGCCCAATCGAGATATTGCTGCACTACTTTATGTACCATCAGGCAGAGTCAGATTTTGCCTGGGCTATGATGATGTCATAACTTTCCCCTTCACTGATCAGAGCGTTTGAATTTGGACTTAAAACAACTGCTGATTGACCATTGTTGTTAATCCATAATGAAAATTTCAGAAACACACCAAAGACACATAGGCAGTATAGTATAGAGTATCTGAAATATCGATTTACACCAGCACAAAGCAACCAACAGAGCCAATGTTCCTGTCGTATGAAGAAGTTTTTTTCAAATGAGGCAATGAAACTGTCCAGTGTATTCTCTTCAACATTTGAAGAGTATATACTCCGATAAAGCAAACAAGAACTTGGCATATTTTCGGTCATTTCATGATTGTGTATCATAAATCAAAAAACTCTTTATAGTTTTTATGTAATGGCTAGAAAGGGAGAGGGGCCACTGGGTATGTGGTCTGGGAGCCAAGGAGGTGTTAACCCAAAAAGATTTGCGAAGCACTGGACTAAGCCCTGCCATTCATAAGATTTATGCTTTATAAACTATTTGATATTGCAGATCTTCAGTGTAGCTCAGACCGGCCACCCGATCTTTGGATTTTGCAAAATCCATATATTTCTTAATAACAGCCATGGGGGTTCTGAGTCTCCAATGTGGATGAATAAATCTCCATTGCTTAATTTTGAGTATAAGAATCCACCAGAAACCCCTTGGGGAGATGTAAAATTTCTTTAATGAACCATCCTGCTTAATTCAACAGAGGTAAAGTGACAATATTTCAAAGACATCGAGATGGCAAAATAACCTTCTCACACACCCCTTTAATACTTATTTACCGGTTAAATTATACTTTACCTTATTGAAATAAAAGAATGCGCATCAGTCTGTTTAAACTGCAACAGATCTTACAGAAAAGTATTAATACTCTCCCTGATAATGCTTCTACTTACATACTTCAATAGACAGAAGTTATACATTAATTCATAAATTGGAAAAGAGCTTTAATAAACTAATTGATTAAATTACAGCTTTACAGTTCCTCAGAGACATCCAATCATCACACTTAAGAGCAGCTGGATACTCTAATTTCCCAATTGGCTTGTAATTATGTAAAATCTGTATGCCTGGAAAAGTCACTGAAAGGAAAATAAAATTCTGTATGCTGCAGTGTTTCAGGTCAAGCATTCAGGTACATGAAAATGATTGAACAAGGGGATGACAAGTTGTTTGAAAAAAGGTGGTCTTGATGCTGAAAAATTAGCAACACTTTCACATTACTTAATTGATAAAGGATTAAATTTAAGGGCAGAGAGATTACCCAAGAAGAATGTGGCAACCTGCCTCAGTGACTATTGTCCAGCAGCACATCCACAGTGATGAAGTGTTTTGAGAGGTTGGTGATGAAACATATCAACTCATGCCTCAGAAGTGACTTGCATCTGCTTTAATTTGCCTACCAGAGCAACAGATCCACAGCAGATACCAACTCACTGGCTCTCCACTCAACCCTGGAACATCTAGACAGCACAGATGCATATGCCAGGATGCTCTTTATTGACTACAGTTCGGCATTCAATACCTCCATCAGCACAGGTACACCACAAGGCAGTGAATTTAGCCCCTTGCCCTATTTGCTTTACACTTATGACTGTGTGGCTAAGCAAAGCTCCAATGCCATATTTAAGTTTGCTGAAGACACCACTGTCGTAGGCCAAATCAAAGATGGTGATAAATCAGCATATCAGAGGGAGAATTAAAATCTGACTGAGTGATGCCACAACAACAACAATATCAGCAAGACCAAGGAGCTGGTTATTGATTTCAGGAGGAGGAAACCATAGGTCCATGAGCCAGTGCTCATTGGAGGATCAGAGTAGGAGAGGGTCAGCAACTTTAAATTCCTCAGTGTTATTTCAGAAGAGCTGTCCTGGGTTCAGCACCTAACAGCAATTACAAAGAAGGTATGACAGTGCTTCTACTTCCTTACCAGTTTGCAAAGATTTGGCATGACATCTAAAACTTCGACAAACTTCTACAGATGTGTAGTAGAGAGTATATTGACTGGCTGCATCACAGCCTAGTATCCAATCACCGAAGTCCTTGAACGGAAAATCCTACAAGAAGTTGTGAATATGGCTCAGTCCATCATAGGTAAAGCCCTCCTCCAACATTTTACATGAAGCGTTGTTACAGGAAAGCGGCATCCATCATCAGCGACCCCCAGCACCCAGGTCCTGCTCTCTTCTTGCTGCTGCTATTGGGAAGGTGACAGAGGATCCTCAGGACTCACACCACCAGGTGCAGGAACAGTTATTGCCTCTCAACTATTAGATTCTTGTGCAAAAGGGGACAACTTCACTTGCCCCATCACTGAAATGGTCTCACAACCTAGGGACTCATTTTCGGGTACTCGTCAAATCATGTTCTCCATATTTATTTATTGCTCATTTATTATTATCATTTCTTTCTTTTTGTATTTTCAGCAGGTCGAGGGTCTTTAGTTCAGAATTGCCAATGCACCCATGAGATCTTTCCAGAGGTTGGACGTGAACATCTCGTAACTTTCTTGGTCGCCAGGCTTGAATATCTTTGATATAACCCTCAGCAAATTGCGAATCCCATGGTTCATCCATGGTTCCTGGTTGGGGAAGACTTGAATGATTTTGTGGGGACAGGCTAGTCTGCATCTGTTTTAATAAAGTTCGTTCCAACCATGATGTATTCATTCAGATACACAGATGAGTCCTTGAATATGGCCCGGTTCACTGACTCAAAGCAATCCAGTAGCCACTCCTCTGCCTCCCGTGATCACCTCTTTGTTTTCCTAATCTCTGGAGGCTTTGCCCTGCCTGTGATCTGATTTACCCAGGCATGGAACAATACGCATTCCTCATTTTATACTAACAGTGGTCTAGTGTGTTGGGACCTCTGGTGCTTCAGGCTATACGCTGATGGTAATTGGGCAGGGATTTCTTCAAACAAGCTTGGTTGAAGTCCCCAAATGATTTGAAATGCATCAGAATGGACTGTTTATTGTGGAGCCAGGATCATGCAGTATCTCAAGCATTTGATTATAGTATGCCACTGGTGGTATGTAAACTACGGTCAGGTTTATGGACTTCATTCTATGCTCCTCATTCTACATTAACATTTCACAATGAACTGAATTTAAGGATACTAGTAAGTTCACCCCTTTTACTTACACAACTATACAATATTTATAGCATTTAACAGCTGTTTGGCATTGTGGCATGTAACAATCAAAAAGCAGAAGAGGATCACATTTGATTACTTAAGTTGCGATCGCTTGGACTGCAATGAAGCATTGAACTTATGTTCCAAGGACATGTTTGAAATCCCTCAATCACACCTCTGATAATGTAATCACATGGTTTTATTATTGAAATAAAAACACAGGATAAAGTACAAAACCCTGACATTACAAATTCAGCAGCAACATCAAGATGAGCACTGGCTTTATAGAAACTAAACTTAATTTTGCTTATTCCACTGTGCTCCACCTCTTCCCTCTCAAGAAACTCAACTGCATAAAATGGTTTTACAATTTTTAAGTTTTATTTTCAGAGTTACAGAGTTGTATTATTACGTATACACAATACATGTGCAAAACAACCTAATGCTATATAATATATATAACACACACACACAATGGCATGCAAAAGTTTGGGCACCCCTAGACAAAATTTCTGTTACTGTGAATAGCTAAGCAAGTAAAACTGATTTCCAAAAGGCATAAAGTTAAAGATGACACATTTCTTTAATATTTTAAGCAAGAAAACTTTTTTATTTCCATCTTTTACAATTTCAAAATAACAAAAAAGGAAAAGGGCCCGAAGCAAAAGTTTGGGCACCCTGCAAGGCAGTACTTAGTAACACCCCCTTTGGCAAGTAGCACAGCTTGTAAATGCTTTTTGTAGCCAGCTAAGGGTATGTCCACACTACGCCGGATAATTTTGAAAATGAAACTTTTTCTCTTCGTTTTGCCCTCCCATCCACACTAAGCCAGCGTTTTCAGCCCCCGAAAACGGAGATTTTCGAAAACACTCTCCAGAGTGAATAAATCTGAAAACGCTAAATATCCAGCGTAGTGTGTACGGGGTAAACGGAGAGATTTAAAAACATTGTCATGACAACACCACAACAACGCTCTTTTCTGCTTCTGCTTGGTACTACGCAAGCTGTTATATCGCGCAGTCGGTGTGAACAGTGTGAGAGTTAAATTGTAAAGTGAGCTTTTTCGACTATTTAAAAACGCTGTCATGACATGCCGGAACAGATGTTCGTTGTTTTCTTGAACGCCACCGCCTAACAATTTCAGAACAGCCAGAAGGGTTAGAAATGTACTCACCAAATACTTTGACCCATAGCTTACTGAATAAATAAGTAGACTCACTTCGCCCTGTTTTCTGTCCTTGCTTGTATGAAGGTGGTTTACCTATTTATGCAAGTACTTCTCTGACAATAGATGTGTAACAGCCTAATGTAACATTGTATGGAAATACAAGATAACGCTGATGCAGACGTTTTATACATTTAACAAGGTGCTTTATTAGTGCAACAGAGTTAGTCAGTTTTTCAATGTTCGTCGTCAGCTGGGTCATACTGTCCGTGAACTCGCTGTCGGTTGGCTCCATACACTCCAGTATTTGTTTTTTTAAAGTTTTAAGTCCTCCTGCGCGAGAGCCAAGAGCAATTCCTTTTAAATTTTTCTACTCTGTAACTGGACAAACGCGCACTAAGTATACCGATTCCTCTTCGCTTGTTTTTTGTGTCCTGCACATGCCCAGTAGGAGGCGATTCACCCAACTAACCGCCTAATGTGGACGGAGATATTTTGAAAAACAGTTAGTGTGGACGCCTGTCGTTTTCACTCGAAACCGGCATTTTCAAAATTATCCGGCGTAGTGTGGACGTAGCCTAAGAGTCTTTCAATTCTTGTTTGGGGGATTTTCGCCCATTCTTCCTTGCAAAAGGCTTCTAGTTCTGTGAGATTCTTGGGTCATCTTGCATGCACTGCTCTTTTGAGGTCTATCCACAGATTCTCAATGATGTTTAGGTCAGGGGACTGTGAGGGCCATGGCAAAACCTTCAGCTTGTGCCTCTTGAGGTAGTCCATTGTGGATTTTGAGGTGTGTTTAGGTTCATTATCCTGTCGTAGAAGCCATCCTCTTTTCATCTTCAGCTTTTTTTTAATAGATGGTGTGATGTTTGCTTCCAAAATTTGCTGGTACTTGATTGAATTCATTCTTCCCTCTACCAGTAAATGTTCCCCGTGCCACTGGCTGAAACACAAGCCCAAAGCATGATTGATCCACCCCCATGCTTAACAGTTGGAGAGCAGTTCTCTTCATAAAATTCTGCACCCTTTTTTCTCCAAACATACCCTTGGTCATTGTAGCCAAAAATTTCTTTTAACTTCATTAGTCTACAGGACTTGTTTCCAAAATGCATTAGGCTTGTTTAGATGTTCCTTTGAACCTTTTGAATAGAACTTTTCAAAACAGCAGTGCATGCAAGGGGATGTACACACACACACACACACTGATAATAAATTTACTTTGAACTTTGAAGTGTGTTTAATTTAATGTGAGAAGAATCAGGACTAGGCTGATGAATTTAGAGCATGGATCAGTACTTGGAGCTACAACAGGAATGGTTGCAGCATAACCTGAACAGGCCAAATCAAGGCGGCTTGGCCTGAGCATGAAACTGGGGAATGAGCCATTGCTGGAGTGGAACTGGAGGCGATTCGATGTGGCAGAATTGAGTTGAGGCAGGCGAAGGTGATGCAGAGTCAACGTAGCTGGCCCAGGCTCAGGCCCAGGCTCAGAATCGATGGAAGACTCAAGGTTTGATCGATCTAAGCACAGGCCGAACTGGAAAGGTCAGGTACAGGCCAACTTGAGGCACCTGATCAGGTGCACTCCAACGGGGGCAGCCTGGTGCTGCACCCTCCTCCCAGTGTTTGCTCGGCAGAAGACAAGCACCTGCAGATCTCTGCGGCATTCAATGGACTGAAGACCTGTTTACAGCTACCAGGAGAGGCTTCGGAGCTGATGCGCTCCAGCGGGGCCAGCATCCAGGCTGGAGTTTGTGCACCCCCCCCCCGCCCCCCCAAAGTGTTTGCTCAGCAGAGGACAAGCTCTATTGTGGTCAACTGTAGATTGATGGCTCGAGTTTGAACTCTTTTATTGCGTGGCTGTGATACCAATCTGCTCGCTATCTTATATGTGCTGTGTACGACTGTTGGTACTGTGTTTGCACTTTGGCCCTGGAGTAACGCGGTCTTGTTTGGCTGTATTCATGTCTGATTAAATAACAATTAAACTTGAATTGAATTTACCATGTTGTGTTTTGCAATTTTATTGCTTCAATTAGCAAAATGTAAACTAATGGAAAATTAATGTTAAATTTCACCAAATCTATATTTTAATCAAATTAAAATACCCAAGTATTTGTCACAATGTACAAGCTGCCACCACACCAGATGTTATTCCAGTACTTTCCTTAAATAACCAGAAAGCTAACATATACACTGATTTTTATGGTAACCCTCAAGGGTATGCAAGTAAATTTAACAGGAAACCTGCCGATATTCACTCTTTACAACTGCAGTGAACTGTCATCTAAGAGTTTTATCTGCAGAGGTTGGAGAAGCTTAGAGAATTCATTTAACTCCCAGAGCAATTATGGAGGAACTATACAGACAGATTTGCTCAGTTTAAGAATTAGCAATCTGCAAATTATCTTTTAGAGTCATAGAACACAGTCCTTTACATAATTTAGCCAAGAACACGAGAGGTTTACACACTGGTCTATACCATTCAAGTGTAGTTCACTGGTAGATACCATCTTCTGCAATTAAGCACTGTAAGACACAAGGTTCTAAAAGCCGACAAACATTTATTCCATAATGTTAATTTTAATTAATTAACATTCATTTCAAGATAATTAATAATTTCTTTCAGCTGTCAACAAGACTTCATGCAAAAACAACTCTACCCAATCCATGTATTGCTTTAGATTGTGGAACAAGATTGTTATTGATCTTATGATATCACAAAGACCTAGAGATTTAAGACTGTTGATAACACCATTCGAAATATAGGTCAAACAAATAAAAAGAAGAGAAACTGGGGAAACATAAACCACAGTGCAGCAACATTCAATTGTTTGCGAATCCAAAAAGGAGACAGAGCTTCCTAAACTTCATGTAAATAGCTTTAGCTTTTCTGATATCTGAATATAATTCTCACTAAATGGTTGCATATACAAGATCAAAACAACTGTAAAAGAAAAATCGGAATAAAAAGATCACAATTAACAATGATGAACTCCTAGCATATCAACCAGTTAAGCTTTGCTAATTCCAGTCCTTTTGCCAGCAAATGATGACTACACTGCCAATACAAGGTAATTTGATCTTTCAGCTTCCACAGTTACTTGCCTTAGCTTCAATTCTGCTACATAACACTAAGCAGATAATATAGTGGATTCTGGTTGACTTGTCCATCAGTTAATCGGAACAGCTGCTTATTATAAAATAGTTGAGATTCTCTTTGTTTATTTGGGACTCTATGCCGCTTAATTGGGTCAGGAGACTGTTACCAACCAGTTTATAACTACTGTCAGACGTGTGCACTTGTGTGGCTATTAAACACTACACCATACTTAGAGAGAACAGTTATTAAATAGCGTCAGTTATTTGTGCTTGTGTTTAAAAAGCAACAATTTTTATCACTGATAGTTGGCAAGAAATAAGTAGTAAGCCAATTCAGAACTGTTTGATCACTGTAGTTTATACCATTCAGACTTGGAGATGCCAAAAAATGGCCAGGAGTGAAAATGAAACAATTTCAGTACTTCAACAAGTTAGGACCTACGAAGAATTTGAAGGTATTGACAATTATCTTAAATGTTACATTGAAAATAAAGATGTGAGAATGCCATTTTCAAAAATTGTATGAAAGCGGTGCATTATCTACATTTCATTCATTTACAGTCAATCAAAAAAGGTCAGCAGTGTACACTGGATTAATTCTTTCATCATTAACTATTAGGAACTAATACACATTTTTATGGTATGGTAGTAGTATTAATAGTGCTCTAATTTACTTTGTATTTTACTTAAATATATGTTAGTTAAATGGTAGTTCGTCTTTTTTTAAAATATATATACCTTCTTAACTATTTCCATGAAACTTCGGCTGATTAAGACAGCCACTGAATTGAGCCAAAGTTTACTAGTCCCAATGTGCCCCAGTTAAGCAGAATCCACTATATTCATTATTATTCATGTGTGGATCTCAATCTGAAATTATTTTTCTTACCATGATTTTTGCTAAAATACCATCTTCGCTCGAGTCAAAAGTAATAATGGCTTTGTCCGTTTCAATTTCACACAAAGCATCACCAGCATGAACGGTTTCACCTGCGACAAGAAAACAGGACATCAGAAAAAATATCTATTGTTGAACATAGAAAGAACAAACCATTTATACATTAACTTTCGCACAATGTACTTATCAGTAAATGGACTAATTTGTGAAGTGGTCACAGTTACACAAAGAAGCAAAAGAACCAATTTACGTATGAATGGCAGTATGTGTTTTAATACTCTGAAAACTCTGTGGTGACATTGTTTAAGGATAAATGTTGACAAGAATAATGGAGGGGATCCTCCTGAATTTACTAGTACCATGGGACCTTTAAATGAAAGTGGAGAAGGAGATATTAAAAATAACAACTTTTGATTTTATTGTAGCTAGACTGCAAAGTTAGATCGTCTGGGATCCAGGGACAGTGAGCTAAGTTGGCTTAATGGTAAGAACCAGGGTGATGATAAAAGGTTGTTTAATGGATTGGAGTCCTGTGACTAGGGGTGCGTCACAGAGATCTGCGCTGGGCCCATTGTCGTTTGTCACTGACAAACAATTTGGATGAGAATGTACCAAGCATGCAAGTTTGCAATGGCATCAAAGAGAAGGTAGTTATCAAAATTTGAAGGAATCTTGATTGGCCAGGTAAGTGAGTTGAGAGATGGTAAGTGAGTTGAGAGATGGCAAATGGCATTCAATCCAGATCCATGTGAGTTATTACATTCTGGGAAGTTAAATCAAGGTAGAATTTTTACAGTGAATGGTAGTGTAGTAGACACAGGGTGGTGAAGAAAGCATTTGGCATAGAACATAGAACAGTGCAGTATAGAAACAAGCCCTTCAGCCCACAACGTTGTTCTAACCAAATAAATTAGTAATCAAATGGTCAACTAAACTAATCCCTTATGTCTACACAACGTCCATTTCCCTCACACCCACATGACTACCTAAAGGGCTTTTAAAAGTCCCTAATGTACCTGCCTCTACCACCACCCATGGCAACACATCCCAAGCTTCCAACACTGTAAAAAACTTGCCTCTCTCCCCTCTGATATTAGATATGCCGGTTCATCAGTCAGGACACTGAACACAGAACTTGGGAAGTTATGTTGCAATTGCACGAGATGTTGATGAGGCCACACCTGGAGTATTCTGTACAGTTTTTGTTAGTCTGTTTTTGGAAGGATGTCATTAAGCATAAAGAATTTAAATAACATTTACAAGGATGTTACCAGCACTCAAGGCCTGTGAGGAGTCACGGCTCAGATTTAGTTGTTTTATTAGCTGATTTTTGTGTGTGCAAAGGATGATTCTGGGGGCAGAGAGTAGTCCTGGTCCAGCTTGTACTTCTACTGACTGAACAGAGGAGGGCAGCGCCACGCAGGCACTGGAAAGCAATGTGGATGGGAGGGGCCAAGACTCAACCCAGTACAGAATCTAACATGCCCCACATAGGATCTTCTCGATCACAAGGATGTTGCCTAGACTGGGGAGCATGCCTTATGAAAACAGGTCGAGTGAACTCGGCCTTTTCTCCTTGGAGCGACGGAGGATGAGAGGTGACCTGATAGAGATATATAAGATGATAGGAGGCATTGATCGTGTGGATAGTCAAAGGCTTCTTCCCAGGGCTGAAATGGTTGCCACAAGAGGACATAGGTTTAAGGTGCTGGGGATAGGTACGGAGGAGATGTCGGGGTAAATTTTTTTTACTCAGAGAGTGGTGAGTGCGTGGAATGGGCTGCCGGCAACGGTGGTGGATGTAGATACGATAGGGTCTCTTAAGAGACTCTTGGATAGGCACATGAAGCTGAGAAAAATAGAGGGCTATGGGTAAGTCTAGTAATTTCTAAAGTGGGGACATGTTCAGCACAACTTTGTGGGCCGAAGAGCCTGTATTGTGCTGTAGGTTTTCTATGTTTCTATGTTTTCTACCTCATCCCGTCCTCTCCTGGGTGGCTACAAGTTAGCCCATGGTTTCAGCCTCGTCCTCGCCACAACCAAAGCAATGCAGTTCTCCTGCTAATGAAGCAGTGAACCTGACTTGCACTACCAATGTCCAATTAGGTCTTGTGATTCCAATAAAAACATCCAAGACAATCACTCACACTGCGCACTGCCGTGGCACAACGGCATGCAAAAAGTTCAGGCAACAATGCAACAAGGATACACAATAAGTCCAGCTCCGTTGCTATCGAGCAACTCGCTGATGGGACAGTCCTGCAGTAGCTGATGTTCGCAGTATAGAGCAGTGACTTGCAATTGTAAAAGTGGCGTACAGGATGCATTATTATACCTCTGACTGGACCCGCAGAGGCCGCTGCATCCAAGTGTTCTGCCATCCTGCCAGATGGTATCAGTGTCAGCGGAGGGAGGAATGGGGCCTGTTTTGTCGCTTGTTGTGTTCTGTGTTTTTCTGCCGATCACTGTGGACCTGCTACGTTGGTGCGGAATGGATTGTCGCGGGCCTGCTACGTTGGTGCGGAATGGGTTGTCGTGGGCCTGCTATGTTGGTGCGGAATGGATTGTCGCGGGCCTGCTACGTTGGTGCGGAATGGGTTGTCGTGGGCCTGCTATGTTGGTGCGGAATGGATTGTCGCGGGCCTGCTACGTTGGTGTGGAATGGGTCGTCGCGGGCTGCGGAATGGATCGTCGCGGGCCTGCTACGTTGGTGCGGAATGGATCGTCGTGGGCCTGCTACGTTGGTGTGGAATGGGTCATCGCGGGCCTGCTACGTTGGTGTGGAATGGGTTGTCGCAGGTCTGCTACGTTGGTGTGGAATGGGTCGTCGTGGGCCTGCTACGTTAGTGCGGAATGGATCGTCGTGGGCCTGCTACGTTAGTGTGGAATGGGTCGTCGTGGGCCTGCTACGTTAGTGCGGAATGGATCGTCGCGGGCCTGCTACGTTGGTGTGGAATGGGTCATCGCGGGTCTGCTACGTTAGTGTGGAATGGGTCGTCGTGGGCCTGCTACGTTAGTGCGGAATGGATCGTCGTGGGCCTGCTACGTTAGTGTGGAATGGGTCGTCGTGGGCCTGCTACGTTAGTGCGGAATGGATCGTCGCGGGCCTGCTACGTTGGTGTGGAATGGGTCATCGCGGGTCTGCTACGTTACTGTGGAATGGGTCGTCGTGGGCCTGCTACGTTAGTGCGGAATGGATCGTCGCGGGCCTGCTACGTTGGTGTGGAATGGGTCATCGCGGGTCTGCTACGTTGGTGTGGAATGGGTCGTCGTGGGCCTGCTATGTTAGTGCGGAATGGATCGTCCTGGGCCTGCTACGTTGGTGTGGAATGGGTCGTCGCGGGTCTGCTACACTGATGCGGAATGGATCGTCGTGGGCCTGCTACGTTGGTGCGGAATGGATCGTCGTGGGCCTGCTACGTTGGTGTGGAATGGGTCGTCGCGGGTCTGCTACGCTGATGCGGAATGGATCGTCGTGGGCCTGCTACATTGGTGTGGAATGGATCGTCGTGGGCCTGCTACGTTGGTGTGGAATGGGTCGTCGCGGGCCTGCTACGCTGATGCGGAATGGATCGTTGTGGGCCTGCTACATTGGTGTGGAATGGATCGTCGTGGGCCTGCTACGTTGGTGCGGAATGGATTGTCGTGGGCCTGCTACGTTGGTGCAGAATGGGTCGTCGTGGGCCTGCTACGTTGGTGCGGAATGGGTCGTCGCGGGCCTGCTACGTTGGTGTGGAATGGGTGGTAACACTTGCAGGCTGCCCCCAGCACACACACCCTCGGCGATGTTGGTTTTTAATGCAGACAACCCCTTTCACTGTACGTTTTGATGTATATGTGATAAATAAACTTGAACGTTGAAATCTTATTATAGGGAGAGGTTGGGCAGTCTAGAATATTATTTCTTAGGATTTAGGAAACTGAGGGATGATCTTATTGAGGTATGTGAAATCAAAAGGGGCATAGATGGGGTGAAGGTGCACAGTCTTTTTCCTCAAAGAGAGAGAATCTGTTTAAAGTGTGATTTAAAAAAGGGACCCGAGGGACAACTTCTTCACCAAGAAAGTGGAAGATGTAAGGAATGAGCTGCCAGAGGAAATGCATTTAAGATCGTTGGGCATTGATAATTAGGATTTCAAAGAAAATGAGCAACACACAGGTAAACGAGCACCCTGGTGGCATGGACGAGTTGGACTGAAGGGCCTACTTTCATACTGTATTACTCTATGCCTCTATTTTCGTTACGAGATGTGGAGTAGGTCAGACAAGTATAGGAAGTTTCTGCATTTAGACCCGACAGTAATGAATGACTACAACGCACTTCTGAGTAAGGATGTCTTGGGCATCGAATGGAAATCTCCAGGTGGTACAATTGCTGTAATTTTGCTGTCATGGCTGAATGCCACATGTTGAACCATTTATACCTGCATGATCAGCCTTCGTAGTTAGTTATAAAAGTACACTTGGCTAAGGATAAGAAATAACTAGCTAAAACACAATCCTCAATGAATGCTTTTGAACATGAAACTGTAGAACTCTTTCTATTTTTTTACCCTGCAAGGAACTAAAATAATGGCTCTGCTGAGGATCTCTTTAATTTTCTGCACCATTAGTCAAGACAATATACTTTTGGTAATTTGCTACTCAATTTAAATGCAGTTTTCCAGTTTTTCAAGCCTTTAGCATAGTTAGAGATTAAATGAATGACTTTCAACAGCATCAGCCCCTATCCAAAGGGACCAAAATAAGATTCATATCCCTTTCTGAATTCATGAAAGGAAGCTCTGAATTACCATCAGTGAATTTTGAGGATCTCCAGATCTATTCCACCATTGCACTGTGTATTCCTGAGTTTTTCCCAGTGCACAATAGCAACATTACTGTAATGGTGTCTGTTTATGTCAATTCTCAGATTCTTATTATCACCATGACACATCATTAAAAATATCCTGGTTGTATTACTCTAAACCTTTTTTTTGCCATCAACAGCTTACATTCCTGTAAACATCTTGATTCATTATCAGGACAGCACATTAGCACAGCCAAAAGCAACATATCCAGCGATGTGACACTTGCATGTTTCCCTATGACCAAGAGAGTTTCCGCTTGATTCTTGGGATTCCATTCAGCATTTCTGTTTCTCTCACATCCAAAAGGAGTGTAGTAGGTTAACCGGCCACTGCAAATTGTCTTTAGCATCAGAATTATTTGTCCTAAATGTCTCCCGATCCACATTAGTACTGAGCATTCACAATCCGCATTATCACACAGCATTCTATGATTTTGATTATGCAATTTATCACTTCTTCAATATGTTCTTCGGTATGGATACAACGTTTAATCATGACATATATTTCTCATTTCCAAAATACATACATAGATTGCACCTTTTATTATTAGTTATTCCAACAACTTAAAAGGAATTGCTTGGTTCACTTTAACCTAATTTTTTTTGTAAAATCAGAATTTTGCTTTCATTGCTGTTTATAGCCATGTTTAAATTGATAACTTCCATATAAAAATAGCCCAATTACCAGCAAGAGAAATTAGGCACTCTGAGGTTGCTCTCTGTAGCAAACCTAATTTCTATTTAGATTGCCAACCCTCAGGGTTTCTCCAAGAATCTGCAGGAATTAATAATTAATCATGACTTTGCCGCGAGCAACTGAGAGGAAAAAAGTTATTAATGCTATTGTCTGTCACCTGTTTATTTATTATTTATGTAATTCTTGGTGATGAGAAATGGAGATCACATAATGAGACCTCCTGGTGTGAGCTGGGTCATCTGACTCACCACCTGGTAGTTACAGCGATAACCATTGGCTGGTGGCAGCACTTCACTTTAGAAAATTGCCAACTCGTTGCGCTCATCAGTCACATTTTGAATATCATGGGCATTGATCCATGTGGTGCTTTGCAGTGGCATTAGACTCAACTGCTGGGGTGCAGACCTACTGAAGTACGGTTCCACTAGATTAAGTGTACAGTTACCGTGACTTATCATGTATCAATGAAAGGGTTCAGTTGAGACTCCCACACACAATAAAGCAATGAACATCTGAAGATCAAATCTCCATTATAAACTGGGATTCCAGGGTTAAATTTTAAAATCATTGATGAGGCAAAGGAAAATATTTTAGCCACCTAGTTTAGGAGGCACACTCTTAAAAGAGGAAACATTTTACTCAAATGTCTTTTTTTCCTCCTTGTTCCTGGAATGTAGGCCACAATTCTCTGCCCCACCCTACGTATTGTCTTTCAGCTCAGAAAAGCTGCTTTCATTTACAAGGTCAATGAAAACCAAACCAATGCCACATGCTGGAAATCTGAAGTAAAGATTCCAGATACTCTAGCATTTTCTGAAGTAAAAACAGAAAATGCTAGAAACACTCAGAAGTCCAAGCAGGATCTGCAGAAAGAGAAACTAAGTTAACATTAGTCCAAAAAACTTCACCCAGTTTTGATGAAGGGTCTCAGATCTGAAATGTCAACTGTTCTTTTCCCAGAGATGCTACCTCAACTGTCAAGTATCTTTATCATTATCTGTTTTTATTATGTAAGCAGTTTAATTGGTAACTTGAGAAGACTTAACTCTGTGGGGCATACACTATGATTGAAGTTCAGAAATACAATCTAATAGCAAGAGCATGCAACTCAAATGTACAGTGATGAGGCAAGCACAAACACCTTGTTAACATCAGTATATTCACATACTCCCCCATCTATCCACCTCCCCCTCAGCTGGCTTCATCTATCATCTGCCAGCTTATACTCCTTTGTTAAAAGTCAAATCTGAATAAAACACAGGAGACCAGCTTCTTATAGTTACAACAGTTTATTGCGCACCCTCCTGCAGGAGTTTAAGACCCAGTTGTCGAAGGGAAGGCACACAAGTACTGCCACCATCTGACAAGTGGGCCCACTTAGGTTACAGCCGTACATTTATACATAGTAAGCCCCATACATTACTGTTGCAAGATGTTATTTGAACTGGTACGCCCACCAAGTCTGTTGTTACAAAACTTAATTACTTAGATAAAGTCTAAGTAATTAGTCCGCTAAATTGAGACTTATTGACAGATGGATGTGCTGTCCAGTCCTTATCAGTTATTCCCTGTACTAGGCCTTCACTTAATTACAGATGGATGTTCATTCCTGTCCTTATCAGTGAGTCCTCCTACCCCTACTCAAACGAGGGTACAATGTACAATGTTATCAAATTTCTCAAAGTCTCTCTGCACACCAAGGGAGAACTAGTATAATCCGTTGACAGAGTTTACTTCAGTTCAAGAACTCATATTCAGTCCCAATTATTCTTTTAGCCAGAGGTTACACAGATTCAAAATGATTTTTTTTAAAATATCCTCAATTCCTCATCTTACCCCGCCCCCTCCCCCAACCTTTTTAATCTGGCCTCTTTCTCCTCCTTTCCAGTCTTGATGAAGAGTCTTGGCCCAAAAAGCTGGTTGTTTATTTTTCTCCTTAGATGCTGCTTTACCTTCTGAGTTCCTCCAGCATTTTGTGTGTGTTGATTTAAAAAAAAGGTTAGGATTCATTATTGTAAAAATACCATACAGAATGCCACACAAACAGCATAAAATGCTGTGTGCAATAGAATGTCATTTATGTTGATTTATCCAAGTATTAAGCATTTCTTCGTAGGAGAGTGTGATATAATACCTAGACATCATTATTGCTTTTTCAGAAGTCCAGCATTACCTATTGGAAACTATGTGCTTCAGACAAGCATTGGAAGAGGCAGAGTCAATGTTTTCAACCTCATACTTCACTCCCTTGCTTCTCTAGAGACACAAGAGAAACTGCAGATGAAAGAAACCTAGATTAACACACATAAAATGCTGAAAGAACTCAGCAGGTCAGGCAATATCTATGGAATGACATAAACAGGCAACACTTCAGGCTAAGTCTCGTTACCAGGACACTTCTTCGGCTACTGTTTCAAGTTATTAGTATTCTCATCATATTTAACCCACTCCTCTCCCCCCCCCACCCCCGAATCAATCAGTGTCACGTGAAGCCATGGGAGAAGGTGGTGGATGGTCATATGAACAGCTGGTGCATATCACAAGTCCTGGTTATGCAACCACTGACGCCAAACAGACAATCTCTAAAGAGTATTGCTAATAACTGGGGTTACCTATCTTGTAAAGGCACTGCCCAAAGGCGGCAATAGCAAACCACCGACAGTAGGCAGACAATCTCTGAAGAGTATGATAATGGCTGGGGTCACCCTGCCCAGAGAAAGATCTGTAGAAAAGTCATGGTAAGATTATGATTGCCTATGTCACATGACATGGCACATAACAAACAAAGGAATATTTGATATGTTAATACCAACAGCAATAGAACAGTAAATTAACAACCTGTGGAAAAAACAAAACTATAATACTACAAAGGAGCCTCACCTTCCTTTTTCAGCCATTTTACAATGTTCCCCTTTTCCATTGTTGGTGACAGTGCAGGCATTAACACTTGAATTGGAGCAACACCTACAAGAGACAAAGAGACTAATTAACCACGCAGGGTATTTTTAAAAGTCTTCTGTAGCCCAAACTGATGAATAGCTCAAAACAGTGTCAACACAAATGAACAAGTTACTGTTGAAAAGCAGTTCGAACGCAAAAGCTCCAAACGTTGAAGTACTTTTTCTTACAGTTTAGAAACCCTAATCACCATTATAATTTTGCTTGTATTTTTGTAAAATATTCCATTTACCCATTCCACCTTAAAACATTTGTTATTTTCCCTCAGCTGTCTCATACAGGTGTCCCCCGCTTTCCGAAACCTCACTGTTACGAAAGACCTACATTAGTACCCTGTTTTCGCTAACAGAAGGTGTTTTCACTGTTACGAAAAAGCAGCGCACGATAGAAGTCAGCGGGCGCCCCGAGCCGCCGTTCTCCCCCCAGATTCGGAACTGCATTCTCGTCGGTATTGATTAATCACGTGCCCGTGAGCAGCCGTTAGCAAGATGAGTTCTATGGTATCGGAAAAGCCTGAAAGAGCTCATAAGGGTGTTACACTTAGCGTAAAACTAGACATAATTAAGCCTTTTTATTGTGGTGAATGAAGTAAGGATTAAGTGAGTTTGGCTTGTGGAAGCTGAAGAAGATGATGTTGAAGAGGTTTTGGCATCCCATGACCAAGAACTGACAGATGAAGAGCTGATGCAATTGGAAGAGGAAAGAATAACAATCAAAACCAAATGAGTAATGATAAAGTACGTCTTTAATTTTGAAAGGGTACGTCGGTTTAGGGGATATTTGCAGGATGGTTTGAGTGCTTACAAAGAACTGTATGATAGAAAAATGCGCGAGGCTCAGCAGTCAAGCAAGCCTTCCACATCAGCCACAGCAGACGACGAACCTCGACCTTCGACATCGAGGCAGGCAGAGCTGCCTGCTCTAATGGAAACAGACGACAAGATGACACCCCAGTGTCCCACCACCCCAGCCCCCAGGCCGCGGACAGATACCGATTCGCGGAGAGTGCAGCAGTAGCCAAGACACACACAGAACACCTTTAAGAAAAAAGCCGAAATAAACATGCTAATTAATTAGGTGCCGCCCAATATGTAATTGTTGGCCCAGGTCAGAGGCGATGCAATCGGCAATCGGCACTGATCTGGGCCTACAATTACGTGCGGGGCGGCACCTAATTAATTAGCATGTTTATTTCGGCTTTTTTCTTAAAGATGTGCTGTGCGCCTCCCGGCTACCGCTGCATGCTTCGCGGATCGGTATCGGTTCGCTGCCCGGAGGGTGGGGGCCACTGCACCACCCAAACTCCGACGACTCAGTCTAACATACCACCATCAGTGTGCTCCACGCTTTCCCAATTCTGGTAAGTGATACTACACTGTACACACATTATTTCTACTTTATATCGGCTGTGTATTTTTACGTGTTATTTGGTATGACTTAGCAGCTTCATAGCTTAAAGGTTACTAGAGAGCACTTGCGCCATGTTTTTGCTGACGGCGCTTGCGTGAGATTTTCGCTACGGAGAACAGTTCAGGCAATGATTGCTGTAAAGTATTTCTACTTTATGTAAGCTGTGTATTTATCATATCATTCCTGCTTTTAGCCCATTCCTTAGTTAGAGCCTTCAGCATTTTGGGAATCAGGGAGAGAGGAAGAGGAGAGCCATCCACAGTACCACCGATGCGGCAGAGAGGGCCTCAAGATGGCTGTGGCCCAAAAGAGGGGAGCCATGGAGTCATAAGTAGCTAGCCATCTGGACACAAGCTGGGGTCTGATCAGCCCCGGCTGGGTCACCTGGAGGAGGTTGTATGATGTTGAAAGACCCGAAACACCCAATGATTCCAGGAACGTCACTGAGGATGTGTCCAGAAGCATCAATAGATGTATGTACACAGCAGTATGTTATTGTTACTTTAGGTTTTATGTGTTATTTGGCATGATTTGGTAGGTTATTTTTGGGTCTGCGAACGCTCACAAAATTTTCCCATATAAACAAATGGTAATTGCTTCTTTGCTTTACGACATTTCAGCTTACGAACCGTTTCATAGGAACGCTCTACCTTCGGATGGCGAGGGAAACCTGTATCTGCAATTGCCAAGTATCCCAAATAGATTTGAAAGATAAGTATTTTTCTGAATATGAAGAGATACATGAAGCATAATTGGCAAAAGCTCATTTTAAGTGGAGATATTCATTCATTTTCATCGCAGATCATATTCACCCAGGGACCAGGAAATTTGCTCTGTTCTACAATCTCCGTTTCACAATATCAGCTGCTCTTTATACAGCTGCAATATGTCTTCCCGAATGTTATTTAATGTTTGTTTGAGCATAAATGTCGGGAAGTCATGATGCAGCTGTATATCACTTTTGTTCATGTAAATTTGGAGAATGAAATTTGCCCTAACATTCAAAAATTTTTCGATTCCAATTACTCTTTCTAAATGAAAGATGTTGGCCAAAGCAACTGACATGGTTACTTGCTACATCTGCCTTTTTATTGGTAACATGGAACTGCCCTTGTTCCAGGCTTCCCTTCCCACTCCAAGTGTTTCTCAAAGACACTGATGACTGGACCCTCACAAAATTCTAAACTATTATCACGCTTACTGCCAATTTCCACCCTGTCCTCGTATTTGAATGGTCCACCTCGACAACCCTTCCCCTTCTGGATCTCTCAGGAGAAAGTCAAGCTTTTGCAACTGTCAGATTCACACAATTGACTTCATTATATATCCTCCAACAATGCCTACTGCAAGGGCACATTTCTTTTCTTTCCCAGTTTCTTTCTCTGTCACATTTGTACCAATGATGAGGCCTTCCACTCTGAGCCTGTGAAATGTCTTTCTTCCTGAAATGTGACTTCCCCTCTGTCACAGTGGATGGAACTCTGAATTACATTCAACAAAGTAGTTTCTCGGGTACTCAGTTTCCGTCCCACCAGTCTTCACATTCAACGCATTAGGTTTCACAGTTTGTCTCATCTACAACATTCCATCACCAGTAACATCTTCTACTTTTTGAATTTCACAGATAGTGTTCACTTTGTGATTCCCTGGTCTGCCCTTCTGTTCATACTCACCACTGGCCCTATGGCACCTTTCTTTACAACCAGAGGACAGACAAAAATTAACTATTGAGCATTCCGCATTCCAGTGACCCAAGCAACTATCCAGGCAATTTATTTGCACTTCTTCTAATCTAATGTACTGTATTCAGTATTCGAGCTGACCAAATGGGCAGCTGTGGCTGCAGCCCTTGCCTTCTGGACTGGCTTTACTCGCTTTGGTGGCTCTCAGTTGGAACTCACTTTTGGAAATTCTGCAATTTGAAGCTTAAAATTAAGTGTGTTATTTGTTTGCTTTTTGTTGTTTATGTGATTTGCCCTTTTTTTTGCATGCTTGATGGTCTTGTTGTATGAGACTTTTTTTGTTTAAACAGGTTCTATGCTGTTTCTTTGTTTTATGGCTGCCTGCAAGAAGATAAATCTCAAGGTTCTATACTGTATAGATACTTTCATAATAAATATATTTTGAACTTTGACATCCTCTGTAATGGATAAACTAAATACAAACTGGGCGATCACTTTGCAGAGCTCCTACCCTTAGTCCAGAGGGATGATCCTGAGTACTGTGATGCATTCTCAATCTCTTTTCTGTTTTAGTCCTTCTGTTTGTGACCTTCTTCATTACCACCTTATTTTCTTCTATGCATTTTACACGTTCTGGAACAGACAACGAATTTACCACTTTCAGGTAGACTGTTCCATTATCATGCTTGTAAACCTTTATCACATTACTTTAAAATGCCTAACTAACTGTTAATTCTTTTTCTGCTTAGCACCTTATCTTATTTCCATGACATCTTCCGTTATGCAAGCCACTCCTGCTCCTTGCTCAGCGTGGAAGACTGTACACTCTCCACTCTTCCCTGTTGTGTTGAGGGGTTCCTGACCTGAAATGACTTGAATTTCCATACCAACTGCTTGATTGGCTGGGTTCTGTTCATTCTTTCTGCAAACATTTTGCTGTATCAAAGACCAAAAACAGACTGCAAAATTGTATAACTTTGAGCCTTAAAAACAGCTGAAATAGCTCTACTTCAGGCCTTTTTAAAGTTGTTTTGCTTAATTTCACAGATTTCTCTTCAATCAATACTTTTAGCACCTCCCTTCCAACTGCAATCGTTTTTCTAAAAAATTACAGTGTCACAGTAGCATTACGAGTGCACAGATATAAATATTAGAAAGAATAAAAAATAAGTTACCACTAACAATCTAACAAGAAGGGGTCATCACTTCCCAGGCTATAGGTTGACTCATTACAGCAGGGGTCCCCAACCTTTTTTGCACCGCGGACCGGTTTAATATTGACAATATTCTTGCGGACCGGCCGACCGCGGGGGAGTGTTAATCACGACCGGAATATAGGTGATAAGTCAACTATAAATCACTTATCAGTGGCTAATACACTCAATTTTGTTTCTAAAAAGGGTTTATCTAACTAATTTAATATTAAACACACAGCGCATATTTTCCTCGCATGAATATAGTGATAAGTCAATTATAAGTCATTAGGGGGTTCCTTATGTCCAGTCTATTCCACAATTTAGTTTTCGTTGCATTCATTGCAGAAAACTCCGCTTCGCAGAGATATGAAGTTGGAAATGGAAGCAACGTTTTCAGTGCTTTCGTGGCTATCTCAGGATATTCAGCCTTGACTTTGATCCAGAATGCCGGCAGAGATGTTATGTCAAACATACTTTTCAGCCCACCGTCATTTGCAAGCTCGAGGAGTTGATCTTCTTCCCGCGCTGACATGGATGATTCACCGGGGACCCATTCCTTTGCGCAACCCATTCCTTTGCACGTCTTGGGTCATTTGCGGTTGGGAAGTAACGCTCGAATTCTGTCGACAGCGAAGATAGGTGTTCACGCACCAGCTATCAGCTTCAGTCTCTCCCAAATTCCCAGCCAACATGTCAAATATGCCCCTATCCACTCGCATCCCCACAGTTCCAGTTTGGCTGTGAAAGCAGAGACTTTATCTGCCAACTTGAAGACAGTTGTCATTCTCCCCTGAAGTGACAAATTGAGTTCATTGAGCTTGAAGATGTCACACAGATAAGCGAGTTTTGCTATCTACTCCTTGTCACTGAAGTGTGCTGCCATTGGTGACTTTTTTTCCTGAAAAAAATCTCTGTAGCGGCTCTCTTAACTCAAAAACCCTGGCCAGGGCTCTCCTCCTTGATAGCCACCTGTCTTCAGTGTGTAAGAGAAGGTATTTGTGCTCTGCATCCATTTCCTCGCAAAGCTGCTCAAACAGACGTGAGTTAAGGGCTTTTGCTTTGATGTGATTGATAACTTCAACAATGTCACTCAATACGCTGTTTTTCGGTGAGCCAGCATTTCCCTGTGTGTGACACAGTGTGTGGACTGGAATTCAGGAGCAACCTCTTTGACTCGGGTAGTGAAACCAGACTCGTTAAGTCATTCTAACAGCTGTGCTTCGATGTCCTCCGCTATGTCATCGATTCTCCTTGAAACTGTGGTAGCTGAAGGAGAAACCTGTGCCATCTTGTTAGCTGCAGCTTCTCCCAACAGTTCACGGCACACGTCTTTGGCAGCAGGCAGAATCAATTCTTCACCAACAGTGAAAGGCTTCTGAGCCTTAGTAATACGGCTAGCCACTAAGTACGATGCTCTCAGAGCAGCAGCATTTGTGGAGGTGGTGGCTCTGAGCACTTGCTTCTGTTCCGCTTGCTCACGTTTTTTCTGCTCAAAAAAACTCAACGGGTTTGTCTTTAAGTGCAGGGTGCTTGGACTCAAGGTGTCGAAGCAGTTTTGAGGGTTTCATTGCCTCATTAGACAGCTTGCCTCCACATATCACACACAGGGGGCTTGGAGCATGCTAGTCACCTGTTGCAATAAAGCCATATTTTATGTACGACTCGTCGTATTTTCTGTTGAAGGAAGCTTTCTTTTTTTTGCAGTCTTGGCCTCAGCTGTCTCTGCGTTATCATAATCACTTGGCCTTTTATGTCCCCTAACATCTCTTCCAAAGAAACTCTCAAGCAATGTTTGTTTTTTAGTCATCGAGTAGTTGTAGGTTAATGACCAACTGATGACCTCGCGTGCGTTCAAGTTCAACAGTGGGCGTGACAGGGAATGAGGAAAGGTGCAGCTGACTCATATTGTTTCCTCACAGCCCGGTAGCACATGCCTTGCGGCCCGGTGGTTGGAGATCACTGCATTATAGAACCTAATGGCCGAGGGTAAGAATGACCTCATATGGTGCTCTTTGGAGCAGCGCGGTTGTCTTAGTCTATTACTAAGAGTGCTCCTCTGTTCAGCCAAGGTGGCATGCAGAGGGTGAGAAACACTGTTCAGAATTGCCAGGATTTTCCGTAGGGTCCTTGTTCTACCACAGCCTCCAGAGTGTCCAGTTTGATTCCTATAACAGAACCAGCCTTTCTAACCAGTTTATTAAGCCTGTTGACACCACCCATGTTAATGCCATTGTCCCAGCACACCACCGCATAGAAGATTGTACTGGTGACAACAGACTGGTAGAACATGTGAAGGAGAAGCCTGTTAACTCCAAAGGACCTCAGTCTCCTCAGCAAGTAGAGGTGACTCTGGCCCTTCTTGTACACAGCCTCTGTGTTGGTGCTTATCATTGTGTGGCTAAGTATAGCTCCAATGTATACTTAAATTTGCTGATGATACCATAATTGTTAGCCGAAATAAAAGATAATGACAAATCAGCATACAGGAGGGAGGTTGAAAATTCTGTTGAATGGTGCCAAAACAACAACCTCTCAATATCAGATAAACCAAAGATCCTATTATTGACTAAAAGAGTCAGAGCCAGAGGTCTATGAATAGTTCTCATCAGAGGAACAAAGGTGGAGAGGACCAGTGGCTTTAAGTTCCTCAGCATTATCATATCAGCACATGTCATCACAAAGAAGACATGACAGCACCTCTACTTTCTTAGAAGTTTGTGTAGATTCAGCATACACCAAAAATTTTGACAAACTTTTATTGTTGCACAGTTGAGTATATCCTAACTGGTTACACCACAGCCTGGTATGGAAACACCAAAGGCCAGGAACAGAAAAGGCTACAAAAATTAGTGAAAACAGCTCAGTCCATCACAGGCAAAACCCTCTCCATCACTGAGTGCATAGAGCACTGCCACAAGAAAGCAGCGTCCATCATCAAGGATCACCAGCATCAGGAACATTCCCTCCTTTCACTACTACCTGAGGTCCCACACCAGTAGGTTCAGGAACAGTTATTACCCTACAACCATCAGGCTCCTGTACCGGTGTGGATAACATCATTCAACACAATTGATTCTGCGACCTAAAGACTCACTTTCAAGCACTCTTTACAAATCCTATCTTTTATTTGTACACTCTACCTCCTTTTGCACATTAGTTGTTTGTCAGTCTTTGTCTATGTATAGTTTTCCATAAAATGCTATTGTAATTTTTTTCTTGTAAATGCCCGCAACAAAGTGAATTGCAACGTAGTATGTGGTAGCATATATGCACGTTCCTAATAAATTTACTTTGAACATTCTGATAAGTACTTCATCTGCTTTCTCCCAAATATTACTGTCTCTGAGGACCCAACCTATCCTCCCTTCACGGCGCTGGCTTTCATCTGGGCTAACAGTCTCATCAGATTTCTTTCTAGCTGACATAGACTGCTGCTAATACATCCATCAGAGTGTGTGCATTGGTGTACTCAGAAGGTAATCCACAGCGTTTAGCATCAATGAGATGCCCATGTGCAACACACACAAAATGTTGGAGGAACTCAGCAGGTCAAGCACCATCTATGGAAATGAATAAACATCAACGTTTCAGGCTGAGACCTTTCTTCAGGACTAGAAAGAAAGGGGGAAGAGACCAGAATAAAAAAGTAAGAGGAGGGGAAGGAGGATAACCAGAAGGTGATAGGTGAAGCCAGGTGAGTAGGACAGATAAAGGGCCAGAGTGGAAGGAGTCTGATCGGAGAGGAGAGTAGATGATAGAAGAAAGTGAAGTGATGTGGGGGAGCCAGGGAAGGGTTACACAGCTAAGAAGCCAGAGTGGGGAATAGGAGAAGGGGTGAGGGAGGGAAAACTCTTTTACCAAACGGGGAAATTGGTATTCATGCCTTCAGGTTGGAGGTTACCCAGACGGAATACAAGGTGGCTTCATCTTGGCACAAGAAGAAGCCATGGACCAAAATGTTGGAATGAGAATGGGAATCAGAATCGGAATTAAAATCTTTGCCCACCAGGAAATCTCACTTTTGGCTGATGGAGCAGAGGTACTCAACAGAGATGACCATGTGGTGTTATTGCAAAATGTTTAAGTGTTGATTCTAACAACTATTTAAAACAAAACTACTCACATCTTTGAGAAGTAGCAATGAGGGTGACGAGTAATTACAATCTTACACTAGTGATTGCCATCTGTATGCATTCATCAACTGATATGAGCCTTGCAAACCACGGGAATTAAATTGGTAAAGGCGCAAAAAAAGGAAATGAAACATCCTGTTTGCCTGCTGAATTTCACGTGAAATTCCATTCATTAGAGCCAAAATTCTTCACCTATGTAAGCTTGAAATTCACAACAAAAAGTTTTTAGAAAGAGCAAATTAGAAGCATCCTCAGAAATGTCTAGTTCTAGGGCATTAGCATTATTCACACTGAATTGATCATTTATAATTTATTATTAGTGATAACTAATTCAAATATCAGCAGTTACATCTTTTTTTTGGATTCTTGCAGAAAACAGTCACGTGATGTCAATTGGGACAGGCCAAATCAAGGCCTTGTATAGTTCTCACAATTCTGTGCAATTAACAATCCAAACTGATCATCATGCAGCATTATTTCGCAAAGATCCTAAAATGGACCTCAACATATTTAACAGACGAAAACAAAATTGATTAGCAGGGATTGTCACAGCTTCAAATGCTCTCCATTCCTGTGACCAAAATATCAATAATCTAACAAAAGATGCAGAACCTTGTACAAATTCTCTCAAGCTGGCACTGGCAGTGGTGGAGGGTGGGAGGGGCAGGGGGTAGGGTGCTGCACTGAGGGTGATGACATCTTTCAAATTAACCATTTACATCTCACTTTAATGCAAAATAACTTATTTTGAAGGGAAGATTTCCCTCTGAAGTTCTGGCTAATATTTATCCGTCAGACATCAGTAATGTCTGGTCATATTATTGTGCTTTGTGGAACCTTGCTATGTCCATTTGGCTGACCCCAGAGTTACATTCAACATGTTAAAATGCTACAATTCCCAAAAGAAGCGTGAATCAATCAGTTCAGCAATATAGAGGTTTAAATTATTTTTAATCAAGGAAAATACAATTATTCTTGGGATCTTCTAAATTAAATTGGTTAATTATCCCAATACAGCAGAACCAGATTTAATATCACTGACATATGTTATGAAATTTGTTGTTTTGTGGCAGTAGTACATTGCAAGACATAATAAAATGAGCAAATAAAGGGTAAAATAAAACAAAAATTACTCAATTCAATCAGAGAGCTTGATGGAATCATTCTGCAAAAATATTAGACACAACAGGACTGCCCTGTTTCTCTACACCGCTCGGATATCATTAAGTCAATTCTCATCTTCCAATTGCAACCGCTGGTGACTTCTGTACGGAGGCTTTTTATTTCACACAGAACACATGCGCCCCCTGCTGGTGAATCGCAGCTGTAGTAGGAATGCAGCAAGCTGATTTTATGACAAATCTCCACAACTAACCCGAATATGATAAATTTAACACAGCTAAAGTGAAAACATATAAATGGGTATGGTAAGCGAGGAAATGGGGAAATTGGTCTACATGTCCCCGAGTTAAACCATTTGTCAGATTTTACTGACAGACGCCATTAGGTTCGGTAGCAGTGCTTACAGCATTGGTCCTGACTGTTGACCAATTTCCTCTGTTCCTTCCTTAATATTACCTAATTTGTATTGCTTTATTTTGGCCAAGTTAAATTTACATTAACTATTTGAATTCAACTGTGCTCCAAAAGTTGGTGAAAATTGTCAGGAAATCATTATTATATTTATACTTCAGTTTCAGTCTATCAGTAGGGAGAATATTTCAATTCTGTTGACTTTCCTATCTCTATAATCACCTTCAACCATACTTGAAACTTGGAAGTGTGGTTTCATCACCTCACCACTGATAATTACACCATCCCTTGCTGCAGCACTCTCCTTCCAGAAATCCCTCTGTAAAGTACTTTTCAAAACTTGAGCACTTGGCCAAACTTTCAATCAACTGTCTTATCACTTTATGGAATTTGGTGTCAAATATTGATCAAGAATACTCCTAACTGAACTTGGGGAAAGTTTACTACATTTAATCCACTATACAAATGCCTCTTGTACAAGAACCTCACCTACGATAAAATTCAACGTACATTATTATCAAAGTCAGTCGTCAGTCAGTGGGTGCTGTCCTGAATCCGGGCTTGGCAGCTATGCACCTCCATCTGCTTCCATCTTGTGCTCTAGGAAGAGGTACAGTTGGCGTTTCGGGCCGAGACCCTTCGTCAGGATGAGATGGATGGGAGGTGTATGGAGGGATATGGTCTGTGTGCAGGTCAGTGGGACTAGGCAGAAAATGGTTCGGCACCGCCAAGAATGGCCAAAAGGCCTGTTTCTGTGCTGTAGTTTTCCATGGTTCTATGGTTCTTGTTGGCATCCTCATGCTAACTCTCTAACTGCTTCCACTCGCTCACTGACTAGATTGCCTTGATTACAGCTCATCCTCATGAATCTCCATCAGAAAAAATAATTGTTTGTCCATGATCATTAGTATTGAAGCATGCTTAATTTATTACTCTGACTTAACTACCCCAATGATTTAATTTTATTAACCCAGATTATGTTATGTCTACATTCAACCTGAAGTTTCCCATTTTAAAGCAATCAAGATAACACCATAAGACAAAGGAGCAGAAGTAGGCCATTCGGCCCATCGAGTCTGCTCTGCCATTTTATCATGAGCTGATCCATTCTCCTATTTAGTCCTACTCCCCTGCCTTCTCACCATAACCTTTGATGCCCTGGCTACTCAGATACCTATCAATCTCTGCCTTAAGTACACCCAATGACTTGGCCTCCACTGCTGCCCATGGCAACAAATTCCATAGATTCACCACCCTCTGACTAAAAAAATTTCTTCGCATTTCTGTTCTGAATGGGCGCTCTTCAATCCTTACGTCATGCCCTCTCGTACTAGACTCCCCCATCATGAGAAACAACTTTGCCATATCCACTCTGTCCATGCCTTTCAACATTCCAAATGTTTCTGAGGTCTCCCCTCATTCTTCTAAACTCCAAGGAATACAGTCCAAGAGCGGACAAACGTTCCTCATATGTTAACCCTCTCATTCCCGGAATCATTCTAGTGAATCTTCTCTGTACCCTCTCCAACGTCAGCACATCCTTTCTTAAATAAGGAGACCAAAACTGCCCACGGTACTCCAAGTGAGGTCTCACCAGTGCCATATAGAGCCTCAACATCACATCCCTGCTCCTATACTCTATTCCTCTAGAAATGAATGCCAACATTGCATTCACCTTCTTCACTACTGACTCAACCTGGATGTTAACTTTAAGGGTATCCTGTATGAGGACTCCCAAGTCCCGTTGCATCTCAGAACTTTGAATTCTTTCCCCATTTAAATAATAGTCTGCCCGTTTATTACTTCTGCCAAAGTGTTTAACCATACACTTTCCAACATTGTACTTCATTTGCCACTTTGCCCATTCTTCCAATCTATCCAAGTCTCTCTGCAGACTCTCCGTTTCCTCAACACTACCAGCCCCTTCACCTATCTTCATATCGTCAGCAAGCTTAGCCACAAAGCCATCTATTCCATAATCCAAATCGTTGATGTACAATGTAAAAAGAAGCAGCCCCAACACGGACCCCTGTAGAACACCAGTGGTAACCGGCAGCCAACCAGAATAGGATCCCTTTATTCCCACTCTCTGTTTCCTGCCAATCAGCCAACACTCTATCCACATATGTAACTCTCCCATAATTCCATGGGCTTTTATCTTGTTAAGCAGCCTCATGTGTGGCACCTTGTCAAAGGCCTTCTGAAAATCCAAATATACAACGTCCACTGCAGCTCCCTTGTCTAGCCTACTGGTAATTTCCTCAAAAAATTATAATAGGTTTGTCAGGTAGGATTTTCCTTTAAGGAATCCATGCTGAGTTCTGCCTATCTTGACATATGCCTCCAGGTACTCTGTAACCTCATCATTGACAATCGACTCCAACAACTTCCCAACCACCAATGTCAAGCTAACAGGTCTATAATTTCTTTTTTGCTTCCTTGCCCCCTTCTTAGCGGAGTGACATTTGCAATCTTCCAGTCTTCCGGAACCATGCCAGAATCTATCGACTTTTAAAAGATCATTGCTAATGCCTCCGCAATCTCCACAGCTACTTCCTTCAGAACACGTGCATTCCATCTGGTCTGGGAGATTTATCTACCTTTAGACTATTCAGCTTCCTGAGTACTTTCTCTGTCGTAATTATGACTGCGCACACTTCTCTTCCCTGCCACCCTTGAGTGTCCGGTATACTGCTGATGTCTTCCTCAGTGAAGACTGATGCAAAATACTCGTTCAGTTTCTCTGCCATCTCCTTATCTTCCATTACAATTTCTCCAGCATCATTTTCTATCGGTCCTATATCTACTTTCACACCTGTCTTTTATTCTTTATATACTTGAAAAAGTTTTTAGTATCCTCTTTGATATTATTTGCTAGCTTCCTTTCATAGTTAAATCTTTTCCCTCTTAATGACCTTCTTAGTTTCCTTTTGTAAGATTTTAAAAACTTCCCAATCCTCTGTCATCCCCCCCCCTAATTTTTGCTTCCTTGTATGCCTTCTCCTTTGCTTTAACTTTGGCTTTGACTTCTCTTGTCAACCACGGTTGCATCCTTTTCTATTCCAAAATTTCTTCTTTTTTGGAATATACCTGTCTTGCACCTTCCTCACTTCTCGCATAAACTCCAGCCACTGCTGCTCTGCCGTCTTTCCCGCCAGTGTCCCTTTCCAGTCAACTTTGGCCAGTTCTCTCTCATGCCACCGTAATTCCCTTTACTCCACTGAAATACTAACACATCAGATTTCTGCTTCTCTTTTTCAAATTTCACAGTGAACTCATGTTATGATCACTGCCTCCTAAGGGTTCCTTCACTTCAATCTCTCTAATCACCTCCGGTTCATTACACAATACCCAATCCAGTACAGCCGATCCCCTAGTGGGCTCAACAACAAGCTGTTCTAAAAAGCCATCTCATAGACATTCTGCAAATTCTCTCTCTTGAGATCCAGTGCCGATCTGATTTTCCCAATCCACTCACATGTTAAAATCCCCCACAATTATCATAACACTGCCCTTCTGACAAGCCTTTTCTGTTTCCTCTTGTAATCTGTAGTTCACATCCCTGCAGCTGTTTGGAGGCCTATAAATAACTGCCATCAGGGTCCTTTTACCCCTGCGATTTCTTAGCTCAACCCATAAAGATTCTGCACCTTCCGATCCTATATCACCTCTTTCTAATGATTTAATATCATTTCTTACCAATAACGCCACGCTTCCCCCTCTGCCTACCTTCCTATCTTTCCGATACACCGTGTATCCTTGGACGTTCAGCTCCCAGAGACATGCATCCTTTAGCCAGGTCTCAGTGATGGCCACAATATCATACCTGCCAGTCTGTAGCTGTACGACAAGATCATCCACCTTATTCCTTATGCTGTGTGCATTTAAGTATAACACCTTAAGACCAGTATTTGCTTTGATTTCACTGCAACTTTATTGCACTGCAACTCATCCCAATGGCTACAAATTTGCCCCATCACCTGCCTGTCTTTCCTGACATCTTTACTGCTCACTATCTTAGACTTATTTCTGTTTTCCCCTTCCTCTGCTCTATCATTCCGGTTCTCATCCCCCTGCCAAATTAGTTTAAACCCTCCCTAACAGCTCTATTAAACTTTCCCGCCAGGATATTGGTCCCCTTCGGGTTCAGGTGTAACCTGTCCTTTTTGAACAGGTCATACTTCCCCCAGAAGAGATCCTAATTATCCAAGAATCTGAAGCCCTGCCTCCTATTACGTACATTTACATACAGCATCTTTAGTCTTGCATTCTTTGCACTTTTGAATTTTGCCTCTGTGGTACAATTTAACTCGTTGCTCTGTTGTACCCAATCACTGATTTTTCCTTCCGTAAGTTCATGTTACACCCATCATCTACTTGTACTCCTGCTGGCTCAGCCTCAGCTCTATCATATAGGTTCCCATTCCCCTGCCACATTAGTTTAACCAACTCTCAAGAGCTCAAGTAAACCTATCCGCAAGATATTGGCACCCCTCTTGGATTCAAATACAACCCATTTGTTTTGTACAGGTCACACTCAACAACACTTGCCCATCATTGGTTGTGCGAGCATTTCAATAGAACCACTTTCAAGGATTCTATTTCACGTTCTCGATATTTATTATTACTTTTAAAATTTTTGTATTTGTAGTTTGTTGTCTTTTGCACATTTGTTTTTTGCCTGACGATTGGTTGCAGTTTTTCAATGATTCTGTTGTGAATTGTGTATTTATTATGAATGCCTGCAAGAAAATGAATCTCAGGGTTGTATCTGGTGACACTATGTACTTTGATAATAAATTTACTTTGAACTTTGTACAAGTAGCAGGGATTTCAGAGGCAACACCTCTGCCCAATCCAACAAGTTCTCGACTTTGTGCTATTCATAGCGTAACTTGTACGACTAATCTTTGGTTCAGCACTTTAAATACATACTGTAAGGACAGGCTGCTAACTGTAATATTGACTGCTCCTCAAGGTGGCACCAAGCTGTGGTTTCCGCCAAGCTTGCAGCTCAGACTTAGTTCTTTTTTTTGGGTTTATAGAGATGGTTTTGGGTAGAGAGAGAGGAGTCAGAAGACAGGTTGGAGTCTGGGCTTCTGCTCCATGTTCCAAGGCCAGTGACATGGCCATGGGATGGAGGTCCTCAGTCGTTAGATGTCCAGGCAGCAGACCAGAGGGCTGATGCTCCCTCCCCAAGTCAGCAAGCTGGCAGTGGGTTCCAGGATTGGAGCTGCATGTGGGAAAGAGGCACGAGAGCCAGAGACCCCCGAGGTACATGGGTCTACAAGATCAGAATTCGAGAATTTGAGGTCAGGTGGTCAGGCTCCAACATCAGCGAGTCCAGAGCTCGAGGTACGGAGTTCGGGTCCTCATTCGAAGCCCGAAGGTTGACTGAAAATCTGGAAGATGAAGCCTGATGGATGGAGCCCTGAGTCTGCGAATCTCTGCGAGTCAAAGGCCCGATGTCTGTGAGTACGAGTCCACCGAGGACAGGAGGCTGAATACGACCTATCCAGTGGTTAGAGGATTGTGTACGTGGATGGGTGGGTGAGAGGGAGGAGAAGGGCTCATTTTTTCACTTGTTTTGTTCTACATTCAGTTGAGCATGGTGCACATGGTATGTTGGCAACGGAATGTGTGGCAACATAGGTGGGCTGTTCCCAGCACACCAAAGGTGTGCTGGTTGTTAACACAATGTATTTCACTGTATGTCTTGATGTACATGTAATAAATAAATCTGAATCTGAAATCTGACTCTAGATAAGAGTCACTAGAGTGATTTCACCTATTCACTCCAAAAATAAATCAATTGGTTCTGACCCAGCAGCAAGCCAAGTGACTAAAGAATAGAGAACAGCACAAGGCTTTGATTTGGTAGACTTTTTACAAATAAAGAACAATCAAGTAGTTGAATGCTGATTTCTCTGGCATTTCAGAATTTAGTCAAGACATCAAATTTCACCAGCACTCCCCCACTTTTTCTTTGATTTACCAGTCATTTCCTCCAGATGGAAATAGAAGCAAGGTGATTGCTATATCAATGCTGGAAGCTGCAGAATCATTGAGACTACAGTTTGTTACATGCATTCCATCAGCATCAGTGAAATCACTAAATATCAAGTGCCTTATAAATTCCATTCAGAGAACTAAAACTAAATCCCAACTGGATCAAAAATATTTAGCATATGATTGACCTGATCCTATGATCTATACTTGTGGAAAGAATATATATACACATCTGAATCATCCGCAGCTCAACATCAGTAAGACAAAGGAGATCGTGATGGACTTCAGGAAGACTAAACCTGCTCTGCTCCCTGTCACTATTGATAGTGAGGACGTGGATGTGGTGAGAACCTACAAGTACCTGGGGGTGCAACTGGATGACAGACTTGAGTGGAGCAACAACAAAGGCTGTGTACAAGGAGTATAGTCACCTCTACTTCCTGAGGAGACTGAGGTCCTTCGGAGTATGCAGGCCTCTCCTTCACATGTTCTACCAGTCTGTTGTTGCCAGTACAATCTCCTATGCAGTGGTGTGCTGGGGTAACGGCATCAACACAGGTGATGCCAAAAGGCTCAATAAACTGATTAGAAAGGCTGGCTCTGTTATAGGAGTCAAACTGGACAGACTGGAGACTGTGGTAGAACAAAAGACCCTGTGGAAAATCCTGGCAATTCTGGACAATGCTTCTCACCCTCTGAATGCCACCTTGGCTGAACAGAGGAGCACTTTTAGTAATAGACAAAGACAACTGCACTGCTCCAAAGAGCACGATATAAGACCATTCTTACCCTCAGCCATTAGGCTCTATAATGAGTCAACCTATAGCCAGGAAATTAATGACCCCCTCCTGTTAGGCTGTTGAGTTTAACTTAATTTTTATTCTTTCTTATTTCTCTTCTAATATTTGTGCATTTTTTATATCACTGCAATACTGTAATTCCCTTGGGATCAATGAAGTATCTATCTATATACCTATGAAACTTCGCCTTAAGGGGCCAGTGGCTTAATTGGGCCAAAACGTTCTGGTCCCACGATCTCCCAATTAACCAGAATTAACTCTGTGTGCGTGCCTGCATGTGAATATATATGTATGTATGTATGTATGTGTATTTATACAGGTGTATGTATACATCAAAATAATTGTCTATACCTTCAAATTCTTTGTAGTTCCAAACTTATTGAAGTTGTGAAGTTGTTTCATTTTCACTCCTGGCGGTTTCTGGCATCTCCAAACCTGAATGCTTCAAACCACAGTGAGCAAAACAATTCTGAATTGTTTTACTGCTTATTTCTTACCAAATATCAGTGACAAAAATCTCTGTTTTTGAATGAAAACACGTGACGGCGGCTATTTAAAAATTATTCGCTCTAAGCACGGTGTAGTGTCTAAAGGCCACACAAGTGAACTCCACTGATGCTAGTTGGAAACTGTTCGCCAACAGTCTCCTGTCCCAGTTAATTGGCATAGTGCAGGGGTCCCCAACCTTTTTTGCACCCTGGAGCAGCTTAATATTGACAATATTCTTGCGGACCGCCGACCTTGGGGGGGGGGGGGGGGGGGAGTGTTCAAGTAGGGTTAAACTCACCTCAACATGTATTTTACAGTAAGAGGTTGCCAACTTTCTCACTCCCAAATAAGGGACAAAAGTAGCAGTCAAATCCCAGGACCCTTTACCCCAGGAAAGACTAAAGTGACCATGAAGCCTTGCGCATGCATGACGTACGCATGCAAAAACGTGCCGATTTTTTTCCACAAATTGGTTTTGCCTTCATCTTCCCAACTATGCTGTACATACATTATTTCTACTTTATATAGGCTGTGTATTTATCATATCATTCCTGCTTTTACTGTTATTTTCGGTTTTATCAGTTATTTGGTATGATCTGGTAGGTTATTTTTTGGGTCTGGGAACGCTGAAAAAAATTTCTCATATAAATTAATCGTAATTGCTTCTTCACTTTACGCCATTTTGGCACGAAAGATCTCACAGGAACGCTCTACCTTAGCGGGGGAAATATGGGACAAGGGCGGTCCCGTATGGGACAAGCCAATTTAGCCCAATGTATGGGATGCCCCGGCAAATACATCACAGTTGGCAACCCTATGTTCAGGTTCAACACTGCGTGACAGGGAATGAGGAAAGGTGCAGCTGACTCATATCGTTCTGTCACGGCCCGGTAGCACATGCTCTGCGGCCCGGTGGTTGGGGACCACTGGCAGAGTGTCCCAAATAAACAAAGGGAATCCCAGTAATTTTGTCAATTAGTTTTTGTTCCTTAAGAGTTGTCACAAATAAGCGTCTGCCCCAATTAACTACCCAGTATCCACTACACACGTAGAGGATTTTTTGGCTCATTGTGGCCAAGAAGTTCCATTTTAACTTCATCAGTCCAGGGGACTTGTTTCCAAAATGCATCAGACTTGTTTAGATGTTCCTCTGAACCTTTTGAATTGAACTTCTTGGCCGCAATGAGCAAAGGTATGTTTGGAGGACAAATGGTTGCAGAATTTCATGAAAAGAACCCCTCTCCAACTGTTAAGCACGAGGGTGGATTGATCACTCTTTGGGCTTGTGTTGCAGCCAGTGGCACGGTGGACATTTACTGGTAGAGGAAAGAATGAATTCAATTAAATACCAGCAAATTTTGGAAGCAAACATCACACCGTTTGTAAAGAAGTCGAAGGTGAAAAGAGGATGGCTTCTACAACAGGATAATGAACCTAAACACACCTCAAAATGGGACTACCTCAGGAGGCGCAAGCTGAAGGTTTTGCCATGGCCCTCGCAGTCCCCTGACCTAATCATCATCGAGAATCTGTGGATAGACCTAAAAAGAGCAATGCATGCAAGACGGCCCAAGAATCTCTCAGAACTAGAAACCTTTTGCAAGGAAGAATGGGCGAAAATCCCCCAAACAAGAATTAAAAGACTCTTAGCTGGCTACAAAAAGCGTTTACAAGCTGTGATACTTGCCAAAGGGGGTGTTACTAAGGGTACGTCCACACTATGCTGGATAATTTTGAAAACGAAGCCTTTTCTCTTCGTTTTGACCTTCTGCCCACACTGAAACGGCGTTTTCATCCCCCGAAAACGAAGATTTTCAGAAATGATCTCCAGAGTGAATAAATCTGGAAACGCCTAATATCCGTTGTAGTGTGTATGGGGTAACCAGAGAGATTTAAAAATGCGGTCATGACAACACCACAACAACAATGCTTTTTCTGCTTCTGCTTGGTACTGCGCAAGCACTGCCGTACGGCTGTTATATCGCGCAGTCGGTGTGAACAGCGTGAGAGTTAAATTGTAAAGTGAGCTTTTTTGACTATTTAAAAACACTGTCATGATTTGCCAGAACAGATAGCCGCAGCGTGGCATTTCATTGTTTTCTTGAATGCAACCCCCCACATAACCTAACAATTTTAGAACACATGGCAACAAGACTGAAGCCAGAAGAGCTAGAAATGTACTCACCAAATACTTTGGCCTATGGCTTACTGAATAAATAAGCATACTCACTTTGCCCCGTTTTCTGCCCTTGCTTGTATGAAGGTGGTTTACCTATTTATGCAAGTACTTCTCTGACAATAGATGTGTAACAGCCTAATGTAACATTGTATAGAAATACAAGATAACACTGATGCAGACATGCTTTATACATTTAACAAGGTGTTTTATTAATGCAACAGAGTTAGTCAGTTTTTCAATGTTCGTCGTCAGCCGTGTCATAGTGTCCGTGAACTCCCTGTCGGTTGCCTCCATACGCTCCAGTATTTGTTTTTTTAAGTTTTAAGTCCTGCGCGAGAGCCAAGAGCAATTCCTTTGAAGCTTTTTCTACTCTGTAACTGGACAAACGCGCACCAAGTATACAGTTTCCTCTTCACTTCTTTTCCGTGTGTCCTGCGCATGCCCAGTAGGAGAAGATTCGCCCAAATATCCGCCTAATGTGGATGGAGATATTTTGAAAAACGCTTAGTGTGGACGCCTGTCGTTTTCACTCGAAACCGACGTTTTCAAAATTATCCGGCGTAGTGTAGACGTAGCCTAAGTACTGCCATGCAGGGTGCCCAAACTTTTGCTTCGGGCCTTTTTACTTTTTTGTTATTTTGAAACTGTAAAAGATAGAAATAAAAAAGTTTTCTTGCTTAAAATATTAAAGAAATGTGTCATCTTTAACTTTCTGCCTTTTGTTAAATCAGTTAATCTTTTACTCGCTTAGCTATTCACAGCAACAGAAATTTTGACCAGGGGTGCCCAAACTTTTGCATGCCACCGTACCTAAAGCAAATATTGATAGTTTCTTGATTAGCCATGGTGGCAAAGATTACGAGGAAAATGCAGAAGAATTGGGTTGAGAGGGATAATAAATCAGCCATGACGAAATGGTGGAGCAGACTTGAAGGCCAAATGGCCCAATTCTACTCCTATGTCTTATGGTCTTAACACATTTCTTCCCCATTCTGATGTTCGGTCTGAACAACAATTGAATGCATGTTTTTATGCATTGTGTTGCTGCCACATGACTGGCTGATTAAATAGGTGCATCAATGAGCAGGTGTACAGGTGCACTTTTAAAGTAGCCACAAAGTGTAATCTATCTTTAAGGAGATCGAAACAATTGGCCCAAACTACTCCCTGCTGTAGTATTTCACATGATACTGTGGCCAAAAAAGTGCATAGAAACATAGAAAATAGGTGCAAGAGTAGGCCATTCAGCCCTTCAAGCCTGCACTGCCATTCAGTATGATCATGGCTGATCATCCAACTCAGAACCCTGTACCTGCTTTCTCTCCATACCTGCTGATCCCTTTAGTCACAAGGGCCATATCTAACTCCCTCTTAAATAGAGCCAATGAACTGGCCTCAACTGTTTCCTGTGGCAGAGAATTCCACAGATTCACCACTCTCTGTGTGAAGAAGTTTTTCCTCATCTCAGTCCTAAAAGGCTTCCCCTTTATCCTTAAACTGTGACCCCTCATTCTGGACTTCCCCAACATCGGGAACAATCTTCCTGCATTAAGACTGTCCAATCCCTTTAGAATTTTATATGTCTCAATAAGATCCCCCCTCAATCTTCTAAATTCCAGAGAGTATAAGCCTAGTCGATCCAATTTTTCTTCATATGAAAGTCCTGCCGTCCCAGGAATCAATCTGGTGAACCTTCTTTGTACTCCCTCTATGGCAAGAATGTCTTTCCTCAGATTAGGGGACCAAAACTGCACACAATACTCCAGGTGTAGTCTCACCAAGGCCTTGTACAACTGCAGTAGAACCTCCCTGCTCCTGTACTCAAATCCTCTTGCTATGAATGCCAACATACTATTCACCTTTTTCACCGCCTGCTGTACCTGCATGCACACCTTAAAACTGGTGTACAATGACACCCAGGTCTCGTTGCACCTCCCCTTTTCCTAATCAGCCACCATTCAGAGAATAATCTGTTTTCCTGTTCTTGCCACCAAAGTGGATAACCTCACATTTATCCACATTAAATTGCATCTGCCATGAATTTGCCCACTCACCTAAGCTATCCAAGTCACTCTGCATCCTCTTAGCATTCTCCTCACAGCCAACACTGCCGCCCAGCTTCGTGTCATCCGCAAACTTGGAGATGCTGCATTTAATTCCCTCATCTAAGTCATTAATATATATTGTAAACAACTGGAGTCCCAGCACTGAGCCTTGCGGTACCCCACTAGTCACTGCCTGCCATTCTGAAAAGGTCCCGTTTATTCCCACTCTTTGCTTCCCGTCTGCCAACCAATTCTCCATCCACATCAATATCATACCCCCAATACCGTGTGCTTTAAGTTTGCACACTAATCTCCTGTGTGGGACCTTGTCAAAAGCCTTTTGAAAATCCAAATATACCACATCTACTGGTTTTCTCCTATCCACTCTACTAGCTACATCCTCGAAAAATTCTATGAGATTCGTCAGACATGATTTTCCTTTCACAAATCCATGCTGACTTTGTCCGATGATTTCACCGCTTTCCAAATGTGCTGTTATAACATCTTCGATAACTGACTCTAGCATTTTCCCCACCACCGATGCCAGGCTAACCTGTCTATAATTCCCCGGTTTCTCTCTCCCTCCTTTTTTAAAAAGCGGGGTTACATTAGCCACCCTCCAATCCTCAGCAACTAATCCAGGATCTAAAGAGTTTTTAAAAATTATCACGAATGCATCCACTATTTCTTGGGCTCCTTCTTTAAGCACTCTGGGATGCAGACCATCTGGCCCTGGGGATTTATCTGCCTTTAATCCCTTCAATTTACCTAACACCACTTCCCTACTAACATGTATTTCGCTCAGTTCCTCCATCTCACTGGACCCTCTGTCCCCTACTATTTCCAGAAGATTATTTATGTCCTCCTTAGTGAAGACAGAACCAAAGTAGTTATTCAATTGTTCTGCTATGTCCTTGTTCCCCATGATCAATTCACCTGTTTCTGACTGTAAGGGACCTACATTTGTCTTAACCAATCTTTTTCTTTTCACATATCTATAAAAGCTTTTACAGTCAGTTTTTATGTTCCCTGCCAGCTTTCTCTCATAATCTTTTTTCCCTTTCCTAATTAAGCCCTTTGTCCTCCTCTGCTGGACTCTGAATTTCTCCCAGTCCTCAGGTGTGCCGCTTTTTCTGGCTAATTTGTATGTTTCTTCTTTGGAATTGATACTATCCCTAATTTCCCTTGTCAGCCACGGGTGCACTACCTTCCCTGGTTTATTTTTTTTGCCAAACTGGGATGAACAATTGTTGTAGTTCATCCATGCAACCTTTAAATGCTTGCCATTGCATATCCACCGTCAACCCTTTAAGTGTCATTTGCCAGTCTATCTTAGCTAATTCACGCCTCATACCTTCAAAGTTACCCTTCTTTAAGTTCAGAACCTTTGTTTCTGAATTAACTATGTCACTCTCCATCTTAATGAAGTATTCCACCATATTATGGTCACTCTTATCCAAGGGGCCTCGCATGACAACATTGCTAACTAACCATTCCTCATTGCTTAATACCCTGTCTAGCTAGTTAGTTCCTCGACCTGTTGGTTCAGGAAACCATCCCACATTCATTCCAAGAAATCCTCTTCCTCAGCACCCTTACCAATTTGGTTCACCCAATTTATATGTAGATTGAAGTCACCCATTATAACTGCTGTTCCTTTATTGCACGCATTTCTCATTTCCTGTTTAATACCATCCCCAACCTCAATACTACTGTTAGGTGGCCTGTACACAACTCCCACCAGCATTTTCTGCCCCTTAGTGTTATGCAGCTCTACCCATATTGATTCCACATCCTCCAGGCTAATGTCTTTCCTTTCTATTGCGTTAATCTCCTCTCTAACCAGCAACACTACCCCACCTCCTTTTTTTCCCTGTCTATCCCTCCTGAATATTGAATATCCCTGGATGTTGAGCTCCCATCCTTGGTCACCCTGGAGCCATGTCTCTGTGATCTTCTATTTCCTCAAAAGGCTGAGGAAATTTGTCATGTCCCAAATGACTCTTACCTATTTTTACAGATGCATCATGGAAAGCATCACTGCTTGATATGGCAACTGCTCTGCACAAAGTCACAAGAAATTGTAGAGAGTTGCACATGCAGACCTGTCCATCATACAAATCAACCCATCTTACATTGGCTTTTACTGCTGCCATAGGGAAAGATCTAGCATAATCAATGGGTCTTCTTACACTCGTCATTCTCTTTGCTCCTTTCTCCCAGGGAGAAAACACAAACAGCAGACTCAAGCACAGCTTCTATTCCACTGTTATCAGACTCTTGAAGGACCTCTCATGCTCTAACACAGTGGTCCCCAACCACCAGGCCGCAAAGCATGTGCTACCGGGCCGCGAAGAAATGATATGATTTGGCGATATGAAACGATACGAGTCAGCTGTACCTTTCCTCATTCCCTGTCATGCACTGTTGAACTTGAACACCACCCGCCCCGTCGGCCGGTCCGCAAGGATATTGTCAATATTAAACCAGTCCGCGGCGCAAAAAAGGTTGGAGACCCCTGCTCTAACAGATGATCTCTCCCAATCCACTGCAGCACCAATGGTGAGGACCAAGAAGGTATGAACAAGAGAGGCGGAGGAGTGCTTATAAGACTGTTTTGAGTCAGTGGACAGGACAATATTCAGGGATATGCTCCACAGTTGTCACCGACTTCATCAAGATCTCTGTGGATGAGTGTGTGCCTTAAGAACATACCAGACATACCCAAACCAAAAGCCGTGGATGAACCAGGAGATTCATAGTCTGCAGAGGACTAGATCTGTGGCACTCAATATTGGTAATCCAGAACTATACAAAAAATCCAGGAATGACCTACAGAAGGCTATTTTAAGGGTGTAAATACAATTCCAAACGGAATTCCAATCATCACAGAAAACAAAACTTAACATCATGTATGACTGTGATGCTTCTCTCCCAGATGAGCTCAACACCTTTTATGCATGCTTTGAGGGAGAGAATAAAACTACACTTTTGCGAATCTGTGCAGTATCTGATGACCCTGTGATCTCTGTCTCAGAGGCAGATGTTAGAACATCTTGTAGGAGAGTTAACCCTTGCAAGGCATCAGGCCCCAAAGGGCCCTGAAAACCCTTGCCAACCAATTGGCAGTAGTGTTAAAAGACATTGTCAATCTCTCACTGCTAGTCGGAGGTTCCTACCTGCTTCAAAAGGGCAATAATCATACCACTGCACAAGAGTAGGGTGAGCTGCCTCAAAGTCTATCTTCCAGTGTCACTCATATCTACCTTGATGAAGTGCTTTCAAAGAATGGTCATGACTAGAATCAATTCCTGCCGAAGCAAGGATCTGAGCCCACTGCAATTTGCCTATCACAATAGGTCTACAGCAGATAAAATCACACTGACACTCCATACAGCCTTGGATCACCTGGACATTAATAATAACTACATCAGACTACTGTTTATTGACCACAGTTCAGCATTCAGCACAAGCATATCTTCTCTGCATGTTCCTCTGCTACAAGATCCTTGACTTCCTCACCAGGAGACCAGTCTGTGTGCATTGGAAATGGCATCTCTTCCTCAATAACAATCAACACTGGCACACCTCAAGGATGTGTGCTTAGCCCACTACTCTACTCTCTCTACCCCCATGATTGTGTAGCTAGGCACAGCTCGAACATCATCTATAGATCAGCCAACAACGCAATTATTGTTGGCAGAATTTCAGATAGTGACGAGGAGACATTTAGGAGCAAGATAGGTCAGTAACATCAGTAAGACCAAGGAATTGATTGTGGACTTCAGGAAGGGGAAGTTGAGGAACACACATTAGTCCTCATTGAAGGACAAGCAGTGGAAAGAGTGAGCGGCTTCCAGCTAATGGATGTCAACATCTCTGAGGATCCATCCCGGGGACCACATATTGATGTAATTTTAAAGAAGGCAGTTTGAGAATGGTACGTCACCAAAGACACTCACAAATTTTTGTGGAGAGCATTCTAACTGATTGCATCACTGTCTGGTATGCAGAGGCCACTGCACAGGATCAGAAAAAGCTGCAGAAAGTTGTAAACTCCATCAGTTCCGTCATGGGCACTAGCCTCCCCAGCATCCAGGACACTTCAAAAGGCAATGCCTTAAAAAAGAAACTTTGTACTGCAGATCTAAAGTGTAAAGCTCATTCTCTCATATACTTCAGTAAACAAGTAAATGATGACCCGGAGTGTAAAGCCTCCAAACACAAGCATAGGCAAGCTCCTGTGAAAGTCCTTGAGATCTTTGCTACTACGTCAACTCATGCCTAGGGGGCTGGCGTTGGGCACGATGACGGACTCTCCACTTCTCCCTCTCCCACATCAGTGTGTTCAGTTCACCTTCATTAGCTGCGCCACTGTCTTCTAGGGGCGTGTTGACCATAGTCTTGGGAGGGCGCCCAGGGTTCATCCTCCCATGCTTGGGCTCCCATATGATGACTAGGCTGGCAGGTAGCTCAGGGTGGCGTAGACAGTGCCCCGCTAGTTGCAGTCTTCTCACCTCGATTTTAGTGGTGAGCATCGGTAGGTCGTTATAGAGTTCAACATTCGTCATGTGCTGTTGCCAACTCACGTCAAGAGCCATCCGGAGCATTTGTGTATAGCAACCATCTAGAGATTTTCGCATAGTCTTGGTGAGTGTCCACGTCTCGCATCCGTACATGAGAATGGACTCTATGACTGCTATGAAAATCTTCTTTTTAAGCCCTCTGGTTAAGCTCAACTTCCAGATTTCCTTCATGTTGTTCATAGCTCTCCAAGCCAGCACCTTCCGTATCTTTATGTCCTTCTCCAAACTCATCATTCTTGACCCAAGGTACTTGTAGTCAAAGACTTTCTTAATGGTATCATTCTTTACGGTTTTGAGAGTACCTTCGTCACAGTTAAACGCCATGTACTCTGTCTTTTTAGTGTTTAGGTGAAGTCCAACTTTATTGCACTCAATTTCCACTTTAGTCAGTAGCTGCTGTGCTTCCTCCATCTGGTCAGAGAGCAGGACTATGTCATCTGCAAAATCGAGATCTGTGAGCGTAACTGGTCTGACCCTTTTGGTTCGTCCTGGTTTTATGGTAAAACCAAGCTTGCCATGATCTTTGGTAGCTTGACACAGAGCGTAATCAAGGGCGATTATAAAGATATAGGGTGCCAGAGTGCAGAGTGTAGGGTGCAGCACACCAGCTCGGAGTTTGAACACTGCTGATTCTCTGTCTGGTGATACAACTTTCGCCATGGTTTTGCTACAGGTGGATTCTATTGCTCTCAGTAGATGGTCTGGCACTCCATAAGCTTTCAGGATCTTCAGCATTTTACCTCGGTGAATGGAGCCAAAAGCTTTGCGAAAATCAATGTAAGTAAGCACGGCTGGTAGGTTGTTCTTCTTAACTTCCTTGATGATTCTACGGAGAGCAATTATCTGCATTACTGTTGTACGCTTCTGCCGAAAACCATTCTGACTGAATCTTAGCATAGGGTCAATGGTGGTGCGAATTCTGTTCAAGATCATCCGATTATATAGCTTTGCTACGATGCAGGTCAAGCTGATACCGCGGTAGTTATCTGTCTTCGTGAGGGATTCAGACTTGGGGGCTGGGATAATGTTTGAGAGTGACCACTGTTCTGGCTTGTCGCCTTTCATCAGTGCCACATTACATATGTCCAGCAAAATGTCGTCCAGGTCGCAGTGCTTCAGGACATCTGGTGATATCCCAACTCGTCCAGCACTCCTGCCCTGTTTGAGCGCATATTTGGCCTTCTTCAGTTCCTCAATGGTGAATGGGCCGTCATCGATGTCGACTTGTGTTAGTATCATGGGTATGTCCTCATCTTCTTCTGTGATCGTTGGAGGGGCTCCCAGCAGGTTCTTAAAGTGGGTAAACCATGTCTGGACATGGTCCTCTGCTGTTTTACCACTTATTTGACCTGATGGGGACTTCTTCTGTCTACTGATCTCGTTGACTAGGCGCCATGCTTCTCCATGCTGCCTGTCTTCATTAGCAGCCTCTACCTCTCTAATCCTCTCAGCTAGTTCCTCTTCCTTCAGTCGGTCGTAGGTGACAAAGAGATTCTTCTTTGTTGTATTGAACTTGTCTTTTAGCTCTTCTGTTTCGTTCCTTCTAAGTTCGGCATGACAAGCATTGACCACTTCTTGCTGCGACAACGTCAGGATGTTTCAAGATCCGGCTCTTCTTGATTTGCTTCACAGTAGGCAAACTCTATGTTACATCTGTGTGTGCGTCTATGAGCCGTTGATAGCGGTCAGTGGCAGTCTCTTCCTCCTCCCTCTCCAGTGGGCCAAAGCGATTTCTCATCTCCACTGTGTACTGGGCTTGAAGAATAGGTTGTGAGGATAATGCCTTCCAGTCTACCTTCTCCTTGGGATCTGTGGCTTTGGATTGCCGCAAGCTCAGTCTCACTTACATTGACACTACCCTGAGGTCAGAACTGACCGAGTTGAAGGTGCTGTAGGCTTCTGTGTTGATCACACAATTACGCCATTTTGATCTTACGAGGTCTTTGGTCACCAAAAAACATTGCTTTTGCCCTATTTATGTAATGACTTATCCATAAGATAAGGATGCATAGAGTTGGGGGTGATGTATTAGTATGGATAGAAGATTGGTTAACTAATAGAAAACAGAGTTGGGATACGTGGGTGTTACTCTGGTTGGCAATTAGTGGTGAGCAGTGTGCCGCAGGGGTCGGTGCTGGGACCACAACTGTTCACAATATACCTTGGCGAACTGGAAGGAGGGGTCGGGTGTAATGTATCTAAGTTTGCTGATGATACTAAATTAAGTGGAAAAGCAAATTATGCAGAAGATACGGAGAGTCTGCTGAGAGATTATAGGATAGGTTAAGTGAGAGGCAGATGGAGTACAATGTTGGTAAATGTGCGGGCATCCATTTTGGAAGAGAAATGGAAGAGCAGATTATTATTTAAATGGTAAAAAAATGCAGCCTGCTGCTATGCAGAGGGACTTGGGAGTAGTTGTGCATGAATCGCAAAAGATTGGTTTGCAGGTGCAGCAGGAAGGCAAATGGAATGTTGGCCTTCATTGGTAGAGGGACGAATTTAAGAGCAGGGAGGTGATACTGCATCTGTACAGGGTATTGGTGAGACTACAATTGTACAGGCTACACCTGGAGTACTGCGTGCAATTCTGGTCTCCTTACTTGAGGAAGGATATACTGGCTTTGGAGGCAGTGCAGAGGACGTTCACCAGGTTGATTCCACAAACGAGGGAGGTTAGACTATGGGGAGAGATTGAGTCACTTGGGACTGTACTCACTGGAATTCAGAAGAACGAGAGGAGATTTTATAGCAACATATAAAATTATGAAAGGGATAGATAAGATAAAGGCAGGAAAGTTGTTTCCACTGGTAGGTGAGACTGATTTAAGATGGAGACGAGGAGGAACTCCTTTTCCCAGAGAGTGGTGAATCTGTGGAATTCTCTGCCCGATGAAGCAGTGTAGGCTACCTCAGTAAATATACTTAAGACAAGGTTGGATAGATTTTTCCATAGTAGGGGATTTAAGGGTTATGGAGAAAAGGCAGGTAGATGAAGATGAGTCCATGACCAAATCAGCCATGATCTTATTGAATGGTGGAGCAGGCTCAATGGGCCAGATGGCCTACTCCTGCTCCTATTTCTTATGTTCTTAATGTACATGACAATCAGGACCTTTGGTCATTTCCTTCTCCCTTCTTTGAATTTAGGCCTCACAGATTAATTTAAAGGCATTTACAGAAAATTAGCCTCTAAATGTCTGCATTCACACTATTAACCAGTAAGATAATGCAAGGTTCCAAGCATAACCAGTGATTTTCTTTTAACATCAGCAATAAAACGCAATCATGGGGGTGGGGGGGGGGGAGAGAATATTTACTGAATTATATATACTGGATGTGTATACAATGGTGCTAGAAAGTTTGTGAACCCTGTTAAATTTTCTTTATTTATTCATAAATATGACCTAAAATGTGATCAGATCTTCACAGTAAGTCCTGAAACTAGATAGAGAACCCAATAAATATCATAAAAAACATTATACTTCTTCATTTATTTATTGAGAAAAATTATCCAATATTACATGTAAATGCTGCAAAAAGAGTGTGAACCTCTGGGTTAATGCCTTCTACAAAAGCTATTTGGAGTCAGGTGTTCCAATCAATGAGATGAGACTGGAGGTGTGGGTTGTAGAGCTGCCCAACCTTATATAAAAAAGACACACAAAGCCCGACTACTAGCAGAGCCAGTCATTCATTCAGAAGCATGAATGGTAGCAATGCTTCACTGCCAGATGAACTCAACACCTTCTATGCCCACTTTGAAAGGGAGAATATAACTACAGCTGTGGAGATCCCTGCTGCACCCAGTGACCTTGTGATCTCTGTCTCAGAGGTCGATGTTAGGCTGTCTTTAAAGAGGGTGAATCCTCGCAAGGCAGGAGGTCCCGATGGAGTACTTGGCAAGGCTCTGAAAACTTGTGCCAACCAACTGGCAGAAGCATTCAAGGACATTTTCAACCCCTCACTGCTACGGGTGAAAAAAGGCAACAATTATACCAGTGCCCAAGAAGAATAATGTGAGCTGACTTAATGACTATCACCCAGTAGCACTCTAATCGACAGTGATGAAATGCTTTGAGAGGTTGGTCATGACTAGACTGAACTCCTGCCTCAGCAAGGACCTGGACCCATTGCAATTTGCCTATCGCCACAATAGGTCAACGACAGACGCAATAGCAATGGCTTTTCACACAGCTTTGGACCACCTGGACAACACAAACACCTATGTCAGGATGCTGGTCATCGACTATAGTTTAGCATTTAACACCATCATTCCCACAATCCTGACTGAGAAGTTATAGGACCTGGGCCTCCACATCTCCCTCTGCAATTGGATCCTTGACTTCCTAACTGGAAGACCACAATCTGTGCAGATTGGTGATAATATCTCCTCCTTGATCAACATTGGTGCACCTCAGGGGTGTGTGCATAGCCCACTGCTCTACTCTCTCTATACCTATGACTGTGTAGCTAGGCATAGCTCAAATACCATGTATAAATTTGCTGATGATACAACCCTTGGCTGAATCTCAGATTGAGACGAGAGGGCGTACAAGAGTGAGATATGCCAACTAGTGGAGTGGTGTCACAGCAACAACTTTGTACTCAATGTCAGTAAGACAAAAGAGCTGATTGTGGACTTCAGGAAGAATAAGACAAAGGAAAACATACCAATCCTCATAGAGGGATCAGAAGTGGAGAGTGTGGAGATCTCGGAGGACCTAACGTGGTCCCAACGTATCGATGCAGCTATAAAGAAGGCAAGGCAGCAACTATACTTCATTAGGAGTTTGAAGAGATTTGGTATGTCAACAAAAATACTCAAAAACGTCTATAGATGTACCATGAAGAGCATTCTGACAGGCTGCATCACTGTATGGTTTGGGGGGGTGGCTACTGCAGAGGATTGTAAATTTAGTCAGCTCCATTTTGGGCACTAGCCTACAAAGTACCCAGGACATCTTCAGGGAGTGGTGTCTCAGAAAGACAGTGTCTATTATTAAGGACCCCCAGCACCCAGGGCATGCCCTTCTCTCACTGTTATCATCAGGTAGGACGTACTGAAGCTTGAACGAACACACTCATCGATTCAGAAACAGCTTCTTCCCCTCTGCTGTCCGATTCCTAAATGGACATTGAGCCTATGAACACTCATTTTTTAAAATACATATTTCTGTTTTTGCACGATTTTTAATCTATTCAATATACATACACTGTAATTGATTTACTTATTTTTGTCTATATTACGTATTGCATTGAACTGCTGCTGCTAAGTTAAAAAATTCCATGACACATGCCGGTGATAATAAACCTGATTCTGATCCTCAAGAACGATCTGTTTATGTGCACCATGCTTTAATCAAAACAACTTTCAGAGGACCTTAGGAGAATTATTGTAGAGATGCATGAAGCTGAAAAAGGCTGCAAAAGCATTACTGAGGATGAGTGTTCATCAGTCCACAGTAAGAGAAATTATCCTGAACTTAATCCTATAGAAATGTTCTGGAAACTCACCAACATCTCTGAGTCCAAATAGTTTTTTAAGGAGTAATGCCTAAAATTCCTCTAAGATGATGTGCAGGACTGATCAACTATTACTGGAAATGTTCAGTTAAAATTATTGCTGTACAAGGGGGTCACACCAGTTACTGAAAACAAAGCTTCACATTCTTTTTCTAACAAATACGTGTAATAATGGATCATTTTTCTTAATAAATAAATGAACAAGTTTTTTGTGTTATTTATTTAATTGGTTTCTCTTTATCTAGTTTTAGCACTTACGTGATCTGATCATATTTTAGGTCATATTTATGCAAAAAGAGAGAAAATTCTACAGGGTTCACAAACTTTCTAGCACTACTGCATGTCTATACAGCAGCTGATAGGAAAGCACTTCAGCGGGTCGTCTCTAGCATACAGATCATCGGGACACAGCTCCCAGTCCAGGAGGACACCTACAGCTCTCGCTGCCTAAGGAAAGCTACAAGCATCAGTAAGGACAATACACACCCATGCAATCATCTGTTTGAACTTCTTCCATCTGGCAGACGTTATAAGATTTTCTATGCCCACACTTCCAGACTGAAAAATAGCTTTTTTCCCCAGAGCTATAATTGTTCTGAACCAATCGATCAAGCATAATCCATAAATTTGTTATATTGCTACTTTAGTACTGGTTTTATGGTTGCTGGTTGTACTGGCTAGTTACTTGATTTTATTAATTGTTTATTTATTTTATTTGTTGTTTTGTAGCATTGTGTATAGGAGTTGCAAACTCATTTTCACTGTATTGGTGCATGACAAATTGTACTATGCAATGACAATAAAGATATTTCATTTCATTTAAAAAGAAATCAAGTAAGGTCCTAGATAACTCTGATTTTGTTGATAAAATATTCGTGGGAAGAAAAATGCCTCCCAAGAGTCCTTCAAAACCACTGTAATAACTGAAATGGAATGTAATCTGAAAAAAAATCTTAATTACATTTCCTATTAATATTTTCTATCTACTTTTATTCTTCCCAGCCTTGTTTCCCCTCATTTTAAATGTCACCTGAATGTCTATTAATCTTTTTTTTATTTCTGAAGATTTGCTACCTTTCTCTGCATAGATAACTGGAGATACAGTTGAAAGAAAGTTTGTGAACTCTGCAATTACCTAGTGTTTTGCATTGCATATAGATGAAGATCAGGCCACATTTTAAATCACAAAAATAGACAAACACAGTCTGCCTAAGCTAATAATACACAAGCAATTGCACTTTTCACGTCTTTCTTGAACACATTGTTTAACATTCACAACCCAAGCTGGATAAAATGTGAACCCTTATATTTAATAACTGTTAGAACATCTATTAACGGCAATAACCTCCACCAAACGTTTCCTGTAGATGCTGATCAGACTTGCACAACAGCGAGGAGGAACTTTAGACCATTCCTCCATACAAAACTGTTTCAGTTCATGCCACAGCATCTCAATTGGGTTAAGGTCTGGACTCTGATTTGGCCATTCCAGAACACAAATTTCCTTCTTTTTAAACCATTCTATTGTTGATTTATTCTTGTCTTTTAGATTATTGTCTTGTTGCATCAACAAACTTCTATTAAGCTTCAGGTGATGTACCACTATCCTGACATTTTCCTGAAAAATGTCTTGATACAGTTTGGAATTCATTGTTCCCGCAATGATTGCAAGCTGTCCAGGCCGTGAGGCACCAAAACAGCCCCAAACCATGATGTTCCTTCCACCATGCTTCATAGTTGGGATGAGGTTTTGTTGTTCGTGTGCAGTGCCCTTCTTCCTTCAAACACAGTGTGTATATTTCTGCCAAAAAGTTCAACTTTGTCTCATTTGTCCACAGAACATTGTCCCAGAAGCATTGTAGAACATCCAGGTGGTCTTTTGCAAATTTGAGACATGCAGCAATGTTTTTTTTTGAAGAGTAGTGGTTTCCTCCATGGTGTCCCTCCATGAACACCATTCTTGTTCAGTATTTTTCTCATAGTGGATACATGAACAGACTATATCAAGTTCCAGTAAGTATTCCAGAGACTTAAAGCACATATTCTATTTTTACAAGAGACCTATGTGCAGAGGGGGAACATATTACGTTTTTTAAAGTTCTGGAAGGGTCAACACTTTCATTCGAATTCCAACGCTAAAATTCGAGGAGATTCTATTTTTATAGATCCCTCAATCACTTTTGTGCAACACGATATTATTTCTGATCCGAATGGTAGATTTCTATTGGTTAGTGGTTGACTCTTTAATAAAAAGGTAGTTTTGGTTAACGTCTATGCTCCAAACCTGGACTGTCCGGAATTTTATAAATCATTATTTAATTTGTTCCTGTATTTGAATGGGTTTTCATTAATCTGGGATGGAGATCTTAATACTTGTTTATCCCCATTATTGGACCATTCGGCTCCTTTATGGGCTCTACCCAATAAATCCGCAACCTTAATTAATTCATTTCTCTCAGATTCCGGGTCGATGGACATTTGGCGATTTTTGCATCCCCAGGAAAAAGACTTCTCTTTTTTTTTCCACATGTTCATCATTCCTATTCAAGAATTGTTTTTTTTATTGATTCTTGTCTTATTTCTTCAGTGGTTAAATGTGAATATGACTCTATAACCATCTCGGATCATGCTCCGCTTAAGCTTTCTATTAAAATATCGGCCAATACACAAAATAATAGACAATAGCGTTTTAATTCACTGTTGCTTCAGGACTTGGATTTTGTTAACTTTATGAATGAACAGATTGATCTCTTTTTTACAATTAACTGTACAGAGGATATATCCATGAACATCCTTTGGGATACTTTTAAAGCTTATATTTGTGGCCAGATCATCTCGTACTCTGCTGCTTTGAGGAAAAGGTTGAAGGAGGAGGAGCTGGTTCTTGTGGAAAAGATCAAGGAAATTGATAGGAAATATGCTACAGCTCCCTCTGAGAAGTTGTATAAACAAAGAATTGAACTTCAAATGGAACACAGTTTATTACTTTCGTCCTCTATTGCAAATCAATTAATGAAAACAAGAAGCGAATTTTATATACATAGTGACAAAGTTGGTAAACTGTTGGCTAATCAGTTGAAGACTAACTCTACTAAATTTGAAATTAATCAGATTTATAATCAAAAAGATCAACTGACATTTGATCAAGCTGAGATTAATCAATCCTTTTTTGACTTTTATTCTTCCTTATATCAATCAGAGTCTCCACGAGATTCTAAACATGTGTTACTTTTTAGGTAACCTAGATTTCCCTCAGATTTCACACGATATATGTTCTATGTTAGACACTTCCTTTACCACTGATGAGATTAAGAATGTTATTTTTTCTATGAACCCGGGGAAAGCTCCTGGTCCTGATGGGTTTACTGTGGAATTTTATAAATTTTTTGCATCCTCATTAATCCCTTGGCTATTCAGGGTTCTCAAGGCCTCATTAAAACTTGGTAAACTACCCGAATCCTTTTATAGAGCATCGATCTCTTTAATATTAAAGAAGGATAAAGACCCTGCTCAATGTGCATCTTATAGACCAATATCCTTGTTAAATGTTGACTCTAAAATTTTTTCTAAATTAGTAACAAACAGATTAGAAAAAGCACTTCATTATATTATCTTGGCAGACCAAACAGGTTTTATTAAAAATCCTTATTCTTTTTATAATATTTGTACACTTTTAAACATTGTCTATACCCCATCACAAAATGATCCCGAATGCGTCATTTCCCTAGACACTGAAAAAGCCTTTGACAGGGTCGAATGGCCTTACTTATTTAAGGTACTTGAAATGTTTAACTTCAACCCGAAATTTATATCCTGGATCAAATTGTTATATCATTCTCCTAAGGCCTCAGTTCGTACTAACTCTTTAAATTCACCCTTTTTTCCTCTTTTTCGCGGTACCAGACAAGATTGTCCTCTTAGTCCTTTATTATTTGATATTGCATTAGAACCTCTTGCAATTGCTATTCAAGAATCTCCTAACATTATGGTATAACTCGTGGTTTAAAGTCTCATAAAGTATCACTTTATGCTGATGACTTTTATATATTTCTAATCCTCAAAAATCTATTCCTGCAGCTTTAGATTTATTAGCACAATTTAGTCTTTTTTCAAGTTATAAGTTAAATCTCAATAAGAGTGAACTTTTCCCAATTAATAAACATGTTCCCTTATATCAGAACCTGCCGTTTAAATTGGTTAATAATCATTTTTCATATCTTGGGATTAAAATTACCTGTAAACATAAGGATTTATTTAAGACTAATTTCCTACCCTTAATTGACCACATTACACAACTTTCATTTAAATGCACTCCACTTTATCTAACTTTGATTGGTCATATTAATACTGTTAAGATGTTTATTCTGCCAAAATTTTTATATATATTTCAGGTATTACCGATTTTTGTTTCAAAATCCTTTTTTGACAAAGTTGACTCTAAAATTTCTTCATTTCTTTGGCAAAATAAAAACCCGAGACTGGGTAGAATACATCTACAGAAAGCTAAGAGAGATGGAGGTTTGGCATTACCTAATTTTAGATTCTATTATTGGGCAATTAATATTCGACATATGAAATTTTGCTTACTTGACCAAGATACACTATCCATTCCTAAATGGGTAGTATTGGAATTACAATCTGCTCAAGGTTATGCACTTGGCTCCATTTTAGGTTCTTCTCTTCCTTTCAATTTGAAACGCCATAAACAGGTTTGCAACCCGATAGTTAAACATACTTTATGCATTTGGTTTCAATTCCGAAAATTTTTCGATCTTAATCAATTTGGGCTAGCGATTCCTATTTTAGGCAACATATTCTTTCCTCCCTCCACTACGGACCGTGCCTTTCAAATTTGGAAGACCAATGGTATATCACGGTTTTTGGGTTTATTTTTAGATGGCTCCCTTATGTCTTTTGAACAATTATCTAACAGATATAACTTACCAAGAATACATTTTTTTTTAGATATCTCCAAGTTAGAAATTTCCTAAGTACTATACTCTCTTCCTTTCCGACATTACCTCCTACATATATTTTAGATACTATAATTAACCTTAATCCATGTCAGAAAGGTGTAACGGCTATTATTTATAATATTATCATGAAACTTAGGATAGCTCCATTCAATAAGATTAGGTCCGACTGGGAAAAGGAATTGGGCTTTACTATTTTGGTGGCTGACTGGGCGCATATTTTACAACTGGTCAATACTTCCTCTATCTGTTCCAAACATTCCCTAATTCAATTTAAAGTTGTTCATAGAGCACATATGTCTAAAGATAAATTAGCTCGTTTTTATTCTCATATCAACCCTCTTTGTGATAGATGTCATGGGGAGATAGCTTCCTTAACTCATATGTTTTGGTCCTGTCCTACTTTGGAAACTTTTTAGAAAGACATTTTTAATATTATCTCAAAGGTATTGAATACAGATATTTCTCCCCATCCTATTACTACTACCTCTGGATTACCTAAAACTTCCAGTAATCTTTCCCCTTCAGCCCGTAGAATGATTGCATTTCTTACTTTAATGGCGAAAAGATATATTTTACAACATTGGAAGGAGATTAATGCCCCAACTACATTTTTTTGATTCTCTCAAGCGATACTATGTTTAAATTTGGAAAAAATCAGAAGTGATCTTTATGATACTTCAGTTAAATTTGAGATCTTTTGGAGATCTTTTATTCAACATTTTCATTTAATGCAACTTTTTTTCCTCGACCATATTTACATTCCCTTCTTGGTTTTTAACTGTTATTAATGGAGGTCGGGTTTGAGGACGTGATTGTTTAAGTTGCTTAAGTCTACTTGATACCTAGTTAGCCCATTGCTTTGCTTTGCTTTTTAGGTTAGTTGCACGGTGGGTTTTTTTTTTGGGGGGGTCTTTTTTTGGGTTTTTTTCTTCTCTTCATTGATATATATGGAAAATTAATATACTATTATATTACCTTGTTATTTTATAACTAAACTGCACTGTTTGTACTGTTTTTTTATGTATTAATATCTCTTGTAAATTTATATCGTAACAGTGTATTAGTTTCTATATGGTTTACCTTTTGTGTACTAATTCAATAAAAAGATTTAAAAAGAAAGAAAGAAAGTTCCAGAGATTTCCACAGTGTTTTACTGTTACACTTGGGTTCTTTTTCACCTCCTTCAGCATTGCATGTTGTGCTCTTGGTGTGATCTTTGCAGGACAACCACTCCAAGGGAGTAGCAACAATACTGAATTTCCTCCATTTGTAGACAATTTCTCTTACTGTGATCTGATGAACACTCGGGTCTTTAGAAATGCTTTTGTAGCCTTTTCCAGCTTCATGCATCTCTACAATTCTGCTGCTAAATTCCTCTGAGAGTTGCTTTGATCGAGGCATGGTGCACTGAAACAGATCTTTCTTGAGAACAGCAGGCTTTATCAGTAACCTGACTTTGTGTGTCTTTTTTTTATAGGGCTGGACACCTCTATAGCCCACACCTCCAATCTCAGCTCATTGATTGGAAGGCCCAACTTCAAATAGCTTTTGTAGAAGGTATTACCCCAGAGGTTCACATACTTTTTTGATCCTAGACTGTGATTGCTTAAATGGTGTGCTCAGTATTGATGAGAAGAAATACAATTGTTTATATGTTATTAGTTTAAGCAGACCGTTATTGTCTGTTATTGTGACTCAGATGAAGATCAGACCTCATTTTATGAGTAATTAATAGAGACAACCCAGTAATTGCAAAGGGTTCACAAACTTTTTCTTGCAACTATACATTGCCCACTTAATTGTCTTTAGCAGTGCATTAGAGTGATATTTTGATTTTGTTGTTATTGTATTGTGTCATTTATTTAAAACCAAAGCAATGTTTCTTCCCTTAGGTCAGCAGTATACCAAGATACATTCTATGAAGTGGCAATTTTGACCTTAAAATTGCTTTAGGAGAACATAGTGAAACAAAGCAACAATCACTACCCAGTTTGACAAGCCGTTTGCAAATCTTTCTCATCACCTTCAGTCTTTCCAATCTATACGAATCCAAGTTGATGCAGCACAAGTATTTTTTCTCCCATTCATGTAATGGCAGGGCACTTGACTAAAACTGTTTATTCTCATTCTGAATACTTTTAAGTTAAGTGCCATAACAATTATAAAGTGCCCCAATAACTTGAAGCAGAGAACGATGTAGGGGACCCCATTTGGTATGTACTGCCTGTGCCACCTCTTTGAAAAAGCATTCCAATAGGTCCAAGGTACTGTAACACTAATATCCTGCATTCTTGTATTGCTTTTCCCTTACGCTGCCTTGATGTACTGATGTAGTGGCGTTATATGTATAGATGGCATACAAAAAGCTTTCAATTGTACCTCAGTGGACATGACAATAAGAAACCACTGATGTGGAAGTCGAATTCAGATAAAGCCACTCAGAGACCGTATAAGTACAAACTCTTTATTCAAAGCCTCCGGGGCACTTCAGCAAGTCGCTCAAACATGAACAGTCAGTGACTGTTCCTGCTCAGTCCACCAACTAAGAGTTCCCCTTGCAGAAGAGATATAGTTGCTCAGATATCCCCACACATACCAAGCCAAACTTTATCTATGTGCTTGACAGTACCGAGAGACAAATTACAGAATCGGTACATACACAGAACAGGCTGGGGCGGTCTTATTTATGTGCATAATTGCACAAAGAAACAAGCATCTTGAAACACTGTCTAACTCCAAGAAGAAATATGGCTCAGCATGGCTTAGCACATCTGTTGATCATCAACTGTTTCTTACAGAAAGACAGGCTGCTATGTTTAACTGACTGTGTTAACCCTTTACACACTTTATCACTTATTCTGTGCTGCTCTTTCCCCAAGAGCCCACAACATTTTCATTACAAGCATTTATTCCTTTCTTTCTAGAAACTTTTACCAAATCCCTTTCCCATCTGCTTACACACTACAGTATACTCCTGCCATCTGGAAAAAGGCACCAAAGCATTCGGGCTCTCACGACCAGACTATGTAACAGTTTCTTCCCCCAAGCCATCAATACCCAGAGCCTGGCTTGACATCAACCTACTATACCCTCTACTGTGCCTACTGTCTTCTTTATTATTTATTATAGTGCCTGCACTGTTTTGTGTACTTTATACAGTCCTGGAGAGGTCTGTAGTCTAGTGTAGCTTTTGTGTTTTTTTCCTTACGTAGTTCAGTGTAGTTTTTGTATTGTTCATGTAGCACCACGGTCCTGGAAAACGTTGTCTCATTTTTACTATGTTCTGTACCAGTAGTTATGGTTGAAATGACAATAAAAAGTGACTTGACTTGGAACTACAGAAGACATCCAATAGGTGATGTCTACTTTGACACACTATTTTGCACTATCTACAAAAGGTACTGTCTCAGAAACACAACTTCCCTAAACTTACATTATTCTGTTTGTGTTGTGCAAATTATGTATAATTTATGTTTCATTTTCGGGTTTGCAATGTTCAGTGCTGCCATAAGCTAATTTGCATGGCATTTATATCCTACGTAGTCCCATTACAGAGTCCCAATAACCTTGAATGTGAAATGACCTCATTCTTCTAAACTCTAGGGAATGGAGACCTGTTTTATTCAATCTCTCCCCATATAAAACAGCTCAGAAAAATAGAGGGCTGGGCCGGTTGGTGGCACAATGACATCAGCGCCGGATTCTGGAACGAAGGTTCCCGGGTTTGAACCCAGTCGGAGCCGCTCCCGCGTACGCTTTCCATCGGTGCCGGGTTGAGTGTTGAGATCGCAACTCGACCTCGTAAAATAAAGGGAAAAATACTGCAAAATGTCTGTGTGAGGAGTGGTGCGCCACACAGTCTCTCTCTCGCTCCGCGCCTTGTAAAGGCATGAAAAAGACATTGACCCGCTAACGTTGCACACGCACAGACGCGCACGCACAGACAAACACGCCAAAAAAAAAAGAAAAATAGAGGGCTATGCGGTAGGGAAATTCTAGCCAGTTAGGTTACATGGTCAGCACAATATTGTGGGCTGAAGGGCCTGTAATGTGCTGTAGATTTCTATGGTCTATATAATCAGGCAAAAGATCCAAAAGCCTTAAGAGCCACACATCAAAGTTCAACTCCAACTTTTGTCCCACGCCATCAGGTTGATCTTGGTCCACCAACACAACCTCAGTAGTAGGGAAGGCACAACAGTAACTATAATACATGAGCTGCTAAAGGAGAGCTAATCCACTCCAAAATATTGCTGACCATTTATGGATGTGCAATAGAGAGCACACTAACATATGGAATGACAGTGTGATACTCTAGCTGCAGCAAGACAGATCACAAAGCACTCCAACAAGTGATTAGGATGGCTCAGCACATCATTGGGACTCAACTACTGGAGCTAGAGACAATCTACAACTTTTCGAACCCTACGGCGTGCTTGTAATATCATTTAAGACCCATCCTGAACATTGCCTGTTCAACCTCCTGCCATCAATTAGGAGATATAGAAGCCTGTTAGCCAAGGTAATAACACTGAAGAAGCTTCTCCCCAAGAGCCACTGTGCAACTGAATAATGCTACATCTGGCTTGCCAATGGCCTTTGTGTGTAATGGGCCTTCGGTCACCTGATAGTTATTTTCTTGTAAATATGGGATTAAAAAAAAAATTTAGCCATACCACATGTTCCCGCTGATGGGTGAGCCCAGAGCCAGAGGCCACAGTTTAAGAATAAGGGGTAGGGGTCCATTTAGAACGGAGTTGAGGAAAAACTTTTTCACCCAGAGAGTGGTGGATATATGGAATGCTCTGCCCCAGAAGGCTGTGGAGGCCAAGCCTCTGGATGCTTTCAAGAAAGAGATGAATAGAGCTCTTAAAGATAACGGAATCAAAGGTTATGGGGATAAGGCAGGAACTGGATACTGATTGTAGATGATCAGCCATGATCACAGTGAATGACGGTGCTGGCTCAAAGAGCCGAATGGCCTACTCCTGTAGCTATTGTCTATTGTAAATATCTGTTTTGCACGGACTGGTGTAGTATCGCATTCACGTTGTCTTGAGCAATGAGAATAAAGTTATATTCTACTCTATTAGATTATTAAACTGACCTAAAAATACCTTAACAAATAGGCTGAGGATTCGTCACTGCATTCTCCTCCACAGCAAATACACTTTTCAAGAAATAAATTGTACGACGTTGTAAAATAAAATACGCGAGTCGTTTTATGTGATTAATAAAAAACACTTCCATTCCCAACATACCAAAACCAGTCGCCTTATCCTGACGTCATTAAGTCAGACACCGTCTCTTAAGTGAACACAGCTCAATGACGGTGTTTGTGAATTATGTTTAAGTTTCTGTTGTGAACAGCGAGTATCACCTGTCACCCATTACATTACCAAAGTGACTACGAAGCTCCAGGTCCCCAGACTTCAACAGTCGCCCCCCACCAGGGAATATACCTTGCCGCCCCAACTCCTCTGGACAGCCCATGTCAATCCCCAGGGTTCCACTGGTTTCAGTCGTCAGCCTTGGGGACACCCATCCCTGCTCTAGCTTGCCCCCGCGGCCTGTGTTTCTTTCCCTTATGTTTAAATCGGCTTCGTCCTCGGCACCCTCCATTACTCACCCAGCAGCCGCTGGCTAGTCCCCAGGTGCCTGTAGTGGCCGAAGCGCACGGCGGCCCCAGCGACTCTTGTCAGGTTCCGCGGCGACAGGGAGCCGCCAAGGACACGCAGGGGTCCGAGGAAGGAGGCCGCCATGTTGGAGAGAACCATAGCAACCTGAACGGACTGCGCAGGCGCACTTGCAGCGGGAGGTCAAAGGCAAGGGACGGGGGGGTCGAGTCGGGGGAGCGAGTGGGTCTCCCTCCCCTCCCCCCTCCCCCCCCCTCCCCCCCCCCCCGTAATATTCGTTGTGGCAGGTTTCTGTGGAGGCCAAGTCATTAGACATATTTAACATACAGCATAATACAGGTCCTTCGGCCCACAATGCTGTGCCGAACATGTACATACAGTAGAAATACCTCGGGTTACTCATAGCCCTCTGTTTTTCTCAGCTCCATATACCTGTCCAGGAGTCTCTTAAAAGACCCTATCGTATCCGCCTCCACCACCGTTGCCGGCAGCCCATTCCACACACTCACCACTCTCTGAGTAAAAAACTTACCCCTGACATCTCCTCTGTACCTACTCCCCAGCACCTTGAAACTATGCCCTTTCATGCTTGCCATTCCAGCCCTGGGGAAAAAAGCCTCTGACTATCCACACGATCAATGCCTCTCATCATCTTATACACCTCTATCAGGCCACCTCTCATCCTCCATCGCTCCAAGGGAAAAAGGCCGAGTTCACTCAACCTATTCTCATAAGGCATGTCACCCAATCCAGGCAACACCCTTATAAATCTCCTCTGCACCCTTTCTATGGTTTCCACATCCTTCCTGTAGTGAGGTGACCAGAACTGAGCACAGTACTTCAAGGGGGGTCTGACCAGGGTCCTATATAGCTGTAACATTACCTCTTGGCTCTTAAACTCAATCCCACAGTTGATGAAGACCAATGCACTGTATGCCTTCTTAACCAAAGAGTCAACCTGCGCAGTAGCTTTGAATGTGCTATGGACTCAGACCCCAAGATCCCTCTGATTCTGCACACACTGCCAAGAGTCTTACCATTAAAACTACATCATACTTGACCTACCAAAATGAGCCACCTCGCACTTATCTGGGTTGAACGCCATCTGCCCAGTTTTGCATCCTAACAATGTCCAGCTGTAACCTCTGACAGCCCTCCACACTATCCACAACACCTCCAACCTTTGTGTCATCAGCAAATTTACTAACCCACCCCTCCACTTAAGGCAGAGGATGATAGATACTTGATTAGTCAGGGCATGGAAGCAGAAGATTTGGGCTGAGAGGGAAAGTAGATCAGCCATAATGAAATGGCAGAACAGACTCGATGGCCCGAGTAGCCTGATGCTGCTCCTTTGTCTTATGGTCTTGGCCTGGTCCCCCACCCCTGTACGTCAGTGAGCTGTGATGATTTCAGACACTGTGTCCATCAGCTTGCGGTTTGGCCTGTGACCGCTGCCACTTCATTTGAGGTAGGTGTGGCAAGCATTGGGAGGCCAGAGGTGAGGCTGGGCTGGGGGATTTCTTTCATTATTGATACATGTGCTGCGATACAGTGATAAGCTTTGATTTCCACACCACCCAGACATACGATTCCATACATAAGTATGTTGAGATGGTATAAAAGGACAAAAAAGCATATAGAAAATCTCACTGCAGATACAGAAAAGTTACAGTGCAGGTACACAAATAAAGTGCAAGGGCCACGACCAGGTAGATGTAAAGTCCAGAGATCATCTTTATAGTACAAGAGGTCCGCTCCAGGTCCTTAGAACAGCATTATAGAACCTGCCCTTGAACCTGGTGAAAGGTGCCCTCAAAGTTCAGAGTAAACTTATTATCAAAGTACATGTACGTCACCCTACAGTTTCTTACCGTGTTGTTACCATAAACCATGAGATTCGTTTGCTTGCAGACATTCACAGTAGAACAAATACAACACAATGAAAAAGTACACAAACAAAAACCGACAAAAAAATCGTGTAGAAGAAGATAAACCGTGTAAATAAATAAAATTGAGAATGTGAGGTGCTGGAGGATTGGAGGATAGCTCATGTTGTTCCGTTATTTTAAAAAGGCTCTAAAAGTAATCCGGGAAATTATAGGCCGGTAAATTTGATGTTGGTAGTAGGTAAATTATTGGAAGGAGTACTAAGAGATAGGATCTACAAGTATTTGGATAGACAGAGACTTATTAGGGAGAGTCAACACGGCTTTGTGCGTGGTAGGTCATATTTAACCAATCTATTAGAGTTTTTCAAGGAGGTTACCTGGAAAGTGGATGAAGGGAAGGCAGTGGTTGTTGTCTACATGGACTTCAGTAAGGCCTTTGACAAGGTCCTGCATGGGAGGTTAGTTATTCGGTCGCTATGTATACATGGAGAGGAAGTAAATTGGATTAGACATTGGCTCAATGGAAGAAGCCAGAGAGTGGTAGTGGAGGATTGCTTCTCAGAGTGGAGGCCTGTGACTAGTGGTGTGCCACAGGGATCAGTGCTGGGTCCATTGTTATTTGTCATCTATATTAATGATCTGGATGATAATGTGGTAAATTGGATCAACAAATTTGCTGATGATACAAAGATTGGAGGTGTATTGGACAATGAGGAAGGTTTTCAAAGCTTGCAGAGGGATTTGGACCAGCTGGAAAAATGGGCTGAAAAATGGCAGATGGAGTTTAATACAGACAAGTGTGAGGTATTGCACGTTGGAAGGACAAACCAAAGTAGAACATACAAGGTAAATGCTAGGGCACTGAAGAGTACAGTAGAACAGAGGGATCTGGGAATACAGATACAAAATTCCCTAAAAGTGGCGTCACAGGTAGATAGGGTCGTAAAGAGAGCTTTGGGTACATTGGCCTTTATAAATCAAAGTATTGAGTATAAGAGTTGGAATGTTATGGTGAAGTTGTATAAGGCATTGGAGAGGCCAGATTTGGAGTATTGTGTGCAGTTTTGGTCACCAAATTACAGGAAGGATATTAATAAGGTTGAAAGAGTGCAGAGAAGGTTTACAAGGATGTTGCCGGGACTTGAGAAAGTGAGTTACAGAGAAAGGTTGAATAGGTTAGGACTTTATTCCCTGGAGCATAGAAGAATGAGGGGAGATTTGATAGAGGTATATAAAATTATGATGGGTATAGATAGAGTGAATGCAAGCAGGCTTTTTCCACTGAGGCAAGGGGAGAAAAAAAACATGGGTTAAGGGTGAAGGGGGAAAAGTTTAAAGGGAACATTAGTGGGGGATTCTTCACACAGAGAGTGGTGGGAGTGTGGAATGAGCTGCCAGATGAAGTGGTAAATGCGGGCTCACTTTTAATATTTAAGAAAAACTTGGACAGGTACATGGATGAGAGGTGTATGGAGGGATATGGTCCAGGTGCAGAACAGTGGGTCTAGGCAGAAAAATGGTTCAGCACAGCCAAGAAGGGCCAAAGGGCCTGTTTCTGTGCTGTAATGTTCTATGGTTCTATGAGTTGTAGAGTCCTTGAAAGTGAGAACATAGCTTGTGGAAACAGGTCAGTATTAAGTGAAGCTATCCATGGTGGTTCAGGAACCTGATGGTTGAAGGGTGGTAACTGTTCCACTGAACCTGATGGTGTGGGACCTCAGACTCCTGTACCTCTTTCTCGATGGCAGCAGTGAGTAGAGAGCACGGCCTGGATGGTGGGGGTCCTTGTTAATAGATGCTGCTTTCTTGCGCCAGTGTTCCTCGTCAGATTCCTTAATGTTGTCATAGTGGGGGGAGGTGGTGATGGGGATAAGCTCCCAATGGTTTGTGCTTCAAATAGCCTCTGACAACCAAGTCCAACTCATGGCCTTCATGTGTGGCTTAGCTACTAAATCCGTTGGAACAGTTTCTACTGACAGGAGAAGGGGTATAGACAGGTTACTGGCACCTTCAAACCTGTCGCTTTGAGCAGATGTCAGCCATGGTCGGCAGCTCATTTAAGAGAAGGAAAACTCTGATCTCAAACCTCTGCTGCTTGCGGCTATAGGCCCTCAGAGGGAAGGCTTGAGGAGTAAATCGGTGCTGGAGTCAGAAGGTAGTCCTACAGTCTGTTCAATGCTGACTGGCTACTTCTGCCAAAATGTATCGGTCTCTGCCGTTTCTTTGGATTCATCAGCCGAGTGGAGAGGGGGAGCCTGCTGCATGAGCAACAGCTTGCTCTCCATATCCTACTGCCCTTGCTTCTGTATCAGTAAGACAGCCAAGATGCAATATCCACGATCAACCCCAACTAATGGAGGGCCCCAGCTCTTTGTAGATGCGTGGAATGGTAGGGATGCCTGTGATGGACTGTGCTGTATCCTCTACTTATAGGCTTTTCCGTTCCTGGGCATTGGTGTTGCCATACCAGGCTGTAATGCAAACAGTTAGGATGCTCTCCACTGTTCTTCTAAGAAAGAAGAGGCACTGCTGTACCTTCCTTGAAATGCACCACATTTTCTGCCCAGTGGAATGGTAGACCAGAGAAGGAATGGGGTGAGTGGCTCATTGATTATAACAGCTGCTTTCTCAAAACAGTGGGAAGTGTAGACAAGAGTCAAAGATGGGTTTATTATCATATGTACTGGTGCATTGAGAAACATTTCTCATGGCCTCCCTCAACAACTTCTCCTTTGCCGCCTTCCACTTTTCCCAGACTTGATGGGTAGCATGGGCCTCAGTAGGCTACATAGAACATGCTCTATTCCAAGCCTTCCCAGGTGATGCTCCCTAGCTCTTCCTCCGCTACATTTACGACTGCATTGGTGTTGCTTCATGCACTCATGCTGATCTTGTTAATTTCATCAACTTTGCCTCCAACTTCCATCCTGCTCCTGACTTCTCTTGGCCCATTTCTAATACCTCCCTCACCTTTCTCGATCTCTCTGTCTCCAGCTCTGGAGACAAAATGTCAAGCGACATCTTTTATAAATTTATTGATTCCCATGTCTATCTTGCAATCAAATATTCAAAAAAGGGGTTCAGGATCCAGCAGGGTGAAGGCAAAGGTCTTTGAGTTCCTTGTTGAGCGTAAAGGGAACTATGGTGTTGAATGCTGAACAGTAGTCCAAGAACAGCATTCTCACATAAGCATCCTTCTCCAGATATGTAAGGATGGTATGTAGAGCTGTGGCTATTGCGTCATCTGTCAATTGGTTATGTCAGTAGGTGAATTGTAGGGGGTTCAGTGTGGGTGGTAGCATGCTGCAGATGTAGTCTTGACCAGCCTCTCAAAGCATTTACTTATTATTGAGGTGAGTGCGACAGGACGCCAGTCATTCAGGCATGTTACCTTGGAACAGTACTTCCCTCAATCGCAGGGCTCTGCAGAGAGTGGTGTGGACAGCCTAGCACATCTGTAGATGTGAACTTCCCACTATTCAGGACATTTACAAAGACAGGCGTGTGAAAAGAGCCCAAAGGATCATTGGGCACCTGAGCCACCCCAACCACAAACTGTTCCAGCTGCTACCATCTGGGAAACGGTACTGCAGCATAAGAGCCAGGACCAACAGGCTCTGGGACAGCTTCTTCCACCAGGCTATCAGACTGCTTAACTCATGCTGACACAATTGTATTTCTATGTTATATTGACCATCCTGTTGTACATACTATTTATTATAAATTGTACATTACACATTTAGATGGAGACATAACGTAAAGATTTTTAATCCTCATGTATATGAAGGATGTAAGTAATAAAGTCAATTCAATTCCTATGGTTTGCTAACCTCCATGTGAAAAAAAATCTTCTCACTTTTAGCCTGAATAACTGGCCCTTATTTTGAGATTGATTCTAGACACCCTAGCTAGGGGAAAGCATCATTCCAATATCTACTCTTGCGGGCACATAAGAATTTCGTATGTTTCAGTATATTTTTAAAAAGTTAGAAAAATGATGGTGGCCAATCCAAGCCTGAGTATACATGTTTTTATTCCATTTGGTCATAGCTTCAGCATAGAAACAAGCCCTTTGATCCACCCTGACCATTAGGCAATTTTGAACTAATTCTATTTGTTAGTCTCCCCACTCTCACATCGACTCCCCCACTCCCCCAGGTTCTATCACTCATCTGTACAGTCTGGACTATTTGCAGTGGCTATTTTGCCTATTAGTCAGCATGTCTTTAGACGTGAAATGAAACTGGAGCACCTGGAGGAAATCTGTGGGGCACAGGGAGAACACATAAAATCCACCCTAGCAGCACCCAACGTCAGCATTGAACCTGGGTCTTTGGAGTTCTGAGGCAGCAGCTCTACCAGATGTGACACTATGTCCTAATTTCTGTTTATTAATATAATCAACTCCTGCCTGAGAAGCGACTTGGATTCACTCCAATTTGCCTACTGCAACAACAGGTCCACAGCAAATGACATCTCAATGGCTCTCCACTCAACCCTGGAACATCTGGACAGCAAGGATGCTCTTTATTGGCTACAGCTCAGCATTCAATACCATCATCCCCTCAAAGCTAATCAATAAGCTTAAAGAACTTGGCTTCAATACCTACTTGTGCAATTGGACTTTACACTTATGACTGTGTGGTTAAGCAAAGCTCCAATGCCATTTTCAAGTTTGCTGATGACACCACTGTTGTCAGCCAATTTAAAGGTGGTGATGAATCAGGAGGGAGATTGAAAATCTGACTAAGTGGTGCATATCAACAACCTCTTACTCAATGTCAACAAAACCAGGGAGCTGACTATTGACTTCAGGAGAAGGAAACCAGAGGTCCATGAGCCAATTCTCATTGGAGGACCAGAAGTGGAGAGGGCAGCAACTTTAAATTCCTTGATGTTATCATTTCAGAGTTGCTATCCTGGGCTCAACACGAAAATGTGATTACAAAGAAAACACTGTTGTACCTCAAGCACAAGGAAATCTGCGGATGCTGGAATTTCAAGCAACACACATAAAAGTTGCTGGTGAACGCAGCAGGCCAGGCAGCATCTCTAGGAAGAGGTACAGTCGACGCTTCGGGCCGAGACCCTTCCTCGGGACTAATTGAAAGAAGAGATAGTAAGAAGGGATGATGGTATTGAATGCTCCAACGTTTCACCCACACTCTGTCCGCCAGAGAAAGCAGGATCTCCCAGTGGCCACACATTTTAATTCCACGTCCCATTCCCATTCTGATATGTCTATCCACAGCCTCCTCTACTGTAAAGATGAAGCCACACTCAGGTTGGAGGAACAACATCTTATATTCCGTCTGGGTAGCCTCCAACCTTCTGGCATGAACATTGACTTCTCAAGCTTCCGCTAATGCCCCACTTCCCCCTCGAACCCCATCCGTTATTTATTTATTTATATACACACTTTCTTTTTCTATCTCTCCTTTTTCTCCCTCTGTCCCTCACTATACCCCTTGCCCATCCTCTGGACTTCCCCCATCCCCTTTTTCTTTTTCCGTAGGCCTCCTGTCCCATGATCCTCTCATATCCCTTTTGCTAATCAACTGTCCAGCTCTTGGCTCCATCCCTTCCCCTCCTGTCTTCTCCTATCATTTTGGATCTCCCCCTCCCCCTCCTACTTCCGAATCTCTTACTAGCTCTTCTTTCAGTTAGTCCTGAGGAAGGCTCTCGGCCCGAAACATCGACTGTACCTCTTCCTAGAGATGCTGCCTGGCCTGCTGCGTTCACCAGCAACTTTTATGACTGTTGTACCTCATTTTCCTTAGGAGTTTCAAAAGATTCAGCATGACATCTAAAACTTTGACAAACTTCTACAGATGTGTGGTGAAGAGTAAATTGACTGGCTGCATCATAGCCTGGTATGGAAACACTAATTCCCTTGAATGGAAAATCCTACAAAAGGTTGTGGATATGGCCCAGTCCTCCCACCACTGAGCACATCTACACAGAGCATTGTTGCTGGAAAACAGCATCAGTTATCAGAGATACCCACTACACAGGTCATGCTCTCATCTTGCTGCTGCCATCAGGAAGAAGGTACAGGAGCTTCAAGATTCACACCAGCAGGTTTAGAAACAGTCCTCAACCATCAGGCTCTTAAACCAAAGGGGATAACTTCATTCAACTTATCTGGTAGATAAGCCTACAAGAGGAGAGACTGTACTTGATTTGGTGTCGGGAAATGAACCTGGTTAGGTGTCAGATCTCTCAGTGGGAGAGCATTTTGGAGATAGTGATCATAATTCCATCTCCTTTACAATAGCATTGGAGAGAGATAGGAACAGACAAGTTAGAAAAGTGTTTAATTGGAGTAAGGGGAATTATGAGGCTATCAGGCAGGAAATTGAAAACTTAAATTGGAAACAGATGTTCTCAGGGAAAAGTACGGAAGAAATGTGGCAAATGTTCAGGGGATATTTGTGTGGAGTTCTGCATAGGTACGTTCCAATGAGACAGGGAAGTTATGGTAGGGTACAGGAACCGTGGTGTACAAAAGCTATAATAAATCTAGTCAAGAAGGAAAGAAAACCTTACAAAAGGTTCAGAGAGCTAGGTAATGTTAGAGATCTCGAATATTATAAGCCTAACAGGAAGGAGCTTAAAAAGGAAATTAGGAGAGCCAGAAGGGGTCATGAGAAGGCCTTGGCGGGCAGGAATAAGGAAAATGCCAAGGCATTCTACAAGTATGTGAAGAGCAAGAGGATAAGACATGAGAGAATAGGACCAATCAAGTGTGACAGTGGGAAAGTGTGTATGGAACCAGAGGAAATAGCAGAGGTACTTAATGAATACTTTACTTCAGTATTCACTATGGAAAAGGATCTTGGTGATTGTAGTGCTGATTTGCAGCAGACTGAAAAGCTTGAGCATATAGGTATTAAGAAAGAGAATGTGCTGGAGCTTTTGAAAAGCATCAAGTTGGATAAGTTGCCGGGACCAGATGAGATGTACCCCAGGCTCTGTGGGAGATGAGGGAAGAGATTGCTGAGCCTCTGGCGATGATCTTTCAATCATCAATGGGGACGGGAGAGGTTCCGGAGGATTGGAGGGATGCGGAAGTTGTTCCTTTATTCAAGAAAGGTAGTAGAGATAGCCCAGGAAATTATAGGCCAGTGAGTCTTAATTCAGTGGTTGGTAAGTTGATGGAGAAGATCCTGAGAGGCAGGATTTATGAACATTTGGAGAGGTATAGTATGGTTAGGAATAGTCAGCATGGCTTTGTTAAGGGCAGGTCGTGCCCCACGAGCCTGATTGAGTTTTTTTGAAGATGTGACTAAACACATTGATTAAGGAAGAGCAGTAGATGTAATGTTTATGGATTTCAGCAAGGCATTTGAGAAGGTACCCCATGCAAGTCTTATTGAGAAAGTAAGGAGGCATGGGATCCAAGGGGACATTGCTTTGTGGATCCAGAACTGGCTTGCCCACAGAAGGCAAAGAGTGGTTGTAGACGGGTCATATTCTGCATGGAGGTCGGTGACCAGTGGTGTGCCTCAGGGATCTGTTCTGGGACCCTTACTCTTTGTGATTTTTATAAATGACCTGGATGAGGGTGGGTTAGTAAATTTGCTGATGACACAAAGGTTGGAGGTGTTGTCATAGGTTACAGTGGGACATTGATGGGATGCAAAACTGGGCTGAGAAATGGCAGATAGGGTTCAACCCAGATAATGTGAAGTGGTTCATTTTGGTAGGTCAAATATGATGGCAGAATTAATGGTAAGACTCTTGGCAGTGTGGAGGATCAGAGGGATCTTGGGGTCCGAGTCCATAGGATACTTAAAGCAGCTGCGCAGGTTGACTCTGTGGTTAAGAAAGCATATGGTATATTGGCCTTCATTAATCGTGGAATTGAATTTAGGAGCCAAGAGGTAACGTTGCAGCTATGTAGGACCCTGGTCAGACCCCACTTGGAGTACTGGGCTCAGTTCTGGTCGCCTCACTACAGGAAGGATGTGGAAGCCATAGAAAGGGTGCAAAGGAGATTTACAAGGATGTTGCCTGGATTGGGGAGCATGCCTTATGAAAATAGGTTGAGTGAACGGCCTTTTCTCCTTGGAGTGACAGAGGATGAGAGGTGACCTGATAGAGGTATATACGATGATGAGAGGCCTTGATCGTGTGGATAGTCAGAGGCTTTTCCCCAGGGCTGAAATGGTTGTCACAAGAGGACACAGATTTAAGGTGCTGGGGAGTAGGTAAAGAGGAAATGTCCGGGGTAAATTTTTCACTCAGAGAGTGGTGAGTGTGTGGAATGGGCCGCCGGCAACGGTGGTGGAGGCGGATACAATAAGGTCTTTTAAGAGACTTTTGGATAGGTACATGGAGCTTAGAAAAATAGAGGGCCCTGGGTAAACCTAGTCATTTCTAAGGTAGGGACATGTTCGGCACAACTTTGAGGGCCGAAGGGCCTGTATTGTGCTGTAGGTTTTCTATGTTTCTGTGTTCTAACTTCACTTGCCCCATCACTGAAATGCTCCCACAACCTATGGACTCACTTCCAAGGATTCTTCGTCTAGTGTTCTCTGTTATTATTATCTCTTTCTTTTCATATTCGCACAGTTTGTTGTCTTTTGCACTCTGGTTGAATGTTCAAATGGTGTAGTCTTTCATTGATTCTACTATGGATATTATTCTATTATGGATTTATTGAATGTGCCCACATGAAAATGAATTACAGGGTTGCATGTGGTGACATATATGTACTTTGAAAATAAATTTACTTTGAACTGTGAACTTTTAATTCGAAGTCAGTTACTCATCTGTTTTAGGATGTAACACCAAAATTCAGTCAAGGACATTGATGTCTGTGCTGACACTAAACAAATCATCTTGATGGCAATAAAGCAGAGCATGACCTACCTCAAGGCTAGTACTTTATTTGAACAACCTACTGACTTAGTCAAATGTTGTCAGGCTTGAATCAAGAAATCAGACATTATCAGGGGGCTATTAAGTTAAATGACAATCAAACACATGCTAACAATGAGAAGGGAGCAAGAGTCTCTCAGAATCACAATTTAGCAAATCATCAAGTACCTTTTACTATTGCTAAAAATTACCTTACCTATCTTGGTATTAAAATTACTAAAAATTTTAAGGATCTATATACATATAATTTTTTTCCATTAATTGGCTGCACCAAACAAATGCTTTCTAAATGGTTTCCTATGACATTATCATTAATAGGTCGAATTAATGCTATTAAAATGATAGTTTTACAGAAATTTCAGGCAGTTTCCTCTTTTGTTCCTAAAAAGTTCTTTAACAGAATAGATCCTATAATTTCATCTTACATTTGGAACAATAAAAATCTTAGATTAAGTAAACCCTTATTGCAGAAATTAAAAAAGGATGGTGGTATAGCTTTGCTTAAATTTAGAATGTACTATTGGGCAATCAATATTCGATATGTTACTTTTTGGATTCCCTATTCAGATATACATGAATGTCCTTCATGGTTGGATCTAGAGGCAAACTCAGTGAAAGGTTTCTCTTTGGCCTCTTTACTGGGAGTTCCTCTTCCCTTTTTGCTTTCGAAGATTAGCAGACAAGAATTTAATCCCATTATTAAACATACATTAAGAATTTGGTTCCAGTTTTGTAGATTTTTTTAAGTTTAATCATTTTATTCTTTTTAGTGATATTTATCTCAATTAATTTTTTAGACCATCAACTTTGGATAAGGCTTTTTTAATTTGGAAAACCAAGGGAATAATAACTTTTTCAGATTTATTTTTAGGGGACTGTTTAATGTCTTTTTCTCAGTTAGCGGATAAATATTGTTTATCTAATGTACAAATTAGATATTTACAAATTAGAATTTTTTTACGTGGTTTGTTACCAAATTACCCTTCTGCTTATCCACCTAATATGACAGATGTTCTCTTTCAATTTAAATCATTTCAAAAAGGGTTGATAGCTATAATCTAAAAACGGTTATTGAGTTTACGAATGATATCTAACGATAAAATTAAATGTGCTTGGGAATTGGAAATTCAAGAGTCATTTTCAGATAATCAGTGGAGTAAAATGTTACATTTGGTTAACAACTTATCTATTTGTGCCCGTCATTCCTTGATACAGTTCAAAGTACTGCATCGGGCCCATATGTCAAAGATAAACTAGTGCGTATTTTCCCCAATATTAATCCTATTTGTGACAAATGTAATACTGAGTTGGCCACTTTAACTCATATGTATTGGTCCTGTATAAAGCTAGATAACTTTTGGAGAGATGTTTTTAAAACACTATCAAGAGTTTTGGATCTGGATATATAACCTAACTTGCTTACGGCAATTTTTGGGACTATCTCATCGGAAGCAGGAAATATTCATGTTTCCGCTCAACGTATGATAGCCTATTCGACCTTACTGGCTAGGAGAGCCACCTTATTGAAGTGGAAGGATTCTAATCCACCTACAGTCTTTTACTGGCTCTCCTCCATTAAGTCCCGTTTAAGTTTAGAGAAAATAAGAAGTCGGACATTTGATACATCCTTTAAATTTGACCAAATATGGTGACCTTTTATCTAATATTTTCATTTAATTTGATTTACTACTCTTTCAATATTTTTTTTTCCGAAGTTTTAGGTTTGATCAGAAAGTCTTTCTTTCTTTTTTTGGTCGTATCCTCAAAATGGACTGCCCAGTCCCTTTTTTTTTTGTTTTATTATAGTGTAGTGGTTTTTTTTTTCTTTTCATTTAAAACCCAATGTTTTTTCCTCTCTCTTCATAAACTGGTAAGAGGAGGATTGTTATTTTCATTTTTTATGACTATATATTTTATACTAGTTTAACAATATCTATGATTTTGACAACGTTTGTCTTAATCTTGGTTTATATTGTTACTGATATATATATATATTTGAACTAATTCTCTTGACTGTATTTATGCTTTTTTTTAAATCAATAAAAAGATTAATAAAGAAAGAAAGAAGGCACAACAGCAGCTATTTTCATTAGGAGCTTGAGGGGACTTGGTCTGTCACCAAAGACTCTCCCAAGTTTCTACAAATATACTATGGAGAGCATTCTAACTAGCTGAATCACCATCTGGTATGGAGGGACCACCACACAGGATCAGAGAAAGCTGCAAAAAGTTGTAAACTCAGCCAGCTACATCATGGGCATTAACCTCCCCAGCTTCAAGGACATCTTCAAAAGGCGATGCCTGATAAAAGGTGGCATCTATGTAACCCAGGACATGCCCTCTTCTCATTGCTCCCATCAAATACGAGGTGCAGGAGCCTGAAGACACACACTCAACGGTTAAGGAACAGCTTCTTCCCCACCGCCACCAGATTTCTGAATGGACAGTGAAAAATGTACTATTTTTACCCCTTTTTGCACAACTTATTTAATTTAAATATTTATTACTTATTGTAATTTATGTTTTAAATTATGTATTGCAATGTACTGCTGCTAGAAAACAACGTATTTCACGACAATATGCCAACAATATTAAACCTGATTCTGCGATAACTGGAAGACAATGCTTACTCTCCCTGGCATTCACATACCTGGCTATTTCATGTGCTATTCCTAAGTCACAGGTTTTTCTACTTGGCTAAAAGAATTGGTGTATTTCTAGTTTTCCAGGAATTCTCGTAATTGTATTCTATGACAGCATGGTACATGATTGAATTTAATAGAATTATCATGTTCTGTGGCAGGGCACTCACAGTCTTTGAGCACCATCTAGTGTCACTTTTCTACTTGGTCAGATGTCATGCATTGCATTACAAGGCTTCTCGCAACATGAATCTTCATATTTGAAATATTTCAAAATTTTTTAGAATAAATACTTGGACAATAACAATAAAATTCACTGCCAGTTCATCAGTAGGTTAAAATTCCTGTGGAAGCTGTATTGTCTGAGCTTAGTTCCTCAATTAGTTTCCAGTATCCAATTCACTCCTGAGTACTCATTGGCCCAGAATTTACCCCAGCTCTTCATTGTGGGTATGGTAGCCTGAGTGATTAAGGAACTAGTTTATTGTCATATACACCATGCTGCAATAACTTTCCCTGCTTCCGTGAAGCTCATAATTAAACAGCATACACAGTGAAGATAAATACAACAGTAAGTACAGCAACAAGCTCAAAACAACAGAATAGTGCAGGGTATGGTACTGCAAATTGGAGTAGTGTAAAAACAAATGGTGAAGTGACAATAATGGAATAGGTAGAGTTAAAGGTTTGAGAATGTGGCTGCACCACCAGGAAGGGATGTAATTGATTCAGTAATCTGATAGCAGTTGGTAAGAAGCTTTTCTTTAGTCTGGTCGTTTGAGCTTTCCAGCTCCTGTACCTTCTACAAGATTGAAGGAAAATAAATGAATGGCCAGGTTGGCAGGCATCCTCGACAATACTATTCTCGCTGCATGCACAGTGAAGGAAGACTAGATGGAAGGGAGTGACAAGACTGTTGTTTGGGTCACAGCTTTCCTATCACTTCCCCCTGGGTCCCCTCCTCCTTTCCTTTCTCCTTTGCTCCACTCTCCTCTCCTATCAACACTAACAACACGCTGGAGGAATGCAGCAGGTCAGGCAGCATCCGTGGAAACGATCAGTCAACAGTTCAGACTGGAACCCTCGTCGGGCCCAAATCGTTGACTGATCATTTCCTCTCCTATCAGATTCCTTCTTCTCCAGCCCTTTACCTTTCCCACCCATTTTTCATCACCTATCACCTTCCAGCTAGCCTCCTTCCCTCCCACCCCACCTTTTTATTCTGGCAGCTTCCTCTTTCTTTTCATTCCTGAAAAAGAGTCTCAACCTGAAACATTGGCTGTTTATTCATTTCCATAGATGCTGCCTGGCTGGCCAAGTTCCTCCAGCATTTTGTGTGTGTTGCTTTAGAATAAGGAGCCAGGGTTTTAGAACAGTGGTGAGTGATTCCTTATCTCTGATGCTTATGCATCATTGAAATGCTTCACCCAGAGACTGTGGAATATATTCAAGTGTGAGAATGGTAGATACTTGGCCTCAAATGGAAGCAGGAAACAGAGATCAGGCAGAAAGCATGCCTTGAAATAGGTTCAAAGAATGGCTACTCTTGTTCTCTAAGACTTCTACCCTCACATCTGATTTGACTGAATGGGATTATAAGATCTCATCACCCTGAATAAACAAATAATATTTGCTTCACACAAGTTAATCGGTAGTTTAGAAATAACTACGAGTATTGGTACTGCTTATGCTTGAATACATTTCTATCTTCCCCAGATTCCCTGCTTGTTTCTAATCTTTCTTTCTATATGCATATCTCTGCCTGCCTCATGAGATATAAAATGATTAAACCTGGAACTGTTCCATGCCACCATTTCCGTCCTTTTCCAACTTATGTATCTTATATTCCATATCCTGTATTCCTGTATTGTTGGTGAAGATGCAAGTTTATTAGCCTGAAATATCAATTTAGCTCCTCTTTTGTCATTGCAGTCAGGTTTTCAACTCTTGAAAACTTAACATGGTGGCAAACCAATTCAAAATGTAATAGGGCTTAAGAAGCTCGCTTACAGTCAAAATTTTAACTTGTACAGTATATATGAACATAAGAACTTAAGAAATAGGTGCAGGAGCAGGGCATTTGGCCCATCAAGCCTGCTCCGTCATTCAATAAAATCGTGGCTGATCTGACCATGGACTCATTTTACCTGCCTTTTCCCCATAACCCTTAATTCCTCAACAATGCAAAAATCTATCCAATCTTGTCTTACATATATTTACTGTTTCATTGGGCAGAGAATTCCACAGATTCACCGCTGTCTAGGAAAAGTAGTTCCTCCTCACCTCCATCCTAAATTTACTCCTCTGAATCTTGAGTTCTAGTCTCACTGACCAGTGGAAACAGCTTTCCTGCCTCTATCTTACCTATCCCTTTCATTATTTTTATATGTTTCTATGAGATTTCCTCTCATTCTTCTGAATTCTGGCAAGAACAGTCCCAGGTGACTCAACCTCTCCTCATCATCTAATCCCCTTATGTCTGGACTCAACCTGGTGAACCTCCTCTGCACCGCCTCCAAAGCCAATATATCCTTCCTCAAGTAAGGAGACCAGAACTACATGTAGTACTCCAGATATGATCTCACCAGTACAGTTGCAGCATAACCTCTCTGCTCTTAAATTCAATCCCTCTAGCAATGAAGGACAGCATTCCATTTGCCATCTTGATAGACTGCACCTGTAAACCAACCTTTTGTGCTTCATGCACTAGCACTCCCAAGTCTTTCTGCACAGTTGAATGCTGCAATCTTTTACCATTTAAATAGTAATCTGATCTTCCGTTTTTCTTCCAAACCAAAGTGAATGACCTTGCATTTACCAACATTGTACTCCATCTGCCAGACCCTTGCCCACTCACTTAACCTATCTATATCTCTCTGTAGACTCTTTGTATCCTCCACACAATTTGCTTTTCCACTCAGTTTAGTGTCATCAGCAAACGTAGATGCACTACACTCGGTCTCCCTTCCAGATCGTTAATGTATATGGTGGAACAGTTGTGGGCCCAGCACCGACCTCTATGGCACACTGCTCACCACTGATTGCCAACCCATGTATCCCAACTCTCTACTTTCTATTGGCTAACCAATCCTCTATCCATGCTAATACATCACCCCCAACTCTATACATCCTTATCTTATAGCTGCCTTTCATGTAGCACCTTATCAAACTCCTGGAAATCCAAGTAAGTAACGTCCATCTGTTCCCTTCTATCCTCTGTGTTCATTTTATCCAATGCTCTTGACTCTGAATGATTGGATCAGGACATGAGAACAGTCCTAATCCAACCAATTATAGTCATAGAGTTATACAGCATGGAAAGAAACCTTCTGGCCTGACCCATCCATGCTGACCAAGGCGCCTACCTAAACTAATTCCATTTGCCCATATCCCTCTAAACTTTCCTGTCCATCTACCTGTCCAAGTGTCTTTTAAATGTTGTTATTTGCCTCAACTACCTGCTCTGGGAATTATTGCTTTGTTAGTCATTACATAGCTTCCTATTAGAAGTCGAGACAGTCTCTGTACCTGTCAGGGGGTTATTTTGACGGGTATCTCAATGAGCAGGACGTAGAGTGATACAGAAATTATACAGGTAAGTGGGATTAGTAGAGATGGGCATGATAGGTTGAAACGCCTATTTCTATGCTGTACAACTCTATGAGTCTAACTCATTTCTTGCATATCTTATTATTGAGCATGAGACTGTAAAATTATCATTTTAAAGTTATTTAGCTAAGAATTACTAGAATAAAACACCTTATTGTTTTGAGTCCTGACGAAGGGTCTCGGCCTGAAACGTCGACTGCACCTCTTCCTACAGATGCTGCCTGGCCTGTTGCGTTCACCAGCAACTTTGATGTATGTTGTTTATTGTTTGAGGTTGCATCACTGTGGAAAGTACTTCAAAGTTTTGCAGAGAGGAAGCCCTCATGAGAAAAGAATGGTCATAAATGGTTGGGTGAGTTTGGGCTTCATTCAGCCTGCTCCCTGTGCTAACCATCTGAACTATTTTGCAGCCTCATTTCTTGCAAGCCTGCTGGTCCAAATGGTGTAGAGGCCTCTCTGATGGTGGGTCCCCAGGCTTACCATTGACATGCAGCTGCCCTTGAACTTCTAAATGGCTCATCAAAGACACAAACTGTTCAGAATGAAATAAACAGAAAATAAAAAATGAAGAACTTCCTTAACACCTCAGGATTCTAATTTGCACTTAGCTTTACAAGAAAGTTGGTGACCCCAATTCAATGAACGGGGGCGTTCTGGTGTAATAGTTCTTGCTGCGGCCTCACAACGCCAAGGACCCTGATTTAATCCTAAATTCCAGTACTGTTTATGTGGAGTTTACCCATTCTACCAGTGACTCTCTGAGTTTTCTCTGGATGTGCCCAAAGATGTGGGTTAGTAGGTTAATTGGCTGCAATAACTTGACTCTAGTGTGACTGGGCTGCAGGTGGTTCTGAGTGGAACATGTGAGGGAGAATACGTCACAGAGAAAAACAACAAGGGCAATAGAACTGTCCGTATTATTCTGAGAGTGGAATAGACTCAATGGTATTATTGGCCTCCCAGGCCATGAGAAATATAAATCTACCTTAGCTATCCTTGGCTAACAAAGTTCAGAACATTTGTGAGGAATCCAGGAGCAGACGCTGAGACCAGAAGTGCAGGCAACTCATCTCCAGATGTAAAGTCTTAGAACACTATAGCGCAGAAACACGCCCTTCAGCCCATCTAGTCCATGCCAAACTATTAATCTGCCTAATCCCATCGACCTGCACCTGGATCATAATCCCTCCATACGTCACTCATCCATATACCTATTCAAATTTCTCTTAGATGTTGAAATTAAACCCACGTCCACCTTCCCACTGGCAGCATGGTCTATACTCGCACCCCCCCGCCCTTCATCAAGAAGTTCCCCTTCATGTTCCTCTTAAACTTTTCAGCTTTCACCCTTAAACCATGACCTCTTGTTCTAGTCACATCCAACCTCATTGAACAAAGTCTGCTTCCATTTACCCTCTCTTCTTTACTGCTCATTTACTGCTCATTACGCTATTGGCATTTAGGGCAGCAATCTTCCATCTCTGGCGGTGTTCAGGGCTTCCTTATCATGTTAGTAGCTTCCTCTCAGTTTTCACTGCTGTCAAGTCATGCAAATCCCAGATGGAGATTCAGGAATACAGTTGCACTCAGATGGAGAAGGATTCCTCATTGCTGTTTCTGTAGCAATTTTGTTTTACCTGTCAGGGCTGTTAGCCATGAGTTGAACCTCCGAACCTGGAGGACTGGTGGGCCACTCTTAGTCTGGCCTCTACCCTTTGACCTGTTTGGCATGGGTGACCCTACCAAGACCCAAAGCACAAAGCCCTGAGTCCAACCAGCATAGCTCTCCGGGTTATTGAGGCACACAAGCCTCCAAACCCATTCCAGTCCTGCTGAAGAGTCTCGGCCCAAAACATCGACTCTGCTCTTTTCCTTCGATGCTGCCTGGCCTGCTGAGTTCCTCCAGCATTTTGTGTGTGTTGCTAACAAGTTTGTGGTCTACTTGGAGGATTTACCCTATCTATATCTCTCATAATTTTTATATCTTTATCAAATCTCCCTTCATCCTCCTACACCACAGGGAATAACCTCCTAATCTATTCAGCCTTTCCCGATAACTCCAGTCCTCAAGTCCCGGCAACATCCTTGTAAATTTTCTCTGTACTCTTTCAATCTTGTTGACATCTTTCCTGTACATAGGTGACCAGAACTACATACAATACCCCAAATTAGGCCTCACCCATGTCTTATACAACTTCAACATAACATCCCAGCTCTTATACTCTTTATTTTGATTTATGAAGACCAATGTGCCAAAAGCTCTCTTTATGACCCTATCTACTTGTGACACCAATTTCAAGGCATTATGTATCTATATTCTCAGATCCCTCTGTTTTGTTGCACTCCTCAGTGCCCTACCAACCACCCCCGTATAAATCCTGCTATTGTTTTTCCTGCAAAAGTGCAACACCTCGCACTTGTCTGCATTAAATTCCATCTGACATTTTTCCATCTGGTCCTGATCCCACTGTAAGCTTTAATAGCCTTCGTTGCTCCACACACTTGCTGATCTAGATTACCACACTATCATCCCAGATCAATGGTATAGATGACAAGCGTCAACGTCCCCAGCACCGAGCTCTGTGACACATCGTTGGTCGTAGGCCTCCCGATAGAGAGGCAAGCATCTGCTACCACTCTCTGACTTTTCTCATGAAGCTAATGACTAATCCATTTTACTACTTTATCCTGAATGCCGAGCAAATGAACCTTCTTGAACAACCTCCCGTGTCAAAGTCCTTGCTAAAGTCCATGTAGACAACATCCACTACCTTGCCTTCATCGACTTTCCTCATAACTTCCTTGTAAAAATCTGTAAGATTGGTTAGACATGACCTACCGTGCATATCCCCAATCAGTTCCTATCTATCCAAACACGTGTATATCTGGTCCCTTAAAATACCTTCTAATAATATACCCACTACTGATGTCAGGCTCATGAGCCTATAATTTCCCAGAGCCTTTGATGTTTGAATTTTCTCCCCATTTAGATAATATTCCGCACTATGTTCCTTTCACCGAAATGCATTATCATACATTCCCCAACACTGTATTCCATCTGCTACCTGTTTGCCCATTCTTGCAATTTGTCTTGAGTCCTGCTGCAATCACATTGCTTCCTCAGCACTACCTACCCTTCCACCTATCTTCGTATCACCCGCAAACATTACCACAAAGCAATCACCCGCAAACATTACCACAAAGCGATCAATTCCACTATCTAAATCTTTGACAAACAATGTGAAAAGTAGCAGTCCTAATACTGAACCCTGAGGAACACCAATAGTTACCGGCAGCCAAACAGAAAAAGCCCCCTTTATTCCCACTTGCTGCCTCCTGCCTGTCAGCCATTCCTCTATCCATACCAGTATATTTTCTGTAACGCCATAGGATTTTATCTTGTTAAGCAGCCTCATGTGAGGCACCTTATCAAATGCCTTCTGAAAATCTAAGTAAATAGCATCTACTGCCTCTCCTTTGTCCATCCTGTTTGTTAATTCCTTGGAGAACTCTAACAGATTTGTCAGGCAAGATATCCCTTCACAGAAACCATGCTAACTTTGAATTATTTTACCATTAGCTTCCAAGTACCCCAAAATCTCATCCTTAATAATGGACTCCAACACTTTCCCAACCACTGAGGTTAGGTAAACTGGCCTATAATTTCCTTTCTTTTTCTTCCTCCCTTTTTAAAGAGTGGAGTAACCGTTGCAGTTTTCCAATCCTCCGAGACCATGCCTAATCAAGTGATTCATGGAAGATCATGACTAATGCATCTGTTATCTCTTCAGCAAACTCTCTCAGGACTGTGGGATGTAGTCCATCTGGTCCAGGTGACTTATCCACCTTAAGACCTTTGAGTTTGCCAAGTACTCTTTCCTTTGTAATAGCAATGGCACTCACTCCTGCTCCCTGACACTGCTAGTATCTTCCACATTAAGTCCATCTGCTATTTCTTTAACTCTCCTTTACTACCTCACCAGCATCATTTTTCAGTGGTCCAATAACAACTTTCACCTCCCTTTTATTCTTTATATAACTGAAAAATCTTTTAGTATCCTGCTTTATATTATTAGCTAGCTTGCCCTCATTTTGATCTTTTCCCTCTTATAACCTTTTTAGTTGCCTTTTGTTGGATTTTAAAAGCTTCCCTATCATCCAATTTCCCATTCACTTGTGCTACCTTTTCCTTGGCTTTTATGCAGTCCTTAACTTCCCTTGTCAGCCACAGTTTCCTAGCTCTGTCATTTGAGAACAACTTCTTCTGTGGGACATATCTATTCTGCGCCTTGTGAACTATTCCCAGAAACGTCAGCCACATTTGCTCTGCCGTCATCCCCACCAGTAACCCCCTCCAATCCACCTGGGCAAGCTCCTCTCTCATGCCTCTGTAATTCCCTTTATTTCATTGTGATACTGATACATCTGACTTATGCTTCTCCCACTCAAATTGCAGTATGAGTTCAATCATATTATGATTACTGCCTCCTAAAGGTTTCTTTATATTAATTCCCCTCATAAGATCTGGTTTAGTACACAACACCCAGTCTAAGATAGCCTTTCCACTAGTAGGCTCAAGAACAAGCTGCTCTAAAAAGCCATTTCATAGGCATTCAACAAATTCCCTCTCTTGCAATCTGACTCCAACTTGATTTTCCCAATCCTCTTGCATATTGAAGTCCTTCATTACAATTGTGACATTACCCTTATTACATGCCTTTTCCGGCTCCCTCTGCAATCTCAACCCCACATCTTGACTACTATTTGGAGGCCTGTATATGATTCCCATGTTTTTATCACCCTTGCAGTTTCTTAACTCCACCCACAAAGGTACGACATTCTCTGACCCTATGTCACCTCTTTCTAAAGATGTAATTCCATCTCTTTTCAATAGAGCCACACCACCACCAATGCCTTCCTGCCTGTTCTTCCAATACAAAGTATATCCTTTGATGTTGTGCACGTGGCCAAGTGGCTAAGGCGGTCGTCTTGTGACCAGAAGGTCGCTAGTTCGAGCCTCAGCTGTGGCAGCATGTTTGTGTCCTTGAGCAAGGCACTTCACTACACCTTGCTCTAGTGTCTGTGCGAAGAGTGGCACCCCACACAGACTTCCAATCTGCACCTTATAAGGTATGAAAATGCCCGCCACAGGCCTCTCATGGTCTGAGTCGACATTTCCCCTCCCCTTTGAGGTTAGACTCCCAACTATGACCTTCTTTCAGCCAAGACTCAGTGATTCCCGCAATGTCATACTGACATCATATTGATTTTTCCCTCTCAGGGTTCTTTTGAAGACCCTGACCTGGAGTTACACGCTGACATCGGTTCTTTGCAGGAATGGGACCTGCTCTCGGGGTGTCACGACTGGCTGTTATCCGACATGCCAAGGGTGCAGCCTAAGAGTTCGGCTCATCTTTGGAGGCCTAGGATCTCAGGGCTCTGGAGACGGGTGGATCGAAGATTGGTGTCCTGGACTAGTGTGGAAGATCTTTGGCTGTGTGCCCAGAGATCTGAGATCTTTGGGCACAGAGCTCGGAAAAAGCAAGGCAATGGATTTTTAACATCGTAAACCAGCGAGTTGTTTGTTATGTCTCTCCCCTCGCTGTGAAACGGAGACATCTCTTTCTTCCTTATTAGGGAGAGAGTGAGCATATGGTGTGCCGTATACCGGGTGAACGTGTAGTCTTTGGAGTACTGCAAGTCTGTGTCTTTGCCGTTCTCTTGCTGCACACTTGAGAGCTCGGTGGCGGGTGCTGATGCTTTTTTTTTGCCAGTGGGAGGAGGGGAATTGTTGCTTGCTGCCACTTACATGCAGGAGGGAGGGAAGTTGGGGGGGACTTTGGGGTTCTAACATTTAACTGTCATTTATTCTTTCAGGCACTCCTGTGTTTATGTGGATGGTTACGAAGAAAAAGCATTTCAGGATGTATATTGTATACATTTTTCTGACATTAAATGTACCTTTGAAGCTTTCCTCAACACATTTGACAAGCTCTATCCTATCCAGCCCTTTTGCAGTATGGGAGTTCCAGTCAATCTGTGGAAATCCTGGTGACTATTGGGTGGTCCATAATATAATCCCATTACTGTGGTCATCTCTTTCTTATTCCTCAGTCCCACCCACATAACATCAGTAGATGAGCTCTCCAGTCTGTCCTGTCTGAGCACTGGTGTGACATTTTACCTAACTAATAATGCCACCCCTTCTCCCTTTAAATCCTCCTGCTTTATCACATCTAAAGCAACGGAACTCTGGAAAACTGAGCTACCAGTCTTACCTCTTCTGCAACCAAGTCTCAGTAATGACTAGGATGTCATAATTCACGTGCTGTTTAACCTCATCTGCCTTCCCTACAAAACTCTCTGACTCAGAATATTATTCCCACTATGCTCATCCTTTCGATTCCTGACTTTGTATGTAGGCATAACAACATTTTTCCCTACAACTATCTGCCCTGGTGCTCTGGTTCCCAGCCCCCTGCAACTCTGGTTTAAACCGCCCACATGTAGCACCAGCAAACCTTCCTGCAAGGAGATCTCTCCCCCTGTCATGGTCCCATCTGGCAATTCCCCATCTGCTGTTACCTCCTTAATTGGGCCTTAATCCTCTCATCTGATTTCCAATTATTCCCAGTTGCACTAATTTCAGCACACCTGGTTCCCGTTAGTGAACAAAGGATAAAACTCAGGCGGCACAGCCATGCTTTGCCAGTTTGTTGGTTGACTCTAGTGTGAGTAAACCTTGTTTCCTGATTCCTTGGGACCGTTGGTTCTAAGCTCTGTGTCAATTACTCTATGTAAACCTTGTCTCTGTGTAAAGACTCCCCTGGATACCGCTTCCCTGTTCGCAGCGGTGCTAACGCCTCACGACTCTGCCTCTGTGCCTGTGTCCTGCACTTGGGTTCGTCCTCAGCCTCGTCCTTGCAACACCCTCTCCAGCTGGGGTACACACCTTTCTGTCTGTACAGGTCCCACCTTCCCTGGAAGGGAGCCCAGTGATTGAAACATCTGAAGGCCTCCCTCCTGCATTATTTCTTTAGACATGTGCTAAACTACAGTTTCTTACTATTTCTGGTCTCACTAGCACATGGTACGGGTGGCAATCCTGAGATAATAAACCTGGAGTCCTGCTCTTTAATTTCACCCCTAACTCCCTGAACTCACTTGGAGGTCCTCATCATCCTTCCTACCTAAGTCCTATATAGACCATGACCTCTGCCTACTCACCCTCCCAGTTAAAAATGCTTCAATCCCAGATATTCCTGACCCTATTTCCAAATTCAACTCCACAGTGTGTAGGCACAGAGTTCAAGAGATGAGCTGACCACAAGGAGAGACTCATCAATGATTCTCTGCAGAATATTTCCAGCCATCTCAGACTTGTAGTGTAAAAATTCTTTATTAAATAAACCATAAAGTAAGGAAATTTCAGTAGGCTTCCATCATTGCGAGCAGTTGTTTGTTGGTGAGGCAGTGAGGGATTTAAAAAGAACTCCGGGTCTTTCAGGGCTTTCTGGCGGGCTTCAATCAAAATGATCTATTAGGCACTTGGCAAAGACCAATAAAAAGAAGTTAGGTTTTAAGTGGAACAGCCATTGTGTGAGTGGCACAGTGTTAGAATGGTTAGTTTCAGGCTTTGGCTCAAGAGGTTTGGGCTGGAAGAGATAAAGTTTCCAGGTATGTTTCTGGTAAGTTTCTTTCTTCATCTGTTAGTAGATAGTTAGTGGGGTGAAAATGGGTTGAGGGACTGTGATATGTTCTTCACGTGAGATATGGGAATGGTGAGAGACCTCCAGTTTCCCTGATAACTGTGTCTGCACAAGGTGCATTACAGCTGCAGCTCCTTACAAGCCATGTTAGGATACTACAGCTGCAGCTGGGTGCTCTTCAGCAGATCCGGGAGAATAAGAAAGTGACAGATAGAAGCCACACCTAAGATGCAAGAGGCAGGTAGCTAAGGAAAGGGAATGGACTAAAAATGTAAAGTACCCCTGTAACTTTAATGACGTATACCAATTTGGATACTGTTAGTGGACACAGCCTATCAGGGGAAAGCCACAGCGACCAGATCACTGGCATTTAGTCTAGCTCTGTGGCTCAGAAGGGGAGGGGGAAGAGGAGTGACAGGGGACTCCATAGTTATAGGAGCGGAGAGGAGATTCTGTGGGCATGAGACACCTGGGTGACATGTTCCCTCCCAGGTGCCAGGGTCAGAAACATCTCTAATCAGGCCCACAGCATTCTAAAGGAGCAGGGTGAACAGCTAGAAGTTGTGATACATATTGGTACCAACAACATACGTAGAATAGAACAGAACCTTATTGTCATTGCTCAAGACAACGAGGTTGTGGCACTACTCTAGTCTGTGAAAATCATATATTTAAAATCCATGCAGTACAGCCTAATTAAAAACAAATCCCATGTGTACATGCAACAAGTGACTTCAGTAGTCCATAACACTCAAAGGCCATTGGCAAGTCAGGGTGTAGCATTATTCAGCTGCACAACAGCCCTTGGAAGAAGCTGTTTTTCAGCCTTACTGTCTTGACTAAGATGTTTCTGTAGCTCCTACCAGACAGCAGGAGATTGAACAGACAGTGTCAGGGACAGGATGGATCTTTAACGATGTTACGAGTGTGCCGTAGGAATCGAGAGTTGTAGTTGGTCTCCAGGTCCAGTAGTTGAGTCCGAATGATGTGCTGAGCCATCCTAATCAGAAATTGGAGTGCTTTGTGATCTGCCTTGCTGCAGCTAGCTGAGAGTACCACACTGTCATTCCATATGTCAGTATGCTTTCTATTGCACATCAATAAAAGTTGGCCTGTGTAATCCAGGTTAATTAAACCCAAATATGTAATGTTAGAAAGCTTCACCTGTGGAGAGGTTAAAACGAGGTTTACTGAATTTAAAAGAAAAAGGAACTTGGGGGGGGTGAAAAAAAGCTATGCAAAGACGAGGTGTGGCTGATGCAGTGTGAGAAAGCGGGAGAAATGCAGCAAACTATTAGAAACTAAAGATATAAAACTATTAAAAGTGGTATTAGTAGTGGTATTACCTCCAGAAGTGTGTGTTTTCTACTCACTGCCTCCTCCTGCTATCTAGAGCTTCTGATGGCCTACTAGCACCTAGTGTACTATGTAATTTGATTTTCTCATAAAGAGTGCGGTGACCAATCACACCAGATAACACAAGTGCTGCACAGGTGTTACACCAGCAATTTTTTGAGGCATATTAGCTCTCCTTAAGGACCTCAGGTGTTATAGTTACTGTTGTGCCTTCCTTACTATTGAGGTTGTGTTGATGGACCAAGAGATCTCCTCGGTGATATTCATCCCCAAAACCTTGAAACTAAAGACCCTTTCCACTACCATACTATGAATAATGGGGCCTGTTCAGGACCTCTTGCCACCCTAAAGTCAATTATTTCTTTTGTCTTCTTGATGTTGTGTGATAGGCTGTGCTTCCTATGTGAAATTGACAGTTTCAGCACCTCCTCTCTATATGTAGATTTGTTATTGTTTGTGATTTGGCCAATCACTGTTGTGTCATCTGAAAATTTAATGATTTAGATTGCAACATGAGTAGGAGTGCAGACATAGAGAGAGAGACGAGGGAAGTGGGCTCAGTACACAGCCCTGTGGGCACCAGTGTTCAGGGCTGGGGGGTGGGGTTGATGTGCACCTGCCTAGTTTCATTGTCTGGGTACAATTAGTGAGGAAGCCCCAGATCCAATTACAGGTTGATGTGCAGAGACCTAGATTGTAGAGCTTGACTGCTTATTCAGTGGCATGGTGTTAAAGGCTGACTGTATGTGGTGGCATCTGTCAGTCTTGCGAAACCATGGATCTGCGCCTGGAAAGTCTTGCTTCAGTCTGTGTTAGAGCAGCGTCTGTTGTGTCTGTAGAGGCCCACACGGGAGTGACAGTCTCGGCTGCAGCAACTGCACTCGAAGGCACTGTCCTCCAGTGTTCTTGGTGCTGTTTTTTTGGCGAGTGCGCTTTTCTTCAGCAGCAAGCCTCAGCTTCTCTTCTCCTTTTTTTTAGACCTCTGCGTAGTTCCAGCCTCCAGTGAGAGCAATCACTTGCAATGTCCTCCCAGCTCTCGACGTTCATGTTCAGTGACCTCATGTCTCTCTTGCAGACAACTTTGAAGCGAAGATGGGGCCACCCTTGTGCTCTCTTGCTGGAGGCCAGTTCCCCGTACAGCAGGTCTTCTGGGATCCTTCCATCTGACATGCGGTGTACGTGGCCCAGCCAGCGGAGACGGCGTTGTTGGAGCAGGGTGAAGAGGCTGGGTATCTGGGCGTGGGCCAGGACCTCATTGTTGGTGACTCGGTCAATCCACTTGATGTCCAGGATGCGTCTCAGGCTGCGAAGGTGGAAGGCGTTGAGACGCCACTCTTGTTTGGAGTAGGGGCTCCGGGTCTCGCTGCCGTAATGCAGTGAGCTGAGGACGCAGGCCCTGTAGACTGCAACCTTGGTGTGCGTCATCAGCTTTCTGTAATCGATGAAAAACATCCTTATGTAGGTGTCTTTGTGCTCCAGGAATTCCAAGACAGTATGAAGAGCGATAGAAATTGCATCTTCAGTTGATCTATTTGACTTGAAGACAAATTGGTGCAGGTCCACGGTAGCCGGGATTATGTCCTTGTGTGGGATATGACCACTCTTTCCAAGCACTTGACAACTATGGGAGTGAATGCCACTGGTCTGTAGTCATTAAGACGTGTTGCTGCTAACGTCTCAGTGACTGGTATGATGGTTGCTGCTTTGAAGCCTGCTGGAACCATAGACTGGGACAGCAAGAGGTTGTAAATACCCTTCAGAACTTCTGCCAAGTTGGCATGGACCATGAGGACTCATCTGGGTGCGTCGTCAGGATCTGCTGCTCTGCATGTGTCGATATTACGGAGTACATGCCTCATCATACGTATGTTCAGTGTCGGCGCAGTGCCACTGACTGATGTGATCTCATCACTGATTCCTTATTGTCCTTATCAAAGCGAGCAAAGAAGTTGTTTAGCTCTTCGGCTAGTTTGGCATCACTATGAGTGGCACAAGAGAGCTTTCCTTTGTAATCTGACATGGATCTGATGCCTTCCCAAACACCTCGGGAATCAGTGGCATTATAGAAATACATCTCAGTCTGTATTTGGTGGTCTTGTTGCCTCTCTTTAGGATTCCATCTGGCCTCACTGTATGCTTTGGCTTCTCCAGATCTGTAAGCAGTGTCATGAGCTTTGAGCAGGTTCCACACCTTGTTCCTCATCCATGGCGGCTGGTTTGGGAATACCCATATGTTTTTGGTGGTGATGACAATGTCTACGCAGATTTTGATGTAGCGCATAATCAATGCCTGAGTCATCCGTAGTCTGACGTACAAACAGACTCCAGTCAGTACTCTCAAAGCAATCTTGAGGACTGGAGATGGCTCTCTCAGGGCATATCGTCACTGTCTTGGAGGCTGGTTTCTCTTTCCTTAGCACTGGTCTATACGCTGGCATCAGATATAAAGACAGATGATTGGACAATCCCAGGTGAAGCATGGGAAGACCCTATGTGTGACTGCGATGTTGCTGTACACCTGGCCCAGTGTGTTATTACCCCTTGTAGGGCAATTCACATTCTGATGGAATTTAGGGAATACTGTTTTAAGAAAGAGGACATCTCCTTAGTGGAGATTCAAAGAAAGGATCCTCCCTTCCTCCACCATCAATGCTGCCCTGAACCACATCTTTTCCAGTTTGCGCAGGTCATCCCTCACCCATCCTCCAGCCATCCCACCAGGCAGAGGGTTCCTCTTGTACTCACCTTCCATCCCACCAGCCTCCACTTCCAGCACATAATTCTCTATAACTTCTGCAATCTCCAACAGGATTCCACAACCAAGCACATCTTTCCATTCCCCCCCCACCCCCACCCCCACCCCCACTTTCTGCTTTCTGCAGGGATCGCTCCCGACACGACTCGCTTGTCCATTTGTCCCTCCCCACTGATCTCCCTCCTGGCATTTACCCTTGCAAGAAAAATAAGTGCTACACTGGCCCGTACATCTCCTTCCTCACTACCTTCGGGGCCCCAAACAGTCTTTCCAGGTGAGGCAACACTTCACCTGAGAGTCTGTTGGGGTCATCTACTCTACCTGGTGCTCCCAGTGTGGCCTCAGTATTGGTGAGACCTGACGTAGATTGGGAGACCGCTTCGCTGAGCACCTACACTCTGTCTGCCAGAAGAAGCAAGATCTCCCATTGGCCTCTAATTTTAATTCCACTTCCCATTCCCATTCCAACATGTCAGCCCATGTCCTCCTTTACTGTTGCGATGAGGCCACACTCAGGTTGGAGGAACAACACTTTATATTTCATCTAGGTAGTCTCCAACCTGATGGCACGAAAATCGATTGCTTGAACTTCCGGTAATGCCCCCCCACTTCTCCTTCACCATTCCGCACCCCCTTTTCCCTCTCTCTCCTTATCTCCTTACTTGCCCAGCGTCTTCATCTGGTGCTCCTCCTTCTTTTCTTTCTTCCATGGCCTTCTGCCCTCTCCTATTAGATTCCCCCTTCCCCAGCCTTGTATCTCCTTCACCAGTCAAATTCCCAACTCTACTTCACCCCTCCCCTCCTCCCAGTTTCACCAATCAGCTTGTGTTTCTTCCTCTCCTCCCCACAATATTCTTACTCTGACTCCTCATCTTTTTTTCTCCGGTCCTGATGAAAGGTTTCGGCCCAAAACGTCCGCTGTACTTTTTCATAGATGCTGCCTGGCCTTCTGTGTTCCTCCAGTGTTATGTGTGTGTTGCTTGGATTTCCAGCATCTGCAGATTTTCTCTTGTTTGTAACTAGAATATAAGTGTTGTTCCTTTTCATGCCTTGTGGTGCACTGGGCAGCATTATTTCTGTCTCCTTATTGCTGTCTTTTTTTTGGAGGCCAAGTTGCTAGCTTGATGTTCAACCCAGCATGGACAGAAAGCATGCAAGGAGCCAGCCGGATTCAAACTCAGAACCATTCACCTCGAAGTTCAGAGCTGATGCCATTACACCACCAACCAACAGAGAATATAAATAGAAAGCTAAAAAGCATGACCTCAAGGGTAGAAATCTCTGGGTTGCTCCATATTCCACATGCCAGTGAGGGGAAGGATAGGATGATTTGGCTGATGAATCTGTGGCTGAGTAATTGGTGTAGGGGGCAGTGTTTCAGATTTCTAGATCATTGGGATCTCTTTTGGGAAAGGTATGGCCTCTCTTATATATTAAAAAAAGGACAGGTTACGTCTGAACATGCGGAGCACCAACATCCTTACAGGCAGGTTTGCTGGAGCTGTTTGGGAGGGTTTAATCTAATTTGGTAGGGGGATGGGAACTGGAGTGATAGGGAAGAGGATGGGGCAGTTGGTATACAAGTAGATGCAGTGTGTATTGAGACTGTGAGGAATGACAACTGATGATAGGGCAAAATTGCAATCAGTGGGATAGATGATTTAAGCTAACTAGTAGGTTAAACAGTTCACACGAGGAATTCTGCAGATGCTGGAAATTCAAGCAACACACATCAAAGTTGCTGGTGAACGCAGCAGGCCAGGCAGCATCTCTAGGAAGAGGTACAGTCGGCGTTTCGGGCTGAGACCCTTCATCAGGACTAACTGAAGGAAGGGCTAGTAAGAGATTTGAAAGTCAATCTATCTCTTCCTTCAGTTAGTCCTGACGAAGGGTCTCGGCCCGAAACATCGACTGTACCTCTTCCTAGAGATGCTGCCTGACCTGCTGCGTTCACCAGCAACTTTGATATGTGTTGCATAGGTTAAACAGTTCAACAGTTTGGAAAAATAAGGATAAAGTAAAAAGGAAGGTGAGTGCAAGTGAGGTTATGAAAGTCTTCAGAATAAATAAGAAGATAATGTTTAGAAAGGGATGAGAATTTAAATTACAGTAACATGGGGAAAGATCAAAAATGGTGATGAATACAGGACAAGGTGTTATATTTGAATGCATGCAGTTTATAGAATAAGGTAGATCCCGTATCATGGGTTGGGATTGCCAGGTATCATGTTGTGGGCATCAACAAATCGTGGCTGAAAGAAGATCGTAGTTTGCAGCTTAACATTCAAGGATACGCATTGTATCAAAAGGACAGGCAGGTCGACAGAGGTGTGGGGTGGCTTTGTTGATTTAGAAAAAAGAAATCAAATCCTTAGAAGGAAGTGACTTAAGTTCAGAAGATGTTGAAAGCTTATGGGCAGAAGTTAAGAAACTACAAGGGTAAAAAGACTCTACTAGAAATTATATACAGTCTTCATAGCAAAGCCAGGATGCGGGGTACAAATTACAAGGGGAGATAGAAAAGGCATGTAACAATAGTCATGAAGGATTTCAACATGCAGGTAGATTGGGAAAAGCAGGTTGGTGCTGGATCCCAGAGAAGGAATTTATAGAATACCTACAAGATTACTTTTTAGAGCAGCTTGTGATTGAGCCCACAAGGGAAAAAGCAATTCTGGATTGGGTGTGGTATAATGAACCAAATTTGATTAGGGAGCTTAAGGCAAAGGAACCTTTATGAGACAATGATCATAATACCATAGAAACCATAACCATAGAAACTACAGCACAGAAACAGGCCCTTTGGCCCTTCTTGGCTGTGCCGAATCATTTTCTGCCTAGTCCCACTGACCTGCACACGGACCATATCCCTCCATACACCTCCCATCCATGTATCTGTCCAATTTATTCTTAAATGTTAAAAAAGAACCCGCATTTACCACCTCGTCTGGCAGCTCATTCCATACTCCCACCACTCTCTGTGTGAAGAAGCCCCCACTAATGTTCCCTTTAAACTTTTCCCCCTTCACCCTTAACCCATGTCCTCTATTTTTTTTCTCCCCTTGCCTCAGTGGAAAAAGCCTGCTTGCATTCACTCTATCTATACCCATCATAATTTTATATACCTCTATCAAATCTCCCCTCATTCTTCTACGCTCCAGGGAATAAAGTCCTAACCTATTCAACCTTTCTCTGTAACTGAGTTTCTCAAGTCCCGGTAACATCCTTGTAAACCTTCTCTGCACTCTTTCAACCTTATTTATATCCTTCCTGTAATTTGGTGACCAAAACTGAACACAATACTCCAGATTCGGCCTCACCAATGCCTTATACAACCTCATCATAACATTCCAGCTCTTATACTCAATACTTCAATTAATAAAGGCCAATGTACCAAAAGCTCTCTTTACGACCCTATCTACCTGTGACGCCACTTTTAGGGAATTTTGTATCTGTATTCCCAGATCCCTCTGTTCCACTGCACTCCTCAGTGCCTTACCATTAACCCTGTATGTTCTACGTTGGTTTGTCCTTCCAACGTGCAATACCTCACACTTGTCTGTATTAAACTCCATCTGCCATTTTTCAGCCCATTTTTCCAGCTGGTCCAAGTCCCGCTGCAGGCTCTGAAAACCTTCCTCACTGTCTACTACACCTCCAATCTTTGTATCATCAGCAAACTTGCTGATCCAATTTACCACATTATCATCCAGATCATTGATATAGATGACAAATAACAATGGACCCAGCACTGATCCCTGTGGCACACCACTAGTCACAGGCCTCCACTCAGAGAAGCAATTCTCTACCACCACTCTCTGGCTTCTTCCATCAAGCCAATGTCTAATCCAATTTACCACCTCTCCATGTATACCTAGTGACTGAATTTTCCTAACTAACCTCCCATGCGGGACCTTGTCAAAGGCCTTACTGAAGTTCATGTAGACAATATCCACTGCCTTCCCTTCATCCACTTTCCTGGTAACCTCCTCGAAAAACTCCAATAGATTGGTCAAACATGACCTACCACGCACAAAGCCATGTTGACTCTCCCTAATAAGCCCCTGTCTATCCAAATGCTTGTAGATCCTGTCTCTTAGTACTCCCTCCAATAACTTACCTACTACCGACGTTAAATTTACTGGCCTATAATTTCCCGGATTACTTTTCGATCCTTTTTTAAACAACGGAACAACATGAGCCACTCTCCAATCCTCCGGCACTTCACCAGTAGACAGCAACATTTTAAATATTTCTGCCAGAATTCACACTGCAGTTTTGAGAGGGAGAAGCTAAAATCAGAAGTATCAGTGTTACACTGCAGTAAAAGGAACTACAGAGGCATGAGAGAGGAGCTGGCCGAAATTGATTGCAAAGGAATGACAGAGATAGCGGTGATAATGATGGAACAGCAATGACTGGAATTTCAGCGAACAATTCATGGGACATAGGTTGGATACATCCCAAAGATGTATTCTAAAGGGACGATGAGGCAATCGTGGCAGACAGGGGAAGTCAAATACAGCATAAAAGCAAAAGAGCATAATATAGCAAAAAATGGTGAGAAGCTAGAGAATTGGGAAGCTTTTAAAAACCAAGAGAAGGCAACTGAACAATGAAGAAGCAAGCAAAGGTGAGGTTGATCTAAGGTTGAGGCAGATGATGGAGTTGGAGCAAGGTCAAGGCACGTTCAAGGAGAAGTTCGAGTCAGAGTCGGAGATGCAGTGGGAGTAGGCAGAGTGAAGAAAAGTTGAAGTGGAGTTGTTTGGAGCCTGTCCACCTAAACTGGGAAAGAGGTTTGATCCATCTAAGCACCGGGCTGCCTTGGAAAGGTTGAATATGGGCTGAAAACAGCCCAGAGTGTATTGCTGCAGTGGGGATGGAGTCTGAGTGCAGAAGATGAACCAGTGCTTGGCTAATTTAAACATTGGGCCAAATGGACTGAAAAGGCAGTTTGGTGAAACCAGAGATGAGGGTTGAGCTGGTTCTGCTTCACAAAATTTTACACTGAACACCTTGGCGTTCACGCTGAGGCTGTGGTTGGCTGCTCTGGTCTTAGTGTCTCTGAGCTGCATGGCGATTTGATTCTGTGTGATGGACTGAGGACAGTGAGAATAGGAATAGAATGAGGTGGCAGGTAAATGTGTGGCTGAAGAATTGGAGCGGGGAACAGGCATTCAGATTTTTGGATAATTGGGACTTCTTCTGGGGCAAGTGTGACCTGTACAAAAGAGAAGGGTTGGACTTGAATCTGAAGGGGACCAATATTCTTGTGGGCAGGGTTACTAGAGCTGTTGGGAGTGGTTTAAACTAATATGGCAGGGGGATGGGAACCAGTAATGTAGAGCTGAGGATGAGCCAGCAGGTTTACAAGTAGATGATGGGTGTAATATGAAGGTAAGGAAGGACAAGCCAATGATTGGATACAAATGCAGACAGAGCAAAGAGTTAAATTGTACCACAGAGTCAAAATTCAAAAGGCTGAAGAATACAAGACTGGAGGAGCTGTATTTAAGTGCACATAGCATTCAGAATAAGGTGGATGAACTCATGACACAATTAGAGATTGGTTGGTATGATGTGTGGACATCACTGAGTTATGGCTGAAAGAAGATAAGCTTAACATCAAAGGATATATTTTTTATCGAAAGGACAGGCAGTCATGTGGCTCTGTTGGTAAGAGATGGAGTTACATCTTTAGAGAGAGATGACATAGGGCCAGAGGATGTTGAATCTTTGTGGGTGGAGTAAAGAAACTGCTAGGGTAAAAAAAACATTATGGGAATTACATATCATCATCATCATCATCATCAGTTGCCATGCCCAGTTTGAGCTTTGACTGCCATGGCCCACACACTCCTGTTTCGGGTCAAGTGGATCAATTCATTGGTATTCATTTCCAGTTCTCTGACTGCTGTCTCCATCATTTGTCTTTGTCTTCCTCTTGCTTTCTTCCCTTCAATCTTTCCCATAATTACTGTGCATTCTAACTCCTCTTTCCTAATCACACGTCCAATGAAGTTACATTGCCTTTTCATGATCTCATACATTATTTCTCTTTTTGTGTTTGCTCTGTTCATGACATCCTCATTAGATATTTATTTCGTCCATGATATTCTTTGTATCCTCCTCAAAAACCACGTCTCTGCTGCTACAATTCGTTTCCTCATGTTACTAGATATTGTCCAACATTCTGAGCCATATAACATAATTGGATAAACATAACATTTCAGTACTCTGAGGTGGGGTGTCATGCCTAGTTTAGTGTTGGTCAGTATACTCTTCATTCTTGTAAACCTAAGAAACCTTCATTCTAAGAAATCTGGAGCAATAGAATGTGAATTACGTAGGACAATAATTACATAGAATCATAGAAAGGCCTCCAAATAGCAGCCAAGATGTGGGTTTGAGATTGCAAATGGTGCTGGAAAGGGTATGTAATAAGGAATGTCACAATTGTAATAGGGAACTTCAATATGCAAAGGGATTGAGAAAATCAGGTTGATGTCCCAACCTATTCTGGCTGCTCTCAGCTTGGGGTTTATGGGCTCAGTTTTGTTCCGAATGCTGATACTTGCTTTACTATTTGCATGATTTGGTTTTCTTTCTCTCTCTCTGCACATTGTGTGTTGATTTTTTTAAATTGGGTTCTTTTGGGGTTTCTTATTTTGTAGCTGCTTACAAGCAAACAAATCTCATGGCATAACTTATACACGGTTGGCATTCATTGTCTCGAAGGATGATCATCATCACAGGTCTGGGTGGAAAGAATGGAGATCTTGAAATGCCCAGACGTCAAGATCCTCCTCTCGGCCTCACCAGTATAGTCCAAAGGAAAGCTAATGAAGCAATAGGTTTGGCACCAGATTAATTGCTGGAGCTGCTGGAAGAATGTTCAATGACATCCAGCCACCTTAGGGGTCCCAATCCAGAATTTCTGTCTGGGTTTACTCCTGTAGCCTTTGTCTCTCCCAAGGCTGACCACAAGGTGGTGAGCTATTTACCCATAGCTGAGGATCTGGTTCACAAGCACCAGGGCGTATCCACACACCGGTGGGCTTGTGTACTAATGTGTGCAGGGGACAAAACCTCCTCCCTGTCCTCTGTAGATCTGTTTGAGTCTGAAAGGATTTTAGTTTCTGCACATCGCCAGAGAGGGGGCACTACATGAGGTTTTCTGTTGGAGAGGCTTACACGTTTGGCTCTACTTTTCATGAGACTGCTTAGCCTGCGGTGGAAGCTGATAGAGGGACAAGCACCACCCTCTAAACTACTGCACTAGATGCTGCACATTTTAACACCATGTTTATACATACTTTGATAATAAATGTACTTTGTTTTTGAAGTTCAAACTTCAATAAGGACAGAAAAGGTGAAATATGAAGGTAGGCTGGTGAATAATGGTAGTGTAGTAGTTAGCACAACACTATTACAGCTTGGAGATTCAGAGTAGGCAAGATGGTACAGGTGGCATTCTGAGGACTACATACAATAAAATATACCTGTTTGGAATTACTCTCACTGCAAACTGCAGCATGTAATTTCCCTCTAAGCAATGTACTTTTAAATCAACTTAATGATCTACAGATTTCACGATTATCTGAAGGAGCAAAGATACATGGCACCTATAAGCGGACATTAGTTCATCACCATAGCCAGAAGCAGAGCAGGAGGGTGGGACTTCAAGTCAGGTTGAACTGCAGAGGGATGAAACCCCCACTACCCAGCATCTTGTTAGCAAATATGCAGTGGCTGGAGAACAAACTTGAAGACCTGAGGGCAAGATTGCTGTATCAGAGGGAAATGAGGGATTGTTATGTTCTATATCTCAGCAAGACATGGCTATCTCCCAGCACATCAGCTATAGTGAACAGACTAGAAGGCTTTTCAGTTCATAGAATGGATCAAAGTGCTCATTCGGAAAAGGCAAAAAGGGAAGGTGTGTATTTCATGATAAACTCTTGGTGATACTTCAATGTGGCAATTTTGTCGATTGCTTGAGATACTGCATGATACCATCTCCAAACAAGAAATAGTCCATCCAGATGCACTTAAAATCATATTTGGGGACTTCAACCAGTCTTTTTATTTATTTATTTATTGTGATATAGCACAGAATAGGCCCTTCCTGCCCTTTGAGCTGCACCGCTGAACCATCCCCCAATTTAATCCTTCCTAATGACGGGACAATTTATAATGACCAATTAACCTACTAACCAGTATGCCTTTGGACTGTGGGAAGAAACCAGAGCATCCAGAAAAAAGCCCACACACACGGGGAGAATGTATAAGTTCTTTACGGGCAGTGACAGGAATTGAACCTGGTTCACTGGTACTGCAAAGCATTGTGCTAATCACTACGCCGGCTCGTTTAAAGAAAATCCTGCCCGATTATCATCAGCATATAACTAGTAGCACCAGAGGTCCCAACACAGTAGACCACAGTCATACTAAGATAAGGACTGCCTACTGTTCCATGCCCAGGCGGCATTTCAGTAAGTCGGATTACTTGCCTGTCCTTCTCCGACATGCATACAGGCAGAAGCTAAAGAGCAAAGCTCCAGAGATTAGGACAACAAAGAGGAACAACTCCAGGATCCTACAAACAAGGGCTGATGGCGGTCTCCTCAACCTTGCAAGACTGAGAGCAAAAACAAAAGTCAGGGACATTGTCACGCATGAGCTACAGTTTGCTGATGACTGTGCACTGGTCGAAGACTTACAGGAGATCACCAGTCGCTTTGCCAGTGCAGCCAAAAACTTTGGACTGGCAATCAGCCTGAAAAAGATGGAAGTTTTTTACCAACTGTCTCCTGGTTCAAGCTATGAAGAACCAACTGTCCTCATTGATGACACTCGTCTCAATGCTGTCAACAAGTTTTGCTACCTGGGCAGCATAATAACATCCTCAGCTTCTCTGGATGCAGAGACTGAGTCAAGAACCAGAAAAGCCTGCTTTGCCTTTGATCAGCTGAAAGATCGAGTTTGGTCACAGAACATCAGGTTGGCCACCAAGTGCAAGGTATACAGGGCCGTTGTCATATCAACCTTGATATACAGATGTGAGACCTGGTGCGCATATCAGAGACACTTACGCCAGCTTGACCATCTGCAGCAGCATCACCTACGTTCTCTGATGAAGATCACCTGGTGAGACAAGGTCTCCAATACCGAGGTTCTCTCTCGAGCCAGAATGCCAGCAGTTTCAACCTTGGTGATGTCAGCCCAACTGCACCGGGCAGGACATGCTGTCAGAATGCCTGACAGAAGACTGCCCAAGGACATATTTTACGGTCAGCTGTCCAGTGGTACCTGAAAATGAGGAGGCCGACGACTATGGTATAAGGATGTTCTGCACAGGAGCCTCAAGAAAGCTGACATTGCCCCATCAACATGGCTCAAGATCGCTCACAGTGGAGGGACGCCATCAGAAAAGGTGTGGACGCTGCTGAGAACAAGCTCAACGAGGCAACAGAGGAAAGGCACAGGAAGCGCCACAACAGAGCTTCTGCCCCTGCTACCCCTCCAGGCCTCACCTGCCAACTATGTGGCAAGCAATGCCTGTCAAGGATCGGCCTGTACAGTCACTCCAGGACGCACATACCTAACCCCACTAACTGACTGAGAACCATCATCATTCTATGGGATAGACAGAGACACTGAGACTGAGACAAGGAATACCTACTGTTCCATGCCCAGGCGGCATTTCAGTAAGTCGGATCACTTGCCTGTCCTTCTCCGGCATGCATACAGGCAGAAGCTAAAGAGCAAAGCTCCAGAGATTAGGAAAACAAAGAGGTGATTGTGGAAGACAGAGGAGTGACTACAGGATTGTTTCTAGTCAGTGGACTGGGCCAAGTTCAAGGACTCATCTGTGGATCTGAATGAATAAACCATGGTTGTCGCGGACTTTATTAAAACAAATGTAGACACGATGTAAACAGGTGTAGACAAAATCATTCAGAGTCTTCCCCGATCAGAACCCCTGGATAAACCATGAGTTTCGTAATTTGCTGAGAACCAGATCAAAAGTATTCAAGTCTTGTGACCGAGAAAGTAACAACAGGTCCATCTACGATTTCCAGAAAACTATCTCATGGGCGAAGTGGCTTTTCCAGATTGAACTTGAACCGATGGAGTATACCTGACAGTTGTATTAGGGCTTGAGCACTATCACCTCTTATAAAGTTAAATCTAGCGATGCAGGCAACAACAGGGCTTCACATCCAGATGAGCTCAGTTCCTTTAATGCTTGTGTAACTCTCGGTTTGGCTAGTGGCTTAATATAGGGGGTGATAGCCCCCGGCTTGCCCAAACTTAAGAAAACTCGTCTGGGTGGATGCTGCGCGATGTGTCCCCTGTTACAAATCAGTACTATGAAATAACAAACAGTACACAATATGCGATTAAATGATTGAACTTTATAACTCTTCATTTGATTATATGGTTAATAAAGAAAACAAAAAAAAGAGAAGGGCCCCTTCACATGAAACAGTCTAATGCGCAATGCTGGAGCTCACTGATAAGGCTGTTCGTCCACCATCGACCTCCTCCGATCGTCACTGACCTTTGGACCCTCGTTCCGAGTCCACTCCGTCCAGCGGTCTGCCAACTCTCCGCATTCGCATCTTCCCTCCTCATCTCTCCCCAGCAAAAGACCACGAATTCCCGGCTCCCAGGATACACAAGAAAGAACAACATCCCACTCATTGGCTAACATGCCTCGTTATCTCTATTCATAACCCAGACATTGCGGCTACAGAGAAACCATTACCTCAACAGTGGAACATTACAGAGAAGCCATTACATTAGCAGTGAAACCTCACAGCGCGTTACACCTGCTTTTGACATCAGAACATGGAGGAACCATACGAATTCCCATAGCCCCCTGTGATCCTGTGTTTTCCATCTATGAGGGTGAATTGTCAGCAGCCTTCTGGAGGGTGAGCCCATGACAAATATTCGACCCAGATGGGGTTCCTGGCCAAGTACTAAAGGACTGTGTTGATCTACTGGATGGAGTGTTCACTGAGATCTTTAACCTCTCGCTTCAGTAGCCTGAGGTACCCACCTGCTCCAAGCAGGCATCAATTATACCGATGCCTAAGAAGAACGTGGTAACCTACCTCAATCCTCAATGATTGTCATCCAGTAGCACTTCCATCCACAGTGATAAAGTGTTTTGAGAAGGTGGTGATGAAACATATCAACTCCTGCCTGAGAAACAACTTGGATCCTCACCAATTTGCCTACTGGAGCAACAGGTCCACAGCAGGTGCCTTCTCATTGGCACTTCACTCAGAGGTGCATAGTTCAAGATGTTCGTTATTGACTACAGCTCAGCATTCAATAACATCACCCCCTCAAAACCAATCAATAAGCTTCAAGACCTTGGCCTCAGTGCCTCCCTGTGCAATTGGATCCTCGGTTTCCTCATTTGCAGACCTCAGTCAGTTCAGGTTGTCAACGACATCTTCTCCATCGTCTCCATCAGTGCAGGCACACCACAAGGCTGTGTGCTTAACCCCTTGCTCTACTTGCTTTACACTTACCACTGTGTAGCTTAGTACATCTTCAAAGCCATATTCAAGTTTGCTGATGCTACCGCTGTCGTAAGCCAAATCAAAGGTGGTGACAAATCAGCATACAGGAGGAAGTTTGAAAATCTGGCTGGATGTTGCCATAACAACAGCTTCTTACCCGACGTCAGCAAGGCCAAGGAACTGATTATCGACTTCAGTAGGAGGAAACCAGAGGTCTACTAGCCAGTCCTCATTGGAGGATCAGAGGTGAAGGACAATAACTTTAAATTCCTTGGCGTTATTATTTCGGAGGAACTGTCCTGGGCCCAGCATGTAAGTGCTATTACGAAAAATGCACAGCAGTATCTCTGCTTCCCTAGGAGTTAGTGAAGATTTGGCATGACATCTAAAACCTTGACAAACTTCTATAGATGTGTGGAGGAGAGTATATTGACTGGCTGCATCACAGCCTGGTATGGAAACACCGATGCCTTTGAATGGAAAATCCTACAGAAAGTAGTGGATACGGCCCAGTCCATCACGGGTAAAGCCCTGCCCACCAATGAGCACACCTACGTGAAACGCTGTCACAGGAAAGCAGCATCAATCATTAGGGTCCTCATCACCCAGAACATGCTCTCCTCTCACTGTTGCCATCAGGAAGAAGATACAGGAGCCTCAGGACTCTCAGCACCAGGTTCAGGAATAGTATTACCAATTGCCCATCAGTTTCCTGAACAAAAGGGGATAACGTCACCTGTCCTATCATTGAAATATTTTCACAGTCTAAAGACTCTTCATCTTGTGGTTTTGCTTATGTATTTATTTTTGTATCTGCACTGTTTGTGCCTTTTGCACACTGTCCAAGTTGGTGCGGTCTTACATTTATGGATTTTTTGAGTATGCCCACAAGAAAATGAATCTCAGGGTTGTATATATGTACTTTTAAAATAAATTTACTTTAAACTTAAAACTTTGAACTTAGCTTGTTCCATATACCCACATCCTATGTGTTGAAAACTTCAGATCACCTTGAAACTTTCCTCTCTAACCTCAAACCGACTGTATGTCCTCTAGTTTTGGATTACCCTATCCTGGGGAAAACACTAATGATCTAATCTATAACCCTCATGATTTTGTTAGGTCTCCCTTCAGACTTCCACACTCTGAGGAAAGAAGTCCCAGGCTCTGCTAATAACCCAAGATCTCTGGACCTGGTAGCAACACTGTGAATCTCTTTGCATCCTCTCCAGTTTAATCAGATTCAGGTTTATTATCACTGATAAATTTCTTGCTTTGCAGCAGCAATACAGTGCAATAGATACAGAGAATACTATAAAATATCTAAATAGTATAAAAAGAGAGCAAACTAGTGAGACAGTGTTTATTGGCTCATGGACTTTTCATAGATCTGCTAGCATAGGGGAAGAATGTGTTCCTAAAACACTGAGTGTGGGTGTTCAGGCTTCTGTACCTCCTCCTTGGTGGTAGTCATGAGAAAAGGCGTGTCTGGGTGGTAAGAGTCCTTAATGATGCATGCCGTCTTCCTAAGACACAGACTTTTAAAGATGTCCTCAGTTGTAGGGAGGCTACTGCCCATAATGGAGTTGGAGCTTTTTCCATCCCTGCACATTGGTAGCTTCATTCCAAATGGTGATGCAACCAGTCAAATTGCTCTCCAGGCTCTCCATCTGCAGAAGTTTGCTCGAGTTTTCGGTTTCTTGCCGAATCTCCTCAAAATCCTAATGAAATATAGCCACTGGTTGAATTGAATTACATTTTTTTGGAATTGCATCAATATGTTGGGCCCAAGGTAGATCTTCTGAGATGTCGACACCCAGGAATTTAAAGATTCCCACCCTTTCCACTGCTTACCCTTCAGTGAGGACTGCTGTGTGGTGACATTGAAATGTACACAGTTCTCCAAATGTGGCCTTAACATATTGTACAGCTGACTCAACCTCAAACTTCGTCTACAGGCTGATCCACCACAAACCAGAAATCACTGCACTGTAATAATGTGGAAATCGGGGACATTTGTGCTCTCCCTCAGTCACATGCTCAGTAGTGAGCATAGCCCAACCTTAGCAGAACCATCTTTCACCACACATCTGAGCACATGAAGGAGATAGAGAGCCTAGTGGCATATTGTCAAGGCAACAATCTCTCCCCCAGTATCAGCAAAAGGAAGGAGCTCATAAGGCAGGGTGGTGTGCAACCCCTGTCAGTATCAATGGCGCTGAGGTGGAGATTTGATATTGGCTTTGACTTTGAGTTTGGAGTTCCTTTCTGGCACTGCCTGAAAGGAGTCTGTATGTTCTCCTCATGACTGCAAAGGTGGTAGTAATGGGGGACAAAGAAATGGTGGACGAACTTAATAAGTATTTTGCATTGGTCTTCACTGTGGAAAACACCAGTAGTCTGCCTGAATTTCAAGAGAAGTGAGTGTAGTTGCTATTACTAAGGAGGAGGTGCTTCAGAAGATGAAAAGTCTGAAGTTAAATCAGTTAGCTGGACCAGATGGAATATAGCCTTGGGTTATGAAAGAGGCAGCTGAAGTGACAGTGCAAGTGTTCTTCAAGAATAACTAGATTCTCAAAGGGTTCCAGAGAACTGGAAAATTGTAAATGTCATTCTATGTTTTAAGAGAAAAAGACAGAAAGTTATAGGCCAGTTAACCTGACCTCAGTAGTTGGCAAGATGTTGGAGTCCATTATTCAGAATGTGGTTTCAGAGTAATTGGAGGCACATTTAATCATATAACCGTACAACAATTACAGCATGGAAACAGGCTATCTCGGCCCTTCTAGTCGGTGCTGAACGCTACTCTCACCTTGTCCCACCGACCTGCACTCAGCCCATAACCCTCCATTCTTTTCCTGTCCATAAAGCTATCCAATTTAACTTTAAATGACAAAATCGAACCTGCCTCTACCACTTCTGCTGGAAGCTCGTTCCACACAGCTATCACTCTCTGAGTAAAGAACTTCCCCCTCATGTTACCCCTAAACTTTTACCCTTTAACTCCCAACTCATGTCCTCTTGTTTGAATCTCCCTCACTCTCAATAGAAAAAGCCTATCCATGTCAACTCTATCAATCCCCTTCATAATTTTAAATACCTCTATCAAGTCCCCCCTCAACCTTCTATGCACCAAAGAATAAAGACCCAACTTGTTCAACCTTTCTCTGTAACTTAGGTGCTGAAACCCAGGTAACATTCTAGTAAATCTTCTCTGCACTCTCTCTAATTTGTTGACATCCTTCCTATAATTCGGTGACCAGAACTGTACACAATACTCCCAATTTGGCCTTACCAATGCCTTGTACAATTTCAACATTGCATCCCAACTCCTATACTCAATGCTCTGATTTATAAAGGCCAGCATTTCAAAAGCTTTCTTTACCACCCTATCCACATGAGATTCCACCTTCTGGGAACTATGCACCATTATTCCTAGATCCCTCTGTTCTACTGCATTCTTCAATACCCTACCATTTACCATGTATGTCCTATTTTGATTAGTCCTACCAAAATGTAGCATCTCACATTTATCAGCATTAAACTCCATCTGCCATCTTTCAGCCCACTCTTCTAACTGGCCTAAATCTCTCTGCAAGCGTTGAAAACCTACTTCATTATCCACAACTCCACCTATCTTAGTATCATCTGCATACTTACTAATCTAATTTATCACCCCATCATCCAGACCATTAATATATATGACAAACAACATTGGACCCAGTACAGATCTCTGAGGCACACCGCTACACACCGTCCTCCAATCTGACAAACAGTTAACCACCACTACTCTCTGGCGTCTCCCATCCAGCCACTGCTGAATCCGTTTTACTACTTCAATATTAATGCCTAACAATTGAACCTTCCTAACTAACCTTCTGTGTGGAACCTTGTCAAAGGCCTTGTTGAAGTCCATATAGACAACATCCACACATGATCAAATAGGCTGAAGTCAGCATGGTTTCCTTAAGGGGAGATCTTGCCTGACAGATCTGATGGAGTTATTTGAGGAAATAACAAGCAGGATAGACAAAGGACAGTTAGTGGATGTTATTCACTTGGATTTTCAGAAGGCTTTTGACAAGTTGCCCCACACATGAGACTGCTAAACAAGAGGCCAGGAAAGATAATAGCATGGATAGAAGATTAGCTGTTTGGCAGGAGGCGAAGAGTAGGAATAAAGGGAGCCTTTTCTGGGTGGCTGCTGGTGACTAGTGGAATTCTGCAGGAGCTGGTGTTGGGACTGTTTTTTTCATGCTATATGTCAACGTATTGGATGATGAAATTAAAGGCTTTGTGGCCAAGTACACGAATGTTACAAAGATAGGTGGAGGGCCCGTACTGTTGCAGAAGCAGAGAGTTTGCAGAAGGATTTAGACAGAGTAGGAGAATGGATAAATAAATGGCAGATGGCATAGTGTAGGGAAATGTATGCTCAGACAGTGCATTTTGGTAAAAGGAATAAAGGCACAGACTATTTTCTAAATGGGGAGAAAATTCAGAAATTAGGGGTGCAAAGGGACTTGCGACTCCTTGTGCAGAATTCCCTGAAGGCTAATATGGCGGTTGAGTTGTTGGTGAGGAAGACAAATGCAACATTACCATTCATTTCAAGAGGACTAGAATATAAAAGCAAGGATGTAATACTGAGGCTTTATAAGGCACTGGTCAGACTGCACTTGAGTATTGTGAGCAGTTTTGGGACCCTTATCGAAGAAAAGATTTGCTAGTGTTGCAGACTGTCCTGAGCATATTCATGAGAATGATCCCAGGAATGAAAAGGTTAAGATATGAGGACTGTTTGATGACTCTGGGCCTGTACTCATTGGAGTTAAGAAGAATAAAGTGGGGGGGGGGAGGAATCTTGTTGAATTCTATTGAACATTGAAAGGCCTAGATTGATTGAACGTGGAAAGGTTGTTTTATACAGTGGGGTAGTGTTGGACTGGGGGGGGGGGTACAACCTCAGATTACAAGGACATCCCTTTAGAAAAGTGATGAGGAGGAACTTCTTTAGCCAGAGTACTGAACCTGTGGAATTCACTGCCACAGATGACTGTGAATGCCAAGTCATTGGGTATACGTAAAGTAGAGGTTGATAGGTTCTTGATTAGCAAGTGTGTTAAAGGTTACTGGGTGAAGGAATGAAAATGCACTTGAGAGGAATAATAAATCAGCCATGATGGAATGACAAAGAAGATTTGATGGGTCAAGTGCCCTAATTCTGCTCCTACGTCTTATGGTCTTATAGAAACCCGAGCCAATGGAGATGATAGCACTATGTTGATATATTACTCTGCAGCATAATGCTGGATAAAAGGAAGTCATTCAGCCCATCAGTCCTGTGCTAACACTTTGAGAGAGCTGCTCCGTTCCCCAAAATTGATTGATGGCATCCATCTGTCTCGAAGGACAATGGTTGTTAGTGGCATTGGAGTGGGTGGGTAGGTTTCCTGGAGCTGTTGGGAGGGGGATGGGAACCAGTATGATAGAGCTGAGGATGAGCCGGCAGGTTTACAAGTAGATGATGGGTGTAACATGAATGTAAGGAAGGACAAGCCAATAACTGGGTACAAATGCAGACTGAGCAAAGATTTAAATGGTACCACAGGAAAAATTCAAAAGGGTAAAGAATGCAAGACTGAAAGTGCTGTTTTTAAATACACCTAGCATTTGGAATAAGGTGTACGAACTTGTGGCGCAACTAGAGATTGGTTGTGGGCATCACTGAGAAGTGGCTGAAGGAAGGCCGTAGTTGGGAGCTTAACATCAAAGGATGTATTGAAAGAACAGGCAGGAAGGCACAGGCAATGGAGTGGCTCAGTTGATAAGAGATGGAATTGTATCTTTAGAAAGAGATGACATGGGGTCAGAGAATGTTGAATCTTTGTGGGTGGAGTTAAGAAACTGCAAGGGTAAAAAAAAAACATTATGGGAACCATATGTAGGCCTCCAAATAGTAGCTATGATGTGGGGTTTGAGAATGCAAAGGGATCTGAAAAAGGCATGTAATAAGGGTAATGTCACAATGTCACATGGTGGACTTCAAGATACAAGGGGATTGGGAAAATCAGGTTGGTGTCAGATCACAAGACATGAAATTTGTGCAATGGCTTTTTAGAGCAGCTTGTGCTTGAGCCTACTTGGGGAAAGGCTATCTTAGATTGGGTGTTGTGTACTAAACCAGATCTTGTGAGGGGGGCCTAATGTAAAGGAACCCTTAGGAGGCAATGATCATAATATAAAAGTTGCTGGTGAGTGCAAAATGTAAGTCACATGTATCAATACTGCAATGGAATAAAGGAAATTACAGAGGCATGAGAAAGGAGCTTGCCCAGGTGGATTGGAAGGCGATTCTGGTGGGGATGATGGTAGACCAGAGATGGCTGAAGTTTCTGGAAATAGTTCACAAGGCGCAGGATAGGTATGTCCCACAGAAGGAGTAGTTCTCAAATGGCAGGGTAGGCAATTGTGGCTGACAAGGGAAGTTAAGGACTGCATAAAAGCCAAAGAAAGGGTATATAATGTAACAAAAGTGAGTGGGATGTTGGATGATTGGGAAGCTTTTAAAATCCAACAAAAGGCAACTAAAAAGCTTTAAGAAGAGAAAAAGATAAAATATGAGGGCAAACTAGCTGATAATATAAAGCAGGATATGAAAAGATTTTTCAGTTATATACATAAAGAGTAAAAGAGAGTGAGAGTTGAACCACTGGAAAATGATGCTGGTGAGATAGTTATGGGGGACAAAGAAATAGTAGGTGAACTCAATGAGTACCTAGCATCAGTCTTCACTGTGGAAGACACTAGCAGTGTGCCAGAAATCTATGAGTGTCAGGCAGCAGGAATGAGTGCCATTGCAATTACAAAGGAAAAAGAGCTAGGCTATCTGCAAGGTCTTAAGGTGGATAACTCTCCTGGACCAGACAGGCTACACTCCAGAGTCCTGAGAGAGGTTACTGCAGAGATAACGGATTCATTAGTCATGATCTTTCAGGAATAGCTTGATTCTGGCATGGTCCCAGAGGACTGGAAGATTGCAAATATACACTCCACTCTTTAAGAAGGAAGGAAGGCAAAAGAAAAGAAATTATAGGACAGTTAGCCTAACCTCAGTGGCTGGGAAAGTGTTAGAGTTTATTATTCAGGATGAGGTTTGGGGTACTTGGAGAGTAATGATAAAATAAATCAAAGTCAGCATGGTTTCTGTAAAGGGAAACCTTGCCTGACAAAACTGATAGGAGTTCTTTGAGGAAGTAACAAGCAGGGTGGACAAAGGAGAGGCAGTGGATGTCATTTACTTGGATTTTTAGAAGGCATTTGATAAAGACCCTACACATGAGGCTGCTTAACAGGGTAAAATCCTGTGGTATTACAAGAAAGATACTGGCATAGCTAGCGGAATGGCTGGCAAACAGGAGGCAGTGAGTGGGAATAAAAGGGGCCTCTTCTGGTTAGCTGCCAGTGACTAGTGGTGCTCTCGGAGGTGAGTATTGGGACCGCTATTTTCACATTGTATGTCAGTGATTTAGATAATGGAAATGATGGATTTGTGGAAAAGTTTGTGAATGATACAAAGACAGGTGGAGGGGTATGTAGTACTGAGGAAGCTATCAATTGCAACAGGACTTAGACAAATTGGAAAAATGGGCAAAAAAGTGGCAGTGTTGGGAAATATATGATAATGCATTTTGGTAAAAGTAACAATACTACAGACTGTTATCTAAATGGGGAGAAAATTCAAACATCAGAAGTGTCGAGGGACTTAGGAGTCCTTGTGCAAGACTTCCAGAAGGATTTACAGCTTGTCTGTGGTAAAGAAGGCAAATGCACTGTTGACATTTATTCCAAGGGGAATAGAAGATAAAAGCAAGAAGGTAATGCTGAGCCTTTATAAGACATTAGATAGGCTGCACTTGAAGTATTGTCAACAGTTTTGGCCCCCATGTCTCGGAAAGGATGTGTTGTCATTGGAGAGATCCAGAGCAGGTTCACGAGGATAAATCAGGGCATGAAGGGGTTAACATATGAGGAGCTCTTGGCAGCTTTGGTCCTATACTCACTGGAATATAGAAGTATAGAGCATAGAACATAGAAATCTTTGGCCCACAATGTTGTGCCGAGCATGTAACCTACTCTAGAAACTGCCTAGAATTTTCCTACTGCATTGCCCTCTGTTTTTCTAAGCTGCATGTACCTATCTAAATGTCTCTTAAAAGACCCTATTGTTTCCGCTTCCACTACCGTCGCTGGCAGTGAATTCCACACACCCATCGCTCTATATATGCAGGGGGATCTCACTGAAGCTCACCGAATGTTGAATGGACTAGATAACGTGGACATGGAGAGGTTCCCTGTGGTGGGGTTACTCAGAACTAGAGGGCACAGACTCAAAATTGAGGGGTGACCTTTTAGAACAGAGGTAAGGAGAAATTTTTTGAGCCAGAGAGTAGTGAATTTCTGGAATGCTCTGCTGCGGTCTGTAGTGAAGGTCAAGTCCGTGGGTATACTTAAAATGGAAGTTGATTGTCTCCTGATTGGTCAGGGCGTCAAAGGCTATGGCGAGAAGGCAGGTGTGTGGGATTGAGTGACATCCGGGATCAGCCATGACGGAATGGTGGAGCAGGCTAGATGGACCGAATGGCCTAATTCTGCTCCTATGTCTTATGGTTTTATGGACCTCTTCAGGGCACAATCCCGGGCGGAGGGTATGGAGATCCTGGGATTCCCACTTGTCAAAATCCCACCTTGGTCTCACTGTTGTAGTCCAAAGGAACAAAGCAATACATTTAGCACCAGGTTGGCTGCAGGAGCTGCCGGGAGGATTTTCAGTGATGTCCAGCCGCCTTAGGAGCTCCCACTCCGGACTTTTTGTCTGCGTTTACTCCTGTAGTCTTCGTCTCTCCTGAGGCTGCCCACAGGGCAGTGGGGCTATTTACCCGTATTTGTAAATGCTGTGGTTTATAAATATCATTGGGATATAATTCCCAAATCCATCCATTCATCGGTGCTTTATTTCTATCTATGTTTTATTAGTCAAATGTGGACATAGCTAGCACTCCCCAGTCAATAGACACAGTTGTGACCAACAATCCCCATGCAGCTGATGCAGATAGTGACAAGCTCTCCACATTCAGGGTGTCATTATAGTGCAAATTCCACACAAATGTCAGTTCCCAACACTTATCTAGTAAAGAGTTTAATCATTGAAATTCAGAACCTAGAGGGAGTTAATGGAGATCTAAAAAAATATATATACCACCAGTCTTTAATAGACAGCAGCATCTGGCAGTACAAGTCAGTGATATTTTTATTGCAAAACCTTTCATTGGCAGGATGTTAAATCTGATGTGACTGGTTTGAATTACTTTATCACTGTATTGCGATTCTGCTTATTCACCTTTTCAACTGTTTGCTCTCTGACTATTTCCAATTTCTATTAGTTCTGTGTCATAAAGATGAATAAGGTTTGCAGAACACTGATAGTTTATGGCTATATCGAGATTGAACTCTCCCTGAGTGATTGCACAGTCACAGGTGTTATATCCACTAACATTGTTAAAAAATCTTAATGAGCCTCATCCTAAGATGCAAATTGCTCCTGTAATAGTGTCAGTGTTCAGGGATGCTTTAATTTATTTATCACTACAATGTATCATCCTGCAGTTTTGTAATTTAAAAATATAAACTGCACTCATAACGATCTCACAGCACCATCATTTGTAAAGAGACAAGCCAAATAAACCTGATGATTTCAAACGGAGACGCTGTATAAAACTTTAAAGTAGTATGCATATGAAGATCCATAGAAAGGAGACTGTTACCTAGAAATTCGATTACATAATGCACTTTTCTCCAGTGTGATAACAACTTTGGTCATTTCATACTAATGTGGATATTCAGCCAGTCACATCTAGGCTTCAGTCATCCTTCAGGGATGCTCCTGAAGGATACCATGCCCAATGCAACATGTCCCTTGCATCTGAACAGCATTCAGAACTTATATTTAGACTGAAATGTCTCTGGTACAACAAAGAAAAACTCAGGAGCAACAAACAATACTGGAGGAAATGAGCTTGTTAAGCAGCATCTGCGATGCAAAATGGACAGTGGATGTTTTGGGTTGAGGCCCTTCATGTGCACTTGAAAGGTAGAGGAGCAATAGTATAAAATGATGAGGGAAACAGTTGAAGCAAGAGCTGGCACATAATAAATACTGTAGATCCAGCTAAGGAGAGATGATGGGGAGGTGGAGGAGGGGAGAATACGAATAGTCACAGAGGCTGGTGGTGATTGGTGAAGATGCCAAAGAGCTGCAGATACTGAAACATGATAGGAAAGGAAGTTAAGCATGGAAAGTGGGGATAACAAGGAAAGTGGGGAGGACAGATGGGAACAGTTATGGGGTAGGCAGAGGACCTAGTGGGAAGGGTGTGTGTGTGTGAGAGAGAGGGTCCTGATAAAGGGTTTCAGCCTGAAATATCGCCTGTCTGCTTTCCATAGATGCTGCCTGACCTGTTGAATTCCTCCAGCATTATGTGTGTGTTGCTTTGGATTTCCAGCATCTGCAGATTTTCTAGTGCTTTAGAGTTTATTTATCTTTCATGGACTAAATGCAAGAATAGGGGAAAATCAGCATGATGAGAAGAGAATGGTAACAAAAAAGCTGACAGAAAGGGTCTTGGACTAGAAAAGAAATAAAATTCAATGCACCCTAAGTTAACTTGGTGGAAGAGTTAACAACAAAGGCAGAGGTCCAGCACTTAGGAACATCAGTCTTGACAGAATAAGGTGAAGGAGCCAAATCAAAAAATAAATAATGGATAATTGAAGAAAATAAAGACAAATTGAACTTGATTGAAATAAAATTTATAATCTATGGATCATTAACTAGTCTCAAGGTTTGAAAGGCACTGACAGAATAACAGACAATGTGCAGGTGTTTTTGTCAGCTGCAAAAGGACGAAGTTTACTGTCCACAACACCAATAGCTGCTCACAACATTTTAATTTGCTTTTGAGTACAGATTCGCACCAGTTGTCTATCCATTCTAGTGTAGGATCTTCCAGGAGGCACTGGTGGCATCTGTGTCTCAGTGTCATGAAGCATGAAATCAGCCCTTTTAACCCACCAAGACCACATCAGTACCTATGCACCTCTGTACTTCAGACTTGAATTCCCTCTTTCCCTCAATAGCTGTGTTATTAATGCCATAGATGGCCACAGCTGGTGAGGATCAGTTACCAAATACATGAACTCTCAATCTCCTGGTCCAGTTGGTTGTCATGAAACCACAAGAATCCGAGGTAGTTTTGATGGTCCTCTCTCACTAGGAAGCTGTGGAACGTTAGTTCGATGTCTGCCATCACTGTGACAGATTCAGTTCTAAAACGCATGAGGACCCTGAGCAGGCTGTTGTTGAGGTCTGGACCCCACAAGAGCACATTGTTCAGTGATATACCTTTGAACTGCGCACTTGAATCAAAGACAATTCATATTTGTGCAGGTTTCTCGGGGTGGTGAACGCAAATATTAGGCAAATAGCAGTTTTCTTTATTGGGATCTGGTGGAGGCACTAACTCAGCATGTCTGTTCCTGAAGAGCCTGTCCATGAACTCCATGTGATGATCTTTCATTTCTGGATTCCCTCTCAATATGTGACTGAGGGATACGAGTCAAATGAGGGCTTGCTCTCATTTGTTTGGTAGGAGTTGTAGTGGTGAGCTAAAAGGAAAGGGAGCTATCCAACTGTTTAACTCTTCTTTGCTAACCTCTGTTCATGGTTTGAAGGAAGAGATGGAAGGTGCCAGCTTATAATCATCTTCTGAGTGACAGAAGACCAGTTTGCCTAAATCTGGTTGACAGTGTGTCAGGGCATTTGGTTTGCTTACCTACAATCTTCCCTTTCATTCAGATTCTACTGTCACAGGGTCGAGGCAGACTTCACCCACTATGCTCAATCTAGATCTAATCATTGGTGATTGCGCCAATCATGGCACTGTTCACATACCTTCCTTGTATGAATAGATGGTGCCTGCCAAGTAATTTGGCTTCCACAGCTGCCTGTGGCAAAGAATTCCACAGATTCACCACTCTCTAATTAAAGAAATTCCTCCTCATCTCCATTCTAAAAGGATGCCCCTCTATTCTGAGGCTGTGTTCTCTGGACTTAGACTCTCCCACCATAGGAAACATCCTCTCCACCTCCACTCTATCAAGGCCTTTCACCATTTGATAGGTTTCAATGAGGTCACCCCTCATTCTTCTGAATTCTAGTGAATACAGGCCCAGAACCATCAAATTATCTTCATAGGACAAGCTATTCAATCCTGGAATCATTTTCCTGAACCTTCTTTGAATCCACTCCAGTTTCAGCACATCGTTTTTAAGATAAGGGGCCCAACATTGCTCACAATACTCCAAGTGAGGCCTTACCAGTACTCTATAAATTCTCAACATTACATCTTTGCTTTTATGTTCTAGTCCTCTTGAAATGAATGCTAACATTACATTTGCCTTCCTCACCACAGACTCAACCTGCAAATTAACATTTAGGGAATCCTGCACAAGGACTCCCAAGTCCCTTTGCACCTCAGTTTTTTTGTATTTAGAAAATAGTCATTTCTTCTACCAAAGTCCACGATCATTTACTTCCCAACACTGTATTCCATCTGCCATTTCTTTGCCCATTTGTCTAATCTATCCTTCTGCAGCCTCTCTATTTCCTCACAACAACCTGATCTCCACTGATCAACAAAGCCATCAATTCCATCATCCAAATCATTGACATGTATTGCAAAAAGAATTGGTCCCAAGACAGACCTCTGTGTAACACCACTTGTCACCGGCAGCCAGTCAGAAAAGGCTCCCTTTATTCTCACTCTTTGCCTCTTGCCAAACAGCCACTGCTTTATCCATGCTAGGATCTTTCCTGTCATACCATGTGCTGGTACCTTGTTAAGCAGTCTCATGTGTGGCATCTTGTCGAAGGCTGTCTGATAACTTTACATTTTTGTGCTTGGTATGCTGTTGAACACAACATTTGAAACATATTGACTATTCTTTTAGGAAGTGTCTCTGGTCTGCAAGCGGTTTTTCTCTGAATCTGCTGCATTTCCTTAAGGGATGAGCTTTCTTATGGACAGGGCACTGTCTATTGGAGTCCATGATATTTTTCTACTTTAGTTTTGCTGACCATGATAGGAGTTTTGGTTTTCCATGTTTTTGCTGGAGACCTCTTTTTGAATGAGGTGTTAACAAAAATTGAGAGCATGAAACTAGGGTCATTTTGCATTTCTGCATGGCAGCAGACAAAGTCTGCAAAGAATGAAAGTGGTAGATAGATTAGATTAGATTAGATGAGATTAGATGCAACTTTATTGTCATTGTGCCGAGTACAGATACAAAGCCAATGAAATGCAATTAGCATCTGACCAGAAGTGTAAAACAAATATAAAAGTACTGAGACAGTACAATATGGGTGCAATACTGCTTAGTGCTGTGATGTGAGGTTCAGCAAGGTCACAGCCTCAGAGAGGAAGCTCTTCCTGTGCCTGCTGGTGTGGGAGTGGAGGCTCCTGTAGCACCTACCGGATGGGAGGGGAGTAAAAAGTCCATGGTTAGGCTGAGATGCATCCTTGATAATTCTTTTCGCCCTGCCCAGGCAGCGTTTATGGTAGATGTTCTCAATGGTGGGCAATAGGGGGCATAATGCTTAATTTTATACTTGAACCTTTCCAGTTATCCACTGTTTTTGGATTTTGTGTGGTAGTTTCTCCACTATAGGGTTTATTCCATTTTTCGTTTCCAAGAAACTCAGTCCTGGTAGGTAACCCTTTTTTTTTGCAGTCAGCAGTTCCAACAACAGGTCTGCAAGGTCCAGTAGCTTCTGCGGTTCATTGTATGAGAGTTTTGGAAAGTTATCACATCTACTGAAGAAAGTTTCTTCAATTGTCTCTGGAGAGCCAAAGCATTTGTCCAATCTTTGCCACACAATTTGCAAACCTGTAGCTAGATTATTAATGTGCACCGCATGAACCGTTCTTGTCCGATGCAGTGACACCCCACCAAGCCACTTTTAAAGAAGGTCTAGCTCTTTGTGAGCTTTGAGACTCAGCCCTTCCACGGCATTGGGAAAGCTTGACTTGCAGACTGGTTGGCAAACACTTTTCGTCCGCTGTGACTTGGTCTTGACAAGCCAGATACAAAGCCAAATCGAATGCACCTGTGGCTCCTAAGTAAGACCACTGTGGAGACTGGTTTTCCAAGTGTGTGCCCTGGGACCTTTTGGAAGTTTAGTCCATCCATACCTGTGCAGATGGGATTGGCATTAATAGCAGCTCCTGATTGAGGATCTTGCTGTGGTTGAACTGTGGAAGGGGATGCTGTGGATCTTTGCTGCCATAAACCTTAACTGTCAATACCTGACCTAAGTGAAAGACATGTTGGCTAAGTGGTGAGGATAGCTTCACTTGGAGAGCTGACCACTATGATTTTTTATAGCCAAAATGCTTCTGGACATACTCTTTAGTAAGATATATTGGGTGTTGAGTCAACAAAGCATGGCTGGTTCTAAACTTCAATCTGTTTAAGTCTCCTGCTGCTTCATACATGCTTGTCTCTGCTGAGGCAGTCTCATCTTCATGCTCTTCCTTGAGGGCACTTATAGTGCCTATAAAATGTATTCACCCCTTTGAAAGTTTTCATGTTTTATTGTTTTACAACATTGAATCACAATGGATTTAAACTGGCTTTTTTGACAATGGATTTAAACTGGCTTTTTTGACACTGGTCAACAGAAAAAGAATCTTTCATGTCAAAGTGAAAACAAATATGTACAAAGTGATCTAAATTAATTACAGATATAAAACACAAAATAATGATTGCATAAGTACTCACACCCTTTAATGTAACACATAGAATCATCACTGATGCAGCCAATTGGTTTTAGAAGTCACATATTCAGTTAAATGGGCATCTGTTTTTGGAGACCTGTGTGCAGTCAAGGTGTTTTAATTGATTGTAGTAAAAATACACCTGTATCTGGAAGGTCCAACTGCTGGTGAGTCAGTATCCTGGCAAAAACTACACCATGAAGACAAAAGAGCACTCCAAGTAACTCCACGAGTCATTGAAAAGCACAAGTCAGGAGATGGATACAAGAAAATTCCCAAATCACTGAATATCCCTTGGAGTACAGTTAAGTCAACCATCAAGAAATGGAAAAATATAGCACAGCTGTAAATCTGCTTACAGCAGGCTGTCCTCAAAAACTGAGTGATTGTGCAAGAGGGGGATTAGTGAGGGAGGCCACCTAGAGACCTATGACAGCTCTGGAGGAGTTACAAGCTTCCGTGGCTGAGATGGAAGAGACTGCACTTACAACAACTGTTGCCCAGGTGCTTCACCAGTGGCAGTTTTATGGGAGAGCGGCAGAGAGAAAGCCACTGTTGAAAAAAACTCACGTTAAATTCAGCTAGAGTTTGGTAGAAGGCATGTGAGAAACTCTAAAGTCAGCTGGAGGAAGGCTCTGATCTGATGAAACCAAAATTGAGCTTTTTGGCCATCAGACTAAATGCAATCAACACACATCAAAGTTGCTGGTGAATGCAGCAGGCCAGGCAGCATCTCTAGGAAGAGGTACAGTCGACGTTTCAGGCTGAGACCCTTCGTCAGGGCTAACTGAAGGAAGAGTGAGTAAGGGATTTGAAAGTTGGAGGGGGAGGGGGAGATCCAAAATGATAGGAGAAGACAGGAGGGGGAGGGATGGAGCCAAAAGCTGGACAGGTGATAGGCAAAAGGGGATACGAGAGGATCATGGGACAGGAGGTCCGGGAAGAAAGACAAGGAGGGGAGGGGGGGACCCAGAGGATGGGCAAGAGGTATATTCAGAGGGACAGAGGGAGAAAAAGGAGAGTGAGAGAAAGAATGTGTGTATAAAAATAAGTAACAGATGGGGTATGAGGGGGAGGTGGGGCCTAGCGGAAGTTAGAGAAGTCGATGTTCATGCCATCAGGTTGGAGGCTACCCAGACGGAATATAAGGTGTTGTTCCTCCAACCTGAGTGTGGCTTCATCTTTACAGTAGAAGAGGCCGTGGATAGACATGTCAGAATGGGAATGGGATGTGGAATTAAAATGTGTGGCCACTGGGAGATCTTGCTTTCTCTGGCGGACAGAGCGTAGATGTTCAGCAAAGCGGTCTCCCAGTCTGCGTCGGGTCTCGCCAATATATAAACATATATATAGGTGAGGCAACACTTCACCTGTGAGTCGACTGGGGTGATATACTGCGTCCGGTGCTCCCGATGTGGCCTTTTATATATTGGCGAGACCCGACACAGACTGGGAGACCGCTTTGGTGAACATCTACGCTCTGTCCGCCAGAGAAAGCAGGATCTCCCAGTGGCCACACATTTTAATTCCACATCCCATTCCCATTCTGACATGTCTATCCACGGCCTCCTCTACTGTAAAAATGAAGCCACGTTCAGGTTGGAGGAACAACACCTTATATTCCGTCTGGGTAGCCTCCAACCTGATGGCATGAACATCGACTTCTCTAACTTCCGCTGATGCCTCACCTCCCCCTCGTACTCCATCTGTTACTTATTTTTATGTCTCTTGCCCATCCTCTGGGTCCCCCCCCCTTGTCTTTCTTCCCGGACCTCCTGTCCCATGATCCTCTCGTAACCCCTTTTGCCAATCACCTGTCCAGCTCTTGGCTCCATCCCTCCCCCTCCTGTCTTCTCCTATCATTTTGGATCTCCCCCTCCCCCTCCCACTTTCAAATCTCTTACTCACTCTTCCTTCAGTTAGTCCTGACGAAGGGTCTCGGCCTGAAACGTCGACTGCACCTCTTCCTACAGATGCTGCCTGGCCTGCTGCGTTCACCAGCAACTTTGATGTGTGTTGCAAGAATTTCCAGCATCTGCAGAATTCCTGTTTTTTGAGACTAAATGCAATGTTTGGTTTAAGCCAAACACCACACATCATCAAAAACACACCATCCCTACTGTGAAGCATGGTGGTGGCTACATCATGCTGTGGGGATGCTTCTCTGCAGCAGGCCCCAGAAGGCTTGTGAAGGTAGAGGGTAAAATGAATGCAGCAAAATACAGGGAAATCCTGGAGAAAACCTGATGCGGTCTGCAAGAGAACTGTAACTTGGGAGAGGATGTGTTTTCCAGCAAGACAATGACCCCAAGCATAAAGCCTAAGCTACACAGGTATGGTTTAAACAGCACCAAAGTTAATGTCCTGGAGTGCCCAAGTAAGAGGTTAGTCCTCAATCCAATTGAGAATTTGTGTCTGGACTTGAAAAAGGCTGTTCACTCACAATCCTCATGCAATCTGACAGAGCCTGAGCAGTTTTGTAAAGGGGGGGGGGGAATTGCAGTGTCCAGATGTGCTAAACTGATAAAGCCCTATCCACACACACTCAAGGCAGTAATTGGTTCCAAAGGTGTATCTACAGGGTGGTCATTTCCAGATTTCCAAAAAGGAGGACATTGTATACATGGTCATAGGTTACCATATATATACAGTGCATTTCAAAACAAATTATTTTTTAAATAAAATTTAAACCGTATTGCAGAAACAACAAATGCAAACAGATGATCACTTCAGTTATTTTCTTAAATAAAAATTCTAACATGATACTTTCTTTGCCTATATAAATCCAGCAAAAACCTAGCTATTTCATCATTAATCAGTGATTTTCTGCCAGAGCCCTTTTTCCTGTTCAATGATTCATCATTTTGCATATTACATACATGCATTCACACAGTATAAATAAAGAACTGAAATAAATGAATATTCATTTTTACTCCTGCTGAAGCAGATATGCTAACTAAATTAACTTACTTCACAAACTAAAAGAAGTAGCCTATTTAGGCCTACCATGGACTGCCAGGTATGGAAGTCTATCTTTTGTATTTCTGCCCTTTACTTGCCATCTCCAGGAGTTTTCTGTTGGCCAGGAGTTTTTTGTACATGGTTGTGCACTCTTCTACAGATTTGGAGCTCTGCTTTGACTGAGTCCACTTGCAGACAGTTTCTCTCGTTTCTCCAAGTTGAGGTCATCATTGAAAAACTCGTTCTGTGTGAGCATTGCTGCATGGAATAGACAAGATATAAGCACTCACCTTCTTCAGGTTTGTAAAAGAGACCTCAGATTTACTGAACAGCTTGAGATAACGTTCTTCACTATGGCTATCTACTATCTCAGGAGTATTGATAATTGTCTCCACAATCCCATACTCTTCATATAATTCATCCATTTCAATATCTTGAAGGTTACAAGCTTTGACTGCATCACAGAATTCTCCAAAAGGTATGGCACTTGTTAGGCTCAATTTTGACACTTGTTATGAGAGCTGTTTTCAGAGAAGTCATAACTGTCACTTAAGTAATGATGTACCTTCAATCACTCCAAAGGACTGAAGTAGGGTAAATACTGAAAGGCTTTTATTCACAGTAAAATATGACTTCCATGCTGAGTGTCTGCCCCTGGACTGAGGGAGGAGCAGGACGAAATCACCTTTATTCTGGGGTCTGTGGGAAGAGCCACAGGGGCAGTCAGCAGAGGGGCGTGTCCAGACAGTTAACCCAGTTACAACATACATATATAGTTTACCACAAGTAACCATTCTTTCATAGAAAACAATGAAGTCTGCTTCACATTTCTTAGACACACCAGGGGTAAGCTGGCTAAGTTTGGTGTTCACTGCAATGCCAAAAACACGGTCCTTTACTCTTCTCTCAAGTTTGCTTTTCAGTTCAGCCATTAGCTTAAAGATTGAAATTATGCTGAATGACTTGGCTTCTAGTCCTTCAATAGTGTCTGAGAACAATTTAAGAGTGTGACTGAGGAAGAAGAAATAGATCTCTGATGATTCACAGGCATTTCCTTCATCTCCAAAGCACTTCCACAGTACCTTGGGGCACTCCTCCTCACCTAGACTCTGAAAATAACTTTTTAGGACTTCCCAGCACTTAGGTATTCTGTCAATAGATGGCAAAAGAGAGCTCCATCTAGTCACAACATGCCCTAACAGATTACAATTATCAACATCCATGAATTCACAGAATTCCTTTAACTGTGCTGTTCTTTTAGCCGAGATGCTGAAATGGTTGTACACTTTGAGCACAATATTTTCAACATCAATTTACAGTTTTCCTGTAGCAAATCTTGTTGCATTGTACAATATATGGGCCAAACAATTTACAGCCATGATGTTCTTTTGAGCCATTTTCAGTTTAATAAACACTGCTCTGTTTTCCATAGTTCACACTTGCATTGTCAGCAGTGTATGCAGACACTTTATTCAGATCCAGACCTGTGGTCTCTAGTTTATCCAGTAGCTGATTTGTTATGTGCTCTGATGATTCATTGTTATCGCTGTAAGTCAAGTAACACATGTTGCACTCCCTTCTCAAAATGAACGTATCTCAGAGGTATTGGGAAACACGTTGTTGCATCTTTGTTTGAGGCATCAGTTGCTACTGAAAAGGGCAAGCCATGTTCTTTGATAGACTCCACATGCTTTTGTACAGAATACGGTGCTAGAATATTTTCACACAGAGCTTTTGCTTTAGTTTTCCCACATGTTACACCTTTCACTATCAATGAGTCACTGTATATTTCTTTGTCAACCTTTACTCCACAATCAACACTTCTGTATGACTGATGATGCTTCACAGTGTGAACACTTTACACAGTTCTGCAGCCAAGATTTTGTTATCTCGAGTTGATGGAGCTGGGGAGAAAAATGATAACAACGACGATGTACCAGCAGTACCAGTGTTAACTTTATGTTTCTCTGTGGTAGCGTGTCGTTCAACTGCACTTTTTCCCTTAATCTCCACATCACAATGGCATAGTGTACAAAAAAAACATGGAAGTTACCTTTTCTGCTTTTAGCAAAAAATCCAAATTCTTTGGTCCATTCATGGTTAAATATACTCTTTCCTTTTGGCATTTCTTTAGGGGCTTGAAACAAGAATAAAAGACTCAACCACTCTCCACTGCGGCAGCGGCCTTGGGCAGACTGACCCTCTCGAACGTGCTGACGTAACTCGTACACCACATCACCAGATGCGTCGACAACGGCAACTATATATAATAAAAATACGTTAACAGTCGTTATAGCTTTCAGTTCCCACTGTTTTAAATATATCTGAGGTAATTTATATAAATTTTTCAGTCAAACCCAAAAAAGGAGGACAAATTAACGTCCGGCTCGAGGTGGCGCCGGACGGAGGACAGAGTGTTCAAAAGCCGGACTATCCAGCCTCCCTATGTATCTACTAAATACTAGCTTGAAAGGTGTGAATACTTGTGCAATCAATTATTTTGTGTTTTATATTTGGAATTAATTTAGATCATTCTGACACGAGTCTTTTTCTGTTCATCAGTGTCAATAAAAGGCAAATTAAATCCATTGTGATTCAATGTTGTAAAACAATAATAAAGCACGAAAACTTTCAAGGTGGTGAATATTTTTATAGACTCTGTAACGTAGCCTCTCTATGTGCTCTTTCCATGCCTATATGTGCTTACTCCATTTGTATCTCAACTTCACACTTAGCATACACTGCTCTGTTTCTTGCCATTTCAGCTTTGGCAGCTTGTGCTGCAGCTACTGAATGTTAACCACGGTTTCACCTGATTGTCACAAAGATAAGGTGGGTCAGCCACATTCTGACCTGACTTCTTGGTCTTGGTGATTGATGTTGCATGGGTTGGAATCCAACAGTATCACCTGTGGCATTGAGGCGTGTCTCCAGTCTGGGGCTATGCATTTGAAGACAAGCTATCTTTCCACCCTTCCCACTCTTGCTGTGTGTGTGCAAATTTACCTGTGATGGGAGTATTCTTTTGGGTTTTAATGAGATCTGTTTTCTTTTTGTGAAAAGATAATGCAGTTTCAAGTGCAAATAAAAAGTGGAAATAAATGTGAAGATGGCCTGCCTTTTGATTGCTGGTGAGATCACTCTGCTGCCAGAGAGGGGAGACTGATTTTTGATCGCTGGTGAAATCGATCATTGGTGTGATCGCTCTGCTGCTGGAGAGGGGAGACTGACTTTTGATTGCCGGTGGGATCACTCTGCTGCCAAAGAGGCGAGACTGACTTTTGATCACCAGTGGGATCACTCTGCTATGGAGAGGGGAGACTGCCTTTTGATCACTGGTGAAATTACTCTGCTGCCGGAGAAGGGAGAAAGTTACCTAGGCTTTCTGTGCCTTGGATATGGACTTTGACCATGATTTTTTTCAGTCTCATAGTTTTTTATATTCTGTGTTTTTCACCCAGTCATTCTCATTTTTTTGTGAGGGGTGGAGGGGGATTTGGGTGATGATGTTCCTGTTCTATTTTTGTTCAGTTTTTGTGTGTGGAGTGGGGAATTTGTGATTGACGATCATGCTGGTGTTCTTTTCTTTCTTGGTTTTGTGGCTCTATGGGGAAGAAGAATTTCCGAGTTGCATACTTTGATAATAAGTGAACTTTTGAATCTTTGAACCTTTGCATGTCTATGCACTATCTGCTTTAAATAAAATAAAAACTAACCCACCCAGGAAATGATCTAAAAACTGCTTACGAATAGGAAGTGATGCCCATACAAAATGAACAGTGCCTCTAGATGCCAGAAAAATCCAGTGAACTGAATCTGATTTATGTCAATGCTGTGGATGCTGCCTTTGCATTCTTTAAAACACTCCTCCTTCTCATCATGACGTTAAAGTATGTCATTGGATTGGTGGCTTTATAGTTAATCCCTCTTCACTCAGTAGGATGTCATGTTATAGTCATAGTTATCTTCAAATGTCACCAAAATAATCCAAAATAATAATTTTCATGACATTGCTTTGTTCCCCAGATCACTATTTTATATTTTTAATATTTTCTTTATCCCATAAGAGATGATCATTTGTTGTTTTGCCTTTCTGAGTAAATGTTCTTTCAAGGTTTGTTGAATAAATACATTAAAATCCAACTTAATGCAAAGGAATTGAGATTTATTTGTCCCTGTAACTGTATTTTGGGAGACTACGGAAGGGAGTGGAGAGAAATGAGAAATTAATACTTGCTTTGTTGCAATTTATATATTCCTTAAAAACAAGTCATAGTATTGCTGTTGATAAAAGAGCTCTGGAAAGTCGCTCTATTTAATTTTCAGGGTTTCAGCATTTTGGAGTGAATTCTACCTTAATGCAAACTGGTTTCTTTCTTGAGTTTCCACTGAAGCTCATGAGCATTTTGATACATGCCTATCATGAACTCATGCAACAAAAGTAGTGTGTTTAATACAGAATTTTTCATTCAGGACCTTTAGTGCTACTTTTTAAATGCAAAGTGGTAGAAGTGTATTTTCATTGGCGCTGTTGACAAGGGTTGATCATGGAAAGAACATGTTTATCCATCATTTATAACTAATCTGATTATTAAGAAATATATGCAAACTTGTTAATTTAGAGAAGAAATCTGCCTTTTTACTACTTGAAGATACATTCACAAGTTCTCAAAATTGTCTCTTTACACTCTTGAACCCAACGGTTTTAGAGTGTCCTCAATGATACCAGTTCAGAGAACTTCACTTTTCTAGCTGGGGAAATTTAATGATATTTATCCCACCACTGATCAACCTAGCCCAGTTGTGCAGGGTGCCATTGCCTGATGGAGTCTGTGGTATCTATCAGGAGAGTGAAAACCACAACACGCCCCTATCAGTCCATCTGTCACCAACACAACCATTCATGGTGGTGCATTTTGTAAATTTCAAGGCTGAATAGACAACACCATCTACTGTGTTGAGTGGCATGCCTGCTGCGTTCGGTGGGCTAAGTTCAGAGCATGACTGGCAGCTCAAGACTGAGCCATCATAAGCAGTAGCAAATTGTTTTCCAGGACAATCTACCTGCTCTAGCAACTCAAAAATCATCACTGGAAGCGGTTCATTAACAGCAAGGCAATTTTATTTCAGAGCTCAACCTAACTCATGCATGAGAAGACTGACACAGAACTTTCAACTCGACTTACAGAGTCATGACAACATACTGTACACAGTTACAGAGCTTAGCATAGGCGATTAATAGTCCTTAAGCACAATGCTATCAGGAGCCTAACGTCTAGCTGCTACATCCTGTTTGTTCAGCAGCTGCTATCCACAAAGTCATGATGCTACATACTATTGCAAAACACATTGTCCTTACTTATGCAACTACAACATTGCTAAACCTGCATAATTATATTAACCTGCCTAATTGTCCTTCTTACAGTCCTAAACCTGCTTGATTGTATTATTCCCTTAGCTGTCACGCTAAGTATTCAGTCCTAGGTTCATGTAGAACTCAGAACATGTCAGGCCCAGCACCATGGGCATATGAGATGCGAACCTGGTGATTGCAGAACACTGGACTACTTGTAGGATAAATAGTGAAAGCAACATACAGCAACACAGAGCTTTAAAAGATCCAACAGTCAGTAGACTGGATCAAAGCTCAGTGGTGTTGCTGGGTTGAGTAATGAAATATTTGGTATCAGCGCTGGTGGAGCTTGCCACCTGAGTACCAAAGACCAGACTGAAGGGCCAAGCAGATAATCCATTTCAGCCTTGTATTGTGCTCCCAATCATCTGCTATTCAGTCACCAAATCATGTGATTCACTCCATGTGCAATTAGTAAGGAGCTGAGTCCATGGGACACAGCAAAAGTTAAATGTCCCCATAAGCTCCTGACAGTGGGGCTAAAATAATTCTGAAGTGAAAACAACAATGCAGCAGAATATAACCTTTAACCGTGTATGTTTGAAAACATAATGTGTTAAGAGAAATAAATATCACTGTTGATCAACGAGTTCCCTTTCAACTGCAGGGTTTTAGATTTACTATCATCCTTGATAGACTGGGTGCAAGTTTCCCTGCTGGTTGTCGTGGTCCTCGGAGGAGGGTCATAATGATCCTACGATGTCAGTGAGCAAAAGTAGCCTACCCTGCACGAGGCACTGTGTTGTCTCAACCCAAAACACCAAAGGTTTCCTCTCCACACTCCTTAAGATGCTACTCAACCTGCTAAGTGCCTTCAGCATTGTTCGTTGCTCTAGCTTCCAACATCTACTGTCTCCTGTGTCACCCAGTTGTCTCTTCTGCAGTTTGAAGGCACAAAATATACCAGAACAAATCATTTCCATTATTGAAGCATGATTGCCTTTGAAACGCAAGCATCCTCATGAAAGAAAATATATACTCTGGATTCAACTTATTTCATAATCAGTTTCCCAGACAGAATTTTAAAAGAGAAAGACAATTTAGTATTTATTGTACCAACCATAGTATTATACCAATCAGAGTCTCACTCATTTCTTCTAACTGAGTATCTCAATTCAATCTATTCTTTCAAGATATCTTGGGATAGGATAATTAGTGTGACTATTGTTAATGTTTTGATAGGTCCATACAAATTATATAAACTAAAAGCTGCAGTGAATTATTGAAAGCATATTTCCTTACAGTGTTGTAGTTTAAAGTCCATAATGATCAAACACTGCCACTACTCAGACTCTCTAGGCAGCCTCATGCCATTAGAAAGCTATTCAAATTGTTCCTCTCCATTGGAGAGCTGTGGTTTTCATGAGAGAAAAAAAAATTGCTTCAACTTCAGCCAATTTAATTAAAGTCCGAATGGAATTCGTCAAAATAATAAATTGACTATCAAACCATGTATTAAAATGACAGTAAAAAAGAGTAGAAAAAGATCATGGAGAGATAAAAAGTAGAAAAAATTTGTTTAAAATTTTTTTAATCCCCAATATAATGAGAGTCCAAACTGTAGAAGTTAATTCACAGCATAGGATAATCTGTTTCTTTGTACTTTAGCCTTGAGGGATTATTAACATTTTATTCACTGTCAAGTCTCAAGGCACGATACTATTAGAGTGAAACCTCTGAAGATGTAGGGCAGCTTGGATATCAACTTATTGACTTCTGAAATTTAGGTATGCATGCGATTGCAGGAATTTGCAGTCCAATTTACAAATGGATACTGATGGGTGTTCATCATGGTCACCACCGAAAAATCTGACTCTGTATACAGTCACTATTGTTAGGATAGCCGTTCTTCACATAATTGCTGACATCTACAATAATGAAGCATTAAAATGTACTTTGAAAATCATTTTCCTCATCCACAATATGGCCTATTATCTGTTACCAGCAGAGTGGTGGTTTATGATCCTCTCTGGTTTACTAAGTAGAGAGTACTTTAGACTTAGGCTCTTGACACTATGTGGGTTGGATGAGTTGAACCTTCAAGTGCAGTGATCTTGATCCCATGCTGAGGTAGTGATTCGTGTGGAGCAACTTCATCTGAGAGGTTTGTCAGTCCAAATTCAGAGGCTTTGTTTGTGCTCAGTTATTCTGCACTGGTAATGGGAAACCAAAAAGTTAACTGAGGGAGATTGTTTCTGTCTCTGCTTCTTTCTCCACCATACTGACCTTATGTTTTTTAGCCCTTTAGTGTATGTTCATTTAAAATTCGTCTGCTCTTTAATTGTCTGAAGTTAATAGTTATCCTTTCTTATTTGTGCATATCTGTTTTAAAAATATGTAACTATATAATAAAAACTCACATGTTGTGTGTGCATTCTTGGCAAAAAATTTCAATCTTCCAGCTCTGATCCTTGAACCCAACAGGCAGACTGACAATCAGTAGTGGGTCAGAATTAACTTTCACAGCTCTCAATCTGGACTGAAATTTCTTTGTAATGTCTTTCTAGTTTCACACTCATTCACTTCCTCTTGCAGCCTGGTGATGTGATGCAGAAGAAAATGACATCTCTTGTCCTCCACGCCCAAAGCATCTAGAAACAAGCCAATGGATGACTGTCTTTGTAATGACAACTCTCTTTAAAGTGATCTTCAACATATGAGGACAAAGTCTGTGAAATAATCGGTGCTACATTTGATTTGGAATGCACTTCATTTGCTGTGTATACACAATGAAGAATTCTCTCTGCGTCCTGTTTGCAAAGTACAAAGTTTGTGGAAGAGAACAGGCTGACTCTCAATTGGAAAGTGTTTGCTTTTCTCCAGCCTATGCATGTGCAATCGACAAGTTCCACTCATAGCTTGAGCCTAACCAATGCTGTTTATCCATCTTTGACCAACTGGCGTGATTGAGACTTCTGTAATGGATAATTAATACACGGTGTGTAATTTTTACTTGATTTTAGACAAATTTCAGCAGTAATGCATTTTGTCACAATTAAAGCACAAAGCACACAGCCGCAGAACTAAATTGCCCTTCACTGTTGCACCAAATCTTTCAATAGAGACTACAACTTAGTCCAGATACTAAATTGTAATGATGCTGTATGACGATGGAAGCTTGTGAAGATAGATGTAGATGCCAATTCAGTCCATGTCCGGTTCCATATTCTCTCTCAGCTCCCCGCCTTTTTCACAACCTCATCTCAAGCATGTATTTCTTTGTCTCTTAAGACACCTCACTGACGATCAATACTGGCACACCTTGGTAATGTGTGCTTAGCCCACTGCTCTACTCTCTCCACACCGATGACTGTGTGGCTAGACACAGCTCAAATGCTATCTATAAACTCGCTGATGATACAACCATTGTTGGCAGGATTTCAGATGGTGGTGAGAGGACCTACAGGAGCAAGATATACCAGCTAGTTGAGTGGTGTCACAGCTACAACCTTGCACTCAACATCAGTAAGAACAGTAAGTGCTGATTACGAACTTCAGAAAGGGTAAGATGAGGGAAGACAAACCAATCCTCACAGAAGGATCAGAAATCAAAAGAGTGAGCAATTTCAAGTTTCTGGGTGTCAGTATCTCTGAGGGTCTAACTTGTACCCAGCATATCGATGCAGCTGCAGAGAAGGCACAACAGAGGCTATATTTCATTACGAGTTTGAGGAGATTTGGTATGTCACCTAGAACACTCACAAATTTCTACAAATGTTCTGTGGAGAGCATTTTAACTGGCTGCATCATTATGTGTGTGTGTGTGTGTGTGTGTGTGTGTGTGTGTGTGTGTGTGTGTGTGTGTGTATGGTGGGGGTGCTACTGCACGGGGGAGGGGTGGTTGTTACTGTTGTCTGCTAAGTAAGTTGTAAAGAGTTGTAAAAATTCATCCGTCAGCTCCATCATGGGCACTAGCCTCTGTAGTATTCAAGACATCTTCAAAAAGGTGGCACACATCATTAAGGCACCCATTACTCAGTACATGCCCTTTTCTCATTGCTACCATCAGAAAGGAAATACACAATTATGAAAGCACACACTCAGCCATTCAGGAACAGATTCTTACCCTCTGCTCTCTAATTTCTCAGGGGACATTGAACCCAAGAACACTACCACACTACTTTTTTTATTTCTATTTTGGATTGTAGACCATTTGTTTACATTCTACGCTCAACTTCTCAGCAAGAGAAACATCTTCCCTGCATCTGGCTTCTCAGGTCATTTAAGAATTTTTTTAGGTTTCAATAAGATCTTCTTTCACTCTTCTAAGCAGGAAGAGAACAGCCCCAGTCTGCTCAGTCTCTTCACATCCATCGATCTCATAACGGCAACAAAGTTTAGCAACAATTTCTGCCTGTCTGTGTTTGCTGTGCTCACTGTTGAAAGGAAAACACATGACTTGCATGATGCAGGGAAAACTTTTCCTCTTTAATATTATAAAACATCACCCAGTGTTTCACAAGAGGAGGATCAGATGAAATTTTTTACAAGCCGTTATAAGGAGACTTTCACAGGGATTTTATTGGAAAGGAGAGGAAGAATAATTTTTAGGAAGAAATTACTGTATCTATGACCCAAATGGATGAAGGCAAGATGTTACTTTAGGAAGATGCTTCCAAAGAGGAGAACGTGATAACGAATCAGCCATGATCAAATGATGGGGCAGACTCATTGGGCTGAAAGGCCTAATTTTGCTCTCATGTCTGATGGACCAGAGTTCTATGGAGACAGGCAAGGCTACATCTTTATGGAATGTAGAAGAATGCAGGCTGACCATATCCAAGTGTTTAAAATTATGAGAGGCACCAACAAGGTGGATGGTAACAATATTTTTGCGAGGGCACGGGAGTCCTGAAGCTGGTGGACACATATTTAAGATGGGAAGGGAAACCGGAGGGGCAACATTGTCATGTAGAGGATGATGAGTATGTGGGCAAACTGCCAGAGGGGGTACTTGAGCAGAAGCAACCCCTACATCATTTATTATTATATTGTAATTTGTCCTCTACCGTGCCTATTGATCTTGTTTGTTAGTTATTGTACTGCCCTGCGCTGTTTTGTGCACTTTATGTAATCCTGTGCAGGTCTGTAGTCTAGTGCAGTTTTTATGTTGTTTTACGTAGTCTAGTGTAGCCTTGTGTGGTCTCACATAGTCTAGCGTAGTTTTGTGTTGTTTCATGTAGCACCATGGTCCTGGAGGAACGCTGTTTAGTTTTTACTGGGTACTGTACCAGCAGCTTATGGTTGAGCTGACAATAAACTTGACTTGACTTGTTAATGAGAGATATCAGAGGAAAATGGCCGGACTGGTTCAGGCTGACAGGAGGGTGACAGTAACTCAAATAACCATGTGTTACAACAGTGGTGTACGGAAGGGCATCCCTGAAAATACAACGTGTGGAACCTTGAAGCGGACGGGCTGCAGAAGCAGAAGACCATGAACATACACTCAGTGGCCACATTATTGGATTTATCAATCTAACACCAAAGTTTTTCCTTGTTTAGAAATTCAACCGTAGCTTCAAACTACAACTATTGAACCTGGCTGCGCTGTAATGATCCACTGTTATCCCCTCGTGTAACCCTGGAGATAAGTACTTTTTAATCGTTTGACATGAATTCGATTTTGTGGATGGCATGAAATGACTACCATTTTCATATGTTGCCAGCTGGTGGCAGCAACGCGTGATTTCATTCAGCTGATAGTTGTGATGCTGGAAGCAGAGGGTAATCAGCTCCTGGCTACTCCATGCTTCATCACTGTTTGTGTGAAGAAATTGCCCCTCAGGTTCTTTTAAACCTTTTCCTCTCACCTTAGACCTCTGCCCTGCAGTTTTTGCTTCCATTTCTAAGATCTCAGTCTTCAGATACCTTCTCCTCAATTGCAGTAGCACAATGAAGATGATGAATTTAAAAATGGATTTTTGCCTTTGCCAAATGGGGACTTCTGACATAAGAGAGATGGTCCACATTTTCTAGGGTCTTACCAAAATATCTTATTGCCAGAAATTGATGCAGTGAGGAACAAGTTGGTCGAAGATCCTGGTCTTGAAGATGTTGGATTACAATACCCATACTCTTGAATGCTTCAGGGGAGAAAAGTTTTGACAGTGGCTCAGAGCTTGGCCTCTTCGCGTCTGCAGACATAACTGTACTCTGCACACTGTATCTCAACTACTGAAGTTTAGTCAGTCTCGATTCTGGAGTGACTCACAACAACAGCAACCTCTCACTCAATCTCAGCAAGACCAAGGAGCTGATTATTCACTTCAGGTGGAGGAACCTGGAGGTCCATGAACCAGTCCTCATCAGAGGATCAGAGGTGGAGATAGTCAGCAACTTTAAATTCCTTGGTGTTAACATTGCAGAGGATCTGTACTAGATCCAGCACGTAAGTGCCATCACGAAGAAAGCACAGCAGTGCCTCTACTTTCTTAGAAGCTTGTGTAGATTGAACACGTGATCTAAAACTTTGACAACATTCTATAGATGTGTGGTAGAGAGTACAGTATATTGATCAGCTGCATCATGGCATGGTATGGAAACTCCAATGCCCTTGAACGGAAAATCCTACATTAAGTAATGGATACAGCCCAGTCTACCACTGGTAAAGGCCTCCCCACCGTTGAGCACATCTACATGGAGCAGGCAAGCAGCATCCATCATCATGGACCCTCACAACCCCAAAAAGCAAGAGAGCTCATGCTCCCTTCTCACAGCTGTCATCAGGAAAGAGGTACTGGAGCCTCAGGACTCACACCCGTCTGTTCAGAAACAGTTGCTACTCTCAACCATCAGGCCCTTGAACCAGAGGGGATCACTTCACTCAGCTTCACTTGCCCCATCACTGAACTGTTCCACAACCTATGGACTCACTTTAAGGACTCTTCATCTCATGTTCTCAATACTTCCTTCTTATTTATTATTATTTTTTTCTTTTTGGATTTGCAATTTTTTGTCTTTTGCACATTGCTTGTTTGTCAGTTGCATTGAGTGCGGTCTTTCATTGATTCTATCATGTTTCTTCAATTTGCTGTGAGTGTCCACAAGAAAATGAATCCAGGGTTGCCTATGGTGACATATCAGTACTTTGATAACAAAGTTACTTTGAACTTTGTCACTACAAATTTGAGTTTATTACCCTATGTACAAGTACACGTGTGCACGCAAAGGTGAAAAGTAAAACCTACTTGAAACAACATTGCAGACATATGAAATTAAAGATGCAGCATTCCCAAGAAAATCATAAAGATAGATTATTCAAAATTATACAAGTACACAATCAGAACAAACAAAAAGACCCGTTGTAGTGGAAAGTGGTTATATTGTAGCTATACTGATGTGATGATTAGGGTTGTGTAAGTGGGTTGGAGAACCTTTACTTGATTTTATTGTCACCAAACGGGTCTCACCAATATATAGAAGGCCACATCGGAAGCACCGGACGCAGTATATCACCCCAGCCGACTCACAGGTGAAGTGTCGCCTCACCTGGAAGGACTGTCTGGGGCCCTGAATGGTGGTGAGGGAGGAAGTGTAAGGGTACTTGTTCCGCTTACAAGGATAAGTGCCAGGAGGGAGATCGGTGGGGAGGGCTGCGTCCAGTGCTCCTGATGTGGCCTTCTATATATTGGCGAGACCTGACACAGACTGGGAGACCATTTTACTGAACACCTACGCTCTGTCCGCCAGAGAAAGCAGGATTTCCCAGTGGCCACACATTTTAATTCCACGTCCCACTCCCATTCTGATATATCTATCCACGGCCTCCTCTACTGTAAAGATGAAGCCACACTCAGGTTGTAGGAACAACACCTTATATTCCGTCTGGGTAGCCTCCAACCTGATGGCATGAACATTGACTTCTCAAACTTCCGCTAATGCCCCACCTCCCCCTCGTACCCCATCCGTTATTTATTTATTTATATACACACATTCTTTTTCTCTCTCTCCTTTTTCTCCCTCTGTCCCTCTCACTATACCCCTTGCCCATCCTCTGGGTCCCCCCCCCCTTCTTTCTCCCTGGGCCTCCTGTCCCATGATCCTCTCGTATCCCCTTTTGCCAATCACCTGTCCAGCTCTTGGCTCCACCCCCCCCCCTGTCTTCTCCTATCATTTTGGATCTCCCCCTCCCCCTCCCACTTTCAAATCTCTTACTAGCTCTTCCTTCAGTTAGTCCTGACAAAGGGTCTCGGCCTGAAACGTTGACTGTACCTCTTCCTATAGATGCTGCCTGGCCTGCTGCGTTCACCAGCAACTTTGAAGTGTGTTGCTTGAAATTCCAGCATCTGCAGATTTCCTCGTGTTTGCAAACTCTACTTTCTTAGAAGTTTCCATAGATTCAGCACATCAACTAAATTTTTGACACACTTGGACAGATGCACAGTTGAGAGTATCGTAACGAATTGCGTGTTGGCCTGGTTTGAAAGCATCAATGCCCAGGAATGGAAAAGGCTATAGAATGTGATGGATACAGCCCAGTCCATCACAGGCAAAGCCCTCCCCATCACTGAGAACGTTCACATGGAGCTCTGCCAAAAGAAAGCAGCATCCATCATCAAAGAGTCCCACCATCTAGGCCATGCCCTCTTCTCTCTACTACCGTCAGGCAGGGGGTACAGAAGCCTCCGGACTCTGACCACTAGGGTCAGAAACATCAGGCTCCTGAAGCAGCTTGGATAACTTCATTCACCACCCCGAACTGATTCTACCATCTGCAGACTTACTTTCAAGGCTTGTTACAACTCATGTACTCAGTATTATTTTTATTTGCTTAGTTTGTCTTCTTTTGCACATTGGTTGCTTGTCCGACTTTGTCTGTTTATGGATAGTTTTTCATAAAATTCTGTTGCATTTCTTTTCCTGCAAATGCCTGCAAGAAAATGAATCTCAGGGTAGCACGGTGGATTCCAGTTAGTTAGGCCATCGGTTAATCAGGGCAGCAACTTATTTAGGACAAAAACTAATTGTGAAAATAACTGAGATTTCCTTCATTTATTTGGGACACAATGCTGCTTACCTGGGGCAGGAGACAGTTGCCTAACAGCTTCTAACCAGCTTCAGACTCATACACTTGTATGGCTGTTAGACACTACACCGTGCATACAGCAGATTAAGTAACATTAATTACATGCAATTCTGTTCAAAAAGCAGTGATTTTTGTACTGTTGATGACTCTGTTGATTGGGGTTGACCAAGAATCTTGCATCCTAACTGTCCAGCTATGCAAGCCTGGGCAGGACGATATGGAGATAAAGCTGTTACCTATCAAGCAAGCTTCCCCTCTCCACACATCTGATGAATCCAAAGGAATAGGAGAAACCGATACAGTTTGTCACCAGTGGCATCACAGGAATTGTCGGTCAGTGTAGGACTGTCTTAGGGACTCCAGCTCTGGACTTTTCCTTGAGCTTTACTCTCAAAGCCTTCCCCATGAGTGGGTGTAGCCACAAGGCAGTGGAGGTTTGAAATCAGAGTTTCTTAAGGTCCTTTAAGGTAGTCATTGCCAGAGGGGCTTGTGGGGATAATAGGATCCCAATGATGTGCATCTCACATAGCCTATAACAATCAAGTCCAGCTCCTGGCCATCACGTGTGGCTTAGTTACTATGCCTGGAGGAAACGTTTCTACTTACAGGAGAAGGGGGCAAAAGCAGGTTACTGGTGCCTTAAAACCAGTCACTTCAGACAGATGGGGATCATCAGCTGTAGTTGGCAGCTCATCTTGGAGAAGGAAAACTCTGTCACTGATAGTTGGTGAGAAATAAGCAGTAAGACAATTCGGAACTGTTCCACTCACTGCCGGTTGAAGCATTTAGGCTTGGAGCTGCGAGAAACGGCCAGAAGTGAAAATGAAACTTCAACAAATTAGAGACTATGAAGAATTTGAAGTATCGACAATCAACTTGAATGTTACACTGAAAATGAAGACTTAGAGGAGGAGGGAATCTTCAATAGCATTGTATGAAAGCAGTCCACTATCTGACCAGCTGTCTATGCTGGTTTTGTTCATTTCCAGTCAATCAAAAGAACGCAGTAGCACAGGTACGCTGGATGAATTCCTCCATCAATAACAGTTAGGGACATAGAAGAGTACAGCACAGGAACAGGCCATTCAGCCCACAATGCTGTGCCGGGCCAGCAAAAAAGCGAATTAACAAGACTCAAATACTAATCCCTCCTACCTACACCATGTCCCCATCCCTCCATCATCACTATCCGATCCATTGTACCTGTTATTTTGATTTTGCCTTTCAGTTCTTTCCCTGACATCTACCTTCATGTCTGATCCTTCCCATACTGACCTGGGGCTCTGGTTTCCAGCCCCTTGCAAAACTAGTTTAAACTAATACAGTTTTATAGTACTGTAATCATATTGATAAGTGTTCTCATTTGTTTGGTATTTCATTTAAATACATAATTAGTTACTTAGTTAAATGGTAGTTTGACTTTTTTATACCTTTTTAATTATTTCCATGAAACTTCAGTTAATTGTGGCAGCTGCTTAATTGGGCCAGAATATATTGGTCCTGATGTGCCCTAATTAATGGGAATCCATTGTATTTGGTAACATATACTGTATATTCTTTGATAATAAATTTATTTTGAACTTTTGACTTAAGGATAAAGGTCAGGATGTCATGTTGCAACTGTACAGAATTTCACTTCAGCTACTGTGTGTAGTCCTAGTCACCCACTACAGGACGGATATGGAGGATCTGGAGACAGTTCAGAAGATGTTCACCAGAATTTGGCCTGGATTAGAGTATACTAGCTATAAGAACAAACTTGGATTGATTCACTTCAACATGATTGCTGTGTCCTGTATTATAATCTGGGTAAATTCAGCATTACCAAACTTTCATAGAGTATTTACTGTATATTTTCAGTTACTGGGAATGAAAGTGGTTGTGAGAAAGATAAATCGTCTGTGTGCAATTAGGTAACTGATTACTGAACAGCCATGTCTGACAGAGAGAATGGCTATAGCTAAAATCAGCTGTTCAGTCTTATTCAATGATTGTACTCCTTCTGCATACAAACCATATGTTAGACTCCATATGAAATATTGCAACACACTTTGGATCAACAATATTTAAGATAATATAATAGCCTTGAAAAGTATCAGAAAATAGATCAAAGAATGTCCTGATGAAGGATCTTGGCCCAAAACAATGACACTTTATTCCTCTGCATGGATGAAGCCTGATCTGCTGGGTTCCTCCTGCATTTTGTGTAAAGCAGGGATATTGAGCAACTTTAGACATTCATCATTTTCCAGAGTAGTGAGCGTCTAGACTGTGTTGCTAGCTGCTAATTTGTCATGCAGTCACACAGCTCAAAACAGGCCATTCAGCCCACTATATCAGGGCTCACTAACCTCCTGTTCACTCTGTTCCCATTTTGAACTCTGCTCAAGTGCCCCCACCCCCAACTCCTCCCAGGTTGTACCACTCACGACACATTAGCACCAATTTACAGCAGGAAAGTAATCCAGCAACCTGCACGTTTTTGGGATGTGAGAGGAAAGTCAGACAGTCACAGGGAGAACTAGCAAACTTCACACAAATGGCTCCAGGAGTCAGGGTCAAACCCAGATCAAGGAGCTGTGTGGGAGCAACTCTGCTAACTGCACCAGTTGACTTTTATGTTTTCAAGAGGTAGCTGGACTAGATCTAGACTGGTGAACAGATATCATCACATGGAAGGTAGCAATAATACTAACAGGTAGTCACATGCTCCCTGGATTGGTTTCTAATGCCTTTATGCTTTGATAAGGATTTGGTTTTCACTCACAAACTGTGTTTTTTTGATTAATTGCTTCTTCCAAAGAATTAAGTGAGGTAATTGTGTAGCTATTGTGAATTGTATAGTTAAGTCATAATCATATAGTCATAGTCAGAGTGAAATATAGCATAAGTTGGATTGGATGTCCATCTGCACAGGAGGCACAGAGGGTCGGTGACCTGCTAGCTACCTGAGATGAGAAGTCAGAGTTTGAGGCCTGGAGTTAGGGGTCCTGTCTGCAGCTAGTCCTGGGGTCGATACTGAAGGTCAATTGGAAGTCTGGAGGTCAAAGCCTGATGGCTGAAGCTTTGGGTCTACAAGTCTGAAGTGCAGTACGAGTGTGGAGGCCATTGTCTGCAAGTCTACGAGTCCGCTGAAGGCTGGAGAATTGGAGGCTGAAGGCCAGCTGTGCAGTTGGAAAAGTATTGGTGTGGTTGTATGGGAGGGAGGAAAGGGGCTCGCTTTGCTGTTGTTGTTTTGTTGCTTGTTGTGTTCTGCTGAGCATGTTAGCACTAAATAAACTTTAGTCGGCAATGTCTCTTCGTCAAAGTTGATCATAACCGATAAACTGTCGCACTTTTTCCCATTTTTTGTAACTTTCAAACGTTTGGCCTCAATAATTTTTGCTCCTTTTATGTTCTGTTTAATCTCATCCATAGTAACTTTTGTTGGTATCCCCAAAATAACTCCTCTAGTCCACTTTCTATTGTTGTGTTTTGAGCATTGTACTTTTTTGCCATCTATTTTATTTAATCTTATCACTTTGCCCTGTTGAGCACTATCCCGACAAATCAATAATAGCAATCCATTTCGTAAAATTTTTGCTCTTTTGACTTCAGCTATAAGCTTGTTGATTATCTTCATCAAATGAATCAGGTTCCATTCACCAAAAGACACTCCATCTTCACTCAGTGTTATAATTGCTTTAATCTCATCTTCTTTCCGTTGTTTTGTTATCCTATTTTGTTCGTCCCCTGACTCCTTAGAGTTTGACATCTCATACCTCTGTTTCCTTTCCTCACTCTCTTCACTCCATTCCTCCATCTCAAACTCACTTGCATCATCCATTAACCTGTTCATCCTACAGGATATTTAATTCATCAACTCAGCAGTAGCAGCCTCTGTGCTCTCACGCTCCACGCTCAGGATCCAGCAAATGAAGCTGAACCCAGGAGCTATTTATGAGCCAGCCCAAAATCAGAATCGTGTGCCTCAATTAAGGCACACAACAGGACAAGGGATAACCAGAAAACCTGGAATACGGATTGATGGACCGGATTGTGAACCGGAATGCAGGCTTTATGGACCGGTCCGTGACACAAATAGCATAATTCTGCTCTTTCATCTTATGGTATTATGTGAAAATAATAAACCAACCCACCAATTTTTGATGCTAATTATATCCTGTTAGAATGGGTCAGTGGTCAAAGAATTAACACTAGATCACAGGCTCATAGAAAGAGAGAAATTGGAAACGTAAAGGAGTGCATTCAGTTTGATGGATTCATGCAAACCAAAAACAAAAAGCATACAGTCTACTTCTCCTTTACCACTCTTGACCCATGGCCTTGTAGGTTACATCAGGTCAAGCCATTGTCAAGTACTTTTTCAATGTGATTAAGACTCCTGATCCCTGGCCCCCTTTCGTGCAATGCATTCCAGATGCTCTCCACTCTCTGAAGAAGACATCTTCCCATTGTAGGTATGTAGAGCTGCATCTTTCTGAGTCTGCTAGTGGACCTAGAGGCATAGTGTTACTGGGCATGGCACCTTCCTGCCAATGCATTCTTGTGAGGTCAGGAAGGGTCCCCTGACGGTGGCTTTATTACATACTACTGGCACAGTATTATCAGGTGTGACAGGGTTCCTGACGGGATATTGTGAGTGAGTCTAGCTGGGTTACTGCGTTCAGTGGCACCACAAGCAGGCCAATTCTATTGCATGAAGACTTCATGGAGAAAGCATGGCATTTGTGGAAGTGCAAAACCTCACATAGGTACTGCGATTATCAGACTGGTAATCCAGAGGCTAGGATAAAAATTTAGAGACATGAGTTTGAATCCCACCAAGGCAACTGTAATGGGATTAAACCCTGGCAATTAAATTTAAAAATCAACACTAGGATTAGTAACAGTGGTAATGAAACCACCACAAACACAAGGAATTCTGCAGATGCTGGAAATTCAAGCAACGCACATCAAAGTTGCTGGTGAATGCAGCAGGCCAGGCAGCATCTCTAGGAAGTTGTACCTCTTTCTGGAGATACTGCCTGCCTGCTGCGTTCACCAGCAACTTTGATGTGTGTTGTTTAATGAAGCAATCAGATGTCATAAAAGCCCATCTGACCACTGATGCCTCTCAGGGTCTCCAAACCCACAGCAAGTGGTAGGCTGTGAAATGGCCAGACAAACCATTTGTTGTTTCATATTCAAAAGTGGTTCACCACCATCTTCCCAAGGGGGGATATCAATGGGCAATAGAAGCTGTTCTTCCTAGCAAGGTCAAAGTCTGGAAAATGAGTAAGCGAAGATGCCAGAGCTAATGAAATTGATAACACTTTACTGAAGCTGTAAGAGGTATTGTTGCTCAATGCAACAGAGTGTCAGATGTCAGAAATGTAAAATCAGTGGTTGGCAATGTATAATCCCAGATTTCTGATCTTCAAGACAAGTCAAGTTTATTATCATGTGCACATGTGTAGGTACATGTGTGCACAGGTGAAGTGAAACCTTGCAGCAGCAGAAATTCAGATACACTTGTTTATCACACGTACGTCGGAACATATAGTGAAAAGTGTCGCTGGTGTTAACAACCAGCACAGGCTGCGGATGTGCTGAGGCAGCCTGCAAGGGTTACCACATATTCTAGTGGCAACATAACTTGCCCACAATGTTCATCTGAACAACACAGATAACAAACAAACTCAGCAAAACAAGACCCTTTCCTCCCTCCAATGACAACCACCCACCTATTCATACACAGAGACAGTCGTCCAACCCCAGGATGGGCCGCCTCTGGCCTGCAGCCTCCATTGGACTCGCAGACTCATGGATGTCAGGCATCCCCAGTGGACTTGCAGACAGCAGACCCAGGGCTTTGGCCATCAGGTGTCAACTTCTGGACTTTCAATCGATCCGAAATGATAGAGCTAGTAAATCCGAAAGAGCTAGTCAAAAGTATCAGAAAATATATCAAAGAACGTCCTGATGAAGGATCTTGGCCCAAAACAATGACACTTTATTCCTCTGCATAGATGAAGCCTGATCTGCTGGGTTCCTCCTGCATTTTGTGTAAAGCAGGGATATTGAGCAACTTTAGACATTCATCATTTTCCAGAATAGTGAGCGTCTAGACTGTGTTGCTAGCTGCTAATTTGTCATGCAGTCACACAGCTCAAAACAGGCCATTCAGCCCACTGTATCAGGGCTCACTAACCTCCCGTTCACTCTGATCTCATTTTGAACTCTGCTCAAGCGCCCCCCACACCCAACTCCTCCCAGGTTGTACCACTCACTACACATTAGCACCAATTTACAGCAGGAAAGTAATCCAGCAACCTGCACATTTTTGGGATGTGAGAGGAAAGTCAGACAGTCACAGGGAGAACTAGCAAACTTCACACAAACGGTTCCAGGAGTCAGGGTCAAACCCAGATCAAGGAGCTGTGTGGGAGCAACTCTGCTAACTGCACCAGTTGACTTTTATGTTTTCAAGAGGTAGCTGGACTAGATCTAGACTGGTGAACAGATATCATCACATGGAAGGTAGCAATAATACTAACAGGTAGTCACATGCTCCCTGGATTGGTTTTTAATGCCTTTATGCTTTGATAAGGATTTGGTTTTCACTCACAATCTGTGTTTTTTTGATTAATTGCTTCTTCCAAAGAATTAAGTGAGGTAATTGTGTAGCTATTGTGAATTGTATAGTTAAGTCATAATCATATAGTCATAGTCAGAGTGAAATATAGCATAAGTTGGATTGGATGTCCATCTGCACAGGAGGCACAGAGGGTCGGTGACCTGCTAGCTACCTGAGATGAGAAGTCAGAGTTTGAGGCCTGGAGTTAGGGGTCCTGTCTGCAGCTAGTCCTGGGGTCGATACTGAAGGTCAATTGGAAGTCTGGAGGTCAAAGCCTGATGGCTGAAGCTTTGGGTCTACAAGTCTGAAGTGCAGTACGAGTGTGGAGGCCATTGTCTGCAAGTCTACGAGTCCGCTGAAGGCTGGAGAATTGGAGGCTGAAGGCCAGCTGTGCAGTTGGAATAGTATTGGTGTAGTTGCATGGGAGGGAGGAAAGGGGCTCGCTTTGCTGTTGTTGTTTTGTTGCTTGTTGTGTTCTGCTGAGCATGTTAGCACTGAAATGTGCAGCAGGACTTGCAGGCTGCCTCCAGCAAATACCTTGGTTGCGTTGGTTGTTAATGCAAACGACATGATGCACTATATGTTTTGATGTACACATGATAAACAAATGTATCTGAACCTGAATCTAAAACACAGAAACAGCCCATCTGACTCATCAAATCTATACTAACTATCAACCACCCATTTACAATAATTCCACTTACTTTGTCCCCACATTTCCATCAATGCTCCCCAATTCTACACACTAGTGACAACATGCAATGTCAAATTAACCTAGCCACCCACGCGTCTCTGGGATGTGGGAGGGAAATGGAGTAACCTGAAGAAACCCCCGCAGCCAGAGGGAGATCTGCAAAGCCTCACAGACAGCACTGAGGGGTCAGGGCTGAACCTTTCCATCGGCACTACGGGGCAGCAGATCTATTACCGGGCCTCTGTGCTGCTCTCAGCTGAAACAGTTATGTTATTTATCCTGGTACTTTTTCTATCCATCATTTTCTTATGCCTTTATGACAAATTCTGCCACCTTATGCCTCCATTCCATTTAAAAGCCACAATTTTTGTGTAATATTTTGCCCATCATTTTGATTGTTCAAAGTTTTCTCCAATTTAACAAAGTTAATGTCAAGATACAAAGTGCTTTGCCCAATTTTTGTCTTGGATCTGAGCTATGTGCATTTAACCCCAGCTCAAGTTTCAAGTCCTACTCTTTTGCTATAACTTTACTCTGCAGGACATGCGCCAGGCCTTTCACCTCTCCTCAGGTGCGAGAATCTCAGCTGAGCTATCATTCTCTTTGAGACAGCATGCTAAGCATAGTTTGCAAGCTGACCAACCAAACTTGATAGAAGGATATATAAGGGGCTGTAGATGTTGGAATCTAGAGCTGCAAGTAACCAGCTGCAGGAATACAACAGTTCAAACAGTATCTTTGGGTGGAAATGATCAAAACTCTGCAACAGGACTGAGAGTGGAGAGGTAACGTGCACACACGCTGGAGGAACTCAGCGGGTTGGTCAGCATCCGTGGAAACGAACAGTCAATGTTTCGGACCGAGTCCCTTCGTCAGGACTGAAGAGGGAAGGGGCAGAGGCCCTATAAAGAAGGTCGGGGGAGGGTGGGAAGGAGAAGTCTGGTAGGTTCCAGGTGAAAAACCAGTAAGGGGAAAGATCAAGGGGTGGGGGGACAGAAGCAGGGAGGGGATAGGCAGGAAAGGTGAAGAAGGAATACGGGAAAGCACAATGGGTAGTAGAAGGAGGCGGAACCATGAGGGAGGTGATAGGCAGCTGGAGGAGGGGCAGAGTGAAACTGTGTTGGGGGAAGGGAGGGGGATGGAATTCCCAGAAGTTGGAGAATTCTATCTTCATACCAAGGGGCTGGATACTACCTAGACGGTATATGAGGTGTTGCTCCTCCAACCTGAGGTTAGCCTCATCATGGCAGTAGAGGAGGCCATGTATGGACATATCCAAATGGGAATGGGAAGCAGAGTTGAAGTGGGTGGCAACCAGGAGATCCTGTCTGTTGTGGCAGACGGAGCAGAGGTGCTCAACGAATTGGTCCCCCAGTCTGTGTTGGGACTCACCGATGTAGAAGAGGCTCCACCGGGAGCACCGGATACAATAGATGACCCCAACAAACTCACAAGTGAAGTGTTGCCTCACCTGGAAAGACTGTTTAGGTCTTGAATAGTGGTGAGAGAGGAGGTGCAGGAACAGGTGTAGCACTTACGCTTACAGGGATAAGTGCCAGGTGGGAGATCCGTGGGGATGGACGTGCGGATAAGTGAGTCACGGAGGGAACAATCCCTGCGGAAAGCGGAGAGGGGTAGAGAGGGAAAGATGTGCTTAGTGGTGGGGTCCTGTTGAAGGTGGCGGAAGTTGCAGAGGATTAAGTGCTGGATCCAGAGGCTGGTGGGGTGGTAGGTGAGGACAGGGGGAACTCTGTCCCTGTCGTGCTGATGGGAGGATGGGGTGAGGGCCGAAGTGCGGGAAATGGAGGAAAAGTGGGTGAGGGTATCATTGATGACGGCAGAAGGGAAATCATGATCCTTAAAGAAAAAGGACATTTGAGATTACCAGGGACAGAAAGCCTCATCCTGGGAGCAGATCCTGTGGAGACGGAGGAACTGGGAATAGGGAACAGCATTTTTGCATGTGGCAGGGTGTGAAGAGGTATAGATAAGGTAGTTATGAGAGTCAGTGGGCTTATAGAAGATGTCAGTGGACAATCTGTCTCCAGAGATGGAGACTGAGAGATCGAGAAAGGGGAGAAATGGATCAAGTGAATTTGAAGGCTGGGTTGAAGTTTGAAGTAAAGTCGATGAAGTTGATGAGCTCAGCTTGGGTGCAGGGTGCAGCACCTATGTAGTTGTCAATATTGCGAAGGAAAAATTGGGGAGCAGTACCAGTATAGGTTTGGAGTATAGATTGTTCCATATAACCAATGAAGAGGCAGGCATAGCTGGGGCCCATGCGAGTGCCCATAGCTACACCCTTGGTCTGAAGAAAGTGGGAAGAGCCAAAAGAGAAGTTAATATGCGTGAGTACCAGTTCCGCCAACCGGAGGAGGGTGGTGGTGATGGGGAACTGGTGAGCTGTATTGTCCAGAAAGTAGCAGAGGGCTTTGAGGCCTTCCTGATGGGGAATGGAAGTTAATAAGGTTTGGACATCCATAGTGAAAATGAAGCGGTTGGGACTGGGGAACTGGAAGTCATGGAAGAGGTGGAGGGCATGGGATGTATCCCGGATGTAGGTGGGGAGGGACTGAACGATGGGTGACAAAATGGAGTCCAGGTAGGCAGTTACAAGTTCGGTGGGGCAGGAGCAGGCAGAAACTATGGGTCTACCAGGACAGTCAGAATTGTGGGTCTTGGGGAGGAGGTAAAACCGAGCAGTGCGGGGTGCGGGAAGTATGAGTTTTGTGGCTGAGGATGGAAGGTCTCCAGAGTTGATAAGGGTGGTGATGGTACGGGAGACAATGGTTTGATTTCCTTCTTCACTTTTCCCGCCTATCCCCTCTCTGCTTCCCTTCCACCACCCCTTGATCTTTCCCCTTACTGGTATTTCACCTGGAATCTACCAGCCTTCTCCTTCCCACCCTCCCCCCACCTTCTTTATAGGGCCCCTTCCCCCTCTCTCTTCAGTCCTGACGATGGGTCTCAGCCCGAAACGTTGACTGTTCGTTTCCACGGATGCTGCCCGAACTGTTGAGTTCCTCCAGCCTGTTCTGGGTGCTGCTTTGACCCCAGCATCTGCAGAGAATTTTGTGTTTCCAATGAATTTATGTTGCCTTTTCATGATCTCATACATTATTTCTCTTTTTGTGCTTACTTTGTTCATGACATCCTCGTTAGATATTCGTTTCGTCCATGATATTCTTTGCATCCTCCTCAAAAACCACATCTCTGCTGCTTCAATTCATTTCCTCATGTTACTAGATATTGTCCAACATTCTGAGCCATATAACATAACTGGATAAACATAACATTTCAGTACTCTGAGGCGGGGTGTCATGCCTAGTTTAGTGTTGGTCAGTATACTCTTCATTCTCGTAAAGGTGTCTTTTGCCATCCCTATTCTTCTTTTGATGTCCATGACACACCTGCCATCTGATTTCACCCAGCTTCCTAAGCAGCAAAAGTTCTGTACTTGTTTTATGTCTTCCCCGTTTATTCTCAGCCTGCAGATAGGATTCTCCTTCTTTTTGGATATCACCATATATTCTGTCTTTTTGGAATTGATAGATAGACAAGGGTGTGTTTTCTCCCCTGATTTGTTCAATGTGTACAGTGAAACAATATTACAAAAAGTAAGAGACATCTTGGGAACCAAAGTTGGCGGTGAAAACATCAATAATTTCAGATATGCAGATGACACTGTGTTAATTGCAAGTACGGAGGAAGAACTACAAAACTTAATTGATATATTTGTTGAAGAAAGTGCAAAATGGGTCTATCTGTCAATTGCAAAAAGACAAAATGTATGGTGATATCCAGTGGAGCAAGGAATTCCATTATCAGCATTGGCTCAGAGTCATGGTCAAGGGAGAGTGAGGGGCACTCCCAGGAAGCATGGCCACAAAATTACCATGTTGAAATGAAATGGACACCTTCTCTCCCCCTCCTAACAAACACCCGTCACTAGAGGCTTCATTCTTCACTGTCACTATTTGCTGTTGGTTTATTATTGTCTCATGTACTGAGATACAGTGAAAAGCCTGACTTGCAAACTGTTCATACCGATCAAAACATCACACAGTGTATTGAAGTTGAACAAGGAAAAACAATAACAATGCAGAATAAAGTTTAACAGCAACAGAGAAACTGCAGTGCTGGTAAACAATAAGGTGCAAGATTGTAACAATTGACATCGTGAGGTCAACAGTCCATCTTATCACAGTAGAGAACCATTCAATAGAACAGAGAACACAATACAGGTCAGTTAGCCCACAATATTCTGCTGATATTTGATCCTAATCTAAGATCTATGTAACCCTCCCTCCTACATGGCCCTCAATCTCTCCCTCATCCACGTGCCTATCTAAGAGTTTAATTGTTCCTAAATTCAATGACAGACGGGGTAGAAGCTATCCTCAAGCCTGTTGGAAAGTGTTTTGGGCCTTTCCTATCTCCTGCCCGATGGGAGGGGGGATAAGGCAGAATATGGGAGGGGTCTTTGATTGTGCCGGCTGTTTTACTGAGTCAGTGAGAAATGTAGAAGAGTCCAAGGAGGAGGCGATGTTTTCTGTGTCCATAAGAAGCTGTATTTTCCTGCAGTCACATGCTTGATCATAATGAGGTAGATTGTGAAGTCATTATGATCCGGAACCTGACCACGAGAAACTGCCGGCTGAGGGCAGTACATCTGAGTGCTCAAGGAGAGGCTAGTCCCCTTGATGCGGTAGACTGCTTCCACAACATTTCTTGCAATCACGAACGAAACCAATGGAATTCAGCGAACTATTCCGGCTGGTGGTCCTTGGCCTGTCACTGGGCATTTCTCTCACCATCATCGGCTGGTGGGCCTACGAGAAGTTCATAAAGAAGCGCCCCCGCACTGTGAAGGTCAAGCGGGTACTCGGCACAGCAGAGCCGGTAGTTGGCAAAATAAAGACCAACGTTGAAGAACTGAAGCCAGGGGGCTTTGCTGCACGGTCTGGACCACCAATCAACACTATCAGCACCGTGTATCTAGAGGTTAGAAACCAGAATATGGAGGAGGCGAGTATAGAGTCAGGGGATGGAGGAAACGAGCAGGGGATCTTGTCACAGGGGCTGGCTGATCGAAGGCAAAGTCCTCAACCGGCCCTGGAAGATCGGAGGCGAAGTCCCGAACCAGCTCTTGGGCATATCAAAACAGAGGCGACTGAACTGGAGCTAAGTCCAGTGGAGGAACACTGGAATGGAGAGGGTAAGAGGGAGGAAAATGGATGCGAGGGCAAAGCAACTATCAGAGATCAGCAGCAGCAGAATGACAAAGAGCGGCTGTGGTGTGGGTGGGGTAACTTCACCAATGTGCAAGTGGTCAAGAGAAGGGTGTGGCAGAGCAGGGGAATAAAATCTGTGGGCAAGAGAAAGAGATCTCTGGAGAAGTTGGCTAGAGAGAGGAAGCGAGTGAGAAAGTGGCAGACAAAACTCCAAAGAGAACTGTCAATAGTAGGGGAGAGAAGTGAAAGGAAGAAACGCAGAGCCTGCAGAAGAGTTCTCAGATTTAGGGAACCGGTGCCTGAGGATGGGTCAATGAAAGTAGGGAAATGGAAAGAGGAATCATTTGGTCCTGGAGGATCACAGAAGGCTAGAATCCACAATCTTGTGAAGTGGATGAAGGTAAAAATAAATGTACAGGCACAATTGCTGCATTGTTTTTTTACTTAAAGGGGGCTGTGTTCCAAAGACTTTGGGGCACTGGAATATCCAAGTTGTAGAAGGCTACTGATCAAATGCTGATTTCCGGGGCTAGTACAGATGACATCATTGAAACGATGGGTCGAAGGGCCTGTTTCTGTGCAGATCTCTCGATGACACGTCATGACCTCACAGATCCTTTATTTACCTGCAATCTCCCACCCACATTAATTATCTCACTCCCCTTGCCACTGATACGGCACAATGGAGAAACAGTTAGTGTGACGCTCCACAGGGCCAGCGATCTCCGATCGGGGTGCAGTTCCACTGCCCTCTGTAAGGAGTTTGTACATTCGCCCCAAGACACCATGGATTTCCTACAAGTTCAACTGAAAGCTTCCAGTCTCCCCCCTTCCTCATATCGATTGTGCAGAGGAGATTCACCAGGATGCTGCCTGAACTAGTTTAACTCATCCTCATGTAGTCTTACGAGGACAGGATGAGCACGCGAGGGCTTTTCTCTTTGGAGTGAAGGAGGGTGAGAGGGGACCTGAGGGAGGTGTACGAGGTCATAACAAACATAGATCGAGTGGACAGCCAGAGATATTTTCCCAGGGTGGGAATGGCAGATAGCAGGGAGTGTACACAGAGAGTGGTGTGTGTGTGGAACCACCGCAGGGGTGGTGGTAGAGGCAGATATATTGGGGATGTTTAAGAAAGACCTGTACAGAGCACATGAATGATAGAAAAAGGGAGTGCTCTATCTGGGGAAAGGGTTATGTTGATCTTAGAACAGGTTAAAAGTTTGACACAATACTGTGGTCTGAAGGCCTGTAGTGTGCTCTGGTGTTCTATCCCACTCATTGCAATAGCTTCCCCTCTCCTACCCATTAACACCCTTCCTCTGTCCTCCACTGCTCTCCCCTACCTTCCTAACTCCTGACTACTTACCCCTGCCTCACCAGATCCTCACTCTCCACTTGTCTGTTCCATCACTCCATCCCTCCCTTCCACTTCCCCCTTCACTACCCACTCCTCCCACCCTCCACTTCCTTCTGCCATCACTCCATCTGATGTGTCCTCTCTGTCTTCCTCCCAAGGCCTCATCAACGACGACGATATTGCAGCCATTCTCAAGGGTAGTCACATGCTGAAGATCAGATCCTCCTCATGGATGAAGTCACGATTTTACAAACTACAAGAAGACTGTTGCACGGTGTGGTGCAGTTCCAACAAGATCCTGAAGTCAGCCAGGAGCCAAATGTGTGAGTGTTGACAAGTCTTGGAGGGATGGTGTGGCAGCAAACATATATTTTTAAAAAGTTTTTACGAAATTGTCTTGGCCACCAACAAGTGCAGGGATTACTCCTTGATTCCTGGTATGGCACCACGCTGAGGCCAGTAGAGCTACTGCTTCATTGCGTCAGTGACCTGGATTCTATCTTTTATTGATTCTGTTTTATTTGGAGATGGAGTGCAGACAGGTCCTTCTGGCCCAATAGGCCCCACCACCCAGCGGCCCACCTGTTTAACGCCAGACAAATCACAGGACAATTCACCGGCCCTGCTGTGTTCCTCCAGCATTGTGTGTGCGTGTGTGTGTGTGTGTGTGTGTGTGTGTGTGTGTGTGTGTGATATGCAATATGCTCCTCCTAACCCCCTGTGTCTCTCGCCTCCTGGTCCATTTCCATTTCTCTGTTCATCCGGGTTTCCCATAAACATGACATGAGTCATATCCATCAAGCAGGAGCTACAGAAACCTGAAGCCCCACACCTCACAATCCTAATTTCTACAGTTTAGCAACACAATGATGCCTTTCCACAAGAGATTCTGCAGATGGTAGAACAACACACACAAAATGCAGAATGGACTCAGCACGTCAGGCAGCATCCATAACTGTTTATACACACACACACACACACACACACACACACACACACACACACACACACACACACACACACAAGGATGTTGGCCTGAAGTGTTGACTCTTTATACCTGTCCATAGATGCTGCCTGACCTGCAGAGTTCCTCCAGCATTTTAGGGCACCACAATAGCAGAGTGGTTCGTGTGATGTTGTTGCTGCTCGGTCAGGGATGGGGGGCAGGGAGTGGGCAGGTAACAATTCAAAGTTCAATACCAGTACCGTGTGTAAGGAGTTTGTATAGTCTCCCTGTGACCATGTGGGTTTCCTTCTGCTGTTCAAAGAAGGCTGATTGGTGATTGTAAATTCTCCTGTGATATGGCTTTTTGGGGCAGAGGGCCAGTCCCACAGTGTATCTCTAAATTGGTAAAGTGCTGTGAATAAATAACTTTGTGTGTGTGTTACTCTGAATTCCCAGCTTCTGCAGAATCTATTGTGCTTGTGAATCTGTGACTGAATCTCTTGTTCTGATCTCTGCTGCTGTTTTACTCTCTACCCCCACCTGACCCCTTGCAGTCTCGATCGACGACATCGAAGAGTTAAGACCAGGAATGCAGACGGAGGGAATGCAGCAGTACGCCATGGAAACACCCAGCGACTGCTGTTTCACAGTCGTATTTAAAGGCAAGAGGAAGAACTTGGATCTGGTGGCCTCCGACGCCAACGAGGCCTGGCATTGGATCCTGGGCCTCTCCAAATTACAGCAGAGAGGCTGTAGCAGTAACAAGAGAGAGTGGCTGGATCAGTATCCATCTGGGAATCTGTCACGGCAGAGCGCCAGGGAGAGAGGGTGCCAGTTCCCTCATGGTCTACAACAGCAGACCCCAAGTCCACCCCTACCCCATGCCAAAGGTCAAAGGCACCTCCCCATGCTCGAACCTTTTGCTGCTTGTTTCCCCTATGTGACCTGCATTTCCCTCAGGCCCTCAGACTCCTTAGATTCCATTAGTTACTAATGTTTTCAGTATTAGTTTAATAGATAGTCAATCTTTAGTTTCAACATGTTATAGGTATTATAGGCTAAACTTAATGTTCAGTATTAGTTTAATAGATAGTCAATCTTTAGTTTCAACATGTTATAGGTATTATAGGCTAAACTTAATGTTATAGGTGTTTATGAAAAATAAAGTTACTTTAAAGCTCTGAATGAGATACTTTATTGATGTAATATTCTTCCAATCAGCAACAAAAATACAATTATTATTTTGTTTTTACAACCAATGCTGATGGTGGATGAAACCCTGTTTGCATTTTAAATGAGTAATGAATCCTCTATGTTGCCCTACCATCAAAGAAGGATGCTTCGTTACACAAGGCACGATATTTTCCAGTGGAATTTTTTTTTCAAAAATACGTCACCTTTTGTATCTGTCTGCAACTTTCAGGATAAAAGCATTTCCTCACTGATGTAATCTCACGTGAAAAAGTATGAATATTGAATATACATGTAAAAATAAAATCAGCTTTCTCGGCAGGTTCTCAGATAGTGTCACAGAGTCTGAGCAAAGTACAGCACAGAAACAGGCCCTTCAGCCCATCAAGTCCATGCCAATCTATTTAAGCAGCTTTTTCCCATCGATCAGAGAAAATTCACGAGAATGATTCCAGGAATGAAAGGGTTACCGTTTGAGGAACATCTGGCCGCTCTTGGGCTGTATTCCCTGGGGTTCAGGAGAATGACGGGGGGGATCTCACTGAAATCTTCCAAATGTTAAAAGGCCTGAACAGACTAGATATGGCAAAGTTATTTCCCATGGTAGGGGAGTCCAGGAAAAGAGGGCACAACTTCAAGATCGAAGGAACAGAGATGTGGAGAAATCACATTAGTCAAAGGGTGGTATGTCTGTGGAATTTGTTGCCACGAGTGGCTGTGGAAGCCAAGTCATTGGATGCATTTAAGGCCTTTGCTGAGGACAGAACGCTCTGCCTCAGAGAGGGGAAGGTCAGAGAGGATGAGGAAGACACGGCAAGGGTTGGGGCTGGGGTCAGAGGAGGATAAAGATTGGGAGGTCTCAGGAGGGAGATTGGGGGTTGGGATGTTCAGGAGAGCGGAGTTAGGGGAGGATGAGGGATCAGAGGAATGGAGGGGCGATGAGGGGTAGAGGGAAGGTTGGGAGTCGTGGGGAGACCAGAGGGTGGTGGAGGAATAAGATGAGCGGTAGGACCCAGCAGCAGAAAGAGCGGTCCTGTTCTGGAGAGGTTCAGGACCTTGGTCCGAGCTGGATCTGGAGCTGGGGCTGGCGGAGCCTGTGGCCTGTAGGGCGTCAGAACTGAGGTCAGAGTCGGAAGCCAGTGAGTCCGTGGCCCGCCAGGGGGCTGGTGCCCATGTCCAGGAGGCTGTGGTTCCAGCTGAGATCAGAGTCAGAAGCGGATGGGTCTTCAGCCTGCCGAAGGCCTGAGAAGTCGAGGTCCGAGGGGTCGAGATCCGGGCTGGAGTTGGTCGTCATCGTGGGCTTGTGGTCCTTCTTGGACGCGAGGAAGGAGAAGAAATGGCGGTTGGAGGTGTAAATCTGACGGAGAATGAAGTGTAGGAGAGGTCCATGGCAGATGGTGGAAAACGAGGCCCGGAGTGGTGGCAGAGAGAGGGACAGGGCCCGTAGGTATCTCCGCATGGCAGTGAGCGTGGTGCGGAGAATCTAGTGGGAGCAGCGGTCAATAAAATGGAGGTACCCGTGACCCTCGCTGGGCCCAAACTGAGAGGCCTGGAACTGGAGCTGGTATCCCTGCGGTGCAAGATGGCGGCGGAGACACGTTCCCAGGAAGGAGACTTGGCTGTGGTGGAGAGTCTGGGTCAGGATGTGGTCGAAGAGTTGGGGAGAGGCAGAGATCACAGAGGGGGAATAGTGAGAGAGGGTGTCACTGAACTCCCGTCGAAGGGAAGATATAAACTTCAGGGTAGGCATACCTCAGACAGACTTCGCAGCAGAGCAGCGAATTGTAAACAGAAAATTCTCTGCAGATGCTGGGGTCAAAGCAACACGCACAACATGCTGGAGGAACTCAGCAGTTCGGGCAGTATCCATGGAAATGATGAGTCAACGTTTTGGGCCGGAACCCTTCGTCAGTAACTGAAGAGGGAAGGGGCGGAGGCCCTATAAAGAAGGTGGGGGGTGTGTGGGAAGGAGAAGGCTGGTAGGTTCCAGGTGAAAAATCAGTAAGAGGAAAGATCAATGAGTGGGGGAGGGGAAGCAGAGAGGGGATAGGCAGGGAAGGTGAAGAAGGAAATCAAACCACTGTCTCCCGTACTATCACCGCCCTTATCAACTCCGGAGACCTTCCATCCTCAGCCACAAAACTCATAATTCCCACACCCCGCACTGCTCGGTTTTACCTCCTCCCCAAGATCCACAAGCGTGACTGTCCCGCTAGACCCATAGTTTCTGCTAGCTCCTGCCCCACCGAATTTGTATATGCCTACCTGGACTCCATCTTGTCAGCCATCGTTCAGTCCCTCCCCACTTACATCCGGGATACATCCCATGCCCTCCACCTCTTCCATGACTTCCAGTTCCCCAGTCCCAACCGCTTTATTTTCACTATGGATGTCCAACCCTTATACACCTCCATTCCCGATCAGGAAGGCCTCAAAACCCTCTGCTACTTTCTGGACAATAGACCTCACCAGTTCCCCATCACCACCACCCTCCTCCGGTTGGCGGAACTGGTACTCACACTTAATAACTTCTCTTTTGACTCTTCCCACTTTCTTCAGACCAAGGGTGTAGCTACGGGAACTCGCGTGGGCCCCAGCTATGCCTGCCTCTTCGTTAGTTAAGTGGAACAGTCTACGCTCCAAACTTATACTGGTACTGCTCCCCAACTTTCCTTTCTCTACGTTGATGACTACATTGGTGCTGCTTCCTGCACCCGTGCTGAGCTCGTCAATTTCATCGACTTTCCTTCTAATTTCACCCAGCCCTTAAATTCACTTGGTCCCTCTCGGACACTTCTCTCTCCTTTCTCGATCTTTCGGTCTTGGTCTCCATCTCCGGAGACAGACTGTCCACTGACATCTTCGAAAGACCCACTGACTCTCATACTACCTCAACTATACCTCTTCCCACCCTGCCACATGCAAAAATGCTATTCTCTATTCCCAGTTCCTCCGTCTCTTCCGCATCTGCTCCCAGGATGAGGCTTTCCGTTCCAGGACATTTCAAATGTCCTCTTTCTTTAAGGATCGTGGTTTCCCTGCTGTTGTCATCAATGATGCCCTCACCCGCATCTCCTCCATTTTCTGCACTTTGGCCCTCACCCCATCCTCCCGTCACCACAAGAGGGACAGAGTTCCCCTTGTCCTCACCTACCAGCCCACCAGCCTCCGGATCCAGCACATTATCCTCCGCAACTTCCGCCACCTTCAACAGGACCACACCACTAAGCACATCTTTCCCTCTCCACCCCTCTCCACTTTCCGCAGGGATCGTTCCCTCTGCGACTCCCTGGTCCACACGTCCCTCCCCACGGTTCTCCCACCAGGCACTTATCCCTGCAAGCGTAAGTGCTACACCTGTCCCTACACCTCCTCTCTCACCAACATTCAAAGCCCCAAACAGTCCTTCCACGTGAGAGAACACTTCACTTGTGAGTCTGTTGGGATCATGTATTGCATCCAGTGCTCCCGTTGCGGCCTCCTCTACATCGGTGAGACCTGACGCTTCGTCGAGCACCTCCGCTCCGTCCGCCACAACAGACAGGATCTCCCGATTGCTACCCACTTCAACTCTGCTTCCCATTCCCATTCGGATGTGTCCATACATGGCCTCCTCTATTGCCAGGATGAGACTAAACTCAGGTTGGAGTAGCAACACCTCATATGCCATCTGGGTAGTCTCCAGACCCTGGGCATGAACATTGAATTCTCCAACTTTGGGCAATTCCCTCCCCCTCCCTTCCACCAACCCAGTTTCACTCTGCCCCCTCCCCCAGCTGTCACCTCCCTCTTGGTTCCGCCTCCTTCTACTACCCATTGTGTTTTCCCCTATTCTTTCTTCACCTTTCCTGACCATCATCTCCCTACTTCCCCTCCACCACCCCTTGATCTTTCCCCTTACTGGTTTTTCACCTGGAACCTACCAGTCTTCTCCTTCCCACCCTCCCCCCACCTTCTTTATAGGGCCTCTGCCCCTTCCCTCTTCAGTCCTGACGAAGGGTTTTGGCCCGAAACGTTGACTGTTCATTTCCATGGATGCTGCCCGACCTGCTGAGTTATTCCAGCATGTGTGCATGAATGATGATGGCTAGGTGAAGAGGCTGTCTCAACTTCACTTCACCCATGTGTAGCCCATTCTGTTCGCCTCTACTTTTTTTTGTCTGTCATAATCTATCATCCATTTGCCTCTCTCTTCCAACTCCACTACCCTCGCTTACCTGCTTTGAGCTACCTGTCACCCTTCCTCAGTCAGCTAATCATCTTTGGCCTCTTTCTTATCCCTCTTCCTCTTCTCTACACACTGGTCATCTTACCTCTCATTCAACCATGATGCAGGGATGCAACGTGAGACATCGAAATATGTTTCCCCCTGCTGACCCTGTGCGACACTCTTGAGTTCCTCAAGTGGATTGTTTGTTGCTAAAGATTACATAAATTACATTTCCCATCTTGCTTCATTCTCCCATACGCTTCCTGTCTAAGAGAAATCACCACTACCTTGCTACATCTCCTGTGCATGTTAAATCCCATGTAAAAAATCCTCCCTTGCTCCACGTAACCATTCTGAGCCTGGTCTCCCTGGTCTTCTGTGTAAGCCACCAGCAGAATGCAGAAATTCAAGAGTGGCGGGGGCAAAGTAGGTGTACTTTTATTACTAAGGAGAAGGTGCTTGGGAAGCTGAAAGATCTGAAGGTAGATAAATCACCTGGACCAGATGGACCACATCCCAGGGTTCTGAAAGAAGTAGCTGAAGAGACTGTCGAGGCATTAGAAGTGATCTTCCGAGAATCAGAATTGGCATTGCTGCTGCATTTTGTGTGTGTACCTTTCTCAGCATGGACAAGTTGTACTGAAGAGTCTGCCTCCATGTACTATACCTCTATGACCGCATGTACCTCAATCCGTCCTCTGCAGATACAGTGCTTCCAATTTCTCCGGATGTAATTCCATTTGCCATCCTCCGCCTACCCTATGCATTAATATTGTACGAAAGACTACTTTATCAAAACACTGCATAGATAATTGTGCACTCAGGTCAAATTGTTTTCACAAACCTCATGGACCCAGATTTATATTTGATTTTGTTTCTGAGATGGGAGCCTAATCCGTTTGAAACGGTGGTGCTGGACCACTTTCCGGAAGCTTTTGGTGAAGGTAATGCCAGAATACCATTCAACAGGATATTCAGGATCAGGAGGTAACATGTTCAGGTATATCTTGAAGGGGTTCTACTCCCTCTTCTTGTCCTCCTGGTGATAGAGGGCACAGGGTGAGAGGCTGTAGCAACAGCTGTTTCGGCAAAGACTAGAAGGGCTGAGATGGCCTGTTTCCGTGCTGTAATTGTTATATGGTTATAATCGCTAAATTCTGGAATGGCTCTGGAGGACTGGAGGCAAATGTCACTCCACTCTTTACGTGAGGCAAAAGAGAGGAAATCATAGGCCAGTTAGCCTGACTTCAGTTCTTAGAAAGATGTTGAAGTCCATTATTAAGGATGAAGTTTTGGGGTACTTAGAGGCACATGTTAAAATAGGCCAAATTCAGCATGGTTGCTTTCAGTGGAAGTCTTGCCTGACAAATCTGTTGGGATTATTTGCAGGAATAACAGGCAGGATAGACAAAAGGCACAATCAGGGGTCGCTTGCAAAAAGACATTTTCTGTCAGTTACTATATGGACTGTGCTTTTCTCAGTGCCATTTGTGTACATGCTTTGTTTCTGGATTGTTCATTTTTTATGTCCAGCTGGGGTGATATACTGCATCCGGTGCTCCCGATGTGGCCTTCTATATATTGGCGAGACCCGACGCAGACTGGGAGATCGTTTCGCTGAACACCTACGCGCTGTCCGCCAGAGAAAGTAGGATCTCCCAGTGGCCACACATTTTAATTCCACGTCCCATTCTGATATGTCTATCCACGGCCTCCTCTGGTGTAAAAATGAAGCTACACGCAGGTTGGAGGAACAACACCTTATATTCCGTCTCGGTAGCCTCCAACCTGATGGCATGAACATTGACTTCTCAAACTTCCGCTAATGCCCCACCTCTCCCTCGTACCCCATCCATTATTTATTTATATCCACACATTCTTTCTCTCTCTCTCTCTCTCTCTCTCCTTTTTCTCCCTCTGTACCTCTGACTATACCCCTTGCTCATCCTCTGGTTTTCCCCCCTCCCTCTTTTACTTCTCCCTGGGCCTCCTGTCCCATGATCCTCTCATATCTGTTTTGCCAATCACCTGTCCAGCTCTTGGCTCCACCCCTCCCCCTCCTGTCGTCTCCTATCATTTTGGATCTCCCCCTCACCCTCCCACTTTCAAATCTCTTACTAGCTCTTCCCTCAGTTAGTCCTGACGAAGGGTCTTGGCCCGAAACGTCGATTGTACCTCTTCCTATGGATGCTGCCTGGCCTGCTGCGTTCACCAGTAACTTTCATGTGTGTTGCTGGGAGTTATCTACAGGACCCCAAACAGTAGCCTGGCTATAGGGTGCAAGTTAAATCAAGAGTTAAAATTGGCATGTTGCAAAGCTAATACTACAGTTGTTATGGGAGATTTCAACATGCGGGTAGACTGGGAAAATCAGGTTGGTACTGGACTGCAAGAAAGGAAGTTTGTGGAGAGCCTCAGAGATGGATTCTTAGAGCAGCTTGTATTAGAGCCTACCAGGGAGAAGGCAATTCTGGATTTAGAGTTGTGTAATTAGCCAGATTTGATAATGGAACTCAAGGTAAAGGAGCCATTAGGAAGTAGTGACTATAATATGTTAAGTTTTAATCTACAATTTGAGAGGGAGAAGGGAAAATCGGAAGTGTCAGTATTACAGTTGAACAAAGGGGACTATGGACCCATGAGGGAGGAGCTGGCCAAAGTTGACTGGAAAGATAGCCCAGCAGGGATGACAGTGGAACAACAATGGCAGGTATTTCTGGGAATAATACAGAAAGTGCAGGATCAGTTCATTCCAAAGAGGAAGAAATTCTAATGGGAGTAAGGGGTAACCGTGCTGACAAGGGGAGTCAAGGACAGTATAAAAATAAAAGAGAGGAAGTATAACATAGCAAGGATGAGTGGGAAGCCAGAGGATTGGGAGACTTTTAAGGAGCAACAGAAGATAACTGAAAGGGTAATACGGGGGGAAAAGATGAGGTACGAAGGTAAGCTAGCCAAGAATATAAAGGAGGACAGTAAAATCCTCTTTAGGTATGTGAAGAGGAAATAATTAGTTAAGACCAAAGTTGGGCCCTTGAAGACAGAAACAGGTGAAATTATTATGGGGAAGACGGCACTGGCAGATGAGCTGAACAGGTACTTTGGATCTGTCTTCACTAGGGAAGACACAAACAATCTCCCAGATGTAATAGTGGCCGGAGGACCTGGAGTAACAGAGGAACTGAAGGAACTTCGCATTAGGTAGAAAATGGTGTTGGTTAAACTGATGGGACTGAAGGGTGATAAATCCCCAGGGCCTGATGGTCTGCATCCCAGGGTACTTAAGGAGGTGGCCCTAGAAATCGTGAACGCTTTGGTAATCATTTTCCAGTGATCTATAGATTCAGGATCTAGGCAAAATTAGACCACATGGTATTGGGGGTAGGGTACTGACATGGATAAAAAATTAGTTGGCAGACAGGAAACAAAGAGTAGGGATTAATGGGTCCTTTTCAGAATGGCAATCAGTGACTAGTAGGATACCGCAAGGCTCGGTGCTGGGACCGCAGCTATTTACAATATACATTAATGATTTAGATGAAGGGATTAAAAGTAACATTAACAAATTTGCAGATGACACAAAACTGGATGACAGTGTGAAATGTGAGGAGGATGTTATGAGAATACAGGGTGACTTGGACGGGTTGGGTGAGTGGGCAGGTGCATGGCAGATGCAGTTTAATGTGGATGAATGTGAGGTTATCCACTTTGGTGGCAAGAACAGGAAGGCAGCTTACTATCTGAATGGTGTCAAGTTAGGCAAAGGGGAAGTAGAACGAGATCTGGGTGCCCTTGTTCATCAGTCACTGAAAGTAAGCATACAGGTACAGCAGGCAGTGAAGAAAGCTAAGGGCACGTTGGCCTTCATAACAAGGGGAGTTGAGTATAGGAGCAAAGAGGTCCTTCTGCAGTTGTACAAGGCCCTGGTGAGACCCCACTTGGAGTATTGTGTGCAGTTTTGGTCTCCAAATTTGAGGAAGGACGTTCTTGCTATGGAGGGAGTGCAGCGTAGGTTCACTGGCTTAATTCCAGGGATGGCGGGAATGTCATATATTGAAAGATTGGAGCGTATGGGCTTGTATACTCTGGAAATTAGAACGATGAGAGGGGATCTGATTGAAACATATAAGATTATTAAGAGATTGGACACACTAGAGGCAAGAAACATGTTCCCGATGTTGGGGGAGTCCACAACCAGAGGCCACAGTTTAAGAATAAGGGGAAGACCATTTAGAACAGAGTTGTGGAAAAACTTTTTCACACAGAGGGTTGTGGATCTGTGGAATGCTCTGCTTAAGAAGGCAGTGGAGGCCAATTCTCTGGATTCTTTCAAAAAAGAGTTAGTTGGAGCTCTTAAAGATAGTGGAGTCAAGGGATATGGGGAGAAGGCTGGAAAAGGGTACTGATTGTGGATGATCAGCCATGATCACCGTGAATGGCGGTTCTGGCTCGAGGGTCTGAATGGCCTACTCCTGCACCTATTGTCTATTGTCTATTAACAAGATAAAAGCCTATGAAATTGCAGGAAAGATACTGGCATGGATAGAGGAATGCCTGACAGGCTGGAGGCAGCGAGTGGAAATAAAAGGGGTCTTTTCTGGTTGACTGCCAGTGACCAGTGCTTTTCCTCAGGGGTCAGTATTGGGATCGCTACTTCTCACAATGATTTAGATAATGGAATTGGCGGCTTTGTGGCAAAGTTTGAGGATGATATAAAGATAGGTGAAGGGGTAGGTAATGCTGAGGAAGCAATGTGATTGCAGCAGGACAGACAAATTGGACGAATGGGCAAAAGTGTGGCAGATGGAATACAGAGTCTGTGGTAAAGAAGTTAAATCTAATGTTGGCAATTTGCAGGGGGAATAGAACATAAAAGCATGGTGACAGTGCTGTGGCTTTATGAGACACTAGTCAGGAACTTGGAATATTGCTAACAGTTTTGGGACCCATATTTGAGAAAGGATGTGTTGTCATTGGAAAGAATCCAGAGGAGGTTCACAAGGAAGATTCCGAGAATGAAGGGGTTAACGTATGAGAAGTGTTTGGCAGCTCTGGGCCTGTACTCACTGGAACTTAGAAGAATGTGTGGGGATCTCATTGAAATCTACAGAATATTGAAAGGATTAGATAAGGTGGATGTGGAGAGGATGTTTCCTACGGTGGGGGTATCCAGAACTAGAGGGCACAACCTCAAAATTGAGGGACAAACTTTTAGAACGGAGATAAGGAGGAATTTTTTTAGCCAAAGAGTGGTGAATCTGTGGAATTTTGACAGACTTCGGTGAATGCCAAGTCTGTGGGTATATTTAAGGCGGAAGTTGATCATTTTCTGATTGGTCAGGGCATCAAAGGATATGGTGAAAAGGGAGGTGTATGGGGTTGAGTGGGCTGCAGGATCAGCCATGATAGAATTGCAGAGCAGACTAGATGGGCTGAATGGCCTAATTCTGTTCCTATGCCTAATGGTCTTATGGTCTAAAGAGGGCGTATCTCTGGTTGGCTGCTGCCGATTCGTGGTGTTCTGCAGGGTTCAGTGCTGGGTCCATTTTTTTCATGTTTATGTCAATGATTTGGATTACGGAACTGATGGCTTTGTGGCCATTTTGCAGATGATACAAAGTTAGGTGGAGGAGCAGATAGTGTTGAAGAATCTGGGAGTCTACAGAGGACTGATAGGTAGATTAGGAGAATGGGCGAAGAAATGGCAGATGGAATACAGTGTTGAGAATTGTAAGGCAATGCGGGGTGTATGGAGTGTCAGGGAGGGGTAGCACCTCTGCTGGGGTAACATGTCGCGTCCTTTTCAAGGTGGTTAGTCCACCTTTGGTCCCCACCTGGCACTCAGCTCTCACCTGTGGCTCCCCGTAGCTGTTTGCATATGATAGCGGCCACACCCGGGGCAACGGCTTCAACAAGCCGGCTAAACCAGGTGAGGGTAGCCGACGGGTCTCAAACCCTCGGTGAGATAGGGAGTTGTCTATCCCAGCATATGAAGACAGACTCCAGCGGATTGAGCGGACGAGACCAATGGAAGGTCCAATGGTCAAGGAGGCGGTCTCCGAAAGCGTCGTGGAACGTGTAGAGCAGGACAAGACACAGAAGACGTCCTGGTCACCCACTGCGCCTAGTCCCATCTCCAGCCGTCTAGACTCTGTCTTGCCACTGGATCCAGATGGGAATTGAGAAGAGAGAGCGAGGCTGACGCTGCGCAACGCTCCCTCACTTAAGTCCAAGTCACGCGCTAGTCTCGACACCATCAATAATGGTGTTGAGGTCTTCATCGATGTCGACGATGGACGAACAAGGAGGCAATGCACTTTGATAGAAGGAATGAAAATGTAGACCATCTCTAAATGGGGAGAAAAATCAGAAATTAGAGGTGTAAAGAGACTTGGGATTCCTCATGCAGGATTCCCTAAAGGTTATCTTGCAGGTTGAGGTGGTGGTAAGAAAGTAAATACAATGTTGGCATTCATTTTGAGAGGACTAGAATATAAAAGCAAGAGTGTAATGCTGAAGCTTGATAAGGCATTGATCAGGCCACACTTGTGAGCAGGTTTGAGCCCCTTATCTGAAAAAGGATGTGCTGGCATTGGATATGTTCACAAGCATGATCCCAGGATTGAAAGGGTTAACATATGAGGAATCTTTGATGGCTTTGAGTCTGTGCTTGCTGGTGTCAGGAGAATGAGGGTGCGTGGAGTCTCATTGGAACCTATCAAATGTTGAAGGGCCTAGATTGAGTGGAGAGGATGTTTCCTATAGTGGGGGAGTCTAGGCCCAGGGGACACAACCTCAGAATAGAAAGACATCCCTTTAGAACAGCAATGAGGAGTAATTTCTTCAGACAGAGGGTGGTGAACCTGGGAATTCATTGTCACAGATGTCCATGGAGACCAAGTCATTCTGTACATTTAAAGCGGAAGTTGATAGGATCTTGATTAGTAAAGGCATCAAAGGTTATAGGAAGAAGGCAGGAGAATGGGTTTGAGAAGGATGATAAATCAGCCATGATGGAATAGCAGAGCCTGCTCAAAGGGCCTGATTCTACGTCATATGGTCCGGTATTATGGAGTTATGGTCTTTAAACTCCTTTGCTTTCCCAATTGTGACATCAATTACAGCTCTATTCCTCTGGCCTATGTCGAAAACTGTTTCATTTTACAACTTCTATGCTTTTTCAAAAAGGAATTTCCCTCAATGTACTATGGCTTCCTCCCGTTATACACCTAGTCAGTTATCCTGTCCCCCACTCACTAAGTTATATTCCTGCCAAGATTTGGAAAGGATGTAAGTGTGACATATTCCCTCAGGAAAATAAAATTCTGTTAATCCTTTCCTTCAAGGCAACTTTGCAGTGTTTCCATACCTGTACTGTACACTGCCACAAAATATTGTAAAAGTCTGTTAGTCATGAGGAGAACTTAAATACCGTGTAGCCCACAGATACGGACTGACCTAGATACCATCAGAACTCTTTTCATTAGTATGTGTCAGGTTAGAATTTCATTACTGTGCTGTGAAGGTTTGACTTCAGGAGAATGAATGATGCTGTGGTATTGCCATAGGGTGAGGCAATGGATGACAGCGAGCACCCTACTGGAAAATGGCCAACTGCTCCACAATAATGAATCCTTCAGTACATTTGCAATGTGGGCTGAAGCTTTATTCCAGGAAGCTGTTTACACCAGGCTGATATGCCCTCTCAGCACTGAGCGGTAATCACTGGTGAAGGGGTGATGCACTGTCCGAGGTGCTGTACCTTGCTTGAGATGGTCACCTCCTTGGGTGGATGTTTCCACGTTACATTTATGAAGAAATTTGCATTCAGTTTGAAGAAGAGATTCTTACCAAAGTTGCAATCTGTTCTTTGAAACCTTAGAGGCTCAGCATTCCAGTGGCCACAGTACCACCGCTGCTCTCTTGGTAGTGTGCTGGTAACTGCACCTTCCTTCCTCTCAGTTGATCTTCTTCCCTCCCTACTTTTTCCTGATCAGTTTTTTCTTTCATGGTGGCTTACACTATCCTGAGCTATTGCATCCTTTGCTGTCTAACATTATTTCTTCTTTCTCAGATTTAGCTATTCTTCCTCATACACTGAGCCACGCCTTGAATGAGACTCTCACGCCAATTGCCTCACATTCTCTGACCCATGACCTCTGTATCAGCGAAACTCTGGACATGTTCCCCTGGTCTCTTAATCACCGTTCTGCCCTCATTTACTTGGTTCAAGCAAATGCTCCTGATAAATTTCCTGCAGCTGTTGTGTCTCTTGTGACCTGTCTCCTTCAGATATAACACCACACTTAAAATTAACCCTTGAACTTCACAGTCTGAAAGCTTCAAACATAATTAGAATAATGTTACATGGTAAAAATCACAGCTTAAATGTCTTATAACATATACAATTGCCATTTGTAAGCATAAAGATGGTGGATACATATAATTTTAATACTGTATTTTTTAGACAATAAGACATAGGAGAGAATTAGGCCATTTGTCTCAGAGTCTGTTCTGCCATTTCATCATTTTCTCTCTCAGCCCAATCTCCTGCCTTCTCCCTATCCCTTCATTCCCTGACTAATCAAGAATCTATCAGCATCTGCCTTAAATATAGCCAATGACAGCCTCCACAGCTGCCTGTGGCAATGAATTCCACAGACTCACCGCTCTCTGGCTAAAGAAATTCCTCTTCATTTCCATTCTAAAAGGACCCCCCTCTATTCTGAGGCTGTGTCCTCTGGTCTCAGACTCTCCCACCATAGGAAGCATCCTCTCCACATCCACTCTATCAAGACCTTTCAACATTTGATAGGTTTCAATAAGGTTACCCCACATTCTTCTGAATTCTAGTGAGTACAGGCCCAGAGCTATCAAACACTCCTCATATGACAAGCCTTTCAGTCACAGAAGCATTTTTGTGAACCTCCTCTGAACCCTCTCCAATGTCAGCACATCTTTTCTTAGATAAGGGGCCCAAAACTGCTCACAATACTCCAAGTGAGGCCTCACCATATTTTTGCAGTTATTGTTTATTAAGTTCGCTGACCATTGTTCTTTGCTTCTTAATTTTATGCCCTATAACTCCGTGCTTTGCAATCTTTCTGCTTCATTACAACAACTGCAATACCATGTGAAGGTGTATCATAAGCACTTTAAAACAGGCAAATGCAATATATTTCATAAATTGCTTAAGCTGCCTTAGTTAAAAGACAAGGACTTTCACTTCTTAGCAGTTGTCACAACCTCAGGATGTAATGTGACATCTTACAACCAGATAAGTGCATTTAGAAAAGTAGTAAAGATGATGTCAACTGAACACATCATAGCAATATCCTTTAAAAGAGATGTGGCAATGACCAAATAACTTGTAACAAAAAGACTCTTCATTAAAATTATCAAATTGTACAATACAGAAACAGGCACTAAGGTCCAACATGTGCGTGCAAACCCTTTTGCCCAGTTACACTAATCCCATATTCCCAGATTAGGATTGTAGCCTTCTGTGCCTTGCCGATTCAAGTGTCTACAAACCTCTTAGATGTAATGATTGTATCTGATTCCACCGCCTCTTTTAGCAGCCAGTTATCAATATCAATCATTTCCCATTTTTAAAAAATAGCCCAAAACCTCCTTTGAAGCTTCTCTTTAAACCTGTGCTCTCTTGTTTTTGATATCCTTACCAAGGGGTAAAGTTGTTGATTATCTCTGCCTCTCATAATCTTACACTAGGTCACATTTCACCTTCACTCCAGAGAATACAAAGTAGAAAACTGAAAAACAATAGGTCCAGCAGAGCAGCAACCACCTAGTGCTTCAATGGACTTCCAACCTGTATCTGTGCTCACATTCACTGAAACTGGCACCTTCCAAACCTCAGGTAGCAGGGCTATTGCCTAAACCAGAACTGACATTCAGTGAGGCATTGCTTTGATCTCACTGCATGCCTATGGTCGATGTGTCAGGCACAAATCCAGGCTTATACTTTGCAAAGGATGCATGAAGGATTTATCCAAGCATCAGCCCAGATAACTTGGTGAGTGCTTCATTTAATCAAGTTAGTGCAATAGGCACCATTTCCATGAATTTTTGATAACTGGCTTTAAAGGATTATGTAACTAACCTTTTCTTAGAACTAGTACTATGAGGCATTTAATCCAGACACTGGCAAGAACTCAGAAAATTAGAGGTGTTATTCCAAACAACACACACAAATGTCAATGCTTCAGGTCGAGTCCCTTCTTCAGGACTGGAAAGGAAAGGGAAAGATGCCAGAATAGAAAGGTCAGGGGAGGGGAAGGGGAAATGGACTAGCTGGTAGGTGATAAGTGAAACCAAGCAGGTGAGAAAGCTAAAGGGCTGGAGAGGAGGGAAGAGTGGTCCATGAGAGAAAGGGGGAGGTGATAGGCAGGTGAGGAGAAGAGGTAGGATGCCAGAGTGGGGAATAGAAGAGGGAAGGATATAGAGGCTCAGGGGTGGTAGGTGAGAACAAGAGGAACTTTCTCCCTGTTAAGGCGGTGAGAATATTTGTTCCTGCCCCACTGAAAACCAGTGCCACCAACCTCATAGTTCCCACACCCCACCTCCCGTTTCTACCTCCAACCCAAGATCCACAAACCCACTTGTCCAGGTAGACCTATTGTTTCCGCTTGTTCCTGCCCCACTGAACTCGTATCTGCATACCTCAACTCTGTTTCATCCCCTAGTTCAGTCCCTTCCGACTCTTCACGCTCTTGATCGTTTCAATGATTTCAGGTTTCCTGGTCTGAGCATCTTATGTTTCCTATGGATGTCCAGTCCCGATACACCTACTTCTCCCACCAGGAAGGCTTCAATGCTCTCCATTTCCTTCTGGACACCAGACCCAACTAGTTCCCCTCCATCACGACTCTCCTTCACCTAGTGGAACTTGCCCTCACTCTTAATAATTTCTCCTTTGGCTCATCCCACTTCCTTCAAACAAAAGGTGTGGCCATGGGCACTCACATGGGTCCCAGCTATGTCTGCCTTTTTGTAGGCTTGATGGAACAGTCTGTGTTCCAAGCCGACACTGGTGGCCATCCTGCACTTTTCCTGCACTACATTGGTGTTGCTTCCTGCACCCATGCAGAACTCGTCGACTTCATCCACTTTGCCACCAATTTCTACCATGCCCTCAAATTTACTTGGTCCATTTCCAAAACCTCCCTCCTCTGTCTCTGGAGACAGTTTATCCATTGCTGTCTATTATAAACCCATGGACTCTCATGGCTACCTGGACTATACCTCCTCCCACCCTGCCACTAGTGAAATTGCCATCCCTTTCTCTTAATTCATCTGTCTCCATCACATCTTTTCATTCCAGAACAAAGGAGCTGTCTTCCTTCTTCAAAGAAAGGGGCTTCCCATTTTCCACCACCAACGCTGCCCTCAACTGCATCTCTTCTATTTCATGAACGTCTGCTCTCACCCTATCCTCACACCACCTTACCAGGGATAGGGTTCCTCTTGTCCTCACCTATCACCCCAACAGCCTCCATGTCCAGCACATAATTCCCTGCAACTTCCACCATCTCAAACGGGATCCCACCACCAAGCATGCCTTTCCCTCTCCCTCACTTTGTTTTCTGCAGGGATCGCTCCCTATGAAACTCTTTGTTTATTCATCCCTCCCCACATTCGTGCTCCTTCTCCCTTTTCTTTCTTCCATGGCCTTCAGTCCTCTCCTATCAGACTCCCCACTTCTCCAGTCCAGTATTTTTTTCTCCAATCACTCGGCTCATTCTTTCACCCAACTCTTCACTTTGACGCTTCCCCCTTCCTGTTTCATGAATCTCTCTCTTTTCCCCGCCTTTGAACTCTACTCCTCATCTCTTTTTTTCTCCAGTCCTGATGAAGAGCCTCGGTCTGAAACATTGACTGCACTTTTTTCCAGATGCTGCCTGGCCTGCTGAGTTCCTCCAGCATACTGTGTGTGTTGCTGGGAAGATGTGGTGAGTACAGATGTCATGGAAATGGAGGAGATATAGGTGAGGGCAGCATCAATGATGGAGGGAAATTCCATTCTCTGAAGGAGGAGGACAATCTGATGCCCAGGAAAGGAAAGCCTCGTCCTGGGAGAAGATATGGCTGAGACGAGGGGACTGAGAAAATGGAATAGCATTTTGACAGGAGGCCAGATAGGAAGGGTTATTGTCAAGATCGCCATTGAGAACCGTTAGGTTTATAAAAGATGTCGGAAGACAGATTGTGTTCAGAGATGAAGACAGAGAGATCGAGAAAGGGGAAAAAGGTGTCAGAAATGAACCATGTGAATTTTCTGTAATTCCATAATTTCATAATTCTCCATAACCTTCACCATCTCCAACAGAATCCTGCCACCAAGCACATCTTTCCCTCCACCCCCCCCCACTTCTGCTTTCCGTAGGAATCACTCCCTACGCGACTCCCTTGTCCATTCATCCTTCCCCACTGATCTCCCCCCGGTACTTATCCTTGCAAGCTGAACAAGTGCTACACCTGCCCCTGTACTGCCTCCCTCACTACCATTCAGATCCCCAAACAGTCCTTCCAGGTGAGGCAACACTTCACCTGTTAGTCTGCTGCAGTCATTTACTGGGTCCAGTGCTCCCGGTATGGCCCCCTGTATATTGGTAACACCCGACCTAGATTGGGAGACTGCTTTATCGAGCACCTATGCTCTGTTTGCCTGAAAAAGTGGGCCCTCTCGGTAGCCATCTATTTCTATTCCACTTCTCATTCCCGTTCCGACATAAGTCCACGATGACGCCATACTCAGGTTGGAGGAGCAACACCTTATATTCAGTCTGGGTAACCTCCAACCTGATGTTCGATTTCTCGAACTTTCAGTAATTGCTTCACTGTTCCTCATTCCCTTTTCCCTTTCTCTCCTATCTCTTTACCTGCTCATCACCTCCCTCTGGTGCTCCTCCTTCTTCCCTTTCTTCCATGATCTTCTGTCTTTTCCTATCAGATTCCCCCTTCTCCAGCCCTGTATCTCTTTCACCAACCAACTCCCAGCTCTTTACTTCACCCCTCCCCTCTCCTGGTTTCACCTGCCACCTACCATCTTGTGCTTCTTTCTCCCTTCCCCTCCCCCCAACTTCTTGCTCTGACTTCTTGCCTTCCTTTCCAGTCGTGATGAAGGGACCCAGTCCAAAACATTCATTCATTTCCATAGATACTGACTGCCTGTTCAGTTCCTCCAGCATTTTGTGCGTGGCTTGGATTTCCAGCATCTTCAGATTTCCCCACATCCATTGGTGTTTAGCAGGGTGGAAAGTGGAGGCAAAGTTGATGAAATTGATGAACTGAGGATAAGAGCATGAAGCATCTATGCAGGAAGAGATGCGTGATCTCAAAGACAACGTCTCTGTCAACTTAACACACTCCACTGAAACAGAATGTCCTAAAGCCTGAGAGCCAGAATTGACACCAAATGGCTGGAGGGCATTTCTGCTACTAAAATTAGTCAACCTTTCTCCCTTGTCTGATGTCCTCAACAAACACACTCTCCAGATGACAGAACAACCCTTGCCCAAGACCATGTAGTTTCAAGACTGAAGCTACTTCTGATTGTGTTTCTCACTGGACTCTCAGAGCAGACCCTCTCTTCAGGAGATCTGCACTTGGGGTTGTACAAACTGGTGCCTCACCTTCTCCTCTTCACCTAGGACTGGAGCATAGCAAAACTGCCAGGGTGAATCTCAAAGCAGAAGTTTGATGAAGGACCATTGGCCAGATATATTAACTTTCTTTTCCTGCTACACTCCTGACTGGATTGTGCTGTTCTGCATCACAATGTTTGGTCATTAAGTTTTGAGATTACTCTTGATCAACATTTTATCCCTCCCTGTCTTTAGGCTAGAATTCATTTATACCTTTATGGCCAAAGTCTTTTAGAAAGGTGCATATTTCCTTTGTTTCATCGAAGCTCTCCTTGAGTCTGGTGGTATGTGCTTTTAGGCTTTTGTATCTCCTGCCTGATGGGAATGGTGATAAGAAAGAACATCAGGAGTGGGAGGTGTATTTGATTATAATGGTTGCATTATCAAGACAGCCAGAAGTGTTGAAGCTTGGGGGAGGAGCTGGCCTAAGTTCATTGGAAGGGAACACTAGCAGGGAATTCAGCAGAACAGCAGCGGCTGGAATTTCTGTGGGCAATTCAGAAGGTGCAGGATAGTTACATCCCAAAGATATGAAGTACTCTAAAGGGAGGATGAGGGAACTGTGGCTGACAAAGGAAATCAATGACAGCATCAAGGGGAAACAGAGGGTATAAAATATACCAAAAGTTTTTTCAGGTATAGAAAACGTAAAAGATAGGGAGAGTAGATATCTGTCACAATGGGGTGCTGGGAATGGACCCAAATGCAAGACACAGACGCTGAAGTACAAGGAACAGGACTTGACTAAAGTAGGGTCGTGACAGGATTCAGGCAAGGAGCAGGAACAAGAATGCAGACTTGGGCTAGGGAAAGCGGGACCAGGACTAGGAACTATGGACTAGGAGACAAGACTTGGACTCCGAGCCCGAGACTGGACAAGGACCCAGAACCTGGGTCTTGCCTCGGGCTCAGACCCCAGAACCAGGCAAGGACATGACATGGCTTGAGGCTGGGGTCTTGGGTCTTGAACTTGGCTGCAGGCTGGGGTCTTGGGTCTTGAGTCTTGAGCTTGGCTGCGGGTCTTCATCTTGAAATGCGGAGGCTGATAACTCAGAAGCTGGAGCTGCGAGACCGACTGGGAACTGAACATTAACACAGAGCCGGGACTTATCCTAAGACAAGTCGGGACTCAACCTTTCCACAGCAGGGTGGGACAGGTCCATCTGTTGGGTAACGGCAGGACAGCCAGACTTACCCAACAGAGGCAAAGACAAGACGTGTCCCCTTCCCCCGCCGCCCCGCAGGGCAATGGCAAGACGGCCTGACTTACCCCCCGGAGGCAAAGACAAGAAGATACAAACACCAAAGAACAACAGACAGTTCCATATCTGCTCTGAGGAAGCTCCGAGTCTCAGTTCAGCCAGCAACCTCAGCTGGCTACGGAAACAGCCGGATCCCTACCTAGCTGGCAGCCACTCAGTTGGCCCAGGAAACAGCCAAATCCATGCCACAAAGACCACTCCTACGAGTGGCAACAAGGCTCTGTGAAGCAGTTGTCCTCCAACCAGGTCTGGAGATCACAAATGGTTTTACTAGCCTTCCATCAGCAAGTTGCTCCAAGGGGGACTGACAAGACAAACCAGCAGCCCACCCTTATTCTTCTTCTTCTACTTTTACTTCTACTTCTTGTTTTTACGGCAGTTGGCGTCCACATTGATGCATTACTGCCATCCTCAGGATTTATTGTCCTTCATTGTTCATTCACGTTAAAGCAGTCTTTCCAGTCCCGTCGCCCTTAAATAACTAAACAACCATTTCCTCCCCTGATCACTCTCCCCACATTCTAATAAACCTTTAACGCCGTTCTCTACCAGTCCTATTTTGCGTAATTGTTGTAACATTTGTTGCCTTTCCTGTGCAAAACTCCCACATGAAATAAGGATACGCTCTACTGTTTCAGTCTCCTGACAAAGATCGCTAAAACTTGTTGGATGCTTTTTTATGATGGCCAGAGTGCCATTAAGGTTGCTGTGTCCAATTCTCCGTCTACTCATAATTACTTGCTCCTTCCGCTTTACTCCCCTACCTCTTCCCATGTCCACTCTGTTCTGAATTGAATGTAAATGTCTTCCTTTTATTGCTCTATCCCATTGCTGCTGCCACTGTCGATTTATCCTTCCCCACACTATGCTCTTCCCCTCTGATTCTGATAGTTTAATATTGACCTCTACAGATCCTTTTTTAGTTGCTGCTTTTGCCAGCCTATCTGCTGTCTCATTTCCCATAATACCCGAATGTGCTGGAACCCACATGAATGTGATATTTTTGCCTTGTCAAGCCAGTCTTGAATTTGCAAACAGAATTTCATAAAGCAGATCCTGGTGACCTCTAGCTGTACCCGCCTTAATGTTTGCATGGGCCGACACAGAATCGCTACATATCACAAAATTATTACAATCAACCTGCTCACTCCATTCTAGTGCTAACAATATGGTAAACATTTCAACTGCATATACACTCAAGCAATCAGGTGTTCTCTTGCTAATTTCCACTCGATAACTTGGTGCAACAATTGCAGACCCTGTTGCACCTGTTTCTGGATCCTTTGATCCATCAGTAAAAATCTGTACGCCTTTATGTTTACGTTCCCTGTAACTATGATATTCACCGAGTATATCAGCCGTCTTATTACTGTGCTTAATCTTAAGCAATTCCAAATCTACAGAGGGATTTTCTAATATCCAGAAAGGTCTGACAGGCCACACCACACTTGGACAAAAGTCTTTATCGTATACACCCATATCTTTTGTGGTTTGCTGTCCTGTCCAGACAAAACTTTCTTTTTGTGTCCTCTCCTTCGCCCAGCATGTCTGCAACACCCTTTTTGTAGGATGGCTATCACCATGCCCCCTTAAATTAATCCAGTAATTGGCCTCCAGCTGCTTACACCGCAGCCCCAATGGTATTTCATTTGCTTCAACTTGCACACACTGGGGAAGTTCTAACCGCTCCCAAGCACACCCTTAGAGCCCGAGCTTGCACGATATCCAGTTCTGCTAGCACAGATTTTACTGCTGACCCGTATACAATACTTCCATTGTCTAATCTTGATCTTATTAATGCTACAAAAATATACTTCAGTGATGCAAAATCAGCACCCCATTCCAATCCAGCAAGACACCATGACATTTATCACATTTTTACATTTACTAACGACATATCGAACATGTTCTCTCCATGTTAATCTCACGTCAAAGTGCACTCCCAAAAAACGAAAACTTTCAACTCTCTCCAGGTTACTTCCATACAGATTCAAATTAAGTCCTCTGAACTTTTTCCTTGTAAGGAACATGGATTTTGTCTTCTCCACTGAAAATTTAATACTTTGTCCCCCACTCTTCAACTTGATTAATTCCATCTTGCATTTTCGTAACTATATGTTCAATATTTCTCCCTCTTTTCCACAAAGTCCTGTCATCTGCAAACAGTGACCTCCCCACTTCCGTTGGAATATTTACGAATATATCATTTATCAAAATGGAGAATAAAGTTGGACTCACTACACTCCCCTGAGGCGTCTGGTTTTCTACAACATACTGGCTTGATAGCTCTGATCCTATCTTCACTTGAATACTTCTCCCATTTAAAAAGTCCTTAACCCAATTGAACATTGCCCCCCCCAATTCCCATTAAATGTAGCTTGATTTGGACCCCCTCTTTCCATAACCTATCATAAGCTTTCTCAACATCAAAAAAAACTGCAACCCCTGTCTCCTTATTTACTTGAGCTTTTCTTATTTCATCCTCTAGACACAACACTGGATCCATAGTATTCCTTCCTTTCCTGAACCCGCTTCGATACATAGCCACCATACCTCGACTTTCCAAGAAGTACACTAACCTCTCATTTATCATACCTTCCATAAGTTTACATACATGTGACGTCAGGGCAATTGGCCTGTAGTTTTCTGGCCTGCTGGCATCTTTACCAGGTTTCCTTATTGGAATAATTATTGCCTCTTTCCAGCTCCCTGGTATTCTCCCTTCATCCCAGACTTTGTTATACAGAAGCAGTAGTTTCTCCACACTTCCTTCACTCAAGTGTTTGATCATACTATAACATATTTCATCTTTACCTGGCACAGTCTTTCCTGTTTTATCTAGTGCCTTTCTTAATTCTCCCATGCTGAAAGGGACATCTTGCACACCGTCAAGATTAGATTTTCTACATAAAGCCTCCATATTTTCAGCTTTTTTTCTCACTCTGTCTCTTCTTCCCTTCTCAGACAAATTATTAGAACCATGTACCATAACAAAAGTGTTTGCCAACAACTCTGCCTTTTCCTTATTTGTTACTGCAGTCACATTTCCAACAACCAGAACTGGGTACCTCCACTCTCTCCTGTCCCCTCCCATCCTTTTTATCATCCCCCACACCTCTCCTACTTGAGTTGTGTTTCCCATTGAATCACAATACTTTCTCCAGGGGGTTCTTTTAGCACGTCTTATTGTCCTCCTTACTACTGCCTGAGCTTGTTTGTACTGAATCATATGTTGGAAGTTATGAGTTCTTTCAACTTGTTTAAATGCCTTATTTCTGTTTCTCACTGCTTCCTTACAATTGTCATCCTACCATGGTATTATTCTCTTCTTTACTCTTCCTTTACTTTTAGGAATGGATTCTAATGCAGCTGATATTATACCTTGTTTTAATATGCTGTCAAGTGTTTCGACGTCCATTCCATCACTGACCTGACTTAGATATCTATCACTTTTTTCCAGAAATTTCTCCCAATTGGCTTTCTCAAGGATCCATTTCCCACCTGTATTCTCTGTGAGCAATGAAGCAGAAATATTTATCTTGCACCAGATTGGGTAATGATCACTCCCTACAGTTCCTTCTTGGTACACTAACCAATCACACACTGATGCAGTGGAGTTTGATACTAATGTAAGATCAAGCACAGATTCTTTACCTGTATTGACATCAATTCTAATACTCCTGCCATCATTTAGGCACACTAACTACTTCTCATCTAGCAACTCCTCTATTACCCGACCATTGATGTCTGTTCTGTCACTCCCCCATAATACATTATGTCCATTAAAATCACCACACCAAACAACGTTACTGCTGTTCTGCCCTTCTATCTCCTCAAGCTTGTTTAACTCTAGTCTTTTGCATGGATTATAATAATTCACAATCACCAACTCTTTCCTTACAGCCCATACTTTTACTACCACATACTCTTCTTCACTTCCTACACCTAGTATTCTATAAGGAATACCTTGCTTTACATAAGTTGCACATCCTCCTCCTTCACCCTCTCTCCTGTCTCGCCTTACTGCCTTCATAACCATACAAAACAAAATCTAAATTAGGTTTTAACCAGGTCTCTTGGATACACACAACATCTGGCTTTTCTCTCTTACTCGCTATAAACTGTTTGAAATCTTGTCCATTAGCAATCAGGCTTCTTGTATTCCATTGAAGAAGTAGCATTATTAGTAATATCAACCCACACATACTGTCTCTTGACTTGACTGTACCCTGAGTTCATCGTTTACTTCTTCCCATTTTAATCCCATCATACCCAAATGGTGCTCTGCAGCTTTCACAATAATCTGAATCCTTTCAGTTTTAGATTTGATCTCATACGTTGCATTTACCACTCCTGCTATAAAGGTCACCAATTTCTTCTTCTCTATCCATGCATTCTTCTTATCTTGCCTTTCTTTAGCTGCTGCTTGCTCTTTGCTACACCCTCCCTCATTCATTTTCTTCTGTCCTGCCAACTTGACTGCCTCAGCATATGAGACTTTTTCCTTCACCCTTATCTGCTGCACCTCCACCTCTTTTTTCAACACTTCGCATCCCCAGTACGCTACACTATGGTTAGCTCCACAATCACAGAACTTTGGTCTCACTCCCTCTCCACACTTTCCGTATTCATGTTCCCCACCACACCTTGCACATCTTCCCTTTCCTTTGCACACTTTGGCCACATGCTCAAACTCCTGGCAATTGAAACACCTCATAGGTTTTGGTATATATTCTCCTCATTGCATCTTAGAAATCCAAAATATAACTCCTTTGGAGGCACCTTATCCTCAAATTCTACCAGAACGGTTTCAGTCTCCCTTTTCTCTGCTCCCCTTGTCATTCTTTTCACACTCTTCACTGAACTGTTCCTCACCCTCAAGTTCTCCACTAGCTCCTTCATATTAACACTGAGGGCAACCCCAGATATCACCCCACTGCAACCATTGACCCTTTGTGCTCCAACTCTTACAACCCTGGACACTTTGACTTTCCCAACATTAGTCACCTTCATTGCCTTCTCCATCTGCTCTTTAGTTTTACATCCTATCAGCAGGTTTCCATCTCCTAAACTTTTCACATGGTTCACTTCTCCTACTTGTCCTCTAATGATTTTTGTTAGCTTAAGTGGATCGATTTTCTTTACTCCCTCTTCCCCCTCAAATCTTATCACTACATTTAGCAATTTTGCCCTCGGGCCCTTCTCCTCAACTTCTCTTCCCTCAATTTCCGATCCACCTACACTAGACCCACCTCCTTTCTTTCTGTTCCGACCCATCATCTTCCTGTTCTTAGTCCCTCTCCCCACTCACACTCTGTGCTATTGCTGTCACCATCAGTCTCCCTCCCTGCCATCCTATCAGAGTTTGCAAGGGACCGTGTATAAATATCATTCCAGATCTATACAGGCCGTCGGTCAATATTCCCACAGAATGTCCCTCACAACAACCCACAGCCAGCAGCTGACTCATAACTCTGGCTCAGTAGTTGGAGTTGGAGTTGGAGCTTCAGCAGTTCAGCCAGCACCCAGACAGCCAGCAACCCAAAAAAGCAGCCTACGCTCAATCACAAGGCTACTTATATTGCAAGCCCAAAGATGGGAAACAGGTGCCTTTGATTCAGTCAAACAAGGGACAGCTGGATGACCCGGAGTCCTGAGTCCATGGACCGGACCGTGAACTGGAATGCGGACTTCACGGACTGGACCATAACAATATCGGACCACTGGAAAATGATGCTGGTGAGGTAGTAATCAGGGGGTGGGAGTTTAAAGAAATCCAGTTGAACTTAATGACTATTCTTCAAAAATCTTCATTGTGGAAGACAGCAACCCTGTGCCAGAAATTCAGAAGGGTCAGAGGGCAGAAGTGAGTGTAGTTGCTATTAATGAACAGAAGATGCTTGGGAAGCTGAAATGTCTGAAGGTAGGTGTCGTCTGGACCAGATGGACTACACCTGAAGGTATAAAAAGGGGTAGGTGAAGTGATTGTGGAGGCAGTAGTAATAATATTTCATGAATCGCTAGATTCTGGAATGGTTCTGGAGGAGTGAACAATTGCAAATCTCACTCCACTCTTTAAAAAGGGGAGGGAGGCAGCAAAAGGGAAATTATAGGTCAGTTAGCCTGACATCAAAGGTTGGGAAGATATTGGAGTTGATTGTTAAGGATGCGGTTTCTGGTTACTTTGAGGAACCTGGTAAAATAGGCCAAAGTTAGCATGGTTTCCTTAAGGAGAGATCCTGCCCAACAGACCTGTTGGAATTCTTTGAGGAAATAACAGGTATGATGGACAAAGGAGAGTCAGTGGATGATGTTAACTTGGAGTTTCAGAAGGCCTTTGACAAGATGCAGTGCATAGCTCAGGGAAGATACTAGCGTGAATAGAAGATTGGCTGACTGGAAGGAGGTAAGGTGTGAGTAAAGTGACCCTGTTCTGGTTAGCTGTCGGTGACCAGGTATTCTGCAGGGATTGGTATTGCGACTACTTTATTTCACATTATATGTCAATGATTTGGATGATGGAATTGATGGCTTTGTAGGCATGCCTGCAGGTGATACAGAGATAGGTGGAGGGGCAGTAAGTTTGCAGAACTTTAGACGGATTGGGAGAGAGGGCAAAGTAGTGACAGATGGAATATAGTGTAGGGAAGGGTATGGCATGGTAGTAGGAAAAAATAGGCGTAGACTATTTTCTAATTGGGGAGAAAATTTAAAAAGTCAGAGGTGCAAGGAGACTTTTGCAGGTTGAGTCAGAGGTAAAAAAGATAAAAGCAAAGTTAGCACTGACTTTGTCAGAATGAGAACTTTAGAGTAATGATATAATGCTGAGGCTTTATAAGGCATTGGTCAGACCACACTTGGAGAATTGTGAACAATTTTCCGCTCTTTATCTAAGAGAAAGTGTGCTGGCAGTGGAGAGGGTCCAGAGGAGATTCATAGGAATGATTCTAGGAATAAAAAGGTTAATGTATGAGGAGCGTTTGATGGCTCTGGGCCTGTGCTCACTGGAGTTTAGGAGAATGAGGGGTGATCTCATTGACATCTATCAAATATAGTAAGACCTAGATAGAGTGGATGTGGAGAGGATGTTTCCTATAGTGGGTGTGTCTAGGATCAGAGGGCACAGCTTCAGAATGGAGGGATGTCCATTTAGAATAGAGATGAGGAGGGATTTCTTTAGCCAGAGATTGGTGTATCTGTGGAATTCATTGAGTATATTTGAAGTGGAGAGTGATAGGTTCTTGATTAGCTATGGAGTCAAAGGTTATGGGGAGAAGGCAGGAGAATGGGGTTGATAGGGATAATATATCAGCCATGATGTAATGGCAGAGCAGCCTCAATGGGTCAAATTGTCATAACGGGGGTCGTTGGTAGCAGACCCAAATGCAAGACACAGACACTGAAGTACTAGGAACAGGACTAGGTGTGTCAAGAAAGCAAGGGAAACGGTGAAGAAAGGACACTGGACATGACATGGACCTGGACGAGATAAGGGTTCAGGTCTTGGGAGACAGGAATGCAGAACACAGAGCCCTGGTTTTGGGAGACAGGAACACAGAACACAGAGCCTTGGTCTTGAGAGACAGGAATGCAGAACACAGAGCCGGGACCCCTCCTTGGGAGCAGGACGTAGGGCCGGGACTCATACACAAAATGCTGAACACGACGAGATGGTTCACAATACAAGGTAGCGGCAAATGGCCAGACCTACCTAGCGAAGGTGTGGACACAGACAGTTCCAAACACAAGGTAACAACAAACAGCCAGACCTACCTAACAAAGATGTGGACACAGAAACAGTTCGAAACTCAAGGTAGCGGCAAACAGCCAGAGCTACCTAGCGAAGGTGTGGACACAGAGACAGTTCCCAACACAAGGTAGCGGCAAACGGCTGTACCTTCCTAGTGAAGGCATGGACACAGAGGCGGTTCCAAACAATGAAAGACAGCTCCTTATCTAGACACAGCAAGGCTCAAGTCTTGCTCAAGCAGTAGAACTTGACAGCGATACAGGCAAGGACGCAGGTAAGTCTTCAGGCCAAGGCTGCAGGCAGGGCTGCAGGTAGAGGTTGCTGGCAGAGGCTGCAGGACGAAGGTGAAGGGAAGGGAACAGTCCAGCAAATGAAGATTCTTTCTTCTTCTTCTTCTATCTCTGGCAGTTTAGACGCATCCAGGCGTATTACTGCCCTCCGCAGGATGTATAATTAATTATAATTTGCTTGCAAATGCTGTATGTGCTCATTAAATAGTCCTCATATTTTGTCACGCGGTCTCCAAATAATTGCATTGCCTCAAATTACATTAATTTCATTTGAATCATTTGGAAAACTAAAAGCTTCTTGCTTGAGAATATTCATTATCACATGCTTAACATTTAAAATTGTTGTTTTCCCAGTCTATCTGCTATTTCCAAGTTTTCCTTTTCTTGAATCAAAGCCTCCAGTTGTTTATCAAGATCTTGAAATTCTTCCTCATTGTTTCCATGTTTTCATTTCATAATCCGAATGTAGATAATTCACTTTGCGACAAATTCCTTTTTCCTTTGGTATAAGTTCCTCCATTTTAATCTGTTTTCCACGTCACTAAATTTTTGACAACAAACATCGTTTTCAGAAACCGTCTCCTTTAAACCCAGTACCATTTCGTCCAATCTCTTTCCAACTCACAATTGTTCTTAATTCTTTGATGGAGTTCTGCATATTTACCCTGGGTTTCAACCATGTTTCTTGTAACATAAAATCTGAGGTTTTTTCCTTAAATTCTGGTACATATTTTGTAAATTCTTGATCATTTGCGATAAGACTCCTTGCATTCCCTTGTAATATATATATATATATATATATATATATACAGCCATTATTTCCCGCCTCTCCTGCCTATGAACTGTTTGATCCTCCATTCAGCATATCTTTGACTGCTTCCCACTTAAGCCCTGTAATACCAAGATATTTTTCTGCAGACTTGACTATAATTTTAATTTTTTGGTTCTTTTGTCTGTTTGTGCTGAACAGTTAATTGCATCTACCATAAACAGTACAAAATAATTAGTGTATCCTTATTTATCATATTACTACCCTCACAGATCACCAGTTTACTATTCCCTGTATTTGTTTACTTGATAGCCTTCTTTTTTCCAGCGGATGCTTTCACTGCCTCTACGTATCTGATCCCTTGAGTTGTATTTACATATTGCATCTCAGCTTCTTTCTTGCTAATGATGCATCCTTGATAAGCTGCACTGTGTTCCTGACCACAACTGCAGCATTTCAGCCTAGCTCCCACCTCACATTTCCCATATTCATGTTCCCCAGCACATCTTCCACACCTTTGTTTCCCTCTGCAGAACGCCGCAATATGCCCGAATTTCTGACATTTAAAGCATCTTAAAGGCAGTGGAATATATATTCTGACCTCATAACAAATTTACCCTAAATAAACTTTAGTCGGCAATGTCTCTTCATGAAAGTTGATCATAACCGATAAACTATCGCACTTTTTCCCATTTTTTGTAACTTTCAAACGTTTGGCCTCAATAATTTTTGCTCCTTTTATGTTCTGTTTAATCTCATCCACAGTAACTTTTGTTGGTATCCCGGAAATAACTCCTCTAGTCCACTTTCTATTGTTGTGTTTTGAGCATTGTACTTTATTGCCATCTGTTTTATTTAATCTTATCACTTTGCCCTGTTGAGCACTATCCCGACAAATCAATAATAGCAATCCATTTCGTAAAATCTTTGCTCTTTTGACTTCAGCTATAAGTTTGTTGATTATCTTCATCAAATGAATCAGGTTCCATTCACCAAAAGACACTCCATCTTCACTCGGTGTTATAATTGCTTTAATCTCATCTTCTTTCCATTGTTTTGCTATCCTATTTTGTTTGTCACCTGACTCCTTAGAGTTTGACATCTCATACCTCTGTTTCCTTTCCTCACTCTCTTCACTCCATTCCTCCATCTCAAACTCACTTGCATCATCCATTAACCTGTTCATCCTACAGGATATTTTCTTCATCAACTCAGCAGTAGCAGCCTCTGTGCTCTCACGCTCCACACTCAGGATCCAGCAAATGAAGCTGAACCCAGGAGCTATTTATGAGCCAGCCCAAAATCAGAATCGTGTGCCTCAATTAAGGCACACAACAGGACAAGGGATAACCAGAAAACCTGGAATACGGATCGATGGACCGGATTGTGAACCAGAATACAGGTTTTATGGACCGGACCATGACACAAATAGCATAATTCTGCTCTTTCATCTTGTGGTATTATGTGAAAATAATAAACCAACCCACCAATTTTTGATGCTAATTATATCCTGCTAGAATGGGTCAGTGGTCAAAGAATTAACACTAGATCACAGGCTCATAGAAAGAGAGAAATTGGAAACGTAAAGGAGTGCATTCAGTTTGTTGGATTCATGCAAACCAAAAACAAAAAGCATACAGTCTACTTCTCCTTTCCCACTCTTGACCCATGGCCTTGTAGGTTACATCAGGTCAAGCCATTGTCAAGTACTTTTTCAATGTGATTAAGACTCCTGATCCCTGGCCCCCTTTCGTGCAATGCATTCCAGATGCTCTCCACTCTCTGAAGAAGACATCTTCCCATTGTAGGTATGTAGAGCTGCATCTTTCTGAGTCTGCTAGTGGACCTAGAGGCATAGTGTTACTGGGCATGGCACCTTCCTGCCAATGCATTCTTGTGAGGTCAGGAAGGGTCCCCTGACGGTGGCTTTATTGCATACTGCTGGCACAGTATTATCAGGTGTGACAGGGTTCCTGACGGGATATTGTGAGTGAGTCTAGCTGGGTTACTGCGTTCAGTGGCACCACAAGCAGGCCAAATCTATTGCATGAAGACTTCACGGAGAAAGCATGGCATTTGTGGAAGTGAAAAACCTCCACATAGGTACTGCGATTATCAGACTGGTAATCCAGAGGCTAGGATAACAATGTAGAGACATGAGTTGGAATCCCACCAAGGCAACTGTAATGGGATTAAACCCTGGTAATTAAATTTAAAAATCAACACTAGGATTAGTAACAGTGGTAATGAAACCATCACAAACACAAGGAATTCTGCAGATGTTGGAAATTCAAGCAACACACATCAAAGTTGCTGGTGAACGCAGCAGGCCAGGCAGCATCTCTAGGAAGTGGTACCTCTTTCTAGAGATACTGCCTGCCTGCTGCGTTCACCAGCAACTTTGATGTGTGTTATTTAATGAAACAACCAGATGTCATAAAAGCCCATCTGATCACTGATGCCTCTCAGGGTCTCCAAACCCACAGCAAGTGGTAGGCTGTGAAATGGCCAGACAAACCATTTGTTGTTTCATATTCAAAAGTGGTTCACCACCATCTTCCCAAGGGGGGATATCAATGGGCAATAGAAGCTGTTCTTCCTAGCAAGGTCAAAGTCTGGAAAATGAGTAAGCAAAGATGCCAGAGCTAATGAAATTGATAACACTTTACTGAAGCTGTAAGAGGTATTGTTGCTCAATGCAACAGAGTGTCAGATGTCAGAAATGTAAAATCAGTGGTTGGCAATGTATAATCCCAGATTTCTGATCTTCAAGACAAGTCAAGTTTATTATCATGTGCACATATGTAGGTACATGTGTGCACAGGTGAAGTGAAACCTTGCAGCAGCAGAAATTCAGATACACTTGTTTATCACGCGTACGTCAGAACATATAGTGAAAAGTGTCGCTGGTGTTAACAACCAGCACAGGCTGCGGATGTGCTGAGGCAGCCTGCAAGGGTTACCACATATTCTAGTGGCAACATAACTTGCCCACAATGTTCATCTGAACAACACAGATAACAAACAAACTCAGCAAAACAAGACCCTTTCCTCCCTCCAATGACAACCACCCACCTATTCATACACAGAGACAGTCGTCCAACCCCAGGATGGGCCGCCTCTGGCCTGCAGCCTCCATTGGACTCGCAGACTCATGGATGTCAGGCATCCCCAGTGGACTTGCAGACAGGCAGACCCAGGGCTTTGGCCATCAGGTGTCAACTTCTGGACTTTCAATCGATCCGAAATGATAGAGCTAGTAAATCCGAAAGAGCTAGTAAAAAGTATCAGAAAATAGATCAAGGAATGTCCTGATGAAGGATCTTGGCCCAAAACAATGACACTTTATTCCTCTGCATAGATGAAGCCTGATCTGCTGGGTTCCTCCTGCATTTTGTGTAAAGCAGGGATATTGAGCAACTTTAGACATTCATCATTTTCCAGAGTAGTGAGCGTCTAGACTGTGTTGCTAGCTGCTAATTTGTCATGCAGTCACACAGCTCAAAACAGGCCATTCAGCCCACTATATCAGGTCTCGCTAACCTCTTGTTCACTCTGTTCTCATTTTGAACTCTGCTCAAGCGCCCCCACCCCCAACTCCTCCCAGGTTGTACCACTCACTACACATTAGCACCAATTTACAGCAGGAAAGTAATCCAGCAACCTGCACATTTTTGGGATGTGAGAGGAAACTCAGACAGTCACAGGGAGAACTAGCAAACTCCACACAAACGGTTCCAGGAGTCAGGGTCAAACCCAGATCAAGGAGCTGTGTGGGAGCAACTCTGCTAACTGCACCAGTTGACTTTTAAGTTTTCAAGAGGTAGCTGGACTAGATCTAGACTGGTGAACAGATATCATCACATGGAAGGTAGCAATAATACTAACAGGTAGTCACATGCTCCCTGGATTGGTTTTTAATGCCTTTATGCTTTGATAAGGATTTGGTTTTCACTCACAATCTGTGTTTTTTTGATTAATTGCTTCTTCCAAAGAATTAAGTGAGGTAATTGTGTAGCTATTGTGAATTGTATAGTTAAGTCATAATCATATAGTCATAGTCAGAGTGAAATATAGCATAAGTTGGATTGGATGTCCATCTGCACAGGAGGCACAGAGGGTCGGTGACCTGCTAGCTACCTGAGATGAGAAGTCAGAGTTTGAGGCCTGGAGTTAGGGGTCCTGTCTGCAGCTAGTCCTGGGGTCGATACTGAAGGTCAATTGGAAGTCTGGAGGTCAAAGCCTGATGGCTGAAGCTTTGGGTCTACAAGTCTGAAGTGCAGTACGAGTGTGGAGGCCATTGTCTGCAAGTCTACGAGTCCGCTGAAGGCTGGAGAATTGGAGGCTGAAGGCCAGCTGTGCAGTTGGAAAGGTATTGGTGTGGTTGCATGGGAGGGAGGAAAGGGGCTCGCTTTGCTGTTGTTGTTTTGTTGCTTGTTGTGTTCTGCTGAGCATGTTAGCACTGAAATGTGCGGCAAGACTTGCAGGCTGCCTCCAGCAAATACTCTGGTTGCGTTGGTTGTTAATGCAAACGACATGATGCACTATATGTTTTGATGTACACATGATAAACAAATGTATCTGAACCTGAATCCAAAACACAGAAACAGCCCATCTGACTCATCAAATCTATACTAACTATCAACCACCCATTTACAATAATTCCACTTACTTTGTCCCCACATTTCCATCAATGCTCTCCAATTCTACACACTAGTGACAACATGCAATGTCAAATTAACCTAGCCACCCACGCGTCTCTGGGATGTGGGAGGGAAATGGAGTAACCTGAAGAAACCCCCGCAGTCAGAGGGAGATCTGCAAATCCTCACAGACAGCACTGAGGGGTCAGGGCTGAACCTTTCCATTGGCACTATGGGGCAGCAGATCTATTACCGGGTCTCTGTGCTGCTCTCGGCTGAAACAGCTATGTTATTTATCCTGGTACTTTTTCCATCCATCATTTTCTTATGCCTTTATGACAAATTCTGCCACCTTATGCCTCCATTTCATTTAAAAGCCAGAATTTTTGTGTAATATTTTGCCCAACATTTTGATTGTTCAAAGTTTTCTCCAATTTAACAAAGTTAATGTCAAGATACAAAGTGCTTTGCCCAATTTTTGTTTTGGATCTGAGCTATGTTCATTTAACCCCAGCTCAAGTTTGAAGTCCTACTCTTTTGCTATAACTTTACTCTGCAGGACATGCGCCAGGCCTTTCACCTCTCCTCAGGTGCGAGAATCTCAGCTGAGCTATCATTCTCTTTGAGACAGCATGCTAAGCATAGTTTGCAAGCTGACCAACCAAACTTGATAGAAGGATATATAAGGGGCTGTAGATGTTGGAATCTAGAGCTGCAAGTAACCAGCTGCAGGAACACAACAGTTCAAACAGTATCTTTGGGTGGAAATGATCAAAACTCTGCGACAGGACTGAGAGTGGAGAGGTAACGTGCACACACGCTGGAGGAACTCAGCGGGTCGGGCAGCATCCGTGGAAACGAACAGTCAATGTTTCGGACTGAGACCCTTCGTCAGGACTGAAGAGGGAAGGGGCAGAGGCCCTATAGAGAAGGTCAGGGGAGGGTGGGAAGGAGAAGTCTGGTAGGTTCCAGGTGAAAAACCAAAAAGGGGAAAGATCAAGGGGTGGGGGGAGGGAAGGAGGGAGGGGATAGGCAGGAAAGGTGAAGAAGGAATACGGGAAAGCACAATGGGTAGAAGAAGGAGGCGGAACCATGAGGGAGGTGATAGGAGGGGGCAGGGTGAAACTGTGCTGGGGGAAGGGAGGGGGAAGGAATTCCCGGAAGTTGGAGAATTCTATCTTCATACCAAGGGCCTGGAGACTACCTAGACGGTATATGAGGTGTTGCTCCTCCAACCTGAGGTTAGCCTCATCACGGCAGTAGAGGAGGCCATGTATGGACATATCCAAATTGGAACGGGAAGCAGGGTTGAAGTGGGTGGCAACCAGGAGATCCTGTCTGTTGTGGCAGATGGAGCAGAGGTGCTCAAAGAAGTGGTCCCCCAGTCTGTGTTGGGACTCACCGATGTAGAGGAGGCCGCACCGGGAGCACCGGATGCAATAGATGACCCCAACAAACTCACAAGTGAAGTGTTGCCTCACCTGGAAGGACTGTTTAGGCCCTGAATAGTGGTGAGAGAGGAGGTGTAGGAACAGGTGTAGCACTTACGCTTACAGGGATAAATGCCGGGTGGGAGATCCGTGGGGATGGACGTGCGGATAAGTGAGTCGCGGAGGGAACAATCCCTGTGGAAAGCGGAGAGGGGTAGAGAGGGAAAGATGTGCTTAGTGGTGGGGTCCTGTTGAAGGTGGCGGAAGTTGCAGAGGATTAAGTGCTGGATCCAGAGGCTGGTGGGGTGGTAGATGAGGACAAGGGGAACTCTGTCCCTGTCGTGTTGATGGGAAGATGGGGTGAGGGCCGAAGTGCGGGAAATGGAGGAAAAGTGGGTGAGGGTGTCATTGATGACGGCAGAAGGGAAATCATGATCCTTAAAGAAAAAGGACATTTGAGATGACCTGGGACAGAAAGCCTCATCCTGTGCGCAGATCCTGTGGAGACGGAGGAACTGGGAATTTTTGCATGTGGCAGGGTGGGAAGAGGTATAGGTGAGGTAGTTATGAGAGTCAGTGGGCTTATAGAAGATGTCAGTGGACAATCTGTCTCCAGAGATGGAGACTGAGAGATCGAAAAAGGGGAGAAATGGATCAAGTGAGTATGAAGGCTGGGTTGAAGTTTGAAGTAAAGTCGATGAAGTTGATGAGCTCAGCTTGGGTGCAGGGTGCAGCACCTATGTAGTCATCAATATAGCGAAGGAAAAATTGGGGAGCAGTACCAGTATAGGTTTGGAGTATAGATTGTTCCACATAACCAATGAAGAGGCAGGCATAGCTGGGGCCCATGCGAGTGCCCATAGCTACACCCTTGGTCTGAAGAAAGTGGGAAGAGCCAAAAGAGAAGTTATTATGCGTGAGTACCAGTTCCGCCAACCGGAGGAGGGTGGTGGTGATGGGGAACTGGTGAGCTGTATTGTCCAGAAAGTAGCAGAGGGCTTTGAGGCCTTCCTGATGGGGAATGGAAGTTAATAAGGATTGGACATCCATAGTGAAAATGAAGCGGTCAGGACTGGGGAACTGGAAGTCATGGAAGAGGTGGAGGGCATGGGATGTATCCCGGATGTAGGTGGGGAGGGACTGAACGATGGGTGACAAAATGGAGTCCAGGTAGGCAGTTACAAGTTCGGTGGGGCAGGAGCAGGCAGAAACTATGGGTCTACCGGGACAGTCAGACTTGTGGGTCTTGGGGAGGAGGTAAAACCGAGCAGTGCGGGGTGGGGGAATTATGAGTTTTGTGGCTGAGGATGGAAGGTCTCCGGAGTTGATAAGGGTGGTGATGGTACGGGAGACAATGGTTTGATTTCCTTCTTCACCTTTCCCGCCTATCCCCTCTCTGCTTCCCCTCCACCACCCCTTGATCTTTCCCCTTACTGGTTTTTCACCTGGAACCTACCAGCCTTATCCTTCCCACCCTCCCCCCACCTTCTTTATAGGGCCCCTTCCCCCTCTCTCTTCAGACCTGACGAAGGGTCTCAGCCCGAAATGTTGACTGTTCGTTTCCACGGATGCTGCCCGAACTGTTGAGTTCCTCCAGCGTGTTGTGAGTGTTGCTTTGACCCCAGCATCTGCAGAGCATTTTGTGTTTCCAATGAATTTACATTGCCTTTTCATGATCTCATACATTATTTCTCTTTTTGTGCTTACTTTGTTCATGACATCCTCGTTAGATATTCGTTTCGTCCATGATATTCTTTGCATCCTCCTCCAAAACCACATCTCTGCTGCTTCAATTCATTTCCTCATGTTACTAGATATTGTCCAACATTCTGAGCCATATAACATAACTGGATAAACATAACATTTCAGTACTCTGAGGCGGGGTGTCATGCCTAGTTTAGTGTTGGTCAGTATACTCTTCATTCTCGTAAAGGTGTCTTTTGCCATCCTTATTCTTCTTTTGATGTCCATGTCGCACCTGCCATCTGATTTCACCCAGCTTCCTAAGCAGCAAAAGTTCTGTACTTGTTTTATGTCTTCCCCGTTTATTCTCAGCCTTCAGATAGGATTCTCCTTCTTTTTGGATATCACCATATATTCTGTCTTTTTGCAATTGATAGATAGACAAGGGTGAGTTTTCTCCCCTGATTTGTTCAATGTGTACAGTGAAACAATATTACAAAAAGTAAGAGACATCTTGGGAACCAAAGTTGGCGGTGAAAACATCAATAATTTCAGATATGCAGATGACACTGTGTTAATTGCAAGTACGGAGGAAGAACTACAAAACTTAATTGATATATTTGTTGAAGAAAGTGCAAAATGGGTCTATCTATCAATTGCAAAAAGACAAAATGTATGGTGATATCCAGTGGAGCAAGGAATTCCATTATCAGCATTGGCTCAGAGTCATGGTCAAGGGAGAGTGAGGGGCACTCCCAGGAAGCATGGCCACAAAATTACCATGTTGAAATGAAATGGACACCTTCTCTCCCCCTCCCAACAAACACCCGTCAATAGAGGCTTCATTCTTCACTGTCACTATTTGCTGTTGGTTTATTATTGTCTCATGTACTGAGATACAGTGAAAAGCCTGACTTGCAAACTGTTCATACCGATCAAAACATCACACAGTGTATTGAAGTAGAACAAGGAAAAACAATAACAATGCAGAATAAAGTTTAACAGCAACAGAGAAACTGCAGTGCTGGTAAACAATAAGGTGCAAGATTGTAACAATTGACATCGTGAGGTCAACAGTCCATCTTATCACAGTAGAGAACCTTTCAATAGAACAGAGAACACAATACAGGCCAGTTAGCCCACAATATTCTGCTGATGTTTGATCCTAATCTAAGATCTATGTAACCCTCCCTCCTACATGGCCCTCAATCTCTCCCTCATCCACGTGCCTAACTAAGAGTTTAATTGTTCCTAAATTCAATGACAGACGGGGTAGAAGCTATCCTCAAGCCTGTTGGAAAGTGTTTTGGGCCTTTCCTATCTCCTGCCCGATGGGAGGGAGGATAAGGCAGAATATGGGAGGGGTCTTTGATTGTGCCGGCTGTTTTACTGAGTCAGTGAGAAATGTAGAAGAGTCCAAGGAGGAGGGGATGTTTTCTGTATCCATAAGAAGCTGTATTTTCCTGCAGTCACATGCTTGATCATAATGAGGTAGATTGTGAAGTCATTATGATCCGGAACCTGACCACGAGAAACTGCCGGCTGAGGGCAGTACATCTGAGTGCTCAAGGAGAGGCTAGTCCCCTTGATGCGGTAGACTGCTTCCACAACGTTTCTTGCAATCACGAACGAAACCAATGGAATTCAGCGAACTATTCCGGCTGGTGGTCCTTGGCCTGTCACTGGGCATTTCTCTCACCATCATCGGCTGGTGGGCCTACGAGAAGTTCATAAAGAAGCGCCCCCGCACTGTGAAGGTCAAGCGGGTACTCGGCACAGCAGAGCCGGTAGTTGGCAAAATAAAGACCAACGTTGAAGAACTGAAGCCAGGGGGCTTTGCTGCACGGTCTGGACCACCAATCAACACTATCAGCACCGTGTATCTAGAGGTTAGAAACCAGAACATGGAGGAGGCGAGTATAGAGTCAGGGGATGGAGGAAACGAGCAGGGGATCTTGTCACAGGGGCTGGCTGATCGAAGGCAAAGTCCTCAACCGGCCCTGGAAGATCGGAGGCGAAGTCCCGAACCAGCTCTTGGGCATATCAAAACAGAGGCGACTGAACTGGAGCTAAGTCCAGTGGAGGAACACTGGAATGGAGAAGGTAAGAGGGAGGAAAATGGATGCGAGGGCAAAGCAACTATCAGAGATCAGCAGCAGCAGAATGACAAAGAGCGGCTGTGGTGTGGGTGGAGTAACTTCACCAATGTGCAAGTGGTCAAGAGAAGGGTGTGGCAGAGCAGGGGAATAAAATCTGTGGGCAAGAGAAAGAGATCTCTGGAGAAGTTGGCTAGAGAGAGGAAGCGAGTGAGAAAGTGGCAGACAAAACTCCAAAGAGAACTGTCAATAGTAGGGGAGAGAAGTGAAAGGAAGCAACGCAGAGCCTGCAGAAGAGTTCTCAGATTTAGGGAACCGGTGCCTGAGGATGGGTCAATGAAAGTAGGGAAATGGAAAGAGGAATCATTTGGTCCTGGAGGAAACACAGAAGGCTAGAATCCACAATCTTGTGAAGTGGATGAAGGTAAAAATAAATGTACAGGCACAATTGCTGCATTGTTTTTTTACTTAAAGGGGGCTGTGTTCCAAAGACTTTGGGGCACTGGAATATCCAAGTTGTAGAAGGCTACTGATCAAATGCTGATTTCCGGGGCTAGTACAGATGACATCATTGAAACGATGGGTCGAAGGGCCTGTTTCTGTGCAGATCTCTCGATGACACGTCATGACCTCACAGATCCTTTATTTACCTGCAATCTCCCACCCACATTAATTATCTCACTCCCCTTGCCACTGATACGGCACAATGGAGAAACAGTTAGTGTGACGCTCCACAGGGCCAGCGATCTCCGATCGGGGTGCAGTTCCACTGCCCTCTGTAAGGAGTTTGTACATTCGCCCCAAGACACCATGGATTTCCTACAAGTTCAACTGAAAGCTTCCAGTCTCCCCCCTTCCTCATATCGATTGTGCAGAGGAGATTCACCAGGATGCTGCCTGGACTAGTTTAACCCATCCTCATGTAGTCTTATGAGGACAGGATGAGCACGCGAGGGCTTTTCTCTTTGGAGTGAAGGAGGGTGAGAGGGGACCTGAGAGAGGTGTACGAGGTCATAACAAACATAGATCGAGTGGACAGCCAGAGATATTTTCCCAGGGTAGGAATGGCAGATAGTAGGGAGTGTACACAGAGAGTGGTGTGTGTGTGGAACCACTGCAGGGGTGGTGGTAGAGGCAGATATATTGGGGATGTTTAAGAAAGACCTGTACAGAGCACATGAATGATAGAAAAAGGGAGTGCTCTATCTGGGGAAAGGGTTATGTTGATCTTAGAACAGGTTAAAAGTTTGACACAATACTGTGGTCTGAAGGCCTGTAGTGTGCTCTGGTGTTCTATCCCACTCATTGCAATAGCTTCCCCTCTCCTACCCATTAACACCCTTCCTCTGTCCTCCACTGCTCTCCCCTACCTTCCTAACTCCTGACTACTTACCCCTGCCTCACCAGATCCTCACTCTCCACTTGTCTGTTCCATCACTCCATCCCTCTCTTCCACTTCCCCCTTCACTACCCACTCCTCCCACCCTCCACTTCCCTTCTGCCATCACTCCATCTGATGTGTCCTCTCTGTCTTCCTCCCAAGGCCTCATCAACGACGACGATATTGCAGCCATTCTCAAGGGTAGTCACATGCTGAAGATCAGATCCTCCTCATGGATGAAGTCACGATTTTACAAACTACAAGAAGACTGTTGCACGGTGTGGTGCAGTTCCAACAAGATCCTGAAGTCAGCCAGGAGCCAAATGTGTGAGTGTTGACAAGTCTTGGAGAGATGGTGTGGCAGCAAACATATATTTTTAAAAAGTTTTTAAGAAATTGTCTTGGCCACCAACAAGTGCAGGGATTAGTCCTTGATTCCTGGTATGGCACCACGCTGAGGCCAGTAGAGCTACTGCTTCATTGCGTCAGTGACCTGGATTCTATCTTTTATTGATTCTGTTTTATTTGGAGATGGAGTGCAGACAGGTCCTTCTGGCCCAACAGGCCACACCACCCAGCGGCCCACCTGTTTAACACCAGACAAATCACAGGACAATTCACCGGCCCTGCTGTGTTCCTCCAGCATTGTGTGTGTGTGTGTGTGTGTGTGTGTGTGTGTGTGTGTGTGTGTGTGTGTGTGTGTGTGTGTGTGTGTGTGTGTGTGATATGCAATATGCTCCTCCTAACCCCCTGTGTCTCTCGCCTCCTGGTCCATTTCCATTTCTCTGTTCATCCGGGTTTCCCATAAACATGACATGAGTCATATCCATCAAGCAGGAGCTACAGAAACCTGAAGCCCCACACCTCACAATCCTAATTTCTACAGTTTAGCAACACAATGATGCCTTTCCACAAGAGATTCTGCAGATGGTAGAACAACACACACAAAATGCAGAATGGACTCAGCACGTCAGGCAGCATCCATAACTGTTTATACACACACACACACACACACACACACACACACACAAGGATGTTGGCCTGAAGTGTTGACTCTTTATACCTGTCCATAGATGCTGCCTGACCTGCAGAGTTCCTCCAGCATTTTAGGGCACCACAATAGCAGAGTGGTTCGTGTGATGTTGTTGCTGCTCGGTCAGGGATGGGGGGCAGGGAGTGGGCAGGTAACAATTCAAAGTTCAATACCAGTGCCGTGCGTAAGGAGTTTGTATAGTCTCCCTGTGACCATGTGGGTTTCCTTCTGCTGTTCAAGGAAGGCTGATTGGTGATTGTAAATTCTCCTGTGATATGGCTTTTTGGGGCAGAGGGCCAGTCCCACAGTGTATCTCTAAATAGGTAAAGTGCTGTGAATAAATAACTTTGTGTGTGTGTTACTCTGAATTCCCAGCTTCTGCAGAATCTATTGTGCTTGTGAATCTGTGACTGAATCTCTTGTTCTGATCTCTGCTGCTGTTTTACTCTCTACCCCCACCTGACCCCTTGCAGTCTCGATCGACGACATCGAAGAGTTAAGACCAGGAATGCAGACGGAGGGAATGCAGCAGTACGCCATGGAAACACCCAGCGACTGCTGTTTCACAGTCGTATTTAAAGGCAAGAGGAAGAACTTGGATCTGGTGGCCTCCGACGCCAACGAGGCCTGGCATTGGATCCTGGGCCTCTCCAAATTACAGCAGAGAGGCTGTAGCAGTAACAAGAGAGAGTGGCTGGATCAGTATCCATCTGGGAATCTGTCACGGCAGAGCGCCAGGGAGAGAGGGTGCCACTTCCCTCATGGTCTACAACAGCAGACCCCAAGTCCACCCCTACCCCATGCCAAAGGTCAAAGGCACCTCCCCATGCTCGAACCTTTTGCTGCTTGTTTCCCCTATGTGACCTGCATTTCCCTCAGGCCCTCAGACTCCTTAGATTCCATTAGTTCCTAATGTTTTCAGTATTAGTTTAATAGATAGTCAATCTTTAGTTTCAACATGTTATAGGTATTATAGGCTAAACTTAATGTTCAGTATTAGTTTAATAGATAGTCAATCTTTAGTTTCAACATGTTATAGGTATTATAGGCTAAACTTAATGTTATAGGTGTTTATGAAAAATAAAGTTACTTTAAAGCTCTGAATGAGATACTTTATTGATGTAATATTCTTCCAATCAGCAACAAAAATACAATTATTATTTTGTTTTTACAACCAATGCTGATGGTGGATGAAACCCTGTTTGCATTTTAAATGAGTAATGAATCCTCTATGTTGCCCTACCATCAAAGAAGGATGCTTCGTTACACAAGCCACGATATTTTCCAGTGGAATTTTTTTTTCAAAAATACGTCACCTTTTGTATCTGTCTGCAACTTTCAGGATAAAAGCATTTCCTCACTGATGTAATCTCACGTGAAAAAGTATGAATATTGAATATACATGTAAAAATAAAATCAGCTTTCTCGGCAGGTTCTCAGATAGTGTCACAGAGTCTGAGCAAAGTACAGCACAGAAACAGGCCCTTCAGCCCATCAAGTCCATGCCAATCTATTTAAGCAGTCTTTTCCCATCTATCAGAGAAGATTCACGAGAATGATTCCAGGAATGAAAGGGTTACCGTTTGAGGAACATCTGGCCGCTCTTGGGCTGTATTCCCTGGGGTTCAGGAGAATGACGGTGGGATCTCACTGAAACATTCCAAATGTTAAAAGGCCTGAACAGACTAGATATGGCAAAGTTATTTCCCATGGTAGGGGAGTCCAGGAAAAGAGGGCACAACTTCAAGATCGAAGGAACAGAGATGTGGAGAAATCACATTAGTCAAAGGGTGGTATGTCTGTGGAATTTGTTGCCACGAGTGGCTGTGGAGGCCAAGTCATTGGATGCATTTAAGGCCTTTGCTGAGGACAGAACGCTCTGCCTCAGAGAGGGGAAGGTCAGAGAGGATGAGGAAGACACGGCAAGGGTTGGGGCTGGGGTCAGAGGAGGATAAAGATTGGGAGGTCTCAGGAGGGAGATTGGGGGTTGGGATGTTCAGGGAGAGCGGAGTTAGGGGAGGATGAGGGATCAGAGGAATGGAGGGGTGATGAGGGGTAGAGGGAAGGTTGGGAGTCGTGGGGAGACTAGAGGGTGGTGGAGGAATAAGATGAGCGGTAGGACCCAGCAGCAGAAAGAGCGGTCCTGTTCTGGAGAGGTTGAGGACCTTGGTCCGAGCTGGATCTGGAGCTGGGGCTGGCGGAGCCTGTGGCCTGTAGGGCGCCAGAACTGAGGTCAGAGTCGGAAGCCAGTGAGTCCGTGGCCCGCCAGGGGGCTGGTGCCCATGTCCAGGAGGCTGTGGTTCCAGCTGAGATCAGAGTCAGAGGCGGATGGGTCTTCAGCCTGCTGAAGGCTGAGAAGTCGAGGTCCGAGGGGTCGAGATCCAGGCTGGAGGTGGTCGTCATCGTGGGCTTGTGGTCCTTCTTGGACGCGAGGAAGGAGAAGAAATGGCGGTTGGAGGCGTAAATCTGACGGAGAATGAAGTGTAGGAGAGGTCCATGGCAGATGGTTGAAAACGAGGCCCGGAGTGGTGGCAGAGAGAGGGACAGGGCCCGTAGGTATCTCCGCATGGCAGTGAGCGTGGTGTGGAGAATCCAGCGGGAGCAGCAGTTAATAAAATGGAGGTACCCGTGACCCTCGCTGGGCCCAAACTGAGAGGCCTGGAACCGGAGCTGGTATCCCTGCGGTACAAGATGGCGGCGGAGACACTTTCCCAGTAAGGAGACTTGGCTGTGGTGGAGAGTCTGGGTCAGGATGTGGTCGAAGAGTTGGGGAGAGGCAGAGATCACAGAGGGGGAACGGTGAGAGAGGGTGTCACTGCACTCCCGTCGAAGGGAAGTTTTAAACTTCAGGGTAGGCATACCTCAGAGAGACTTCGCAGCAGAGCAGCGAATTGTAAACAGAAAATTCTCTGCAGATGCTGGGGTCAAAGCAACACGCACAACATACTGGAGGAACTCAGCAGGTCGGGCAGTATCCATGGATACGATGAGTCGACGTTTTGGGCCGGAACCCTTCGTCAGGACTAAAGAGGGAAGGGGCGGAGGCCCTATAAAGAAGGTGGGGGGTGTGTGGGAAGGAGAAGGCTGGTAGGTTCCAGGTGAAAAACCAGTAAGAGGAAAGATCAATGAGTGGGGGAGGGGAAGCAGAGAGGGGATAGGCAGGGAAGGTGAAGAAGGAAATCAAACCACTGTCTCCCGTACTATCACCGCCCTTATCAACTCCGGAGACCTTCCATCCTCAGCCACAAAACTCATAATTCCCACACCCCGCACTGCTCGGTTTTACCTCCTCCCCAAGATCCACAAGCGTGACTGTCCCGCTAGACCCATAGTTTCTGCCAGCTCCTGCCCCACCGAACTTGTATATGCCTACCTGGACTCCATCTTGTCAGCTATCGTTCAGTCCCTCCCCACTTACATCCGGGATACATCCCATGCCCTCCACCTCTTCCATGACTTCCAGTTCCCCAGTCCCAACCGCTTTATTTTCACTATGGATGTCCAACCCTTATACACCTCCATTCCCCATCAGGAAGGCCTCAAAGCCCTCCGCTACTTTCTGGACAATAGACCTCACCAGTTCCCCATCACCACCACCCTCCTCCGGTTGGCGGAACTGGTACTCACACTCAATAACTTCTCTTTTGGCTCTTCCCACTTTCTTCAGACCAAGGGTGTAGCTACGGGAACTCGCGTGGGCCCCAGCTATGCCTGCCTCTTCGATAGTTAAGTAGAACAGTCTACGCTCCAAACTTATACTGGTACTGCTCCCCAACTTTCCTTTCTCTACGTTGATGACTACATTGGTGCTGCTTCCTGCAGCCGTGCTGAGCTCGTCAATTTCATCGACTTTCCTTCTAATTTCACCCAGCCCTTAAATTCACTTGGTCCCTCTCGGACACTTCTCTCTCCTTTCTCGATCTTTCGGTCTTGGTCTCCATCTCCGGAGACAGACTGTCCACTGACATCTTCGAAAGATCCACTGACTCTCATACTACCTCAACTATACCTCTTCCCACCCTGCCACATGCAAAAATGCTATTCTCTATTCCCAGTTCCTCCGTCTCTTCCGTATCTGCTCCCAGGATGAGGCTTTCCGTTCCAGGACATTTCAAATGTCCTCTTTCTTTAAGGATCGTGGTTTCCCTGCTGTTGTCATCAATGATGCCCTCACCCGCATCTCCTCCATTTTCTGCACTTTGGCCCTCACCCCATCCTCCCGTCACCACAAGAGGGACAGAGTTCCCCTTGTCCTCACCTACCAGCCCACCAGCCTCCGGATCCAGCACATTATCCTCCGCAACTTCCGCCACCTTCAACAGGACCACACCACTAAGCACATCTTTCCCTCTCCACCCCTCTCCACTTTCCGCAGGGATCGTTCCCTCTGCGACTCCCTGGTCCACACGTCCCTCCCCACGGTTTTCCCACCAGGCACTTATCCCTGCAAGCGTAAGTGCTACACCTGTCCCTACACCTCCTCTCTCACCACCATTCAGGGCCCCAAACAGTCCTTCCACGTGAGAGAACACTTCACTTGTGAGTCTGTTGGGATCATGTATTGCATCCAGTGCTCCCGTTGCGGCCTCCTCTACATCGGTGAGACCTGACGCTTCGTCGAGCACCTCCGCTCCGTCCGCCAGAACAGACAGGATCTCCCGATTGCTACCCACTTCAACTCTGCTTCCCATTCCCATTCGGATGTGCCCATACATGGCCTCCTCTACTGCCAGGATGAGACTAAACTCAGGTTGGAGTAGCAACACCTCATATACCATCTGGGTAGTCTCCAGACCCTGGGCATGAACATTGAATTCTCCAACTTTGGGCAATTCCCTCCTTCTCCCTTCCACCAACCCAGTTTCACTCCGCCCCCTCCCCCAGCTGTCACCTCTCTCTTGGTTCCGCCTCCTTCTACTACCCATTGTGTTTTCCCCTATTCCTTCTTCACCTTTCCTGACCATCATCTCCCTGCTTCCCCTCCACCACCCCTTGATCTTTCCCCTTACTGGTTTTTCACCTGGAACCTATCACTCTTCTCCTTCCCACCCTCCCCCCACCTTCTTTATAGGGCCTCTGCCCCTTCCCTCTTCAGTCCAGACGAAGGGTTTCGGCCCGAAACGTTGCCTGTTCATTTCCATGGATGCTGCCCGACCTGCTGAGTTATTCCAGCATGTGTGCATGAATGATGATGGCTAGGTGAAGAGGCTGTCTCAACTTCACTTCACCCATGTGTAGCCCATTCTGTTCGCCTCTACTTTTTTTTGTCTGTCATAATCTATCATCCATTTGCCTCTCTCTTCCAACTCCACTACCCTCGCTTACCTGCTTTGAGCTACCTGTCACCCTTCCTCAGTCAGCTAATCATCTTTGGCCTCTTTCTTATCCCTCTTCCTCTTCTCTACACACTGGTCATCTTACCTCTCATTCAACCATGATGCAGGGATGCAACGTGAGACATCGAAATATCTTTCCCCCTGCTGACCCTACGCGACACTCTTGAGTTCCTCAAGTGGATTGTTTGTTGCTAAAGATTACATAAATTACACTTCCCATCTTGCTTCATTCTCCCATACGCTTCCTGTCTAAGAGAAATCACCACTACCTTGCTACATCTCCTGTGCATGTTAAATCCCATGTAAAAAATCCTCCCTTGCTCCACGTAACCATTCTAAGCCTGGTCTCCCTGGTCTTCTGTGTAAGCCACCAGCAGAATGCAGAAATTCAAGAGTGGCGGGGGCAAAGTAGGTGTACTTTTATTACTAAGGAGAAGGTGCTTGGGAAGCTGAAAGATCTGAAGGTAGATAAATCACCTGGACCAGATGGACCACATCCCAGGGTTCTGAAAGAAGTAGCTGAAGAGACTGTCGAGGCATTAGAAGTGATCTTCCGAGAATCAGAATTGGCATTGCTGCTGCATTTTGTGTGTGTACCTTTCTCAGCATGGACAAGTTGTACTGAAGAGTCTGCCTCCATGTACTATACCTCTATGACCGCATGTACCTCAATCCGTCCTCTGCAGATACACTGCTTCCAATTTCTCCGGATGTAATTCCATTTGCCATCCTCCGCCTACCCTATGCATTAATATTGTACGAAAGACTACTTTATCAAAACACTGCATAGACAATTGTGCACTCAGGTCAAATTGTTTTCACAAACCTCATGGACCCAGATTTATATTTGATTTTGTTTCTGAGATGGGAGCCTAATCCGTTTGAAACGGTGGTGCTGGACCACTTTCCGGAAGCTTTTGGTGAAGGTAATGCCAGAATACCATTCAACAGGATATTCAGGATCAGGAGGTAACATGTTCAGGTATATCTTGAAGGGGTTCTACTCCCTCTTCTTGTCCTCCTGGTGATAGAGGGCACAGGGTGAGAGGCTGTAGCAACAGCTGTTTCAGGAAAGACTAGAAGGGCTGAGATAGCCTGTTTCTGTGCTGTAATTGTTATATGGTTATAATCGCTAAATTCTGGAATGGCTCTGGAGGACTGGAGGCAAATGTCACTCCACTCTTTACGTGAGGCAAAAGAGAGGAAATCATAGGCCAGTTAGCCTGACTTCAGTTCTTAGAAAGATGTTGAAGTCCATTATTAAGGATGAAGTTTTGGGGTACTTAGAGGCACATGTTAAAATAGGCCAAATTCAGCATGGTTGCTTTCAGTGGAAGTCTTGCCTGACAAATCTGTTGGGATTATTTGCAGAAATAACAGGCAGGATAGACAAAAGGCACAATCAGGGGTCGCTTGCAAAAAGACATTTTCTGTCAGTTACTATATGGACTGTGCTTTTCTCAGTGCCATTTGTGTACATGCTTTGTTTCTGGATTGTTCATTTTTTATGTCCAGCTGGGGTGATATACTGCATCCGGTGCTCCCGATGTGGCCTTCTATATATTGGCGAGACCCGACGCAGACTGGGAGATCGTTTCGCTGAACACCTACGCGCTGTCCGCCAGAGAAAGTAGGATCTCCCAGTGGCCACACATTTTAATTCCACGTCCCATTCTGATATGTCTATCCACGGCCTCCTCTGGTGTAAAAATGAAGCTACACGCAGGTTGGAGGAACAACACCTTATATTCCGTCTCGGTAGCCTCCAACCTGATGGCATGAACATTGACTTCTCAAACTTCCGCTAATGCCCCACCTCTCCCTCGTACCCCATCCATTATTTATTTATATCCACACATTCTTTCTCTCTCTCTCTCTCTCTCTCCTTTTTCTCCCTCTGTACCTCTGACTATACCCCTTGCTCATCCTCTGGTTTTCCCCCCTCCCTCTTTTACTTCTCCCTGGGCCTCCTGTCCCATGATCCTCTCATATCTGTTTTGCCAATCACCTGTCCAGCTCTTGGCTCCACCCCTCCCCCTCCTGTCGTCTCCTATCATTTTGGATCTCCCCCTCCCCCTCCCACTTTCAAATCTCTTACTAGCTCTTCCCTCAGTTAGTCCTGACGAAGGGTCTCGGCCCGAAACGTCGATTGTACCTCTTCCTATGGATGCTGCCTGGCCTGCTGCGTTCACCAGCAACTTTCATGTGTGTTGCTGGGAGTTATCTGCAGGCCCCCAAACAGTAGCCTGGATATAGGGTGCAAGTTAAATCAAGAGTTAAAATTGGCATGTTGCAAAGCTAATACTACAGTTGTTATGGGAGATTTCAACATGCGGGTAGACTGGAAAATCAGGTTGGTACTGGATCGCAAGAAAGGAAGTTTGTGGAGAGCCTCAGAGATGGATTCTTAGAGCAGCTTGTATTAGAGCCTACCAGGGAGAAGGCAATTCTGGATTTAGAGTTGTGTAATTAGCCAGATTTGATAATGGAACTCAAGGTAAAGGAGCCATTAGGAAGTAGTGACTATAATATGTTAAGTTTTAATCTACAATTTGAGAGGGAGAAGGGAAAATCGGAAGTGTCAGTATTACAGTTGAACAAAGGGGACTATGGACCCATGAGGGAGGAGCTGGCCAAAGTTGACTGGAAAGATAGCCTAGCAGGGATGACAGTGGAACAACAATGGCAGGTATTTCTGGGAATAATACAGAAAGTGCAGGATCAGTTCATTCCAAAGAGGAAGAAAGATTCTAATGGGAGTAAGGGGTAACCGTGCTGACAAGGGGAGTCAAGGACAGTATAAAAATAAAAGAGAGGAAGTATAACATAGCAAGGATGAGTGGGAAGCCAGAGGATTGGGAGACCTTTAAGGAGCAACAGAAAATAACTGAAAGGGTAATACGGGGGGAAAAGATGAGGTACGAAGGTAAGCTAGCCAAGAATATAAAGGAGGACAGTAAAATCTTCTTTAGGTATGTGAAGAGGAAATAATTAGTTAAGACCAAAGTTGGGCCCTTGAAGATAGAAACAGGCGAAATTATTATGGGAAACAAGGAACTGGCAGATGAGTTGAACAGGTACTGTGGATCTGTCTTCACTAGGGAAGACACAAACAATCTCCCAGATGTAATAGTGGCCGGAGGACCTAGAGTAACAGAGGAACTGAAGATACTTCGCATTAGGCAGAAAATGGTGTTGGTTAAACCGATGGGACTGAAGGGTGATAAATCCCCAGGGCCTGATGGTCTGCATCCCAGGGTACTTAAGGAGGTGGCCCTAGAAATCGTGGACGCTTTGGTGATCATTTTCCAGTGATCTATAGATTCAGGATCTAGGCAAAATTAGACCACATGGTATTGGGGGTAGGGTACTGACATGGATAAAAAATTAGTTGGCAGACAGGAAACAGAGTAGGGATTAATGGGTCCTTTTCAGAATGGCAATCAGTGACTAGTGGGATACCGCAAGGCTCGGTGCTGGGACCGCAGCTATTTACAATATACATTAATGATTTAGATGAAGGGATTAAAAGTAACATTAACAAATTTGCAGATGACACAAAACTGGATGACAGTGTGAAATGTGAGGAGGATGTTATGAGAATACAGGGTGACTTGGACGGGTTGGGTGAGTGGGCAGGTGCATGGCAGATGCAGTTTAATGTGGATAAATGTGAGGTTATCCACTTTGGTGGCAAGAACAGGAAGGCAGCTTACTATCTGAATGGTGTCAAGTTAGGTAAAGGGGAAGTAGAACGAGATCTGGGTGCCCTTGTTCATCAGTCACTGAAAGTAAGCATACAGGTACAGCAGGCAGTGAAGAAAGCTAAGGGCACGTTGGCCTTCATAACAAGGGGAGTTGAGTATAGGAGCAAAGAGGTCCTTCTGCAGTTGTACAAGGCCCTGGTGAGACCCCACTTGGAGTATTGTGTGCAGTTTTGGTCTCCAAATTTGAGGAAGGACATTCTTGATATGGAGGGAGTGCAGCGTAGGTTCACTGGGTTAATTCCAGGGATGGCGGGAATGTCATATATTGAAAGATTGTAGCGAATGGGCTTGTATACTCTGGAAATTAGAACGATGAGAGGGGATCTGATTGAAACATACAAGATTATTAAGAGATTGGACACACTAGAGGCAAGAAACATGTTCCCGATGTTGGGGGAGTCCACAACCAGAGGCCACAGTTTAAGAATAAGGGGAAGACCATTTAGAACAGAGTTGAGGAAAAACTTTTTCACACAGAGGGTTGTGGATCTGTGGAATGCTCTGCTTAAGAAGGCAGTGGAGGCCAATTCTCTGGATTCTTTCAAAAAAGAGTTAGTTAGAGCTCTTAAAGATAGTGGAGTCAAGGGATATGGGGAGAAGGCAGGAAAAGGGTACTGATTGTGGATGATCGGCCATGATCACCGTGAATGGCGGTGCTGGCTCGAGGGGCTGAATGGCCTACTCCTGCACCTATTGTCTATTAACAAGATAAAAGCCTATGACATTGCAGGAAAGATACTGGCATGGATAGAGGAATGCCTGACAGGCTGGAGGCAGCGAGTGGAAATAAAAGGGGTCTTTTCTGGTTGACTGCCAGTGACCAGTGCTTTTCCTCAGGGGTCAGTATTGGGATCGCTACTTCTCACAATGATTTAGATAATGGAATTGGCGGCTTTGTGGCAAAGTTTGAGGATGATATAAAGATAGGTGAAGGGGTAGGTAGTGCTGAGGAAGCAATGTGATTGCAGCAGGACAGACAAATTGGACGAATGGGCAAAAGTGTGGCAGATGGAATACAGAGTCTGTGGTAAAGAAGTTAAATCTAATGTTGGCAATTTGCAGGGGGAATAGAACATAAAAGCATGGTGACAGTGCTGTGGCTTTATGAGACACTAGTCAGGAACTTGGAATATTGCTAACAGTTTTGGGACCCATATTTGATAAAGGATGTGTTGTCATTGGAAAGAATCCAGAGGAGGTTCACAAGGAAGATTCCGAGAATGAAGGGGTTAACGTATGAGAAGTGTTTGGCAGCTATGGGCCTGTACTCACTGGAACTTAGAAGAATGTGTGGGGATCTCATTGAAATCTACAGAATATTGAAAGGATTAGATAAGGTGGATGTGGAGAGGATGTTTCCTACAGTGGGGGTATCCAGAACTAGAGGGCACAACCTCAAAATTGAGGGACAAACTTTTAGAACGGAGATAAGGAGGAATTTTTTTAGCCAAAGAGTGGTGAATCTGTGGAATTTTGACAGACTGCGGTGAATGCCAAGTCTGTGGGTATATTTAAGGCGGAAGTTGATCATTTTCTGATTGGTCAGGGCATCAAAGGATATGGTGAAAAGGGAGGTGTATGGGGTTGAGTGGGCTGCAGGATCAGCCATGATAGAATTGCAGAGCAGACTAGATGGGCTGAATGGCCTAATTCTGTTCCTATGCCTAATGGTCTTATGGTCTAAAGAGGGCGTATCTCTGGTTGGATGCTGCTGACTAGTGGTGTTCTGCAGGGTTCAGTGATGGGTCCATTTTTTTCATGTTTATGTCAATGATTTGGATTACGGAACTGATGGCTTTGTGGCCATTTTGCAGACGATACAAAGTTAGGTGGAGGAGCAGATAGTGTTGAAGAAGCTGGGAGTCTACAGAGGACTGATAGCTAGATTAGGGGAATGGGCGAAGAAATGGCAGATGGAATACAGTGTTGAGAATTGTAAGGCAATGCGGGTTGTATGGAGTGTCAGGGAGGGGTAGCACCTCTGCTGGGGTAATATGTCGCGTCCTTTTCAAGGCGGTTAGTCCACCTTTGGTCCCCACCTGGCACTCAGCTCTCACCTGCGGCTCCCCGTAGCTGTTTGCATATGATAGCGGCCACACCCGGGGCAACGGCTTCGATAAGCCGGCTAAACCAGGTGAGGGTAGCCGACGGGTCTCAAACCCTCGGTGAGATAGGGAGTTGTCTATCCCAGCATGTGAAGACAGACTCCGGCGGATTGAGCGTAAGAGACTAATGGAAGGTCCAATGGTCAAGAAGGTGGTCTCCGAAAGCGTCGTGGAACGTGTAGAGCAGGACAAGACACAGAAGACGTCCTGGTCACCCACTGCGCCTAGTCCCATCTCCAGCCGTCTAGACTCTGTCTTGCCACTGGATCCAGACGGGAATTGGGAAGAGAGAGTGAGGCTGACGCTGCGCAACTCTCCCTCACTTAAATCCAAGTCACTCGCTAGTCTCGAAACCATCAATAATGGTGTTGAGGTCTTCATCGATGTCGACGATGGACGAACAAGCAGGCAATGCACTTTGATAGAAGGAATGAAAATGTAGACCATCTCTGAATGGGGAGAAAAATCAGAAATTAGAGGTGTAAAGAGACTTGGCATTCCTCATGCAGGATTCCCTAAAGGTTATCTTGCAGGTTGAGGTGGTGGTAAGAAAGTAAATACAATGTTGGCATTCATTTTGAGAGGACTAGAATATAAAAGCAAGAGTGTAATGCTGAAGCTTGATAAGGCATTGATCAGGCCACACTTGTGAGCAGGTTTGAGCCCCTTATCTGAAAAAGGATGTGCTGGCATTGGATATGTTCACAAGCATGATCCCAGGATTGAAAGGGTTAACATATGAGGAATCTTTGATGGCTTTGAGTCTGTGCTTGCTGGTGTCAGGAGAATGAGGGTGCGTGGAGTCTCATTGGAACCTATCAAATGTTGAAGGGCCTAGATTGAGTGGAGAGGATGTTTCCTATAGTGGGGGAGTCTAGGCCCAGGGGACACAACCTCAGAATAGAAAGACATCCCTTTAGAACAGCAATGAGGAGTAATTTCTTTAGACAGAGGGTGGTGAACCTGGGAATTCATTGTCACAGATGTCCATGCAGACCAAGGCATTCTGTATATTTAAAGCGGAAGTTGATAGGATCTTGATTAGTAAAGGCATCAAAGGTTATAGGAAGAAGGCAGGAGAATGGGTTTGAGAAGGATGATAAATCAGCCATGATGGAATAGCAGAGCCTGCTCAAAGGGCCTGATTCTACGTCATATGGTCCGGTATTATGGAGTTATGGTCTTTAAACTCCTTTGCTTTCCCAATTATGACATCAATTACAGCTCTATTCCTCTGGCCTATGTCGAAAACTGTTCCATTTTACTACTTCTATGCTTTTTCAAAAAGGAATTTCCCTCAATGTACTATGGCTTCCTCCCGTTATACACCTAGTCAGTTATCCTGTCCTCCACTCACTAAGTTATATTCCTGCCAAGATTTGGAAAGGATGTAAGTGTGACATATTCCCTCAGGAAAATAAAATTCTGTTAATCCTTTCCTTCAAGGCAACTTTGCAGTGTTTCCGTACCTGTACTGTACACTGCCACAAAATATTGTAAAAGTCTGTTAGTCATGAGGAGAAATTAAATACCGTGTAGCCCACAGATATGGACTGACCTAGATACCATCAGAACTCTTTTCATTAGTATGTGTCAGGTTAGAATTTCATTACTGTGCTGTGAAGGTTTGACTTCAGGAGAATGAATGATGCTGTGGTATTGCCATAGGGTGAGGCAATGGATGACAGCGAGCACCCTACTGGAAAATGGTCAACTGCTCCACAATAATGAATACTTCAGTACATTTGCAATGTGGGCTGAAGCTTTATTCCAGGAAGCTGTTTACACCAGGCTGATATGCCCTCTCAGCACTGAGCGGTAATCACTGGTGAAGGGGTGATGCACTGTCCGAGTTGCTGTATCTTGCTTGAGATGGTCACCTCCTTGGGTGGATGTTTCCACGTTACATTTATGAAGAAATTTGCATTCAGTTTGAAGAAGAGATTCTTACCAAAGTTGCAATCTGTCCTTTGAAACCTTAGAGGCTCAGCATTCCAGTGGCCACAGTACCACCGCTGCTCTCTTGGTAGTGTGCTGGTAACTGCACCTTCCTTCCTTTCAGTTGATCTTCCTCCCTCCCTACTTTTTCCTGATCAGTTTTTTCTTTCATGGTGGCTAACACTATCCTGAGCTATTGCATCCTTTGCTGTCTAACATTATTTCTTCTTTCTCAGATTTAGCTATTCTTCCTCATACACTGAGCCACGCCTTGAATGAGACTCTCACGCCAATTGTCTCACATTCTCTGAACCATGACCTCTGTATCAGCGAAACTCTGGACATGTTCCCCTGGTCTCTTAATCACCGTTCTGCCCTCATTTACTTGGTTCAAGCAAATGCTCCTGATAAATTTCCTGCAGCTGTTGTGTCTCTTGTGACCTGTCTCCTTCAGATATAACACCACACTTAAAATTAACCCTTGAACTTCACAGTCTGAAAGCTTCAAACATAATTAGAATAATGTTACATGGTAAAAATCACAGTTTAAATGTCTTATAACATATACAATTGCCATTTGTAAGCATAAAGATGGTGGATACATATAATTTTAATACTGTATTTTTTAGACAATAAGACATAGGAGAGAATTAGGCCATTTGTCTCAGAGTCTGTTCTGCCATTTCATCATTTTCTCTCTCAGCCCAATCTCCTGCCTTCTCCCTATCCCTTCATTCCCTGACTAATCAAGAATCTATCAGCATCTGCCTTAAATATAGCCAATGACAGCCTCCACAGCTGCCTGTGGCAATGAATTCCACAGACTCACCGCTCTCTGGCTAAAGAAATTCCTCTTCATTTCCATTCTAAAAGGACCCCCCTCTATTCTGAGGCTGTGTCCTCTGGTCTCAGACTCTCCCACCATAGGAGCATCCTCTCCACATCCACTCTATCAAGACCTTTCAACATTTGATAGGTTTCAATAAGGTTACCCCACATTCTTCTGAATTCTAGTGAGTACAGGCCCAGAGCTATCAAACACTCCTCATATGACAAGCCTTTCAGTCACAGAAGCATTTTTGTGAACCTCCTCTGAACCCTCTCCAATGTCAGCACATCCTTTCTTAGATAAGGGGCCCAAAACTGCTCACAATACTCAAGTGAGGCCTCACCATATTTTTGCAGTTATTGTTTATTAAGTTCGCTGACCATTGTTCTTTGCTTCTTAATTTTATGCCCTATAACTCCGTGCTTTGCAATCTTTCTGCTTCATTACAACAACTGCAATACCATGTGAAGGTGTATCATAAGCACTTTAAAACAGGCAAATGCAATATATTTCATAAATTGCTTAAGCTGCCTTAGTTAAAAGACAAGGACTTTCACTTCTTAGCAGTTGTCACAACCTCAGGATGTAATGTGACATCTTACAACCAGATAAGTGCATTTAGAAAAGTAGTAAAGATGATGTCAACTGAACACATCATAGCAATATCCTTTAAAAGAGATGTGGCAATGACCAAATAACTTGTAACAAAAAGACTCTTCATTAAAATTATCAAATTGTACAATACAGAAACAGGCACTAAGGTCCAACATGTGCGTGCAAACCCTTTTGCCCAGTTACACTAATCCCATATTCCCAGATTAGGATTGTAGCCTTCTGTGCCTTGCCGATTCAAGTGTCTACAAACCTCTTAGATGTAATGATTGTATCTGATTCCACCGCCTCTTTTAGCAGCCAGTTCTCAATATCAATCATTTCCCATTTTAAAAAAAATAGCCCAAAACCTCCTTTGAAGCTTCTCCTTAAACCTGTGCTCTCTTGTTTTTGATATCCCTACCAAGGGGTAAAGTTGTTGATTATCTCTGCCTCTCATAATCTTACACTAGGTCACATTTCACCTTCACTCCAGAGAATACAAAGTGGAAAACTGAAAAACAATAGGTCCAGCAGGGCAGCAACCACCTAGTGCTGCAATGGACTTCCAACCTGTATCTGTGCTCACATTCACTGAAACTGGCACCTTCCAAACCTCAGGTAGCAGGGCTATTGCCTAAACCAGAACTGACATTCAGTGAGGCATTGCTTTGATCTCACTGCATGCCTATGGTCGATGTGTCAGGCACAAATCCAGGCTTATACTTTGCAAAGGATGCATGAAGGATTTATCCAAGCATCAGCCCAGATAACGTGGTGAGTGCTTCATTTTAATCAGGTTAGTGCAATAGGCAGCATTTCCATGAATTTTTGATAACTGGCTTTAAAGGATTATGTAGCTAACCTTTTCTTAGAACTAGTACCATGAGGCATTTAATCCAGACACTGGCAAGAACTCAGAAAATTAGAGGTGTTATTCCAAACAACAGACACAAATGTCAATGCTTCAGGTCGAGTCCCTTCTTCAGGACTGGAAAGGAAAGGGAAAGATGCCAGAATAGAAAGGTCAGGGGAGGGGAAGGGGAAATTGACTAGCTGGTAGGTGATAAGTGAAACCAAGCAGGTGAGAAAGCTAAAGGGCTGGAGAGGAGGGAAGAGTGGTCCATGAGAGAAAGGGGGAGGTGATAGGCAGGTGAGGAGAAGAGGTATAATGCCAGGGTGGGGAATAGAAGAGGGAAGGATATAGAGGCTCAGGGGTGGTAGGTGAGAACAAGAGGAACTTTCTCCCTGTTAAGGCGGTGAGAATATTTGTTCCTGCCCCACTGAAAACCTGTGCCACCAACCTCATAGTTCCCATACCCCACCTCCCGTTTCTACCTCCAACCCAAGATCCACAAACCCACTTGTCCAGGTAGACCTATTGTTTCCGTTTGTTCCTGCCCCACTGAACTCGTATCTGCATACCTCAACTCTGTTTCATCCCCCAGTTCAGTCCCTTCCGACTCTTCACGCTCTTGATCGTTTCAATGATTTCAGGTTTCCTGGTCTGAGCATCTTATGTTTCCTATGGATGTCCAGTCCCGATACACCTACTTCTCCCACCAGGAAGGCTTCAATGCTCTCCATTTCCTTCTGGACACCAGACCCAACTAGTTCCCCTCCATCACGACTCTCCTTCACGTAGTGGAACATGCCCTCACTCTTAATAATTTCTCCTTTGGCTCATCCCACTTCCTTCAAACAAAAGGTGTGGCCATGGGCACTCACATGGGTCCCAGCTATACCTGCCTTTTTGTAGGCTTGATGGAACAGTCTGTGTTCCAAGCCGACACTGGTGGCCATCCTGCACTTTTCCTGCACTACATTGGTGTTGCTTCCTGCACCCATGCAGAACTCGTCGACTTCATCCACTTTGCCCCCAATTTCTACCGTGCCCTCAAATTTACTTGGTCCATTTCCAAAACCTCCCTCCTCTGTCTCTGGAGACAGTTTATCCATTGATGTCTATTATAAACCCATGGACTCTCATGGCTACCTGGACTATACCTCCTCCCAACCTACCACTAGTGAAATTGCCATCCCTTTCTCTTAATTCATCTGTCTCCATCACATCTTTTCATTTCAGAACAAAGGAGCTGTCTTCCTTCTTCAAAGAAAGGGGCTTCCCATTTTCCACCACCAACGCTGCCCTCAACTGCATCTCTTCTATTTCATGAACGTCTGCTCTCACCCTATCCTCACACCACCTTACCAGGGATAGGGTTCCTCTTGTCCTCACCTATCACCCCAACAGCCTCCGTGTCCAGCACATAATTCTCTGCAACTTCCACCATCTCAAACGGGATCCCACCACCAAGCATGCCTTTCCCTCTCCCTCACTATTGTTTTCTGCAGGGATCGCTCCCTATGAAACTCTTTGTTTATTCATCCCTCCCCACATTCGTGCTCCTTCTCCCTTTTCTTTCTTCCATGGCCTTCAGTCCTCTCCTATCAGACTCCCCACTTCTCCAGTCCAGTATTTTTTTCTCCAATCACTCGGCTCATTCTTTCACCCAACTCTTCACTTTGCCGCTTCCCCCTTCCTGTTTCATGAATCTCTCTCTTTTCCCCGCCTTTGAACTCTACTCCTCATCTCTTTTTTTCTCCAGTCCTGATGAAGAGCCTCGGTCTGAAACATCAACTGTGCTTTTTTCCAGATGCTGCCTGGCCTGCTGAGTTCCTCCAGCATACTGTGTGTGTTGCTGGGAAGATGTGGTGAGTACAGATGTCATGGAAATGGAGGAGATATAGGTGAGGGCAGCATCAATGATGGAGGGAAATTCCATTCTCTGAAGGAGGAGGACAATCTGATGCCCAGGAAAGGAAAGCCTCGTCCTGGGAGAAGATATGGCTGAGACGAGGGGACTGAGAAAATGGAATAGCATTTTGACAGGAGGCCAGATAGGAAGGGATATTGTCAAGATCGCCATTGAGAACCGTTAGGTTTATAAAAGATGTCGGAAGACAGATTGTGTTCAGAGATGAAGACAGAGAGATCGAGAAAGGGGAAAAAGGTGTCAGAAATGAACCATGTGAATTTTCTGTAATTCCATAATTTCATAATTCTCCATAACCTTCACCATCTCCAACAGAATCCTGCCACCAAGCACATCTTTCCCTCCACCCCCCCCCCACTTCTGCTTTCCGTAGGAATCACTCCCTACGCGACTCCCTTGTCCATTCATCCTTCCCCACTGATCTCCCCCCGGTACTTATCCTTGCAAGCTGAACAAGTGCTACACCTGCCCCTGTACTGCCTCCCTCACTACCATTCAGATCCCCAAACAGTCCTTCCAGGTGAGGCAACACTTCACCTGTTAGTCTGCTGCAGTCATTTACTGGGTCCAGTGCTCCCGGTATGGCCCCCTGTATATTGGTGACACCCGACCTAGATTGGGAGACTGCTTTATCGAGCACCTATGCTCTGTTTGCCTGAAAAAGTGGGCCCTCTCGGTAGCCATCTATTTCTATTCCACTTCTCATTCCCATTCCGACATAAGTCCACGATGACGCCACACTCAGGTTGGAGGAGCAACACCTTATATTCCATTTGGGTAACCTCCAACCTGATGATCGATTTCTCGAACTTTCAGTAATTGCTTCACTGTTCCTCATTCCCTTTTCCCTTTCTCTCCTATCTCTTTACCTGCTCATCACCTCCCTCTGGTGCTCCTCCTTCTTCCCTTTCTTCCATGATCTTCCGTCTTTTCCTATCAGATTCCCCCTTCTCCAGCCCTGTATCTCTTTCACCAACCAACTCCCAGCTCTTTACTTCACCCCTCCCCTCTCCTGGTTTCAACTGCCACCTACCATCTTGTGCTTCTTTCTCCCTTCCCCTCCCCCCAACTTCTTGCTCTGACTTCTTGCTTTCCTTTCCAGTCCTGATGAAGGGACCCAGTCCAAAACATTGACTGTTCATTCATTTCCATAGATACTGACTGCCTGTTGAATTCCTCCAGCATTTTGTGCGTGGCTTGGATTTCCAGCATCTTCAGATTTCCCCACATCCATTGGTGTTTAGCAGGGTGGAAAGTGGAGGCAAAGTTGATGAAATTGATGAACTGAGGATAAGAGCATGAAGCATCTATGCAGGAAGAGATGCGTGATCTCAAAGACAACGTCTCTGTCAACTTAACACACTCCACTGAAACAGAATGTCCTAAAGCCTGAGAGCCAGAATTGACACCAAATGGCTGGAGGGCATTTCTGCTACTAAAATTAGTCATCCTTTCTCCCTTGTCTGATGTCCTCAACAAACACACTCTCCAGATGACAGAACAACCCTTGCCCAAGACCATGTAGTTTCAAGACTGAAGCTACTTCTGATTGTGTTTCTCACTGGACTCTCAGAGCAGACCCTCTCTTCAGGAGATCTGCACTTGGGGTTGTACAAACTGGTGCCTCACCTTCTCCTCTTCACCTAGGACTGGAGCATAGCAAAACTGCCAGGGTGAATCTCAAAGCAGAAGTTTGATGAAGGACCATTGGCCAGATATATTAACTTTCATTTCCTGCTACACTCCTGACTGGATTGTGCTGTTCTGCATCACAATGTTTGGTCATTAAGTTTTGAGATTACTCTTGATCAACATTTTATCCCTCCCTGTCTTTAGGCTAGAATTCATTTATACCTTTATGGCCAAAGTCTTTTAGAAAGGTGCATATTTCCTTTGTTTCATCGAAGCTCTCCTTGAGTCTGGTGGTATGTGGTTTTAGGCTTTTGTATCTCCTGCCTGATGGGAATGGTGATAAGAAAGAACATCAGGAGTGGGAGGTGTATTTGATTATAATGGTTGCATTATCAAGACAGCCAGAAGTGTTGAAGCTTGGGGGAGGAGCTGGCCTAAGTTCATTGGAAGGGAACACTAGCAGGGAATTCAGCAGAACAGCAGCGGCTGGAATTTCTGTGGGCAATTCAGAAGGTGCAGGATAGTTACATCCCAAAGATATGAAGTACTCTAAAGGGAGGATGAGGGAACTGTGGCTGACAAAGGAAATCAATGACAGCATCAAGGGGAAACAGAGGGTATAAAATATACCAAAAGTTTTTTCAGGTATAGAAAACGTAAAAGATAGGGAGAGTAGATATCTGTCACAATGGGGTGCTGGGAATGGACCCAAATGCAAGACACAGACGCTGAAGTACAAGGAACAGGACTTGACTAAAGTAGGGTCGTGACAGGATTCAGGCAAGGAGCAGGAACAAGAATGCAGACTTGGGCTAGGGAAAGCGGGACCAGGACTAGGAACTATGGACTAGGAGACAAGACTTGGACTCCGAGCCCGAGACTGGACAAGGACCCAGAACCTGGGTCTTGCCTCGGGCTCAGACCCCAGAACCAGGCAAGGACATGACATGGCTTGAGGCTGGGGTCTTGGGTCTTGAACTTGGCTGCAGGCTGGGGTCTTGGGTCTTGAGTCTTGAGCTTGGCTGCGGGTCTTCATCTTGAAATGCGGAGGCTGATAACTCAGAAGCTGGAGCTGAGAGACCGACTGGGAACTGAACATTAACACAGAGCCGGGACTTATCCTAAGACAAGTCGGGACTCAACTTCTCCACAGCAGGGTGGGACAGGTCCATCTGTTGGGTAACGGCAGGACAGCCAGACTTACCCAACAGAGGCAAAGACAAGACGTGTCCCCTTCCCCCGCCGCCCCGCAGGGCAATGGCAAGACGGCCTGACTTACCCCCCGGAGGCAAAGACAAGAAGATACAAACACCAAAGAACAACAGACAGTTCCATATCTGCTCTGAGGAAGCTCCGAGTCTCAGTTCAGCCAGCAACCTCAGCTGGCTACGGAAACAGCCGGATCCCTACCTAGCTGGCAGCCACTCAGTTGGCCCAGGAAACAGCCAAATCCATGCCACAAAGACCACTCCTACGAGTGGCAACAAGGCTCTGTGAAGCAGTTGTCCTCCAACCAGGTCTGGAGATCACAAATGGTTTTACTAGCCTTCCATCAGCAAGTTGCTCCAAGGGGGACTGACAAGACAAACCAGCAGCCCACACTTATTCTTCTTCTACTTTTACTTCTACTTCCTGTTTTTACGGCAGTTGGCGTCCACATTGATGCATTACTGCCATCCTCAGGATTTATTGTCCTTCATTGTCCATTCACCTTAAAGCCGCCTTACCATACCCGTCGCCCTTAAATAACTAAACAACCATTTCCTCCCCCGATCACTCTCCCCACATTCCAATAAACCTTTAACGCCGTTCTCTACCAGTCCTATTTTGCATAATTGTTGTAACATTTGTTGCCTTTCCTGTGCAAAACTCCCACATGAAATAAGGATACGCTCTACTGTTTCAGTCTCCTGACATAGATCGCTAAAACTTGTTGGATGCTTTTTTATGATGGCCAGAGTGCCATTAAGGTTGCTGTGTCCAATTCTCCGTCTACTCATAATTACTTGCTCCTTCCGCTTTACTCCCCTACTTCTTCCCATGTCCACTCTGTTCTGAATTGAATGTAAATGTCTTCCTTTTATTGCTCTATCCCATTGCTGCTGCCACTGTCGATTTATCCTTCCCCACACGATGCTCTTCCCCTCTGATTCTGATAGTTTAATATTGACCTCTACAGATCCTTTTTCAGTTGCTGCTTTTGCCAGCCTATCTGCTGTCTCATTTCCCAATATACCCGAATGTGCTGGAACCCACATGAATGTGATATTTTTGCCTTGTCAAGCCAGTCTTGAATTTGCAAACAGGATTTCATAAAGCAGATCCTGGTGACCTCTAGCTGCTTGCAAGGGCCAACACAGAATCACTACATATCACAAAATTATTACAATCAACCTGCTCACTCCATTCTAGTGCTAACAACATGGCAAACATTTCAACTGCATATACACTCAAGCAATCAGGTGTTCTCTTGCTAATTTCCACTCGATAACTTGGTGCAACAATTGCAGACCCTGTTGCACCTGTTTCTGGATCCTTTGATCCATCAGTAAAAATCTGTACGCCTTTATATTTACGTTCCCTATAACTATGATATTCACCGAGTATATCAGCCGTCTTATTACTGTGCTTAATCTTAAGCAATTCCAAATCTACAGAGGGATTTTCTAATACCCAGAAAGGTCTGACAGGCCACACCACACTTGGACAAAACTCTTTATCGTATACACCCATATCTTTTGCGGTTTGCTCTCCTGTCCAGACAAAACTTTCTTTTTGTGTCATCTCCTTCTCCCAGCATGTCTGCAACACCCTTTTTGTAGGATGGCTATCACCATGCCCCCTTAAATTAATCCAGTAATTGGCCTCCAGCTGTTTACACCGCAGCCCCAATGGTATTTCATTTGCTTCAACTTGCACACACTGGGGAAGTTCTAACCGCTCCCAAGCACACCCTTAGAGCCCGAGCTTGCACGATATCCAGTTCTGCTAGCACAGATTTTACTGCTGACCCATATACAATACTTCCATTGTCTAATCTTGATCTTATTAATGCTACAAAAATATACTTCAGTGATGCAAAATCAGCACCCCATTCCAATCCAGCAAGACACCATGACATTTATCACATTTTTACATTTACTAACTACATATCGAACATGTTCTCTCCATGTTAATCTCACGTCAAAGTGCACTCCCAAAAAACGAAAACTTTCAACTCTCTCCAGGTTACTTCCATACAGATTCAAATTAAGTCCTCTGAACTTTTTCCTTGTAAGGAACCTGGATTTTGTCTTCTCCACTGAAAATTTAACACTTTGTCCCCCACTCTTCAACTTGATTAATTCCATCTTGCATTTTCGTAACTATATGTTCAATATTTCTCCCTCTTTTCCACAAAGCCCTGTCATCTGCAAACAATGACCTCCCCACTTCCGTTGGAATATTTACAAATATGTCATTTATCAAAAAGGAGAATAAAGTTGGACTCACTACACTCCCCTGAGGCGTCCGGTTTTCTACAACATACTGGTTCTGATCCTATCCTCACCTGAATAGTTCTCCCGTTTAAAAAGTCCTTATCCCAATTGAACATTGCCCCCCTCCCCCACCAATTCCCATTAAATGAAGCTTGATTAGGAGCCTCTTTCCATAACCTATCATAAGCTTTCTCAACATCAAAAAAAACTGCAACCCCTGTCTCCTTATTTACTTGAGCTTTTCTTATTTCATCCTCTAGACACAACACTGCATCCATAGTATTCCTTCCTTTCCTGAACCCGCTTCGATACATAGCCACCATACCTCGACTTTCCAAGAAGTACACTAACCTCTCATTTATCATACTTTCCGTAAGTTTACATACATGTGACGTCAGGGCAATTGGCCTGTAGCTTTCTGGCCTGCTGGCATCTTTCCCAGGTTTCCTTATTGGAATAATTATTGCCTCTTTCCAGCTCCCTGGTATTCTCCCTTCATCCCAGACTTTGTTATACAGAAGCAGTAGTTTCTCCACACTTGCTTCACTCAAGTGTTTGATCATACTATAACATATTTCATCTTTACCTGGCACAGTCTTTCTTGTTTTATCTAGTCCCTTTCTTAATTCTCCCATGCTGAAAGGGACATCTTGCACACCATCAAGATTAGATTTTCTACATAAAGCCTCCATATTTTCAGCTTTTTTTCTCTCTCTCTCTCTATCTCTTCTTCCCTTCTCAGACAAATTATCAGAACTATGTACCATAACAAAAGTGTTTGCCAACAACTCTGCCTTTTCCTTATTTGTTACTGCAGTCACATTTCCAACAACCAGAACTGGGTACCTCCACTCTCTCCTGTCCCCTCCCATCCTTTTCATCATCCCCCACACCTCTCCTACTTGAGTTGTGTTTCCCATTGAATCACAATACTTTCTCCAGGGGGTTCTTTTAGCATGTCTTATTGTCCTCCTTACTACTGCCTGAGCTTGTTTGTACTGAATCATATGTTGGAAGTTATGAGTTCTTTCAACCGGTTTAAATGCCTTATTTCTGTTTCTCACTGCTTCCTTGCAATTGTCATCCTACCATGGTATTATTCTCTTCTTTACTCTTCCTTTACTTTTAGGAATGGATTCTAATGCAGCTGATACTATACCTTGTTTTAATATGCTGTCAAGTGTTTAGACGTCCATTCCATCACTGACCTGACTTAGATATCTATCACCTTTTTCCAGAAATTTCTCCCAATTGGCTTTCTCAAGGATCCATTTCCCACCTGTATTCTCTGTGAGCAATGAAGCAGAAATATTTATCTTGCACCAGATTGGGTAATGATCACTCCCTACAGTTCCTTCTTGGTACACTAACCAATCACACACTGATGCAATGGAGTTTGATACTAATGTAAGATCAAGCACAGATTCTTTACTTGTATTAATATCAATTCTAATACTCCTGCCATCATTTAGGCACACTAAGTACTTCTCATCTAGCAACTCCTCTATTACCCGACCATTGATGTCTGTTCTGTCACTCCCCCATAATACATTATGTCCATTAAAATCACCACACCAAACAACGTTACTGCTGTTCTGCCCTTCTATCTCCTCAAGTTTGTTTAACTCTAGTCTTTTACATGGATTATAATAATTCACAATCACCAACTCTTTCCTTACAGCCCATACTTTTACTACCACATACTCTTGTTCACTTCCTACACCTAGTATTCTATAAGGAATACCTTGCTTTACATAAGTTGCACATCCTCCTCCTTCACCCTCTCTCCTGTCTTGCCTCACTGCCTTCATAACCATACAAAACAAAATCTAAATTAGGTTTTAACCAGGTCTCTTGGATACACACAACATCTGGCTTTTCTCTCTTACTCACTATAAACTGTTTGAAATCTTGTCCATTAGCAATCAGGCTTCTTGCATTCCATTGAAGTAGTAGCATTATTCGTAATATCAACCCACACATACTGTCTCTTCACTTGACTGTACCCTGAGTTCATCGTTTACTTCTTCCCATTTTAATCCCATCATACCCAAATGGTGCTCTGCAGCTTTCACAATAATCTGAATCCTTTCAGTTTTAGATTTGATCTCATACGTTGCATTTACCACTCCTGTTATAAAGGTCACCAATTTCTTCTTCTCTATCCATGCATTCTTCTTATCTTGCCTTTCTTTAGCTGCTGCTTGCTCTTTGCTACACCCTCCCTCATTCATTTCCTTCTGTCCTGCCAACTTGACTGCCTCAGCATATGAGACTTTTTCCTTCACCCTTATCTGCTGCACCTCCACCTCTTTTTTCAACACTTCTCATCCCCAGTACGCTACACTATGGTTAGCTCCACAATCACAGAACTTTGGTCTCACTCCCTCTCCACACTTTCCGTATTCATGTTCCCCACCACACCTTGCACATCTTCCCTTTCCTTGTTACACTTTGGCCACATGCCCAAACTCCTGGCAATTGAAACACCTCATAGGTTTTGGTATATATTCTCCTACATTGCATCTTAGAAATCCAAAATATAACTCCTTTGGAGGCACCTTATCCTCAAATTCTACCAGAATGGTTTCAGTCTCCCTTTTCTCTGCTCCCCTTGTCATTCTTTTCACACTCTTCGCTGAACTATTCCTCACCCTCAAGTTCTCCACTAGCTCCTTCATATTAACACTGAGGGCAACCCCGGATATCACCCCCCTGCAACCATTGACCCTTTGTGCTCCAACTCTTACAACCCTGGATACTTTGACTTTCCCAACATTTGTCACCTTCATTGCCTTCTCCATCTGCTCTTTAGTTTTACATCCTATCAGCAGGTTTCCATCTCCTAAACTTTTCACATGGTTCACTTCTCCTACTTGTCCTCCAATGATTTTTGTTAGCTTAAGTGGATCGATTTTCTTTACTCCCTCTTCCCCCTCAAATCTTATCACTACATTTAGCAATTTTGCCCTCGGGCCCTTCTCCTCAACTTCTCTTCCCTCACTTTCTGATCCACCTACACTAGACCCACCTCCTTTCTTTCTGTTCCGACCCATCATCTTCCTGTTCTTAGTCCCTCTCCCCACTCACACTCTGTGCTATTGCTGTCATCATCAGTCTCCCTCCCTGCCATCCTATCAGAGTTTGCAAGGGATCGTGTACAAATATCTTTCCGGATCTATACAGGCCATCAGTCAATATTCCCACAGAATGTCCCCCACAACAACCCAGAGCCAGCAGCTGACTAATAACTCTGGCTCAGTAGTTGGAGCTTCTGCAGTTCAGCCAGCACCCAGCACCCAGCACCCAGCAACCCAAAAAAGCAGCCTACGCTCAATCACAAGGCTACTAATATTGCAAGCCCAAAGATGGGAAACAGGTGCCTTTGAATCAGTCAAACAAGGGACAGCTGGATGACCCGGAGTCCTGAGCCAATGGACCGGACCGTGAACTGGAATGCGGACTTCACGGACCGGACCATAACAATATCGGACCACTGGAAAATGATGCTGGTGAGGTAGTAATCGGGGGGGGGGGTTTAAAGAAATTCAGTTGAACTTAATGACTATTCTGCAAAAATCTTCATTGTGGAAGTCACTAGCCCTGTGCCAGAAATTCAAAAGGATCAGAGGGCAGAAGTGAGTGTAGTTGCTATAAATGAACAGAAGATGCTTGGGAAGCTGAAATGTCTGAAGGTAGGTGTCGTCTCTGACCAGATGGACTACACCTGAAGGTATAAAAAGGGGTAGGTGAAGTGATTGTGGAGGCAGTAGTAATAATATTTCATGAATCGCTAGATTCTGGAATGGTTCTGGAGGAGTGAACAATTGCAAATCTCACTCCACTCTTTAAAAAGGGGAGGGAGGCAGCAAAAGGGAAATTATAGGTCAGTTAGCCTGACATCAAAGGTTGGGAAGATATTGGAGTTGATTGTTAAGGATGCGGTTTCTGGTTACTTTGAGGAACCTGGTAAAATAGGCCAAAGTTAGCATGGTTTCCTTAAGGAGAGATCCTGCCCAACAGACCTGTTGGAATTCTTTGAGGAAATAACAGGTATGATGGACAAAGGAGAGTCAGTGGATGATGTTAACTTGGATTTTCAGAAGGCCTTTGACAAGATGCAGTGCATAGCTCAGGGAAGATACTAGCATGAATAGAAGATTGGCTGACTGGAAGGAGGTAAGGTGTGAGTAAAGTGACCATGTTCTGGTTAGCTGTCGGTGACCAGGTATTCTGCAGGGATTGGTATTGCAACTACTTTATTTCACATAAAATGTCAATGATTCGGATGATGGAATTGATGGCTTTGTAGGCATGCCTGCGGATGATACAGAGATAGGTGGCGGGGCAGTAAGTTTGCAGAACTTTAGACGGATTGGGAGAGAGGGCAAAGTAGTGACAGATGGAATATAGTGTAGGGAAGGGTATGGCATGGTAGAAGGAAAAAATAGGCGTAGACTATTTTCTAATTGGGGAGAAAATTTTAAAAAATCAGAGGTGCAAGGGGACTTTTGCAGGTTGAGTCAGAGGTAAAAAAGATAAAAGCAAAGTTCGCACTGACTTTGTCAGAATGAGAATTTTAGAGTAATGATATAATGCTGAGGCTTTATAAGGCATTGGTCAGACCACACTTGGAGAATTGTGAACAATTTTCCACTCTTTATCTAAGAGAAAGTGTGCTGGCAGTGGAGAGGGTCCAGAGGAGATTCATAGGAATGATTCTAGGAATAAAAAGGTTAATGTATGAGGAGCGTTTGATGGCTCTGGGCCTGTGCTCACTGGAGTTTAGGAGAATGAGGGGTGATCTCATTGACATCTATCAAATATAGTAAGACCTAGATAGAGTGGATGTGGGGAGGATGTTTCCTATAGTGGGTGTGTCTAGGATCAGAGGGCACAGCTTCAGAATGGAGGGATGTCCATTTAGAATAGAGATGAGGAGGGATTTCTTTAGCCAGAGATTGGTGTATCTGTGGAATTCATTGAGTATATTTGAAGTGGAGAGTGATAGGTTCTTGATTAGCTATGGAGTCAAAGGTTATGGGGAGAAGGCAGGAGAATGGGGTTGAGAGGGATAATATATCAGCCATGACGTAATGGCAGAGCAGCCTCAATGGGTCAAATTGTCATAACGGGGGTCGTTGGTAGCAGACCCAAATGCAAGACACAGACACTGAAGTACTAGGAACAGGACTAGGTGTGTCAAGAAAGCAAGGGAAACGGTGAAGAAAGGACACTGGACATGACATGGACCTGGACGAGATAAGGGTTCAGGTCTTGGGAGACAGGAATGCAGAACACAGAGCCCTGGTTTTGGGAGACAGGAACACAGAACACAGAGCCTTGGTCTTGAGAGACAGGAATGCAGAACACAGAGCCGGGACCCCTCCTTGGGAGCAGGACGTAGGGCCGGGACTCATACACAAAATGCTGAACACGACGAGATGGTTCACAATACAAGGTAGCGGCAAATGGCCAGACCTACCTAGCGAAGGTGTGGACACAGACAGTTCCAAACACAAGGTAACAACAAACAGCCAGACCTACCTAACAAAGACGTGGACACAGAAACAGTTCGAAACTCAAGGTAGCGGCAAACAGCCAGAGCTACCTAGCGAAGGTGTGGACACAGAGACAGTTCCCAACACAAGGTAGCGGCAAACGGCTGTACCTTCCTAGTGAAGGCATGGACAAGTGAGGCGGTTCCAAACAACGAAAGACAGTTCCTTATCTAGACACAGCAAGGCTCAAGTCTTGCTCAAGCAGTAGAACTTGACAGCGATACAGGCAAGGACGCAGGTAAGTCTTCAGGCCAAGGCTGCAGGCAGGGCTGCAGGTAGAGGTTGCTGGCAGAGGCTGCAGGACGAAGGTGAAGGGAAGGGAACAGTCCAGCAAATAAAGATTCTTTCTTCTTCTTCTTCTATCTCTGGCAGTTTAGACGCATCCAGGCGTATTACTGCCCTCCGCAGGATGTATAATTAATTATAATTTGCTTGCAAATGCTGTATGTGCTCATTAAATAATCCTCATATTTTGTCACGCGGCCTCCAAATAATTGCATTGCCTCAAATTACATTAATTTCATTTGAATCATTTGGAAAACTAAAAGCTTCTTGCTTGAGAATATTCATTATCACATGCTTAACATTTAAAATTGTTGTTTTCTCAGTCTATCTGCTATTTCCAAGTTTTCCTTTTCTTGAATCAAAGCCTCCAGTTGTTTATCAAGATCTTGAAATTCTTCCTCATTGTTTCCATGTTTTCATTTCATAATCCGAATGTAGATAATTCACTTTGCGACAAATTCCTTTTTCCTTTGGTATAAGTTCCTCCATTTTAATCTGTTTTCCACGTCACTGAATTTTTGACGACAAACATCGTTTTCAGAAACCGTCTCCTTTAAACCCAATGCCATATCGTCCAATCTCTTTCCAACTCACAATTGTTCTTAATTCTTTGATGGAGTTCGGCATATTTACCCTGGGTTTCAACCATGTTTCTTGTAACATAAAATCTGAGGTTTTTTCCTTAAATTCTGGTACATATTTTGTAAATTCTTGATCATTTGCGATAAGACTCCTTGCATTCCCTTGTAATATATATATATATATATATATATATATATACAGCCATTATTTCCCGCCTCTCCTGCCTATGAACTGTTTGATCCTCCATTCAGCGTATCTTTGACTGCTTCCCACTTAAGCCCTGTAATACCAAGATATTTTTCTGCAGACTTGACTATAATTTTTTTGGTTCTTTTGTCTGTTTGTGCTGAACAGTTAATTGCATCTACCATAAACAGTACAAAATAATTAGTGTATCCTTATTTATCATATTACTACCCTCACAGATCACCAGTTTACTATTCCCTGTATTTGTTTACTTGATAGCCTTCTTTTTTCCAGCGGATGCTTTCACTGCCTCTACGTATCTGATCCCTTGAGTTGTATTTACATATTGCATCTCAGCTTCTTTCTTGCTAATGATGCATCCTTGATAAGCTGCACTGTGTTCCTGACCACAACTGCAGCATTTCAGCATAGCTCCCGCCTCACATTTCCCATATTCATGTTCCCCAGCACATCTTCCACACCTTTGTTTCCCTCTGCAGAACGCAGCAATATGCCCGAATTTCTGACATTTAAAGCATCTTAAAGGCAGTGGAATATAGATTCTGATCTCATAACAAATTTACCCTAAATAAACTTTAGTCGGCAATGTCTCTTCATCAAAGTTGATCATAACCAATAAACTATCGCACTTTTTCCCATTTTTTGTAACTTTCAAACGTTTGGCCTCAATAATTTTTGCTCCTTTTATGTTCTGTTTAATCTCATCCATAGTAACTTTTGTTGGTATCCCGGAAATAACTCCTCCAGTCGACTTTCTATTGTTGTGTTTTGAGCATTGTACTTTTTTGCCATCTGTTTTATTTAATCTTATCACTTTGCCCTGTTGAGCACTATCCCGACAAATCAATAATAGCAATCCATTTCGTAAAATCTTTGCTCTTTTGACTTCAGCTATAAGTTTGTTGATTATCTTCATCAAATGAATCAGGTTCCATTCACCAAAAGACACTCCATCTTCACTCAGTGTTATAATTGCTTTAATCTCATCTTCTTTCCGTTGTTTTGCTATCCTATTTTGTTCATCCCCTGACTCCTTAGAGTTTGACATCTCATACCTCTGTTTCCTTTCCTCACTCTCTTCACTCCATTCCTCCATCTCAAACTCACTTGCATCATCCATTAAGCTGTTCATCCTACAGGAACTTTTCTTCATCAACTCAGCAGTAGCAGCCTCTGTGCTCTCACTCTCCACACTCAGGATCCAGCAAATGAAGCTGAACCCAGGAGCTATTTATGAGCCAGCCCAAAATCAGAATCGTGTGACTCAATTAAGGCACACAACAGGACAAGGGATAACCAGAAAACCTGGAATACGGATCGATGGACCGGATTGTGAACCGGAACGCAGGCTTTATGGACCGGACCATGACACAAATAGCATAATTCTGCTCTTTCATCTTATGGTATTATGTGAAAATAATAAAACAAACACCAATTTTTGATGCCAATTATATCCTGCTAGAATGGGTCAGTGGTCAAAGAATTAACACTAGATCACAGACTCATAGAAAGAGAGAAATTGGAAACGTAAAGGAGTGCATTCAGTTTGTTGGATTCATGCATACCAGAAACAAAAAGCATTCAGTCTACTTCCCCTTTCCCACTCTTGACCCATGGCCTTGTAGGTTACATCAGGTCAAGCCATTGTCAAGTACTTTTTCAATGTGATTAAGACTCCTGATCCCTGGCTCCCTTTCGTGCAATGCATTCCAGATGCTCTCCGCTCTCTGAAGAAGACATCTTCCCATTGTAGGTATGTAGAGCTGCATCTTTCTGAGTCTGCTAGTGGACCTAGAGGCATAGTGTTACTGGGCATGGCACCTTCCTGCCAATGCATTCTTGTGAGGTCAGGAAGGGTCCCCTGACGGTGGCTTTATTACATACTACTGGCACAGTATTATCAGGTGTGACAGGGTTCCTGACGGGATATTGTGAGTGAGTCTAGCTGGGTTACTGCGTTCAGTGGCACCACAAGCAGGCCAATTCTATTGCATGAAGACTTCATGGAGAAAGCATGGCATTTGTGGAAGTGAAAAACCTCCACATAGGTACTGCGATTATCAGACTGGTAATCCAGAGGCTAGGATAAAAATTTAGAGACATGAGTTGGAATCCCACCAAGGCAACTGTAATGGGATTAAACCCTGGTAATTAAATTTAAAAATCAACACTAGGATTAGTAACAGTGGTAATGAAACCACCACAAACACAAGGAAATCTGCAGATGCTGGAAATTCAAGCAACACACATCAAAGTTGCTGGTGAATGCAGCAGGTCAGGCAGCATCTCTAGGAAGTGGTACCTCTTTCTAGAGATACTGCCTGCCTGCTGCGTTCACCAGCAACTTTGATGTGTGTTGTTTAATGAAGCAATCAGATGTCATAAAAGCCCATCTGATCACTGATGCCTCTCAGGGTCTCCAAACCCACAGCAAGTGGTAGGCTGTGAAATGGCCAGACAAACCATTTGTTGTTTCATATTCAAAAGTGGTTCACCACCATCTTCCCAAGGGGGGATATCAATGGGCAATAGAAGCTGTTCTTCCTAGCAAGGTCAAAGTCTGGAAAATGAGTAAGCAAAGATGCCAGAGCTAATGAAATTGATAACACTTTACTGAAGCTGTAAGAGGTATTGTTGCTCAATGCAACAGAGTGTCAGATGTCAGAAATGTAAAATCAGTGGTTGGCAATGTATAATCCCAGATTTCTGATCTTCAAGACAAGTCAAGTTTATTATCATGTGCACATGTGTAGGTACATGTGTGCACAGGTGAAGTGAAACCTTGCAGCAGCAGAAATTCAGATACACTTGTTTATCACACGTACGTCGGAACATATAATGAAAAGTGTCGCTGGTGTTAACAACCAGCACAGGCTGTGGATGTGCTGAGGCAGCCTGCAAGGGTTACCACATATTCTAGTGGCAACATAACTTGCCCACAATGTTCATCTGAACAACACAGAAAACAAACAAACTCAGCAAAACAAGACCCTTTCTTCCCTCCAATGACAACCACCCACCTATTCATACACAGAGACAGTCGTCCAACCCCAGGATGGGCCGTCTCTGGCCTGCAGCCTCCATTGGACTCGCAGACTCATGGATGTCAGGCATCCCCAGTGGACTTGCAGACAGGCAGACCCAGGGCTTTGGCCATCAAGCGTCAACTTCTGGACTTTCAATCGATCCGAAATGATAGAGCTAGTAAATCCGAAAGAGCTAGTAAAAAGTATCAGAGGATAGATCAAAGAATGTCCTGATGAAGGATCTTGGCCCAAAACAATGACACTTTATTCCTCTGCATAGATGAAGCCTGATCTGCTGGGTTCCTCCTGCATTTTGTGTAAAGCAGGGATATTGAGCAACTTTAGACATTCATCATTTTCCAGAGTAGTGAGCGTCTAGACTGTGTTGCGAGCTGCTAATTGGTCATGCAGTCACACAGCTCAAAACAGGCCATTCAGCCCACTATATCAGGGCTCGCTAACCTCCTGTTCACTCTGTTCCCATTTTGAACTCTGCTCAAGCGCCCCCACCCCCAACTCCTCCCAGGTTGTACCACTCACTACACATTAGCACCAATTTACAGCAGGAAAGTAATCCAGCAACCTGCACATTTTTGGGATGTGAGAGGAAACACAGACCGTCACAGGGAGAACTAACAAACTTCACACAAACGGTTCCAGGAGTCAGGGTCAAACCCAGATCAAGGAGCTGTGTGGGAGCAACTCTGCTAACTGCACCAGTTGACTTTTATGTTTTCAAGAGGTAGCTGGACTAGATCTAGACTGGTGAACAGATATCATCACATGGAAGGTAGCAATAATACTAACAGGTAGTCACATGCTCCCTGGATTGGTTTTTAATGCCTTTATGCTTTGATAAGGATTTGGTTTACGCTCACAATCTGTGTTTTTTTGATTAATTGCTTCTTCCAAAGAATTAAGTGAGGTAATTGTGTAGCTATTGTGAATTGTATAGTTAAGTCATAATCATATAGTCATAGTCAGAGTGAAATATAGCATAAGTTGGATTGGATGTCCATCTGCACAGGAGGCACAGAGGGTCGGTGACCTGCTAGCTACCTGAGATGAGAAGTCAGAGTTTGAGGCCTGGAGTTAGGGGTCCTGCCTGCAGCTAGTCCTGGGGTCGATACTGAAGGTCAATTGGAAGTCTGGAGGTCAAAGCCTGATGGCTGAAGCTTTGGGTCTACAAGTCTGAAGTGCAGTACGAGTGTGGAGGCCATTGTCTGCAAGTCTACGAGTCCGCTGAAGGCTGGAGAATTGGAGGCTGAAGGCCAGCTGTGCAGTTGGAAAAGTATTGGTGTGGTTGCATGGGAGGGAGGAAAGGGGCTCGCTTTGCTGTTGTTGTTTTGTTGCTTGTTGTGTTCTGCTGAGCATGTTAGCACTGAAATGTGCGGCAAGACTTGCAGGCTGCCTCCAGCAAATACTTTGGTTGCGTTGGTTGTTAATGCAAACGACATGATGCACAATATGTTTTGATGTACACATGATAAACAAATGTATCTGAACCTGAATCTAAAACACAGAAACAGCCCATCTGACTCATCAAATCTATACTAACTATCAACCACCCATTTACAATAATTCCACTTACTTTGTCCCCACATTTCCATCAATGCTCCCCAATTCTACACACTGATGACAACATGCAATGTCAAATTAACCTAGCCACCCACACGTCTCTGGGATGTGGGAGGGAAATGGAGTAACCTGAAGAAACCCCTGCAGTCAGAGGGAGATCTGCAAATCCTCACAGACAGCACTGAGGGGTCAGGGCTGAACCTTTCCATTGGCACTATGGGGCAGCAGATCTATTACCGGGCCTCTGTGCTGCTCTCGGCTGAAACAGTTATGTTATTTATCCTGGTACTTTTTCTATCCATCATTTTCATATGCATTTATGACAAATTCTGCCACCTTATGCCTCCATTTCATTTAAAAGCCAGAATTTTTGTGTAATATTTTGCCCATCATTTTGATTGTTCAAAGTTTTCTCCAATTTAACAAAGTTAATGTCAAGATACAAAGTGCTTTGCCCAATTTTTGTCTTGGATCTGAGCCATGTTCATTTAACCCCAGCTCAAGTTTCAAGTCCTACTCTTTTGCTATAACTTTACTCTGCAGGACATGCGCCAGGCCTTTCACCTCTCCTCAGGTGCGAGAACCTCAGCTGAGCTATCATTCTCTTTGAGACAGCATGCTAAGCATAGTTTGCAAGCTGACCAACCAAACTTGATAGAAGGATATATAAGGGGCTGTAGATGTTGGAATCCAGAGCTGCAAGTAACCAGCTGCAGGAATACAACAGTTCAAACAGTATCTTTGGGTGGAAATGATCAAAACTCTGCGACAGGACTGAGAGTGGAGAGGTAACGTGCACACACGCTGGAGGAACTCAGCGGGTTGGTCAGCATCCGTGGAAATGAACAGTCAATGTTTCGGACCGAGACCCTTCGTCAGGACTGAAGAGGGAAGGGGCAGAGGCCCTATAAAGAAGGTCGGGGGAGGGTGGGAAGGAGAAGTCTGGTAGGTTCCAGGTGAAAAACCAAAAAGGGGAAAGATCAAGGGGTGGGGGGAGGGAAGGAGGGAGGGGATAGGCAGGAAAGGTGAAGAAGGAATACCGGAAAGCACAATGGGTAGTAGAAGGAGGCGGAACAATGAGGGAGGTGATAGGCAGCTGGGGGAGGGGGCAGAGTGAAACTGTGCTGGGGGAAGTGAGGGGGACGGAATTCCCGGAAGTTGGAGAATTCTATCTTCATACCAAGGGCCTGGAGACTACCGAGACGGTATATGAGGTGTTGCTCCTCCAACCTGAGGTTAGCCTCATCACGGCAGTAGAGGAGGCCATGTATGGACATATCCAAATGGGAATGGGAAGCAGAGTTGAAGTGGGTGGCAACCAGGAGATCCTGTCTGTTGTGGCAGACAGAGCAGATGTGCTCAACGAAGTGGTCCCCCAGTCTGTGTTGGGACTCACCGATGTAGAGGAGGCTCCACCGGGAGCACCGGATGCAATAGATGACCCCAACAAACTCACAAGTGAAGTGTTGCCTCACCTGGAAGGACTGTTTAGGCCCTGAATAGTGGTGAGAGAGGAGGTGTAGGAACAGGTGTCGCACTTACGCTTACAGGGATAAGTGCCGGGTGGGAGATCCGTGGGGATGGACGTGCGGATAAGTGAGTCGCGGAGGGAACAATCCCTGTGGAAAGCGGAGAGGGGTAGAGAGGGAAAGGTGTGCTTAGTGGTGGGGTCCTGTTGAAGGTGGCGGAAGTTGCAGAGGATTAAGTGCTGGATACAGAGGCTGGTGGGGTGGTAGATGAGGACAAGGGGAGCTCTGTCCCTGTCGTGTTGATGGGAAGATGGGGTGAGGGCCGAAGTGCGGGAAATGGAGGAAAAGTGGGTGAGGGTATCATTGATGACGGCAGAAGGGAAATCATGATCCTTAAAGAAAAAGGACATTTGAGATGACCTGGGACAGAAAGCCTCATCCTGGGCGCAGATCCTGTGGAGACGGAGGAACTGGGAATTTTTGCATGTGGCAGGGTGGGAAGAGGTATAGGTGAGGTAGTTATGAGAGTCAGTGGGCTTATAGAAGATGTGAGTGGACAATCTGTCTCCAGAGATGGAGACTGAGAGATCGAGAAAGGGGAGAAATGGATCAAGTGAATTTGAAGGCTGGGTTGACTTGTGGGTCTTGGGGAGGAGGTAAAACCGAGCAGTGCGGGGTGGGGGAATTATGAGTTTTGTGGCTGAGGATGGAAGGTCTCCGGAGTTGATAAGGGTGGTGATGGTACGGGAGACAATGGTTTGATTTCCTTCTTCACCTTTCCCGCCTATCCCCTCTCTGTTTCCCCTCCACCACCCCTTGATCTTTCCCCTTACTGGTATTTCACCTGGAACCTACCAGCCTTATCTTTCCCACCCTCCCCCCACCTTCTTTATAGGGCCCCTTCCCCCTCTCTCTTCAGACCTGACGAAGGGTCTCAGCCCGAAACGTTGACTGTTCGTTTCCACGGATGCTGCCCGAACTGTTGAGTTCCTCCAGCGTGTTCTGGGTGTTGCTTTGACCCCAGCATCTGCAGAGAATTTTGTGTTTCCAATGAATTTACATTGCCTTTTCATGATCTCATACATTATTTCTCTTTTTGCGCTTACTTTGTTCATGACATCCTCGTTAGATATTCGTTTCGTCCATGATATTCTTTGCATCCTCCTCCAAAACCACATCTCTGCTGCTTCAATTCATTTCCTCATGTTACTAGATATTGTCCAACATTCTGAGCCATATAACATAACTGGATAAACATAACATTTCAGTACTCTGAGACGGGGTGTCATGCCTAGTTTAGTGTTGGTCAGTATACTCTTCATTCTCGTAAAGGTGTCTTTTGCCATCCCTATTCTTCTTTTGATGTCCATGTCGCACCTGCCATCTGATTTCACCCAGCTTCCTAAGCAGCAAAAGTTCTGTACTTGTTTTATGTCTTCCCCGTTTATTCTCAGCCTTCAGATAGGATTCTCCTTCTTTTTGGATATCACCATATATTCTGTATTTTTGCAATTTATAGATAGACAAGGGTGAGTTTTCTCCCCTGATTTGTTCAATGTGTACAGTGAAACAATATTACAAAAAGTAAGAGACATCTTGGGAACCAAAGTTGGCGGTGAAAACATCAATAATTTCAGATATGCAGATGACTCTGTGTTAATTGCAAGTACGGAGGAAGAACTACAAAACTTAATTGATATATTTGTTGAAGAAAGTGCAAAATGGGGCTATCTATCAATTGCAAAAAGACAGAATGTATGGTGATATCCAGTAGAACAAGGAATTCCATTATCAGCATTGGCTCAGAGTCATGGTCAAGGGAGAGTGAGGGGCACTCCCAGGAAGCATGGCCACAAAATTACCATGTTGAAATGAAATGGACACCTTCTCTCCCCCTCCCAACAAACACCCGTCACTAGAGGCTTCATTCTTCACTGTCACTATTTGCTGTTGGTTTATTATTGTCTCATGTACTGAGGTACAGCGAAAAGCCTGACTTGCAAACTGTTCATACCGATCAAAACATCACACAGTGTATTGAAGTAGAACAAGGAAAAACAATAACAATGCAGAATAAAGTCTAACAGCAACAGAGAAACTGCAGTGCTGGTAAACAATAAGGTGCAAGATTGTAACAATTGACATCGTGAGGTCAACAGTCCATCTTATCACAGTAGAGAACCATTCAATAGAACAGAGAACACAATACAGGCCAGTTAGCCCACAATATTCTGCTGATATTTGATCCTAATCTAAGATCTATGTAACCCTCCCTCCTACATGGCCCTCAATATCTCCCTCATCCACGTGCCTATCTAAGAGTTTAATTGTTCCTAAATTCAATGACAGACGGGGTAGAAGCTATCCTCAAGCCTGTTGGAAAGTGTTTTGGGCCTTTCCTATCTCCTGCCCGATGGGAGGGGGGATAAGGCAGAATATGGGAGGGGTCTTTGATTGTGCCGGCTGTTTTACTGAGTCAGTGAGAAATGTAGAAGAGTCCAAGGAGGAGGCGATGTTTTCTGTATCCATAAGAAGCTGTATTTTCCTGCAGTCACATGCTTGATCATAATGAGGTAGATTGTGAAGTCATTATGATCCGGAACCTGACCACGAGAAACTGCCGGCTGAGGGCAGTACATCTGAGTGCTCAAGGAGAGGCTAGTCCCCTTGATGCGGTAGACTGCTTCCACAACGTTTCTTGCAATCACGAACGAAACCAATGGAATTCAGCGAACTATTCCGGCTGGTGGTCCTTGGCCTGTCACTGGGCATTTCTCTCACCATCATCGGCTGGTGGGCCTACGAGAAGTTCATAAAGAAGCGCCCCCGCACTGTGAAGGTCAAGCGGGTACTCGGCACAGCAGAGCCGGTAGTTGGCAAAATAAAGACCAACGTTGAAGAACTGAAGCCAGGGGGCTTTGCTGCACGGTCTGGACCACCAATCAACACTATCAGCACCGTGTATCTAGAGGTTAGAAACCAGAACATGGAGGAGGCGAGTATAGAGTCAGGGGATGGAGGAAACGAGCAGGGGATCTTGTCACAGGGGCTGGCTGATCGAAGGCAAAGTCCTCAACCGGCCCTGGAAGATCGGAGGCGAAGTCCCGAACCAGCTCTTGGGCATATCAAAACAGAGGCGACTGAACTGGAGCTAAGTCCAGTGGAGGAACACTGGAATGGAGAAGGTAAGAGGGAGGAAAATGGATGCGAGGGCAAAGCAACTATCAGAGATCAGCAGCAGCAGAATGACAAAGAGCGGCTGTGGTGTGGGTGGAGTAACTTCACCAATGTGCAAGTGGTCAAGAGAAGGGTGTGGCAGAGCAGGGGAATAAAATCTGTGGGCAAGAGAAAGAGATCTCTGGAGAAGTTGGCTAGAGAGAGGAAGCGAGTGAGAAAGTGGCAGACAAAACTCCAAAGAGAACTGTCAATAGTAGGGGAGAGAAGTGAAAGGAAGCAACGCAGAGCCTGCAGAAGAGTTCTCAGATTTAGGGAACCGGTGCCTGAGGATGGGTCAATGAAAGTAGGGAAATGGAAAGAGGAATCATTTGGTCCTGGAGGAAACACAGAAGGCTAGAATCCACAATCTTGTGAAGTGGATGAAGGTAAAAATAAATGTACAGGCACAATTGCTGCATTGTTTTTTTACTTAAAGGGGGCTGTGTTCCAAAGACTTTGGGGCACTGGAATATCCAAGTTGTAGAAGGCTACTGATCAAATGCTGATTTCCGGGGCTAGTACAGATGACATCATTGAAACGATGGGTCGAAGGGCCTGTTTCTGTGCAGATCTCTCGATGACACGTCATGACCTCACAGATCCTTTATTTACCTGCAATCTCCCACCCACATTAATTATCTCACTCCCCTTGCCACTGATACGGCACAATGGAGAAACAGTTAGTGTGACGCTCCACAGGGCCAGCGATCTCCGATCGGGGTGCAGTTCCACTGCCCTCTGTAAGGAGTTTGTACATTCGCCCCAAGACACCATGGATTTCCTACAAGTTCAACTGAAAGCTTCCAGTCTCCCCCCTTCCTCATATCGATTGTGCAGAGGAGATTCACCAGGATGCTGCCTGGACTAGTTTAACCCATCCTCATGTAGTCTTATGAGGACAGGATGAGCACGCGAGGGCTTTTCTCTTTGGAGTGAAGGAGGGTGAGAGGGGACCTGAGAGAGGTGTACGAGGTCATAACAAACATAGATCGAGTGGACAGCCAGAGATATTTTCCCAGGGTAGGAATGGCAGATAGTAGGGAGTGTACACAGAGAGTGGTGTGTGTGTGGAACCACCGCAGGGGTGGTGGTAGAGGCAGATATATTGGGGATGTTTAAGAAAGACCTGTACAGAGCACATGAATGATAGAAAAAGGGAGTGCTCTATCTGGGGAAAGGGTTATGTTGATCTTAGAACAGGTTAAAAGTTTGACACAATACTGTGGTCTGAAGGCCTGTAGTGTGCTCTGGTGTTCTATCCCACTCATTGCAATAGCTTCCCCTCTCCTACCCATTAACACCCTTCCTCTGTCCTCCACTGCTCTCCCCTACCTTCCTAACTCCTGACTACTTACCCCTGCCTCACCAGATCCTCACTCTCCACTTGTCTGTTCCATCACTCCATCCCTCTCTTCCACTTCCCCCTTCACTACCCACTCCTCCCACCCTCCACTTCCCTTCTGCCATCACTCCATCTGATGTGTCCTCTCTGTCTTCCTCCCAAGGCCTCATCAACGACGACGATATTGCAGCCATTCTCAAGGGTAGTCACATGCTGAAGATCAGATCCTCCTCATGGATGAAGTCACGATTTTACAAACTACAAGAAGACTGTTGCACGGTGTGGTGCAGTTCCAACAAGATCCTGAAGTCAGCCAGGAGCCAAATGTGTGAGTGTTGACAAGTCTTGGAGAGATGGTGTGGCAGCAAACATATATTTTTAAAAAGTTTTTAAGAAATTGTCTTGGCCACCAACAAGTGCAGGGATTAGTCCTTGATTCCTGGTATGGCACCACGCTGAGGCCAGTAGAGCTACTGCTTCATTGCGTCAGTGACCTGGATTCTATCTTTTATTGATTCTGTTTTATTTGGAGATGGAGTGCAGACAGGTCCTTCTGGCCCAACAGGCCACACCACCCAGCGGCCCACCTGTTTAACACCAGACAAATCACAGGACAATTCACCGGCCCTGCTGTGTTCCTCCAGCATTGTGTGTGTGTGTGTGTGTGTGTGTGTGTGTGTGTGTGTGTGTGTGTGTGTGTGTGTGTGTGTGTGTGTGTGTGTGTGTGTGATATGCAATATGCTCCTCCTAACCCCCTGTGTCTCTCGCCTCCTGGTCCATTTCCATTTCTCTGTTCATCCGGGTTTCCCATAAACATGACATGAGTCATATCCATCAAGCAGGAGCTACAGAAACCTGAAGCCCCACACCTCACAATCCTAATTTCTACAGTTTAGCAACACAATGATGCCTTTCCACAAGAGATTCTGCAGATGGTAGAACAACACACACAAAATGCAGAATGGACTCAGCACGTCAGGCAGCATCCATAACTGTTTATACACACACACACACACACACACACACACACACACACACACACACACACACACACACACACACACACACACACACACACACACACACACACACACACACACACACACAAGGATGTTGGCCTGAAGTGTTGACTCTTTATACCTGTCCATAGATGCTGCCTGACCTGCAGAGTTCCTCCAGCATTTTAGGGCACCACAATAGCAGAGTGGTTCGTGTGATGTTGTTGCTGCTCGGTCAGGGATGGGGGGCAGGGAGTGGGCAGGTAACAATTCAAAGTTCAATACCAGTGCCGTGCGTAAGGAGTTTGTATAGTCTCCCTGTGACCATGTGGGTTTCCTTCTGCTGTTCAAGGAAGGCTGATTGGTGATTGTAAATTCTCCTGTGATATGGCTTTTTGGGGCAGAGGGCCAGTCCCACAGTGTATCTCTAAATAGGTAAAGTGCTGTGAATAAATAACTTTGTGTGTGTGTTACTCTGAATTCCCAGCTTCTGCAGAATCTATTGTGCTTGTGAATCTGTGACTGAATCTCTTGTTCTGATCTCTGCTGCTGTTTTACTCTCTACCCCCACCTGACCCCTTGCAGTCTCGATCGACGACATCGAAGAGTTAAGACCAGGAATGCAGACGGAGGGAATGCAGCAGTACGCCATGGAAACACCCAGCGACTGCTGTTTCACAGTCGTATTTAAAGGCAAGAGGAAGAACTTGGATCTGGTGGCCTCCGACGCCAACGAGGCCTGGCATTGGATCCTGGGCCTCTCCAAATTACAGCAGAGAGGCTGTAGCAGTAACAAGAGAGAGTGGCTGGATCAGTATCCATCTGGGAATCTGTCACGGCAGAGCGCCAGGGAGAGAGGGTGCCACTTCCCTCATGGTCTACAACAGCAGACCCCAAGTCCACCCCTACCCCATGCCAAAGGTCAAAGGCACCTCCCCATGCTCGAACCTTTTGCTGCTTGTTTCCCCTATGTGACCTGCATTTCCCTCAGGCCCTCAGACTCCTTAGATTCCATTAGTTCCTAATGTTTTCAGTATTAGTTTAATAGATAGTCAATCTTTAGTTTCAACATGTTATAGGTATTATAGGCTAAACTTAATGTTCAGTATTAGTTTAATAGATAGTCAATCTTTAGTTTCAACATGTTATAGGTATTATAGGCTAAACTTAATGTTATAGGTGTTTATGAAAAATAAAGTTACTTTAAAGCTCTGAATGAGATACTTTATTGATGTAATATTCTTCCAATCAGCAACAAAAATACAATTATTATTTTGTTTTTACAACCAATGCTGATGGTGGATGAAACCCTGTTTGCATTTTAAATGAGTAATGAATCCTCTATGTTGCCCTACCATCAAAGAAGGATGCTTCGTTACACAAGCCACGATATTTTCCAGTGGAATTTTTTTTTCAAAAATACGTCACCTTTTGTATCTGTCTGCAACTTTCAGGATAAAAGCATTTCCTCACTGATGTAATCTCACGTGAAAAAGTATGAATATTGAATATACATGTAAAAATAAAATCAGCTTTCTCGGCAGGTTCTCAGATAGTGTCACAGAGTCTGAGCAAAGTACAGCACAGAAACAGGCCCTTCAGCCCATCAAGTCCATGCCAATCTATTTAAGCAGTCTTTTCCCATCTATCAGAGAAGATTCACGAGAATGATTCCAGGAATGAAAGGGTTACCGTTTGAGGAACATCTGGCCGCTCTTGGGCTGTATTCCCTGGGGTTCAGGAGAATGACGGTGGGATCTCACTGAAACATTCCAAATGTTAAAAGGCCTGAACAGACTAGATATGGCAAAGTTATTTCCCATGGTAGGGGAGTCCAGGAAAAGAGGGCACAACTTCAAGATCGAAGGAACAGAGATGTGGAGAAATCACATTAGTCAAAGGGTGGTATGTCTGTGGAATTTGTTGCCACGAGTGGCTGTGGAGGCCAAGTCATTGGATGCATTTAAGGCCTTTGCTGAGGACAGAACGCTCTGCCTCAGAGAGGGGAAGGTCAGAGAGGATGAGGAAGACACGGCAAGGGTTGGGGCTGGGGTCAGAGGAGGATAAAGATTGGGAGGTCTCAGGAGGGAGATTGGGGGTTGGGATGTTCAGGGAGAGCGGAGTTAGGGGAGGATGAGGGATCAGAGGAATGGAGGGGTGATGAGGGGTAGAGGGAAGGTTGGGAGTCGTGGGGAGACTAGAGGGTGGTGGAGGAATAAGATGAGCGGTAGGACCCAGCAGCAGAAAGAGCGGTCCTGTTCTGGAGAGGTTGAGGACCTTGGTCCGAGCTGGATCTGGAGCTGGGGCTGGCGGAGCCTGTGGCCTGTAGGGCGCCAGAACTGAGGTCAGAGTCGGAAGCCAGTGAGTCCGTGGCCTGCCAGGGGGCTGGTGCCCATGTCCAGGAGGCTGTGGTTCCAGCTGAGATCAGAGTCAGAGGCGGATGGGTCTTCAGCCTGCTGAAGGCTGAGAAGTCGAGGTCCGAGGGGTCGAGATCCAGGCTGGAGGTGGTCGTCATCGTGGGCTTGTGGTCCTTCTTGGACGCGAGGAAGGAGAAGAAATGGCGGTTGGAGGCGTAAATCTGACGGAGAATGAAGTGTAGGAGAGGTCCATGGCAGATGGTTGAAAACGAGGCCCGGAGTGGTGGCAGAGAGAGGGACAGGGCCCGTAGGTATCTCCGCATGGCAGTGAGCGTGGTGTGGAGAATCCAGCGGGAGCAGCAGTTAATAAAATGGAGGTACCCGTGACCCTCGCTGGGCCCAAACTGAGAGGCCTGGAACCGGAGCTGGTATCCCTGCGGTACAAGATGGCGGCGGAGACACTTTCCCAGTAAGGAGACTTGGCTGTGGTGGAGAGTCTGGGTCAGGATGTGGTCGAAGAGTTGGGGAGAGGCAGAGATCACAGAGGGGGAACGGTGAGAGAGGGTGTCACTGCACTCCCGTCGAAGGGAAGTTTTAAACTTCAGGGTAGGCATACCTCAGAGAGACTTCGCAGCAGAGCAGCGAATTGTAAACAGAAAATTCTCTGCAGATGCTGGGGTCAAAGCAACACGCACAACATACTGGAGGAACTCAGCAGGTCGGGCAGTATCCATGGATACGATGAGTCGACGTTTTGGGCCGGAACCCTTCGTCAGGACTAAAGAGGGAAGGGGCGGAGGCCCTATAAAGAAGGTGGGGGGTGTGTGGGAAGGAGAAGGCTGGTAGGTTCCAGGTGAAAAACCAGTAAGAGGAAAGATCAATGAGTGGGGGAGGGGAAGCAGAGAGGGGATAGGCAGGGAAGGTGAAGAAGGAAATCAAACCACTGTCTCCCGTACTATCACCGCCCTTATCAACTCCGGAGACCTTCCATCCTCAGCCACAAAACTCATAATTCCCACACCCCGCACTGCTCGGTTTTACCTCCTCCCCAAGATCCACAAGCGTGACTGTCCCGCTAGACCCATAGTTTCTGCCAGCTCCTGCCCCACCGAACTTGTATATGCCTACCTGGACTCCATCTTGTCAGCTATCGTTCAGTCCCTCCCCACTTACATCCGGGATACATCCCATGCCCTCCACCTCTTCCATGACTTCCAGTTCCCCAGTCCCAACCGCTTTATTTTCACTATGGATGTCCAACCCTTATACACCTCCATTCCCCATCAGGAAGGCCTCAAAGCCCTCCGCTACTTTCTGGACAATAGACCTCACCAGTTCCCCATCACCACCACCCTCCTCCGGTTGGCGGAACTGGTACTCACACTCAATAACTTCTCTTTTGGCTCTTCCCACTTTCTTCAGACCAAGGGTGTAGCTACGGGAACTCGCGTGGGCCCCAGCTATGCCTGCCTCTTCGATAGTTAAGTAGAACAGTCTACGCTCCAAACTTATACTGGTACTGCTCCCCAACTTTCCTTTCTCTACGTTGATGACTACATTGGTGCTGCTTCCTGCAGCCGTGCTGAGCTCGTCAATTTCATCGACTTTCCTTCTAATTTCACCCAGCCCTTAAATTCACTTGGTCCCTCTCGGACACTTCTCTCTCCTTTCTCGATCTTTCGGTCTTGGTCTCCATCTCCGGAGACAGACTGTCCACTGACATCTTCGAAAGATCCACTGACTCTCATACTACCTCAACTATACCTCTTCCCACCCTGCCACATGCAAAAATGCTATTCTCTATTCCCAGTTCCTCCGTCTCTTCCGTATCTGCTCCCAGGATGAGGCTTTCCGTTCCAGGACATTTCAAATGTCCTCTTTCTTTAAGGATCGTGGTTTCCCTGCTGTTGTCATCAATGATGCCCTCACCCGCATCTCCTCCATTTTCTGCACTTTGGCCCTCACCCCATCCTCCCGTCACCACAAGAGGGACAGAGTTCCCCTTGTCCTCACCTACCAGCCCACCAGCCTCCGGATCCAGCACATTATCCTCCGCAACTTCCGCCACCTTCAACAGGACCACACCACTAAGCACATCTTTCCCTCTCCACCCCTCTCCACTTTCCGCAGGGATCGTTCCCTCTGCGACTCCCTGGTCCACACGTCCCTCCCCACGGTTTTCCCACCAGGCACTTATCCCTGCAAGCGTAAGTGCTACACCTGTCCCTACACCTCCTCTCTCACCACCATTCAGGGCCCCAAACAGTCCTTCCACGTGAGAGAACACTTCACTTGTGAGTCTGTTGGGATCATGTATTGCATCCAGTGCTCCCGTTGCGGCCTCCTCTACATCGGTGAGACCTGACGCTTCGTCGAGCACCTCCGCTCCGTCCGCCAGAACAGACAGGATCTCCCGATTGCTACCCACTTCAACTCTGCTTCCCATTCCCATTCGGATGTGCCCATACATGGCCTCCTCTACTGCCAGGATGAGACTAAACTCAGGTTGGAGTAGCAACACCTCATATACCATCTGGGTAGTCTCCAGACCCTGGGCATGAACATTGAATTCTCCAACTTTGGGCAATTCCCTCCTTCTCCCTTCCACCAACCCAGTTTCACTCCGCCCCCTCCCCCAGCTGTCACCTCTCTCTTGGTTCCGCCTCCTTCTACTACCCATTGTGTTTTCCCCTATTCCTTCTTCACCTTTCCTGACCATCATCTCCCTGCTTCCCCTCCACCACCCCTTGATCTTTCCCCTTACTGGTTTTTCACCTGGAACCTATCACTCTTCTCCTTCCCACCCTCCCCCCACCTTCTTTATAGGGCCTCTGCCCCTTCCCTCTTCAGTCCAGACGAAGGGTTTCGGCCCGAAACGTTGCCTGTTCATTTCCATGGATGCTGCCCGACCTGCTGAGTTATTCCAGCATGTGTGCATGAATGATGATGGCTAGGTGAAGAGGCTGTCTCAACTTCACTTCACCCATGTGTAGCCCATTCTGTTCGCCTCTACTTTTTTTTGTCTGTCATAATCTATCATCCATTTGCCTCTCTCTTCCAACTCCACTACCCTCGCTTACCTGCTTTGAGCTACCTGTCACCCTTCCTCAGTCAGCTAATCATCTTTGGCCTCTTTCTTATCCCTCTTCCTCTTCTCTACACACTGGTCATCTTACCTCTCATTCAACCATGATGCAGGGATGCAACGTGAGACATCGAAATATCTTTCCCCCTGCTGACCCTACGCGACACTCTTGAGTTCCTCAAGTGGATTGTTTGTTGCTAAAGATTACATAAATTACACTTCCCATCTTGCTTCATTCTCCCATACGCTTCCTGTCTAAGAGAAATCACCACTACCTTGCTACATCTCCTGTGCATGTTAAATCCCATGTAAAAAATCCTCCCTTGCTCCACGTAACCATTCTAAGCCTGGTCTCCCTGGTCTTCTGTGTAAGCCACCAGCAGAATGCAGAAATTCAAGAGTGGCGGGGGCAAAGTAGGTGTACTTTTATTACTAAGGAGAAGGTGCTTGGGAAGCTGAAAGATCTGAAGGTAGATAAATCACCTGGACCAGATGGACCACATCCCAGGGTTCTGAAAGAAGTAGCTGAAGAGACTGTCGAGGCATTAGAAGTGATCTTCCGAGAATCAGAATTGGCATTGCTGCTGCATTTTGTGTGTGTACCTTTCTCAGCATGGACAAGTTGTACTGAAGAGTCTGCCTCCATGTACTATACCTCTATGACCGCATGTACCTCAATCCGTCCTCTGCAGATACACTGCTTCCAATTTCTCCGGATGTAATTCCATTTGCCATCCTCCGCCTACCCTATGCATTAATATTGTACGAAAGACTACTTTATCAAAACACTGCATAGACAATTGTGCACTCAGGTCAAATTGTTTTCACAAACCTCATGGACCCAGATTTATATTTGATTTTGTTTCTGAGATGGGAGCCTAATCCGTTTGAAACGGTGGTGCTGGTCCACTTTCCGGAAGCTTTTGGTGAAGGTAATGCCAGAATACCATTCAACAGGATATTCAGGATCAGGAGGTAACATGTTCAGGTATATCTTGAAGGGGTTCTACTCCCTCTTCTTGTCCTCCTGGTGATAGAGGGCACAGGGTGAGAGGCTGTAGAAACAGCCGTTTCGGCACAGACTAGAAGGGCTGAGATAGCCTGTTTCCGTGCTGTAATTGTTATATGGTTATAATCGCTAAATTCTGGAATGGCTCTGGAGGACTGGAGGCAAATGTCACTCCACTCTTTACGTGAGGCAAAAGAGAGGAAATCATAGGCCAGTTAGCCTGACTTCAGTTCTTAGAAAGATGTTGAAGTCCATTATTAAGGATGAAGTTTTGGGGTACTTAGAGGCACATGTTAAAATAGGCCAAATTCAGCATGGTTGCTTTCAGTGGAAGTCTTGCCTGACAAATCTGTTGGGATTATTTGCAGAAATAACAGGCAGGATAGACAAAAGGCACAACCAGGGGTCGCTTGCAAAAAGACATTTTCTGTCAGTTACTATATGGACTGTGCTTTTCTCAGTGCTATTTGTGTACATGCTTTGTTTCTGGATTGTTCATTTTTTATGTCCAGCTGGGGTGATACACTGCATCCGGTGCTCCCGATGTGGCCTTCTATATATTGGCGAGACCCGACGCAGACTGGGAGATCGTTTCGCTGAACACCTACGCGCTGTCCGCCAGAGAAAGTAGGATCTCCCAGTGGCCACACATTTTAATTCCACGTCCCATTCTGATATGTCTATCCACGGCCTCCTCTGCTGTAAAAATGAAGCTACACTCAGGTTGGAGGAACAACACCTTATATTCCGTCTCGGTAGCCTCCAACCTGATGGCATGAACATTGACTTCTCAAACTTCCGCTAATGCCCCACCTCCCCCTCGTACCCCATCCGTTATTTATTTATATCCACACATTCTTTCCCTCTCTCTCCTTTTTCTCCCTCTGTCCCTCTGACTATACCCCTTGCTCATCCTCTGGTTTTTCCCCCCTCCCTCTTTTCCTTCTCCCTGGGCCTCCTGTCCCATGATCCTCTCATATCCCTTTTGCCAATCAACTGTCCAGCTCTTGGCTCCACCCCTCCCCCTCCTGTCATCTCCTATCATTTTGGATCTCCCCCTCCCCCTCCCACTTTCAAATCTCTTACTAGCTCTTCCCTCAGTTAGTCCTGACGAAGGGTCTCGGCCCGAAACGTCGATTGTACCTCTTCCTATGGATGCTGCCTGGCCTGCTGCGTCCACCAGCAACTTTCATGTGTGTTGCTGGGAGTTATCTACAGGACCCCAAACAGTAGCCTGGATATAGGGTGCAAGTTAAATCAAGAGTTAAAATTGGCATGTTGCAAAGCTAATACTACAGTTGTTATGGGAGATTTCAACATGCGGGAAGACAGGGAAAATCAGGTTGGTACTGGATCGCAAGAAAGGAAGTTTGTGGAGAGCCTCAGAGATGGATTCTTAGAGCAGCTTGTATTAGAGCCTACCAGGGAGAAGGCAATTCTGGATTTAGAGTTGTGTAATTAGCCAGATTTGATAATGGAACTCAAGGTAAAGGAGCCATTAGGAAGTAGTGACTACAATATGTTAAGTTTTAATCTACAATTTGAGAGGGAGAAGGGGAAATCGGAAGTGTCAGTATTACAGTTGAACAAAGGGGACTATGGACCCATGAGGGAGGAGCTGGCCAAAGTTGACTGGAAAGATAGCCTAGCAGGGATGACAGTGGAACAACAATGGCAGGTATTTCTGGGAATAATACAGAAAGTGCGGGACAGTTCATTCCAAAGAGGAAGAAAGATTCTAAGGGGAGTAAGGGGTAACCGTGCTGACAAGGGGAGTCAAGGACAGTATAAAAATAAAAGAGAAGAAGTATAACATAGCAAGGATGACTGGGAAGCCAGAGGATTGGGAGACTTTTAAGGAGCAACAGAAGATAACTAAAAAGGTAATACGGAAGGAAAAGATGAGGTACGAAGGTAAGCTAGCCAAGAATATAAAGGAGGATAGTAAAAGCTTCTATAGGTATGTGAAGAGGAAATAATTAGTTAAGACTAAAGTTGGGCCCTTGAAGACAGAAACAGGTGAAATTATTATGGGGAAGAAGGCACTGGCAGATGAGCTGAACAGGTACTTTGGATCTGTCTTCACTAGGGAAGACACAAACAATCTCCCAGATGTAATAGTGGCCGGAGGACCTAGAGTAACAGAGAAACTGAAGGAACTTCGCATTAGGTAGAAAATGGTGTTGGTTAAACTGATGGGACTGAAGGATGATAAATCCCCAGGGCCTGATGGTCTGCATCCCAGGGTACTTAAGGAGGTGGCCCTAGAAATGGTGGACGCTTTGGTAATCATTTTCCAGTGTTCTATAGATTCAGGATCAGTTCCTGTGGAATGGAGAGTAGCTAATGTTATCCCACTTTTTAAGAAAGGAGGGAGAGAGAAAACAGGCAATTGTAGACCGGTTAGCCTGACATCAGTGGTGGGGAAGATGCTGGAGTCAATTATAAAAGATGAAATAGTGGCATATTTGGATAGCAGTAGCAGGATAGGTTCGGGTCAGCATGGATTTACGAAGGGGAAATCATGCTTGACTAATCTTCTGGAATTTTTTGAGGATGTAACTATGAAAATGGACAGGGGAAAGCCAGTGGATGTAGTGCACCTGGACTTTCAGAAAGCCTTTAATAAGGTCCCTCATAGGAAGTTAGTGGGCAAAATTAGAGCACATGGTATTGGGGGTAGGGTACTGACATGGATAAAAAATTATTTGTCAGACAGGAAACAAAGAGTAGGGATTAATGGGTCCTTTTCAGAATGGCAGTCAGTGACTAGTGGGGTACCGCAAGGCTCGGTGCTGGGACCGCAGCTATTTACAATATACATTAATGATTTAGATGAAGGGATTAAAGTAACATTAACAAATTTGCAGATGACACAAAGCTGGATGACGGTGTGAAATGTGAGGAGGATGTTATGAGAATACAGGGTGACTTGGATGGGTTGGATGAGTGGGCAGGTGCATGGCAGATGCAGCTTAATGTGGATAAATGTGAGGTTATCCACTTTGGTGGCAAGAACAGGAAGGCAGCTTACTATCTGAATGGTGTCAAGTTAGGAAAAGGGGAAGTACAACGAGATCTGGCTGCCCTTGTTCATCAGTCACTGAAAGTAAGCATACAGGTACAGCAGGCAGTGAAGAAAGCTAAGGGCACGTTGGCCTTCATAACAGGGGGAGTTGAGTATAGGAGCAAAGAGGTCCTTCTGCAGTTGTACAAGGCCCTGGTGAGACCCCACTTGGAGTATTGTGTGCAGTTTTGGTCTCCAAATTTGAGGAAGGACATTCTTGCTATGGAGGGAGTGCAGCGTAGGTTGACTGGGTTAATTCCAGGGATGGCGGGAATGTCATATATTGAAAGATTGGAGCGAATGGGCTTGTATACTCTGGAAATTAGAACGATGAGAGGGGATCTGATTGAAACATATAAGATTATTAAGGGATTGGACACACTAGAGGCAGGAAATATGTTCCCGATGTTGAGGGAGTCCAGAACCAGAGGCCACAGTTTAAGAATAAGGGGAAGACCATTTAGAACAGAGTTGAGGAAAAACTTTTTCACACAGAGGGTTGTGGATCTGTGGAATGCTCTGCTTAAGAAGGCAGTGGAGGCCAATTCTCTGGATTCTTTCAAAAAAGAGTTAGTTAGAGCTCTTAAAGATAGTGGAGTCAAGGGATATGGGGAGAAGGCAGGAAAAGGGTACTGATTGTGGATGATCAGCCATGATCACCGTGAATGGCGGTGCTGGCTCGAGGGTCTGAATGGCCTACTCCTGCACCTATTGTCTATTGTCTATTAAGAAGATATAGCCTATGACATTGCAGGAAAGATACTGGCATGGATAGAGGAATGCCTGACAGGCTGGAGGCAGCGAGTGGAAATAAAAGGGGTCTTTTCTGGTTGACTGCCAGTGACCAGTGCTTTTCCTCAGGGGTCAGTATTGGGATCGCTACTTCTCACAATGATTTAGATGATGGAATTGACAGCTTTGTGGCAAAGTTTGAGGATGATATAAAGATAGGTGAAGGGGTAGGTAGTGCTGAGGAAGCAATGTGATTGCAGCAGGACAGACAAATTGGACGAATGGGCAAAAATGTGGCAGATGGAATACAGAGTCTGTGGTAAAGAAGTTAAATCTAATGTTGGCAATTTGCAGGGGGAATAGAACATAAAAGCATGGTGACAGTGCTGTGGCTTTATGAGACACTAGTCAGGAACTTGGAATATTGCTAACAGTTTTGGGACCCATATTTGAGAAAGGATGTGTTGTCATTGGAAAGAATCCAGAGGAGGTTCACAAGGAAGATTCCGAGAATGAAGGGGTTAACGTATGAGAAGTGTTTGGCAGCTCTGGGCCTGTACTCACTGGAATTTAGAAGAATGTGTGGGGATCTCATTGAAATCTACAGAATATTGAAAGGATTAGATAAGGTGGATGTGGAGAGGATGTTTCCTACGGTGGGGGTATCCAGAACTAGAGGGCACAACCTCAAAATTGAGGGACAAAATTTTAGAACGGAGATAAGGAGGAATTTTTTTAGCCAAAGAGTGGTAAATCTGTGGAATTTTGACAGACTGCTGTGAATGCCAAGTCTGTGGGTGTATTTAATGCGGAAGTTGATCATTTTCTGATTGGTCAGGGCATCAAAGGATATGGTGAAAAGGGAGGTGTATGGGGTTGAGTGGGCTGCAGGATCAGCCATGATAGAATTTAAGAGCAGACTAGATGGGCTGAATGGCCTAATTCTGTTCCTATGCCTAATGGTCTTATGGTCTAAAGAGGGCGTATCTCTGGTTGGCTGCTGCTGACTAGTGGTGTTCTGCAGGGTTCAGTGAGGGGTCCATTTTTTTCATGTTTATGTCAATGATTTGGATTATGGAACTGATGGCTTTGTGACCATTTTGCAGACGATACAAAGTTAGGTGGAGGAGCAGATAGTGTTGAAGAAGCTGGGAGTCTACAGAGGACTGATAGGTAGATTAGGAGAATGGGCGAAGAAATGGCAGATGGAATACAGTGTTGAGAATTGTAAGGCAATGAGGGGTGTATGGAGTGTCAGGGAGGGGTAGCACCTCTGCTGGGGTAACATGTCGCGTCCTTTTCAAGTCGGTTAGTCCACCTTTGGTCCCCACCTGGCACTCAGCTTTCACCTGTGGCTCCCCGTAGCTGTTTGCATATGATAGCGGCCACACCCGGGGCAACAGCTTCGACAAGCCGGCTAAACCAGGTGAGGGTATCTGACGGGTCTCAAACCCTCGGTGAGATAGGGAGTTGTCTACCCCAGCATGTGAAGACAGACTCCGGCGGATTGAGCGGACGAGACCAGTGGAAGGTCCAATGGTCAAGAAGGCAGTCTCTGCAAGCGTCATGGAACGTGTAGAGCAGGACAAGACACAGAAGACGTCCTGGTCACCCACTGCGCCTAGTTCCATCTCCAGTCGTCTCGACTCTGTCTTGCCACTGGATCCAGATGGGAATTGGGAAGAGAGAGTGAGGCTGACGCTGCGCAACTCTCGCTCACTTAAATCCAGGTCACGCGCTAGTCTCGACACCATCAATAATGGTGTTGAGGTCTTCATCGATGACGACGATGGACGAACAAGAAAGCAATGCACTTTGATAGAAGGAATGAAAATGTAGACCATCTCTGAATGGGGAGAAAAATCAGAAATTAGAGGTGTAAAGAGACTTGGCATTCCTCATGCAGGATTCCCTAAAGGTTATCTTGCAGGTTGAGGCGGTGGTAAGAAAGTAAATACAAAGTTGGCATTCATTTTGAGAGGACTAGAATATAAAAGCAAGAGTGTAATGCTGAAGCTTCATAAGGCATTGATCAGGCCACACTTGTGAGCAGGTTTGAGCCCCTTATCTGAAAAAGGATGTGCTGGCATTGGATATGTTCACAAGCATGATCCCAGGATTGAAAGGGTTAACATATGAGGAATCTTTGATGGCTTTGAGTCTGTGCTTGCTGGTGTCAGGAGAATGAGGGTGCGTGGAGTCTCATTGGAACCTATCAAATGTTGAAGGGCCTAGATTGAGTGGAGAGAATGTTTCCTATAGTGGGGGAGTCTAGGCCCAGGGGACACAACCTCAGAATAGAAAGACATCCCTTTAGAACAGCAATGAGGAGTAATTTCTTTAGACAGAGGGTGGTGAACCTGGGAATTCATTGTCAGAGATGTCCATGGAGACCAAGGCATTCTGTATATTTAAAGCGGAAGTTGATAGGATCTTGATTAGTAAAGGCATCAAAGGTTATAGGAAGAAGGCAGGAGAATGGGTTTGAGAAGGATGATAAATCAGCCATGATGGAATAGCAGAGCCTGCTCAAAGGGCCTGATTCTATGTCATATGGTCCGGTATTATGGAGTTATGGTCTTTAAACTCCTTTGCTTTCCCAATTGTGACATCAATTACAGCTCTATTCCTCTGGCCTATGTCGAAAACTGTTCCATTTTACTTCACAGTCTGAAAGCTTCAAACATAATTAGAATAATGTTACATGGTAAAAGTCACAGCTTAAATGTCTTATAACATATACAATTGCCATTTTTAAGCATAAAGATGGTGGATACATATAATTATAACACTGTATTTTTTAGACAATAAGACATAGGAGAGAATTAGGCCATTTGTCTCAGAGTCTGTTCTGCCATTTCATCATTTTCTCTCTCAGCCCAATCTCCTGCCTTCTCCCTATCCCTTCATTCCCTGACTAATCAAGAATCTATCAGCATCTGCCTTAAATATAGCCAATGACAGCCTCCACAGCTGCCTGTGGCAATGAATTCCACAGACTCACCGCTCTCTGGCTAAAGAAATTCCTCTTCATTTCCATTCTAAAAGGACCCCCCTGTATTCTGAGGCTGTGTCCTCTGGTCTCAGACTCTCCCACCATAGGAAGCATCCTCTCCACATCCACTCTATCAAGACCTTTCAACATTTGATAGGTTTCAATAAGGTTACCCCACATTCTTCTGAATTCTAGTGAGTACAGGCCCAGAGCTATCAAACACTCCTCATATGACAAGCCTTTCAGTCACAGAAGCATTTTTGTGAACCTCCTCTGAACCCTCTCCAATGTCAGCACATCCTTTCTTAGATAAGGGGCCCAAAACTGCTCACAATACTCAAGTGAGGCCTCACCATATTTTTGCAGTTATTGTTTATTAAGTTCGCTGACCATTGTTCTTTGCTTCTTAATTTTATGCCCTATAACTCCGTGCTTTGCAATCTTTCTGCTTCATTACAACAACTGCAATACCATGTGAAGGTGTATCATAAGCACTTTAAAACAGGCAAATGCAATATATTTCATAAATTGCTTAAGCTGCCTTAGTTAAAAGACAAGGACTTTCACTTCTTAGCAGTTGTCACAACCTCAGGATGTAATGTGACATTTTACAACCAGATAAGTGCATTTGGAAAAGTAATAAAGATGATGTCAACTGAACACATCATAGTAATATCCTTTAAAAGAGATGTGGCAATGACCAAATAACTTGTAACAAAAAGACTCTTCATTAAAATTATCAAATTGTACAACACAGAAACAGGAACTAAGGCCCAACATGTGCGTGCAAACCCTTTTGCCCAGTTACACTAATCCCATATTCCCAGATTAGGATTGTAGCCTTCTGTGCCTTGCCGATTCAAGTGTCTACAAACCTCTTAGATGTAATGATTGTATCTGATTCCACCGCCTCTTTTAGCAGCCAGTTCTCAATATCAATCATTTCCCATTTTAAAAAAATAGCCCAAAACCTCCTTTGAAGCTTCTCTTTAAACCTGTGCTCTCTTGTTTTTGATATCCCTACCAAGGGGTAAAGTTGTTGATTATCCCTGCCTCTCATAATCTTACACTAGGTCACATTTCACCTTCACTGCAGAGAATACAAAGTAGAAAACTGAAAAACAATAGGTCCAGCAGAGCAGCAACCACCTAGTGCTGCAATGGACTTCCAACCTGTATCTGTGCTCACATTCACTGAAACTGGCACCTTCCAAACCTCAGGTAGCAGGGCTATTGCCTAAACCAGAACTGACATTCAGTGAGGCATTGCTTTGATCTCACTGCATGCCTATGGTCGATGTGTCAGGCACGAATCCAGGCTTATACTTTGCAAAGGATGCATGAAAGATTTATCCAAGCATCAGCCCAGATAACTTGGTGAGTGCTTCATTTTAATCAGGTGAGTGCAATAGGCACCATTTCCATGAATTTTTGATAACTGGCTTTAAAGGATTATTTAGCTAACGTTTTCTTAGAACTAGTACCATGAGGCACTTAATCCAGACACTAGCAAGAACTCAGAAAATTAGAGGTGTTATTCCAAACAACAGACACAAATGTCAATGCTTCAGGTCGAGTCCCTTCTTCAGGACTGGAAAGGAAAGGGAAAGATGCCAGAATAGAAAGGCCAGGGGAGGGGAAGGGGAAATGGACTAGCTGGTAGGTGATAAGTGAAACCAAGCAGGTGAGAAAGCTAAAGGGCTGGAGAGGAGGGAAGAGTGGTCCATGGGAGAAAGGGGGAGGTGATAGGCAGGTGAGGAGAAGAGGTAGGATGCCAGAGTGGGGAATAGAAGAGGGAAGGATATAGAGGCTCAGGGGTGGTAGGTGAGAACAAGAGGAACTTTCTCCCTGTTAAGGCGGTGAGAATATTTGTTCCTGCCCCACTGAAAACCAGTGCCACCAACCTCATAGTTCCCACACCCCACCTCCCGTTTCTACCTCTAACCCAAGATCCACAAACCCACTTGTCCAGGTAGACCTATTGTTTCCGTTTGTTCCTGCCCCACTGAACTCGTATCTGCATACCTCAACTCTGTTTCATCCCCCAGTTCAGTCCCTTCCGACTCTTCACGCTCTTGATCGTTTCAATGATTTCAGGTTTCCTGGTCTGAGCATCTTATGTTTCCTATGGATGTCCAGTCCCGATACACCTCCTTCTCCCACCAGGAAGGCTTCAATGCTCTCCATTTCCTTCTGGACACCAGACCCAACTAGTTCCCCTCCATCACGACTCTCCTTCACCTAGTGGAACTTGCCCTCACTCTTAATAATTTCTCCTTTGGCTCATCCCACTTCCTTCAAACAAAAGGTGTGGCCATGGGCACTCACATGGGTCCCAGCTATGTCTGCCTTTTTGTAGGCTTGATGGAACAGTCTGTGTTCCAAGCCTACACTGGTGGCCATCCTGCACTTTTCCTGCACTACATTGGTGTTGCTTCCTGCACCCATGCGGAACTTGTCGACTTCATTCACTTTGCCACCAATTTCTACCCTGCCCTTAGATTTACTTGGTCCAATTCCAAAACCTCCCTCCTCGTCGCTGGAGACAGTTTATCCATTGCTGTCTATTATAAACCCATGGACTCTCATGGCTACCTGGACTATACCTCCTCCCACCCTGCCACTAGTGAAATTGCCATCCCTTTCTCTTAATTCATCTGTCTCCATCACATCTTTTCATTCCAGAACAAAGGAGCTGTCTTCCTTCTTCAAAGAAAGGGGCTTCCCTTTTTCCACCACCAACGCTGCCCTCAACTGCATCTCTTCTATTTCATGTACGTCTGCTCTCACCCTATCCTCACACCACCTTACCAGGGATAGGGTTCCTCTTGTCCTCACCTATCACCCCAACAGCCTCCATGTCCAGCACATAATTCTCTGCAACTTCCACCATCTCAAACGGGATCCCACCACCAAGCATGCCTTTCCCTCTCCCTCACTATTGTTTTCTGCAGGGATTGCTCCCTATGAAACCCTTTGTTTATTCATCCCTCCCCACAGTCGTGCTCCTTCTCCCTTTTCTTTCTTCCATGGCCTTCAGTCCTCTCCTATCAGACTCCCCACTTCTCCAGTCCAGTATTTTTTTCTCCAATCACTCGACTCATTCTTTCACCCAACTCTTCACTTTGCCGCTTCCCCCTTCCTGTTTCATGAATCTCTCTCTTTTCCCCGCCTTTGAACTGTACTCCTCATCTCTTTTTTTCTCCAGTCCTGATGAAGAGCCTCGGTCTGAAACATTGACTGCACTTTTTTCCAGATGCTGCCTGGCCTGCTGAGTTCCTCCAGCATACTGTGTGTGTTGCTGGGAAGATGTGGTGAGTACAGATGTCATGGAAATGGAGGAGATATAGGTGAGGGCAGCATCAATGATGGAGGGAAATTCCATTCTCTGAAGGAGGAGGACAATCTGATGCCCAGGAAAGGAAAGCCTCGTCCTGGGAGAAGATATGGCTGAGACGAGGGGACTGAGAAAATGGAATAGCATTTTGACAGGAGACCAGATAGGAAGGGATATTGTCAAGATAGCCATGAGAACCGGTAGGTTTATAAAAGATGTCGGAAGACAGATTGTGTTCAGACATGAAGACAGAGAGATCGAGAAAGGGGAAAAAGGTGTCAGAAATGAACCATGTGAATTTACTGTAATTCCATAATTTCATAATTCTCCATAACCTTCGCCATCTCCAACAGAATCCTGCCACCAAGCACATCTTTCCCTCCACCCCCCCGCCACTTCTGCTTTCCGTAGGAATCACTCCCTACATGACTCCCTTGTCCATTCATCCCTCCCCACTGATCTCCCCCCGGTACTTATCCTTGCAAGCTGAACAAGTGCTACACCTGCCCCTGTACTGCCTCCCTCACTACCATTCAGATCCCCAAACAGTCCTTCCAGGTGAGGCAACACTTCACCTGTTAGTCTGCTGCAGTCATTTACTGGGTCCAGTGCTCCCGGTATGGCTCTCTGTATATTGGTGACACCCGACCTAGATTGGGAGACTGCTTTGACGAGCACCTATGCTCTATTTGCCTGAAAAAGTGGGCCCTCTCGGTAGCCATCTATTTCTATTCCACTTCTCATTCCCATTCCGACATAAGTCCACGATGACGCCACACTCAGGTTGGAGGAGCAACACCTTATATTCCATTTGGGTAACCTCCAACCTGATGATCGATTTCTCGAACTTTCAGTAATTGCTTCACTGTTCCTCATTCCCTTTTCCCTTTCTCTCCTATCTCTTTACCTGCTCAACACCTCCCTCTGGTGCTCCTCCTTCTACCCTTTCTTCCATGATCTTCTGTCTTTTCCTATCAGATTCCCCCTTCTCCAGCCCTGTATCTCTTTCACCAACCAACTCCCAGCTCTTTACTTCACCCCTCCCCTCTCCTGGTTTCACCTGCCACCTACCATCTTGTGCTTCTTTCTCCCTTCCCCTCCCCCCAACTTCTTGCTCTGACTTCTTGCCTTCCTTTCCAGTCGTGATGAAGGGACCCAGTCCAAAACATTGACTGTTCATTCATTTCCATAGATACTGACTGCCTGTTCAGTTCCTCCAGCATTTTGTGCGTGACTTGGATTTCCAGCATCTTCAGATTTCCCCACATCCATTGGCGTTTAGCAGGGTGGAAAGTGGAGGCAAAGTTGATGAAATTGATGAACTGAGGATAAGAGCATGAAGCATCTATGCAGGAAGAGATGCGTGATCTCAAAGACAACGTCTCTGTCAACTTAACACACTCCACTGAAACAGAATGTCCTAAAGCCTGAGAGCCAGAATTGACACCAAATGGCTGGAGGGCATTTCTGCTACTAAAATTAGTCAACCTTTCTCCCTTGTCTGATGTCCTCAACAAACACACTCTCCAGACGACAGAACAACCCTTGCCCAAGACCATGTAGTTTCAAGACTGAAGCTGCTTCTGATTGTGTTTCTCACTGGGCTCTCAGAGCAGACCCTCACTTCAGGAGATCTGCACTTGGGGTTGTACAAACTGGTGCCTCACCTTCTCCTCTTCACCTAGGACTGGAGCATAGCAAAACTGCTAGGGTGAATCTCAAAGCAGAAGTTTGATGAAGGACCATTGGCCGGATATATTAACTTTCTTTTCCTGCTACACTCCTGACTGGATTGTGCTGTTCTGCATCACAATGTTTGGTCATTAAGTTTTGAAATAGACTCTTGATCAACATTTCATCCCTCCCTGTCTTTAGGCTAGAATTCATTTATACCTTTATGGCCAAAGTCGTTGAGAAAGGTGCGTATTTCCTTTGTTTCATCGAAGCTCTCCTTGAGTCTGGTGGTATGTGCTTTTAGGCTTTGGTATCTCCTGCCTGATGGGAATGGTGATAAGAAAGAACATCAGGAGTGGGAGGTGTATTTGATTATAATGGTTGCATTATCAAGACAGCCAGAAGTGTTGAAGCTTGGGGGAGGAGCTGGCCTAAGTTCATTGGAAGGGAACACTAGCAGGGATTTCAGCAGAACAGCAGCGGCTGGAATTTCTGTGGGCAATTCAGAAGGTGCAGGATAGTTACATCCCAAAGATATGAAGTACTCTAAAGGGAGGATGAGGGAACTGTGGCTGACAAAGGAAATCAAAGACAGCATCAAGGGGAAACAGAGGGTATAAAATATACCAAAAGTTTTTTCAGGTATAGAAAACGTAAAAGATAGGGAGAGTAGATATCTGTCACAATGGGGTGCTGGGAATGGACCCAAATGCAAGACACAGACACTGAAGTACAAGGAACAGGACTTGACTAGAGTAGGGACGTGACAGGATTCAGGCAAGGAGCAGGAACAAGAATGCAGACTTGGGCTAGGGAAAGCGGGACCAGGACTAGGAACCATGGACTAGGAGACAAGACTTGGACTCCAAGCCCGAGACTGGACAAGGACCCAGAACCTGGGTCTTGCCTCAGGCTCGGACCGCAGAACCAGGCAAGGACATGACATGGCTTGAGGACGGAGTCTTGGGTCTTGAGCTTGGCTTGGGATCCTCGAGGCTTGGGGTCGTGGGTCTTGAACTTGGCTGCAGGCTGGGGTCTTGGGCCTTGAGTCTTGAGCTTGGCTGCGGGATCCTCGAGGCTGGGGTTTTTGGAGCTTGGCTGTGGGATCCTTGAGGCTGGGGTTTCTTGGAGCTTGGCTGCGGGTCTTCATCTTGAATTGCGGAGGCTGATAACTCAGAAGCTGGAGCTGAGAGACCGACTGGGAACTGAACGTTAACACAGAGCCGGGACTTATCCTAAGACAAGTCGGGACTCAACTTCTCCACAGCAGGGTGGGGCAGGTCCATCTGTTGGGTAATGGCAGGACAGCCAGACTTACCCAACAGAGGCAAAGACAAGACGTGCCCACCCCACCCCCCCGCCGCCCCGCAGGGCAATGGCAAGACGGCCTGACTTACCCCCCGGAGGCAAAGACAAGAAGATACAAACACCAAAGAACAACAGACAGTTCCATATCTGCTCTGAGGAAGCTCCGAGTCTCAGTTCAGCCAGCAACCACAGCCGGGTACGGAAACAGCCGGATCCCTACCTAGCTGGCAGCCACTCAGTTGGCCCAGGAAACAGCCAAATCCATGCCACAAAGACCACTCCTACGAGTGGCAACAAGGCTCTGTGAAGCAGTTGTCCTCCAACCAGGTCTGGAGATCACAAATGGTTTTACTAGCCTTCCATCAGCAAGTTGCTCCAAGGGGGACTGACAAGACAAACCAGCAGCCCACACTTATTCTTCTTCTTCTACTTTTACTTCTACTTCTTGTTTTTACGGCAGTTGGCGTCCACATTGATGCATTATTGCCATCCTCAGGATTTATTGTCCTTCATTGTCCTTTCACTTTAAAGCCGTCTTTCCAGACCCATCGCCCTTAAGTAACTAAACAACCATTTCCCCCCCTGATCACTCTCCCCACATTCCAATAAACCTTTAACGCCGTTCTCTACCAGTCCTATTTTGCGTAATTGTTGTAACATTTGTTGCCTTTCCTGTGCAAAACTCCCACATGAAATAAGGATACTCTCTACTGTTTCAGTCTCCTGACAAAGATCGCTAAAACTTGTTGGATGCTTTTTTATGATGGCCAGAGTGCCATTAAGGTTGCTGTGTCCAGTTCTCCATCTACTCATAATGACTTGCTCCTTCCGCTTTACTCCCCTACCTCTTCCCATGTCCACTCTGTTCTGAATTGAATGTAAATGTCTTCCTTTTATTGCTCTATCCCATTGCTGCTGCCACTGTCGATTTATCCTTCCCCACACGATGCTCTTCCCCTCTGATTCTGATAGTTTAATATTGACCTCTACAGATCCTTTTTTAGTTGCTGCTTTTGCCAGCCTATCTGCTGTCTCATTTCCCATAATACCCGAATGTGCTGGAACCCACATGAATGTGATATTTTTGCCTTGTCAAGCCAGTCTTGAATTTGCAAACAGGATTTCATAAAGCAGATCCTGGTGACCTCTAGCTGTACCCGCCTTAATGTTTGCATGGGCCGACACAGAATCGCTACATATCACAAAATTATTACAATCAACCTGCTCACTCCATTCTAGTGCTAACAATATGGCAAACATTTCAACTGCCTATACACTCAAGCAATCAGGTGTTCTCTTGCTAATTTCCACTCGATAACTTGGTGCAACAATTGCAGACCCTGTTGCACCTGTTTCTGGATCCTTTGATCCATCAGTAAAAATCTGTACGCCTTTATATTTACGTTCCCTATAACTATGATATTCACCGAGTATATCAGCCGTCTTATTACTGTGCTTAATCTTAAGCAATTCCAAATCTACAGAGGGATTTTCTAATACCCAGAAAGGTCTGACAGGCCACACCACACTTGGACAAAACTCTTTATCGTATACACCCATATCTTTTGCGGTTTGCTCTCCTGTCCAGACAAAACTTTCTTTTTGTGTCATCTCCTTCTCCCAGCATGTCTGCAACACCCTTTTTGTAGGATGGCTATCACCATGCCCCCTTAAATTAATCCAGTAATTGGCCTCCAGCTGTTTATGCCGCAGCCCCAATGGTATTTCATTTGCTTCAACTTGGAGTGCACACACTGGGGAAGTTCTAACCGCTCCCAAGCACACCCCTAGAGCCCGAGCTTGCACGATATTCAGTTCTGCTAGCACAGATTTTACTGCTGACCCGTATACAGTACTTCCATTGTCTAATCTTGATCTTATTAATGCTACAAAAATATACTTCAGTGATGCAAAATCAGCACCCCATTCCAATCCAGCAAGACACCATGACATTTATCACATATTTACATTTACTAACTACATATCGAACATGTTCTCTCCATGTTAATCTCACGTCAAAGTGCACTCCCAAAAAATGAAAACTTTCAACTCTCTCCAGGTTACTTCCATACAGATGCAGGTTAAGTCCCCTGAACTTTTTCCTTGTAAGGAACATGGCTTTTGTCTTCTCCACTGAAAATTTAACACTTTGTCCCCCACTCTTCAACTTGATTAATTCCATCTTGCATTTTTGTAGCTATATGTTCAATATTTCTCCCTCTTTTCCACAAAGACCTGTCATCTGCAAACAATGACCTCCCCACTTCCGTTGGAATATTTACAAATATGTCATTTATCAAAATGGAGAATAAAGTTGGACTCACTACACTCCCCTGAGGCGTCCGGTTTTCTACAACATACTGGCTTGATAGCTCTGATCCTATCCTCACCCGAATAGTTCTCCAGTTTAAAAAGTCCTTATCCGAATTGAACATTGCCCCCCCCCCAATTCCCATTAAATGAAGCTTGATTAGGAGCCTCTTTGCATAACATATCATAAGCTTTCTCAACATTAAAAAAAACTGCAACCCCTGTCTCCTTATTTACTTGAGCTTTTCTTATTTCATCCTCTAGACACAACACTGGATCCATAGTATTCCTTCCTTTCCTGAACCCGCTTCGATACATAGCCACCATACCTCGACTTTCCAAGAAGTACACTAACCTCTCATTTATCATACCTTCCATAAGTTTACATACATGTGACGTCAGGGCAATTGGCCTGTAGCTTTCTGGCCTGCTGGCATCTTTCCCAGGTTTCCTTATTGGAATAATTATTGCCTCTTTCCAGCTCCCTGGTATTCTCCCTTCATCCCAGACTTTGTTATACAGAAGCAGTAGTTTCTCCACACTTGCTTCACTCAAGTGTTTGATCATACTATAACATATTTCATCTTTACCTGGCACAGTCTTTCCTGTTTTATCTAGTGCCTTTCTTAATTCTCCCATGCTGCAAGGGACATCTTGCACACCATCAAGATTAGATTTTCTACATAAAGCCTCCATATTTTCAGCTTTTTTTCTCTCTCTATCTCTTCTTCCCTTCTCAGACAAATTATCAGAACTATGTACCATAACAAAAGTGTTTGCCAACAACTCTGCCTTTTCCTTATTTGTTACTGCAGTCACATTTCCAGCAACCAGAACTGGGTACCTCCACTCTCTCCTGTCCCCTCCCATCCTTTTTATCATCCCCCACACCTCTCCTACTTGAGTTGTGTTTCCCATTGAATCACAATACTTTCTCCAGGGGGTTCTTTTAGCATGTCTTATTGTCCTCCTTACTACTGCCTGAGCTTGTTTGTACTGAAACATATGTTGGAAGTTATGAGTTCTTTCAACCGGTTTAAATGCCTTATTTCTGTTTCTCACTGCTTCCTTACAATTGTCATCCTACCACGGTATTATTCTCTTCTTTACTCTTCCTTTACTTTTAGGAATGGATTCTAATGCAGCTGATATTATACCTTGTTTTAATATGCTGTCAAGTGTTTCTACGTCCATTCCATCACTGACCTGACTTAGATATCTATCACGTTTTTCCAGAAATTTCTCCCAATTGGCTTTCTCAAGGATCCATTTCCCACCTGTATTCTCTGTGAGCAATGAAGCAGAAATATTTATCTTGCACCAGATTGGGTAATGATCACTCCCTACAGTTCCTTCTTGGTACACTAACCAATCACACACTGATGCAATGGAGCTTGATACTAATGTAAGATCAAGCACAGATTCTTTACCTGTATTGACATCAATTCTAATACTCCTGCCATCATTTAGGCACACTAAGTACTTCTCATCTAGCAACTCCTCTATTACCCGACCATTGATGTCTGTTCTGTCACTCCCCCATAATACATTATGTCCATTAAAATCACCACACCAAACAACGTTACTGCTGTTCTGCCCTTCTATCTCCTCAAGCTTGTTTAACTCTAGTCTTTTACATGGATTATAATAATTCACAATCACCAACTCTTTCCTTACAGCCCATACTTTTACTACCACATACTCTTCTTCACTTCCTACACCTAGTATTCTATAAGGAATACCTTGCTTTACATAAGTTGCACATCCTCCTCCTTCACCCTCTCTCCTGTCTTGCCTCACTGCCTTCATAACCATACAAAACAAAATCTAAATTAGGTTTTAACCAGGTCTCTTGGATACACACAACATCTGGCTTTTCTCTCTTACTCACTATAAACTGTTTGAAATCTTGTCCATTAGCAATCAGGCTTCTTGCATTCCATTGAAGAAGTAGCATTATTAGTAATATCAACCCACACATACTGTCTCTTGACTTGACCGTACCCTGAGTTCATCGTTTACTTCTTGCCATTTTAATCCCATCATACCCAAATGGTGCTCTGCAGCTTTCACAATAATCTGGATCCTTTCAGTTTTAGATTTGATCTCATACGTTGCATTTACCACTCCTGTTATAAAGGTCACCAATTTCTTCTTCTCTATCCATGCATTCTTCTTATCTTGCCTTTCTTTAGCTGCTGCTTGCTCTTTGCTACACCCTCCCTCATTCATTTTCTTCTGTCCTGCCAACTTGACTGCCTCAGCATATGAGACTTTTTCCTTCACCCTTATCTGCTGCACCTCCACCTCTTTTTTCAACACTTCTCATCCCCAGTACGCTACACTATGGTTAGCTCCACAATTACAGCACTTTGGTCTCACTCCCTCTCCACACTTTCCGTATTCATGTTCCCCACCACACCTTGCACATCTTCCCTTTCCTTTGCATACTTTGGCCACATGCCCAAACTCCTGGCAATTGAAACACCTCATAGGTTTTGGTATATATTCTCCTACATTGCATCTTAGAAATCCAAAATATAACTCCTTTGGAGGCACCTTATCCTCAAATTCTACCAGAATGGTTTCAGTCTCCCTTTTCTCTGCTCCCCTTGTCATTCTTTTCACACTCTTCACTGAACTATTCCTCACCCTCAAGTTCTCCACTAGCTCCTTCATATTAACACTGAGGGCAACCCCGGATATCACCCCCCTGCAACTATTGACCCTTTGTGCTCCAACTCTTCCAACCCTGGATACTTTGACTTTCCCAACATTAGTCACCTTCATTGCCTTCTCCATCTGCTCTTTAGTTTTACACCCTATCAGCAGGTTTCCATCTCCTAAACTTCTCACATGGTTCACTTCCCCTACTTGTCCTCTGATGATTTTTGTTAGCTGAAGTGGATCGATTTTCTTTACTCCCTCTTCCCCCTCAAATCTTATCACTACATATAGCAATTTTGCCCTCGGGCCCTTCTCCTCAACTTCTCTTCCCTCACTTTCCGATCCACCTACACTAGACCCACCTCCTTTCTTTCTGTTCCGACCCATCATCTTCCTGTTCTTAGTCCCTCTCCCCACTCACACTCTGTGCTATTGCTGTCACCATCAGTCTCCCTCCCTGCCATCCTATCAGAGTTTGCAAGGGACCGTGTATAAATATCATTCCAGATCTATACAGGCCATCAGTCAATATTCCCACAGAATGTCCCCCACAACAACCCACAGCCAGCAGCTGACTCATAACTCTGTCTCAGCAGTTGGAGCTTCATCAGTTCAACCAGCAACCCAAAAAAGCAGCCTATGCTCAATCCCAAGGCTACTTATATTGCAAGCCCAAAGATGGGAAACAGGTGCCTTTGATTCAGTCAAACAAGGGACAGCTGGATGACCCGGAGTCCTGAGCCAATGGACCGCACCGTGAACTGGAATGCGGACTTCACGGACCGGACCATAACAATATCGGACCACTGGAAAATGATGCTGGTGAGGTAGTAATTGGGGGGGGGGGTTTAAAGAAATCCAGTTGAACTTAATCACTATTTTGCAAAAATCTTCATTGTGGAAGTCACCAGCCCTGTGCCAGAAATTCAAAAGGGTCAGAGGGCAGAAGTGAGTGTAGTTGCTATTAATGAACAGAAGATGCTTGGGAAGCTGAAATGTCTGAAGGTAGGTGTCGTCTCTGACCAGATGGACTACACCTGAAGTTATAAAAAGGGGTAGGTGAAGTGATTGTGGAGGCAGTAGTAATAATATTTCATGAATCGCTAGATTCTGGAATGGTTCTGGAGGAGTGAACAATTGCAAATCTCACTCCACTCTTTAAGAAGGGGAGGGAGGCAGCAAAAGGGAAATTATAGGTCAGTTAGCCTGACATCAAAGGTTGGGAAGATATTGGAGTTGATTGTTAAGGATGCGGTTTCTGGTTACCTTGAGGAACCTGGTAAAATAGGCCAAAGTTAGCATGGTTTCCTTAAGGAGAGATCCTGCCCAACAGACCTGTTGGAATTCTTTGAGGAAATAACAGGTATGATGGACAAAGGAGAGTCAGTGGATGATGTTAACTTGGATTTTCAGAAGGCCTTTGACAAGATGCAGTGCATAGCTCAGGGAAGATACTAGCATGAATAGAAGATTGGCTGACTGGAAGGAGGTAAGGTGTGAGTAAAGTGAGCCTGTTCTGGTTAGCTGTCGGTGACCAGGTATTCTGCAGGGATTGGTATTGCGACTACTTTATTTCACATTATATGTCAATGATTTGGATGATGGAATTGATGGCTTTGTAGGCATGCCTGCGGATGATACAGAGATAGGTGGAGGGGCAGTAAGTTTGCAGAACTTTAGACGGATTGGGAGAGAGGGCAAAGTAGTGACAGATGGAATATAGTGTAGGGAAGGGTATGGCATGGTAGAAGGAAAAAAAAAGGCGTAGACTATTTTCTAATTGGGGAGAAAATTTTAAAAAATCAGAGATGCAAGGGGACTTTTGCAGGTTGAGTCAGTGGTAAAAAAGATAAAAGCAAAGTTAGCATTGACTTTGTCAGAATGAGAATTTAAGAGTAATGATATAATGCTAAGGCTTTATAAGGCATTGGTCAGACCACACTTGGAGAATTATGAACAATTTTCCACTCTTTATCTAAGAGAAAGTGTGCTGGCAGTGGAGCGGGTCCAGAGGAGATTCATAGGAATGATTCTAGGAATAAAAAGGTTAATGTATGAGGAGCGTTTGATGGCTCTGGGCCTGTGCTCACTGGTGTTTAGAAGAATGAGGGGTGATCTCATTGACATCTATCAAATATAGTAAGACCTAGATAGAGTGGATGTGGAGAGGATGTTTCCTATAGTGGGTGTGTCTAGGATCAGAGGGCACAGCTTCAGAATAGAGGGATGTCCATTTAGAACAGAGATGAGGAGGGATTTCTTTAGCCAGAGATTGGTGTATCTGTGGAATTCATTGAGTATATTTGAAGTGGAGAGTGATAGGTTCTTGATTAGCTATGGAGTCAAAGGTTATGGGGAGAAGGCAGGAGAATGGGGTTGAGAGGGATAATATATCAGCCATGATGTAATGGCAGAGCAGCCTCAATAGGTCAAATTGTCATAACGGGGGGTGTTGGTGGCAGACCCAAATGCAAGACACAGACACTGAAGTACTAGGAACAGGACTAGGTGTGTCAAGAAAGTAAGGGAAACGGTGAAGAAAGGACACTGGACATGACATGGACCTGGACGAGATAAGGGTTCAGGTCTTGGGAGACAGGAATGCAGAACACAGAGCCCTGGTCTTGGGAGACAGGAACACAGAACACAGAGCCTTGGTCTTGAGAGACAGGAATGCAGAACACAGAGCCGGAACCCCTCCTTGGGAACAGGACGTAGGGCCGGGACTCATACACAAAATGCTGAACACGACGAGATGGTTCACAATACAAGGTAGCGGCAAATGGCCAGACCTACCTAGCGAAGGTGTGGACACAGACAGTTCCAAACACAAGGTAACAACAAACAGCCAGACCTACCTAACAAAGACGTGGACACAGAAACAGTTCGAAACTCAAGGTAGCGGCAAACAGCCAGAGCTACCTAGCGAAGGTGTGGACACAGAGACAGTTCCCAACACAAGGTAGCGGCAAACGGCTGTACCTTCCTAGTGAAGGCATGGACACAGAGGCGGTTCCAAACAACGAAAGACAGTTCCTTATCTAGACACAGCAAGGCTCAAGTCTTGCTCAAGCAGTAGAACTTGACAGCGATACAGGCAAGGACGCAGGTAAGTCTTCAGGCCAAGGCTGCAGGCAGGGCTGCAGGTAGAGGTTGCTGGCAGAGGCTGCAGGACGAAGGTGAAGGGAAGGGAACAGTCCAGCAAATGAAGATTCTTTCTTCTTCTTCTCCTATTTCCGGCAGTTTAGACGCATCCAGGCATATTACTGCCCTCCGCAGGATGTATAATTAATTATAATTTGCTTGCAAATACTGTATGTGCTCATTAAATAGTCCTCATATTTTGTCACGCGGTCTCCAAATAATTGCATTGCCTCAAATTACATTAATTTCATTTGAATCATTTGGAAAACTAAAAGCTTCTTGCTTGAGAATAATCATTATCACATGCTTAACATTTAAAAATGTTGTTTTCCCAGTCTATCTGCTATTTCCAAGTTTTCCTTTTCTTGAATCAAAGCCTCCAGTTGTTTATCAAGATCTTGAAATTCTTCCTCATTGTTTCCATGTTTTCATTTCATAATCCGAATGTAGATAATTCACTTTGCGACAAATTCCTTTTTCCTTTGGAATAAGTTCCTCCATTTTAATCTGTTTTCCACGTCACTGAATTTTTGACAACAAACATCGTTTTCAGAAACCGTCTCCTTTAAACGCAGTACCATTTCGTCCAATCTCTTTCCAACTCACAATTGTTCTTAATTCTTTGATGGAGTTCTGCATGTTTACCCTGGGTTTCAACCATGTTTCTTGTAACATAAAATCTGAGGTTTTTTCCTTAAATTCTGGTACATATTTTGTAAATTCTTGATCATTTGCGATAAGACTCCTTGCATTCCCTTGTAATATATATATATATATATATACAGCCATTATTTCCCGCCTCTCCTGCCTATGAACTGTTTGATCCTCCATTCAGCTTATCTTTGACTCCTTCCCACTTAAGCGCTGTAATATCAAGATATTTTTCTGCAGACTTGACTATAATTTTAATTTTTTGGTTCTTTTGTCTGTTTGTGCTGAACAGTTAATTGCATCTACCATAAACAGTACAAAATAATTAGTGTATCCTTATTTATCATATTACTACCCTCACAGATCACCAGTTTACTATTCCCTGTATTTGTTTACTTGATAGCCTTCCTTTTTCCAGCGAATGCTTTCACTGCCTCTACGTATCTGATCCCTTGAGTTATATTTACATATTGCATCTCAGCTTCTTTCTTGCTAATGATGCATCCTTGATAAGCTGCACTGTGTTCCTGACCACAACTGCAGCATTTCAGCCTAGCTCCCACCTCACATTTCCCATATTCATGTTCCCCAGCACATCTTCCACACCTTTGTTTCCCTCTGCAGAACGCAGCAATATGCCCGAATTTCTGACATTTAAAGCAATTTAAAGGCAGTGGAATATATATTCTGACCTCATAACAAATATACCCTAAATAAACTTTAGTCGGCAATGTCTCTTCATCAAAGTTGATCATAACCGATAAACTATCGCACTTTTTCCCATTTTTTGTAACTTTCAAACGTTTGGCCTCAATAATTTTTGCTCCTTTTATGTTCTGTTTAATCTCATCCATAGTAACTTTTGTTGGTATCCCAGAAATAACTCCTCTAGTCCACTTTCTGTTGTTGGGTTTTGAGCATTGTACCTTTTTGCCATCTGTTTTATTTAATCTTATCACTTTGCCCTGTTGAGCACTATCCCGACAAATCAATAATAGCAATCCATTTCGTAAAATCTTTGCTCTTTTGACTTCAGCTATAAGTTTGTTGATTATCTTCATCAAATGAATCAGGTTCCATTCACCAAAAGACACTCCATCTTCACTCGGTGTTATAATTGCTTTAATCTCATCTTCTTTCCATTGTTTTGCTATCCTATTTTGTTTGTCCCCTGACTCCTTAGAGTTTGACATCTCATACCTCTGTTTCCTTTCCTCACTCTCTTCACTCCATTCCTCCATCTCAAACTCACTTGCATCATCCATTAACCTGTTCATCCTACAGGATATTTTCTTCATCAACTCAGCAGTAGCAGCCTCTGTGCTCTCACTCTCCACGCTCAGGATCCAGCAAATGAAGCTGAACCCAGGAGCTATTTATGAGCCAGCCCAAAATCAGAATCGTGTGCCTCAATTAAGGCACACAACAGGACAAGGGATAACCAGAAAACCTGGAATACGGATCGATGGACCGGTTTGTGAACCGGAATGCAGGCTTTATGGACCGGACCATGACACAAATAGCATAATTCTGCTCTTTCATCTTATGGTATTATGTGAAAATAATAAACCAACCCACCAATTTTTGATGCTAATTATATCCTGCTAGAATGGGTCAGTGGTCAAAGAATTAACACTGGATCACAGGCTCATAGAAAGAGAGAAATTGGAAACGTAAAGGAGTGCATTCAGTTTGATGGATTCATGCAAACCAAAAACAAAAAGCATACAGTCTACTTCCCCTTTCCCACTCTTGACCCATGGCCTTGTAGGTTACATCAGGTCAAGCCATTGTCAAGTACTTTTTCAATGTGATTAAAACTCCTGATCCCTGGCCCCCTTTCGTGCAATGCATTCCAGATGCTCTCCGCTCTCTGAAGAAGACATCTTCCCATTGTAGGTATGTAGAGCTGCATCTTTCTGAGTCTGCTAGTGGACCTAGAGGCATAGTGTTACTGGGCATGGCACCTTCCTGCCAATGCATTCTTGTGAGGTCAGGAAGCGTCCCCTGACGGTGGCTTTATTGCATACTGCTGGCACAGTATTATCAGGTGTGACAGGGTTCCTGACGAAATAGTGTGAGTGAGTCTAGCTGGGTTACTGCGTTCAGTGGCACCACAAGCAGGCCAATTCTATTGCATGAAGATTTCATGGAGAAAGCATGGCATTTGTGGAAGTGCAAAACCTCCACATAGGTACTGCGATTATCAGACTGGTAATCCAGAGGCTAGGATAACAATGTAGAGACATGAGTTGGAATCCCACCAAGGCAACTGTAATGGGATTAAACCCTGGTAATTAAATTTAAAAATCAACACTAGGATTAGTAACAGTGGTAATGAAACCACCACAAACACAAGGAATTCTGCAGATGCTGGAAATTCAAGCAACACACATCGAAGTTGCTGGTGAATGCAGCAGGTCAGGCAGCATCTCTAGGAAGTGGAACCTCTTTGATGTGTGTTGTTTAATGAAACCACCAGATGTCATAAAAGCCCATCTGATCACTGATGCCTCTCAGGGTCTCCAAACCCACAGCAAGTGGTAGGCTGTGAAATGGCCAGGCAAACCATTTGTTGTTTCATATTCAAAAGTGGTTTACCACCATCTTCCCAAGGGGGGATACTACTTTTCCAGAGTAGTGAGCGTCTAGACTGTGTTGCTAGCTGCTAATTTGTCATGCAGTCACACAGCTCAAAACAGGCCATTCAGCCCACTATATCAGGTCTCGCTAACCTCTTGTTCACTCTGTTCTCATTTTGAACTCTGCTCAAGCGCCCCCACCCCCAACTCCTCCCAGGTCGTACCACTCACTACACATTAGCACCAATTTACAGCAGGAAAGTAATCCAGCAACCTGCACATTTTTGGGATGTGAGAGGAAACTCAGACAGTCATAGGGAGAACTAGCAAACTCCACACAAACGGTTCCAGGAGTCAGGGTCAAACCCAGATCAAGGAGCTGTGTGGGAGCAACTCTGCTAACTGCACCAGTTGACTTTTATGTTTTCAAGAGGTAGCTGGACTAGATCTAGACTGGTGAACAGATATCATCACATGGAAGGTAGCAATAATACTAACAGGTAGTCACATGCTCCCTGGATTGGTTTTTAATGCCTTTATGCTTTGATAAGGATTTGGTTTTCACTCACAATCTGTGTTTTTTTGATTAATTGCTTCTTCCAAAGAATTAAGTGAGGTAATTGTGTAGCTATTGTGAATTGTATAGTTAAGTCATAATCATATAGTCATAGTCGGAGTGAAATATAGCATAAGTTGGATTGGATGTCCATCTGCACAGGAGGCACAGAGGGTCGGTGACCTGCTAGCTACCTGAGATGAGAAGTCAGAGTTTGAGGCCTGGAGTTAGGGGTCCTGTCTGCAGCTAGTCCTGGGGTCGATACTGAAGGTCAATTGGAAGTCTGGAGGTCAAAGCCTGATGGCTGAAGCTTTGGGTCTACAAGTCTGAAGTGCAGTACGAGTGTGGAGGCAATTGTCTGCAAGTCTACGAGTCCGCTGAAGGCTGGAGAATTGGATGCTGAAGGCCAGCTGTGCAGTTGGAAAAGTATTGGTGTGGTTGCATGGGAGGGAGGAAAGGGGCTCGCTTTGCTGTTGTTGTTTTGTTGCTTGTTGTGTTCTGCTGAGCATGTTAGCACTGAAATGTGCGGCAAAACTTGCAGGCTGCCTCCAGCAAATACTCTGGTTGCGTTGGTTGTTAATGCAAACGACATGATGCACTATATGTTTTGATGTACACATGATAAACAAATGTATCTGAACCTGAATCCAAAACGCAGAAACAGCCCATCTGACTCATCAAATCTATACTAACTATCAACCACCCATTTACAATAATTCCACTTACTTTGTCCCCACATTTCCATCAATGCTCTCCAATTCTACACACTAGTGACAACATGCAATGTCAAATTAACCTAGCCACCCACGCGTCTCTGGGATGTGGGAGGGAAATGGAGTAACCTGAAGAAACCCCCGCAGTCAGAGGGAGATCTGCAAATCCTCACAGACAGCACTGAGGGGTCAGGGCTGAACCTTTCCATTGGCACTATGGGGCAGCAGATCTATTACCGGGCCTCTGTGCTGCTCTCGGCTGAAACAGTTATGTTATTTATCCTGGTACTTTTTCTATTCATCATTTTCTTATGCCTTTATGACAAATTCTGCCACCTTATGCCTCCATTTCATTTAAAAGCTACAATTTTTGTGTAATATTTTGCCCATCATTTTGATTGTTCAAAGTTTTCTCCACTTTAACAAAGTTAATGTCAAGTTAAAAAGTGCTTTTCCCAATTTTTGTTTTGGATCTGAGCTATGTTCATTTAACCCCAGCTCAAGTTTGAAGTCCTACTCTTTTGCTATAACTTTACTCTGCAGGACATGCGCCAGGCCTTTCACCTCTCCTCAGGTGCGAGAATCTCAGCTGAGCTATCATTCTCTTTGAGGCAGCATGCTAAGCATAGTTTGCAAGCTGACCATCCAAACTTGATAGAAGGATATATAAGGGGCTGTAGATGTTGGAATCTAGAGCTGCAAGTAACCAGCTGCAGGAACACAACAGTTCAAACAGTATCTTTGGGTGGAAATGATCAAAACTCTGCGACAGGACTGAGAGTGGAGAGGTAACGTGCACACACGCTGGAGGAACTCAGCGGGTCGGGCAGCATCCGTGGAAACGAACAGTCAATGTTTCGGACCGAGACCCTTCGTCAGGACTGAAGAGGGAAGGGGCAGAGGCCCTGTAAAGAAGGTCAGGGGAGGGTGGGTAGGAGAAGTCTGGGTGGGGGGAGGGAAGGAGGGAGGGGATAGGCAGGAAAGGTGAAGAAGGAATACGGGAAAGCACAATGGGTAGTAGAAGGAGGTGGAACCATGAGGGAGGTGATAGGCAGCTAGGGGAGGGGGCAGAGTGAAACTGTGCTGGGGGAAGGGAGGGGGACGGAATTCCCGGAAGTTGGAGAATTCTATCTTCATACCAAGGGCCTGGAGACTACCTAGACGGTATATGAGGTGTTGCTCCTCCAACCTGAGGTTAGCCTCATCACGGCAGTAGAGGAGGCCATGTATGGACATATCCAAATGGGAACGGGAAGCAGGGTTGAAGTGGGTGGCAACCAGGAGATCCTGTCTGTTGTGGCAGATGGAGCAGAGGTGCTCAAAGAAGTGGTCCCCCAGTCTGTGTTGGGACTCACCGATGTAGAGGAGGCCGCACCGGGAGCACCGGATGCAATAGATGACCCCAACAAACTCACAAGTGAAGTGTTGCCTCACCTGGAAGGACTGTTTAGGCCCTGAATAGTGGTGAGAGAGGAGGTGTAGGAACAGGTGTAGCACTTACGCTTACAGGGATAAATGCCGGGTGGGAGATCCGTGGGGATGGACGTGCGGATAAGTGAGTCGCGGAGGGAACAATCCCTGCGGAAAGCGGAGAGGGGTAGAGAGGGAAAGATGTGCTTAGTGGTGGGGTCCTGTTGAAGGTGGCGGAAGTTGCAGAGGATTAAGTGCTGGATCCAGAGGCTGGTGGGGTGGTAGATGAGGACAAGGGGAACTCTGTCCCTGTCGTGTTGATGGGAAGATGGGGTGAGGGCCGAAGTACGGGAAATGGAGGAAAAGTGGGTGAGGGTGTCATTGATGACGGCAGAAGGGAAATCATGATCCTTAAAGAAAAAGGACATTTGAGATGACCTGGGACAGAAAGCCTCATCCTGGGCGCAGATCCTGTGGAGACGGAGGAACTGGGAATTTTTGCATGTGGCAGGGTGGGAAGAGGTATAGGTGAGGTAGTTATGAGAGTCAGTGGGCTTATAGAAGATGTCAGTGGACAATCTGTCTCCAGAGATGGAGACTGAGAGATCGGGAAAGGGGAGAAATGGATCAAGTGAGTTTGAAGGCTGGGTTGAAGTTTGAAGTAAAGTCGATGAAGTTGATGAGCTCAGCTTGGGTGAAGGGTGCAGCACCTATGTAGTCATCAATATAGCGAAGGAAAAATTGGGGAGCAGTACCAGTATAGGTTTGGAGTATAGATTGTTCCACATAACCAATGAAGAGGCAGGCATAGCTGGGGCCCATGCGAGTGCCCATAGCTACACCCTTGGTCTGAAGAAAGTGGGAAGAGCCAAAAGAGAAGTTATTATGCGTGAGTACCAGTTCCGCCAACCGGAGGAGGGTGGTGGTGATGGGGAACTGGTGAGCTGTATTTTCCAGAAAGTAGCAGAGGGCTTTGAGGCCTTCCTGATGGGGAATGGAAGTTAATAAGGATTGGACATCCATAGTGAAAATGAAGCAGTCGGGACTGGGGAACTGGAAGTCATGGAAGAGGTGGAGGGCGTGGGATATATCCCGAATGTAGGTGGGGAGGGACTGACAAAATGGAGTCCAGGTAGGCAGTTACAAGTTCGGTGGGGCAGGAGCAGGCAGAAACTATGTGTCTACCGGGACAGTCAGACTTGTGGGTCTTGGGGAGGAGGTAAAACCGAGCAGTGCGGGGTGTGGGAATTATGAGTTTTGTGGCTGAGGTGGAAGGTCTCCGGAGTTGATAAGGGTGGTGATGGTACGGGAGACAATGGTTTGATTTCCTTCTTCACCTTTCCCGCCTATCCCCTCTCTGCTTCCCCTCCACCACCCCTTGATCTTTCCCCTTACTGGTTTTTCACCTGGAACCTACCAGCCTTATCCTTCCCACCCTCCCCCCACCTTCTTTATAGGGCCCCTTCCCCCTCTCTCTTCAGACCTGACGAAGGGTCTCAGCCCGAAATGTTCACTGTTCGTTTCCACGGATGCTGCCCGAACTGTTGAGTTCCTCCAGCGTGTTGTGAGTGTTGCTTTGACCCCAGCATCTGCAGAGCATTTTGTGTTTCCAATGAATTTACATTGCCTTTTCATGATCTCATACATTATTTCTCTTTTTGTGCTTACTTTGTTCATGACATCCTCGTTAGATATTCGTTTCGTCCATGATATTCTTTGCATCCTCCTCCAAAACCACATCTCTGCTGCTTCAATTCATTTCCTCATGTTACTAGATATTGTCCAACATTCTGAGCCATATAACATAACTGGATAAACATAACATTTCAGTACTCTGAGGCGGGGTGTCATGCCTAGTTTAGTGTTGGTCAGTATACTCTTCATTCTCGTAAAGGTGTCTTTTGCCATCCCTATTCTTCTTTTGACGTCCATGTCGCACCTGCCATCTGATTTCACCCAGCTTCCTAAGCAGCAAAAGTTCTGTACTTGTTTTATGTCTTCCCCGTTTATTCTCAGCCTGCAGATAGGATTCTCCTTCTTTTTGGATATCACCATACATTCTGTCTTTTTGCAATTGATAGATAGACAAGGGTGTGTTTCCTCCCCTGATTTGTTCAATGTGTACAGTGAAACAATATTACAAAAAGTAAGAGACATCTTGGGAACCAAAGTTGGCGGTGAAAACATCAATAATTTCAGATATGCAGATGACACTGTGTTAATTGCAAGTACGGAGGAAGAACTACAAAACTTAATTGATATATTTGTTGAAGAAAGTGCAAAATGGGGCTATCTATCAATTGCAAAAAGACAGAATGTATGGTGATATCCAGTAGAACAAGGAATTCCATTATCAGCATTGGCTCAGAGTCATGGTCAAGGGAGAGTGAGGGGCACTCCCAGGAAGCATGGCCACAAAATTACCATGTTGAAATGAAATGGACACCTTCTCTCCCCCTCCCAACAAACACCCGTCACTAGAGGCTTCATTCTTCACTGTCACTATTTGCTGTTGGTTTATTATTGTCTCATGTACTGAGATACAGTGAAAAGCCTGACTTGCAAACTGTTCATACCGATCAAAATATCACACAGTGTATTGAAGTAGAACAAGGAAAAACAATAACAATGCAGAATAAAGTCTAACAGCAACAGAGAAACTGCAGTGCTGGTAAACAATAAGGTGCAAGATTGAAACAATTGACATCGTGAGGTCAACAGTCCATCTTATCACAGTAGAGAACCATTCAATAGAACAGAGAACACAATACAGGCCAGTTAGCCCACAATATTCCGCTGATATTTGATCCTAATCTAAGATCTATGTAACCCTCCCTCCTACATGGCCCTCAATCTCTCCCTCATCCACGTGCCTATCTAAGAGTTTAATTGTTCCTAAATTCAATGACAGACGGGGTAGAAGCTATCCTCAAGCCTGTTGGAAAGTGTTTTGGGCCTTTCCTATCTCCTGCCCGATGGGAGGGGGGATAAGGCAGAATATGGGAGGGGTCTTTGATTGTGCCGGCTGTTTTACTGAGTCACTGAGAAATGTAGAAGAGTCCAAGGAGGAGGCGATGTTTTCTGTGTCCATAACAAGCTGTATTTTCCTGCAGTCACATGCTTGATCATGATGAGGTAGATTGTGAAGTCATTATGATCCGGAACCTGACCACGAGAAACTGCCGGCTGAGGGCAGTACATCTGAGTGCTCAAGGAGAGGCTAGTCCCCTTGATGCGGTAGACTGCTTCCACAACGTTTCTTGCAATCACGAACGAAACCAATGGAATTCAGCGAACTATTCCGGCTGGTGGTCCTTGGCCTGTCACTGGGCATTTCTCTCACCATCATCGGCTGGTGGGCCTACGAGAAGTTCATAAAGAAGCGCCCCCGCACTGTGAAGGTCAAGCGGGTAGTCGGCACAGCAGAGCCGGTAGTTGGCAAAATAAAGACCAACGTTGAAGAACTGAAGCCAGGGGGCTTTGCTGCACGGTCTGGACCACCAATCAACACAATCAGCACCGTGTATCTAGAGGTTAGAAACCAGAACATGGAGGAGGCGAGTATAGAGTCAGGGGATGGAGGAAACGAGCAGGGGATCTTGTCACAGGGGCTGGCTGATCGAAGGCAAAGTCCTCAACCGGCCCTGGAAGATCGGAGGCGAAGTCCCGAACCAGCTGTTGGGCATATCAAAACAGAGGCGACTGAACTGGAGCTAAGTCCAGTGGAGGAACACTGGAATGGAGAGGGTAAGAGGGAGGAAAATGGATGCGAGGGCAAAGCAACTATCAGAGATCAGCAGCAGCAGAATGACAAAGAGCGGCTGTGGTGTGGGTGGGGTAACTTCACCAATGTGCAAGTGGTCAAGAGAAGGGTGTGGCAGAGCAGGGGAATAAAATCTGTGGGCAAGAGAAAGAGATCTCTGGAGAAGTTGGCTAGAGAGAGGAAGCGAGTGAGAAAGTGGCAGACAAAACTCCAAAGGGAACTGTCAATAGTAGGGGAGAGAAGTGAAAGGAAGCAACGCAGAGCCTGCAGAAGAGTTCTCAGATTTAGGGAACCGGTGCCTGAGGATGGGTCAATGAAAGTAGGGAAATGGAAAGAGGAATCATTTGGTCCTGGAGGAAACACAGAAGGCTAGAATCCACAATCTTGTGAAGTGGATGAAGGTAAAAATAAATGTACAGGCACAATTGCTGCATTGTTTTTTTACTTAAAGGGGGCTGTGTTCCAAAGACTTTGGAGCACTGGAATATCCAAGTTGTAGAAGGCTACTGATCAAATGCTGATTTCCGGGGCTAGTACAGATGACATCAGTGAAACGATGGGTCGAAGGGCCTGTTTCTGCGCAGATCTCTCGATGACACGTCATGACCTCACAGATCCTTTATTTACCTGCAATCTCCCACCCACATTAATTATCTCACTCCCCTTGCCACTGATACGGCACAATGGAGAAACAGTTAGTGTGACGCTCCACAGGGCCAGCGATCTCCGATCGGGGTGCAGTTCCACTGCCCTCTGTAAGGAGTTTGTACATTCGCCCCAAGACACCATGGATTTCCTACAAGTTCAACTGAAAGCTTCCAGTCTCCCCCCTTCCTCATATCGATTGTGCAGAGGAGATTCACCAGGATGCTGCCTGGACTAGTTTAACTCATCCTCATGTAGTCTTACGAGGACAGGATGAGCACGCGAGGGCTTTTCTCTTTGGAGTGAAGGAGGGTGAGAGGGGACCTGAGGGAGGTGTACGAGGTCATAACAAACATAGATCGAGTGGACAGCCAGAGATATTTTCCCAGGGTGGGAATGGCAGATAGCAGGGAGTGTACACAGAGAGTGGTGTGTGTGTGTGTGGAACCACCGCAGGGGTGGTGGTAGAGGCAGATATATTGGGGATGTTTAAGAAAGACCTGTACAGAGCACATGAATGATAGAAAAAGGGAGTGCTCTATCTGGGGAAAGGGTTATGTTGATCTTAGAACAGGTTAAAAGTTTGACACAATACTGTGGTCTGAAGGCCTGTAGTGTGCTCTGGTGTTCTATCCCACTCATTGCAATAGCTTCCCCTCTCCTTCCCATTAACACCCTTCCTCTGTCCTCCACTGCTCTCCCCTACCTTCCTAACTCCTGACTACTTACCCCTGCCTCACCAGATCCTCACTCTCCACTTGTCTGTTCCATCACTCCATCCCTCCCTTCCACTTCCCCCTTCACTACCCACTCCTCCCACCCTCCACTTCCTTCTGCCATCACTCCATCTGATGTGTCCTCTCTGTCTTCCTCCCAAGGCCTCATCAACGACGACGATATTGCAGCCATTCTCAAGGGTAGTCACATGCTGAAGATCAGATCCTCCTCATGGATGAAGTCACGACTTTACAAACTACAAGAAGACTGTTGCACGGTGTGGTGCAGTTCCAACAAGATCCTGAAGTCAGCCAGGAGCCAAATGTGTGAGTGTTGACAAGTCTTGGAGGGATGGTGTGGCAGCAAACATATATTTTTAGGCCACACCACCCAGCGGCCCACCTGTTTAACGCCAGACAAATCACAGGACAATTCACCGGCCCTGCTGTGTTCCTCCAGCATTGTGTGTGTGTGTGTGTGTGTGTGTGTGTGTGTGTGTGTGTGTGTGTGATATGCAATATGCTCCTCCTAACCCCCTGTGTCTCTCGCCTCCTGGTCCATTTCCATTTCTCTGTTCATCCAGGTTTCCCATAAACATGACATGAGTCATATCCATCAAGCAGGAGCTGCAGAAACCTGAAGCCCCACACCTCACAATCCTAATTTCTACAGTTTAGCAACACAATGATGCCTTTCCACAAGAGATTCTGCAGATGGTAGAACAACACACACAAAATGCAGAATGGACTCAGCACGTCAGGCAGCATCCATAACTGTTTATACTCACACACACACACACACACACACACGGATGTTGGCCTGAAGTGTTGACCCTTTATTCCTGTCCATAGATGCTGCCTGACCTGCAGAGTTCCTCCAGCATTTTAGGGCACCACAATAGCAGAGTGGTTCGTGTGATGTTGTTGCTGCTCGGTCAGGGATGGGGGCCAGAGAGTGGGCAGGTAATAATTCAAAGTTCAGTACCAGTGCCGTGTGTAAGGAGTTTGTATAGTCTCCCTGTGACCATGTGGGTTTCCTTCTGCTGTTCAAAGAAGGCTGATTGGTCATTGTAAATTCTCCTGTGATTAGGCTGCTGTTAAATAGGTGGGGTGTTTGGCGATATGGCTTTTTGGGGCAGGGGCCAGTCCCACAGTGTATCTCTAAATAGGTAAAGTGGGGTGAATAAATAACTTTGTGTGTGTGTTACTCTGAATTCCCAGCTTCTACAGAATCTATTGTGCTTGTGAATCTGTGACTGAATCTCTTGTTCTGATCTCTGCTGCTGTTTTACTCTCTACCCCCACCTGACCCGTTGCAGTCTCGATCGACGACATCGAAGAGTTAAGACCAGGAATCCAGACGGAGGGAATGCAGCAGTACGCCATGGAAACACCCAGCGACTGCTGTTTCACAGTCGTATTTAAAGGCAAGAGGAAGAACTTGGATCTGGTGGCCTCCGACGCCAACGAGGCCTGGTATTGGATCCTGGGCCTCTCCAAATTACAGCAGAGAGGCTGTAGCAGTAACAAGAGAGAGTGGCTGGATCAGTATCCATCTGGGAATCTGTCACGGCAGAGCGCCAGGGAGAGAGGGTGCCAGTTCCCTCATAGTCTCCAACAGCAGACCCCAAGTCCACCCCTACCCCATGCCAAAGGTCAAAGGCACCTCCCCATGCTCGAACCTTTTGCTGCTTGTTTCCCCTATGTGACCTGCATTTCCCTCAGGCCCTCAGACTCCTTAGATTCCATTAGTTACTAATGTTTTCAGTATTAGTTTAATAGATAGTCAATCTTTAGTTTCAACATGTTATAGGTATTATAGGCTAAACTTAATGTTATAGGTGTTTATGAAAAATAAAGTTACTTTAAAGCTCTGAATGAGATATTTTATTGATATAATATTCTTCCAATCAGCAACAAAAATACAATTATTATTTTGTTTTTACAACCAATGCTGATGGTGGATGAAACCCTGTTTGCATTTTAAATGAGTAATGAATCCTCTATGTTGCCCTACCATCAAAGAAGGATGCTTCGTTACACAAGGCACGATATTTTCCAGTGGAATTTTTTTTTCAAAAATACGTCACCTTTTGTATCTGTCTGCAGCTTTCAGGATAAAAGCATTTCCTCACTGGTGTAATCTCACGTGAAAAAGTATGAATATTGAATATACATGTAAAAATAAAATCAGCTTTCTCGGCAGGTTCTCAGATAGTGTCACAGAGTCTGAGCAAAGTACAGCACAGAAACAGGCCCTTCAGCCCATCAAGTCCATGCCAAACTATTTAAGTAGCCTTTTCCCATCAATCAGAGAAGATTCACGAGAATGATTCCAGGAATGAAAGGGTTACCGTTTGAGGAACATCTGGCCGCTCTTGGACTGTAATCCCCGGGGTTCAGGAGAATGACGGGGGGATCTCACTGAAACATTCCAAATGTTAAAAGGCCTGAACAGACTAGATATGGCAAAGTTATTTCCCATGGTAGGGGAGTCCAGGAAAAGAGGGCACAACTTCAAGATTTGAAGGAACAGAGATGTGGAGAAATCACATTCGTCAAAGGGTGGTATGTCTGTGGAATTTGCTGCCACGAGTGGCTGTGGAAGCCAAGTCATTGGATGCATTTAAGGCCTTTGTGAGGACAGAACGTTCTGCCTCAGAGAGGGGAAGGTCAGAGAGGATGAGGAAGACACGTCAAGGGTTGGGGCTGGGGTCAGAGGAGGATAAAGATTGGGAGGTCTCAGGAGGGAGATTGGGGGTTGGGATGTTCAGGAGAGCGGAGTTAGGGGAGGATGAGGGATCAGAGGAATGGAGGGGCGATGAGGGGTAGAGGGAAGGTTGGGAGTCGTGGAGAGACCAGAGGGTGGTGGAGGAATAAGATGAGCGGTAGGACCCAGCAGCAGAAAGAGCTGTCCTGTTCTGGAGAGGTTCAGGACCTTGGTCCGAGCTGGATCTGGAGCTGGGGCTGGCGGAGCCTGTGGCCTTTAGGGCGCCAGAACTGAGGTCAGAGTCGGAAGCCAGTGAGTCCGTGGCCTGCCAGGGGGCTGGTGCCCATGTCCAGGAGGCTGTGGTTCCAGCTGAGATCAGAGTCAGAAGCGGATGGGTCTTCAGCCTGCCGAAGGCTGAGAAGTCGAGGTCCGAGGGGTCGAGATCCGGGCTGGAGGTGGTCGTCATCGTGGGCTTGTGGTCCTTCTTGGACGCCAGGAAGGAGAAGAAATGGCGGTTGGAGGTGTAAATCTGACGGAGAATGAAGTGTAGGAGAGGTCCATGGCAGATCGTGGAAAACGAGGCCCGGAGTGGTGGCAGAGAGAGGGACAGGGCCCGTAGGTATCTCCGCATGGCAGTGAGCGTGGTGCGGAGAATGCAGCGGGAGCAGCAGTCAATAAAATGGAGGTACCCGTGACCCTCGCTGGGCCCAAACTGAGAGGCCTGGAACCGGAGCTGGTATCCCTGCGGTACAAGATGGCGGCGGAGACACGTTCCCGGGAAGGAGACTTGGCTGTGGTGGAGAGTCTGGGTCAGGATGTGGTCGAAGAGTTGGGGAGAGGCAGAGATCACAGAGGGGGAATAGTGAGAGAGTGTGTCACTGAACTCCCGTCGAAGAGAAGTTTTAAACTTCAAGGTAGGCATACCTCAGACAGACTTCGCAGCAGAGCAGTGGATTGTAAACAGAAAATTCTCTGCAGATGCTGGGGTCAAAGCAACACGGACAACATGCTGGAGGAACTCAGCAGTTCGGGCAGTATCCGTGGAAACGATGAGTCAACGTTTTGGGCCGGAACCCTTCGTCAGGACTAAAGAGGGAAGGGGCGGAGGTCCTATAAAGAAGATGGGGTGTGTGTGGGAAGGAGAAGGCTGGTAGGTTCCAGGTGAAAAACCAGTAAGAGGAAAGATCAAGGAGTGGGGGAGGGGAAGCAGAGAGGGGATAAGTAGGAAAAGTGAAGAAGGAAATCAAACCACTGTCTCCCGTACTATCACCGCCCTTATCAACTCTGGAGACCTTCCATCCTCAGCCACAAAACTCATAATTCCCACACCCCGCACTGCTCGGTTTTACCTCCTCCCCAAGACCCACAAGTGTGACTGTCCCGGTAGACCCATAGTTTCTGCCAGCTCCTGCCCCACCGAACTTGTATATGCCTACCTGGACTCCATTTTGTCAGCCATCGTTCAGTCCCTCCCCACTTACATCCGGGATACATCCCATGCCCTCCACCTCTTCCGTGACTTCCAGTTCCCCAGTCCCAACCGCTTCATTGTCACTAAGGATGTCCAACCCTTATACACCTCCATTCCCCATCAGGAAGGCCTCAAAACCCTCCGCTACTTTCTGGACAATAGACCTCACCAGTTCCCCATCACCACCACCCTCCTCCGGTTGGCGGAACTGGTACTCACACTCAATAACTTCTCTTTTGACTCTTCCCACTTTCTTCAGACCAAGGGTGTAGCTACGGGAACTCGCGTGGGCCCCAGCTATGCCTGCCTCTTTGTTGGTTAAGTGGAACAGTCTACGCTCCAAACTTATACTGGTACTGCTCCCCAACTTTCCTTTCTCTACATTGACGACTACATTGGTGCTGCTTCCTGCAGCTGTGCTGAGCTCGTCAATTTCTCCGACTTTCCTTCTAACTTTCACCCAGCCCTCAGATTCACTCGGTCCCTCTCGGACACTTCTCTCTCCTTTCTCGATCTTTCGGTCTTGGTCTCCATCTCCGGAGACAGACTGTCCACTGACATCTTCGAAAGACCCACTGACTCTCATACTACCTCAACTATACCTCTTCCCACCCTGCCACATGCAAAAATGCTATTCTCTATTCCCAGTTCCTCCGTCTCTTCCGCATCTGCTCCCAGGATGAGGCTTTCCGTTCCAGGACATTTCAAATGTCCTCTTTCTTTAAGGATCGTGGTTTCCCTGCTGTTGTCATCAATGATGCCCTCACCCACATCTCCTCCATTTTCTGCACTTTGGCCCTCACCCCATCCTCCCGTCACCACAAGAGGGACAGAGTTCCCCTTGTCCTCACCTACCACCCCACCAGCCTCCGGATCCAGCACATTATCCTCCGCAACATCCGCCACCTTCAACAGGACCACACCACTAAGCACATCTTTCCCTCTCCACCCCTCTCCACTTTCCGCAGGGATCGTTCCCTCTGCGACTCCCTGGTCCACACGTCCCTCCCCACGGTTCTCCCACCAGACACTTATCCCTGCAAGCGTAAGTGCTACACCTGTCCCTACACCTCCTCTCTCACCACCATTCAGGGCCCCAAACAGTCCTTCCACGTGAGAGAACACTTCACTTGTGAGTCTGTTGGGATCATGTATTGCATCCAGTGCTCCCGTTGCGGCCTCTTCTACATTGGTGAGACCTGACGCTTCGTCGAGCACCTCCGCTCCGTCCGCCACAACAGACAGGATCTCCCGATTGCTACCCACTTCAACTCTGCTTCCCATTCCCATTCGGATGTGTCCATACATGGCCTCCTCTACTGCCAGGATGAGACTAAACTCAGGTTGGAGTAGCAACACCTCATATACCATCTGGGTAGTCTCCAGACCCTGGGCGTGAACATTGAATTCTCCAACTTTGGGCAATTCCCTCCCCCTCCCTTCCACCAACCCAGTTTCACTCTGCCCCCTCCCCCAGCTGTCACCTCCCTCTTGGTTCTGCCTCCTTCTACTACCCATTGTGTTTTCCCCTATTCCTTCTTCACCTTTCCTGACCATCATCTCCCTGCTTCCCCTCCACCACCCCTTGATCTTTCCCCTTACTGGTTTTTCACCTGGAACCTACCAGTCTTCTCCTTCCCACCCTCCCCCCACCTTCCTTATAGGGCCTCTGCCCCTTCCCTCTTCAGTCCAGACGAAGGGTTTCGGCCCGAAACGTTGACTGTTCATTTCCATGGATGCTGCCCGACCTGCTGAGGTATTCCAGCATGTGTGCATGAATGATGATGGCTAGGTGAAGAGGCTGTCTCAACTTCACTTCACCCATGTGTAGCCCATTCTGTTCGCCTCTACTTTTTTTTGTCTGTCATAATCTATCATCCATTTGCCTCTCTCTTCCAACTCCACTACCCTCGCTTACCTGCTTTGAGCTACCTGTCACCCTTCCTCAGTCAGCTAATCATCTTTGGCCTTTTTCTTATCCCTCTTCCTCTTCTCTACATACTGGCCATCTTACCTCTCATTCAACCATGATGCAGGGATGCAACGTGAGACATCGAAATATCTTTCCCCCTGCTGACCCTATGCGACACTCTTGAGTTCCTCTAGTGGATTGTTTGTTGCTAAAGATTACATAAATTACACTTCCCATCTTGCTTCATTCTCCCATACGCTTCCTGTCCAAGAGAAATCACCACTACCTTGCTACATCTCCTGTGCATGTTAAATCCCATGTAAAAAATCCTCCCTTGCTCCACGTAACCATTCTAAGCCTGGTCTCCCTGGTCTTCTGTGTAAGCCACCAGCAGAATGCAGAAATTCAAGAGTGGCGGGGGCAAAGTAGGTGTACTTTTATTACTAAGGAGAAGGTGCTTGGGATGCTGAAAGATCTGAAGGTAGATAAATCACCTGGACCAGATGGACCACATCCCAGGGTTCTGAAAGAAGTAGCTGAAGAGACTGTCGAGGCATTAGAAGTGATCTTCCGAGAATCAGAATTGGCATTGCTGCTGCATTTTGTGTGTGTACCTTTCTCAGCATGGACAAGTTGTACTGAAGAGTCTGCCTCCATGTACTATACCTCTATGACCGCATGTACCTCAATCCGTCCTCTGCAGATACACTGCTTCCAATTTCTCCGGATGTAATTCCATTTGCCATCCTCCGCCTACCCTATGCATTAATATTGTACGAAAGACTACTTTATCAAAACACTGCATAGACAATTGTGCACTCAGGTCAAATTGTTTTCACAAACCTCATGGACCCAGATTTATATTTGATTATGTTTCTGAGATGGGAGCCTAATCCGTTTGAAACGGTGGTGCTGGTCCACTTTCCGGAAGCTTTTGGTGAAGGTTATGCCAGAATACCATTCAACAGGATATTCAGGATCAGGAGGTAACATGTTCAGGTATATCTTGAAGGGGTTCTACTCCCTCTTCTTGTCCTCCTGGTGACAGAGGGCACAGGGTGAGAGGCTGTAGAAACAGCCGTTTCGGCACAGACTAGAAGGGCTGAGATGGCCTGTTTCCGTGCTGTAATTGTTATATGGTTATAATCGCTAAATTCTGGAATGGCTCTGGAGGACTGGAGGCAAATGTCACTCCATTCTTTACGTGAGGCAAAAGAGAGGAAATCATAGGCCAGTTAGCCTGACTTCAGTTCTTAGAAAGATGTTGAAGTCCATTATTAAGGATGAAGTTTTGGGGTACTTAGAGGCACATGTTAAAATAGGCCAAATTCAGCATGGTTGCTTTCAGTGGAAGTCTTGCCTGACAAATCTGTTGGGATTATTTGCAGAAATAACAGGCAGGATAGACAAAAGGCACAACCAGGGGTCGCTTGCAAAAAGACATTTTCTGTCAGTTACTATATGGACTGTGTTTTTCTCAGTGCTATTTGTGTACATGCTTTGTTTCTGGATTGTTCATTTTTTATGTCCAGCTGGGGTGATACACTGCATCCGGTGCTCCCGATGTGGCCTTCTATATATTGGCGAGACCCGACGCAGACTGGGAGATCGTTTCGCTGAACACTTACACGCTGTCCGCCAGAGAAAGTAGGATCTCCCAGTGGCCACACATTTTAATTCCACGTCCCATTCTGATATGTCTATCCACGGCCTCCTCTGCTGTAAAAATGAAGCTACAGTCAGGTTGGAGGAACAACACCTTATATTCCGTCTCGGTAGCCTCCAACCTGATGGCATGAACATTGACTTCTCAAACTTCCGCTAATGCCCCACCTCCCCCTCGTACCCCATCCGTTATTTATTTATATCCACACATTCTTTCCCTCTCTCTCCTTTTTCTCCCTCTGTCCCTCTGACTATACCCCTTGCCCATCCTCTGGTTTTCCCCCCCTCCCTCTTTTCCTTCTCCCTGGGCCTCCTGTCCCATGATCCTCTCATATCCCTTTTGCCAATCAACTGTCCAGCTCTTGGCTCCACCCCTCCCCCTCCTGTCATCTCCTATCATTTTGGATCTCCCTCTCCCCCTCCCACTTTCAAATCTCTTACTGGCTCTTCCCTCAGTTAGTCCTGACGAAGGGTCTCGGCCCGAAACGTCGATTGTACCTCTTCCTATGGATGCTGCCTGGCCTGCTGCGTCCACCAGCAACTTTCATGTGTGTTGCTGGGAGTTATCTACAGGACCCCAAACAGTAGCCTGGATCTAGGGTGCAAGTTAAATCAAGAGTTAAAATTGGCATGTTGCAAAGCTAATACTACAGTTGTTATGGGAGATTTCAACATGCGGGAAGACAGGGAAAATCAGGTTGGTACTGGATCGCAAGAAAGGAAGTTTGTGGAGAGCCTCAGAGATGGATTCTTAGAGCAGCTTGTATTAGAGCCTACCAGGGAGAAGGCAATTCTGGATTTAGAGTTGTGTAATTAGCCAGATTTGATAATGGAACTCAAGGTAAAGGAGCCATTAGGAAGTAGTGACTATAATATGTTAAGTTTTAATCTACAATTTAGATTTGTAGAGGGGAGAAGGGGAAATCGGAAGTGTCAGTATTACAGTTGAACAAAGGGGACTATGGACCCATGAGGGAGGAGCTGGCCAAAGTTGACTGGAAAGATAGCCTAGCAGGGATGACAGTGGAACAACAATGGCAGGTATTTCTGGGAATAATACAGAAAGTGCGGGACAGTTCATTCCAAAGAGGAAGAAAGATTCTAAGGGGAGTAAGGGGTAACCGTGCTGACAAGGGGAGTCAAGGACAGTATAAAAATAAAAGAGAAGTAGTATAACATAGCAAGGATGAGTGGGAAGCCAGAGGATTGGGAGACTTTTAAGGAGCAACAGAAGATAACTAAAAAGGTAATACGGAAGGAAAAGATGAGGTACGAAGGTAAGCTAGCCAAGAATATAAAGGAGGATAGTAAAAGCTTCTATAGGTATGTGAAGAGGAAATAATTAGTTAAGACTAAAGTTGGGCCCTTGAAGACAGAAACAGGTGAAATTATTATGGGGAAGACGGCACTGGCAGATGAGCTGAACAGGTACTTTGGATCTGTCTTCACTAGGGAAGACACAAACAATCTCCCAGATGTAATAGTGGCCGGAGGACCTAGAGTAACAGAGGAACTGAAGGAACTTCGCATTAGGTAGAAAATGGTGTTGGTTAAACTGATGGGACTGAAGGATGATAAATCCCCAGGGCCTGATGGTCTGCATCCCAGGGTACTTAAGGAGGTGGCCCTAGAAATGGTGGACGCTTTGGTAATCATTTTCCAGTGTTCTATAGATTCAGGATCAGTTCCTGTGGAATGGAGAGTAGCTAATGTTATCCCACTTTTTAAGAAAGGAGGGAGAGAGAAAACAGGCAATTGTAGACCGGTAAGCCTGACATCAGTGGTGGGGAAGATGCTGGAGTCAATTATAAAAGATGAAATAGTGGCATATTTGGATAGCAGTAGCAGGATAGGTTCGGGTCAGCATAGATTTACGAAGGGGAAATCATGCTTGACTAATCTTCTGGAATTTTTTGAGGATGTAACTATGAAAATGGACAGGGGAAAGCCAGTGGATGTAGTGCACCTGGACTTTCAGAAAGCCTTTAATAAGGTCCCACATAGGAAGTTAGTGGGCAAAATTAGAGCACATGGTATTGGGGGTAGGGTACTGACATGGATAAAAAATTATTTGTCAGACAGGAAACAAAGAGTAGGGATTAATGGGTCCTTTTCAGAATGGCAGTCAGTGACTAGTGGGGTACCGCAAGGCTCGGTGCTGGGACCGCAGCTATTTACAATATACATTAATGATTTAGATGAAGGGATTAAAGTAACATTAACAAATTTGCAGATGACACAAAGCTGGATGACGGTGTGAAATGTGAGGAGGATGTTATGAGAATACAGGGTGACTTGGATGGGTTGGATGAGTGGGCAGGTGCATGGCAGATGCAGTTTAATGTGGATAAATGTGAGGTTATCCACTTTGGTGGCAAGAACAGGAAGGCAGCTTACTATCTGAATGGTGTCAAGTTAGGAAAAGGGGAAGTACAACGAGATCTGGGTGCCCTTGTTCATCAGTCACTGAAAGTAAGCATACAGGTACAGCAGGCAGTGAAGAAAGCTAAGGGCACGTTGGCCTTCATAACAGGGGGAGTTGAGTATAGGAGCAAAGAGGTCCTTCTGCAGTTGTACAAGGCCCTGGTGAGACCCCACTTGGAGTATTGTGTGCAGTTTTGGTCTCCAAATTTGAGGAAGGACATTCTGCTATGGAGGGAGTACAGCGTAGGTTCACTGGGTTAATTCCAGGGATGGCGGGAATGTCATATATTGAAAGATTGGAGCGAATGGGCTTCTATACACTGGAAATTAGAACGATGAGAGGGGATCTGATTGAAACATATAAGATTATTAAGGGATTGGACACACTAGAGGCAGGAAATATGTTCCCGATGTTGAGGGAGTCCAGAACGAGAGGCCACAGTTTAAGAATAAGGGGAAGACCATTTAGAACCGAGTTGAGGAAAAACTTTTTCACACAGAGGGTTGTGGATCTGTGGAATGCTCTGCTTAAGAAAGCAGTGGAGGTCAATTCTCTGGATTCTTTCAAAAAAGAGTTAGTTAGAGCTCTTAAAGATAGTGGAGTCAAGGGATATGGGGAGAAGGCAGGAAAAGGGTACTGATTGTGGATGATCAGCCATGATCACCGTGAATGGCGGTGCTGGCTCGAGGGTCTGAATGGCCTACTCCTGCACCTATTGTCTATTGTCTATTAACAAGATATAGCCTATGACATTGCAGGAAAGATACTGGCATGGATAGAGGAATGCCTGACAAGCTGGAGGCAGCGAGTGGAAATAAAAGGGGTCTTTTCTGGTTGACTGCCAGTGACCAGTGCTTTTCCTCAGGGGTCAGTATTGGGATCGCTACTTCTCACAATGATTTAGATAATGGAATTGACGGCTTTGTGGCAAAGTTTGAGGATGATATAAAGATAGGTGAAGGGGTAGGTAGTGCTGAGGAAGCAATGTGATTGCAGCAGGACAGACAAATTGGAAGAATGGGCAAAAGTGTGGCAGATGGAATACAGAGTCTGTGGTAAAGAAGTTAAATCTAATGTTGGCAATTTGCAGGGGGAATAGAACATAAAAGCATGGTGACAGTGCTGTGGCTTTATGAGACACTAGTCAGGAACTTGGAATATTGCTAACTGTTTTGGGACCCATATTTGAGAAAGGATGTGTTGTCATTGGAAAGAATCCAGAGGAGGTTCACAAGGAAGATTCCGAGAATGAAGGGGTTAGCGTATGAGAAGTGTTTGGCAGCTCTGGGCCTGTACTCACTGGAATTTAGAAGAATGTGTGGGGATCTCATTGAAATCTACAGAATGTTGAAAGGATTAGATAAGGTGGATGTGGAGAGGATGTTTCCTACGGTGGGGGTATCCAGAACTAGAGGGCACAACCTCAAAATTGAGGGACAAACTTTTAGAACGGAGATAAGGAGGAATTTTTTTAGCCAAAGAGTGGTGAATCTGTGGAATTTTGACAGACTGCTGTGGATGCCAAGTCTGTGGGTGTATTTAATGCGGAAGTTGATCATTTTCTGATTGGTCAGGGCATCAAAGGATATGGTGAAAAGGGAGGTGTATGGGGTTGAGTGGGCTGCAGGATCAGCCATGATAGAATTTAAGAGCAGACTAGATGGGCTGAATGGCCTAATTCTGTTCCTATGCCTAATGGTCTTATGGTCTAAAGAGGGCGTATCTCTGGTTGGCTGCTGCTGACTAGTGGTGTTCTGCAGGGTTCAGTGAGGGGTCCATTTTTTTCATGTTTATGTCAATGATTTGGATTATGGAACTGATGGCTTTGTGACCATTTTGCAGACGATACAAAGTTAGGTGGAGGAGCAGATAGTGTTGAAGAAGCTGGGAGTCTACAGAGGACTGATAGGTAGATTAGGAGAATGGGCGAAGAAATGGCAGATGGAATACAGTGTTGAGAATTGTAAGGCAATGCGGGGTGTATGGAGTGTCAGGGAGGGGTAGCACCTCTGCTGGGGTAACATGTCGCGTCCTTTTCTAGGCGGTTAGTCCACCTTTGGTCCCCACCTGGCACTCAGCTTTCACCTGTGGCTCCCCGTAGCTGTTTCCATATGATAGCGGCCACACCTGGGGCAACGGCTTCGATAAGCCGGCTAAACCAGGTGAGGGTAGCCGACGGGTCTCAAACCCTCGGTGAGATAGGGAGTTGTCTATCCCAGCATGTGAAGACAGACTCCAGCGGATTGAGCGGACGAGACCAATGGAAGGTCCAATGGTTAAGAAGGCAGTCTCTGCAAGCGTCATGGAACGTGTAGAGCAGGACAAGACACAGAAGACGTCCTGGTCACCCACTGCGCCTAGTTCCATCTCCAGCCGTCTCGACTCTGTCTTGCCACTGGATCCAGATGGGAATTGGGAAGAGAGAGCGAGGCTGACGCTGCGCAACTCTCCCTCACTTAAATCCAGGTCACGCGCTAGTCTCGACACCATCAATAATGGTGTTGAGGTCTTCATCGATGACGACGATGGACGAACAAGAAAGCAATGCACTTTGATAGAAGGAATGAAAATGTAGACCATCTCTGAATGGGGAGAAAAATCAGAAATTAGAGGTGTAAAGAGACTTGGCATTCCTCATGCAGGATTCCCTAAAGGTTATCTTGCAGGTTGAGGCGGTGGTAAGAAAGTAAATACAAAGTTGGCATTCATTTTGAGAGGACTAGAATATAAAAGCAAGAGTGTAATGCTGAAACTTTATAAGGCATTGATCAGGCCACACTTGTGAGCAGGTTTGAGCCCCTTATCTGAATAAGGATGTGCTGGCATTGGATATGTTCACAAGCATGATCCCAGGATTGAAAGGGTTAACATATGAGGAATCTTTGATGGCTTTGAGTCTGTGCTTGCTGGTGTCAGGAGAATGAGGGTGCGTGGAGTCTCATTGGAACCTATCAAATGTTGAAGGGCCTAGATTGAGTGGAGAGGATGTTTCCTATAGTGGGGGAGTCTAGGCCCAGGGGACACAACCTCAGAATAGAAAGACATCCCTTTAGAACAGCAATGAGGAGTAATTTCTTTAGACAGAGGGTAATTAGCAATGAGGAGTAATTTCTTTTGACCTGGGAATTCATTGTCACAGATGTCCATGGAGACCAAGGCATTCTGTATATTTAAAGCGGAAGTTGATAGGATCTTGATTAGTAAAGGCATCAAAGGTTATAGGAAGAAGGCAGGAGAATGGGTTTGAGAAGGATGATAAATCAGCCATGATGGAATAGCAGAGCCTGCTCAAAGGGCCTGATTCTATGTCATATGGTCCGGTATTATGGAGTTATGTTCTTTAAACTCCTTTGCTTTCCCAATTGTGACATCAATTACAGCTCTATTCCTCTGGCCTATGTCGAAAACTGTTCCATTTTACTACTTCTATGCTTTTTCAAAAAGGAATTTCCCTCAATGTACTATGGCTTCCTCCCGTTATACACCTCGTCAGTTATCCTGTCCCCCACTCACTAAGTTATATTCCTGCCAAGATTTGGAAAGGATGTAAGTGTGACATATTCCCTCAGGAAAATAAAATTCTGTTAATCCTTTCCTTCAAGGCAACTTCGCAGTGTTTCCATACCTGTACTGTACACTGCCACAAAATATTGTAAAAGTCTGTTAGTCATGAGGAGAACTTAAATACCGTGTAGCCCACAGATACGGACTGACCTAGATACCATCAGAACTCTTTTCATTAGTATGTGTCAGGTTAGAATTTCATTACTGTGCTGTGAAGGTTTGACTTCAGGAGAATGAATGATGCTGTGGTATTGCCATAGGGTGAGGCAATGGATGACAGCGAGCACCCTACTGGAAAATGGCCAACTGCTCCACAATAATGAATCCTTCAGTACATTTGCAATGTGGGCTGAAGCTTTATTCCAGGAAGCTGTTTACACCAGGCTGATATGCCCTCTCAGCACTGAGCGGTAATCACTGGTGAAGGGGTGATGCACTGTCCGAGGTGCTGTATCTTGCTTGAGATGGTCACCTCCTTGGGTGGATGTTTCCACGTTACATTTATGAAGAAATTTGCATTCAGTTTGAAGAAGAGATTCTTACCAAAGTTGCAATCTGTTCTTTGAAACCTCAGAGGCTCAGCATTCCAGTGGCCACAGTACCACCGCTGCTCTCTTGGTAGTGTGCTGGTAACTGCACCTTCCTTCCTCTCAGTTGATCTTACTCCCTCCCTACTTTTTCCTGATCAGTTTTTTCTTTCGTGGTGGCTTACACTATCCTGAGCTATTGCATCCTTTGCTGTCTAACATTATTTCTTCTTTCTCAGATTTAGCTATTCTTCCTCATACACTGAGCCACGCCTTGAATGAGACTCTCACGCCAATTGTCTCACATTCTCTGACCCATGACCTCTGTATCAGCGAAACTCTGGACATGTTCCCCTGGTCTCTTAATCACCGTTCTGCCCTCATTTACTTGGTTCAAGCAAATGCTCCTGATAAATTTCCTGTAGCTGTTGTGTCTCTTGTGACCTGTCTCCTTCATTTAATCAAGTTAGTGCAATAGGCACCATTTCCATGAATTTTTGATAACTGGCTTTAAAGGATTATGTAGCTAACCTTTTCTTAGAACTAGTACCATGAGGCACTTAATCCAGACACTGGCAAGAACTCAGAAAATTAGAGGTGTTATTCCAAACAACACACACAAATGTCAATGCTTCAGGTCGAGTCCCTTCTTCAGGACTGGAAAGGAAAGGGAAAAATGCCAGAATAGAAAGGCCAGGGGAGGGGAAGGGGAAATGGACTAGCTGGTCGGTGATAAGTGAAACCAAGCAGGTGAGAAAGCTAAAGGGCTGGAGAGGAGGGAAGAGTGGTCCATGGGAGAAAGGGGGAGGTGATAGGCAGGTGAGGAGAAGAGGTAGGATGCCAGAGTGGGGAATAGAATAGGGAAGGATATAGAGGCTCAGGGGTGGTAGGTGAGAACAAGAGGAACTTTCTCCCTGTTAAGGCGGTGAGAATATTTGTTCCTGCCCCACTGAAAACCAGTGCCACCAACCTCATAGTTCCCACACCCCACCTCCCGTTTCTACCTCCAACCCAAGATCCACAAACCCACTTGTCCAGGTAGACCTATTGTTTCCGTTTGTTCCTGCCCCACTGAACTCGTATCTGCATACCTCAACTCCGTTTCATCCCCCAGTTCAGTCCCTTCCGACTCTTCACGCTCTTGATCGTTTCAATGATTTCAGGTTTCCTGGTCTGAGCATCTTATGTTTCCTATGGATGTCCAGTCCCGATACACCTCCTTCTCCCACCAGGAAGGCTTCAATGCTCTCCATTTCCTTCTGGACACCAGACCCAACTAGTTCCCCTCCATCACGACTCTCCTTCACCTAGTGGAACTTGCCCTCACTCTTAATAATTTCTCCTTTGCCTCATCCCACTTCCTTCAAACAAAAGGTGTGGCCATGGGCACTCACATGGGTCCCAGCTATGTCTGCCTTTTTGGAGGCTTGATGGAACAGTCTGTGTTCCAAGCCTACACTGGTGGCCATCCTGCACTTTTCCTGCACTACATTGGTGTTGCTTCCTGCACCCATGCGGAACTTGTCGACTTCATTCACTTTGCCACCAATTTCTACCCTGCCCTTAGATTTACTTGGTCCAATTCCAAAACCTCCCTCCTCGTCGCTGGAGACAGTTTATCCATTGCTGTCTATTATAAACCCATGGACTCTCATGGCTACCTGGACTATACCTCCTCCCACCCTGCCACTAGTGAAATTGCCATCCCTTTCTCTTAATTCATCTGTCTCCATCACATCTTTTCATTCCAGAACAAAGGAGCTGTCTTCCTTCTTCAAAGAAAGGGGCTTCCCTTTTTCCACCACCAACGCTGCCCTCAACTGCATCTCTTCTATTTCATGTACGTCTGCTCTCACCCTATCCTCACACCACCTTACCAGGGATAGGGTTCCTCTTGTCCTCACCTATCACCCCAACAGCCTCCATGTCCAGCACATAATTCTCTGCAACTTCCACCATCTCAAACGGGATCCCACCACCAAGCATGCCTTTCCCTCTCCCTCACTATTGTTTTCTGCAGGGATTGCTCCCTATGAAACTCTTTGTTTATTCATCCCTCCCCACATTCGTGCTCCTTCTCCCTTTTCTTTCTTCCATGGCCTTCAGTCCTCTCCTATCAGACTCCCCACTTCTCCAGTCCAGTATTTTTTTCTCCAATCACTCGACTCATTCTTTCACCCAACTCTTCACTTTGCCGCTTCCCCCTTCCTGTTTCATGAATCTCTCTCTTTTCCCCGCCTTTGAACTCTACTCCTCATCTCTTTTTTTCTCCAGTCCTGATGAAGAGCCTCGGTCTGAAACATTGACTGCACTTTTTTCCAGATGCTGCCTGGCCTGCTGAGTTCCTCCAGCATACTGTGTGTGTTGCTGGGAAGATGTGGTGAGTACAGATGTCATGGAAATGGAGGAGATATAGGTGAGGGCAGCATCAATGATGGAGGGAAATTCCATTCTCTGAAGGAGGAGGACAATCTGATGCCCAGGAAAGGAAAGCCTCGTCCTGGGAGAAGATATGGCTGAGACGAGGGGACTGAGAAAATGGAATAGCATTTTGACAGGAGACCAGATAGGAAGGGATATTGTCAAGATAGCCATGAGAACCGGTAGGTTTATAAAAGATGTCGGAAGACAGATTGTGTTCAGACATGAAGACAGAGAGATCGAGAAAGGGGAAAAAGGTGTCAGAAATGAACCATGTGAATTTACTGTAATTCCATAATTTCATAATTCTCCATAACCTTTGCCATCTCCAACAGAATCCTGCCACCAAGCACATCTTTCCCTCCACCCCCCCGCCACTTCTGCTTTCCGTAGGAATCACTCCCTACATGACTCCCTTGTCCATTCATCCCTCCCCACTGATCTCCCCCCAGTACTTATCCTTGCAAGCTGAACAAGTGCTACACCTGCCCCTGTACTGCCTCCCTCACTACCATTCAGATCCCCAAACAGTCCTTCCAGGTGAGGCAACACTTCACCTGTTAGTCTGCTGCAGTCATTTACTGGGTCCAGTGCTCCCGGTACGGCTCTCTGTATATTGGTGACACCCGACCTAGATTGGGAGACTGCTTTGACGAGCACCTATGCTCTATTTGCCTGAAAAAGTGGGCCCTCTCGGTAGCCATCTATTTCTATTCCACTTCTCATTCCCATTCCGACATAAGTCTACGATGACGCCACACTCAGGTTGGAGGAGCAACACCTTATATTCCATTTGGGTAACCTCCAACCTGATGATCGATTTATCGAACTTTCAGTAATTGCTTCACTGTTCCTCATTCCCTGTTCCCTTTCTCTCCTATCTCTTTACCTGCTCAACACCTCCCTCTGGTGCTCCTCCTTCTACCCTTTCTTCCATGATCTTCTGTCTTTTCCTATCAGATTCCCCCTTCTCCAGCCCTGTATCTCTTTCACCAACCAACTCCCAGCTCTTTACTTCACCCCTCCCCTCTCCTGGTTTCACCTGCCACCTACCATCTTGTGCTTCTTTCTCCCTTCCCCTCCCCCCAACTTCTTGCTCTGACTTCTTGCCTTCCTTTCCAGTCGTGATGAAGGGACCCAGTCCAAAACATTGACTGTTCATTCATTTCCATAGATACTGACTGCCTGTTCAGTTCCTCCAGCATTTTGTGCGTGACTTGGATTTCCAGCATCTTCAGATTTCCCCACATCCATTGGCGTTTTGCAGGGTGGAAAGTGGAGGCAAAGTTGATGAAATTGATGAACTGAGGATAAGAGCATGAAGCATCTATGCAGGAAGAGATGCGTGATCTCAAAGACAACGTCTCTGTCAACTTAACACACTCCACTGAAACAGAATGTCCTAAAGCCTGAGAGCCAGAATTGACACCAAATGGCTGGAGGGCATTTCTGCTACTAAAATTAGTCAACCTTTCTCCCTTGTCTGATGTCCTCAACAAACACACTCTCCAGACGACAGAACAACCTTTGCCCAAGACCATGTAGTTTCAAGACTGAAGCTGCTTCTGATTGTGTTTCTCACTGGGCTCTCAGAGCAGACCCTCACTTCAGGAGATCTGCACTTGGGGTTGTACAAACTGGTGCCTCACCTTCTCCTCTTCACCTAGGACTGGAGCATAGCAAAACTGCCAGGGTGAATCTCAAAGCAGAAGTTTGATGAAGGACCATTGGCCGGATATATTAACTTCCTTTTCCTGCTACACTCCTGACTGGATTGTGCTGTTCTGCATCACAATGTTTGGTCATTAAGTTTTGAAATAGACTCTTGATCAACATTTTATCCCTCCCTGTCTTTAGGCTAGAATTCATTTATACCTTTATGGCCAAAGTCGTTGAGAAAGGTGCGTATTTCCTTTGTTTCATCGAAGCTCTCCTTGAGTCTGGTGGTATGTGCTTTTAGGCTTTGGTATCTCCTGCCTGATGGGAATGGTGATAAGAAAGAACATCAGGAGTGGGAGGTGTATTTGATTATAATGGTTGCATTATCAAGACAGCCAGAAGTGTTGAAGCTTGGGGGAGGAGCTGGCCTAAGTTCATTGGAAGGGAACACTAGCAGGGATTTCAGCAGAACAGCAGCGGCTGGAATTTCTGTGGGCAATTCTGAAGGTGCAGGATATTTACATCCCAAAGATATGAAGTACTCTAAAGGGAGGATGAGGGAACTGTGGCTGACGAAGGAAATCAAAGACAGCATCAAGGGGAAAAAGAGGGTATAAAATATACCAAAAGTTTTTTCAGGTACGGAAAACGTAAAAGATAGGGAGAGTAGATATCTGTCACAATGGGGTGCTGGGAATGGACCCAAATGCAAGACACAGACACTGAAGTACAAGGAACAGGACTTGACTAGAGTAGGGACGTGACAGGATTCAGGCAAGGAGCAGGAACAAGAATGCAGACTTAGGCTAGGGAAAGCGGGACCAGGACTAGGAACCATGGACTAGGAGACAAGACTTGGACTCCGAGCCCGAGACTGGACAAGGACCCAGAATCTGGGTCTTGCCTCGGGCTCGGACCCCAGAACCAGGCAAGGACATGACATGGCTTGAGGACGGAGTCTTGGGTCTTGAGCTTGGCTTGGGATCCTCGAGGCTTGGGGTCGTGGGTCTTGAACTTGGCTGCAGGCTGGGGTCTTGCGCCTTGAGTCTTGAGCTTGGCTGCGGGATCCTCGAGGCTGGGGTTTTTGGAGCTTGGCTGTGGGATCCTTGAGGCTGGGGTTTCTTGGAGCTTGGCTGCGGGTCTTCATCTTGAATTGCGGAGGCTGATAACTCAGAAGCTGGAGCTGAGAGACCGACTGGGAACTGAACGTTAACACAGAGCCGGGACTTATCCTAAGACAAGTCGGGACTCAACTTCTCCACAGCAGGGTGGGACAGGTCCATCTGTTGGGTAACGGCAGGACAGCCAGACTTACCCAACAGAGGCAAAGACAAGACGTGCCCACCCTACCCCCCCGCCGCCCCGCAGGGCAATGGCAAGACGGCCTGACTTACCCCCCGGAGGCAAAGACAAGAAGATACAAACACCAAAGAACAACAGACAGTTCCATATCTGCTCTGAGGAAGCTCCGAGTCTCAGTTCAGCCAGCAACCACAGCCAGGTACGGAAACAGCTGGATCCCTACCTAGCTGGCAGCCACTCAGTTGGCCGAGGAAACAGCCAAATCCATGCCACAAAGACCACTGCTACGAGTGGCAACAAGGCTCTGTGAAGCAGTTGTCCTCCAACCAGGTCTGGAGATCACAAATGGTTTTACTAGCCTTCCATCAGCAAGTTGCTCCAAGGGGGACTGACAAGACAAACCAGCAGCCCACACTTATTCTTCTTCTTCTACTTTTACTTCTACTTCTTGTTTTTACGGCAGTTGGCGTCCACATTGATGCATTACTGTCATCCTCAGGATTTATTGTCCTTCATTGTCCTTTCACTTTAAAGCCGCCTTTCCAGACCCGTCGCCCTTAAATAACTAAACAACCATTTCCTCCCCTGATCACTCTCCCCACATTCCAATAAACCTTTAACGCCGTTCTCTACCAGTCCTATTTTGCGTAATTGTTGTAACATTTGTTGCCTTTCCTGTGCAAAACTCCCACATGAAATAAGGATATGCTCTACTGTTTCAGTCTCCTGACAAAGATCGCTAAAACTTGTTGGATGCTTTTTTATGATGGCCAGAGTGCCATTAAGGTTATGTGTCCAGTTCTCCGTCTACTCATAATTACTTGCTCCTTCCGCTTTACTCCCCTACCTCTTCCAATATCCACTCTGTTCTGAATTGAATGTAAATGTCTATCCCATTGCTGCTGCCACTGTCGATTTATCCTTCCGCACACGATGCTCTTCCCCTCTGATTCTGATAGTTTAATATTGACCTCTACAGATCCTTTTTCAGTTGCTGCTTTTGCCAGCCTATCTGCTGTCTCATTTCCCATAATACCCGAATGTGCTGGAACCCACATGAATGTGATACTTTTGCCTTGTCAAGCCAGTCTTGAATTTGCAAACCGGATTTCATAAAGCAGATCCTGGTGACCTCTAGCTGTACTCGCCTTAATGCTTGCATGGGCCGACACAGAATCGCTACATATCACAAAATTATTACAATCAACCTGCTCACTCCATTCTCGTGCTAACAATATGGCAAACATTTCAACTGCATATACACTCAAGCAATCAGGTGTTCTCTTGCTAATTTCCACTCGATAACTTGGTGCAACAATTGCAGACCCTGTTGCACCTGTTTCTGGATCCTTTGATCCATCAGTAAAAATCTGTACGCCTTTATATTTACGTTCCCTGTAACTATGATATTCACCGAGTATATCAGCCGTCTTATTACTGTGCTTAATCTTAAGCAATTCCAAATCTACAGAGGGATTTTCTAATACCCAGAAAGGTCTGACAGGCCACACCACACTTGGACAAAACTCTTTATCGTATACACCCATATCTTTTGCGGTTTGCTCTCCTGTCCAGACAAAACTTCTTTTTGTGTCATCTCCTTCTCCCAGCATGTCTGCAACACCCTTTTTGTAGGATGGCTATCACCATGCCCCCTTAAATTAATCCAGTAATTGGCCTCCAGCTGTTTATGCCGCAGCCCCAATGGTATTTCATTTGCTTCAACTTGGAGTGCACACACTGGGGAAGTTCTAACCGCTCCCAAGCACACCCCTAGAGCCCGAGCTTGCACGATATTCAGTTCTGCTAGCACAGATTTTACTGCTGACCCGTATACAATACTTCCATTGTCTAATCTTGATCTTATTAATGCTACAAAAATATACTTCAGTGATGCAAAATCAGCACCCCATTCCAATCCAGCAAGACACCATGACATTTATCACATTTTTACATTTACTAACTACATATCGAACATGTTCTCTCCATGTTAATCTCACGTCAAAGTGTACTCCCAAAAAACGAAAACTTTCCACTCTCTCCAGGTTACTTCCATACAGATGCAGGTTAAGTCCCCTGAACTTTTTCCTTGTAAGGAACATGGCTTTTGTCTTCTCCACTGAAAATTTAACACTTTGTCCCCCACTCTTCAACTTGATTAATTCCATCTTGCATTTTCGTAGCTATATGTTCAATATTTCTCCCTCTTTTCCACAAAGCCCTGTCATCTGCAAACAATGACCTCCCCACTTCCGTTGGAATATTTACAAATATGTCATTTATCAAAATGGAGAATAAAGTTGGACTCACTACACTCCCCTGAGGCGTCCGGTTTTCTACAACATACTGGCTTGATAGCTCTGATCCTATCCTCACCCGAATAGTTCTCCAGTTTAAAAAGTCCTTATCCCAATTGAACATTGCCCCCCCCCACCAATTCCCATTAAATGAAGCTTGATTAGGAGCCTCTTTGCATAACATATCATAAGCTTTCTCAACATCAAAAAAAACTGCAACCCCTGTCTCCTTATTTACTTGAGCTTTTCTTATTTCATCCTCTAGACACAACACTGCATCCATAGTATTCCTTCCTTTCCTGAACACGCTTCGATACATAGCCACCATACCTCGACTTTCCAAGAAGTACACTAAACTCTCATTTATCATACCTTCCATAAGTTTACATACATGTGGCGTCAGGGCAATTGGCCTGTAGCTTTCTGGCCTGCTGGCATCTTTCCCAGGTTTCCTTATTGGAATAATTATTGCCTCTTTCCAGCTCCCTGGTATTCTCCCTTCATCCCAGACTTTGTTATACAGAAGCAGTAGTTTCTCCACACTTGCTTCACTCAAGTGTTTGATCATACTATAACATATTTCATCTTTACCTGGCACAGTCTTTCCCATTTTATCTAGTGCCTTTCTTAATTCTCCCATGCTGAAAGGGACATCTTGCACACCGTCAAGATTAGATTTTCTACATAAAGCCTCCATATTTTCAGCTTTTTTTCTCTCTCTATCTCTTCTTCCCTTCTCAGACAAATTATCAGGACTATGTACCATAACAAAAGTGTTTGCCAACAACTCTGCCTTTTCCTTATTTGTTACTGCAGTCACATTTCCAGCAACCAGAACTGGGTACCTCTACTCTCTCCTGTCCCCTCCCATCCTTTTTATCATCCCCCACACCTCTTCTACTTGAGTTGTGTTTCCCATTGAATCACAATACTTTCTCCAGGGGGTTCTTTTAGCATGTCTTATTGTCCTCCTTACTACTGCCTGAGCTTGTTTGTACTGAATCATATGTTGGAAGTTATGAGTTCTTTCAACTGGTTTAAATGCCTTATTTCTGTTTCTCACTGCTTCCTTACAATTGTCATCCTACCATGGTATTATTCTCTTCTTTACTCTTCCTTTACTTTTAGGAATGGATTCTAATGCAGCTGATATTATACCTTGTTTTAATATGCTGTCAAGTGTTTCTACGTCCATTCCATCACTGACCTGACTTAGATATCTATTACTTTTTTCCAGAAATTTCTCCCAATTGGCTTTCTCAAGGATCCATTTCCCACCTGTATTCTCTGTGAGCAATGAAGCAGAAATATTTATCTTGCACCAGATTGGGTAATGATCACTCCCTACAGTTCCTTCTTGGTACACTAACCAATCACACACTGATGCAATGGAGTTTGATACAAATGTAAGATCAAGCACAGATTCTTTACCTGTATTGACATCAATTCTAATACTCCTGCCATCATTTAGGCACACTAAGTACTTCTCATCTAGCAACTCCTCTATTACCCGACCATTGATGTCTGTTCTGTCACTCCCCCATAATACATTATGTCCATTAAAATCACCACACCAAACAACGTTACTGCTGTTCTGCCCTTCTATCTCCTCAAGCTTGTTTAACTCTAGTCTTTTGCATGGATTATAATAATTCACAATCACCAACTCTTTCCTTACAGCCCATACTTTTGCTACCACATACTCTTCTTCACTTCCTACACTTTGTATTCTATAAGGAATACCTTGCTTTACATAAGTTGCACATCCTCCTCCTTCACCCTCTCTCCTGTCTCGCCTTACTGACTTCATAACCATACAAAACAAAATATAAATTAGGTTTTAACCAGGTCTCTTCGATACACACAACATCTGGCTTTTCTCTCTTACTCGCTATAAACTGCTTGAAATCTTGTCTATCAGCAATCAGGCTTCTTGCATTCCATTGAAGAAGTAGCATTATTAGTAATATCAACCCACACATACTGTCTCTTGACTTGACCGTACCCTGAGTTCATCGTTTACTTCTTGCCATTTTAATCCCATCATACCCAAATGGTGCTCTGCAGCTTTCACAATAATCTGAATCCTTTCAGTTTTAGATTTGATCTCATACGTTGCATTTACCACTCCTGTTATAAAGGTCACCAATTTCTTCTTCTCTATCCATGCATTCTTTTTATCTTGCCTTTCTTTAGCTGCTGCTTGCTCTTTGCTACACCCTCCCTCATTCATTTTCTTCTGTCCTGCCAACTTGACTGCCTCAGCATATGAGACTTTTTCCTTCACCCTTATCTGCTGCACCTCCACCTCTTTTTTCAACACTTCGCATCCCCAGTACGCTACACTATGGTTAGCTCCACAATCACAGCACTTTGGTCTCACTCCCTCTCCACACTTTCCGTATTCATGTTCCCCACCACACCTTGCACATCTTCCCTTTCCTTTGCACACTTTGGCCACATGCCCAAACTCCTGGCAATTGAAACACCTCATAGGTTTTGGTATATATTCTCCTACATTGCATCTTAGAAATCCAAAATATAACTCCTTTGGAGGCACCTTATCCTCAAATTCTACCAGAATGGTTTCAGTCTCCCTTTTCTCTGCTCCCCTTGTCATTCTTTTCACACTCTTCACTGAACTATTCCTCACCCTCAAGTTCTCCACTAGCTCCTTCATATTAACACTGAGGGCAACCCCGGATATCACCCCCCTGCAACCATTGACCCTTTGTGCTCCAACTCTTACAACCCTGGACACTTTGACTTTCCCAACATTAGTCACCTTCATTGCCTTCTCCATCTGCTCTTTAGTTTTACATCCTATCAGCAGGTTTCCATCTCCTAAACTTCTCACATGGTTCACTTCCCCTACTTGTCCTCTGATGATTTTTGTTAGCTTAAGTGGATCGATTTTCTTTACTCCCTCTTGCCCCTCAAATCTTATCACTACATATAGCAATTTTGCCCTCAGGCCCTTCTCCTCAACTTCTCTTCCCTCACTTTCTGATCCACCTACACTAGACCCACCTCCTTTCTTTCTGTTCCGACCCATCATCTTCCTGTTCTTAGTCCCTCTCCCCACTCACACTCTGTGCTATTGCTGTCACCATCAGTCTCCCTCCCTGCCATCCTATCAGAGTTTGCAAGGGACCGTGTATAAATATCATTCCAGATCTATGCAGGCCATCAGTCAATATTCCCACAGAATGTCCCCCACAACAACCCACAGCCAGCAGCTGACTCATAACTCTATCTCAGCAGTTGGAGCTTCATCAGTTCAACCAGCAACCCAAAAAAGCAGCCTATGCTCAATCCCAAGGCTACTTATATTGCAAGCCCAAAGATGGGAAACAGGTGCCTTTGATTCAGTCAAACAAGGGACAGCTGGATGACCCGGAGTCCTGAGCCAATGGACCGCACCGTGAACTGGAATGCGGACTTCACGGACCGGACCATAACAATATCGGACCACTGGAAAATGATGCTGGTGAGGTAGTAATTGGGGGGGGGGCGTGGTTTAAAGAAATCCAGTTGAACTTAATCACTATTCTGCAAAAATCTTCATTGTGGAAGTCACCAGCCCTGTGCCAGAAATTCAAAAGGATCAGAGGGCAGAAGTGAGTGTAGTTGCTATAAATGAACAGAAGATGCTTGGGAAGCTGAAATGTCTGAAGGTAGGTGTCGTCTCTGACCAGATGGACTACACCTGAAGGTATAAAAAGGGGTAGGTGAAGTGATTGTGGAGGCAGTAGTAATAATATTTCATGAATCGCTAGATTCTGGAATGGTTCTGGAGGAGTGAACAATTGCAAATCTCACTCCACTCTTTAAGAAGGGGAGGGAGGCAGCAAAAGGGAAATTATAGGTCAGTTAGCCTGACATCAAAGGTTGGGAAGATATTGGAGTTGATTGTTAAGGATGCGGTTTCTGGTTACTTTGAGGAACCTGGTAAAATAGGCCAAAGTTAGCATGGTTTCCTTAAGGAGAGATCCTGCCCAACAGACCTGTTGGAATTCTTTGAGGAAATAACAGGTATGATGGACAAAGGAGAGTCAGTGGATGATGTTAACTTGGATTTTCAGAAGGCCTTTGACAAGATGCAGTGCATAGCTCAGGGAAGATACTAGCATGAATAGAAGATTGGCTGACTGGAAGGAGGTAAGGTGTGAGTAAAGTGAGCCTGTTCTGGTTAGCTGTCGGTGACCAGGTATTCTGCAGGGATTGGTATTGCGACTACTTTATTTCACATTATATGTCAATGATTTGGATGATGGAATTGATGGCTTTGTAGGCATGCCTGCGGATGATACAGAGATAGGTGGAGGGGCAGTAAGTTTGCAGAACTTTAGACGGATTGGGAGAGAGGGCAAAGTAGTGACAGATGGAATATACTGTAGGGAAGGGTATGGCATGGTAGAAGGAAAAAAAAAGGCGTAGACTATTTTCTAATTGGGGAGAAAATTTTAAAAAATCAGAGATGCAAGGGGACTTTTGCAGGTTGAGTCAGTGGTAAAAAAGATAAAAGCAAAGTTAGCATTGACTTTGTCAGAATGAGAATTTAAGAGTAATGATATAATGCTAAGGCTTTATAAGGCATTGGTCAGACCACACTTGGAGAATTATGAACAATTTTCCACTCTTTATCTAAGAGAAAGTGTGCTGGCAGTGGAGCGGGTCCAGAGGAGATTCATAGGAATGATTCTAGGAATAAAAAGGTTAATGTATGAGGAGCGTTTGATGGCTCTGGGCCTGTGCTCACTGGAGTTTAGAAGAATGAGGGGTGATCTCATTGACATCTATCAAATATAGTAAGACCTAGATAGAGTGGATGTGGAGAGGATGTTTCCTATAGTGGGTGTGTCTAGGATCAGAGGGCACAGCTTCAGAATGGAGGGATGTCCATTTAGAATAGAGATGAGGAGGGATTTCTTTAGCCAGAGATTGGTGTATCTGTGGAATTCATTGAGTATATTTGAAGTGGAGGGTGATAGGTTCTTGATTAGCTATGGAGTCAAAGGTTATGGGGAGAAGGCAGGAGAATGGGGTTGAGAGGGATAATATATCAGCCATGATGTAATGGCAGAGCAGCCTCAATAGGTCAAATTGTCATAACGGGGGGTGTTGGTGGCAGACCCAAATGCAAGACACAGACACTGAAGTACTAGGAACAGGACTAGGTGTGTCAAGAAAGCAAGGGAAACGGTGAAGAAAGGACACTGGACATGACATGGACTTGGACGAGATAAGGGTTCAGGTCTTGGGAGACAGGAATGCAGAACACAGAGCCCTGGTCTTGGGAGACAGGAACACAGAACACAGAGCCTTGGTCTTGAGAGACAGGAATGCAGAACACAGAGCCGGAACCCCTCCTTGGGAACAGGACGTAGGGCCGGGACTCATACACAAAATGCTGAACACGACGAGATGGTTCACAATACAAGGTAGCGGCAAATGGCCAGACCTACCTAGCGAAGGTGTGGACATAGACAGTTCCAAACACAAGGTAACAACAAACAGCCAGACCTACCTAACAAAGACGTGGACACAGAAACAGTTCGAAACTCAAGGTAGCGGCAAACAGCCAGAGCTACCTAGCGAAGGTGTGGACACAGAGACAGTTCCCAACACAAGGTAGCGGCAAACGGCTGTACCTTCCTAGTGAAGACATGGACACAGAGGCGGTTCCAAACAACGAAAGACAGTTCCTTATCTAGACACAGCAAGGCTCAAGTCTTGCTCAAGCAGTAGAACTTGACAGCGATACAGGCAAGGACGCAGGTAAGTCTTCAGGCCAAGGCTGCAGGCAGGGCTGCAGGTAGAGGTTGCTGGCAGAGGCTGCAGGACGAAGGTGAAGGGAAGGGAACAGTCCAGCAAATGAAGATTCTTTCTTCTTCTTCTCCTATTTCCGGCAGTTTAGACGCATCCAGGCATATTACTGCCCTCCGCAGGATGTATAATTAATTATAATTTGCTTGCAAATACTGTATGTGCTCATTAAATAGTCCTCATATTTTGTCACGCGGTCTCCAAATAATTGCATTGCCTCAAATTACATTAATTTCATTTGAATCATTTGGAAAACTAAAAGCTTCTTGCTTGAGAATAATCATTATCACATGCTTAACATTTAAAAATGTTGTTTTCCCAGTCTATCTGCTATTTCCAAGTTTTCCTTTTCTTGAATCAAAGCCTCCAGTTGTTTATCAAGATCTTGAAATTCTTCCTCATTGTTTCCATGTTTTCATTTCATAATCCGAATGTAGATAATTCACTTTGCGACAAATTCCTTTTTCCTTTGGTATAAGTTCCTCCATTTTAATCTGTTTTCCACGTCACTGAATTTTTGACAACAAACATCGTTTTCAGAAACCGTCTCCTTTAAACGCGGTACCATTTCGTCCAATCTCTTTCCAACTCACAATTGTTCTTAATTCTTTGATGGAGTTCTGCATGTTTACCCTGGGTTTCAACCATGTTTCTTGTAACATAAAATCTGAGGTTTTTTCCTTAAATTCTGGTACATATTTTGTAAATTCTTGATCATTTGCGATAAGACTCCTTGCATTCCCTTCTAATATATATATATATATACAGCCATTATTTCCTGCCTCTCCTGCCTATGAACTGTTTGATCCTCCATTCAGCGTATCTTTGACTCCTTCCCACTTAAGCGCTGTAATATCAAGATATTTTTCTGCAGACTTGACTATAATTTTAATTTTTTGGTTCTTTTGTCTGTTTGTGCTGAACAGTTAATTGCATCTACCATAAACAGTACAAAATAATTAGTGTATCCTTATTTATCATATTACTACCCTCACAGATCACCAGTTTACTATTCCCTGTATTTGTTTACTTGATAGCCTTCTTTTTTCCAGCGAATGCTTTCACTGCCTCTACGTATCTGATCCCTTGAGTTATATTTACATATTGCATCTCAGCTTCTTTCTTGCTAATGATGCATCCTTGATAAGCTGCACTGTGTTCCTGACCACAACTGCAGCATTTCAGCATAGCTCCCGCCTCACATTTCCCATATTCATGTTCCCCAGCACATCTTCCACACCTTTGTTTCCCTCTGCAGAACGCAGCAATATGCCCGAATTTCTGACATTTAAAGCAATTTAAAGGCAGTGGAATATATATTCTGACCTCATAACAAATATACCCTAAATAAACTTTAGTCGGCAATGTCTCTTCATCAAAGTTGATCATAACCGATAAACTATCGCACTTTTTCCCATTTTTTGTAACTTTCAAACGTTTGGCCTCAATAATTTTTGCTCCTTTTATGTTCTGTTTAATCTCATCCATAGTAACTTTTGTTGGTATCCCGGAAATAACTCCTCTAGTCCACTTTCTATTGTTGTGTTTTGAGCATTGTACTTTTTTGCCATCTGTTTTATTTAATCTTATCACTTTGCCCTGTTGAGCACTATCCCGACAAATCAATAATAGCAATCCATTTCGTAAAATCTTTGCTCTTTTGACTTCAGCTATAAGTTTGTTGATTATCTTCATCAAATGAATCAGGTTCCATTCACCAAAAGACACTCCATCTTCACTCAGTGTTATAATTGCTTTAATCTCATCTTCTTTCCGTTGTTTTGCTATCCTATTTTGTTTGTCCCCTGACTCCTTAGAGTTTGACATCTCATACCTCTGTTTCCTTTCCTCACTCTCTTCACTCCATTCCTCCATCTCAAACTCATTTGCATCATCCATTAACCTGTTCATCCTACAGGATATTTTCTTCATCAACTCAGCAGTAGCAGCCTCTGTGCTCTCACGCTCCACGCTCAGGATCCAGCAAATGAAGCTGAACCCAGGAGCTATTTATGAGCCAGCCCAAAATCAGAATCGTGTGCCTCAATTAAGGCACACAACAGGACAAGGGATAACCAGAAAACCTGGAATACGGATCGATGGACCGGATTGTGAACCGGAATGCAGGCTTTATGGACCGGTCGGTGACACAAATAGCATAATTCTGCTCTTTCATCTTATGGTATTATGTGAAAATAATAAAGCAAACACCAATTTTTGATGCTAATTATATCCTGCTAGAATGGGTCAGTGGTCAAAGAATTAACACTAGATCACAGGCTCATAGAAAGAGAGAAATTGGAAACGTAAAGGAGTGCATTCACTTTGATGGATTCATGCAAACCAAAAACAAAAAGCATACAGTCTACTTCCCCTTTCCCACTCTTGACCCATGGCCTTGTAGGTTACATCAGGTCAAGCCATTGTCAAGTACTTTTTCAAAGTGATTAAAACTCCTGATCCCTGGCTCCCTTTCGTGCAATGCATTCCAGATGCTCTCCGCTCTCTGAAGAAGACATCTTCCCATTGTAGGTATGTAGAGCTGCATCTTTCTGAGTCTGCTAGTGGACCTAGAGGCATAGTGTTACTGGGCATGGCACCTTCCTGCCAATGCATTCTTGTGAGGTCAGGAAGGGTCCCGTGACGGTGGCTTTATTGCATAGAGCTGGCACAGTATTATCAGGTGTGACAAGGTTCCTGACGGGATATTGTGAGTAAGTCTAGCTGGGTTACTGCGTTCAGTGGCACCACAAGCAGGCCAATTCTATTGCATGAAGATTTCATGGAGAAAGCATGGCATTTGTGGAAGTGCAAAACCTCCACATAGGTACTGCGATTATCAGACGGGTGATCCAGAGGCTAGGGTAACAATGTAGAGACATGAGTTGGAATCCCACCAAGGCAAATGTAATGGGATTAAACCCGGTAATTACATTTAAAAATCAACACTAGGATTAGTAACAGTGGTAATGAAACCACCACAAACACAAGGAATTCTGCAGATGCTGGAAATTCAAGCAACACACATCAAAGTTGCTGGTGAATGCAGCAGGCCAGGCAGCATCTCTAGGAAGTGGTACCTCTTTCTAGAGATACTGCCTGCCTGCTGCGTTCACCAGCAACTTTGATGTGTGTTGTTTAATGAAGCAATCAGATGTCATAAAAGCCCATCTGATCACTGATGCCTCTCAGGGTCTCCAAACCCACAGCAAGTGGTAGGCTGTGAAATGGCCAGACAAACCATTTGTTGTTTCATATTCAAAAGTGGTTCACCACCATCTTCCCAAGGGGGGATATCAATGGGCAATAGAAGCTGTTCTTCCTAGCAAGGTCAAAGTCTGGAAAATGAGTAAGCGAAGATGCCAGAGCTAATGAAATTGATAACACTTTACTGAAGCTGTAAGAGGTACTGTTGCTCAACGCAACAGAGTGTCAGATGTTAGAAATGTAAAATCAGTGGTTGGCAATGTATAATCCCAGATTTCTGATCTTCAAGACAAGTCAAGTTTATTATCATGTGCACATGTGTAGGTACATGTGTGCACAGGTGAAGTGAAACCTTGCAGCAGCAGAAATTCAGATACACTTGTTTATCACACATACGTCAGAATGTATAGTGAAAAGTGTCGCTGGTGTTAACAACCAGCACAGGCTGTGGATGTGCTGAGGCAGCCTGCAAGGGTTACCACATATTCTAGTGGCAACATAACTTGCCCACAATGTTCATCTGAACAACACAGATAACAAACAAACTCAGCAAAACAAGACCCTTTCTTCCCTCCAATGACAACCACCCACCTATTCATACACAGAGACAGTCGTCCAACCCCAGGATGGGCCATCTCTGGCCTGCAGCCTCCATTGGACTCGCAGACTCATGGATGTCAGGCATCCCCAGTGGACTTGCAGACAGGCAGACCCAGGGCTTTGGCCATCAGGCGTCAACTTCTGGACTTTCAATCGATCCGAAATGATAGAGCTAGTAAATCCAAAAGAGCTAGTAAAAAGTATCAGAAGATAGATCAAAGAATGTCCTGATGAAGGATCTTGGCCCAAAACAATGACACTTTATTCCTCTGCATAGATGAAGCCTGATCTGCTGGGTTCCTCCTGCATTTTGTGTAAAGCAGGGATATTGAGCAACTTTAGACATTCATCATTTTCCAGAGTAGTGAGCGTCTAGACTGTGTTGCTAGCTGCTAATTTGTCATGCAGTCACACAGCTCAAAACAGGCCATTCAGCCCACTATATCAGGGCTCGCTAACCTCCTGTTCACTCTGTTCCCATTTTGAACTCTGCTCAAGCGCCCCCACCCCCAACTCCTCCCAGGTCGTACCACTCACTACACATTAGCACCAATTTACAGCAGGAAAGTAATCCAGCAACCTGCACATTTTTGGGATGTGAGAGGAAACTCAGACCGTCACAGGGAGAACTAACAAACTTCATACAAACGGTTCCAGGAGTCAGGGTCAAACCCAGATCAAGGAGCTGTGTGGGAGCAACTCTGCTAACTGCACCAGTTGACTTTTATGTTTTCAAGAGGTAGCTGGACTAGATCTAGACTGGTGAACAGATATCATCACATGGAAGGTAGCAATAATACTAACAGGTAGTCACATGCTCCCTGGATTGGTTTTTAATGCCTTTATGCTTTGATAAGGATTTGGTTTTCACTCACAATCTGTGTTTTTTTGATTAATTGCTTCTTCCAAAGAATTAAGTGAGGTAATTGTGTAGCTATTGTGAATTGTATAGTTAAGTCATAATCATATAGTCATAGTCAGAGTGAAATATAGCATAAGTTGGATTGGATGTCCATCTGCACAGGAGGCACAGAGGGTCGGTGACCTGCTAGCTACCTGAGATGAGAAGTCAGAGTTTGAGGCCTGGAGTTAGGGGTCCTGTCTGCAGCTAGTCCTGGGGTCGATACTGAAGGTCAATTGGAAGTCTGGAGGTCAAAGCCTGATGGCTGAAGCTTTGGGTCTACAAGTCTGAAGTGCAGTACGAGTGTGGAGGCCATTGTCTGCAAGTCTACGAGTCCGCTGAAGGCTGGAGAATTGGAGGCTGAAGGCCAGCTGTGCAGTTGGAAAAGTATTGGTGTGGTTGCATGGGAGGGAGGAAAGGGGCTCGCTTTGCTATTGTTGTTTTGTTGCTTGTTGTGTTCTGCTGAGCATGTTAGCACTGAAATGTGCGGCAAGACTTGCAGGCTGCCTCCAGCAAATACTTTGGTTGCGTTGGTTGTTAATGCAAACGACATGATGCACAATATGTTTTGATGTACATATGATAAACAAATGTATCTGAACCTGAATCTAAAACACAGAAACAGCCCATCTGACTCATCAAATCTATACTAACTATCAACCACCCATTTACAATAATTCCACTTACTTTGTCCCCACATTTCCATCAATGCTCCCCAATTCTACACACTAATGACAACATGCAATGTCAAATTAACCTAGCCACCCACACGTCTCTGGGATGTGGGAGGGAAATGGAGTAACCTGAAGAAACCCCTGCAGTCAGAGGGAGATCTGCAAATCCTCACAGACAGCACTGAGGGGTTGGGGCTGAACATTTCCATTGGCACTACGGGGCAACAGATCTATTACCGGGCCTCTGTGCTGCTCTCGGCTGAAACAGTTATGTTATTTATCCTGGTACTTTTTCTATCCATCATTTTCATATGCCTTTATGACAAATTCTGCCACCTTATGCCTCCATTTCATTTAAAAGCCAGAATTTTTGTGTAATATTTTGCCCAACATTTTGATTGTTCAAAGTTTTCTCCAATTTAACAAAGTTATTGTCAAGATACAAAGTGCTTTGCCCAATTTTTGTCTTGGATCTGAGCTATGTTCATTTAACCCCAGCTCAAGTTTCAAGTCCTACTCTTTTGCTATAACTTTACTCTGCAGGACATGCGCCAGGCCTTTCACCTCTCCTCAGGTGCGAGAATCTCAGCTGAGCTATCATTCTCTTTGAGGCAGCATGCTAAGCATAGTTTGCAAGCTGACCAACCAAACTTGATAGAAGGATATATAAGGGGCTGTAGATGTTGGAATCTAGAGCTGCAAGTAACCAGCTGCAGGAATACAACAGTTCAAACAGTATCTTTGGGTGGAAATGATTAAAACTCTGCAACAGGACTGAGAGTGGAGAGGTAACGTGCACACACGCTGGAGGAACTCAGCGGGTTGGGCAGCATCCGTGGAAACGAACAGTCAATGTTTCGGACCGAGACCCTTCGTCAGGACTGAAGAGGGAAGGGGCAGAGGCCCTATAAAGAAGGTCGGGGGAGGGTGGGAAGGAGAAGTCTGGTAGGTTCCAGGTGAAAAACCAATAAGGGGAAAGATCAAGGGGTGGGGGGAGGGAAGGAGGGAGGGGATAGGCAGGAAAGGTGAAGAAGGAATACGGGAAAGCACAATGGGTAGTAGAAGGAGGCGGAACCATGAGGGAGGTGATAGGCAGCTGGGGGAGGGGGCAGAGTGAAACTGTGCTGGGGGAAGGGAGGGGGACGGAATTCCCGGAAGTTGGAGAATTCTATCTTCATACCAAGGGGCTGGAGACTACCTAGACGGTATATGAGGTGTTGCTCCTCCAACCTGAGGTTAGCCTCATCACGGCAGTAGAGGAGGCCATGTATGGACATATCCAAATGGGAATGGGAAGCAGAGTTGAAGTGGGTGGCAACCAGGAGATCCTGTCTGTTGTGGCAGACGGAGCAGAGGTGCTCAACGAAGTGGTCCCCCAGTCTGTGTTGGGACTCACCGATGTAGAGGAGGCTCCACCGGGAGCACCGGATGCAATAGATGACCCCAACAAACTCACAAGTGAAGTGTTGCCTCACCTGGAAGGACTGTTTAGGCCCTGAATAGTGGTGAGAGAGGAGGTGTAGGAACAGGTGTAGCACTTACGCTTACAGGGATAAGTGCCGGGTGGGAGATCCGTGGGGATGGACGTGTGGATAAGTGAGTCGCGGAGGGAACAATCCCTGTGGAAAGTGGAGAGGGGTAGAGAGGGAAAGATGTGCTTAGTGGTGGGGTCCTGTTGAAGGTGGCGGAAGTTGCAGAGGATTAAGTGCTGGATCCAGAGGCTGGTGGGGTGGTAGATGAGGACAAGGGGAGCTCTGTCCCTGTCGTGTTGATGGGAAGATGGGGTGAGGGCCGAAGTGCGGGAAATGGAGGAAAAGTGGGTGAGGGTATCTTTGATGACGGCAGAAGGGAAATCATGATCCTTAAAGAAAAAGGACATTTGAGATGACCTGGGACAGAAAGCCTCATCCTGGGCGCAGATCCTGTGGAGACGGAGGAACTGGGAATTTTTGCATGTGGCAGGGTGGGAAGAGGTATAGGTGAGGTAGTTATGAGAGTCAGTGGGCTTATAGAAGATGTGAGTGGACAATCTGTCTCCAGAGATGGAGACTGAGAGATCGAGAAAGGGGAGAAATGGATCAAGTGAATTTGAAGGCTGGGTTGACTTGTGGGTCTTGGGGAGGAGGTAAAACCGAGCAGTGCGGGGTGTGGGAATTATGAGTTTTGTGGCTGAGGATGGAAGGTCTCCGGAGTTGATAAGGGTGGTGATGGTACGGGAGACAATGGTTTGATTTCCTTCTTCACCTTTCCCGCCTATCCCCTCTCTGTTTCCCCTCCACCACCCCTTGATCTTTCCCCTTACTGGTATTTCACCTGGAACCTACCAGCCTTATCTTTCCCACCCTCCCCCCACCTTCTTTATAGGGCCCCTTCCCCCTCTCTCTTCAGACCTGACGAAGGGTCTCAGCCCGAAACGTTGACTGTTCGTTTCCACGGATGCTGCCCGAACTGTTGAGTTCCTCCAGCGTGTTGTGGGTGTGGCTTTGACCCCAGCATCTGCAGAGAATTTTGTGTTTCCAATGAATTTACATTGCCTTTTCATGATCTCATACATTATTTCTCTTTTTGTGCTTACTTTGTTCATGCCATCCTCGTTAGATATTCGTTTCGTCCATGATATTCTTTGCATCCTCCTCAAAAACCACATCTCTGCTGCTTCAATTCATTTCCTCATGTTACTAGATATTGTCCAACATTCTGAGCCATATAACATAACTGGATAAACATAACATTTCAGTACTCTGAGACGGGGTGTCATGCCTAGTTTAGTGTTGGTCAGTATACTCTTCATTCTCGTAAAGGTGTCTTTTGCCATCCCTATTCTTCTTTTGATGTCCATGTCGCACCTGCCATCTGATTTCACCCAGCTTCCTAAGCAGCAAAAGTTCTGTACTTGTTCTATGTCTTCCCCGTTTATTCTCAGCCTGCAGATAGGATTCTCCTTCTTTTTGGATATCACCATATATTCTGTCTTTTTGCAATTGATAGATAGACAAGGGTGAGTTTTCTCCCCAGATTTGTTCAATGTGTACAGTGAAACAATATTACAAAAAGTAAGAGACATCTTGGGAACCAAAGTTGGCGGTGAAAACATCAATAATTTCAGATATGCAGGTGACTCTGTGTTAATTGCAAGTACGGAGGAAGAACTACAAAACTTAATTGATATATTTGTTGAAGAAAGTGCAAAATGGGGCTATCTATCAATTGCAAAAAGACAGAATGTATGGTGATATCCAGTAGAACAAGGAATTCCATTATCAGCATTGGCTCAGAGTCATGGTCAAGGGAGAGTGAGGGGTACTCCCAGGAAGCATGGCCACAAAATTACCATGTTGAAATGAAATGGACACCTTCTCTCCCCCTCCCAACAAACACCCGTCACTAGAGGCTTCATTCTTCACTGTCACTATTTGCTGTTGGTTTATTATTGTCTCATGTACTGAGGTACAGCGAAAAGCCTGACTTGCAAACTGTTCATACCGATCAAAACATCACACAGTGTATTGAAGTAGAACAAGGAAAAACAATAACAATGCAGAATAAAGTCTAACAGCAACAGAGAAACTGCAGTGCTGGTAAACAATAAGGTGCAAGATTGTAACAATTGACATCGTGAGGTCAACAGTCCATCTTACCACAGTAGAGAACCATTCAATAGAACAGAGAACACAATACAGGCCAGTTAGCCCACAATATTCTGCTGATATTTGATCCTAATCTAAGATCTATGTAACCCTCCCTCCTACATGGCCCTCAATCTCTCCCTCATCCACGTGCCTATCTAAGAGTTTAATTGTTCCTAAATTCAATGACAGACAGGGTAGAAGCTATCCTCAAGCCTGTTGGAAAGTGTTTTGGGCCTTTCCTATCTCCTGCCCGATGGGAGGGGGGATAAGGCAGAATATGGGAGGGGTCTTTGATTGTGCCGGCTGTTTTACTGAGTCAGTGAGAAATGTAGAAGAGTCCAAGGAGGAGGCGATGTTTTCTGTGTCCATAACAAGCTGTATTTTCCTGCAGTCACATGCTTGATCATAATGAGGTAGATTGTGAAGTCATTATGATCCGGAACCTGACCACGAGAAACTGCCGGCTGAGGGCAGTACATCTGAGTGCTCAAGGAGAGACTAGTCCCCTTGATGCGGTAGACTGCTTCCACAACATTTCTTGCAATCACGAACGAAACCAATGGAATTCAGCGAACTATTCCGGCTGGTGGTCCTTGGCCTGTCACTGGGCATTTCTCTCACCATCATCGGCTGGTGGGCCTACGAGAAGTTCATAAAGAAGCGCCCCCGCACTGTGAAGGTCAAGCGGGTACTCGGCACAGCAGAGCCGGTAGTTGGCAAAATAAAGACCAACATTGAAGAACTGAAGCCAGGGGGCTTTGCTGCACGGTCTGGACCACCAATCAACACTATCAGCACCGTGTATCTAGAGGTTAGAAACCAGAACATGGAGGAGGCGAGTATAGAGTCAGGGGATGGAGGAAACGAGCAGGGGATCTTGTCACAGGGGCTGGCTGATCGAAGGCAAAGTCCTCAACAGGCCCTGGAAGATCAGAGGCGAAGTCCCGAACCAGCTCTTGGGCATATCAAAACAGAGGCGACTGAACTGGAGCTAAGTCCAGTGGAGGAACACTGGAATGGAGAGGGTAAGAGGGAGGAAAATGGATGCGAGGGCAAAGCAACTATCAGAGATCAGCAGCAGCAGAATGACAAAGAGCGGCTGTGGTGTGGGTGGGGTAACTTCACCAATGTGCAAGTGGTCAAGAGAAGGGTGTGGCAGAGCAGGGGAATAAAATCTGTGGGCAAGAGAAAGAGATCTCTGGAGAAGTTGGCTAGAGAGAGGAAGCGAGTGAGAAAGTGGCAGACAAAACTCCAAAGAGAACTGTCAATAGTAGGGGAGAGAAGTGAAAGGAAGCAACGCAGAGCCTGCAGAAGAGTTCTCAGATTTAGGGAACCGGTGCCTGAGGATGGGTCAATGAAAGTAGGGAAATGGAAAGAGGAATCATTTGGTCCTGGAGGATCACAGAAGGCTAGAATCCACAATCTTGTGAAGTGGATGAAGGTAAAAATAAATGTACAGGCACAATTGCTGCATTGTTTTTTTACTTAAAGGGGGCTGTGTTCCAAAGACTTTGGAGCACTGGAATATCCAAGTTGTAGAAGGCTACTGATCAAATGCTGATTTCCGGGGCTAGTACAGATGACATCATTGAAACGATGGGTCGAAGGGCCTGTTTCTGTGCAGATCTCTCGATGACACGTCATGACCTCACAGATCCTTTATTTACCTGCAATCTCCCACCCACATTAATTATCTCACTCCCCTTGCCACTGATACGGCACAATGGAGAAACAGTTAGTGTGACGCTCCACAGGGCCAGCGATCTCCGATCGGGGTGCAGTTCCACTGCCCTCTGTAAGGAGTTTGTACATTCGTCCCAAGACACCATGGATTTCCTACAAGTTCAACTGAAAGCTTCCAGTCTCCCCCCTTCCTCATATCGATTGTGCAGAGGAGATTCACCAGGATGCTGCCTGGACTAGTTTAACCCATCCTCATGTAGTCTTATGAGGACAGGATGAGCACGCGAGGGCTTTTCTCTTTGGAGTGAAGGAGGGTGAGAGGGGACCTGAGGGAGGTGTACGAGGTCATAACAAACATAGATCGAGTGGACAGCCAGAGATATTTTCCCAGGGTGGGAATGGCAGATAGCAGGGAGTGTACACAGAGAGTGGTGTGTGTGTGTGTGGAACCACCGCAGGGGTGGTGGTAGAGGCAGATATATTGGGGATGTTTAAGAAAGACCTGTACAGAGCACATGAATGATAGAAAAAGGGAGTGCTCTATCTGGGGAAAGGGTTATGTTGATCTTAGAACAGGTTAAAAGTTTGACACAATACTGTGGTCTGAAGGCCTGTAGTGTGCTCTGGTGTTCTATCCCACTCATTGCAATAGCTTCCCCTCTCCTACCCATTAACACCCTTCCTCTGTCCTCCACTGCTCTCCCCTACCTTCCTAACTCCTGACTACTTACCCCTGCCTCACCAGATCCTCACTCTCCACTTGTCTGTTCCATCACTCCATCCCTCCCTTCCACTTCCCCCTTCACTACCCACTCCTCCCACCCTCCACTTCCCTTCTGCCATCACTCCATCTGATGTGTCCTCTCTGTCTTCCTCCCAAGGCCTCATCAACGATGACGATATTGCAGCCATTCTCAAGGGTAGTCACATGCTGAAGATCAGATCCTCCTCATGGATGAAGTCACGATTTTACAAACTACAAGAAGACTGTTGCACGGTGTGGTGCAGTTCCAACAAGATCCTGAAGTCAGCCAGGAGCCAAATGTGTGAGTGTTGACAAGTCTTGGAGGGATGGTGTGGCAGCAAACATATATTTTTAAAAAGTTTTTAAGAAATTGTCTTGGCCACCAACAAGTGCAGGGATTAGTCCTTGATTCCTGGTATGGCACCACGCTGAGGCCAGTAGAGCTACTGCTACATTGCGTCAGTGACCTGGATTCTATCTTTTATTGATTCTGTTTTATTTGGAGATGGAGTGCAGACAGGTCCTTCTGGCCCAATAGGCCACACCACCCAGCGGCCCACCTGTTTAACGCCAGACAAATCACAGGACAATTCACCGGCCCTGCTGTGTTCCTCCAGCATTGTGTGTGTGTGTGTGTGTGATATGCAATATGCTCCTCCTAACCTCCTGTGTCTCTCGCCTCCTGGTCCATTTCCATTTCTCTGTTCATCCAGGTTTTCCATAAACATGATATGAGTCATATCCATCAAGCTGGAGCTGCAGAAACCTGAAGCCCCACACCTCACAATCCTAATTTCTACAGTTTAGCAACACAATGATGCCTTTCCACAAGAGATTCTGCAGATGGTAGAACAACATACACAAAATGCAGAATGGACTCAGCACGTCAGGCAGCATCCATAACTGTTTATACACACACACACACACACACACACACACACACACACACACACACACACACACGGATGTTGGCCTGAAGTGTTGACCCTTTATTCCTGTCCATAGATGCTGCCTGACCTGCAGAGTTCCTCCAGCATTTTAGGGCACCACAATAGCAGAGTGGTTCGTGTGATGTTGTTGCTGCTCGGTCAGGGATGGGGGGCAGGGAGTGGGCAGGTAACAATTCAAAGTTCAATACCAGTACCGTGTGTAAGGAGTTTGTATAGTCTCCCTGTGACCATGTGGGTTTCCTTCTGCTGTTCAAAGAAGGCTGATTGGTCATTGTAAATTCTCCTGCGATTAGGCTGCTGTTAAATAGGTGGGTGTTTGGCGATATGGCTTTTTGGGGCAGAGGGCCAGTCCCACAGTGTATCTCTAAATAGGTAAAGTGCTGTGAATAAATAACTTTGTGTGTGTGTTACTCTGAATTCCCAGCTTCTGCAGAATCTATTGTGCTTGTGAATCTGTGACTGAATCTCTTGTTCTGATCTCTGCTGCTGTTTTACTCTCTACCCCCACCTGACCCCTTGCAGTCTCGATCGACGACATCGAAGAGTTAAGACCAGGAATCCAGACGGAGGGAATGCAGCAGTATGCCATGGAAACACCCAGCGACTGCTGTTTCACAGTCGTATTTAAAGGCAAGAGGAAGAACTTGGATCTGGTGGCCTCCGACGCCAACGAGGCCTGGCATTGGATCCTGGGCCTCTCCAAATTACAGCAGAGAGGCTGTAGCAGTAACAAGAGAGAGTGGCTGGATCAGTATCCATCTGGGAATCTGTCACGGCAGAGCGCCAGGGAGAGAGGGTGCCAGTTCCCTCATGGTCTACAACAGCAGACCCCAAGTCCACCCCTACCCCATGCCAAAGGTCAAAGGCACCTCCCCATGCTCGAACCTTTTGCTGCTTGTTTCCCCTATGTGACCTGCATTTCCCTCAGGCCCTCAGACTCCTTAGATTCCATTAGTTACTAATGTTTTCAGTATTAGTTTAATAGATAGTCAATCTTTAGTTTCAACATGTTATAGGTATTATAGGCTAAACTTAATGTTCAGTATTAGTTTAATAGATAGTCAATCTTTAGTTTCAACATGTTATAGGTATTATAGGCTAAACTTAATGTTATAGGTGTTTATGAAAAATAAAGTTACTTTAAAGCTCTGAATGAGATACTTTATTGATGTAATATTCTTCCAATCAGCAACAAAAATACAATTATTATTTTGTTTTTACAACCAATGCTGATGGTGGATGAAACCCTGTTTGCATTTTAAATGAGTAATGAATCCTCTATGTTGCCCTACCATCAAAGAAGGATGCTTCGTTACACAAGCCACGATATTTTCCAGTGGAATTTTTTTTTCAAAAATACGTGCCCTTTTGAATCTGTCTGCAACTTTCAGGATAAAAGCATTTCCTCACTGGTGTAATCTCACGTGAAAAAGTATGAATATTGAATATACATGTAAAAATAAAATCAGCTTTCTCGGCAGGTTCTCAGATAGTGTCACAGAGTCTGAGCAAAGTACAGCACAGAAACAGGCCCTTCAGCCCATCAAGTCCATGCCAATCTATTTAAGCAGCTTTTTCCCATCGATCAGAGAAAATTCACGAGAATGATTCCAGGAATGAAAGGGTTACCATTTGAGGAACATGTGGCCGCTCTTGGGCTGTATTCCCTGGGGTTCAGGAGAATGACGGGGGGGATCTCACTGAAATCTTCCAAATGTTAAAAGGCCTGAACAGACTAGATATGGCAAAGTTATTTCCCATGGTAGGGGAGTCCAGGAAAAGAGGGCACAACTTCAAGATTGAAGGAACAGAGATGTGGAGAAATCACATTAGTCAAAGGGTGGTATGTCTGTGGAATTTGTTGCCACGAGTGGCTGTGGAAGCCAAGTCATTGGATGCATTTAAGGCCTTTGCTGAGGACAGAACGTTCTGCCTCAGAGAGGGGAAGTCAGAGGGGATGGGGAAGACACGGCAAGGGTTGGGGCTGGAGTCAGAGGAGGATAAAGATTGGGAGGTCTCAGGAGGGAGATTGGGGGTTGGGATGTTCAGGGAGAGCGGGGTTAGGGGAGGATGAGGGATCAGAGGAATGGAGGGGCGATGAGGGGTAGAGGGAAGGTTGGGAGTCGTGGGGAGACTAGAGGGTGGTGGAGGAATAAGATGAGCGGTAGGACACAGCAGCAGTAAGAGCGGTCCTGGTCTGGAGAGGTTCAGGACCTTGGTCCGAGCTGGATCTGGAGCTGGGGCTGGCGGAGCCTGTGGCCTGTAGGGGCGCCAGAACTGAGGTCAGAGTCGGAAGCCAGTGAGTCCGTGGCCTGCCAGGGGGCTGGTGCCCATGTCCAGGAGGCTGTGGTTCCAGCTGAGATCAGAGTCAGAGGCGGATGGGTCTTCAGCCTGCCGAAGGCTGAGAAGTCGAGGTCCGAGGGGTCGAGATCCGGGCTGGAGGTGGTCGTCATCGTGGGCTTGTGGTCCTTCTTGGACGCCAGGAAGGAGAAGAAATGGCGGTTGGAGGTGTAAATCTGACGGAGAATGAAGTGTAGGAGAGGTCCATGGCAGATGATGGAAAACGAGGCCCGGAGTGGTGGCAGAGAGAGGGACAGGGCCCGTAGGTATCTCCGCATGGCAGTGAGCGTGGTGTGGAGAATCCAGCGGGAGCAGCAGTCAATAAAATGGAGGTACCCGTGACCCTTTCTGGGCCCAAACTGAGAGTTCTGGAACCAGAGCTGGTATCCCTGCGGTACAAGATGGCGGCGGAGACACGTTCCCAGGAAGGAGACTTGGCTGTGGTGGAGAGTCTGGGTCAGGATGTGGTCGAAGAGTTGGGGAGAGGCAGAGATCACAGAGGGGGAATAGTGAGAGAGAGTGTTACTGAACTCCCGTCGAAGGGAAGTTTTAAACTTCAAGGTAGGCATACCTCAGAGAGACTTCGCAGCAGAGCAGCGAATTGTAAACAGAAAATTCTCTGCAGATGCTGGGGTCAAAGCAACACGCAAAACATGCTGGAGGAACTCAGCAGATCGGGCAGTATCCGTGGAAATGATGAGTCAACGTTTTGGGCCGGAACCCTTCGTCAGGACTGAAGAGGGAAGGGGCGGAGGCCCTATAAAGAAGGTGGGGGGGTGGGTGGGAAGGAGAAGGCTGGTAGGTTCCAGGTGGAAAACCAGTAAGAGGAAAGATCAATGAGTGGGGGAGGGGAAGCAGAGAGGGGATAGGCAGGGAAGGTGAAGAAGGAAATCAAACCACTGTCTCCCGTACTATCACCGCCCTTATCAACTCTGGAGACCTTCCATCCTCAGCCACAAAACTCATAATTCCCACACCCCGCACTGCTGGGTTTTACCTCCTCCCCAAGATCCACAAGCGTGACTGTCCCGGTCGACCCATAGTTTCTGCTAGCTCCTGTCCCACCGAACTTGTATATGCCTACCTGGACTCCATTTTGTCAGTCATCGTTCAGTCCCTCCCCACTTACATCCGGGATACATCCCATGCCCTCCACCTCTTCCGTGACTTCCAGTTCCCCAGTCCCAACCGCTTCATTGTCACTAAGGATGTCCAACCCTTATACACCTCCATTCCCCATCAGGAAGGCCTCAAAACCCTCCGCTACTTTCTGGACAATAGACCTCACCAGTCCCCCATCACCACCACCCTCCTCCGGTTGGCGGAACTGGTACTCACACTCAATAACTTCTCTTTTGACTCTTCCCACTTTCTTCAGACCAAGGGTGTAGCTATGGGAACTCGCGTGGGCCCCAGCTATGCCTGCCTCTTCGTTAGTTAAGTGGAACAGTCTACGCTCCAAACTTATACTGGTACTGCTCCCCAACTTTCCTTTCTCTACATTGATGACTACATTGGTGCTGCTTCCTGCAGCCGTGCTGAGCTCGTCAATTTCTCCGACTTTCCTTCTAACTTTCACCCAGCCCTCAGATTCACTTGGTCCCTCTCGGACACTTCTCTCTCCTTTCTCGATCTTTCGGTCTTGGTCTCCATCTCCGGAGACAGACTGTCCACTGACATCTTCGAAAGACCCACTGACTCTCATACTACCTCAACTATACCTCTTCCCACCCTGCCACATGCAAAAATGCTATTCTCTATTCTCAGTTCCTCCGTCTCTTCCGCATCTGCTCCCAGGATGAGGCTTTCCGTTCCAGGACATTTCAAATGTCCTCTTTCTTTAAGGATCGTGGTTTCCCTGCTGTTGTCATCAATGATGCCCTCACCCACATCTCCTCCATTTTCTGCACTTTGGCCCTCACCCCATCCTCCCGTCACCACAAGAGGGACAGAGTTCCCCTTGTCCTCACCTACCACCCCACCAGCCTCCGGATCCAGCACATTATCCTCCGCAACTTCCGCCACCTTCAACAGGACCACACCACTAAGCACATCTTTCCCTCTCCACCCCTCTCCACTTTCCGCAGGGATCGTTCCCTCTGCGACTCCCTGGTCCACACGTCCCTCCCCACGGTTTTCCCACCAGGCACTTATCCCTGCAAGCGTAAGTGCTACACCTGTCCCTACACCTCCTCTCTCACCACCATTCAGGGCCCCAAACAGTCCTTCCACGTGAGAGAACACTTCACTTGTGAGTCTGTTGGGATCATCTATTGCATCCAGTGCTCCCGTTGCGGCCTCCTCTACATCGGTGAGACCTGACGTTTCGTCGAGCACCTCCGCTCCGTCCGCCACAACAGACAGGATCTCCCGATTGCTACCCACTTCAACTCTGCTTCCCATTCCCATTCGGATGTGTCCATACATGGCCTCCTCTACTGCCAGGATGAGACTAAACTCAGGTTGGAGTAGCAACACCTCATATACCATCTGGGTAGTCTCCAGACCCTGGGCATGAACATTGAATTCTCCAACTTTGGGCAATTCCCTCCCCCTCCCTTCCACCAACCCAGTTTCACTCTGCCCCCTCCCCCAGCTGTCACCTCCCTCTTGGTTCTGCCTCCTTCTACTACCCATTGTGTTTTCCCCTATTCCTTCTTCACCTTTCCTGACCATCATCTCCCTGCTTCCCCTCCACCACCCCTTGATCTTTCCCCTTACTGGTTTTTCACCTGGAACCTACCAGTCTTCTCCTTCCCACCCTCCCCCCACCTTCTTTATAGGGCCTCTGCCCCTTCCCTCTTCAGTCCAGACGAAGGGTTTCGGCCCGAAACGTTGACTGTTCATTTCCATGGATGCTGCCCGACCTGCTGAGTTATTCCAGCATGTGTGCATGAATGATGATGGCTAGGTGAAGAGGCTGTCTCAACTTCACTTCACCCATGTGTAGCCCATTCTGTTCGCCTCTACGTTTTTTTGTCTGTCATAATCTATCATCCATTTGCCTCTCTCTTCCAACTCCACTACCCTCGCTTACCTGCTTTGAGCTACCTGTCACCCTTCCTCAGTCAGCTAATCATCTTTGGCCTTTTTCTTATCCCTCTTCCTCTTCTCTACATACTGGCCATCTTACCTCTCATTCAACCATGATGCAGGGATGCAACGTGAGACATCGAAATATCTTTCCCCCTGCTGACCCTATGCGACACTCTTGAGTTCCTCTAGTGGATTGTTTGTTGCTAAAGATTACATAAATTACACTTCCCATCTTGCTTCATTCTCCCATACGCTTCCTGTCCAAGAGAAATCACCACTACCTTGCTACATCTCCTGTGCATGTTAAATCCCATGTAAAAAATCCTCCCTTGCTCCACGTAACCATTCTAAGCCTGGTCTCCCTGGTCTTCTGTGTAAGCCACCAGCAGAATGCAGAAATTCAAGAGTGGCGGGGGCAAAGTAGGTGTACTTTTATTACTAAGGAGAAGGTGCTTGGGAAGCTGAAAGATCTGAAGGTAGATAAATCACCTGGACCAGATGGACCACATCCCAGGGTTCTGAAAGAAGTAGCTGAAGAGACTGTCGAGGCATTAGAAGTGATCTTCCGAGAATCAGAATTGGCATTGCTGCTGCATTTTGTGTGTGTACCTTTCTCAGCATGGACAAGTTGTACTGAAGAGTCTGCCTCCATGTACTATACCTCTATGACCGCATGTACCTCCATCCGTCCTCTGCAGATACACTGCTTCCAATTTCTCCGGATGTAATTCCATTTGCCATCCTCCGCCTACCCTATGCATTAATATTGTACGAAAGACTACTTTATCAAAACACTGCATAGACAATTGTGCACTCAGGTCAAATTGTTTTCACAAACCTCATGGACCCAGATTTATATTTGATTATGTTTCTGAGATGGGAGCCTAATCCGTTTGAAACGGTGGTGCTGGTCCACTTTCCGGAAGCTTTTGGTGAAGGTAATGCCAGAATACCATTCAACAGGATATTCAGGATCAGGAGGTAACATGTTCAGGTATATCTTGAAGGGGTTCTACTCCCTCTTCTTGTCCTCCTGGTGACAGAGGGCACAGGGTGAGAGGCTGTAGAAACAGCCGTTTCGGCACAGACTAGAAGGGCTGAGATGGCCTGTTTCCGTGCTGTAATTGTTATATGGTTATAATCGCTAAATTCTGGAATGGCGCTGGAGGACTGGAGGCAAATGTCACTCCATTCTTTACGTGAGGCAAAAGAGAGGAAATCATAGGCCAGTTAGCCTGACTTCAGTTCTTAGAAAGATGTTGAAGTCCATTATTAAGGATGAAGTTTTGGGGTACTTAGAGGCACATGTTAAAATAGGCCAAATTCAGCATGGTTGCTTTCAGTGGAAGTTTTGCCTGACAAATCTGTTGGGATTATTTGCAGAAATAACAGGCAGGATAGACAAAAGGCACAACCAGGGGTCGCTTGCAAAAAGACATTTTCTGTCAGTTACTATATGGACTGTGCTTTTCTCAGTGCTATTTGTGTGCATGCTTTGTTTCTGGATTGTTCATTTTTTATGTCCAGCTGGGGTGATACACTGCATCCGGTGCTCCCGATGTGGCCTTCTATATATTGGCGAGACCCGACGCAGACTGGGAGATCGTTTCGCTGAACACTTACACGCTGTCCGCCAGAGAAAGTAGGATCTCCCAGTGGCCACACATTTTAATTCCACGTCCCATTCTGATATGTCTATCCACGGCCTCCTCTGCTGTAAAAATGAAGCTACACTCAGGTTGGAGGAACAACACCTTATATTCCGTCTCGGTAGCCTCCAACCTGATGGCATGAACATTGACTTCTCAAACTTCCGCTAATGCCCCACCTCCCCCTCGTACCCCATCCGTTATTTATTTATATCCACACATTCTTTCCCTCTCTCTCCTTTTTCTCCCTCTGTCCCTCTGACTATACCCCTTGCCCATCCTCTGGTTTTTCCCCCCTCCCTCTTTTCCTTCTCCCTGGGCCTCCTGTCCCATGATCCTCTCATATCCCTTTTGCCAATCAACTGTCCAGCTCTTGGCTCCACCCCTCCCCCTCCTGTCGTCTCCTATCATTTTGGATCTTCCCCTCCCACTTTCAAATCTCTTACTAGCTCTTCCCTCAGTTAGTCCTGACGAAGGGTCTCGGCCTGAAACGTCGATTGTACGTCTTCCTACGGATGCTGCCTGGCCTGCTGCGTTCACCAGCAACTTTCATGTGTGTTGCTGGGAGTTATCTACAGGACCCCAAACAGTAGCCTGGATCTAGGGTGCAAGTTAAATCAAGAGTTAAAATTGGCATGTTGCAAAGCTAATACTACAGTTGTTATGGGAGATTTCAACATGCGGGAAGACTGGGAAAATCAGGTTGGTACTGGATCGCAAGAAAGGAAGTTTGTGGAGAGCCTCAGAGATGGATTCTTAGAGCAGCTTGTATTAGAGCCTACCAGGGAGAAGGCAATTCTGGATTTAGAGTTGTGTAATTAGCCAGATTTGATAATGGAACTCAAGGTAAAGGAGCCATTAGGAAGTAGTGACTATAATATGTTAAGTTTTAATCTACAATTTAGATTTGTAGAGGGGAGAAGGGGAAATCGGAAGTGTCAGTATTACAGTTGAACAAAGGGGACTATGGACCCATGAGGGAGGAGCTGGCCAAAGTTGACTGGAAAGATAGCCTAGCAGGGATGACAGTGGAACAACAATGGCAGGTATTTCTGGGAATAATACAGAAAGTGCGGGACAGTTCATTCCAAAGAGGAAGAAAGATTCTAAGGGGAGTAAGGGGTAACCGTGCTGACAAGGGCAGTCAAGGACAGTATAAAAATAAAAGAGAAGAAGTATAACATAGCAAGGATGAGTGGGAAGCCAGAGGATTGGGAGACTTTTAAGGAGCAACAGAAGATAACTAAAAAGGTAATACGGAAGGAAATGATGAGGTACGAAGGTAAGCTAGCCAAGAATATAAAGGAGGATAGTAAAAGCTTCTATAGGTATGTGAAGAGGAAATAATTAGTTAAGACTAAAGTTGGGCCCTTGAAGACAGAAACAGGTGAAATTATTATGGGGAAGAAGGCACTGGCAGATGAGCTGAACAGGTACTTTGGATCTGTCTTCACTAGGGAAGACACAAACAATCTCCCAGATGTAATAGTGGCCGGAGGACCTAGAGTAACAGAGGAACTGAAGGAACTTCGCATTAGGTAGAAAATGGTGTTGGTTAAACTGATGGGACTGAAGGATGATAAATCCCCAGGGCCTGATGGTCTGCATCCCAGGGTACTTAAGGAGGTGGCCCTGGAAATCGTGGACGCTTTGGTAATCATTTTCCAGTGTTCTATAGATTCAGGATCAGTTCCTGTGGAATGGAGGGTAGCTAATGTTATCCCACTTTTTAAGAAAGGAGGGAGAGAGAAAACAGGCAATTGTAGACCGGTAAGCCTGACATCAGTGGTGGGGAAGATGCTGGAGTCAATTATAAAAGATGAAATAGTGGCATATTTGGATAGCAGTAGCAGGATAGGTTCGGGTCAGCATAGATTTACGAAGGGGAAATCATGCTTGACTAATCTTCTGGAATTTTTTGAGGATGTAACTATGAAAATGGACAGGGGAAAGCCAGTGGATGTAGTGCACCTGGACTTTCAGAAAGCCTTTAATAAGGTCCCACATAGGAAGTTAGTGGGCAAAATTAGAGCACATGGTATTGGGGGTAGGGTACTGACATGGATAAAAAATTATTTGTCAGACAGGAAACAAAGAGTAGGGATTAATGGGTCCTTTTCAGAATGGCAGTCAGTGACTAGTGGGGTACCGCAAGGCTCGGTGCTGGGACCGCAGCTATTTACAATATACATTAATGATTTAGATGAAGGGATTAAAGTAACATTAACAAATTTGCAGATGACACAAAGCTGGATGACGGTGTGAAATGTGAGGAGGATGTTATGAGAATACAGGGTGACTTGGATGGGTTGGATGAGTGGGCAGGTGCATGGCAGATGCAGTTTAATGTGGATAAATGTGAGGTTATCCACTTTGGTGGCAAGAACAGGAAGGCAGCTTACTATCTGAATGGTGTCAAGTTAGGAAAAGGGGAAGTACAACGAGATCTGGGTGCCCTTGTTCATCAGTCACTGAAAGTAAGCATACAGGTACAGCAGGCAGTGAAGAAAGCTAAGGGCACGTTGGCCTTCATAACAGGGGGAGTTGAGTATAGGAGCAAAGAGGTCCTTCTGCAGTTGTACAAGGCCCTGGTGAGACCCCACTTGGAGTATTGTGTGCAGTTTTGGTCTCCAAATTTGAGGAAGGACATTCTGCTATGGAGGGAGTGCAGCGAAGGTTCACTGGGTTAATTCCAGGGATGGCGGGAATGTCATATATTGAAAGATTGGAGCGAATGGGCTTCTATACACTGGAAATTAGAACGATGAGAGGGGATCTGATTGAAACATATAAGATTATTAAGGGATTGGACACACTAGAGGCAGGAAATATGTTCCCGATGTTGAGGGAGTCCAGAACCAGAGGCCACAGTTTAAGAATAAGGGGAAGACCATTTAGAACCGAGTTGAGGAAAAACTTTTTCACACAGAGGGTTGTGGATCTGTGGAATGCTCTGCTTAAGAAAGCAGTGGAGGCCAATTCTCTGGATTCTTTCAAAAAAGAGTTAGTTAGAGCTCTTAAAGATAGTGGAGTCAAGGGATATGGGGAGAAGGCAGGAAAAGGGTACTGATTGTGGATGATCAGCCATGATCACCGTGAATGGCAGTGCTGGCTCGAGGGTCTGAATGGCCTACTCCTGCACCTATTGTCTATTGTCTATTAACAAGATATAGCCTATGACATTGCAGGAAAGATACTGGCATGGATAGAGGAATGCCTGACAGACTGGAGGCAGCGAGTGGAAATAAAAGGGGTCTTTTCTGGTTGACTGCCAGTGACCAGTGCTTTTCCTCAGGGGTCAGTATTGGGATCGCTACTTCTCACAATGATTTAGATAATGGAATTGACGGCTTTGTGGCAAAGTTTGAGGATGATATAAAGATAGGTGAAGGGGTAGGTAGTGCTGAGGAAGCAATGTGATTGCAGCAGGACAGACAAATTGGAAGAATGGGCAAAAGTGTGGCAGATGGAATACAGAGTCTGTGGTAAAGAAGTTAAATCTAATGTTGGCAATTTGCAGGGGGAATAGAACATAAAAGCATGGTGACAGTGCTGTGGCTTTATGAGACACTAGTCAGGAACTTGGAATATTGCTAACAGTTTTGGGACCCATATTTGATAAAGGATGTGTTGTCATTGGAAAGAATCCAGAGGAGGTTCACAAGGAAGATTCCGAGAATGAAGGGGTTAATGTTTGAGAAGTGATTGGCAGCTCTGGGCCTGTACTCACTGGAATTTAGAAGAATGTGTGGGGATCTCATTGAAATCTACAGAATATTGAAAGGATTAGATAAGGTGGATGTGGAGAGGATGTTTCCTACGGTGGGGGTATCCAGAACTAGAGGGCACAACCTCAAAATTGAGGGACAAACTTTTAGAACGGAGATAAGGAGGAATTTTTTTAGCCAAAGAGTGGTGAATCTGTGGAATTTTGACAGACTGCTGTGAATGCCAAGTCTGTGGGTGTATTTAATGCGGAAGTTGATCATTTTCTGATTGGTCAGGGCATCAAAGGATATGGTGAAAAGGGAGGTGTATGGGGTTGAGTGGGCTGCAGGATCAGCCATGATAGAATTTAAGAGCAGACTAGATGGGCTGAATGGCCTAATTCTGTTCCTATGCCTAATGGTCTTATGGTCTAAAGAGGGCGTATCTCTGGTTGGCTGCTGCTGACTAGTGGTGTTCTGCAGGGTTCAGTGAGGAGTCCATTTTTTTCATGTTTATGTCAATGATTTGGATTATGGAACTGATGGCTTTGTGACCATTTTGCAGACGATACAAAGTTAGGTGGAGGAGCAGATAGTGTTGAAGAAGCTGGGAGTCCACAGAGGACTGATAGGTAGATTAGGAGAATGGGCGAAGAAATGGCAGATGGAATACAGTGTTGAGAATTGTAAGGCAATGCGGGGTGTATGGAGTGTCAGGGAGGGGTAGCACCTCTGCTGGGGTAACATGTCGCGTCCTTTTCAAGGCGGTTAGTCCACCTTTGGTCCCCACCTGGCACTCAGCTCTCACCTGTGGCTCCCCATAGCTGTTTGCATATGATAGCGGCCACACCTGGGGCAACGGCTTCGATAAGCCGGCTAAACCAGGTGAGGGTAGCCGACGGGTCTCAAACCCTCGGTGAGATAGGGAGTTGTCTATCCCAGCATGTGAAGACAGACTCCAGCGGATTGAGCGGACAAGACCAATCGAAGGTCCAATGGTTAAGAAGGTGGTCTCTGAAAGCGTCGTGGAACGTGTAGAGCAGGACAAGACACAGAAGACGTCCTGGTCACCCACTGCGCCTAGTTCCATCTCCAGCCGTCTCGACTCTGTCTTGCCACTGGATCCAGATGGGACTTGGGAAGAGAGAGCGAGGCTGACGCTGCGCAACTCTCCCTCACTTAAATCCAAATCATGCGCTAGTCTCGACACCATCAATAATGGTGTTGAGGTCTTCATCGATGACGACGATGGACGAACAAGAAAGCAATGCACTTTGATAGAAGGAATGAAAATGTAGACCATCTCTGAATGGGGAGAAAAATCAGAAATTAGAGGTGTAAAGAGACTTGGCATTCCTCATGCAGGATTCCCTAAAGGTTATCTTGCAGGTTGAGGCGGTGGTAAGAAAGTAAATACAAAGTTGGCATTCATTTTGAGAGGACTAGAATATAAAAGCAAGAGTGTAATGCTGAAGCTTTATAAGGCATTGATCAGGCCACACTTGTGAGCAGGTTTGAGCCCCTTATCTGAAAAAGGATGTGCTGGCATTGGATATGTTCACAAGCATGATCCCAGGATTGAAAGGGTTAACATATGAGGAATCTTTGATGGCTTTGAGTCTGTGCTTGCTGGTGTCAGGAGAATGAGGGTGCGTGGAGTCTCATTGGAACCTATCAAATGTTGAAGGGCCTAGATTGAGTGGAGAGGATGTTTCCTATAGTGGGGGAGTCTAGGCCCAGGGGACACAACCTCAGAATAGAAAGACATCCCTTTAGAACAGCAATGAGGAGTAATTTCTTTAGACAGAGGGTGGTGAACCTGGGAATTCATTGTCACAGATGTCCATGGAGACCAAGGCATTCTGTATATTTAAAGCGGAAGTTGATAGGATCTTGATTAGTAAAGGCATCAAAGGTTATAGGAAGAAGGCAGGAGAATGGGTTTGAGAAGGATGATAAATCAGCCATGATGGAATAGCAGAGCCTGCTCAAAGGGCCTGATTCTATGTCATATGGTCTGGTATTATGGAGTTATGGTCTTTAAACTCCTTTGCTTTCCCAATTGTGACATCAATTACAGCTCTATTCCTCTGGCCTATGTCGAAAACTGTTCCATTTTACTACTTCTATGCTTTTTCAAAAAGGAATTTCGCTCAATGTACTATGGCTTCCTCCCGTTATACACCTAGTCAGTTATCCTGTCCCCTACTCACTAAGTTATATTCCTGCCAAGATTTGGAAAGGATGTAAGTGTGACATATTCCCTCAGGAAAATAAAATTCTGTTAATCCTTTCCTTCAAGGCAACTTCGCAGTGTTTCCATACCTGTACTGTACACTGCCACAAAATATTGTAAAAGTCTGTTAGTCATGAGGAGAACTTAAATACCGTGTAGCCCACAGATACGGACTGACCTAGATACCATCAGAACTCTTTTCATTAGTATGTGTCAGGTTAGAATTTCATTACTGTGCTGTGAAGGTTTGACTTCAGGAGAATGAATGATGCTGTGGTATTGCCATAGGGTGAGGCAATGGATGACAGCGAGCACCCTACTGGAAAATGGCCAACTGCTCCACAATAATGAATCCTTCAGTACATTTGCAATGTGGGCTGAAGCTTTATTCCAGGAAGCTGTTTACACCAGGCTGATATGCCCTCTCAGCACTGAGCGGTAATCACTGGTGAAGGGGTGATGCACTGTCCGAGGTGCTGTATCTTGCTTGAGATGGTCACCTCCTTGGGTGGATGTTTCCACGTTACATTTATGAAGAAATTTGCATTCAGTTTGAAGAAGAGATTCTTACCAAAGTTGCAATCTGTTCTTTGAAACCTTAGAGGCTCAGCATTCCAGTGGCCACAGTACCACCGCTGCTCTCTTGGTAGTGTGCTGGTAACTGCACCTTCCTTCCTCTCAGTTGATCTTCCTCCCTCCCTACTTTTTCCTGATCAGTTTTTTCTTTCATGGTGGCTTACACTATCCTGAGCTATTGCATCCTTTGCTGTCTAACATTATTTCTTCTTTCTCAGATTTAGCTATTCTTCCTCGTACACTGAGCCACGCCTTGAATGAGACTCTCACGCCAATTGTCTCACATTCTCTGACCCATGACCTCTGTATCAGCGAAACTCTGGACATGTTCCCCTGGTCTCTTAATCACCGTTCTGCCCTCATTTACTTGGTTCAAGCAAATGCTCCTGATAAATTTCCTGTAGCTGTTGTGTCTCTTGTGACCTGTCTCCTTCAGATATAACACCACACTTAAAATTAACCCTTGAACTTCACAGTCTGAAAGCTTCAAACATAATTAGAATAATGTTACATGGTAAAAGTCACAGCTTAAATGTCTTATAACATATACAATTGCCTTTTTTAAGCATAAAGATGGTGGATACATATAATTTTAATACTGTATTTTTTAGACAATAAGACATAGGAGAGAATTAGGCCATTTGTCTCAGAGTCTGTTCTGCCATTTCATCATTTTCTCTCTCAGCCCAATCTCCTGCCTTCTCCCTATCCCTTCATTCCCTGACTAATCAAGAATCTATCAGCATCTGCCTTAAATATAGCCAATGACAGCCTCCACAGCTGCCTGTGGCAATGAATTCCACAGACTCACCGCTCTCTGGCTAAAGAAATTCCTCTTCATTTCCATTCTAAAAGGACCCCCCTCTATTCTGAGGCTGTTTCCTCTGGTCTCAGACTTTCCCACCATAGGAAGCATCCTCTCCACATCCACTCTATCAAGACCTTTCAACATTTGATAGGTTTCAATAAGGTTACCCCACATTCTTCTGAATTCTAGTGAGTACAGGCCCAGAGCTATCAAACACTCCTCATATGACAAGCCTTTCAGTCACAGAAGCATTTTTGTGAACCTCCTCTGAACCCTCTCCAATGTCAGCACATCTTTTCTTAGATAAGGGGCCCAAAACTGCTCACAATACTCAAGTGAGGCCTCACCATATTTTTGCAGTTATTGTTTATTAAGTTCGCTGACCATTGTTCTTTGCTTCTTAATTTTATGCCCTATAACTCCGTGCTTTGCAATCTTTCTGCTTCATTACAACAACTGCAATACCATGTGAAGGTGTATCATAAGCACTTTAAAACAGGCAAATGCAATATATTTCATAAATTGCTTAAGCTGCCTTAGTTAAAAGACAAGGACTTTCACTTCTTAGCAGTTGTCACAACCTCAGGATGTAATGTGACATTTTACAATCAGATAAGTGCATTTAGAAAAGTAGTAAAGATGATGTCAACTGAACACATCATAGCAATATCCTTTAAAAGAGATGTGGCAATGACCAAATAACTTGTAACAAAAAGGCTCTTCATTAAAATTATCAAATTGTACAATACAGAAACAGGCACTAAGGTTCAACATGTGCGTGCAAACCCTTTTGCCCAGTTACACTAATCCCATATTCCCAGATTAGGATTGTAGCCTTCTGTGCCTTGCCAATTCAAGTGTCTACCAACCTCTTAGATGTAATGATTGTATCTGATTCCACCGCCTCTTTTAGCAGCCAGTTCTCAATATCAATCATTTCCCATTTTTAAAAAATAGCCCAAAACCTCCTTTGAAGCTTCTCTTTAAACCTGTGCTCTCTTGTTTTTGATATCCCTACCAAGGGGTAAAGTTGTTGATTATCTCTGCCTCTCATAATCTTACACTAGGTCACATTTCACCTTCACTCCAGAGAATACAAAGTAGAAAACTGAAAAACAATAGGTCCAGCAGAGCAGCAACCACCTAGTGCTGCAATGGACTTCCAACCTGTATCTGTGCTCACATTCACTGAAACTGGCACCTTCCAAACCTCAGGTAGCAGGGCTATTGCCTAAACCAGAACTGACATTCAGTGAGGCATTGCTTTGATCTCACTGCATGCCTATGGTCGATGTGTCAGGCACAAATCCAGGCTTATACTTTGCAAAGGATGCATGAAAGATTTATCCAAGCATCAGCCCAGATAACTTGGTGAGTGCTTCATTTTAATCAGGTTAGTGCAATAGGCACCATTTCCATGAATTTTTGATAACTGGCTTTAAAGGATTATGTAGCTAACCTTTTCTTAGAACTAGTACCATGAGGCACTTAATCCAGACACTGGCAAGAACTCAGAAAATTAGAGGTGTTATTCCAAACAACACACACAAATGTCAATGCTTCAGGTCGAGTCCCTTCTTCAGGACTGGAAAGGAAAGGGAAAGATGCCAGAATAGAAAGGCCAGGGGAGGGGAAGGGGAAATGGACTAGCTGGTAGGTGATAAGTGAAACCAAGCAGGTGAGAAAGCTAAAGGGCTGGAGAGGAGGGAAGAGTGGTCCATGGGAGAAAGGGGGAGGTGATAGGCAGGTGAGGAGAAGAGGTAGGATGCCAGAGTGGGGAATAGAAGAGGGAAGAATATAGAGGCTCAGGGGTGGTAGGTGAGAACAAGAGGAACTTTCTCCCTGTTAAGGCGGTGAGAATATTTGTTCCTGCCCCACTGAAAACCAGTGCCACCAACCTCATAGTTCCCACACCCCACCTCCCGTTTCTACCTCCAACCCAAGATCCACAAACCCACTTGTCCAGGTAGACCTATTGTTTCCGCTTGTTCATGCCCCACTGAACTCGTATCTGCATACCTCAACTCTGTTTCATCCCCTAGTTCAGTCCCTTCCGACTCTTCACGCTCTTGATCGTTTCAATGATTTCAGGTTTCCTGGTCTGAGCATCTTATGTTTACTATGGATGTCCAGTCCCAATACACCTCCTTCTCCCACCAGGAAGGCTTCAATGCTCTCCATTTCCTTCTGGACACCAGACCCAACTAGTTCCCCTCCATCACGACTCTCCTTCACCTAGTGGAACTTGCCCTCACTCTTAATAATTTCTCCTTTGGCTCATCCCACTTCCTTCAAACAAAAGGTGTGGCCATGGGCACTCACATGGGTCCCAGCTATGTCTGCCTTTTTGTAGGCTTGATGGAACAGTCTGTGTTCCAAGCCTACACTGGTGGCCATCCTGCACTTTTCCTGCACTACATTGGTGTTGCTTCCTGCACCCATGCGGAACTGGTCGACTTCATCCACTTTGCCACCAATTTCTACCCTGCCCTTAGATTTACTTGGTCCAATTCCAAAACCTCCCTCCTCGTCGCTGGAGACAGTTTATCCATTGATGTCTATTATAAACCCATGGACTCTCATGGCTACCTGGACTATACCTCCTCCCACCCTGCCACTAGTGAAATTGCCATCCCTTTCTCTTAATTCATCTGTCTCCATCACATCTTTTCATTCCAGAACAAAGGAGCTGTCTTCCTTCTTCAAAGAAAGGGGCTTCCCTTTTTCCACCACCAACGCTGCCCTCAACTGCATCTCTTCTATTTCATGTACGTCTGCTCTCACCCTATCCTCACACCACCTTACCAGGGATAGGGTTCCTCTTGTCCTGACCTATCACCCCAACAGCCTCCATGTCCAGCACATAATTCTCTGCAACTTCCATCATCTCAAACGGGATCCCACCACCAAGCATGCCTTTCCCTCTCCCTCACTATTGTTTTCTGCAGGGATTGCTCCCTATGAAACTCTTTGTTTATTCATCCCTCCCCACATTCGTGCTCCTTCTCCCTTTTCTTTCTTCCATGGCCTTCAGTCCTCTCCTATCAGACTCCCCACTTCTCCAGTCCAGTATTTTTTTCTCCAATCACTCGACTCATTCTTTCACCCAACTCTTCACTTTGCCGCTTCCCCCTTCCTGTTTCATGAATCTCTCTCTTTTCCCCGCCTTTGAACTGTACTCCTCATCTCTTTTTTTCTCCAGTCCTGATGAAGAGCCTCGGTCTGAAACATTGACTGCACTTTTTTCCAGATGCTGCCTGGCCTGCTGAGTTCCTCCAGCATACTGTGTGTGTTGCTGGGAAGATGTGGTGAGTACAGATGTCATGGAAATGGAGGAGATATAGGTGAGGGCAGCATCAATGATGGAGGGAAATTCCATTCTCTGAAGGAGGAGGACAATCTGATGCCCAGGAAAGGAAAGCCTCGTCCTGGGAGAAGATATGGCTGAGACGAGGGGACTGAGAAAATGGAATAGCATTTTGACAGGAGACCAGATAGGAAGGGATATTGTCAAGATAGCCATGAGAACCGGTAGGTTTATAAAAGATGTCGGAAGACAGATTGTGTTCAGAGATGAAGACAGAGAGATCGAGAAAGGGGAAAAAGGTGTCAGAAATGAACCATGTGAATTTACTGTAATTCCATAATTTCATAATTCTCCATAATCTTCGCCATCTCCAAGAGAATCCTGCCACCAAGCACATCTTTCCCTCCACCCCCCCGCCACTTCTGCTTTCCGTAGGAATCACTCCCTACATGACTCCCTTGTCCATTCATCCCTCCCCACTGATCTCCCCCCGGTACTTATCCTTGCAAGCTGAACAAGTGCTACACCTGCCCCTGTACTGCCTCCCTCACTACCATTCAGATCCCCAAACAGTCCTTCCAGGTGAGGCAACACTTCACCTGTTAGTCTGCTGCAGTCATTTACTGGGTCCAGTGCTCCCGGTACGGCTCTCTGTATATTGGTGACACCCGACCTAGATTGGGAGACTGCTTTGACGAGCACCTATGCTCTATTTGCCTGAAAAAGTGGGCCCTCTCGGTAGCCATCTATTTCTATTCCACTTCTCATTCCCATTCCGACATAAGTCCACGATGACGCCACACTCAGGTTGGAGGAGCAACACCTTATATTCCATTTGGGTAACCTCCAACCTGATGATCGATTTATCGAACTTTCAGTAATTGCTTCACTGTTCCTCATTCCCTTTTCCCTTTCTCTCCTATCTCTTTACCTGCTCAACACCTCCCTCTGGTGCTCCTCCTTCTACCCTTTCTTCCATGATCTTCTGTCTTTTCCTATCAGATTCCCCCTTCTCCAGCCCTGTATCTCTTTCACCAACCAACTCCCAGCTCTTTACTTCACCCCTCCCCTCTCCTGGTTTCACCTGCCACCTACCATCTTGTGCTTCTTTCTCCCTTCCCCTCCCCCCAACTTCTTGCTCTGACTTCTTGCCTTCCTTTCCAGTCGTGATGAAGGGACCCAGTCCAAAACATTGACTGTTCATTCATTTCCATAGATACTGACTGCCTGTTCAGTTCCTCCAGCATTTTGTGCGTGGCTTGGATTTCCAGCATCTTCAGATTTCCCCACATCCATTGGCGTTTAGCAGGGTGGAAAGTGGAGGCAAAGTTGATGAAATTGATGAACTGAGGATGAGAGCATGAACCATCTATGCAGGAAGAGATGCGTGATCTCAAAGACAACGTCTCTGTCAACTTAACACACTCCACTGAAACAGAATGTCCTAAAGCCTGAGAGCCAGAATTGACACCAAATGGCTGGAGGGCATTTCTGCTACTAAAATTAGTCAACCTTTCTCCCTTGTCTGATGTCCTCAACAAACACACTCTCCAGACGACAGAACAACCCTTGCCCAAGACCATGTAGTTTCAAGACTGAAGCTGCTTCTGATTGTGTTTCTCACTGGGCTCTCAGAGCAGACCCTCACTTCAGGAGATCTGCACTTGGGGTTGTACAAACTGGTGCCTCACCTTCTCCTCTTCACCTAGGACTGGAGCATAGCAAAACTGCTAGGGTGAATCTCAAAGCAGAAGTTTGATGAAGGACCATTGGCCGGATATATTAACTTTCTTTTCCTGCTACACTCCTGACTGGATTGTGCTGTTCTGCATCACAATGTTTGGTCATTAAGTTTTGAAATAGACTCTTGATCAACATTTTATCCCTCCCTGTCTTTAGGCTAGAATTCATTTATACCTTTATGGCCAAAGTCGTTGAGAAAGGTGCATATTTCCTTTGTTTCATCGAAGCTCTCCTTGAGTCTGGTGGTATAAACATCAAAAAAAACTGCAACCCCTGTCTCCTTATTTACTTGAGCTTTTCTTATTTCATCCTCTAGACACAACACTGCATCCATAGTATTCCTTCCTTTCCTGAACCCGCTTCGATACATAGCCACCATACCTCGACTTTCCAAGAAGTACACTAACCTCTCATTTATCATACTTTCCGTAAGTTTACATACATGTGACGTCAGGGCAATTGGCCTGTAGCTTTCTGGCCTGCTGGTATCTTTCCCAGGTTTCCTTATTGGAATATCTATTGCCTCTTTCCAGCTCCCTGGTATTCTCCCTTCATCCCAGACTTTGTTATACAGAAGCAGTAGTTTCTCCACACTTGCTTCACTCAAGTGTTTGATCATACTATAACATATTTCATCTTTACCTGGCGCAGTCTTTCCTGTTTTATCTAGTGCCTTTCTTAATTCTCCCATGCTGAAAGGGACATCTTGCACACCGTCAAGATTAGATTTTTTACATAAAGCCTCCATATTTTCAGCTTTTTTTCTCTCTCTATCTCTTCTTCCCTTCTCAGACAAATTATCAGAACTATGTACCATAACAAAAGTGTTTGCCAACAACTCTGCCTTTTCCTTATTTGTTACTGCAGTCACATTTCCAACAACCAGAACTGGGTACCTCCACTCTCTCCTGTCCCCTCCCATCCTTTTCATCATCCCCCACACCTCTCCTACTTGAGTTGTTTTTCCCATTGAATCACAATACTTTCTCCAGGGGGTTCTTTTAGCATGTCTTATTGTCCTCCTTCCTACTGCCTGAGCTTGTTTGTACTGAATCATATGTTGGAAGTTATGAGTTCTTTCAACCGGTTTAAATGCCTTATTTCTGTTTCTCACTGCTTCCTTACAATTGTCATCCTACCATGGTATTATTCTCTTCTTTACTCTTCCTTTACTTTTAGGAATGGATTCTAATGCAGCTGATATTATACCTTGTTTTAATATGCTGTCAAGTGTTTCGACGTCCATTCCATCACTGACCTGACTTAGATATCTATCACTTTTTTCCAGAAATTTCTCCCAATTGGCTTTCTCAAGGATCCATTTCCCACCTGTATTCTCTGTGAGCAATGAAGCAGAAATATTTATCTTGCACCAGATTGGGTAATGATCACTCCCTACAGTTCCTTCTTGGTACACTAACCAATCACACACTGATGCAATGGAGTTTGATACAAATGTAAGATCAAGCACAGATTCTTTACCTGTATTGACATCAATTCTAATACTCCTGCCATCATTTAGGCACACTAAGTACTTCTCATCTAGCAACTCCTCTATTACCCGACCATTGATGTCTGTTCTGTCACTCCCCCATAATACATTATGTCCATTAAAATCACCACACCAAACAACGTTACTGCTGTTCTGCCCTTCTATCTCCTCAAGCTTGTTTAACTCTAGTCTTTTGCATGGATTATAATAATTCACAATCACCAACTCTTTCCTTACAGCCCATACTTTTGCTACCACATACTCTTCTTCACTTCCTACACTTTGTATTCTATAAGGAATACCTTGCTTTACATAAGTTGCACATCCTCCTCCTTCACCCTCTCTCCTGTCTCGCCTTACTGACTTCATAACCATACAAAACAAAATATAAATTAGGTTTTAACCAGGTCTCTTCGATACACACAACATCTGGCTTTTCTCTCTTACTCGCTATAAACTGCTTGAAATCTTGTCTATCAGCAATCAGGCTTCTTGCATTCCATTGAAGAAGTAGCATTATTAGTAATATCAACCCACACATACTGTCTCTTGACTTGACCGTACCCTGAGTTCATCGTTTACTTCTTGCCATTTTAATCCCATCATACCCAAATGGTGCTCTGCAGCTTTCACAATAATCTGAATCCTTTCAGTTTTAGATTTGATCTCATACGTTGCATTTACCACTCCTGTTATAAAGGTCACCAATTTCTTCTTCTCTATCCATGCATTCTTTTTATCTTGCCTTTCTTTAGCTGCTGCTTGCTCTTTGCTACACCCTCCCTCATTCATTTTCTTCTGTCCTGCCAACTTGACTGCCTCAGCGTATGAGACTTTTTCCTTCACCCTTATCTGCTGCACCTCCACCTCTTTTTTCAACACTTCGCATCCCCAGTACGCTACACTATGGTTAGCTCCACAATCACAGCACTTTGGTCTCACTCCCTCTCCACACTTTCCGTATTCATGTTCCCCACCACACCTTGCACATCTTCCCTTTCCTTTGCACACTTTGGCCACATGCCCAAACTCCTGGCAATTGAAACACCTCATAGGTTTTGGTATATATTCTCCTACATTGCATCTTAGAAATCCAAAATATAACTCCTTTGGAGGCACCTTATCCTCAAATTCTACCAGAATGGTTTCAGTCTCCCTTTTCTCTGCTCCCCTTGTCATTCTTTTCACACTCTTCACTGAACTATTCCTCACCCTCAAGTTCTCCACTAGCTCCTTCATATTAACACTGAGGGCAACCCCGGATATCACCCCCCTGCAACCATTGACCCTTTGTGCTCCAACTCTTACAACCCTGGACACTTTGACTTTCCCAACATTAGTCACCTTCATTGCCTTCTCCATCTGCTCTTTAGTTTTACATCCTATCAGCAGGTTTCCATCTCCTAAACTTCTCACATGGTTCACTTCCCCTACTTGTCCTCTGATGATTTTTGTTAGCTGAAGTGGATCGATTTTCTTTACTCCCTCTTCCCCCTCAAATCTTATCACTACATATAGCAATTTTGCCCTCGGGCCCTTCTCCTCAACTTCTCTTCCCTCACTTTCCGATCCACCTACACTAGACCCACCTCCTTTCTTTCTGTTCCGACCCATCATCTTCCTGTTCTTAGTCCCTCTCCCCACTCACACTCTGTGCTATTGCTGTCACCATCAGTCTCCCTCCTTGCCATCCTATCAGAGTTTGCAAGGGACCGTGTATAAATATCATTCCAGATGTATACAGGCCATCAGTCAATATTCCCACAGAATGTCCCCCACAACAACCCACAGCCAGCAGCTGACTCATAACTCTGGCTCAGCAGTTGGAGCTTCATCAGTTCAACCAGCAACCCAAAAAAGCAGCCTATGCTCAATCCCAAGGCTACTTATATTGCAAGCCCAAAGATGGGAAACAGGTGCCTTTGATTCAGTCAAACAAGGGACAGCTGGATGACTCGGAGTCCTGAGCCAGTGGACCGCACCGTGAACTGGAATGCGGACTTCACGGACCGGACCATAACAATATCGGACCACTGGAAAATGATGCTGGTGAGGTAGTAATTGGGGGGGGGGGGTGGTTTAAAGAAATCCAGTTGAACTTAATCACTATTTTGCAAAAATCTTCATTGTGGAAGTCACCAGCCCTGTGCCAGAAATTCAAAAGGGTCAAAGGGCAGAAGTGAGTGTAGTTCCTATTAATGAACAGAAGATGCTTGGGAAGCTGAAATGTCTGAAGGTAGGTGTCGTCTCTGACCAGATGGACTACACCTGAAGGTATAAAAAGGGGTAGGTGAAGTGATTGTGGAGGCAGTAGTAATAATATTTCATGAATCGCTAGATTCTGGAATGGTTCTGGAGGAGTGAACAATTGCAAATCTCACTCCACTCTTTAAGAAGGGGAGGGAGGCAGCAAAAGGGAAATTATAGGTCAGTTAGCCTGACATCAAAGGTTGGGAAGATATTGGAGTTGATTGTTAAGGATGCGGTTTCTGGTTACTTTGAGGAACCTGGTAAAATAGGCCAAAGTTAGCATGGTTTCCTTAAGGAGAGATCCTGCCCAACAGACCTGTTGGAATTCTTTGAGGAAATAACAGGTATGATGGACAAAGGAGAGTCAGTGGATGATGTTAACTTGGATTTTCAGAAGGCCTTTGACAAGATGCAGTGCATAGCTCAGGGAAGATACTAGCATGAATAGAAGATTGGCTGACTGGAAGGAGGTAAGGTGTGAGTAAAGTGAGCCTGTTCTGGTTAGCTGTCGGTGACCAGGTATTCTGCAGGGATTGGTATTGCGACTACTTTATTTCACATTATATGTCAATGATTTGGATGATGGAATTGATGGCTTTGTAGGCATGCCTGCGGATGATACAGAGATAGGTGGAGGGGCAGTAAGTTTGCAGAACTTTAGACGGATTGGGAGAGAGGGCAAAGTAGTGACAGATGGAATATACTGTAGGGAAGGGTATGGCATGGTAGAAGGAAAAAAAAAGGCGTAGACTATTTTCTAATTGGGGAGAAAATTTTAAAAAATCAGAGATGCAAGGGGACTTTTGCAGGTTGAGTCAGTGGTAAAAAAGATAAAAGCAAAGTTAGCATTGACTTTGTCAGAATGAGAATTTAAGAGTAATGATATAATGCTAAGGCTTTATAAGGCATTGGTCAGACCACACTTGGAGAATTATGAACAATTTTCCACTCTTTATCTAAGAGAAAGTGTGCTGGCAGTGGAGCGGGTCCAGAGGAGATTCATAGGAATGATTCTAGGAATAAAAAGGTTAATGTATGAGGAGCGTTTGATGGCTCTGGGCCTGTGCTCACTGGAGTTTAGAAGAATGAGGGGTGATCTCATTGACATCTATCAAATATAGTAAGACCTAGATAGAGTGGATGTGGAGAGGATGTTTCCTATAGTGGGTGTGTCTAGGATCAGAGGGCACAGCTTCAGAATGGAGGGATGTCCATTTAGAATAGAGATGAGGAGGGATTTCTTTAGCCAGAGATTGGTGTATCTGTGGAATTCATTGAGTATATTTGAAGTGGAGGGTGATAGGTTCTTGATTAGCTATGGAGTCAAAGGTTATGGGGAGAAGGCAGGAGAATGGGGTTGAGAGGGATAATATATCAGCCATGATGTAATGGCAGAGCAGCCTCAATAGGTCAAATTGTCATAACGGGGGGTGTTGGTGGCAGACCCAAATGCAAGACACAGACACTGAAGTACTAGGAACAGGACTAGGTGTGTCAAGAAAGCAAGGGAAACGGTGAAGAAAGGACACTGGACATGACATGGACTTGGACGAGATAAGGGTTCAGGTCTTGGGAGACAGGAATGCAGAACACAGAGCCCTGGTCTTGGGAGACAGGAACACAGAACACAGAGCCTTGGTCTTGAGAGACAGGAATGCAGAACACAGAGCCGGAACCCCTCCTTGGGAACAGGACGTAGGGCCGGGACTCATACACAAAATGCTGAACACGACGAGATGGTTCACAATACAAGGTAGCGGCAAATGGCCAGACCTACCTAGCGAAGGTGTGGACATAGACAGTTCCAAACACAAGGTAACAACAAACAGCCAGACCTACCTAACAAAGACGTGGACACAGAAACAGTTCGAAACTCAAGGTAGCGGCAAACAGCCAGAGCTACCTAGCGAAGGTGTGGACACAGAGACAGTTCCCAACACAAGGTAGCGGCAAACGGCTGTACCTTCCTAGTGAAGACATGGACACAGAGGCGGTTCCAAACAACGAAAGACAGTTCCTTATCTAGACACAGCAAGGCTCAAGTCTTGCTCAAGCAGTAGAACTTGACAGCGATACAGGCAAGGACGCAGGTAAGTCTTCAGGCCAAGGCTGCAGGCAGGGCTGCAGGTAGAGGTTGCTGGCAGAGGCTGCAGGACGAAGGTGAAGGGAAGGGAACAGTCCAGCAAATGAAGATTCTTTCTTCTTCTTCTCCTATTTCCGGCAGTTTAGACGCATCCAGGCATATTACTGCCCTCCGCAGGATGTATAATTAATTATAATTTGCTTGCAAATACTGTATGTGCTCATTAAATAGTCCTCATATTTTGTCACGCGGTCTCCAAATAATTGCATTGCCTCAAATTACATTAATTTCATTTGAATCATTTGGAAAACTAAAAGCTTCTTGCTTGAGAATAATCATTATCACATGCTTAACATTTAAAAATGTTGTTTTCCCAGTCTATCTGCTATTTCCAAGTTTTCCTTTTCTTGAATCAAAGCCTCCAGTTGTTTATCAAGATCTTGAAATTCTTCCTCATTGTTTCCATGTTTTCATTTCATAATCCGAATGTAGATAATTCACTTTGCGACAAATTCCTTTTTCCTTTGGTATAAGTTCCTCCATTTTAATCTGTTTTCCACGTCACTGAATTTTTGACAACAAACATCGTTTTCAGAAACCGTCTCCTTTAAACGCGGTACCATTTCGTCCAATCTCTTTCCAACTCACAATTGTTCTTAATTCTTTGATGGAGTTCTGCATGTTTACCCTGGGTTTCAACCATGTTTCTTGTAACATAAAATCTGAGGTTTTTTCCTTAAATTCTGGTACATATTTTGTAAATTCTTGATCATTTGCGATAAGACTCCTTGCATTCCCTTCTAATATATATATATATATATATATATATATATATATATATATACATATATATATATACAGCCATTATTTCCCGCCTCTCCTGCCTATGAACTGTTTGATCCTCCATTCAGCGTATCTTTGACTCCTTCCCACTTAAGCGCTGTAATATCAAGATATTTTTCTGCAGACTTGACTATAATTTTAATTTTTTGGTTCTTTTGTCTGTTTGTGCTGAACAGTTAATTGCATCTACCATAAACAGTACAAAATAATTAGTGTATCCTTATTTATCATATTACTACCCTCACAGATCACCAGTTTACTATTCCCTGTATTTGTTTACTTGATAGCCTTCTTTTTTCCAGCGAATGCTTTCACTGCCTCTACGTATCTGATCCCTTGAGTTATATTTACATATTGCATCTCAGCTTCTTTCTTGCTAATGATGCATCCTTGATAAGCTGCACTGTGTTCCTGACCACAACTGCAGCATTTCAGCATAGCTCCCGCCTCACATTTCCCATATTCATGTTCCCCAGCACATCTTCCACACCTTTGTTTCCCTCTGCAGAACGCAGCAATATGCCCGAATTTCTGACATTTAAAGCAATTTAAAGGCAGTGGAATATATATTCTGACCTCATAACAAATATACCCTAAATAAACTTTAGTCGGCAATGTCTCTTCATCAAAGTTGATCATAACCGATAAACTATCGCACTTTTTCCCATTTTTTGTAACTTTCAAACGTTTGGCCTCAATAATTTTTGCTCCTTTTATGTTCTGTTTAATCTCATCCATAGTAACTTTTGTTGGTATCCCGGAAATAACTCCTCTAGTCCACTTTCTATTGTTGTGTTTTGAGCATTGTACTTTTTTGCCATCTGTTTTATTTAATCTTATCACTTTGCCCTGTTGAGCACTATCCCGACAAATCAATAATAGCAATCCATTTCGTAAAATCTTTGCTCTTTTGACTTCAGCTATAAGTTTGTTGATTATCTTCATCAAATGAATCAGGTTCCATTCACCAAAAGACACTCCATCTTCACTCAGTGTTATAATTGCTTTAATCTCATCTTCTTTCCGTTGTTTTGCTATCCTATTTTGTTTGTCCCCTGACTCCTTAGAGTTTGACATCTCATACCTCTGTTTCCTTTCCTCACTCTCTTCACTCCATTCCTCCATCTCAAACTCACTTGCATCATCCATTAACCTGTTCATCCTACAGGATATTTTCTTCATCAACTCAGCAGTAGCAGCCTCTGTGCTCTCACGCTCCACGCTCAGGATCCAGCAAATGAAGCTGAACCCAGGAGCTATTTATGAGCCAGCCCAAAATCAGAATCGTGTGCCTCAATTAAGGCACACAACAGGACAAGGGATAACCAGAAAACCTGGAATACGGATCGATGGACCGGATTGTGAACCGGAATGCAGGCTTTATGGACCGGTCCGTGACACAAATAGCATAATTCTGCTCTTTCATCTTATGGTATTATGTGAAAATAATAAAGCAAACACCAATTTTTGATGCTAATTATATCCTGCTAGAATGGGTCAGTGGTCAAAGAATTAACACTAGATCACAGGCTCATAGAAAGAGAGAAATTGGAAACGTAAAGGAGTGCATTCACTTTGATGGATTCATGCAAACCAAAAACAAAAAGCATACAGTCTACTTCTCCTTTCCCACTCTTGACCCATGGCCTTGTAGGTTACATCAGGTCAAGCCATTGTCAAGTACTTTTTCAAAGTGATTAAAACTCCTGATCCCTGGCCCCCTTTCGTGCAATGCATTCCAGATGCTCTCCGCTCTCTGAAGAAGACATCTTCCCATTGTAGGTATGTAGAGCTGCATCTTTCTGAGTCTGCTAGTGGACCTAGAGGCATAGTGTTACTGGGCATGGCACCTTCCTGCCAATGCATTCTTGTGAGGTCAGGAAGGGTCCCCTGACGGTGGCTTTATTGCATATTGCTGGCACAGTATTATCAGGTGTGACAGGGTTCCTGACGAAATAGTGTGAGTGAGTCTAGCTGGGTTACTGCGTTCAGTGGCACCACAAGCAGGCCAATTCTATTGCATGAAGATTTCATGGAGAAAGCATGGCATTTGTGGAAGTGGAAAACCTCCACATAGGCACTGCGATTATCAGACTGGTAATCCAGAGGCTAGGGTAACAATGTAGAGACATGAGTTGGAATCCCACCAAGGCAACTGTAATGGGATTAAACCCGGTAATTAAATTTAAAAATCAACACCAGGATTAGTAACAGTGGTAATGAAACCACCACAAACACAAGGAATTCTGCAGATGCTGGAAATTCAAGCAACACACATCAAAGTTGCTGGTGAATGCAGCAGGTCAGGCAGCATCTCTAGGAAGTGGAACCTCTTTGATGTGTGTTGTTTAATGAAACCACCAGATGTCATAAAAGCCCATCTGATCACTGATGCCTCTCAGGGTCTCCAAACCCACAGCAAGTGGTCGGCTGTGAAATGGCCAGACAAACCATTTGTTGTTTCATATTCAAAAGTGGTTCACCACCATCTTCCCAAGGGGGGATATCAATGGGCAATAGAAGCTGTTCTTCCTAGCAAGGTCAAAGTCTGGAAAATGAGTAAGCGAAGATGCCAGAGCTAATGAAATTGATAACACTTTACTGAAGCTGTAAGAGGTATTGTTGCTCAATGCAACAGAGTGTCAGATGTTAGAAATGTAAAATCAGTGGTTGGCAATGTATAATCCCAGATTTCTGATCTTCAAGACAAGTCAAGTTTATTATCATGTGAACATGTGTAGGTACATGTGTGCACAGGTGAAGTGAAACCTTGCAGCAGCAGAAATTCAGATACACTTGTTTATCACACGTACGTCAGAACGTATAGTGAAAAGTGTCGCTGGTGTTAACAACCAGCACAGGCTGTGGATGTGCTGAGGCAGCCTGCAAGGGTTACCACATATTCTAGTGGCAACATAACTTGCCCACAATGTTCACCTGAACAACACAGATAGCAAGCAAACTCAGCAAAACAAGACCCTTTCTTCCCTCCAATGACAACCACCCACCTATTCATACACAGAGACAGTCGTCCAACCCCAGGATGGGCCATCTCTGGCCTGCAGCCTCCATTGGACTCACAGACTCATGGATGTCAGGCATCCCCAGTGGACTTGCAGACAGGCAGACCCAGGGCTTTGGCCATCAGGCGTCAACTTCTGGACTTTCAATCGATCCGAAATGATAGAGCTAGTAAATCCAAAAGAGCTAGTAAAAAGTATCAGAAGATAGATCAAAGAATGTCCTGATGAAGGATCTTGGCCCAAAACAATGACACTTTATTCCTCTGCATAGATGAAGCCTGATCTGCTGGGTTCCTCCTGCATTTTGTGTAAAGCAGGGATATTGAGCAACTTTAGACATTCATCATTTTCCAGAGTAGTGAGCGTCTAGACTGTGTTGCTAGCTGCTAATTTGTCATGCAGTCACACAGCTCAAAACAGGCCATTCAGCCCACTATATCAGGGCTCGCTAACCTCCTGTTCACTCTGTTCCCATTTTGAACTCTGCTCAAGCGCCCCCACCCCCAACTCCTCCCAGGTCGTACCACTCACTACACATTAGCACCAATTTACAGCAGGAAAGTAATCCAGCAACCTGCACATTTTTGGGATGTGAGAGGAAACTCAGACCGTCACAGGGAGAACTAACAAACTTCATACAAACGGTTCCAGGAGTCAGGGTCAAACCCAGATCAAGGAGCTGTGTGGGAGCAACTCTGCTAACTGCACCAGTTGACTTTTATGTTTTCAAGAGGTAGCTGGACTAGATCTAGACTGGTGAACAGATATCATCACATGGAAGGTAGCAATAATACTAACAGGTAGTCACATGCTCCCTGGATTGGTTTTTAATGCCTTTATGCTTTGATAAGGATTTGGTTTTCACTCACAATCTGTGTTTTTTTGATTAATTGCTTCTTCCAAAGAATTAAGTGAGGTAATTGTGTAGCTATTGTGAATTGTATAGTTAAGTCATAATCATATAGTCATAGTCAGAGTGAAATATAGCATAAGTTGGATTGGATGTCCATCTGCACAGGAGGCACAGAGGGTCGGTGACCTGCTAGCTACCTGAGATGAGAAGTCAGAGTTTGAGGCCTGGAGTTAGGGGTCCTGTCTGCAGCTAGTCCTGGGGTCGATACTGAAGGTCAATTGGAAGTCTGGAGGTCAAAGCCTGATGGCTGAAGCTTTGGGTCTACAAGTCTGAAGTGCAGTACGAGTGTGGAGGCCATTGTCTGCAAGTCTACGAGTCCGCTGAAGGCTGGAGAATTGGAGGCTGAAGGCCAGCTGTGCAGTTGGAAAAGTATTGGTGTGGTTGCATGGGAGGGAGGAAAGGGGCTCGCTTTGCTATTGTTGTTTTGTTGCTTGTTGTGTTCTGCTGAGCATGCTAGCACTGAAATGTGCGGCAAGACTTGCAGGCTGCCTCCAGCAAATACTTTGGTTGCGTTGGTTGTTAATGCAAACGACATGATGCACAATATGTTTTGATGTACACATGATAAACAAATGTATCTGAACCTGAATCTAAAACACAGAAACAGCCCATCTGACTCATCAAATCTATACTAACTATCAACCACCCATTTACAATAATTCCACTTACTTTGTCCCCACATTTCCATCAATGCTCCCCAATTCTACACACTAATGACAACATGCAATGTCAAGTTAACCTAGCCACCCACACGTCTCTGGGATGTGGGAGGGAAATGGAGTAACCTGAAGAAACCCCTGCAGTCAGAGGGAGATCTGCAAATCCTCACAGACAGCACTGAGGGGTTGGGGCTGAACATTTCCATTGGCACTACGGGGCAACAGATCTATTACCGGGCCTCTGTGCTGCTCTCGGCTGAAACAGTTATGTTATTTATCCTGGTACTTTTTCTATCCATCATTTTCATATGCCTTTATGACAAATTCTGCCACCTTATGCCTCCATTTCATTTAAAAGCCAGAATTTTTGTGTAATATTTTGCCCAACATTTTGATTGTTCAAAGTTTTCTCCAATTTAACAAAGTTAATGTCAAGATACAAAGTGCTTTGCCCAATTTTTGTCTTGGATCTGAGCTATGTTCATTTAACCCCAGCTCAAGTTTCAAGTCCTACTCTTTTGCTATAACTTTACTCTGCAGGACATGCGCCAGGCCTTTCACCTCTCCTCAGGTGCGAGAATCTCAGCTGAGCTATCATTCTCTTTGAGACAGCATGCTAAGCATAGTTTGCAAGCTGACCAACCAAACTTGATAGAAGGATATATAAGGGGCTGTAGATGTTGGAATCTAGAGCTGCAAGTAACCAGCTGCAGGAATACAACAGTTCAAACAGTATCTTTGGGTGGAAATGATTAAAACTCTGCGACAGGACTGAGAGTGGAGAGGTAACGTGCACACACGCTGGAGGAACTCAGCGGGTTGGGCAGCATCCGTGGAAACGAACAGTCAATGTTTCGGACCGAGACCCTTCGTCAGGACTGAAGAGGGAAGGGGCAGAGGCCCTATAAAGAAGGTCGGGGGAGGGTGGGAAGGAGAAGTCTGGTAGGTTCCAGGTGAAAAACCAATAAGGGGAAAGATCAAGGGGTGGGGGGAGGGAAGGAGGGAGGGGATAGGCAGGAAAGGTGAAGAAGGAATACGGGAAAGCACAATGGGTAGTAGAAGGAGGCGGAACCATGAGGGAGGTGATAGGCAGCTGGGGGAGGGGGCAGAGTGAAACTGTGCTGGGGGAAGGGAGGGGGACGGAATTCCCGGAAGTTGGAGAATTCTATCTTCATACCAAGGGGCTGGAGACTACCTAGACGGTATATGAGGTGTTGCTCCTCCAACCTGAGGTTAGCCTCATCACGGCAGTAGAGGAGGCCATGTATGGACATATCCAAATGGGAATGGGAAGCAGAGTTGAAGTGGGTGGCAACCAGGAGATCCTGTCCGTTGTGGCAGACGGAGCAGAGGTGCTCAACGAAGTGGTCCCCCAGTCTGTGTTGGGACTCACCGATGTAGAGGAGGCTCCACCGGGAGCACCGGATGCAATAGATGACCCCAACAAACTCACAAGTGAAGTGTTGCCTCACCTGGAAGGACTGTTTAGGCCCTGAATAGTGGTGAGAGAGGAGGTGTAGGAACAGGTGTAGCACTTACGCTTACAGGGATAAGTGCCGGGTGGGAGATCCGTGGGGATGGACGTGCGGATAAGTGAGTCGCGGAGGGAACAATCCCTGTGGAAAGCGGAGAGGGGTAGAGAGGGAAAGATGTGCTTAGTGGTGGGGTCCTGTTGAAGGTGGCGGAAGTTGCAGAGGATTAAGTGCTGGATCCAGAGGCTGGTGGGGTGGTAGATGAGGACAAGGGGAGCTCTGTCCCTGTCGTGTTGATGGGAAGATGGGGTGAGGGCCGAAGTGCGGGAAATGGAGGAAAAGTGGGTGAGGGTATCATTGATGACGGCAGAAGGGAAATCATGATCCTTAAAGAAAAAGGACATTTGAGATGACCTGGGACAGAAAGCCTCATCCTGGGCGCAGATCCTGTGGAGACGGAGGAACTGGGAATTTTTGCATGTGGCAGGGTGGGAAGAGGTATAGGTGAGGTAGTTATGAGAGTCAGTGGGCTTATAGAAGATGTGAGTGGACAATCTGTCTCCAGAGATGGAGACTGAGAGATCGAGAAAGGGGAGAAATGGATCAAGTGAATTTGAAGGCTGGGTTGACTTGTGGGTCTTGGGGAGGAGGTAAAACCGAGCAGTGCGGGGTGTGGGAATTATGAGTTTTGTGGCTGAGGATGGAAGGTCTCCGGAGTTGATAAGGGTGGTGATGGTACGGGAGACAATGGTTTGATTTCCTTCTTCACCTTTCCCGCCTATCCCCTCTCTGTTTCCCCTCCACCACCCCTTGATCTTTCCCCTTACTGGTATTTCACCTGGAACCTACCAGCCTTATCTTTCCCACCCTCCCCCCACCTTCTTTATAGGGCCCCTTCCCCCTCTCTCTTCAGACCTGACGAAGGGTCTCAGCCCGAAACGTTGACTGTTCGTTTCCACGGATGCTGCCCGAACTGTTGAGTTCCTCCAGCGTGTTGTGGGTGTGGCTTTGACCCCAGCATCTGCAGAGAATTTTGTGTTTCCAATGAATTTACATTGCCTTTTCATGATCTCATACATTATTTCTCTTTTTGTGCTTACTTTGTTCATGCCATCCTCGTTAGATATTCGTTTCGTCCATGATATTCTTTGCATCCTCCTCAAAAACCACATCTCTGCTGCTTCAATTCATTTCCTCATGTTACTAGATACTGTCCAACATTCTGAGCCATATAACATAACTGGATAAACATAACATTTCAGTACTCTGAGACGGGGTGTCATGCCTAGTTTAGTGTTGGTCAGTATACTCTTCATTCTCGTAAAGGTGTCTTTTGCCATCCCTATTCTTCTTTTGATGTCCATGTCACACCTGCCATCTGATTTCACCCAGCTTCCTAAGCAGCAAAAGTTCTGTACTTGTTCTATGTCTTCCCCATTTATTCTCAGCCTGCAGATAGGATTCTCCTTCTTTTTGGATATGACCATATATTCTGTCTTTTTGCAATTGATAGATAGACAAGGGTGAGTTTTCTCCCCTGATTTGTTCAATGTGTACAGTGAAACAATATTACAAAAAGTAAGAGACATCTTGGGAACCAAAGTTGGCGGTGAAAACATCAATAATTTCAGATATGCAGGTGACTCTGTGTTAATTGCAAGTACGGAGGAAGAACTACAAAACTTAATTGATATATTTGTTGAAGAAAGTGCAAAATGGGTCTATCTATCAATTGCAAAAAGACAGAATGTATGGTGATATCCAGTAGAACAAGGAATTCCATTATCAGCATTGGCTCAGAGTCATGGTCAAGGGAGAGTGAGGGGCACTCCCAGGAAGCATGGCCACAAAATTACCATGTTGAAATGAAATGGACACCTTCTCTCCCCCTCCTAACAAACACCCGTCACTAGAGGCTTCATTCTTCACTGTCACTATTTGCTGTTGGTTTATTATTGTCTCATGTACTGAGGTACAGCGAAAAGCCTGACTTGCAAACTGTTCATACCGATCAAAACATCACACAGTGTATTGAAGTAGAACAAGGAAAAACAATAACAATGCAGAATAAAGTCTAACAGCAACAGAGAAACTGCAGTGCTGGTAAACAATAAGGTGCAAGATTGTAACAATTGACATCGTGAGGTCAACAGTCCATCTTATCACAGTAGAGAACCATTCAATAGAACAGAGAACACAATACAGGCCAGTTAGCCCACAATATTCTGCTGATATTTGATCCTAATCTAAGATCTATGTAACCCTCCCTCCTACATGGCCCTCAATCTCTCCCTCATCCACGTGCCTATCTAAGAGTTTAATTGTTCCTAAATTCAATGACAGACGGGGTAGAAGCTATCCTCAAGCCTGTTGGAAAGTGTTTTGGGCCTTTCCTATCTCCTGCCCGATGGGAGGGGGGATAAGGCAGAATATGGGAGGGGTCTTTGATTATGCCGGCTGTTTTACTGAGTCAGTGAGAAATGTAGAAGAGTCCAAGGAGGAGGCGATGTTTTCTGTGTCCATAACAAGCTGTATTTTCCTGCAGTCACATGCTTGATCATAATGAGGTAGATTGTGAAGTCATTATGATCCGGAACCTGACCACGAGAAACTGCCGGCTGAGGGCAGTACATCTGAGTGCTCAAGGAGAGGCTAGTCCCCTTGATGCGGTAGACTGCTTCCACAACATTTCTTGCAATCACGAACGAAACCAATGGAATTCAGCGAACTATTCCGGCTGGTGGTCCTTGGCCTGTCACTGGGCATTTCTCTCACCATCATCGGCTGGTGGGCCTACGAGAAGTTCATAAAGAAGCGCCCCCGCACTGTGAAGGTCAAGCGGGTACTCGGCACAGCAGAGCCGGTAGTTGGCAAAATAAAGAACAACATTGAAGAACTGAAGCCAGGGGGCTTTGCTGCACGGTCTGGACCACCAATCAACACTATCAGCACCGTGTATCTAGAGGTTAGAAACCAGAACATGGAGGAGGCGAGTATAGAGTCAGGGGATGGAGGAAACGAGCAGGGGATCTTGTCACAGGGGCTGGCTGATCGAAGGCAAAGTCCTCAACAGGCCCTGGAAGATCAGAGGCGAAGTCCCGAACCAGCTCTTGGGCATATCAAAACAGAGGCGACTGAACTGGAGCTAAGTCCAGTGGAGGAACACTGGAATGGAGAGGGTAAGAGGGAGGAAAATGGATGCGAGGGCAAAGCAACTATCAGAGATCAGCAGCAGCAGAATGACAAAGAGTGGCTGTGGTGTGGGTGGGGTAACTTCACCAATGTGCAAGTGGTCAAGAGAAGGGTGTGGCAGAGCAGGGGAATAAAATCTGTGGGCAAGAGAAAGAGATCTCTGGAGAAGTTGGCTAGAGAGAGGAAGCGAGTGAGAAAGTGGCAGACAAAACTCCAAAGAGAACTGTCAATAGTAGGGGAGAGAAGTGAAAGGAAGCAACGCAGAGCCTGCAGAAGAGTTCTCAGATTTAGGGAACCGGTGCCTGAGGATGGGTCAATGAAAGTAGGGAAATGGAAAGAGGAATCATTTGGTCCTGGAGGATCACAGAAGGCTAGAATCCACAATCTTGTGAAGTGGATGAAGGTAAAAATAAATGTACAGGCACAATTGCTGCATTGTTTTTTTACTTAAAGGGGGCTGTGTTCCAAAGACTTTGGAGCACTGGAATATCCAAGTTGTAGAAGGCTACTGATCAAATGCTGATTTCCGGGGCTAGTACAGATGACATCATTGAAACGATGGGTCGAAGGGCCTGTTTCTGTGCAGATCTCTCGATGACACGTCATGACCTCACAGATCCTTTATTTACCTGCAATCTCCCACCCACATTAATTATCTCACTCCCCTTGCCACTGATACGGCACAATGGAGAAACAGTTAGTGTCACGCTCCACAGGGCCAGCGATCTCCGATCGGGGTGCAGTTCCACTGCCCTCTGTAAGGAGTTTGTACATTCGTCCCAAGACACCATGGATTTCCTACAAGTTCAACTGAAAGCTTCCAGTCTCCCCCCTTCCTCATATCGATTGTGCAGAGGAGATTCACCAGGATGCTGCCTGGACCAGTTTAACCCATCCTCATGTAGTCTTATGAGGACAGGATGAGCACGCGAGGGCTTTTCTCTTTGGAGTGAAGGAGGGTGAGAGGGGACCTGAGGGAGGTGTACGAGGTCATAACAAACATAGATCGAGTGGACAGCCAGAGATATTTTCCCAGGGTGGGAATGGCAGATAGCAGGGAGTGTACACAGAGAGTGGTGTGTGTGTGTGTGTGGAACCACCGCAGGGGTGGTGGTAGAGGCAGATATATTGGGGATGTTTAAGAAAGACCTGTACAGAGCACATGAATGATAGAAAAAGGGAGTGCTCTATCTGGGGAAAGGGTTATGTTGATCTTAGAACAGGTTAAAAGTTTGACACAATACTGTGGTCTGAAGGCCTGTAGTGTGCTCTGGTGTTCTATCCCACTCATTGCAATAGCTTCCCCTCTCCTACCCATTAACACCCTTCCTCTGTCCTCCACTGCTCTCCCCTACCTTCCTAACTCCTGACTACTTACCCCTGCCTCACCAGATCCTCACTCTCCACTTGTCTGTTCCATCACTCCATCCCTCCCTTCCACTTCCCCCTTCACTACCCACTCCTCCCACCCTCCACTTCCCTTCTGCCATCACTCCATCTGATGTGTCCTCTCTGTCTTCCTCCCAAGGCCTCATCAACGATGACGATATTGCAGCCATTCTCAAGGGTAGTCACATGCTGAAGATCAGATCCTCCTCATGGATGAAGTCACGATTTTACAAACTACAAGAAGACTGTTGCACGGTGTGGTGCAGTTCCAACAAGATCCTGAAGTCAGCCAGGAGCCAAATGTGTGAGTGTTGACAAGTCTTGGAGGGATGGTGTGGCAGCAAACATATATTTTTAAAAAGTTTTTAAGAAATTGTCTTGGCCACCAACAAGTGCAGGGATTAGTCCTTGATTCCTGGTATGGCACCACGCTGAGGCCAGTAGAGCTACTGCTTCATTGCGTCAGTGACCTGGATTCTATCTTTTATTGATTCTGTTTTATTTGGAGATGGAGTGCAGACAGGTCCTTCTGGCCCAATAGGCCACACCACCCAGCGGCCCACCTGTTTAACGCCAGACAAATCACAGGACAATTCACCGGCCCTGCTGTGTTCCTCCAGCATTGTGTGTGTGTGTGTGTGTGATATGCAATATGCTCCTCCTAACCTCCTGTGTCTCTCGCCTCCTGGTCCATTTCCATTTCTCTGTTCATCCAGGTTTTCCATAAACATGATATGAGTCATATCCATCAAGCTGGAGCTGCAGAAACCTGAAGCCCCACACCTCACAATCCTAATTTCTACAGTTTAGCAACACAATGATGCCTTTCCACAAGAGATTCTGCAGATGGTAGAACAACACACACAAAATGCAGAATGGACTCAGCACGTCAGGCAGCATCCATAACTGTTTATACACACACACACACACACACACACACACACACACACACACACACACACACACACGGATGTTGGCCTGAAGTGTTGACCCTTTATTCCTGTCCATAGATGCTGCCTGACCTGCAGAGTTCCCCAGCATTTCAGGGCACCACAATAGCAGAGTGGTTCGTGTGATGTTGTTGCTGCTCGGTCAGGGATGGGGGGCAGGGAGTGGGCAGGTAACAATTCAAAGTTCAGTACCAGTGCCGTGTGTAAGGAGTTTGTATAGTCTCCCTGTGACCATGTGGGTTTCCTTCTGCTGTTCAAAGAAGGCTGATTGGTCATTGTAAATTCTCCTGCGATTAGGCTGCTGTTAAATAGGTGGGTGTTTGGCGATATGGCTTTTTGGGGCAGAGGGCCAGTCCCACAGTGTATCTCTAAATAGGTAAAGTGCTGTGAATAAATAACTTTGTGTGTGTGTTACTCTGAATTCCCAGCTTCTGCAGAATCTATTGTGCTTGTGAATCTGTGACTGAATCTCTTGTTCTGATCTCTGCTGCTGTTTTACTCTCTACCCCCACCTGACCCCTTGCAGTCTCGATCGACGACATCGAAGAGTTAAGACCAGGAATGCAGACGGAGGGAATGCAGCAGTACGCCATGGAAACACCCAGCGACTGCTGTTTCACAGTCGTATTTAAAGGCAAGAGGAAGAACTTGGATCTGGTGGCCTCCGACGCCAACGAGGCCTGGCATTGGATCCTGGGCCTCTCCAAATTACAGCAGAGAGGCTGTAGCAGTAACAAGAGAGAGTGGCTGGATCAGTATCCATCTGGGAATCTGTCACGGCAGAGCGCCAGGGAGAGAGGGTGCCACTTCCCTCATGGTCTACAACAACAGACCCCAAGTCCACCCCTACCCCATGCCAAAGGTCAAAGGCACCTCCCCATGCTCGAACCTTTTGCTGCTTGTTTCCCCTATGTGACCTGCATTTCCCTCAGGCCCTCAGACTCCTTAGATTCCATTAGTTCCTAATGTTTTCAGTATTAGTTTAATAGATAGTCAATCTTTAGTTTCAACATGTTATAGGTATTATAGGCTAAACTTAATGTTCAGTATTAGTTTAATAGATAGTCAATCTTTAGTTTCAACATGTTATAGGTATTATAGGCTAAACTTAATGTTATAGGTGTTTATGAAAAATAAAGTTACTTTAAAGCTCTGAATGAGATACTTTATTGATGTAATATTCTTCCAATCAGCAACAAAAATACAATTATTATTTTGTTTTTACAACCAATGCTGATGGTGGATGAAACCCTGTTTGCATTTTAAATGAGTAATGAATCCTCTATGTTGCCCTACCATCAAAGAAGGATGCTTCGTTACACAAGCCACGATATTTTCCAGTGGAATTTTTTTTTCAAAAATACGTACCCTTTTGTATCTGTCTGCAACTTTCAGGATAAAAGCATTTCCTCACTGGTGTAATCTCACGTGAAAAAGTATGAATATTGAATATACATGTAAAAATAAAATCAGCTTTCTCGGCAGGTTCTCAGATAGTGTCACAGAGTCTGAGCAAAGTACAGCACAGAAACAGGCCCTTCAGCCCATCAAGTCCATGCCAATCTATTTAAGCAGCTTTTTCCCATCGATCAGAGAAAATTCACGAGAATGATTCCAGGAATGAAAGGGTTACCGTTTGAGGAACATCTGGCCGCTCTTGGGCTGTATTCCCTGGGGTTCAGGAGAATGACGGGGGGATCTCACTGAAATCTTCCAAATGTTAAAAGGCCTGAACAGACTAGATATGGCAAAGTTATTTCCCATGGTAGGGGAGTCCAGGAAAAGAGGGCACAACTTCAAGATTGAAGGAACAGAGATGTGGAGAAATCACATTAGTCAAAGGGTGGTATGTCTGTGGAATTTGTTGCCACGAGTGGCTGTGGAAGCCAAGTCATTGGATGCATTTAAGGCCTTTGCTGAGGACAGAACGTTCTGCCTCAGAGAGGGGAAGTCAGAGGGGATGGGGAAGACACGGCAAGGGTTGGGGCTGGAGTCAGAGGAGGATAAAGATTGGGAGGTCTCAGGAGGGAGATTGGGGGTTGGGATGTTCAGGGAGAGCGGGGTTAGGGGAGGATGAGGGATCAGAGGAATGGAGGGGCGATGAGGGGTAGAGGGAAGGTTGGGAGTCGTGGGGAGACCAGAGGGTGGTGGAGGAATAAGATGAGCGGTAGGACACAGCAGCAGTAAGAGCGGTCCTGGTCTGGAGAGGTTCAGGACCTTGGTCCGAGCTGGATCTGGAGCTGGGGCTGGCGGAGCCTGTGGCCTGTAGGGGCGCCAGAACTGAGGTCAGAGTCGGAAGCCAGTGAGTCCGTGGCCTGCCAGGGGGCTGGTGCCCATGTCCAGGAGGCTGTGGTTCCAGTTGAGATCAGAGTCAGAGGCGGATGGGTCTTCAGCCTGCCGAAGGCTGAGAAGTCGAGGTCCGAGGGGTCGAGATCCGGGCTGGAGGTGGTCGTCATCGTGGGCTTGTGGTCCTTCTTGGACGCCAGGAAGGAGAAGAAATGGCGGTTGGAGGGGTAAATCTGACGGAGAATGAAGTGTAGGAGAGGTCCATGGCAGATGATGGAAAACGAGGCCCGGAGTGGTGGCAGAGAGAGGGACAGGGCCCGTAGGTATCTCCGCATGGCAGTGAGCGTGGTGTGGAGAATCCAGCGGGAGCAGCAGTCAATAAAATGGAGGTACCCGTGACCCTCGCTGGGCCCAAACTGAGAGTTCTGGAACCAGAGCTGGTATCCCTGCGGTACAAGATGGCGGCGGAGACACGTTCCCAGGAAGGAGACTTGGCTGTGGTGGAGAGTCTGGGTCAGGATGTGGTCGAAGAGTTGGGGCGAGGCAGAGATCACAGAGGGGGAATAGTGAGAGAGGGAGTCACTGAACTCCCGTCGAAGGGAAGTTTTAAACTTCAGGGTAGGCATACCTCAGAGAGACTTCGCAGTAGAGCAGCGAATTGTAAACAGAAAATTCTCTGCAGATGCTGGGGTCAAAGCAACACGCACAACATGCTGGAGGAACTCAGCAGATCGGGCAGTATCCGTGGAAATGATGAGTCAACGTTTTGGGCCGGAACCCTTCGTCAGGACTGAAGAGGGAGGGGGCAGGAGCCCTATAAAGAAGGTGGGGGGTGTGTGGGAAGGAGAAGGCTGGTAGGTTCCAGGTGGAAAACCAGTAAGGGGAAAGATCAATGAGTGGGGGAGGGGAAGCAGAGAGGGGATAGGCAGGGAAGGTGAAGAAGGAAATCAAACCACTGTCTCCCGTACTATCACCGCCCTTATCAACTCTGGAGACCTTCCATCCTCAGCCACAAAACTCATAATTCCCACACCCCGCACTGCTGGGTTTTACCTCCTCCCCAAGATCCACAAGCGTGACTGTCCCGGTAGACCCATAGTTTCTGCTAGCTCCTGTCCCACCGAACTTGTATATGCCTACCTGGACTCCATTTTGTCAGTCATCGTTCAGTCCCTCCCCACTTACATCCGGGATACATCCCATGCCCTCCACCTCTTCCGTGACTTCCAGTTCCCCAGTCCCAACCGCTTCATTGTCACTGAGGATGTCCAACCCTTATACACCTCCATTCCCCATCAGGAAGGCCTCAAAACCCTCCGCTACTTTCTGGACAATAGACCTCACCAGTTCCCCATCACCACCACCCTCCTCCGGTTGGCGGAACTGGTACTCACACTCAATAACTTCTCTTTTGACTCTTCCCACTTTCTTCAGACCAAGGGTGTAGCTATGGGAACTCGCGTGGGCCCCAGCTATGCCTGCCTCTTCGTTAGTTAAGTGGAACAGTCTACGCTCCAAACTTATACTGGTACTGCTCCCCAACTTTCCTTTCTCTACATTGATGACTACATTGGTGCTGCTTCCTGCAGCCGTGCTGAGCTCGTCAATTTCTCCGACTTTCCTTCTAACTTTCACCCAGCCCTCAGATTCACTCGGTCCCTCTCGGACACTTCTCCCTCCTTTCTCGATCTTTCGGTCTTGGTCTCCATCTCCGGAGACAGACTGTCCACTGACATCTTCGAAAGACCCACTGACTCTCATACTACCTCAACTATACCTCTTCCCACCCTGCCACATGCAAAAATGCTATTCTCTATTCCCAGTTCCTCCATCTCTTCCGCATCTGCTCCCAGGATGAGGCTTTCCGTTCCAGGACATTTCAAATGTCCTCTTTCTTTAAGGATCGTGGTTTCCCTGCTGTTGTCATCAATGATGCCCTCACCCACATCTCCTCCATTTTCTGCACTTTGGCCCTCACCCCATCCTCCCGTCACCACAAGAGGGACAGAGTTCCTCTTGTCCTCACCTACCACCCCACCAGCCTCCGGATCCAGCACATTATCCTCCGCAACTTCCGCCACCTTCAACAGGACCACACCACTAAGCACATCTTTCCCTCTCCACCCCTCTCCACTTTCCGCAGGGATCGTTCCCTCTGCGACTCCCTGGTCCACACGTCCCTCCCCACGGTTTTCCCACCAGGCACTTATCCCTGCAAGCGTAAGTGCTACACCTGTCCCTACACCTCCTCTCTCACCACCATTCAGGGCCCCAAACAGTCCTTCCACGTGAGAGAACACTTCACTTGTGAGTCTGTTGGGATCATCTATTGCATCCAGTGCTCCCGTTGCGGCCTCCTCTACATCGGTGAGACCTGACGCTTCGTCGAGCACCTCCGCTCCGTCCGCCACAACAGACAGGATCTCCCGATTGCTACCCACTTCAACTCTGCTTCCCATTCCCATTCGGATGTGTCCATACATGGCCTCCTCTACTGCCAGGATGAGACTAAACTCAGGTTGGAGTAGCAACACCTCATATACCATCTGGGTAGTCTCCAGACCCTGGGCATGAACATTGAATTCTCCAACTTTGGGCAATTCCCTCCCCCTCCCTTCCACCAACCCAGTTTCACTCTGCCCCCTCCCCCAGCTGTCACCTCCCTCTTGGTTCTGCCTCCTTCTACTACCCATTGTGTTTTCCCCTATTCCTTCTTCACCTTTCCTGACCATCATCTCCCTGCTTCCCCTCCACCACCCCTTGATCTTTCCCCTTACTGGTTTTTCACCTGGAACCTACCAGTCTTCTCCTTCCCACCCTCCCCCCACCTTCTTTATAGGGCCTCTGCCCCTTCCCTCTTCAGTCCAGACGAAGGGTTTCGGCCCGAAACGTTGACTGTTCATTTCCATGGATGCTGCCCGACCTGCTGAGTTATTCCAGCATGTGTGCATGAATGATGATGGCTAGGTGAAGAGGCTGTCTCAACTTCACTTCACCCATGTGTAGCCCATTCTGTTCGCCTCTACTTTTTTTTGTCTGTCATAATCTATCATCCATTTGCCTCTCTCTTCCAACTCCACTACCCTCGCTTACCTGCTTTGAGCTACCTGTCACCCTTCCTCAGTCAGCTAATCATCTTTGGCCTTTTTCTTATCCCTCTTCCTCTTCTCTACATACTGGCCATCTTACCTCTCATTCAACCATGATGCAGGGATGCAACGTGAGACATCGAAATATCTTTCCCCCTGCTGACCCTATGCGACACTCTTGAGTTCCTCTAGTGGATTGTTTGTTGCTAAAGATTACATAAATTACACTTCCCATCTTGCTTCATTCTCCCATACGCTTCCTGTCCAAGAGAAATCACCACTACCTTGCTACATCTCCTGTGCATGTTAAATCCCATGTAAAAAATCCTCCCTTGCTCCACGTAACCATTCTAAGCCTGGTCTCCCTGGTCTTCTGTGTAAGCCACCAGCAGAATGCAGAAATTCAAGAGTGGCGGGGGCAAAGTAGGTGTACTTTTATTACTAAGGAGAAGGTGCTTGGGAAGCTGAAAGATCTGAAGGTAGATAAATCACCTGGACCAGATGGACCACATCCCAGGGTTCTGAAAGAAGTAGCTGTAGAGACTGTCGAGGCATTAGAAGTGATCTTCCGAGAATCAGAATTGGCATTGCTGCTGCATTTTGTGTGTGTACCTTTCTCAGCATGGACAAGTTGTACTGAAGAGTCTGCCTCCATGTACTATACCTCTATGACCGCATGTACCTCAATCCGTCCTCTGCAGATACACTGCTTCCAATTTCTCCGGATGTAATTCCATTTGCCATCCTCCGCCTACCCTATGCATTAATATTGTACGAAAGACTACTTTATCAAAACACTGCATAGACAATTGTGCACTCAGGTCAAATTGTTTTCACAAACCTCATGGACCCAGATTTATATTTGATTATGTTTCTGAGATGGGAGCCTAATCCGTTTGAAACGGTGGTGCTGGTCCACTTTCCGGAAGCTTTTGGTGAAGGTAATGCCAGAATACCATTCAACAGGATATTCAGGATCAGGGGGTAACATGTTCAGGTATATCTTGAAGGGGTTCTGCTCCCTCTTCTTGTCCTCCTGGTGACAGAGGGCACAGGGTGAGAGGCTGTAGAAACAGCCGTTTCGGCACAGACTAGAAGGGCTGAGATGGCCTGTTTCCGTGCTGTAATTGTTATATGGTTATAATCGCTAAATTCTGGAATGGCTCTGGAGGACTGGAGGCAAATGTCACTCCATTCTTTACGTGAGGCAAAAGAGAGGAAATCATAGGCCAGTTAGCCTGACTTCAGTTCTTAGAAAGATGTTGAAGTCCATTATTAAGAATGAAGTTTTGGGGTACTTAGAGGCACATGTTAAAATAGGCCAAATTCAGCATGGTTGCTTTCAGTGGAAGTCTTGCCTGACAAATCTGTTGGGATTATTTGCAGAAATAACAGGCAGGATAGACAAAAGGCACAACCAGGGGTCGCTTGCAAAAAGACATTTTCTGTCAGTTACGAGATGGACTGTGCTTTTCTCAGTGCTATTTGTGTACATGCTTTGTTTCTGGATTGTTCATTTTTTATGTCCAGCTGGTGTGATACACTGCATCCGGTGCTCCCGATGTGGCCTTCTATATATTGGCGAGACCCGACGCAGACTGGGAGATCGTTTCGCTGAACACTTACGCGCTGTCCGCCAGAGAAAGTAGGATCTCCCAGTGGCCACACATTTTAATTCCACGTCCCATTCTGATATGTCTATCCACGGCCTCCTCTGCTGTAAAAATGAAGCTACACTCAGGTTGGAGGAACAACACCTTATATTCCATCTCGGTAGCCTCCAACCTGATGGCATGAACATTGACTTCTCAAACTTCCGCTAATGCCCCACCTCCCCCTCGTACCCCATCCGTTATTTATTTATATCCACACATTCTTTCCCTCTCTCTCCTTTTTCTCCCTCTGTCCCTCTGACTATACCCCTTGCCCATCCTCTGGTGTTTCCCCCCTCCCTCTTTTCCTTCTCCCTGGGCCTCCTGTCCCATGATCCTCTCATATCCCTTTTGGCAATCAACTGTCCAGCTCTTGGCTCCACCCCTCCCCCTCCTGTCGTCTCCTATCATTTTGGATCTTCCCCTCCCCCTCCCACTTTCAAATCTCTTACTAGCTCTTCCCTCAGTTAGTCCTGACGAAGGGTCTCGGCCCGAAACGTCGATTGTACCTCTTCCTATGGATGCTGCCTGGCCTGCTGCGTTCACCAGCAACTTTCATGTGTGTTGCTGGGAGTTACCTACAGGCCCCCAAACAGTAGCCTGGATATAGGGTGCAAGTTAAATCAAGAATTAAAATTGGCATGTTGCAAAGCTAATACTACAGTTGTTATGGGAGATTTCAACATGCGGGAAGACTGGGAAAATCAGGTTGGTACTGGACTGCAAGAAAGGAAGTTTGTGGAGAGCCTCAGAGATGGATTCTTAGAGCAGCTTGTATCAGAGCCTACCAGGGAGAAGGCAATTCTGGATTTAGAGTTGTGTAATTAGCCAGATTTGATAATGGAACTCAAGGTAAAGGAGCCATTAGGAAGTAGGGACTATAATATGTTAAGTTTTAATCTACAATTTAGATTTGTAGAGGGGAGAAGGGGAAATCGGAAGTGTCAGTATTACAGTTGAACAAAGGGGACTATGGACCCATGAGGGAGGAGCTGGCCAAAGTTGACTGGAAAGATAGCCTAGCAGGGATGACAGTGGAACAACAATGGCAGGTATTTCTGGGAATAATACAGAAAGTGCGGGACAGTTCATTCCAAAGAGGAAGAAAGATTCTAAGGGGAGTAAGGGGTAACCGTGCTGACAAGGGGAGTCAAGGACAGTATAAAAATAAAAGAGAAGAAGTATAACATAGCAAGGATGAGTGGGAAGCCAGAGGATTGGGAGACTTTTAAGGAGCAACAGAAGATAACTAAAAAGGTAATACGGAAGGAAAAGATGAGGTACGAAGGTAAACTAGCCAAGAATATAAAGGAGGATAGTAAAAGCTTCTATAGGTATGTGAAGAGGAAATAATTAGTTAAGACTAAAGTTGGGCCCTTGAAGACAGAAACAGGTGAAATTATTATGGGGAAGACGGCACTGGCAGATGAGCTGAACAGGTACTTTGGATCTGTCTTCACTAGGGAAGACACAAACAATCTCCCAGATGTAATAGTGGCCGGAGGACCTGGAGTAACAGAGGAACTGAAGGAACTTCGCATTAGGTAGAAAATGGTGTTGGTTAAACTGATGGGACTGAAGGATGATAAATCCCCAGGGCCTGATGGTCTGCATCCCAGGGTACTTAAGGAGGTGGCCCTAGAAATGGTGGACGCTTTGGTAATCATTTTCCAGTGTTCTATAGATTCAGGATCAGTTCCTGTGGAATGGAGGGTAGCTAATGTTATCCCACTTTTTAAGAAAGGAGGGAGAGAGAAAACAGGCAATTGTAGACCGGTTAGCCTGACATCAGTGGTGGGGAAGATGCTGGAGTCAATTATAAAAGATGAAATAGTGGCATATTTGGATAGCAGTAGTAGGATAGGTTCGGGTCAGCATAGATTTACGAAGGGGAAATCATGCTTGACTGATCTCCTGGAATTTTTTGAGGATGTAACTATGAAAATGGACAGGGGAAAGCCAGTGGATGTAGTGCACCTGGACTTTCAGAAAGCCTTTAATAAGGTCCCACATAGGAAGTTAGTGGGCAAAATTAGAGCACATGGTATTGGGGGTAGGGTACTGACATGGATAAAAAATTATTTGTCAGACAGGAAACAAAGAGTAGGGATTAATGGGTCCTTTTCAGAATGGCAGTCAGTGACTAGTGGGGTACCGCAAGGCTCGGTGCTGGGACCGCAGCTATTTACAATATACATTAATGATTTAGATGAAGGGATTAAAGTAACATTAACAAATTTGCAGATGACACAAAGCTGGATGACGGTGTGAAATGTGAGGAGGATGTTATGAGAATACAGGGTGACTTGGATGGGTTGGATGAGTGGGCAGGTGCATGGCAGATGCAGCTTAATGTGGATAAATGTGAGGTTATCCACTTTGGTGGCAAGAACAGGAAGGCAGCTTACTATCTGAATGGTGTCAAGTTAGGAAAAGGGGAAGTACAACGAGATCTGGGTGCCCTTGTTCATCAGTCACTGAAAGTAAGCATACAGGTACAGCAGGCAGTGAAGAAAGCTAAGGGCACGTTGGCCTTCATAACAGGGGGAGTTGAGTATAGGAGCAAAGAGGTCCTTCTGCAGTTGTACAAGGCCCTGGTGAGACCCCACTTGGACTATTGTGTGCAGTTTTGGTCTCCAAATTTGAGGAAGGACATTCTGCTATGGAGGGAGTGCAGCGTAGGTTCACTGGGTTAATTCCAGGGATGGCAGGAATGTCATATATTGAAAGATTGGAGCGAATGGGCTTCTATACACTGGAAATTAGAACGATGAGAGGGGATCTGATTGAAACATATAAGATTATTAAGGGATTGGACACACTAGAGGCAGGAAATATGTTCTCGATGTTGAGGGAGTCCAGAACCAGAGGCCACAGTTTAAGAATAAGGGGAAGACCATTTAGAACCGAGTTGAGGAAAAACTTTTTCACACAGAGGGTTGTGGATCTGTGGAATGCTCTGCTTAAGAAAGCAGTGGAGGCCAATTCTCTGGATTCTTTCAAAAAAGAGTTAGTTAGAGCTCTTAAAGATAGTGGAGTCAAGGGATATGGGGAGAAGGCAGGAAAAGGGTACTGATTGTGGATGATCAGCCATGATCACCGTGAATGGCGGTGCTGGCTCGAGGGTCTGAATGGCCTACTCCTGCACCTATTGTCTATTGTCTATTAACAAGATAAAAGCCTATGACATTGCAGGAAAGATACTGGCATGGATAGAGGAATGCCTGACAGGCTGGAGGCAGCGAGTGGAAATAAAAGGGGTCTTTTCTGGTTGACTGCCAGTGACCAGTGCTTTTCATCAGGGGTCAGTATTGGGATCGCTACTTCTCACAATGATTTAGATGATGGAATTGACAGCTTTGTGGCAAAGTTTGAGGATGATATAAAGATAGGTGAAGGGGTAGGTAGTGCTGAGGAAGCAATGTGATTGCAGCAGGACAGACAAATTGGACGAATGGGCAAAAATGTGGCAGATGGAATACAGAGTCTGTGGTAAAGAAGTTAAATCTAATGTTGGCAATTTGCAGGGGGAATAGAACATAAAAGCATGGTGACAGTGCTGTGGCTTGATGAGACACTATTCAGGAACTTGGCATATTGCTAACTGTTTTGGGACCCATATTTGAGAAAGGATGTGTTGTCATTGGAAAGAATCCAGAGGAGGTTCACAAGGAAGATTCCGAGAATGAAGGGGTTAACGTATGAGAAGTGTTTGGCAGCTCTGGGCCTGTACTCACTGGAATTTAGAAGAATGCGTGGGGATCTCATTGAAATCTACAGAATGTTGAAAGGATTAGATAAGGTGGATGTGGAGAGGATGTTTCCTACGGTGGGGGTATCCAGAACTAGAGGGCACAACCTCAAAATTGAGGGACAAACTTTTAGAACGGAGATAAGGAGGAATTTTTTTAGCCAAAGAGTGGTGAATCTGTGGAATTTTGACAGACTGCTGTGAATGCCAAGTCTGTGGGTGTATTTAATGCAGAAGTTGATCATTTTCTGATTGGTCAGGGCATCAAAGGATATGGTGAAAAGGGAGGTGTATGGGGTTGAGTGGGCTGCAGGATCAGCCATGATAGAATTTAAGAGCAGACTAGATGGGCTGAATGGCCTAATTCTGTTCCTATGCCTAATGGTCTTATGGTCTAAAGAGGGCGTATCTCTGGTTGGCTGCTGCTGACTAGTGGTGTTCTGCAGGGTTCAGTGAGGGGTCCATTTTTTCCATGTTTATGTCAATGATTTGGATTATGGAACTGATGGCTTTGTGACCATTTTGCAGACGATACAAAGTTAGGTGGAGGAGCAGATAGTGTTGAAGAAGCTGGGAGTCTACAGAGGACTGATAGGTAGATTAGGAGAATGGGCGAAGAAATGGCAGATGGAATACAGTGTTGAGAATTGTAAGGCAATGCGGGGTGTATGGAGTGTCAGGGAGGGGTAGCACCTCTGCTGGGGTAACATGTCGCGTCCTTTTCAAGGCGGTTAGTCCACCTTTGGTCCCCACCTGGCACTCAGCTGTCACCTGTGGCTCCCCGTAGCTGTTTGCACATGATAGCGGCCACACCTGGGGCAACGGCTTCGATAAGCCGGCTAAACCAGGTGAGGGTAGCCGACGGGTCTCAAACCCTCGGTGAGATAGGGAGTTGTCTATCCCAGCATGTGAAGACAGACTCCAGCGGATTGAGCGGACGAGACCAATGGAAGGTCCAATGGTCAAGAAGGCAGTCTCTGCAAGCGTCGTGGAACGTGTAGAGCAGGACAAGACACAGAAGACGTCCTGGTCACCCACTGCGCCTAGTTCCATCTCCAGCCGTCTCGACTCTGTCTTGCCACTGGATCCAGATGGGAATTGGGAAGAGAGAGCGAGGCTGACGCTGCGCAACTCTCCCTCACTTAAATCCAGGTCACGCGCTAGTCTCGACACCATCAATAATGGTGTTGAGGTCTTCATCGATGACGACGATGGACGAACAAGAAAGCAATGCACTTTGATAGAAGGAATGAAAATGTAGACCATCTCTGAATGGGGAGAAAAATCAGAAATTAGAGGTGTAAAGAGACTTGGCATTCCTCATGCAGGATTCCCTAAAGGTTATCTTGCAGGTTGAGGTGGTGGTAAGAAAGTAAATACAAAGTTGGCATTCATTTTGAGAGGACTAGAATATAAAAGCAAGAGTGTAATGCTGAAGCTTTATAAGGCATTGATCAGGCCACACTTGTGAGCAGGTTTGAGCCCCTTATCTGAAAAAGGATGTGCTGGCATTGGATATGTTCACAAGCATGATCCCAGGATTGAAAGGGTTAACATATGAGGAATCTTTGATGGCTTTGAGTCTGTGCTTGCTGGTGTCAGGAGAATGAGGGTGCGTGGAGTCTCATTGGAACCTATCAAATGTTGAAGGGCCTAGATTGAGTGGAGAGGATGTTTCCTATAGTGGGGAAGTCTAGGCCCAGGGGACACAACCTCAGAATAGAAAGACATCCCTTTAGAACAGCAATGAGGAGTAATTTCTTTAGACAGAGGGTGGTGAACCTGGGAATTCATTGTCACAGATGTCCATGGAGACCAAGGCATTCTGTATATTTAAAGCGGAAGTTGATAGGATCTTGATTAGTAAAGCCCTCAAAGGTTATAGGAAGAAGGCAGGAGAATGGGTTTGAGAAGGATGATAAATCAGCCATGATGGAATAGCAGAGCCTGCTCAAAGGGCCTGATTCTACGTCATATGGTCCGGTATTATGGAGTTATGGTCTTTAAACTCCTTTGCTTTCCCAATTGTGACATCAATTACAGCTCTATTCCTCTGGCCTATGTCGAAAACTGTTCCATTTTACTACTTCTATGCTTTTTCAAAAAGGAATTTCCCTCAATGTACTATGGCTTCCTCCCGTTATATACCTAGTCAGTTATCCTGTCCCCCACTCACTAAGTTATATTCCTGCCAAGATTTGGAAAGGATGTAAGTGTGACATATTCCCTCAGGAAAATAAAATTCTGTTAATCCTTTCCTTCAAGGCAACTTCGCAGTGTTTCCATACCTGTACTGTACACTGCCACAAAATATTGTAAGAGTCTGTTAGTCATGAGGAGAACTTAAATACCGTGTAGCCCACAGATACGGACTGACCAAGATACCATCAGAACTCTTTTCATTAGTATGTGTCAGGTTAGAATTTCATTACTGTGCTGTGAAGGTTTGACTTCAGGAGAATGAATGATGCTGTGGTATTGCCATAGGGTGAGGCAATGGATGACAGCGAGCACCCTACTGGAAAATGGCCAACTGCTCCACAATAATGAATCCTTCAGTACATTTGCAATGTGGGCTGAAGCTTTATTCCAGGAAGCTGTTTACACCAGGCTGATATGCCCTCTCAGCACTGAGCGGTAATCACTGGTGAAGGGGTGATGCACTGTCCGAGGTGCTGTATCTTGCTTGAGATGGTCACCTCCTTGGGTGGATGTTTCCACGTTACATTTATGAAGAAATTTGCATTCAGTTTGAAGAAGAGATTCTTACCAAAGTTGCAATCTGTTCTTTGAAACCTTAGAGGCTCAGCATTCCAGTGGCCACAGTACCACCGCTGCTCTCTTGGTAGCGTGCTGGTAACTGCACCTTCCTTCCTCTCAGTTGATCTTCCTCCCTCCCTACTTTTTCCTGATCAGTTTTTTCTTTCATGGTGGCTTACACTATCCTGAGCTATTGCATCCTTTGCTGTCTAACATAATTTCTTCTTTCGCAGATTTAGCTATTCTTCCTCATACACTGAGCCACGCCTTGAATGAGACTCTCACGCCAATTGTCTCACATTCTCTGACCCATGACCTCTGTATCAGCGAAACTCTGGACATGTTCCCCTGGTCTCTTAATCATCGTTCTGCCCTCATTTACTTGGTTCAAGCAAATGCTCCTGATAAATTTCCTGTAGCTGTTGTGTCTCTTGTGACCTGTCTCCTTCATTTAATCAAGTTAGTGCAATAAGCACCATTTCCATGAATTTTTGATAACTGGCTTTAAAGGATTATGTAGCTAACCTTTTCTTAGAACTAGTACCATGAGGCACTTAATCCAGACACTGGCAAGAACTCAGAAAATTAGAGGTGTTATTCCAAACAACAGACACAAATGTCAATGCTTCAGGTCGAGTCCCTTCTTCAGGACTGGAAAGGAAAGGGAAAGATGCCAGAATAGAAAGGCCAGGGGAGAGGAAGGGGAAATGGACTAGCTGGTAGGTGATAAGTGAAACCAAGCAGGTGAGAAAGCTAAAGGGCTGGAGAGGAGGGAAGAGTGGTCCATGGGAGAAAGGGGGAGGTGATAGGCAGGTGAGGAGAAGAGGTAGGATGCCAGAGTGGGGAATAGAAGAGGGAAGGATATAGAGGCTCAGGGGTGGTAGGTGAGAACAAGAGGAACTTTCTCCCTGTTAAGGCGGTGAGAATGTTTGTTCCTGCCCCACTGAAAACCAGTGCCACCAACCTCATAGTTCCCACACCCCAGCTCCCGTTTCTACCTCTAACCCAAGATCCACAAACCCACTTGTCCAGGTAGACCTATTGTTTCCGTTTGTTCCTGCCCCACTGAACTCGTATCTGCATACCTCAACTCTGTTTCATCCCCCAGTTCAGTCCCTTCCGACTCTTCACGCTCTTGATCGTTTCAATGATTTCAGGTTTCCTAGTCTGAGCATCTTATGTTTCCTATGGATGTCCAGTCCCGATACACCTACTTCTCCCACCAGGAAGGCTTCAATGCTCTCCATTTCCTTCTGGACACCAGACCCAACTAGTTCCCCTCCATCACGACTCTCCTTCACCTAGTGGAACTTGCCCTCACTCTTAATAATTTCTCCTTTGGCTCATCCCACTTCCTTCAAACAAAAGGTGTGGCCATGGGCACTCACATGGGTCCCAGCTATGTCTGCCTTTTTGTAGGCTTGATGGAACAGTCTGTGTTCCAAGCCTACACTGGTGGCCATCCTGCACTTTTCCTGCACTACATTGGTGTTGCTTCCTGCACCCATGCGGAACTTGTCGACTTCATTCACTTTGCCACCAATTTCTACCCTGCCCTTAGATTTACTTGGTCCAATTCCAAAACCTCCCTCCTCGTCGCTGGAGACAGTTTATCCATTGCTGTCTATTATAAACCCATGGACTCTCATGGCTACCTGGACTATACCTCCTCCCACCCTGCCACTAGTGAAATTGCCATCCCTTTCTCTTAATTCATCTGTCTCCATCACATCTTTTCATTCCAGAACAAAGGAGCTGTCTTCCTTCTTCAAAGAAAGGGGCTTCCCTTTTTCCACCACCAACGCTGCCCTCAACTGCATCTCTTTTATTTCATGTACGTCTGCTCTCACCCTATCCTCACACCACCTTACCAGGGATAGGGTTCCTCTTGTCCTCACCTATCACCCCAACAGCCTCCATGTCCAGCACATAATTCTCTGCAACTTCCACCATCTCAAACGGGATCCCACCACTAAGCATGCCTTTCCCTCTCCCTCACTATTGTTTTCTGCAGGGATTGCTCCCTATGAAACTCTTTGTTTATTCATCCCTCCCCACATTCGTGCTCCTTCTCCCTTTTCTTTCTTCCATGGCCTTCAGTCCTCTCCTATCAGACTCCCCACTTCTCCAGTCCAGTATTTTTTTCTCCAATCACTCGACTCATTCTTTCACCCAACTCTTCACTTTGCCGCTTCCCCCTTCCTGTTTCATGAATCTCTCTCTTTTCCCCGCCTTTGAACTCTACTCCTCATCTCTTTTTTTCTCCAGTCCTGATGAAGAGCCTCGGTCTGAAACATTGACTGCACTTTTTTCCAGATGCTGCCTGGCCTGCTGAGTTCCTCCAGCATACTGTGTGTGTTGCTGGGAAGATGTGGTGAGTACAGATGTCATGGAAATGGAGGAGATATAGGTGAGGGCAGCATCAATGATGGAGGGAAATTCCATTCTCTGAAGGAGGAGGACAATCTGATGCCCAGGAAAGGAAAGCCTCGTCCTGGGAGAAGATATGGCTGAGACGAGGGGACTGAGAAAATGGAATAGCATTTTGACAGGAGGCCAGATAGGAAGGGATATTGTCAAGATAGCCATGAGAACCGGTAGGTTTATAAAAGATGTCGGAAGACAGATTGTGTTCAGAGATGAAGACAGAGAGATCGAGAAAGGGGAAAAAGGTGTCAGAAATGAACCATGTGAATTTACTGTAATTCCATAATTTCATAATTCTCCATAACCTTCGCCATCTCCAAGAGAATCCTGCCACCAAGCACATCTTTCCCTCCACCCCCCCCCACTTCTGCTTTCCGTAGGAATCACTCCCTACGCGACTCCCTTGTCCATTCATCCCTCCCCACTGATCTCCCCCCGGTACTTATCCTTGCAAGCTGAACAAGTGCTGCACCTGCCCCTGTACTGCCTCCCTCACTACCGTTCAGATCCCCAAACAGTCCTTCCAGGTGAGGCAACACTTCACCTGTTAGTCTGCTGCAGTCATTTACTGGGTCCAGTGCTCCCGGTATGGCCCCCTGTATATTGGTGACACCCGACCTAGATTGGGAGACTGCTTTGACGAGCACCTATGCTCTATTTGCCTGAAAAAGTGGGCCCTCTCGGTAGCCATCTATTTCTATTCCACTTCTCATTCCCATTCCGACATAAGTCCACGATGACGCCACACTCAGGTTGGAGGAGCAACACCTTATATTCCATTTGGGTAACCTCCAACCTGATGTTCGATTTCTCGAACTTTCAGTAATTGCTTCACTGTTCCTCATTCCCTTTTCCCTTTCTCTCCTATCTCTTTACCTGCTCAACACCTCCCTCTGGTGCTCCTCCTTCTACCCTTTCTTCCATGATCTTCTGTCTTTTCCTATCAGATTCCCCCTTCTCCAGCCCTGTATCTCTTTCACCAACCAACTCCCAGCTCTTTACTTCACCCCTCCCCTCTCCTGGTTTCACCTGCCACCTACCATCTTGTGCTTCTTTCTCCCTTCCCCTCCCCCCAACTTCTTGCTCTGACTTCTTGCCTTCCTTTCCAGTCGTGATGAAGGGACCCAGTCCAAAACATTGACTGTTCATTCATTTCCATAGATACTGACTGCCTGTTCAGTTCCTCCAGCATTTTGTGCGTGGCTTGGATTTCCAGCATCTTCAGATTTCCCCACATCCATTGGCGTTTTGCAGGGTGGAAAGTGGAGGCAAAGTTGATGAAATTGATGAACTGAGGATAAGAGCATGAAGAGATGCGTGATCTCAAAGACAACGTCTCTGTCAATTTAACACACTCCACTGAAACAGAATGTCCTAAAGCCTGAGAGCCAGAATTGACACCAAATGGCTGGAGGGCATTTCTGCTACTAAAATTAGTCAACCTTTCTCCCTTGTCTGATGTCCTCAACAAACACACTCTCCAGACGACAGAACAACCCTTGCCCAAGACCATGTAGTTTCAAGACTGAAGCTGCTTCTGATTGTGTTTCTCACTGGGCTCTCAGAGCAGACCCTCACTTCAGGAGATCTGCACTTGGGGTTGTTCAAACTGGTGCCTCACCTTCTCCTCTTCACCTAGGACTGGAGCATAGCAAAACTGCTAGGGTGAATCTCAAAGCAGAAGTTTGATGAAGGACCATTGGCCGGATATATTAACTTTCTTTTCCTGCTACACTCCTGACTGGATTGTGCTGTTCTGCATCACAATGTTTGGTCATTAAGTTTTGAAATAGACTCTTGATCAACATTTTATCCCTCCCTGTCTTTAGGCTAGAATTCATTTATACCTTTATGGCCAAAGTCGTTGAGAAAGGTGCGTATTTCCTTTGTTTCATCGAAGCTCTCCTTGAGTCTGGTGGTATGTGCTTTTAGGCTTTGGTATCTCCTGCCTGATGGGAATGGTGATAAGAAAGAACATCAGGAGTGGGAAGTGTATTTGATTATAATGGTTGCATTATCAAGACAGCCAGAAGTGTTGAAGCTTGGGGGAGGAGCTGGCCTAAGTTCATTGAAAGGGAACACTAGCAGGGATTTCAGCAGAACAGCAGCGGCTGGAATTTCTGTGGGCAATTCAGAAGGTGCAGGATAGTTACATCCCAAAGATATGAAGTACTCTAAAGGGAGGATGAGGGAACTGTGGCTGACGAAGGAAATCAAAGACAGCATCAAGGGGAAACAGAGGGTATAAAATATACCAAAAGTTTTTTCAGGTATAGAAAACGTAAAAGATAGGGAGAGTAGATATCTGTCACAATGGGGTGCTGGGAATGGACCCAAATGCAAGACACAGACACTGAAGTACAAGGAACAGGACTTGACTAGAGTAGGGACGTGACAGGATTCAGGCAAGGAGCAGGAACAAGAATGCAGACTTGGGCTAGGGAAAGCGGGACCAGGACTAGGAACCATGGACTAGGAGACAAGACTTGGACTCCGAGCCCGAGACTGGACAAGGACCCAGAACCTGGGTCTTGCCTCGGGCTCGGACCTCAGAACCAGGCAAGGACATGACATGGCTTGAGGACGGAGTCTTGGGTCTTGAGCTTGGCTTGGGATCCTCGAGGCTTGGGGTCGTGGGTCTTGAACTTGGCTGCAGGCTGGGGTCTTGGGCCTTGAGTCTTGAGCTTGGCTGCGGGATCCTCGAGGCTGGGGTTTTTGGAGCTTGGCTGTGGGATCCTTGAGGCTGGGGTTTCTTGGAGCTTGGCTGCGGGTCTTCATCTTGAATTGCGGAGGCTGATAACTCAGAAGCTGGAGCTGAGAGACCGACTGGGAACTGAACGTTAACACAGAGCCGGGACTTATCCTAAGACAAGTCGGGACTCAACTTCTCCACAGCAGGGTGGGACAGGTCCATCTGTTGGGTAACGGCAGGACTGCCAGACTTACCCAACAGAGGCAAAGACAAGACGTGCCCACCCAACCCCCCCGCCGCCCCGCAGGGCAATGGCAAGACGGCCTGACTTACCCCCCGGAGGCAAAGACAAGAAGATACAAACACCAAAGAACAACAGACAGTTCCATATCTGCTCTGAGGAAGCTCCGAGTCTCAGTTCAGCCAGCAACCTCAGCTGGCTACGGAAACAGCCGGATCCCTACCTAGCTGGCAGCCACTCAGTTGGCCCAGGAAACAGCCAAATCCATGCCACAAAGACCACTCCTACGAGTGGCAACAAGGCTCTGTGAAGCAGTTGTCCTCCAACCAGGTCTGGAGATCACAAATGGTTTTACTAGCCTTCCATCAGCAAGTTGCTCCAAGGGGGACTGACAAGACAAACCAGCAGCCCACACTTATTCTTCTTCTTCTACTTTTACTTCTACTTCTTGTTTTTACGGCAGTTGGCGTCCACATTGATGCATTACTGCCATCCTCAGGATTTATTGTCCTTCATTGTCCTTTCACTTTAAAGCCGTCTTTCCAGACCCGTCGCCCTTAAATAACTAAACAACCATTTCCTCCCCGATCACTCTCCCCACATTCCAATAAACCTTTAACGCCGTTCTCTACCAGTCCTATTTTGCGTAATTGTTGTAACATTTGTTGCCTTTCCTGTGCAAAACTCCCACATGAAATAAGGATACTCTCTACTGTTTCAGTCTCCTGACAAAGATCGCTAAAACTTGTTGGATGCTTTTTTATGATGGCCAGAGTGCCATTAAGGTTGCTGTGTCCAGTTCTCCATCTACTCATAATGACTTGCTCCTTCCGCTTTACTCCCCTACCTCTTCCCATGTCCACTCTGTTCTGAATTGAATGTAAATGTCTTCCTTTTATTGCTCTATCCCATTGCTGCTGCCACTGTCGATTTATCCTTCCCCACACTATGCTCTTCCCCTCTGATTCTGATAGTTTAATATTAACCTCTACAGATCCTTTTTTAGTTGCTGCTTTTGCCAGCCTATCTGCTGTCTCATTTCCCATAATACCCGAATGTGCTGGAACCCACATGAATGCGATATTTTTGCCTTGTCAAGCCAGTCTTGAATTTGCAAACAGGATTTCATAAAGCAGATCCTGGTGACCTCTAGCTGTACCCGCCTTAATGTTTGCATGGGCCGACACAGAATCGCTACATATCACAAAATTATTACAATCAACCTGCTCACTCCATTCTAGTGCTAACAATATGGCAAACAATTCAACTGCATATACACTCAAGCAATCAGGTGTTCTCTTGCTAATTTCCACTCGATAACTTGGTGCAACAATTGCAGACCCTGTTGCACCTGTTTCTGGATCCTTTGATCCATCAGTAAAAATCTGTACGCCTTTATATTTACGTTCCCTATAACTATGATATTCACCGAGTATATCAGCCGTCTTATTACTGTGCTTAATCTTAAGCAATTCCAAATCTACAGAGGGATTTTCTAATACCCAGAAAGGTCTGACAGGCCACACCACACTTGGACAAAACTCTTTATCGTATACACCCATATCTTTTGCGGTTTGCTCTCCTGTCCAGACAAAACTTTCTTTTTGTGTCATCTCCTTCTCCCAGCATGTCTGCAACACCCTTCTTGTAGGATGGCTATCACCATGCCCCCTTAAATTAATCCAGTAATTGGCCTCCAGCTGTTTATGCCGCAGCCCCAATGGTATTTCATTTGCTTCAACTTGCACACACTGGGGAAGTTCTAACCGCTCCCAAGCACACCCCTAGAGCCCGAGCTTGCACGATATCCAGTTCTGCCAGCACAGATTTTGCTGCTGACCCGTATACAATACTTCCATTGTCTAATCTTGATCTTATTAATGCTACAAAAATATACTTCAGTGATGCAAAATCAGCACCCCATTCCAATCCAGCAAGACACCATGACATTTATCACATTTTTACATTTACTAACTACATATCGAACATGTTCTCTCCATGTTAATCTCACGTCAAAGTGCACTCCCAAAAAACGAAAACTTTCAACTCTCTCCAGGTTACTTCCATACAGATTCAAATTAAGTCCTCTGAACTTTTTCCTTGTAAGGAACATGGATTTTGTCATCTCCACTGAAAATTTAATACTTTGTCCCCCACTCTTCAACTTGATTAATTCCATCTTGCATTTTCGTAACTATATGTTCAATATTTCTCCCTCTTTTCCACAAAGTGCTGTCATCTGCAAACAATGACCTCCCCACTTCCGTTGGAATATTTACGAATTTATCATTTATCAAAATGGAGAATAAAGTTGGACTCACTACACTCCCCTGAGGCGTCTGGTTTTCTACAACATACTGGCTTGATAGCTCTGATCCTATCTTCACTTGAATACTTCTCCCATTTAAAAAGTCCTTAACCCAATTGAACATCGCCCCCCCCCAATTCCCATTAAATGTAGCTTGATTTGGACCCCCCTCTTTCCATAACCTATCATAAGCTTTCTCAACATCAAAAAAACTGCAACCCCTGTCTCCTTATTTACTTGAGCTTTTCTTATTTCATCCTCTAGACACAACACTGGATCCATAGTATTCCTTCCTTTCCTGAACCCGCTTCGATACATAGCCACCATACCTCGACTTTCCAAGAAGTACACTAACCTCTCATTTATCATACTTTCCGTAAGTTTACATACATGTGACGTCAGGGCAATTGGCCTGTAGTTTTCTGGCCTGCTGGCATCTTTCCCAGGTTTCCTTATTGGAATAATTATTGCCTCTTTCCAGCTCCCTGGTATTCTCCCTTCATCCCAGACTTTGTTATACAGAAGCAGTAATTTCTCCACACTTCCTTCACTCAAGTGTTTGATCATACTATAACATATTTCATCTTTACCTGGCGCAGTCTTTCCTGTTTTATCTAGTGCCTTTCTTAATTCTCCCATGCTGAAAGGGACATCTTGCACACCGTCAAGATTAGGTTTTCTACATAAAGCCTCCATATTTTCAGCTTTTTTTCTCTCTCTGTCTCTTCTTCCCTTCTCAGACAAATTATCAGAACCATGTACCATAACAAAAGTGTTTGCCAACAACTCTGCCTTTTCCTTATTTGTTACTGCAGTCACATTTCCAGCAACCAGAACTGGGTACCTCCACTCTCTCCTGTCCCCTCCCATCCTTTTTATCATCCCCCACACCTCTCCTACTTGAGTTGTGTTTCCCATTGAATCACAATACTTTCTCCAGGGGGTTCTTTTAGCACGTCTTATTGTCCTCCTTACTACTGCCTGAGCTTGTTTGTACTGAATCATATGTTGGAAGTTATGAGTTCTTTCAACTTGTTTAAATGCCTTATTTCTGTTTCTCACTGCTTCCTTACAATTGTCATCCTACTATGGTATTATTCTCTTCTTTACTCTTCCTTTACTTTTAGGAATGGATTCTAATGCAGCTGATATTATACCTTGTTTTAATATGCTGTCAAGTGTTTCTACGTCCATTCCATCACTGACCTGACTTAAATATCTATCACTTTTTTCCAGAAATTTCTCCCAATTGGCTTTCTCAAGGATCTATTTCCCACCTGTATTCTCTGTGAGCAATGAAGCAGAAATATTTATCTTGCACCAGATTGGGTAATGATCACTCCCTACAGTTCCTTCGTGGTACACTAACCAATCACACACTGATGCAATGGAGTTTGATACTAATGTAAGATCAAGCACAGATTCTTTACCTGTATTAACATCAATTCTAATACTCCTGCCATCATTTAGGCACACTAAGTACTTCTCATCTAGCAACTCCTCTATTACCCGACCATTGATGTCTGTTCTGTCACTCCCCCATAATACATTATGTCCACTAAAATCACCACACCAAACAACGTTACTGCTGTTCTGCCCTTCTATCTCCTCAAGTTTGTTTAACTCTAGTCTTTTGCATGGATTATAATAATTCACAATCACCAACTCTTTCCTTACAGCCCATACTTTTGCTACCACATACTCTTCTTCACTTCCTACACCTAGTATTCTATAAGGAATACCTTGCTTTACATAAGTTGCACATCCTCCTCCTCCACCCTCTCTCCTGTCTCGCCTTACTGCCTTCATAACCATACAAAACAAAATCTAAATTAGGTTTTAACCAGGTCTCTTCGATACACACAACATCTGGCTTTTCTCTCTTACTCACTATAAACTGTTTGAAATCTTGTCCATTAGCAATCAGGCTTCTTGCATTCCATTGAAGAAGTAGCATTATCAGTAATATCAACCCACACATACTGTCTCTTGACTTGACTGTACCCTGAGTTCATCGTTTACTTCTTCCCATTTTAATCCCATCATACCCAAATGGTGCTCTGCAGCTTTCACAATAATCTGAATCCTTTCAGTTTTAGATTTGATCTCATACGTTGCATTTACCACTCCTGCTATAAAGGTCACCAATTTCTTCTTCTCTATCCATGCATTCTTCTTATCTTGCCTTTCTTTAGCTGCTGCTTGCTCTTTGCTACACCCTCCCTCATTCATTTTCTTCTGTCCTGCCAACTTGACTGCCTCAGCATATGAGACTTTTTCCTTCACCCTTATCTGCTGCACCTCCACCTCTTTTTTCAACACTTCTCATCCCCAGTACGCTACACTATGGTTAGCTCCACAATCACAGCACTTTGGTCTCACTCCCTCTCCACACTTTCCGTATTCATGTTCCCCACCACACCTTGCACATCTTCCCTTTCCTTTGCACACTTTGGCCACATGCTCAAACTCCTGGCAATTGAAACACCTCATAGGTTTTGGTATATATTCTCCTCATTGCATCTTAGAAATCCAAAATATAACTCCTTTGGAGGCACCTTATCCTCAAATTCTACCAGAACGGTTTCAGTCTCCCTTTTCTCTGCTCCCCTTGTCATTCTTTTCACACTCTTCACTGAACTGTTCCTCACCCGCAAGTTCTCCACCAGCTCCTTCATATTAACACTGAGGGCAACCCCAGATATCACCCCCCTGCAACCATTGACCCTTTGTGCTCCAACTCTTACAACCCTGGACACTTTGACTTTCCCAGCATTAGTCACCTTCATTGCCTTCTCCATCTGCTCTTTAGTTTTACATCCTATCAGCAGGTTTCCATCTCCTAAACTTTTCACATGGTTCACTTCTCCTACTTGTCCTCTAATGATTTTTGTTAGCTTAAGTGGATCGATTTTCTTTACTCCCTCTTCCCCCTCAAATCTTATCACTACATTTAGCAATTTTGCCCTCGGGCCCTTCTCCTCAACTTCTCTTCCCTCACTTTCCGATCCACCTACACTAGACCCACCTCCTTTCTTTCTGTTCCGACCCATCATCTTCCTGTTCTTAGTCCCTCTCCCCACTCACACTCTGTGCTATTGCTGTCACCATCAGTCTCCCTCCCTGCCATCCTATCAGAGTTTGCAAGGGACCGTGTATAAATATCATTCCAGATCTATACAGGCCATCGGTCAATATTCCCACAGAATGTCCCCCACAACAACCCACAGCCAGCAGCTGACTCACAACTCTGGCTCAGTAGTTGGAGTTGGAGTTGGAGTTGGAGTTGGAGCTTCAGCAGTTCAGCCAGCACGCAGACAGCCAGCAACCCAAAAAAGCAGCCTATGCTCAATCCCAAGGCTACTTATATTGCAAGCCCAAAGATGGGAAACAGGTGCCTTTGATTCAGTCAAACAAGGGACAGCTGGATGACCCGGAGTCCTGAGTCCATGGACCGGACCGTGAACTGGAATGCGGACTTCACGGACTGGACCATAACAATATCGGACCACTGGAAAATGATGCTGGTGAGGTAGTAATCAGGGGGTGGGAGTTTAAAGAAATCCAGTTGAACTTAATGACTATTCTTCAAAAATCTTCATTGTGGAAGACACCAACCCTGTGCCAGAAATTCAAAAGGGTCAGAGGGCAGAAGTGAGTGTAGTTGCTATTAATGAACAGAAGATGCTTGGGAAGCTGAAATGTCTGAAGGTAGGTGTCGTCTCTGACCAGATGGACTACACCTGAAGGTATAAACAGGGGTAGGTGAAGTGATTGTGGAGGCAGTAGTAATAATATTTCATGAATCGCTAGATTCTGGAATGGTTCTGGAGGAGTGAAAAATTGCAAATCTCACTCCACTCTTTAAAAAGGGGAGGGAGGCAGCAAAAGGGAAATTATAGGTCAGTTAGCCTGACATCAAAGGTTGGGAAGATATTGGAATTGATTGTTAAGGATGCGGTTTCTGGTTACTTTGAGGAACCTGGTAAAATAGGCCAAAGTTAGCATGGTTTCCTTAAGGAGAAATCCTGCCCAACAGACCTGTTGGAATTCTTTGAGGAAATAACAGGTATGATGGACAAAGGAGAGTCAGTGGATGATGTTAACTTGGATTTTCAGAAGGCCTTTGACAAGATGCAGTGCATAGCTCAGGGAAGATACTAGCATGAATAGAAGATTGGCTGACTGGAAGGAGGTAAGGTGTGAGTAAAGTGAGCCTGTTCTGGTTAGCTGTCGGTGACCAGGTATTCTGCAGGGATTGGTATTGCGACTACTTTATTTCACATTATATGTCAATGATTTGGATGATGGAATTGATGGCTTTGTAGGCATGTCTGCAGATGATACAGAGATAGGTGGAGGGGCAGTAAGTTTGCAGAACTTTAGACGGATTGGGAGAGAGGGCAAAGTAGTGACAGATGGAATATAGTGTAGGGAAGGGTATGGCATGGTAGAAGGAAAAAATAGGCGTAGACTATTTTCTAATTGGGGAGAAAATTTTAAAAAATCAGAGGTGCAAGGAGACTTTTGCAGGTTGAGTCAGAGGTAAAAAAGATAAAAGCAAAGTTAGCACTGACTTTGTCAGAATGAGAATTTTAGAGTAATGATATAATGCTGAGGCTTTATAAGGCATTGGTCAGACCACACTTGGAGAATTGTGAACAATTTTCCGCTCTTTATCTAAGAGAAAGTGTGCTGGCAGTGGAGAGGGTCCAGAGGAGATTCATAGGAATGATTCTAGGAATAAAAAGGTTAATGTATGAGGAGCGTTTGATGGCTCTGGGCCTGTGCTCACTGGAGTTTAGGAGAATGAGGGGTGATCTCATTGACATCTATCAAATATAGTAAGACCTAGATAGGGTGGATGTGGAGAGGATGTTTCCTATAGTGGGTGTGTCTAGGATCAGAGGGCACAGCTTCAGAATGGAGGGATGTCCATTTAGAATAGAGATGAGGAGGGATTTCTTTAGCCAGAGATTGGTGTATCTGTGGAATTCATTGAGTATATTTGAAGTGGAGGGTGATAGGTTCTTGATTAGCTATGGAGTCAAAGGTTATGGGGAGAAGGCAGGAGAATGGGGTTGAGAGGGATAATATATCAGCCATGATGTAATGGCAGAGCAGCCTCAATGGGTCAAATTGTCATAACGGGGGTCGTTGGTAGCAGACCCAAATGCAAGACACAGACACTGAAGTACTAGGAACAGGACTAGGTGTGTCAAGAAAGCAAGGGAAACGGTGAAGAAAGGACACTGGACATGACATGGACCTGGACGAGATAAGGGTTCAGGTCTTGGGAGACAGGAATGCAGAACACAGAGCCCTGGGTTTGGGAGACAGGAACACAGAACACAGAGCCTTGGTCTTGAGAGACAGGAATGCAGAACACAGAGCCGGGACCCCTCCTTGGGAGCAGGACGTAGGGCCGGGACTCATACACAAAATGCTGAACACGACGAGATGGTTCACAATACAAGGTAGCGGCAAATGGCCAGACCTACCTAGCGAAGGTGTGGACACAGACAGTTCCAAACACAAGGTAACAACAAACAGCCAGACCTACCTAACAAAGACGTGGACACAGAAACAGTTCGAAACTCAAGGTAGCGGCAAACAGCCAGAGCTACCTAGCGAAGGTGTGGACACAGAGACAGTTCCCAACACAAGGTAGCGGCAAACGGCTGTACCTTCCTAGTGAAGGCATGGACACAGAGGCGGTTCCAAACAACGAAAGACAGTTCCTTATCTAGACACAGCAAGGCTCAAGTCTTGCTCAAGCAGTAGAACTTGACAGCGATACAGGCAAGGACGCAGGTAAGTCTTCAGGCCAAGGCTGCAGGCAGGGCTGCAGGTAGAGGTTGCTGGCAGAGGCTGCAGGACGAAGGTGAAGGGAAGGGAACAGTCCAGCAAATAAAGATTCTTTCTTCTTCTTCTTCTATCTCTGGCAGTTTAGACGCATCCAGGCGTATTACTGCCCTCCGCAGGATGTATAATTAATTATAATTTGCTTGCAAATGCTGTAGGTGCTCATTAAATAGTCCTCATATTTTGTCACGCGGCCTCCAAATAATTGCATTGCCTCAAATTACATTAATTTCATTTGAATCATTTGGAAAACTAAAAGCTTCTTGCTAGAGAATATTCATTATCACATGCTTAACATTTAAAATTGTTGTTTTCCCAGTCTATCTGCTATTTCCAAGTTTTCCTTTTCTTGAATCAAAGCCTCCAGTTGTTTATCAAGATCTTGAAATTCTTCCTCATTGTTTCCATGTTTTCATTTCATAATCCGAATGTAGATAATTCACTTTGCGACAAATTCCTTTTTCCTTTGGTATAAGTTCCTCCATTTTAATCTGTTTTCCACGTCACTCAATTTTTGACAACAAGCATCGTTTTCAGAAACCGTCTCCTTTAAACCCAGTACCATTTCGTCCAATCTCTTTCCAACTCACAATTGTTCTTAATTCTTTGATGGAGTTCGGCATATTTACCCTGGGTTTCAACCATGTTTCTTGTAACATAAAATCTGAGGTTTTTTCCTTAAATTCTGGTACATATTTTGTAAATTCTTGATCATTTGCGATAAGACTCCTTGCATTCCCTTGTAATATATATATATATATATACAGCCATTATTTCCCGCCTCTCCTGCCTATGAACTGTTTGATCCTCCATTCAGCGTATCTTTGACTGCTTCCCACTTAAGCCCTGTAATACCAAGATATTTTTCTGCAGACTTGACTATAATTTTAATTTTTTGGTTCTTTTGTCTGTTTGTGCTGAACAGTTAATTGCATCTACCATAAACAGTACAAAATAATTAGTGTATCCTTATTTATCATATTACTACCCTCACAGATCACCAGTTTACTATTCCCTGTATTTGTTTACTTGATAGCCTTCTTTTTTCCAGCGAATGCTTTCACTGCCTCTACGTATCTGATCCCTTGAGTTATATTTACATATTGCATCTCAGCTTCTTTCTTGCTAATGATGCATCCTTGATAAGCTGCACTGTGTTCCTGACCACAACTGCAGCATTTCAGCCTAGCTCCCGCCTCACATTTCCCATATACATGTTCCCCAGCACATCTTCCACACCTTTGTTTCCCTCTGCAGAACACCGCAATATGCCCGAATTTCTGACATTTAAAGCATCTTAAAGGCAGTGGAATATATATTCTGACCTCATAACAAATTTACCCTAAATAAACTTTAGTCGGCAATGTCTCTTCATCAAAGTTGATCATAACCGATAAACTATCGCACTTTTTCCCATTTTTTGTAACTTTCAAACGTTTGGCCTCAATAATTTTTGCTCCTTTTATGTTCTGTTTAATCTCATCCATAGTAACTTTTGTTGGTATCCCGGAAATAACTCCTCTAGTCCACTTTCTATTGTTGTGTTTTGAGCATTGTACTTTATTGCCATCTGTTTTATTTAATCTTATCAGTTTGCCCTGTTGAGCACTATCCCGACAAATCAATAATAGCAATCCATTTCGTAAAATCTTTGCTCTTTTGACTTCAGCTATAAGTTTGTTGATTATCTTCATCAAATGAATCAGGTTCCATTCACCAAAAGACACTCCATCTTCACTCCGTGTTATAATTGCTTTAATCTCATCTTCTTTCCATTGTTTTGCTATCCTATTTTGTTTGTCACCTGACTCCTTAGAGTTTGACATCTCATACCTCTGTTTCCTTTCCTCACTCTCTTCACTCCATTCCTCCATCTCAAACTCACTTGCATCATCCATTAACCTGTTCATCCTACAGGATATTTTCTTCATCAACTCAGCAGTAGCAGCCTCTGTGCTCTCACGCTCCACGCTCAGGATCCAGCAAATGAAGCTGAACCCAGGAGCTATTTATGAGCCAGCCCAAAATCAGAATCGTGTGCCTCAATTAAGGCACACAACAGGACAAGGGATAACCAGAAAACCTGGAATACGGATCAATGGACCGGATTGTGAACCGGAATGCAGGCTTTATGGACCGGACCATGACACAAATAGCATAATTCTGCTCTTTCATCTTATGGTATTATGTGAAAATAATAAACCAACCCACCAATTTTTGATGCTAATTATATCCTGCTAGAATGGGTCAGTGGTCAAAGAATTAACACTAGATCACAGGCTCATAGAAAGAGAGAAATTGGAAACGTAAAGGAGTGCATTCAGTTTGTTGGATTCATGCAAACCAAAAACAAAAAGCATGCAGTCCACTTCCCCTTTCCCACTCTTGACCCATGGCCTTGTAGGTTACATCAGGTCAAGCCATTGTCAAGTACTTTTTCAATGTGATTAAGACTCCTGATCCCTGGCCCCCTTTCGTGCAATGCATTCCAGATGCTCTCCGCTCTCTGAAGAAGACATCTTCCCATTGTAGGTATGTAGAGCTGCATCTTTCTGAGTCTGCTAGTGGACCTAGAGGCATAGTGTTACTGGGAATGGCACCTTCCTGCCAATGCATTCTTGTGAGGTCAGGAAGGGTCCCCTGACGGTGGCTTTATTACATACTGCTGGCACAGTATTATCAGGTGTGACAGGGTTCCTGACGGGATATTGTGAGTGAGTCTAGCTGGGTTACTGCGTTCAGTGGCACCACAAGCAGGCCAATTCTATTGCATGAAGACTTCATGGAGAAAGCATGGCATTTGTGGAAGTGAAAAACCTCCACATAGGTACTGCGATTATCAGACTGGTAATCCAGAGGCTAGGATAACAATGTAGAGACATGAGTTGGAATCCCACCAAGGCAACTGTAATGGGATTAAACCCGGTAATTAAATTTAAAAATCAACACTAGGATTAGTAACAGTGGTAATGAAACCACCACAAACACAAGGAATTCTGCTGATGCTGGAAATTCAAGCAACGCACATCAAAGTTGCTGGTGAATGCAGCAGGTCAGGCAGCATCTCTAGGAAGTGGTACCTCTTTCTAGAGATGCTGCCTGCCTGCTGCGTTCACCAGCAACTTTGATGTGTGTTGTTTAATGAAACAACCAGATGTCATAAAAGCCCATCTGATCACTGATGCCTCTCAGGGTCTCCAAACCCACAGCAAGTGGTAGGCTGTGAAATGGCCAGACAAACCATTTGTTGTTTCATATTCAAAAGTGGTTCACCACCATCTTCCCAAGGGGGGATATCAATGGGCAATAGAAGCTGTTCTTCCTAGCAAGGTCAAAGTCTGGAAAATGAGTAAGCGAAGATGCCAGAGCTAATGAAATTGATAACACTTTACTGAAGCTGTAAGAGGTATTGTTGCTCAACGCAACAGAGTGTCAGATGTTAGAAATGTAAAATCAGTGGTTGGCAATGTATAATCCCAGATTTCTGATCTTCAAGACAAGTCAAGTTTATTATCATGTGCACATGTGTAGGTACATGTGTGCACAGGTGAAGTGAAACCTTGCAGCAGCAGAAATTCAGATACACTTGTTTATCACACGTACGTCGGAACATATAGTGAAAAGTGTCGCTGGTGTTAACAACCAGCACAGGCTGTGGATGTGCTGAGGCAGCCTGCAAGGGTTACCACATATTCTAGTGGCAACATAACTTGCCCACAATGTTCATCTGAACAACACAGATAACAAACAAGCTCAGCAAAACAAGACCCTTTCTTCCCTCCAATGACAACCACCCACCTATTCATACACAGAGACAGTCGTCCAACCCCAGGATGGGCCGCCTCTGACCTGCAGCCTCCATTGGACTCGCAGACTCATGGATGTCAGGCATCCCCAGTGGACTTGCAGACAGGCAGACCCAGGGCTTTGGCCATCAGGCGTCAACTTCTGGACTTTCAATCGATCCGAAATGATAGAGCTAGTAAATCCGAAACAGCTAGTAAAAAGTATCAGAAGATAGATCAAAGAATGTCCTGATGAAGGATCTTGGCCCAAAACAATGACACTTTATTCCTCTGCATAGATGAAGCCTGATCTGCTGGGTTCCTCCTGCTTTTTGTGTAAAGCAGGGATATTGAGCAACTTTAGACATTCATCATTTTCCAGAGTAGTGAGCGTCTAGACTGTGTTGCTAGCTGCTAATTTGTCATGCAGTCACACAGCTCAAAACAGGCCATTCAGCCCACTATATCAGGGCTCACTAACCTCCTGTTCACTCTGTTCCCATTTTGAACTCTGCTCAAGCGCCCCCACCTCCAACTCCTCCCAGGTTGTACCACTCACTACACATTAGCACCAATTTACAGCAGGAAAGTAATCCAGCAACCTGCACATTTTTGGGATGTGAGAGGAAACTCAGACCGTCACAGGGAGAACTAACAAACTTCACACAAACGGTTCCAGGAGTCAGGGTCAAACCCAGATCAAGGAGCTGTGTGGGAGCAACTCTGCTAACTGCACCAGTTGACTTTTATGTTTTCAAGAGGTAGCTGGACTAGATCTAGACTGGTGAACAGATATCATCACATGGAAGGTAGCAATAATACTAACAGGTAGTCACATGCTCCCTGGATTGGTTTTTAATGCCTTTATGCTTTGATAAGGATTTGGTTTTCACTCACAATCTGTGTTTTTTTGATTAATTGCTTCTTCCAAAGAATTAAGTGAGGTAATTGTGTAGCTATTGTGAATTGTATAGTTAAGTCATAATCATATAGTCATAGTCAGAGTGAAATATAGCATAAGTTGGATTGGATGTCCATCTGCACAGGAGGCACAGAGGGTCGGTGACCTGCTAGCTACCTGAGATGAGAAGTCAGAGTTTGAGGCCTGGAGTTAGGGGTCCTGTCTGCAGCTAGTCCTAGGGTCGATACTGAAGGTCAATTGGAAGTCTGGAGGTCAAAGCCTGATGGCTGAAGCTTTGGGTCTACAAGTCTGAAGTGCAGTACGAGTGTGGAGGCCATTGTCTGCAAGTCTACGAGTCCGCTGAAGGCTGGAGAATTGGAGGCTGAAGGCCAGCTGTGCAGTTGGAAAAGTATTGGTGTGGTTGCATGGGAGGGAGGAAAGGGGCACGCTTTGCTGTTGTTGTTTTGTTGCTTGTTGTGTTCTGCTGAGCATGTTAGCACTGAAATGTGCGGCAAGACTTGCAGGCTGCCTCCAGCAAATACTTTGGTTGCGTTGGTTGTTAATGCAAACGACATGATGCACAATATGTTTTGATGTACACATGATAAACAAATGTATCTGAACCTGAATCTAAAACACAGAAACAGCCCATCTGACTCATCAAATCTATACTAACTATCAACCACCCATTTACAATAATTCCACTTACTTTGTCCCCACATTTCCATCAATGCTCCCCAATTCTACACACTAATGACAACATGCAATGTCAAATTAACCTAGCCACCCACACGTCTCTGGGATGTGGGAGGGAAATGGAGTAACCTGAAGAAACCCCTGCAGTCAGAGGGAGATCTGCAAATCCTCACAGACAGCACTGAGGGGTTGGGGCTGAACATTTCCATTGGCACTACGGGGCAACAGATCTATTACCGGGCCTCTGTGCTGCTCTCGGCTGAAACAGTTATGTTATTTATCCTGGTACTTTTTCTATCCATCATTTTCATATGCCTTTATGACAAATTCTGCCACCTTATGCCTCCATTTCATTTAAAAGCCAGAATTTTTGTGTAATATTTTGCCCAACATTTTGATTGTTCAAAGTTTTCTCCAATTTAACAAAGTTAATGTCAAGATACAAAGTGCTTTGCCCAATTTTTGTCTTGGATCTGAGCTATGTTCATTTAACCCCAGCTCAAGTTTCAAGTCCTACTCTTTTGCTATAACTTTACTCTGCAGGACATGTGCCAGGCCTTTCACCTCTCCTCAGGTGCGAGAATCTCAGCTGAGCTATCATTCTCTTTGAGACAGCATGCTAAGCATAGTTTGCAAGCTGACCAACCAAACTTGATAGAAGGATATATAAGGGTCTGTAGATGTTGGAATCTAGAGCTGCAAGTAACCAGCTGCAGGAATACAACAGTTCAAACAGTATCTTTGGGTGGAAATGATCAAAACTCTGCGACAGGACTGAGAGTGGAGAGGTAACGTGCACACACGCTGGAGGAACTCAGCGGGTTGGGCAGCATCCGTGGAAACGAACAGTCAATGTTTCGGACCGAGACCCTTCGTCAGGACTGAAGAGGGAAGGGGCAGAGGCCCGATAAAGAAGGTCGGGGGAGGGTGGGAAGGAGAAGTCTGGTAGGTTCCAGGTGAAAAACCAATAAGGGGAAAGATCAAGGGGTGGGGGGAGGGAAGGAGGGAGGGGATAGGCAGGAAAGGTGAAGAAGGAATATGGGAAAGCACAATGGGTAGTAGAAGGAGGCGGAATCATGAGGGAGGTGATAGGCAGCTGGAGGAGGGGGCAGAGTGAAACTGTGCTGGGGGAAGGGAGGGGGACGGAATTCCCGGAAGTTGGAGAATTCTATCTTCATACCAAGGGGCTGGAGACTACCTAGACGGTATATGAGGTGTTGCTCCTCCAACCTGAGGTTAGCCTCGTCACGGCAGTAGAGGAGGCCATGTATGGACATATCCAAATGGGAATGGGAAGCAGAGTTGAAGTGGGTGGCAACCAGGAGATCCTGTCTGTTGTGGCAGACGGAGCAGAGGTGCTCAACGAAGTGGTCCCCCAGTCTGTGTTGGGACTCACCGATGTAGAGGAGGCTCCACCGGGAGCACCGGATGCAATAGATGACCCCAACAAACTCACAAGTGAAGTGTTGCCTCACCTGGAAGGACTGTTTAGGCCCTGAATAGTGGTGAGAGAGGAGGTGTAGGAACAGGTGTAGCACTTACGCTTACAGGGATAAGTGCCGGGTGGGAGATCCGTGGGGATGGACGTGCGGATAAGTGAGTCGCGGAGGGAACAATCCCTGTGGAAAGCGGAGAGGGGTAGAGAGGGAAAGATGTGCTTAGTGGTGGGGTCCTGTTGAAGGTGGCGGAAGTTGCAGAGGATTAAGTGCTGGATCCAGAGGCTGGTGGGGTGGTAGATGAGGACAAGGGGAACTCTGTCCCTGTCGTGTTGATGGGAAGATGGGGTGAGGGCCGAAGTGCGGGAAATGGAGGAAAAGTGGGTGAGGGTGTCATTGATGACGGCAGAAGGGAAATCATGATCCTTAAAGAAAAAGGACATTTGAGATGACCTGGGACAGAAAGCCTCATCCTGTGCGCAGATCCTGTGGAGACGGAGGAACTGGGAATTTTTGCATGTGGCAGGGTGGGAAGAGGTATAGGTGAGGTAGTTATGAGAGTCAGTGGGCTTATAGAAGATGTGAGTGGACAATCTGTCTCCAGAGATGGAGACTGAGAGATCGAGAAAGGGGAGAAATGGATCAAGTGAATTTGAAGGCTGGGTTGACTTGTGGGTCTTGGGGAGGAGGTAAAACCGAGCAGTGCGGGGTGTGGGAATTATGTGTTTTGTGGCTGAGGATGGAAGGTCTCCGGAGTTGATAAGGGTGGTGATGGTACGGGAGACAATGGTTTGATTTCCTTCTTCACCTTTCCCGCCTATCCCCTCTCTGTTTCCCCTCCACCACCCCTTGATCTTTCCCCTTACTGGTATTTCACCTGGAACCTACCAGCCTTATCTTTCCCACCCTCCCCCCAGCTTCTTTATAGGGCCCCTTCCCCCTCTCTCTTCAGACCTGACGAAGGGTCTCAGCCCGAAACGTTGACTGTTCGTTTCCACGGATGCTGCCCGAACTGTTGAGTTCCTCCAGCGTGTTGTGGGTGTTGCTTTGACCCCAGCATCTGCAGAGAATTTTGTGTTTCCAATGAATTTACATTGCCTTTTCATGATCTCATACATTATTTCTCTTTTTGTGCTTACTTTGTTCATGACATCCTCGTTAGATATTCGTTTCGTCCATGATATTCTTTGCATCCTCCTCCAAAACCACATCTCTGCTGCTTCAATTCATTTCCTCATGTTACTAGATACTGTCCAACATTCTGAGCCATATAACATAACTGGATAAACATAACATTTCAGTACTCTGAGACGGGGTGTCATGCCTAGTTTAGTGTTGGTCAGTATACTCTTCATTCTCGTAAAGGTGTCTTTTGCCATCCCTATTCTTCTTTTGATGTCCATGTCGCACCTGCCATCTGATTTCACCCAGCTTCCTAAGCAGCAAAAGTTCTGTACTTGTTCTATGTCTTCCCCGTTTATTCTCAGCCTGCAGATAGGATTCTCCTTCTTTTTGGATATGACCATATATTCTGTCTTTTTGCAATTGATAGATAGACAAGGGTGAGTTTTCTCCCCTGATTTGTTCAATGTGTACAGTGAAACAATATTACAAAAAGTAAGAGACATCTTGGGAATCAAAGTTGGCGGTGAAAACATCAATAATTTCAGATATGCAGATGACTCTGTGTTAATTGCAAGTACGGAGGAAGAACTACAAAACTTAATTGATATATTTGTTGAAGAAAGTGCAAAATGGGGCTATCTATCAATTGCAAAAAGACAGAATGTATGGTGATATCCAGTAGAACAAGGAATTCCATTATCAGCATTGGCTCAGAGTCATGGTCAAGGGAGAGTGAGGGGCACTCCCAGGAAGCATGGCCACAAAATTACCATGTTGAAATGAAATGGACACCTTCTCTCCCCCTCCTAACAAACACCCGTCACTAGAGGCTTCATTCTTCACTGTCACTATTTGCTGTTGGTTTATTATTGTCTCATGTACTGAGATACAGTGAAAAGCCTGACTTGCAAACTGTTCATACCGATCAAAACATCACACAGTGTATTGAAGTAGAACAAGGAAAAACAATAACAATGCAGAATAAAGTCTAACAGCAACAGAGAAACTGCAGTGCTGGTAAACAATAAGGTGCAAGATTGTAACAATTGACATCGTGAGGTCAACAGTCCATCTTATCACAGTAGAGAACCATTCAATAGAACAGAGAACACAATACAGGCCAGTTAGCCCACAATATTCTGCTGATATTTGATCCTAATCTAAGATCTATGTAACCCTCCCTCCTACATGGCCCTCAATCTCTCCCTCATCCACGTGCCTATCTAAGAGTTTAATTGTTCCTAAATTCAATGACAGACGGGGTAGAAGCTATCCTCAAGCCTGTTGGAAAGTGTTTTGGGCCTTTCCTATCTCTTGCCCGATGGGAGGGGGGATAAGGCAGAATATGGGAGGGGTCTTTGATTATGCCGGCTGTTTTACTGAGTCAGTGAGAAATGTAGAAGAGTCCAAGGAGGAGGGGATGTTTTCTGTGTCCATAACAAGCTGTATTTTCCTGCAGTCACATGCTTGATCATAATGAGGTAGATTGTAAAGTCATTATGATCCGGAACCTGACCACGAGAAACTGCCGGCTGAGGGCAGTACACCTGAGTGCTCAAGGAGAGACTAGTCCCCTTGATGCGGTAGACTGCTTCCACAACATTTCTTGCAATCACGAACGAAACCAATGGAATTCAGCGAACTATTCCGGCTGGTGGTCCTTGGCCTGTCACTGGGCATTTCTCTCACCATCATCGGCTGGTGGGCCTACGAGAAGTTCATAAAGAAGCGCCCCCGCACCGTGAAGGTCAAGCGGGTACTCGGCACAGCAGAGCCGGTAGTTGGCAAAATAAAGACCAACGTTGAAGAACTGAAGCCAGGGGGCTTTGCTGCACGGTCTGGACCACCAATCAACACTATCAGCACCGTGTATCTAGAGGTTAGAAACCAGAACATGGAGGAGGCGAGTATAGAGTCAGGGGATGGAGGAAACGAGCAGGGGATCTTGTCACAGGGGCTGGCTGATCGAAGGCAAAGTCCTCAACCGGCCTTGGAAGATCGGAGGCGAAGTCCCGAACCAGCTCTTGGGCATATCAAAACAGAGGCGACTGAACTGGAGCTCAGTCCAGTGGAGGAACACTGGAATGGAGAAGGTAAGAGGGAGGAAAATGGATGCGAGGGCAAAGCAACTATCAGAGATCAGCAGCAGCAGAATGACAAAGAGCGGCTGTGGTGTGGGTGGGGTAACTTCACCAATGTGCAAGTGGTCAAGAGAAGGGTGTGGCAGAGTAGGGGAATAAAATCTGTGGGCAAGAGAAAGAGATCTCTGGAGAAGTTGGCTAGAGAGAGGAAGCGAGTGAGAAAGTGGCAGACAAAACTCCAAAGAGAACTGTCAATAGTAGGGGAGAGAAGTGAAAGGAAGCAACGCAGAGCCTGCAGAAGAGTTCTCAGATTTAGGGAACCGGTGCCTGAGGATGGGTCAATGAAAGTAGGGAAATGGAAAGAGGAATCATTTGGTCCTGGAGGATCACAGAAGGCTAGAATCCACAATCTTGTGAAGTGGATGAAGGTAAAAATAAATGTACAGGCACAATTGCTGTATTATTTTTTTACTGAAAGGGGGCTGTGTTCCAAAGACTTTGGGGCACTGGAATATCCAAGTTGTAGAAGGCTACTGATCAAATGCTGATTTCCGGGGCTAGTACAGATGACATCATTGAAACGATGGGTCGAAGGGCCTGTTTCTGTGCAGATCTCTCGATGACACGTCATGACCTCACAGATCCTTTATTTACCTGCAATCTCCCACCCACATTAATTATCTCACTCCCCTTGCCACTGATACGGCACAATGGAGAAACAGTTAGTGTCACGCTCCACAGGGCCAGCGATCTCCGATCGGGGTGCAGTTCCACTGCCCTCTGTAAGGAGTTTGTACATTCGCCCCAAGACACCATGGATTTCCTACAAGTTCAACTGAAAGCTTCCAGTCTCCCCCCTTCCTCATGTCGATTGTGCAGAGGAGATTCACCAGGATGCTGCCTGGACTAGTTTAACCCATCCTCATGTAGTCTTATGAGGACAGGATGAGCACGCGAGGGCTTTTCTCTTTGGAGTGAAGGAGGGTGAGAGGGGACCTGAGGGAGGTGTACGAGGTCATAACAAACATAGATCGAGTGGACAGCCAGAGATATTTTCCCAGGGTGGGAATGGCAGATAGCAGGGAGTGTACACAGAGAGTGGTGTGTGTGTGTGTGGAACCACCGCAGGGGTGGTGGTAGAGGCAGATATATTGGGGATGTTTAAGAAAGACCTGTACAGAGCACATGAATGATAGAAAAAGGGAGTGCTCTATCTGGGGAAAGGGTTATGTTGATCTTAGAACAGGTTAAAAGTTTGACACAATACTGTGGTCTGAAGGCCTGTAGTGTGCTCTGGTGTTCTATCCCACTCATTGCAATAGCTTCCCCTCTCCTACCCATTAACACCCTTCCTCTGTCCTCCACTGCTCTCCCCTACCTTCCTAACTCCTGACTACTTACCCCTGCCTCACCAGATCCTCACTCTCCACTTGTCTGTTCCATCACTCCATCCCTCCCTTCCACTTCCCCCTTCACTACCCACTCCTCCCACCCTCCACTTCCTTCTGCCATCACTCCATCTGATGTGTCCTCTCTGTCTTCCTCCCAAGGCCTCATCAATGACGACGATATTGCAGCCATTCTCAAGGGTAGTCACATGCTGAAGATCAGATCCTCCTCATGGATGAAGTCACGATTTTACAAACTACAAGAAGACTGTTGCACGGTGTGGTGCAGTTCCAACAAGATCCTGAAGTCAGCCAGGAGCCAAATGTGTGAGTGTTGACAAGTCTTGGAGGGATGGTGTGGCAGCAAACATATATTTTTAAAAAGTTTTTACGAAATTGTCTTGGCCACCAACAAGTGCAGGGATTAGTCCTTGATTCCTGGTATGGCACCACGCTGAGGCCAGTAGAGCTACTGCTTCATTGCGTCAGTGACCTGGATTCTATCTTTTATTGATTCTGTTTTATTTGGAGATGGAGTGCAGACAGGTCCTTCTGGCCCAATAGGCCCCACCAACCAGCGGCCCACCTGTTTAACGCCAGACAAATCACAGGACAATTCACCGGCCCTGCTGTGTTCCTCCAGCATTGTGTGTGTGTGTGTGTGTGTGTGTGTGTGTGTGTGTGTGTGTGTGTCTGTGTGTGTGATATGCAATATGCTCCTCCTAACCCCCTGTGTCACTCGCCTCCTGGTCCATTTCCATTTCTCTGTTCATCCAGGTTTCCCATAAACATGACATGAGTCATATCCATTAAGCAGGAGCTGCAGAAACCTGAAGCCCCACACCTCACAATACTAATTTCTACAGTTTAGCAACACAATGATGCCTTTCCACAAGAGATTCTGCAGATGGTAGAACAACACACACAAAATGCAGAATGGACTCAGCACGTCAGGCAGCATCCATAACTGTTTATACACACACACACACACACACACACACACACACACACACACGGATGTTGGCCTGAAGTGTTGACTCTTTATTCCTGTCCATAGATGCTGCCTGACCTGCAGAGTTCCTCCAGCATTTTAGGGCACCACAATAGCAGAGTGGTTCGTGTGATGTTGTTGCTGCTCGGTCAGGGATGGGGGGGCAGGGAGTGGGCAGGTAACAATTCAAAGTTCAATACCAGTGCCGTGTGTAAGGAGTTTGTATAGTCTCCCTGTGACCATGTGGGTTTCCTTCTGCTGTTCAAAGAAGGCTGATTGGTCATTGTAAATTCTCCTGTGATTAGGCTGCTGTTAAATAGGTGGGTGTTTGGCGATATGGCTTTTTGGGGCAGAGGGCCAGTCCCACAGTGTATCTCTAAATAGGTAAAGTGCTGTGAATAAATAACTTTGTGTGTGTGTTACTCTGAATTCCCAGCTTCTGCAGAATCTATTGTGCTTGTGAATCTGTGACTGAATCTCTTGTTCTGATCTCTGCTGCTGTTTTACTCTCTACCCCCACCTGACCCCTTGCAGTCTCGATCGACAACATCGAAGAGTTAAGACCAGGAATGCAGACGGAGGGAATGCAGCAGTACGCCATGGAAACACCCAGCGACTGCTGTTTCACAGTCGTATTTAAAGGCAAGAGGAAGAACTTGGATCTGGTGGCCTCCGACGCCAACGAGGCCTGGCATTGGATCCTGGGCCTCTCCAAATTACAGCAGAGAGGCTGTAGCAGTAACAAGAGAGAGTGGCTGGATCAGTATCCATCTGGGAATCTGTCACAGCAGAGCGCCAGGGAGAGAGGGTGCCACTTCCCTCATGGTCTACAACAGCAGACCCCAAGTCCACCCCTACCCCATGCCAAAGGTCAAAGGCACCTCCCCATGCTCGAACCTTTTGCTGCTTGTTTCCCCTATGTGACCTGCATTTCCCTCAGGCCCTCAGACTCCTTAGATTCCATTAGTTACTAATGTTTTCAGTATTAGTTTAATAGATAGTCAATCTTTAGTTTCAACATGTTATAGGTATTATAGGCTAAACTTAATGTTCAGTATTAGTTTAATAGATAGTCAATCTTTAGTTTCAACATGTTATAGGTATTATAGGCTAAACTTAATGTTATAGGTGTTTATGAAAAATAAAGTTACTTTAAAGCTCTGAATGAGATACTTTATTGATGTAATATTCTTCCAATCAGCAACAAAAATACAATTATTATTTTGTTTTTACAACCAATGCTGATGGTGGATGAAACCCTGTTTGCATTTTAAATGAGTAATGAATCCTCTATGTTGCCCTACCATCAAAGAAGGATGCTTCGTTACACAAGCCACGATATTTTCCAGTGGAATTTTTTTTTCAAAAATACGTACCCTTTTGTATCTGTCTGCAACTTTCAGGATAAAAGCATTTCCTCACTGGTGTAATCTCACGTGAAAAAGTATGAATATTGAATATACATGTAAAAATAAAATCAGCTTTCTCGGCAGGTTCTCAGATAGTGTCACAGAGTCTGAGCAAAGTACAGCACAGAAACAGGCCCTTCAGCCCATCAAGTCCATGCCAATCTATTTAAGCAGCTTTTTCCCATCGATCAGAGAAAATTCACGAGAATGATTCCAGGAATGAAAGGGTTACCGTTTGAGGAACATCTGGCCGCTCTTGGGCTGTATTCCCTGGGGTTCAGGAGAATGACGGGGGGATCTCACTGAAGTCTTCCAAATGTTAAAAGGCCTGAACAGACTAGATATGGCAAAGTTATTTCCCATGGTAGGGGAGTCCAGGAAAAGAGGGCACAACTTCAAGATTGAAGGAACAGAGATGTGGAGAAATCACATTAGTCAAAGGGTGGTATGTCTGTGGAATTTGTTGCCACGAGTGGCTGTGGAAGCCAAGTCATTGGATGCATTTAAGGCCTTTGCTGAGGACAGAACGTTCTGCCTCAGAGAGGGGAAGTCAGAGGGGATGGGGAAGACACGGCAAGGGTTGGGGCTGGAATCAGAGGAGGATAAAGATTGGGAGGTCTCAGGAGGGAGATTGGGGGTTGGGATGTTCAGGGACAGCGGGGTTAGGGGAGGATGAGGGATCAGAGGAATGGAGAGGCGATGAGGGGTAGAGGGAAGATTGGGAGTCGTGGGGAGACTAGAGGGTGGTGGAGGAATAAGATGAGCGGTAGGACACAGCAGCAGTAAGAGCGGTCCTGGTCTGGAGAGGTTCAGGACCTTGGTCCGAGCTGGATCTGGAGCTGGGGCTGGCGGAGCCTGTGGCCTGTAGGGTGCCAGAACTGAGGTCAGAGTCGGAAGCCAGTGAGTCCGTGGCCCGCCAGGGGGCTGGTGCCCATGTCCAGGAGGCTGTGGTTCCAGCTGAGATCAGAGTCAGAAGCGGATGGGTCTTCAGCCTGCCGAAGTCTGAGAAGTCGAGGTCCGAGGGGTCGAGATCCGGGCTGGAGGTGGTCGTCATCGTGGGCTTGTGGTCCTTCTTGGACGCGAGGAAGGAGAAGAAATGGCGGTTGGAGGTGTAAATCTGACGGAGAATGAAGTGTAGGAGAGGTCCATGGCAGATGGTGGAAAACGAGGCCCGGAGAGGTGGCAGACAGAGGGACAGGGCCCGTAGGTATCTCCGCATGGCAGTGAGCGTGGTGCGGAGAATCCAGCGGGAGCAGCGGTCAATAAAATGGAGGTACCCGTGACCCTCGCTGGGCCCAAACTGAAAGGCCTGGAACCGGAGCTGGTATCCCTGCGGTACAAGATGGCGGCGGAGACACGTTCCCAGGAAGGAGACTTGGCTGTGGTGGAGAGTCTGGGTCAGGATGTGGTTGAAGAGTTGGGGAGAGTCAGAGATCACAGAGGGGGAATAGTGAGAGAGGGTGTCACTGCACTCCCGTCGAAGGGAAGATTTAAACTTCAGGGTAGGCATACCTCAGACAGACTTCGCAGCAGAGCAGCGAATTGTAAACAAAAAATTCTCTGCAGATGCTGGGGTCAAAGCAACACGCACAACATGCTGGAGGAACTCAGCAGGTCGGGCAGTATCCGTGGAAATGATGAGTCAACGTTTTGGGCCGGAACCCTTCGTCAGGACTGAAGAGGGAAGGGGCGGAGGCCCTATAAAGAAGGTGGGGGGTGTGTGGGAAGGAGAAGGCTGGTAGGTTCCAGGTGAAAAACCAGTAAGAGGAAAGATCAATGAGTGGGGGAGGGGAAGCAGAGAGGGGATAGGCAGGAAAGGTGAAGAAGGAAATCAAATCACTGTCTCCCGTACTATCACCGCCCTTATCAACTCTGGAGACCTTCCATCCTCAGCCACAAAACTCATAATTCCCACACCCCGCACAGCTCGGTTTTTCCTCCTCCCCAAGATCCACAAGCGTGACTGTCCCGCTGGACCCATAGTTTCTGCCAGCTCCTGCCCCACCGAACTTGTATATGCCTACCTGGACTCCATCTTGTCAGACATCGTTCAGTCCCTCCCCACTTACATCCGGGATACATCCCATGCCCTCCACCTCTTCCATGACTTCCAGTTCCCCAGTCCTAACCGCTTCATTTTCACTATGGATGTCCAACCCTTATACACCTCCATTCCCCATCAGGAAGGCCTCAAAGCCCTCCGCTACTTTCTGGACAATAGACCTCACCAGTTCCCCATCACCACCACCCTCCTCCGGTTGGCGGAACTGGTACTCACACTCAATAACTTCTCTTTTGGTTCTTCCCACTTTCTTCAGACCAAGGGTGTAGCTACGGGAACTCGCGTGGGCCCCAGCTATGCCTGCCTCTTCGTTAGTTAAGTGGAACAGTCTACGCTCCAAACTTATACTGGTACTGCTCACCAACTTTCCTTTCTCTACATTGACGACTACATTGGTGCTGCTTCCTGCAGCCATGCTGAGCTCGTCAATTTCTCCGACTTTCCTTCTAACTTTCACCCAGCCCTCAGATTCACTCGGTCCCTCTCGGACACTTCTCTCTCCTTTCTCGATCTTTCGGTCTTGGTCTCCATCTCCGGAGACAGACTGTCCACTGACATCTTCGAAAGACCCACTGACTCTCATACTACCTCAACTATACCTCTTCCCTTCCTGCCACATGCAAAAATGCTATTCTCTATTCCCAGTTCCTCCGTCTCTTCCACATCTGCTCCCAGGATGAGGCTTTCCGTTCCAGGACATTTCAAATGTCCTCTTTCTTTAAGGATCGTGGTTTCCCTGCTGTTGTCATCAATGATGCCCTCACCCGCATCTCCTCCATTTTCTGCACTTTGGCCCTCACCCCATCCTCCCGTCACCACAAGAGGGACAGAGTTCCCCTTGTCCTCACCTACCAGCCCACCAGCCTACGGATCCAGCACATTATCCTCCGCAACTTCCGCCACCTTCAACAGGACCACACCACTAAGCACATCTTTCCCTCTCCACCCCTCTCCACTTTCCGCAGGGATCGTTCCCTCTGCGACTCCCTGGTCCACACGTCCCTCCCCACGGTTCTCCCACCAGGCACTTATCCCTGCAAGCGTAAGTGCTACACCTGTCCCTACACCTCCTCTCTCACCACCATTCAGGGCCCCAGACAGTCCTTCCACGTGAGAGAACACTTCACTTGTGAGTCTGTTGGGATCATGTATTGCATCCAGTGCTCCCGTTGCGGCCTCCTCTACATCGGTGAGACCTGACGCTTCGTCGAGCACCTCCGCTCCGTCCGCCACAACAGACAGGATCTCCCGATTGCTACCCACTTCAACTCTGCTTCCCATTCCCATTTGGATGTGTCCATACATGGCCTCCTCTCCTGCCAGGATGAGACTAAACTCAGGTTGGAGTAGCAACACCTCATATACCATCTGGGTAGTCTCCAGACCCTGGGCATGAACATTGAATTCTCCAACTTTGGGCAATTCCCTCCCCCTCCCTTCCACCAACCCAGTTTCACTCCGCCCCCTCCCCCAGCTGTCACCTCCCTCTTGGTTCCGCCTCCTTCTACTACCCATTGTGTTTTCCCCTATTCCTTCTTCACCTTTCCTGACCATCATCTCCCTGCTTCCCCTCCACCACCCCTTGATCTTTCCCCTTACTGGTTTTTCACCTGGAACCTACCAGTCTTCTCCTTCCCACCCTCCCCCCACCTTCTTTATAGGGCCTCTGCCCCTTCCCTCTTCAGTCCAGACGAAGGGTTTCGGCCCGAAACGTTGACTGTTCATTTCCATGGATGCTGCCCGACCTGCTGAGTTATTCCAGCATGTGTGCATGAATGATGATGGCTAGGTGAAGAGGCTGTCTCAACTTCACTTCACCCATGTGTAGCCCATTCTGTTCGCCTCTACTTTTTTTTGTCTGTCCTAATCTATCATCCATTTGCCTCTCTCTTCCAACTCCACTCCCCTCGCTTACCTGCTTTGAGCTACCTGTCACCCTTCCTCAGTCAGCTAATCATCTTTGGCCTTTTTCTTATCCCTCTTCCTCTTCTCTACATACTGGCCATCTTACCTCTCATTCAACCATGATGCAGGGATGCAACGTGAGACATCGAAATATCTTTCCCCCTGCTGACCCTATGCGACACTCTTGAATTCCTCTAGTGGATTGTTTGTTGCGAAAGATTACATAAATTACACTTCCCATCTTGCTTCATTCTCCCATACGCTTCCTGTCCAAGAGAAATCACCACTACCTTGCTACATCTCCTGTGCATGTTAAATCCCATGTAAAAAATCCTCCCTTGCTCCACGTAACCATTCTAAGCCTGGTCTCCCTGGTCTTCTGTGTAAGCCACCAGCAGAATGCAGAAATTCAAGAGTGGCGGGGGCAAAGTAGGTGTACTTTTATTACTAAGGAGAAGGTGCTTGGGAAGCTGAAAGATCTGAAGGTAGATAAATCACCTGGACCAGATGGACCACATCCCAGGGTTCTGAAAGAAGTAGCTGAAGAGACTGTCGAGGCATTAGAAGTGATCTTCCGAGAATCAGAATTGGCATTGCTGCTGCATTTTGTGTGTGTACCTTTCTCAGCATGGACAAGTTGTACTGAAGAGTCTGCCTCCATGTACTATACCTCTATGACCGCATGTACCTCAATCCGTCCTCTGTAGATACACTGCTTCCAATTTCTCCGGATGTAATTCCATTTGCCATCCTCCGCCTACCCTATGCATTAATATTGTACGAAAGACTACTTTATCAAAACACTGCATAGACAATTGTGCACTCAGGTCAAATTGTTTTCACAAACCTCATGGACCCAGATTTATATTTGATTTTGTTTCTGAGATGGGAGCCTAATCCATTTGAAACGGTGGTGCTGGTCCACTTTCCGGAAGCTTTTGGTGAAGGTAATGCCAGAATACCATTCAACAGGATATTCAGGATCAGGAGGTAACATGTTCAGGTATATCTTCAAGGGGTTCTACTCCCTCTTCTTGTCCTCCTGGTGATAGAGGGCACAGGGTGAGAGGCTGTAGAAACAGCCGTTTCGGCACAGACTAGAAGGGCTGAGATGGCCTGTTTCCGTGCTGTAATTGTTATATGGTTATAATCGCTAAATTCTGGAATGGCTCTGGAGGACTGGAGGCAAATATCACTCCATTCTTTACATGAGGCAAAAGAGAGGAAATCATAGGCCAGTTAGCCTGACTTCAGTTCTTAGAAAGATGTTGAAGTCCATTATTAAGGATGAAGTTTTGGGGTACTTAGAGGCACATGTTAAAATAGGCCAAATTCAGCATGGTTGCTTTCAGTGGAAGTCTTGCCTGACAAATCTGTTGGGATTATTTGCAGAAATAACAGACAGGATAGACAAAAGGCACAACCAGGGGTCGCTTGCAAAAAGACATTTTCTGTCAGTTACTATATGGACTGTGCTTTTCTCAGTGCCATTTGTGTACATGTTTTGTTTCTGGATTGTTCATTTTTTATGTCCAGCTGGGGTGATACACTGCATCCGGTGCTCCCGATGTGGCCTTCTATATATTGGCAAGACCCGACGCAGACTGGGAGATCGTTTCGCTGAACACCTACGTGCTGTCCGCCAGAGAAAGTAGGATCTCCCAGTGGCCACACATTTTAATTCCACGTCCCATTCTGATATGTCTATCCACGGCCTCCTCTGCTGTAAAAATGAAGCTACACGCAGGTTGGAGGAACAACACCTTATATTCCGTCTCGGTAGCCTCCAACCTGATGGCATGAACATTGACTTCTCAAACTTCCGCTAATGCCCCACCTCCCCCTCGTACCCCATCCGTTATTTATTTATATCCACACATTCTTTCTCTCTCTCTCCTTTTTCTCCCTCTGTCCCTCTGACTATACCCCTTGCCCATCCTCTGGTTTTTCCTCCCTCCCTCTTTTCTTTCTCCCTGGGCCTCCTGTCCCATGAGCCTCTCATATCCCTTTTGCCAATCAACTGTCCAGCTCTTGGCTCCACCCCTCCCCCTCCTGTCGTCTCCTATCATTTTGGATCTCCCCCTCCCCCTCCCACTTTCAAATCTCTTACTAGCTCTTCCCTCAGTTAGTCCTGACGAAGGGTCTCGGCCCGAAACGTCGATTGTACCTCTTCCTATGGATGCTGCCTGGCCTGCTGCGTTCACCAGCTACTTTCATGTGTGTTGCTGGGAGTTACCTACAGGCCCCCAAGCAGTAGCCTGGATATAGGGTGCAAGTTAAATCAAGAGTTAAAATTGGCATGTTGCAAAGCTAATACTACAGTTGTTATGGGAGATTTCAACATGCGGGAAGACTGGGAAAATCAGGTTGGTACTGGACTGCAAGAAAGGAAGTTTGTGGAGAGCCTCAGAGATGGATTCTTAGAGCAGCTTGTATTAGAGCCTACCAGGGAGAAGGCAATTCTGGATTTAGAGTTGTGTAATTAGCCAGATTTGATAATGGAACTCAAGGTAAAGGAGCCATTAGGAAGTAGTGACTATAATATGTTAAGTTTTAATCTACAATTTAGATTTGTAGAGGGGAGAAGGGGAAATCGGAAGTGTCAGTATTACAGTTGAACAAAGGGGACTATGGACCCATGAGGGAGGAGCTGGCCAAAGCTGACTGGAAAGATAGCCTAGCAGGGATGACAGTGGAACAACAATGGCAGGTATTTCTGGGAATAATACAGAAAGTGCGGGACAGTTCATTCCAAAGAGGAAGAAAGATTCTAAGGGGAGTAAGGGGTAACCGTGCTGACAAGGGCAGTCAAGGACAGTATAAAAATAAAAGAGAAGAAGTATAACATAGCAAGGATGAGTGGGAAGCCAGAGGATTGGGAGACTTTTAAGGAGCAACAGAAGATAACTAAAAAGGTAATACGGAAGGAAAAGATGAGGTACGAAGGTAAGCTAGCCAAGAATATAAAGGAGGATAGTAAAAGCTTCTATAGGTATGTGAAGAGGAAATAATTAGTTAAGACTAAAGTTGGGCCCTTGAAGACAGAAACAGGTGAAATTATTATGGGGAAGAAGGCACTGGCAGATGAGCTGAACACGTACTTTGGATCTGTCTTCACTAGGGAAGACACAAACAATCTCCCAGATGTAATAGTGGCCGGAGGACCTAGAGTAACAGAGGAACTGAAGGAACTTCGCATTAGGTAGAAAATGGTGTTGGTTAAACTGATGGGACTGAAGGATGATAAATCCCCAGGGCCTGATGGTCTGCATCCCAGGGTACTTAAGGAGGTGGCCCTAGAAATGGTGGACGCTTTGGTAATCATTTTCCAGTGTTCTATAGATTCAGGATCAGTTCCAGTGGAATGGAGGGTAGCTAATGTTATCCCACTTTTTAAGAAAGGAGGGAGAGAGAAAACAGGCAATTGTAGACCGGTTAGCCTGACATCAGTGGTGGGGAAGATGCTGGAGTCAATTATAAAAGATGAAATAGTGGCATATTTGGATAGCAGTAGCAGGATAGGTTCGGGTCAGCATAGATTTACGAAGGGGAAATCATGCTTGACTAATCTTCTGGAATTTTTTGAGGATGTAACTATGAAAATGGACAGGGGAAAGCCAGTGGATGTAGTGCACCTGGACTTTCAGAAAGCCTTTAATAAGGTCCCACATAGGAAGTTAGTGGGCAAAATTAGAGCACATGGTATTGGGGGTAGGGTACTGACATGGATAAAAAATTATTTGTCAGACAGGAAACAAAGAGTAGGGATTAATGGGTCCTTTTCAGAATGGCAGTCAGTGACTAGTGGGGTACCGCAAGGCTCGGTGCTGGGACCGCAGCTATTTACAATATACATTAATGATTTAGATGAAGGGATTAAAGTAACATTAACAAATTTGCAGATGACACAAAGCTGGATGATGGTGTGAAATGTGAGGAGGATGTTATGAGAATACAGGGTGACTTGGATGGGTTGGATGAGTGGGCAGGTGCATGGCAGATGCAGCTTAATGTGGATAAATGCGAGGTTATCCACTTTGGTGGCAAGAACAGGAAGGCAGCTTACTATCTGAATGGTGTCAAGTTAGGAAAAGGGGAAGTACAACGAGATCTGGGTGCCCTTGTTCATCAGTCACTGAAAGTAAGCATACAGGTACAGCAGGCAGTGAAGAAAGCTAAGGGCACGTTGGCCTTCATAACAGGGGGAGTTGAGTATAGGAGCAAAGAGGTCCTTCTGCAGTTGTACAAGGCCCTGGTGAGACCCCACTTGGAGTATTGTGTGCAGTTTTGGTCTCCAAATTTGAGGAAGGACATTCTGCTATGGAGGGAGTGCAGCGTAGGTTCACTGGGTTAATTCCAGGGATGGCGGGAATGTCATATATTGAAAGATTGGAGCGAATGGGCTTCTATACACTGGAAATTAGAACGATGAGAGGGGATCTGATTGAAACATATAAGATTATTAAGGGATTGGACACACTAGAGGCAGGAAATATGTTCCCGATGTTGAGGGAGTCCAGAACCAGAGGCCACAGTTTAAGAATAAGGGGAAGACCATTTAGAACCGAGTTGAGGAAAGACTTTTTCACACAGAGGGTTGTGGATCTGTGGAATGCTCTGCTTAAGAAAGCAGTGGAGGCCAATTCTCTGGATTCTTTCAAAAAAGAGTTAGTTAGAGCTCTTAAAGATAGTGGAGTCAAGGGATATGGGGAGAAGGCAGGAAAAGGGTACTGATTGTGGATGATCAGCCATGATCACCGTGAATGGCGGTGCTGGCTCGAGGGGCTGAATGGCCTACTCCTGCACCTATTGTCTATTGTCTATTAACAAGATATAGCCTATGACATTGCAGGAAAGATACTGGCATGGATAGAGGAATGCCTGACAGGCTGGAGGCAGCGAGTGGAAATAAAAGGGGTCTTTTCTGGTTGACTGCCAGTGACCAGTGCTTTTCCTCAGGGGTCAGTATTGGGATCGCTACTTCTCACAATGATTTAGATAATGGAATTGACGGCTTTGTGGCAAAGTTTGAGGATGATATAAAGATAGGTGAAGGGGTAGGTAATGCTGAGGAAGCAATGTGATTGCAGCAGGACAGACAAATTGGACGAATGGGCAAAAGTGTGGCAGATGGAATACAGAGTCTGTGGTAAAGAAGTTAAATCTAATGTTGGCAATTTGCAGGGGGAATAGAACATAAAAGCATGGTGACAGTGCTGTGGCTTTATGAGACACTAGTCAGGAACTTGGAATATTGCTAACAGTTTTGGGACCCATATTTGATAAAGGATGTGTTGTCATTGGAAAGAATCCAGAGGAGGTTCACAAGGAAGATTCCGAGAATGAAGGGGTTAACGTATGAGAAGTGATTGGCAGCTCTGGGCCTGTACTCACTGGAATTTAGAAGAATGTGTGGGGATCTCATTGAAATCTACAGAATATTGAAAGGATTAGATAAGGTGGATGTGGAGAGGATGTTTCCTACGGTGGGGGTATCCAGAACTAGAGGGCACAACCTCAAAATTGAGGGACAAACTTCTAGAACGGAGATAAGGAGGAATTTTTTTATCCAAAGAGTGGTGAATCTGTGGAATTTTGACAGACTGCTGTGAATGCCAAGTCTGTGGGTATATTTAATACGGAAGTTGATCATTTTCTGATTGGTCAGGGCATCAAAGGATATGGTGAAAAGGGAGGTGTATGGGGTTGAGTGGGCTGCAGGATCAGCCATGATAGAATTTAAGAGCAGACTGGATGGGCTGAATGGCCTAATTCTGTTCCTATGCCTAATGGTCTTATGGTCTAAAGAGGGCCTATCTCTGGTTGGCTGCTGCTGACTAGTGGTGTTCTGCAGGGTTCAGTGATGGGTCCATTTTTTTCATGTTTATGTCAATGATTTGGATTATGGAACTGATGGCTTTGTGACCATTTTGCAGACGATACAAAGTTAGGTGGAGGAGCAGATAGTGTTGAAGAAGCTGGGAGTCTACAAAGGACTGATAGGTAGATTAGGAGAATGGGCGAAGAAATGGCAGATGGAATACAGTGTTGAGAATTGTAAGGCAATGCGGGGTGTATGGAGTGTCAGGGAGGGGTAGCACCTCTGCTGGGGTAATATGTTGCGTCCTTTTCAAGGCGGTTAGTCCACCTTTGGTCCCCACCTGGCACTCAGCTCTCACCTGCGGCTCCCCGTAGCTGTTTGCATATGATAGCGGCCACACCTGGGGCAACGGCTTCGATAAGCCGGCTAAACCAGGTGAGGGTAGCCGACGGGTCTCAAACCCTCGGTGAGATAGGGAGTTGTCTATCCCAGCATGTGAAGACAGACTCCGGCGGATTGAGCGGACGAGACCAATGGACGGTCCAATGGTCAAGAAGGCGGTCTCTGCGAGCGTCGTGGAACGTGTAGAGCAGGACAAGACACAGAAGACGTCCTGGTCACCCACTGCGCCTAGTTCCATCTCCAGCCGTCTCGACTCTGTCTTGCTGCTGGATCCAGATGGGAATTGGGAAGAGAGAGTGAGGCTGACGCTGCGCAACTCTCGCTCACTTAAATCCTGGTCACGCGCTAGTCTCGACACCATCAATAATGGTGTTGAGGTCTTCATCGATGTCGACGATGGACGAACAAGAAAGCAATGCACTTTGATAGAAGGAATGAAAATGTAGACCATCTCTGAATAGGGAGAAAAGTCAGAAATTAGAGGTGTAAAGAGACTTGGCATTCCTCATGCAGGATTCCCTAAAGGTTATCTTGCAGGTTGAGGCGGTGGTAAGAAAGTAAATACAAAGTTGGCATTCATTTTGAGAGGACTAGAATATAAAAGCAAGAGTGTAATGCTGAAGCTTTATAAGGCATTGATCAGGCCACACTTGTGAGCAGGTTTGAGCCCCTTATCTGAAAAAGGATGTGCTGGCATTGGATATGTTCACAAGCATGATCCCAGGATTGAAAGGGTTAACATATGAGGAATCTTTGATGGCTTTGAGTCTGTGCTTGCTGGTGTCAGGAGAATGAGGGTGCGTGGAGTCTCATTGGAACCTATCAAATGTTGAAGGGCCTAGATTGAGTGGAGAGGATGTTTCCTATAGTGGGGGAGTCTAGGCCCAGGGGACACAACCTCAGAATAGAAAGACATCCCTTTAGATCAGCAATGAGGAGTAATTTCTTCAGACAGAGGATGCTGAACCTGGGAATTCATTGTCACAGATGTCCATGGAGACCAAGGCATTCTGTATATTTAAAGCGGAAGTTGATAGGATCTTGATTAGTAAAGGCATCAAAGGTTATAGGAAGAAGGCAGGAGAATGGGTTTGAGAAGGATGATAAATCAGCCATGATGGAATAGCAGAGCCTGCTCAAAGGGCCTGATTCTACGTCATATGGTCCGGTATTATGGAGTTATGGTCTTTAAACTCCTTTGCTTTCCCAATTGTGACATCAATTACAGCTCTATTCCCCTGGCCTATGTCGAAAACTGTTCCATTTTACTACTTCTATGCTTTTTCAAAAAGGAATTTCCCTCAATGTACTATGGCTTCCTCCCGTTATACACCTAGTCAGTTATCCTGTCCCCCACTCACTAAGTTATATTCCTGCCAAGATTTGGAAAGGATGTAAGTGTGACATATTCCCTCAGGAAAATAAAATTCTGTTAATCCTTTCCTTCAAGGCAACTTTGCAGTGTTTCCATACCTGTACTGTACACTGCCACAAAATATTGTAAAAGTCTGTTAGTCATGAGGAGAACTTAAATACCGTGTAGCCCACAGATATGAACTGACCTAGATACCATCAGAACTCTTTTCATTAGTATGTGTCAGGTTAGAATTTCATTACTGTGCTGTGAAGGTTTGACTTCAGGAGAATGAATGATGCTGTGGTATTGCCATAGGGTGAGGCAATGGATGACAGCGAGCACCCTACTGGAAAATGGCCAACTGCTCCACAATAATGAATCCTTCAGTACATTTGCAATGTGGGCTGAAGCTTTATTCCAGGAAGCTGTTTACACCAGGCTGATATGCCCTCTCAGCACTGAGTGGTAATCACTGGTGAAGGGGTGATGCACTGTCCGAGGTGCTGTATCTTGCTTGAGATGGTCACCTCCTTGGGTGGATGTTTCCACGTTACATTTATGAAGAAATTTGCATTCAGTTTGAAGAAGAGATTCTTACCAAAGTTGCAATCTGTTCTTTGAAACCTTAGAGGCTCAGCATTCCAGTGGCCACAGTACCACCGCTGCTCTCTTGGTAGTGTGCTGGTAACTGCACCTTCCTTCCTCTCAGTTGATCTTCCTCCCTCCCTACTTTTTCCTGATCAGTTTTTTCTTTCATGGTGGCTTACACTATCCTGAGCTATTGCATCCTTTGCTGTCTAACATTATTTCTTCTTTCTCAGATTTAGCTATTCTTCCTCGTACACTGAGCCACGCCTTGAATGAGACTCTCACGCCAATTGTCTCACATTCTCTGACCCATGACCTCTGTATCAGCGAAACTCTGGACATGTTCCCCTGGTCTCTTAATCACCGTTCTGCCCTCACTTACTTGGTTCAAGCAAATGCTCCTGATAAATTTCCTGCAGCTGTTGTGTCTCTTGTGACCTGTCTCCTTCAGATATAACACCACACTTAATATTAACCCTTGAACTTCACAGTCTGAAAGCTTCAAACATAATTAGAATAATGTTACGTGGTAAAAATCACAGCTTAAATGTCTTATAACATATACAATTGCCATTTGTAAGCATAAAGATGGTGGATACATATAATTTTAATACTGTATTTTTTAGACAATAAGACATAGGAGAGAATTAGGCCATTTGTCTCAGAGTCTGTTCTGCCATTTCATCATTTTCTCTCTCAGCCCAATCTCCTGCCTTCTCCCTATCCCTTCATTCCCTGACTAATCAAGAATCTATCAGCATCTGCCTTAAATATAGCCAATGACAGCCTCCACAGCTGCCTGTGGCAATGAATTCCACAGACTCACCGCTCTCTGGCTAAAGAAATTCCTCTTCATTTCCATTCTAAAAGGACCCCCCTGTATTCTGAGGCTGTGTCCTCTGGTCTCAGACTCTCCCACCATAGGAAGCATCCTCTCCACATCCACTCTATCAAGACCTTTCAACATTTGATAGGTTTCAATAAGGTTACCCCACATTCTTCTGAATTCTAGTGAGTACAGGCCCAGAGCTATCAAACACTCCTCATATGACAAGCCTTTCAGTCACAGAAGCATTTTTGTGAACCTCCTCTGAACCCTCTCCAATGTCAGCACATCCTTTCTTAGATAAGGGGCCCAAAACTGCTCACAATACTCAAGTGAGGCCTCACCATATTTTTGCAGTTATTGTTTATTAAGTTCGCTGACCATTGTTCTTTGCTTCTTAATTTTATGCCCTATAACTCCGTGCTTTGCAATCTTTCTGCTTCATTACAACAACTGCAATACCATGTGAAGGTGTATCATAAGCACTTTAAAACAGGCAAATGCAATATATTTCATAAATTGCTTAAGCTGCCTTAGTTAAAAGACAAGGACTTTCACTTCTTAGCAGTTGTCACAACCTCAGGATGTAATGTGACATTTTACAATCAGATAAGTGCATTTAGAAAAGTAGTAAAGATGATGTCAACTGAACACATCATAGCAATATCCTTTAAAAGAGATGTGGCAATGACCAAATAACTTGTAACAAAAAGGCTCTTCATTAAAATTATCAAATTGTACAATACAGAAACAGGCACTAAGGTTCAACATGTGCGTGCAAACCCTTTTGCCCAGTTACACTAATCCCATATTCCCAGATTAGGATTGTAGCCTTCTGTGCCTTGCCAATTCAAGTGTCTACCAACCTCTTAGATGTAATGATTGTATCTGATTCCACCGCCTCTTTTAGCAGCCAGTTCTCAATATCAATCATTTCCCATTTTTAAAAAATAGCCCAAAACCTCCTTTGAAGCTTCTCTTTAAACCTGTGCTCTCTTGTTTTTGATATCCCTACCAAGGGGTAAAGTTGTTGATTATCTCTGCCTCTCATAATCTTACACTAGGTCACATTTCACCTTCACTCCAGAGAATACAAAGTAGAAAACTGAAAAACAATAGGTCCAGCAGAGCAGCAACCACCTAGTGCTGCAATGGACTTCCAACCTGTATCTGTGCTCACATTCACTGAAACTGGCACCTTCCAAACCTCAGGTAGCAGGGCTATTGCCTAAACCAGAACTGACATTCAGTGAGGCATTGCTTTGATCTCACTGCATGCCTATGGTCGATGTGTCAGGCACAAATCCAGGCTTATACTTTGCAAAGGATGCATGAAAGATTTATCCAAGCATCAGCCCAGATAACTTGGTGAGTGCTTCATTTTAATCAGGTTAGTGCAATAGGCACCATTTCCATGAATTTTTGATAACTGGCTTTAAAGGATTATGTAGCTAACCTTTTCTTAGAACTAGTACCATGAGGCACTTAATCCAGACACTGGCAAGAACTCAGAAAATTAGAGGTGTTATTCCAAACAACACACACAAATGTCAATGCTTCAGGTCGAGTCCCTTCTTCAGGACTGGAAAGGAAAGGGAAAGATGCCAGAATAGAAAGGCCAGGGGAGGGGAAGGGGAAATGGACTAGCTGGTAGGTGATAAGTGAAACCAAGCAGGTGAGAAAGCTAAAGGGCTGGAGAGGAGGGAAGAGTGGTCCATGGGAGAAAGGGGGAGGTGATAGGCAGGTGAGGAGAAGAGGTAGGATGCCAGAGTGGGGAATAGAAGAGGGAAGGATATAGAGGCTCAGGGGTGGTAGGTGAGAACAAGAGGAACTTTCTCCCTGTTAAGGCGGTGAGAATATTTGTTCCTGCCCCACTGAAAACCAGTGCCACCAACCTCATAGTTCCCACACCCCACCTCCCGTTTCTACCTCCAACCCAAGATCCACAAACCCACTTGTCCAGGTAGACCTATTGTTTCCGCTTGTTCATGCCCCACTGAACTCGTATCTGCATACCTCAACTCTGTTTCATCCCCTAGTTCAGTCCCTTCCGACTCTTCACGCTCTTGATCGTTTCAATGATTTCAGGTTTCCTGGTCTGAGCATCTTATGTTTACTATGGATGTCCAGTCCCAATACACCTCCTTCTCCCACCAGGAAGGCTTCAATGCTCTCCATTTCCTTCTGGACACCAGACCCAACTAGTTCCCCTCCATCACGACTCTCCTTCACCTAGTGGAACTTGCCCTCACTCTTAATAATTTCTCCTTTGGCTCATCCCACTTCCTTCAAACAAAAGGTGTGGCCATGGGCACTCACATGGGTCCCAGCTATGTCTGCCTTTTTGTAGGCTTGATGGAACAGTCTGTGTTCCAAGCCTACACTGGTGGCCATCCTGCACTTTTCCTGCACTACATTGGTGTTGCTTCCTGCACCCATGCGGAACTGGTCGACTTCATCCACTTTGCCACCAATTTCTACCCTGCCCTTAGATTTACTTGGTCCAATTCCAAAACCTCCCTCCTCGTCGCTGGAGACAGTTTATCCATTGATGTCTATTATAAACCCATGGACTCTCATGGCTACCTGGACTATACCTCCTCCCACCCTGCCACTAGTGAAATTGCCATCCCTTTCTCTTAATTCATCTGTCTCCATCACATCTTTTCATTCCAGAACAAAGGAGCTGTCTTCCTTCTTCAAAGAAAGGGGCTTCCCTTTTTCCACCACCAACGCTGCCCTCAACTGCATCTCTTCTATTTCATGTACGTCTGCTCTCACCCTATCCTCACACCACCTTACCAGGGATAGGGTTCCTCTTGTCCTGACCTATCACCCCAACAGCCTCCATGTCCAGCACATAATTCTCTGCAACTTCCATCATCTCAAACGGGATCCCACCACCAAGCATGCCTTTCCCTCTCCCTCACTATTGTTTTCTGCAGGGATTGCTCCCTATGAAACTCTTTGTTTATTCATCCCTCCCCACATTCGTGCTCCTTCTCCCTTTTCTTTCTTCCATGGCCTTCAGTCCTCTCCTATCAGACTCCCCACTTCTCCAGTCCAGTATTTTTTTCTCCAATCACTCGACTCATTCTTTCACCCAACTCTTCACTTTGCCGCTTCCCCCTTCCTGTTTCATGAATCTCTCTCTTTTCCCCGCCTTTGAACTGTACTCCTCATCTCTTTTTTTCTCCAGTCCTGATGAAGAGCCTCGGTCTGAAACATTGACTGCACTTTTTTCCAGATGCTGCCTGGCCTGCTGAGTTCCTCCAGCATACTGTGTGTGTTGCTGGGAAGATGTGGTGAGTACAGATGTCATGGAAATGGAGGAGATATAGGTGAGGGCAGCATCAATGATGGAGGGAAATTCCATTCTCTGAAGGAGGAGGACAATCTGATGCCCAGGAAAGGAAAGCCTCGTCCTGGGAGAAGATATGGCTGAGACGAGGGGACTGAGAAAATGGAATAGCATTTTGACAGGAGACCAGATAGGAAGGGATATTGTCAAGATAGCCATGAGAACCGGTAGGTTTATAAAAGATGTCGGAAGACAGATTGTGTTCAGAGATGAAGACAGAGAGATCGAGAAAGGGGAAAAAGGTGTCAGAAATGAACCATGTGAATTTACTGTAATTCCATAATTTCATAATTCTCCATAATCTTCGCCATCTCCAAGAGAATCCTGCCACCAAGCACATCTTTCCCTCCACCCCCCCGCCACTTCTGCTTTCCGTAGGAATCACTCCCTACATGACTCCCTTGTCCATTCATCCCTCCCCACTGATCTCCCCCCGGTACTTATCCTTGCAAGCTGAACAAGTGCTACACCTGCCCCTGTACTGCCTCCCTCACTACCATTCAGATCCCCAAACAGTCCTTCCAGGTGAGGCAACACTTCACCTGTTAGTCTGCTGCAGTCATTTACTGGGTCCAGTGCTCCCGGTACGGCTCTCTGTATATTGGTGACACCCGACCTAGATTGGGAGACTGCTTTGACGAGCACCTATGCTCTATTTGCCTGAAAAAGTGGGCCCTCTCGGTAGCCATCTATTTCTATTCCACTTCTCATTCCCATTCCGACATAAGTCCACGATGACGCCACACTCAGGTTGGAGGAGCAACACCTTATATTCCATTTGGGTAACCTCCAACCTGATGATCGATTTATCGAACTTTCAGTAATTGCTTCACTGTTCCTCATTCCCTTTTCCCTTTCTCTCCTATCTCTTTACCTGCTCAACACCTCCCTCTGGTGCTCCTCCTTCTACCCTTTCTTCCATGATCTTCTGTCTTTTCCTATCAGATTCCCCCTTCTCCAGCCCTGTATCTCTTTCACCAACCAACTCCCAGCTCTTTACTTCACCCCTCCCCTCTCCTGGTTTCACCTGCCACCTACCATCTTGTGCTTCTTTCTCCCTTCCCCTCCCCCCAACTTCTTGCTCTGACTTCTTGCCTTCCTTTCCAGTCGTGATGAAGGGACCCAGTCCAAAACATTGACTGTTCATTCATTTCCATAGATACTGACTGCCTGTTCAGTTCCTCCAGCATTTTGTGCGTGGCTTGGATTTCCAGCATCTTCAGATTTCCCCACATCCATTGGCGTTTAGCAGGGTGGAAAGTGGAGGCAAAGTTGATGAAATTGATGAACTGAGGATGAGAGCATGAACCATCTATGCAGGAAGAGATGCGTGATCTCAAAGACAACGTCTCTGTCAACTTAACACACTCCACTGAAACAGAATGTCCTAAAGCCTGAGAGCCAGAATTGACACCAAATGGCTGGAGGGCATTTCTGCTACTAAAATTAGTCAACCTTTCTCCCTTGTCTGATGTCCTCAACAAACACACTCTCCAGACGACAGAACAACCCTTGCCCAAGACCATGTAGTTTCAAGACTGAAGCTGCTTCTGATTGTGTTTCTCACTGGGCTCTCAGAGCAGACCCTCACTTCAGGAGATCTGCACTTGGGGTTGTACAAACTGGTGCCTCACCTTCTCCTCTTCACCTAGGACTGGAGCATAGCAAAACTGCTAGGGTGAATCTCAAAGCAGAAGTTTGATGAAGGACCATTGGCCGGATATATTAACTTTCTTTTCCTGCTACACTCCTGACTGGATTGTGCTGTTCTGCGTCACAATGTTTGGTCATTAAGTTTTGAAATAGACTCTTGATCAACATTTTATCCCTCCCTGTCTTTAGGCTAGAATTCATTTATACCTTTATGGCCAAAGTCGTTGAGAAAGGTGCATATTTCCTTTGTTTCATCGAAGCTCTCCTTGAGTCTGGTGGTATAAACATCAAAAAAAACTGCAACCCCTGTCTCCTTATTTACTTGAGCTTTTCTTATTTCATCCTCTAGACACAACACTGCATCCATAGTATTCCTTCCTTTCCTGAACCCGCTTCGATACATAGCCACCATACCTCGACTTTCCAAGAAGTACACTAACCTCTCATTTATCATACTTTCCGTAAGTTTACATACATGTGACGTCAGGGCAATTGGCCTGTAGCTTTCTGGCCTGCTGGTATCTTTCCCAGGTTTCCTTATTGGAATATCTATTGCCTCTTTCCAGCTCCCTGGTATTCTCCCTTCATCCCAGACTTTGTTATACAGAAGCAGTAGTTTCTCCACACTTGCTTCACTCAAGTGTTTGATCATACTATAACATATTTCATCTTTACCTGGCGCAGTCTTTCCTGTTTTATCTAGTGCCTTTCTTAATTCTCCCATGCTGAAAGGGACATCTTGCACACCGTCAAGATTAGATTTTTTACATAAAGCCTCCATATTTTCAGCTTTTTTTCTCTCTCTATCTCTTCTTCCCTTCTCAGACAAATTATCAGAACTATGTACCATAACAAAAGTGTTTGCCAACAACTCTGCCTTTTCCTTATTTGTTACTGCAGTCACATTTCCAACAACCAGAACTGGGTACCTCCACTCTCTCCTGTCCCCTCCCATCCTTTTCATCATCCCCCACACCTCTCCTACTTGAGTTGTTTTTCCCATTGAATCACAATACTTTCTCCAGGGGGTTCTTTTAGCATGTCTTATTGTCCTCCTTCCTACTGCCTGAGCTTGTTTGTACTGAATCATACGTTGGAAGTTATGAGTTCTTTCAACCGGTTTAAATGCCTTATTTCTGTTTCTCACTGCTTCCTTACAATTGTCATCCTACCATGGTATTATTCTCTTCTTTACTCTTCCTTTACTTTTAGGAATGGATTCTAATGCAGCTGATATTATACCTTGTTTTAATATGCTGTCAAGTGTTTCGACGTCCATTCCATCACTGACCTGACTTAGATATCTATCACTTTTTTCCAGAAATTTCTCCCAATTGGCTTTCTCAAGGATCCATTTCCCACCTGTATTCTCTGTGAGCAATGAAGCAGAAATATTTATCTTGCACCAGATTGGGTAATGATCACTCCCTACAGTTCCTTCTTGGTACACTAACCAATCACACACTGATGCAATGGAGTTTGATACTAATGTAAGATCAAGCACAGATTCTTTACCTGTATTGACATCAATTCTAATACTCCTGCCATCATTTAGGCACACTAAGTACTTCTCATCTAGCAACTCCTCTATTACCCGACCATTGATGTCTGTTCTGTCACTCCCCCATAATACATTATGTCCATTAAAATCACCACACCAAACAACGTTACTGCTGTTCTGCCCTTCTATCTCCTCAAGCTTGTTTAACTCTAGTCTTTTGCATGGATTATAATAATTCACAATCACCAACTCTTTCCTTACAGCCCATACTTTTGCTACCACATACTCTTCTTCACTTCCTACACTTTGTATTCTATAAGGAATACCTTGCTTTACATAAGTTGCACATCCTCCTCCTTCACCCTCTCTCCTGTCTCGCCTTACTGACTTCATAACCATACAAAACAAAATATAAATTAGGTTTTAACCAGGTCTCTTCGATACACACAACATCTGGCTTTTCTCTCTTACTCGCTATAAACTGCTTGAAATCTTGTCTATCAGCAATCAGGCTTCTTGCATTCCATTGAAGAAGTAGCATTATTAGTAATATCAACCCACACATACTGTCTCTTGACTTGACCGTACCCTGAGTTCATCGTTTACTTCTTGCCATTTTAATCCCATCATACCCAAATGGTGCTCTGCAGCTTTCACAATAATCTGAATCCTTTCAGTTTTAGATTTGATCTCATACGTTGCATTTACCACTCCTGTTATAAAGGTCACCAATTTCTTCTTCTCTATCCATGCATTCTTTTTATCTTGCCTTTCTTTAGCTGCTGCTTGCTCTTTGCTACACCCTCCCTCATTCATTTTCTTCTGTCCTGCCAACTTGACTGCCTCAGCGTATGAGACTTTTTCCTTCACCCTTATCTGCTGCACCTCCACCTCTTTTTTCAACACTTCGCATCCCCAGTACGCTACACTATGGTTAGCTCCACAATCACAGCACTTTGGTCTCACTCCCTCTCCACACTTTCCGTATTCATGTTCCCCACCACACCTTGCACATCTTCCCTTTCCTTTGCACACTTTGGCCACATGCCCAAACTCCTGGCAATTGAAACACCTCATAGGTTTTGGTATATATTCTCCTACATTGCATCTTAGAAATCCAAAATATAACTCCTTTGGAGGCACCTTATCCTCAAATTCTACCAGAATGGTTTCAGTCTCCCTTTTCTCTGCTCCCCTTGTCATTCTTTTCACACTCTTCACTGAACTATTCCTCACCCTCAAGTTCTCCACTAGCTCCTTCATATTAACACTGAGGGCAACCCCGGATATCACCCCCCTGCAACCATTGACCCTTTGTGCTCCAACTCTTACAACCCTGGACACTTTGACTTTCCCAACATTAGTCACCTTCATTGCCTTCTCCATCTGCTCTTTAGTTTTACATCCTATCAGCAGGTTTCCATCTCCTAAACTTCTCACATGGTTCACTTCCCCTACTTGTCCTCTGATGATTTTTGTTAGCTGAAGTGGATCGATTTTCTTTACTCCCTCTTCCCCCTCAAATCTTATCACTACATATAGCAATTTTGCCCTCGGGCCCTTCTCCTCAACTTCTCTTCCCTCACTTTCCGATCCACCTACACTAGACCCACCTCCTTTCTTTCTGTTCCGACCCATCATCTTCCTGTTCTTAGTCCCTCTCCCCACTCACACTCTGTGCTATTGCTGTCACCATCAGTCTCCCTCCTTGCCATCCTATCAGAGTTTGCAAGGGACCGTGTATAAATATCATTCCAGATGTATACAGGCCATCAGTCAATATTCCCACAGAATGTCCCCCACAACAACCCACAGCCAGCAGCTGACTCATAACTCTGGCTCAGCAGTTGGAGCTTCATCAGTTCAACCAGCAACCCAAAAAAGCAGCCTATGCTCAATCCCAAGGCTACTTATATTGCAAGCCCAAAGATGGGAAACAGGTGCCTTTGATTCAGTCAAACAAGGGACAGCTGGATGACTCGGAGTCCTGAGCCAATGGATCGGACCGTGAACTGGAATGCGGACTTCACGGACCGGACCATAACAATATCGGACCACTGGAAAATGATGCTGGTGAGGTAGTAATTGGGGGGGGGGGGTGGTTTAAAGAAATCCAGTTGAACTTAATCACTATTTTGCAAAAATCTTCATTGTGGAAGTCACCAACCCTGTGCCAGAAATTCAAAAGGGTCAGAGGGCAGAAGTGAGTGTAGTTCCTATTAATGAACAGAAGATGCTTGGGAAGCTGAAATGTCTGAAGGTAGGTGTCGTCTCTGACCAGATGGACTACACCTGAAGGTATAAAAAGGGGTAGGTGAAGTGATTGTGGAGGCAGTAGTAATAATATTTCATGAATCGCTAGATTCTGGAATGGTTCTGGAGGAGTGAACAATTGCAAATCTCACTCCACTCTTTAAGAAGGGGAGGGAGGCAGCAAAAGGGAAATTATAGGTCAGTTAGCCTGACATCAAAGGTTGGGAAGATATTGGAGTTGATTGTTAAGGATGCGGTTTCTGGTTACTTTGAGGAACCTGGTAAAATAGGCCAAAGTTAGCATGGTTTCCTTAAGGAGAGATCCTGCCCAACAGACCTGTTGGAATTCTTTGAGGAAATAACAGGTATGATGGACAAAGGAGAGTCAGTGGATGATGTTAACTTGGATTTTCAGAAGGCCTTTGACAAGATGCAGTGCATAGCTCAGGGAAGATACTAGCATGAATAGAAGATTGGCTGACTGGAAGGAGGTAAGGTGTGAGTAAAGTGAGCCTGTTCTGGTTAGCTGTCGGTGACCAGGTATTCTGCAGGGATTGGTATTGCGACTACTTTATTTCACATTATATGTCAATGATTTGGATGATGGAATTGATGGCTTTGTAGGCATGCCTGCGGATGATACAGAGATAGGTGGAGGGGCAGTAAGTTTGCAGAACTTTAGACGGATTGGGAGAGAGGGCAAAGTAGTGACAGATGGAATATACTGTAGGGAAGGGTATGGCATGGTAGAAGGAAAAAAAAAGGCGTAGACTATTTTCTAATTGGGGAGAAAATTTTAAAAAATCAGAGATGCAAGGGGACTTTTGCAGGTTGAGTCAGTGGTAAAAAAGATAAAAGCAAAGTTAGCATTGACTTTGTCAGAATGAGAATTTAAGAGTAATGATATAATGCTAAGGCTTTATAAGGCATTGGTCAGACCACACTTGGAGAATTATGAACAATTTTCCACTCTTTATCTAAGAGAAAGTGTGCTGGCAGTGGAGCGGGTCCAGAGGAGATTCATAGGAATGATTCTAGGAATAAAAAGGTTAATGTATGAGGAGCGTTTGATGGCTCTGGGCCTGTGCTCACTGGAGTTTAGAAGAATGAGGGGTGATCTCATTGACATCTATCAAATATAGTAAGACCTAGATAGAGTGGATGTGGAGAGGATGTTTCCTATAGTGGGTGTGTCTAGGATCAGAGGGCACAGCTTCAGAATGGAGGGATGTCCATTTAGAATAGAGATGAGGAGGGATTTCTTTAGCCAGAGATTGGTGTATCTGTGGAATTCATTGAGTATATTTGAAGTGGAGGGTGATAGGTTCTTGATTAGCTATGGAGTCAAAGGTTATGGGGAGAAGGCAGGAGAATGGGGTTGAGAGGGATAATATATCAGCCATGATGTAATGGCAGAGCAGCCTCAATAGGTCAAATTGTCATAACGGGGGGTGTTGGTGGCAGACCCAAATGCAAGACACAGACACTGAAGTACTAGGAACAGGACTAGGTGTGTCAAGAAAGCAAGGGAAACGGTGAAGAAAGGACACTGGACATGACATGGACTTGGACGAGATAAGGGTTCAGGTCTTGGGAGACAGGAATGCAGAACACAGAGCCCTGGTCTTGGGAGACAGGAACACAGAACACAGAGCCTTGGTCTTGAGAGACAGGAATGCAGAACACAGAGCCGGAACCCCTCCTTGGGAACAGGACGTAGGGCCGGGACTCATACACAAAATGCTGAACACGACGAGATGGTTCACAATACAAGGTAGCGGCAAATGGCCAGACCTACCTAGCGAAGGTGTGGACATAGACAGTTCCAAACACAAGGTAACAACAAACAGCCAGACCTACCTAACAAAGACGTGGACACAGAAACAGTTCGAAACTCAAGGTAGCGGCAAACAGCCAGAGCTACCTAGCGAAGGTGTGGACACAGAGACAGTTCCCAACACAAGGTAGCGGCAAACGGCTGTACCTTCCTAGTGAAGACATGGACACAGAGGCGGTTCCAAACAACGAAAGACAGTTCCTTATCTAGACACAGCAAGGCTCAAGTCTTGCTCAAGCAGTAGAACTTGACAGCGATACAGGCAAGGACGCAGGTAAGTCTTCAGGCCAAGGCTGCAGGCAGGGCTGCAGGTAGAGGTTGCTGGCAGAGGCTGCAGGACGAAGGTGAAGGGAAGGGAACAGTCCAGCAAATGAAGATTCTTTCTTCTTCTTCTCCTATTTCCGGCAGTTTAGACGCATCCAGGCATATTACTGCCCTCCGCAGGATGTATAATTAATTATAATTTGCTTGCAAATACTGTATGTGCTCATTAAATAGTCCTCATATTTTGTCACGCGGTCTCCAAATAATTGCATTGCCTCAAATTACATTAATTTCATTTGAATCATTTGGAAAACTAAAAGCTTCTTGCTTGAGAATAATCATTATCACATGCTTAACATTTAAAAATGTTGTTTTCCCAGTCTATCTGCTATTTCCAAGTTTTCCTTTTCTTGAATCAAAGCCTCCAGTTGTTTATCAAGATCTTGAAATTCTTCCTCATTGTTTCCATGTTTTCATTTCATAATCCGAATGTAGATAATTCACTTTGCGACAAATTCCTTTTTCCTTTGGTATAAGTTCCTCCATTTTAATCTGTTTTCCACGTCACTGAATTTTTGACAACAAACATCGTTTTCAGAAACCGTCTCCTTTAAACGCGGTACCATTTCGTCCAATCTCTTTCCAACTCACAATTGTTCTTAATTCTTTGATGGAGTTCTGCATGTTTACCCTGGGTTTCAACCATGTTTCTTGTAACATAAAATCTGAGGTTTTTTCCTTAAATTCTGGTACATATTTTGTAAATTCTTGATCATTTGCGATAAGACTCCTTGCATTCCCTTCTAATATATATATATATATATATATATATATATATACATATATATATATACAGCCATTATTTCCCGCCTCTCCTGCCTATGAACTGTTTGATCCTCCATTCAGCGTATCTTTGACTCCTTCCCACTTAAGCGCTGTAATATCAAGATATTTTTCTGCAGACTTGACTATAATTTTAATTTTTTGGTTCTTTTGTCTGTTTGTGCTGAACAGTTAATTGCATCTACCATAAACAGTACAAAATAATTAGTGTATCCTTATTTATCATATTACTACCCTCACAGATCACCAGTTTACTATTCCCTGTATTTGTTTACTTGATAGCCTTCTTTTTTCCAGCGAATGCTTTCACTGCCTCTACGTATCTGATCCCTTGAGTTATATTTACATATTGCATCTCAGCTTCTTTCTTGCTAATGATGCATCCTTGATAAGCTGCACTGTGTTCCTGACCACAACTGCAGCATTTCAGCATAGCTCCCGCCTCACATTTCCCATATTCATGTTCCCCAGCACATCTTCCACACCTTTGTTTCCCTCTGCAGAACGCAGCAATATGCCCGAATTTCTGACATTTAAAGCAATTTAAAGGCAGTGGAATATATATTCTGACCTCATAACAAATATACCCTAAATAAACTTTAGTCGGCAATGTCTCTTCATCAAAGTTGATCATAACCGATAAACTATCGCACTTTTTCCCATTTTTTGTAACTTTCAAACGTTTGGCCTCAATAATTTTTGCTCCTTTTATGTTCTGTTTAATCTCATCCATAGTAACTTTTGTTGGTATCCCGGAAATAACTCCTCTAGTCCACTTTCTATTGTTGTGTTTTGAGCATTGTACTTTTTTGCCATCTGTTTTATTTAATCTTATCACTTTGCCCTGTTGAGCACTATCCCGACAAATCAATAATAGCAATCCATTTCGTAAAATCTTTGCTCTTTTGACTTCAGCTATAAGTTTGTTGATTATCTTCATCAAATGAATCAGGTTCCATTCACCAAAAGACACTCCATCTTCACTCAGTGTTATAATTGCTTTAATCTCATCTTCTTTCCGTTGTTTTGCTATCCTATTTTGTTTGTCCCCTGACTCCTTAGAGTTTGACATCTCATACCTCTGTTTCCTTTCCTCACTCTCTTCACTCCATTCCTCCATCTCAAACTCACTTGCATCATCCATTAACCTGTTCATCCTACAGGATATTTTCTTCATCAACTCAGCAGTAGCAGCCTCTGTGCTCTCACGCTCCACGCTCAGGATCCAGCAAATGAAGCTGAACCCAGGAGCTATTTATGAGCCAGCCCAAAATCAGAATCGTGTGCCTCAATTAAGGCACACAACAGGACAAGGGATAACCAGAAAACCTGGAATACGGATCGATGGACCGGATTGTGAACCGGAATGCAGGCTTTATGGACCGGTCCGTGACACAAATAGCATAATTCTGCTCTTTCATCTTATGGTATTATGTGAAAATAATAAAGCAAACACCAATTTTTGATGCTAATTATATCCTGCTAGAATGGGTCAGTGGTCAAAGAATTAACACTAGATCACAGGCTCATAGAAAGAGAGAAATTGGAAACGTAAAGGAGTGCATTCACTTTGATGGATTCATGCAAACCAAAAACAAAAAGCATACAGTCTACTTCTCCTTTCCCACTCTTGACCCATGGCCTTGTAGGTTACATCAGGTCAAACCATTGTCAAGTACTTTTTCAAAGTGATTAAAACTCCTGATCCCTGGCCCCCTTTCGTGCAATGCATTCCAGATGCTCTCCGCTCTCTGAAGAAGACATCTTCCCATTGTAGGTATGTAGAGCTGCATCTTTCTGAGTCTGCTAGTGGACCTAGAGGCATAGTGTTACTGGGCATGGCACCTTCCTGCCAATGCATTCTTGTGAGGTCAGGAAGGGTCCCCTGACGGTGGCTTTATTGCATATTGCTGGCACAGTATTATCAGGTGTGACAGGGTTCCTGACGAAATAGTGTGAGTGAGTCTAGCTGGGTTACTGCGTTCAGTGGCACCACAAGCAGGCCAATTCTATTGCATGAAGATTTCATGGAGAAAGCATGGCATTTGTGGAAGTGGAAAACCTCCACATAGGCACTGCGATTATCAGACTGGTAATCCAGAGGCTAGGGTAACAATGTAGAGACATGAGTTGGAATCCCACCAAGGCAACTGTAATGGGATTAAACCCGGTAATTAAATTTAAAAATCAACACCAGGATTAGTAACAGTGGTAATGAAACCACCACAAACACAAGGAATTCTGCAGATGCTGGAAATTCAAGCAACACACATCAAAGTTGCTGGTGAATGCAGCAGGTCAGGCAGCATCTCTAGGAAGTGGAACCTCTTTGATGTGTGTTGTTTAATGAAACCACCAGATGTCATAAAAGCCCATCTGATCACTGATGCCTCTCAGGGTCTCCAAACCCACAGCAAGTGGTCGGCTGTGAAATGGCCAGACAAACCATTTGTTGTTTCATATTCAAAAGTGGTTCACCACCATCTTCCCAAGGGGGGATATCAATGGGCAATAGAAGCTGTTCTTCCTAGCAAGGTCAAAGTCTGGAAAATGAGTAAGCGAAGATGCCAGAGCTAATGAAATTGATAACACTTTACTGAAGCTGTAAGAGGTATTGTTGCTCAATGCAACAGAGTGTCAGATGTTAGAAATGTAAAATCAGTGGTTGGCAATGTATAATCCCAGATTTCTGATCTTCAAGACAAGTCAAGTTTATTATCATGTGAACATGTGTAGGTACATGTGTGCACAGGTGAAGTGAAACCTTGCAGCAGCAGAAATTCAGATACACTTGTTTATCACACGTACGTCAGAACGTATAGTGAAAAGTGTCGCTGGTGTTAACAACCAGCACAGGCTGTGGATGTGCTGAGGCAGCCTGCAAGGGTTACCACATATTCTAGTGGCAACATAACTTGCCCACAATGTTCACCTGAACAACACAGATAACAAGCAAACTCAGCAAAACAAGACCCTTTCTTCCCTCCAATGACAACCACCCACCTATTCATACACAGAGACAGTCGTCCAACCCCAGGATGGGCCATCTCTGGCCTGCAGCCTCCATTGGACTCACAGACTCATGGATGTCAGGCATCCCCAGTGGACTTGCAGACAGGCAGACCCAGGGCTTTGGCCATCAGGCGTCAACTTCTGGACTTTCAATCGATCCGAAATGATAGAGCTAGTAAATCCAAAAGAGCTAGTAAAAAGTATCAGAAGATAGATCAAAGAATGTCCTGATGAAGGATCTTGGCCCAAAACAATGACACTTTATTCCTCTGCATAGATGAAGCCTGATCTGCTGGGTTCCTCCTGCATTTTGTGTAAAGCAGGGATATTGAGCAACTTTAGACATTCATCATTTTCCAGAGTAGTGAGCGTCTAGACTGTGTTGCTAGCTGCTAATTTGTCATGCAGTCACACAGCTCAAAACAGGCCATTCAGCCCACTATATCAGGGCTCGCTAACCTCCTGTTCACTCTGTTCCCATTTTGAACTCTGCTCAAGCGCCCCCACCCCCAACTCCTCCCAGGTCGTACCACTCACTACACATTAGCACCAATTTACAGCAGGAAAGTAATCCAGCAACCTGCACATTTTTGGGATGTGAGAGGAAACTCAGACCGTCACAGGGAGAACTAACAAACTTCATACAAACGGTTCCAGGAGTCAGGGTCAAACCCAGATCAAGGAGCTGTGTGGGAGCAACTCTGCTAACTGCACCAGTTGACTTTTATGTTTTCAAGAGGTAGCTGGACTAGATCTAGACTGGTGAACAGATATCATCACATGGAAGGTAGCAATAATACTAACAGGTAGTCACATGCTCCCTGGATTGGTTTTTAATGCCTTTATGCTTTGATAAGGATTTGGTTTTCACTCACAATCTGTGTTTTTTTGATTAATTGCTTCTTCCAAAGAATTAAGTGAGGTAATTGTGTAGCTATTGTGAATTGTATAGTTAAGTCATAATCATATAGTCATAGTCAGAGTGAAATATAGCATAAGTTGGATTGGATGTCCATCTGCACAGGAGGCACAGAGGGTCGGTGACCTGCTAGCTACCTGAGATGAGAAGTCAGAGTTTGAGGCCTGGAGTTAGGGGTCCTGTCTGCAGCTAGTCCTGGGGTCGATACTGAAGGTCAATTGGAAGTCTGGAGGTCAAAGCCTGATGGCTGAAGCTTTGGGTCTACAAGTCTGAAGTGCAGTACGAGTGTGGAGGCCATTGTCTGCAAGTCTACGAGTCCGCTGAAGGCTGGAGAATTGGAGGCTGAAGGCCAGCTGTGCAGTTGGAAAAGTATTGGTGTGGTTGCATGGGAGGGAGGAAAGGGGCTCGCTTTGCTATTGTTGTTTTGTTGCTTGTTGTGTTCTGCTGAGCATGCTAGCACTGAAATGTGCGGCAAGACTTGCAGGCTGCCTCCAGCAAATACTTTGGTTGCGTTGGTTGTTAATGCAAACGACATGATGCACAATATGTTTTGATGTACACATGATAAACAAATGTATCTGAACCTGAATCTAAAACACAGAAACAGCCCATCTGACTCATCAAATCTATACTAACTATCAACCACCCATTTACAATAATTCCACTTACTTTGTCCCCACATTTCCATCAATGCTCCCCAATTCTACACACTAATGACAACATGCAATGTCAAGTTAACCTAGCCACCCACACGTCTCTGGGATGTGGGAGGGAAATGGAGTAACCTGAAGAAACCCCTGCAGTCAGAGGGAGATCTGCAAATCCTCACAGACAGCACTGAGGGGTTGGGGCTGAACATTTCCATTGGCACTACGGGGCAACAGATCTATTACCGGGCCTCTGTGCTGCTCTCGGCTGAAACAGTTATGTTATTTATCCTGGTACTTTTTCTATCCATCATTTTCATATGCCTTTATGACAAATTCTGCCACCTTATGCCTCCATTTCATTTAAAAGCCAGAATTTTTGTGTAATATTTTGCCCAACATTTTGATTGTTCAAAGTTTTCTCCAATTTAACAAAGTTAATGTCAAGATACAAAGTGCTTTGCCCAATTTTTGTCTTGGATCTGAGCTATGTTCATTTAACCCCAGCTCAAGTTTCAAGTCCTACTCTTTTGCTATAACTTTACTCTGCAGGACATGCGCCAGGCCTTTCACCTCTCCTCAGGTGCGAGAATCTCAGCTGAGCTATCATTCTCTTTGAGACAGCATGCTAAGCATAGTTTGCAAGCTGACCAACCAAACTTGATAGAAGGATATATAAGGGGCTGTAGATGTTGGAATCTAGAGCTGCAAGTAACCAGCTGCAGGAATACAACAGTTCAAACAGTATCTTTGGGTGGAAATGATTAAAACTCTGCGACAGGACTGAGAGTGGAGAGGTAACGTGCACACACGCTGGAGGAACTCAGCGGGTTGGGCAGCATCCGTGGAAACGAACAGTCAATGTTTCGGACCGAGACCCTTCGTCAGGACTGAAGAGGGAAGGGGCAGAGGCCCTATAAAGAAGGTCGGGGGAGGGTGGGAAGGAGAAGTCTGGTAGGTTCCAGGTGAAAAACCAATAAGGGGAAAGATCAAGGGGTGGGGGGAGGGAAGGAGGGAGGGGATAGGCAGGAAAGGTGAAGAAGGAATACGGGAAAGCACAATGGGTAGTAGAAGGAGGCGGAACCATGAGGGAGGTGATAGGCAGCTGGGGGAGGGGGCAGAGTGAAACTGTGCTGGGGGAAGGGAGGGGGACGGAATTCCCGGAAGTTGGAGAATTCTATCTTCATACCAAGGGGCTGGAGACTACCTAGACGGTATATGAGGTGTTGCTCCTCCAACCTGAGGTTAGCCTCATCACGGCAGTAGAGGAGGCCATGTATGGACATATCCAAATGGGAATGGGAAGCAGAGTTGAAGTGGGTGGCAACCAGGAGATCCTGTCTGTTGTGGCAGACGGAGCAGAGGTGCTCAACGAAGTGGTCCCCCAGTCTGTGTTGGGACTCACCGATGTAGAGGAGGCTCCACCGGGAGCACCGGATGCAATAGATGACCCCAACAAACTCACAAGTGAAGTGTTGCCTCACCTGGAAGGACTGTTTAGGCCCTGAATAGTGGTGAGAGAGGAGGTGTAGGAACAGGTGTAGCACTTACGCTTACAGGGATAAGTGCCGGGTGGGAGATCCGTGGGGATGGACGTGCGGATAAGTGAGTCGCGGAGGGAACAATCCCTGTGGAAAGCGGAGAGGGGTAGAGAGGGAAAGATGTGCTTAGTGGTGGGGTCCTGTTGAAGGTGGCGGAAGTTGCAGAGGATTAAGTGCTGGATCCAGAGGCTGGTGGGGTGGTAGATGAGGACAAGGGGAGCTCTGTCCCTGTCGTGTTGATGGGAAGATGGGGTGAGGGCCGAAGTGCGGGAAATGGAGGAAAAGTGGGTGAGGGTATCATTGATGACGGCAGAAGGGAAATCATGATCCTTAAAGAAAAAGGACATTTGAGATGACCTGGGACAGAAAGCCTCATCCTGGGCGCAGATCCTGTGGAGACGGAGGAACTGGGAATTTTTGCATGTGGCAGGGTGGGAAGAGGTATAGGTGAGGTAGTTATGAGAGTCAGTGGGCTTATAGAAGATGTGAGTGGACAATCTGTCTCCAGAGATGGAGACTGAGAGATCGAGAAAGGGGAGAAATGGATCAAGTGAATTTGAAGGCTGGGTTGACTTGTGGGTCTTGGGGAGGAGGTAAAACCGAGCAGTGCGGGGTGTGGGAATTATGAGTTTTGTGGCTGAGGATGGAAGGTCTCCGGAGTTGATAAGGGTGGTGATGGTACGGGAGACAATGGTTTGATTTCCTTCTTCACCTTTCCCGCCTATCCCCTCTCTGTTTCCCCTCCACCACCCCTTGATCTTTCCCCTTACTGGTATTTCACCTGGAACCTACCAGCCTTATCTTTCCCACCCTCCCCCCACCTTCTTTATAGGGCCCCTTCCCCCTCTCTCTTCAGACCTGACGAAGGGTCTCAGCCCGAAACGTTGACTGTTCGTTTCCACGGATGCTGCCCGAACTGTTGAGTTCCTCCAGCGTGTTGTGGGTGTGGCTTTGACCCCAGCATCTGCAGAGAATTTTGTGTTTCCAATGAATTTACATTGCCTTTTCATGATCTCATACATTATTTCTCTTTTTGTGCTTACTTTGTTCATGCCATCCTCGTTAGATATTCGTTTCGTCCATGATATTCTTTGCATCCTCCTCAAAAACCACATCTCTGCTGCTTCAATTCATTTCCTCATGTTACTAGATACTGTCCAACATTCTGAGCCATATAACATAACTGGATAAACATAACATTTCAGTACTCTGAGACGGGGTGTCATGCCTAGTTTAGTGTTGGTCAGTATACTCTTCATTCTCGTAAAGGTGTCTTTTGCCATCCCTATTCTTCTTTTGATGTCCATGTCACACCTGCCATCTGATTTCACCCAGCTTCCTAAGCAGCAAAAGTTCTGTACTTGTTCTATGTCTTCCCCATTTATTCTCAGCCTGCAGATAGGATTCTCCTTCTTTTTGGATATGACCATATATTCTGTCTTTTTGCAATTGATAGATAGACAAGGGTGAGTTTTCTCCCCTGATTTGTTCAATGTGTACAGTGAAACAATATTACAAAAAGTAAGAGACATCTTGGGAACCAAAGTTGGCGGTGAAAACATCAATAATTTCAGATATGCAGGTGACTCTGTGTTAATTGCAAGTACGGAGGAAGAACTACAAAACTTAATTGATATATTTGTTGAAGAAAGTGCAAAATGGGTCTATCTATCAATTGCAAAAAGACAGAATGTATGGTGATATCCAGTAGAACAAGGAATTCCATTATCAGCATTGGCTCAGAGTCATGGTCAAGGGAGAGTGAGGGGCACTCCCAGGAAGCATGGCCACAAAATTACCATGTTGAAATGAAATGGACACCTTCTCTCCCCCTCCGAACAAACACCCGTCACTAGAGGCTTCATTCTTCACTGTCACTATTTGCTGTTGGTTTATTATTGTCTCATGTACTGAGGTACAGCGAAAAGCCTGACTTGCAAACTGTTCATACCGATCAAAACATCACACAGTGTATTGAAGTAGAACAAGGAAAAACAATAACAATGCAGAATAAAGTCTAACAGCAACAGAGAAACTGCAGTGCTGGTAAACAATAAGGTGCAAGATTGTAACAATTGACATCGTGAGGTCAACAGTCCATCTTATCACAGTAGAGAACCATTCAATAGAACAGAGAACACAATACAGGCCAGTTAGCCCACAATATTCTGCTGATATTTGATCCTAATCTAAGATCTATGTAACCCTCCCTCCTACATGGCCCTCAATCTCTCCCTCATCCACGTGCCTATCTAAGAGTTTAATTGTTCCTAAATTCAATGACAGACGGGGTAGAAGCTATCCTCAAGCCTGTTGGAAAGTGTTTTGGGCCTTTCCTATCTCCTGCCCGATGGGAGGGGGGATAAGGCAGAATATGGGAGGGGTCTTTGATTATGCCGGCTGTTTTACTGAGTCAGTGAGAAATGTAGAAGAGTCCAAGGAGGAGGCGATGTTTTCTGTGTCCATAACAAGCTGTATTTTCCTGCAGTCACATGCTTGATCATAATGAGGTAGATTGTGAAGTCATTATGATCCGGAACCTGACCACGAGAAACTGCCGGCTGAGGGCAGTACATCTGAGTGCTCAAGGAGAGGCTAGTCCCCTTGATGCGGTAGACTGCTTCCACAACATTTCTTGCAATCACGAACGAAACCAATGGAATTCAGCGAACTATTCCGGCTGGTGGTCCTTGGCCTGTCACTGGGCATTTCTCTCACCATCATCGGCTGGTGGGCCTACGAGAAGTTCATAAAGAAGCGCCCCCGCACTGTGAAGGTCAAGCGGGTACTCGGCACAGCAGAGCCGGTAGTTGGCAAAATAAAGAACAACATTGAAGAACTGAAGCCAGGGGGCTTTGCTGCACGGTCTGGACCACCAATCAACACTATCAGCACCGTGTATCTAGAGGTTAGAAACCAGAACATGGAGGAGGCGAGTATAGAGTCAGGGGATGGAGGAAACGAGCAGGGGATCTTGTCACAGGGGCTGGCTGATCGAAGGCAAAGTCCTCAACAGGCCCTGGAAGATCAGAGGCGAAGTCCCGAACCAGCTCTTGGGCATATCAAAACAGAGGCGACTGAACTGGAGCTAAGTCCAGTGGAGGAACACTGGAATGGAGAGGGTAAGAGGGAGGAAAATGGATGCGAGGGCAAAGCAACTATCAGAGATCAGCAGCAGCAGAATGACAAAGAGTGGCTGTGGTGTGGGTGGGGTAACTTCACCAATGTGCAAGTGGTCAAGAGAAGGGTGTGGCAGAGCAGGGGAATAAAATCTGTGGGCAAGAGAAAGAGATCTCTGGAGAAGTTGGCTAGAGAGAGGAAGCGAGTGAGAAAGTGGCAGACAAAACTCCAAAGAGAACTGTCAATAGTAGGGGAGAGAAGTGAAAGGAAGCAACGCAGAGCCTGCAGAAGAGTTCTCAGATTTAGGGAACCGGTGCCTGAGGATGGGTCAATGAAAGTAGGGAAATGGAAAGAGGAATCATTTGGTCCTGGAGGATCACAGAAGGCTAGAATCCACAATCTTGTGAAGTGGATGAAGGTAAAAATAAATGTACAGGCACAATTGCTGCATTGTTTTTTTACTTAAAGGGGGCTGTGTTCCAAAGACTTTGGAGCACTGGAATATCCAAGTTGTAGAAGGCTACTGATCAAATGCTGATTTCCGGGGCTAGTACAGATGACATCATTGAAACGATGGGTCGAAGGGCCTGTTTCTGTGCAGATCTCTCGATGACACGTCATGACCTCACAGATCCTTTATTTACCTGCAATCTCCCACCCACATTAATTATCTCACTCCCCTTGCCACTGATACGGCACAATGGAGAAACAGTTAGTGTCACGCTCCACAGGGCCAGCGATCTCCGATCGGGGTGCAGTTCCACTGCCCTCTGTAAGGAGTTTGTACATTCGTCCCAAGACACCATGGATTTCCTACAAGTTCAACTGAAAGCTTCCAGTCTCCCCCCTTCCTCATATCGATTGTGCAGAGGAGATTCACCAGGATGCTGCCTGGACCAGTTTAACCCATCCTCATGTAGTCTTATGAGGACAGGATGAGCACGCGAGGGCTTTTCTCTTTGGAGTGAAGGAGGGTGAGAGGGGACCTGAGGGAGGTGTACGAGGTCATAACAAACATAGATCGAGTGGACAGCCAGAGATATTTTCCCAGGGTGGGAATGGCAGATAGCAGGGAGTGTACACAGAGAGTGGTGTGTGTGTGTGTGTGGAACCACCGCAGGGGTGGTGGTAGAGGCAGATATATTGGGGATGTTTAAGAAAGACCTGTACAGAGCACATGAATGATAGAAAAAGGGAGTGCTCTATCTGGGGAAAGGGTTATGTTGATCTTAGAACAGGTTAAAAGTTTGACACAATACTGTGGTCTGAAGGCCTGTAGTGTGCTCTGGTGTTCTATCCCACTCATTGCAATAGCTTCCCCTCTCCTACCCATTAACACCCTTCCTCTGTCCTCCACTGCTCTCCCCTACCTTCCTAACTCCTGACTACTTACCCCTGCCTCACCAGATCCTCACTCTCCACTTGTCTGTTCCATCACTCCATCCCTCCCTTCCACTTCCCCCTTCACTACCCACTCCTCCCACCCTCCACTTCCCTTCTGCCATCACTCCATCTGATGTGTCCTCTCTGTCTTCCTCCCAAGGCCTCATCAACGATGACGATATTGCAGCCATTCTCAAGGGTAGTCACATGCTGAAGATCAGATCCTCCTCATGGATGAAGTCACGATTTTACAAACTACAAGAAGACTGTTGCACGGTGTGGTGCAGTTCCAACAAGATCCTGAAGTCAGCCAGGAGCCAAATGTGTGAGTGTTGACAAGTCTTGGAGGGATGGTGTGGCAGCAAACATATATTTTTAAAAAGTTTTTAAGAAATTGTCTTGGCCACCAACAAGTGCAGGGATTAGTCCTTGATTCCTGGTATGGCACCACGCTGAGGCCAGTAGAGCTACTGCTTCATTGCGTCAGTGACCTGGATTCTATCTTTTATTGATTCTGTTTTATTTGGAGATGGAGTGCAGACAGGTCCTTCTGGCCCAATAGGCCACACCACCCAGCGGCCCACCTGTTTAACGCCAGACAAATCACAGGACAATTCACCGGCCCTGCTGTGTTCCTCCAGCATTGTGTGTGTGTGTGTGTGTGATATGCAATATGCTCCTCCTAACCTCCTGTGTCTCTCGCCTCCTGGTCCATTTCCATTTCTCTGTTCATCCAGGTTTTCCATAAACATGATATGAGTCATATCCATCAAGCTGGAGCTGCAGAAACCTGAAGCCCCACACCTCACAATCCTAATTTCTACAGTTTAGCAACACAATGATGCCTTTCCACAAGAGATTCTGCAGATGGTAGAACAACACACACAAAATGCAGAATGGACTCAGCACGTCAGGCAGCATCCATAACTGTTTATACACACACACACACACACACACACACACACACACACACACACACACACACACACGGATGTTGGCCTGAAGTGTTGACCCTTTATTCCTGTCCATAGATGCTGCCTGACCTGCAGAGTTCCTCCAGCATTTCAGGGCACCACAATAGCAGAGTGGTTCGTGTGATGTTGTTGCTGCTCGGTCAGGGATGGGGGGCAGGGAGTGGGCAGGTAACAATTCAAAGTTCAGTACCAGTGCCGTGTGTAAGGAGTTTGTATAGTCTCCCTGTGACCATGTGGGTTTCCTTCTGCTGTTCAAAGAAGGCTGATTGGTCATTGTAAATTCTCCTGCGATTAGGCTGCTGTTAAATAGGTGGGTGTTTGGCGATATGGCTTTTTGGGGCAGAGGGCCAGTCCCACAGTGTATCTCTAAATAGGTAAAGTGCTGTGAATAAATAACTTTGTGTGTGTGTTACTCTGAATTCCCAGCTTCTGCAGAATCTATTGTGCTTGTGAATCTGTGACTGAATCTCTTGTTCTGATCTCTGCTGCTGTTTTACTCTCTACCCCCACCTGACCCCTTGCAGTCTCGATCGACGACATCGAAGAGTTAAGACCAGGAATGCAGACGGAGGGAATGCAGCAGTACGCCATGGAAACACCCAGCGACTGCTGTTTCACAGTCGTATTTAAAGGCAAGAGGAAGAACTTGGATCTGGTGGCCTCCGACGCCAACGAGGCCTGGCATTGGATCCTGGGCCTCTCCAAATTACAGCAGAGAGGCTGTAGCAGTAACAAGAGAGAGTGGCTGGATCAGTATCCATCTGGGAATCTGTCACGGCAGAGCGCCAGGGAGAGAGGGTGCCACTTCCCTCATGGTCTACAACAACAGACCCCAAGTCCACCCCTACCCCATGCCAAAGGTCAAAGGCACCTCCCCATGCTCGAACCTTTTGCTGCTTGTTTCCCCTATGTGACCTGCATTTCCCTCAGGCCCTCAGACTCCTTAGATTCCATTAGTTCCTAATGTTTTCAGTATTAGTTTAATAGATAGTCAATCTTTAGTTTCAACATGTTATAGGTATTATAGGCTAAACTTAATGTTCAGTATTAGTTTAATAGATAGTCAATCTTTAGTTTCAACATGTTATAGGTATTATAGGCTAAACTTAATGTTATAGGTGTTTATGAAAAATAAAGTTACTTTAAAGCTCTGAATGAGATACTTTATTGATGTAATATTCTTCCAATCAGCAACAAAAATACAATTATTATTTTGTTTTTACAACCAATGCTGATGGTGGATGAAACCCTGTTTGCATTTTAAATGAGTAATGAATCCTCTATGTTGCCCTACCATCAAAGAAGGATGCTTCGTTACACAAGCCACGATATTTTCCAGTGGAATTTTTTTTTCAAAAATACGTACCCTTTTGTATCTGTCTGCAACTTTCAGGATAAAAGCATTTCCTCACTGGTGTAATCTCACGTGAAAAAGTATGAATATTGAATATACATGTAAAAATAAAATCAGCTTTCTCGGCAGGTTCTCAGATAGTGTCACAGAGTCTGAGCAAAGTACAGCACAGAAACAGGCCCTTCAGCCCATCAAGTCCATGCCAATCTATTTAAGCAGCTTTTTCCCATCGATCAGAGAAAATTCACGAGAATGATTCCAGGAATGAAAGGGTTACCGTTTGAGGAACATCTGGCCGCTCTTGGGCTGTATTCCCTGGGGTTCAGGAGAATGACGGGGGGATCTCACTGAAATCTTCCAAATGTTAAAAGGCCTGAACAGACTAGATATGGCAAAGTTATTTCCCATGGTAGGGGAGTCCAGGAAAAGAGGGCACAACTTCAAGATTGAAGGAACAGAGATGTGGAGAAATCACATTAGTCAAAGGGTGGTATGTCTGTGGAATTTGTTGCCACGAGTGGCTGTGGAAGCCAAGTCATTGGATGCATTTAAGGCCTTTGCTGAGGACAGAACGTTCTGCCTCAGAGAGGGGAAGTCAGAGGGGATGGGGAAGACACGGCAAGGGTTGGGGCTGGAGTCAGAGGAGGATAAAGATTGGGAGGTCTCAGGAGGGAGATTGGGGGTTGGGATGTTCAGGGAGAGCGGGGTTAGGGGAGGATGAGGGATCAGAGGAATGGAGGGGCGATGAGGGGTAGAGGGAAGGTTGGGAGTCGTGGGGAGACCAGAGGGTGGTGGAGGAATAAGATGAGCGGTAGGACACAGCAGCAGTAAGAGCGGTCCTGGTCTGGAGAGGTTCAGGACCTTGGTCCGAGCTGGATCTGGAGCTGGGGCTGGCGGAGCCTGTGGCCTGTAGGGGCGCCAGAACTGAGGTCAGAGTCGGAAGCCAGTGAGTCCGTGGCCCGCCAGGGGGCTGGTGCCCATGTCCAGGAGGCTGTGGTTCCAGTTGAGATCAGAGTCAGAGGCGGATGGGTCTTCAGCCTGCCGAAGGCTGAGAAGTCGAGGTCCGAGGGGTCGAGATCCGGGCTGGAGGTGGTCGTCATCGTGGGCTTGTGGTCCTTCTTGGACGCCAGGAAGGAGAAGAAATGGCGGTTGGAGGGGTAAATCTGACGGAGAATGAAGTGTAGGAGAGGTCCATGGCAGATGATGGAAAACGAGGCCCGGAGTGGTGGCAGAGAGAGGGACAGGGCCCGTAGGTATCTCCGCATGGCAGTGAGCGTGGTGTGGAGAATCCAGCGGGAGCAGCAGTCAATAAAATGGAGGTACCCGTGACCCTCGCTGGGCCCAAACTGAGAGTTCTGGAACCAGAGCTGGTATCCCTGCGGTACAAGATGGCGGCGGAGACACGTTCCCAGGAAGGAGACTTGGCTGTGGTGGAGAGTCTGGGTCAGGATGTGGTCGAAGAGTTGGGGAGAGGCAGAGATCACAGAGGGGGAATAGTGAGAGAGGGAGTCACTGAACTCCCGTCGAAGGGAAGTTTTAAACTTCAGGGTAGGCATACCTCAGAGAGACTTCGCAGTAGAGCAGCGAATTGTAAACAGAAAATTCTCTGCAGATGCTGGGGTCAAAGCAACACGCACAACATGCTGGAGGAACTCAGCAGATCGGGCAGTATCCGTGGAAATGATGAGTCAACGTTTTGGGCCGGAACCCTTCGTCAGGACTGAAGAGGGAGGGGGCAGGAGCCCTATAAAGAAGGTGGGGGGTGTGTGGGAAGGAGAAGGCTGGTAGGTTCCAGGTGGAAAACCAGTAAGGGGAAAGATCAATGAGTGGGGGAGGGGAAGCAGAGAGGGGATAGGCAGGGAAGGTGAAGAAGGAAATCAAACCACTGTCTCCCGTACTATCACCGCCCTTATCAACTCCGGAGACCTTCCATCCTCAGCCACAAAACTCATAATTCCCACACCCCGCACTGCTGGGTTTTACCTCCTCCCCAAGATCCACAAGCGTGACTGTCCCGGTAGACCCATAGTTTCTGCTAGCTCCTGTCCCACCGAACTTGTATATGCCTACCTGGACTCCATTTTGTCAGTCATCGTTCAGTCCCTCCCCACTTACATCCGGGATACATCCCATGCCCTCCACCTCTTCCGTGACTTCCAGTTCCCCAGTCCCAACCGCTTCATTGTCACTGAGGATGTCCAACCCTTATACACCTCCATTCCCCATCAGGAAGGCCTCAAAACCCTCCGCTACTTTCTGGACAATAGACCTCACCAGTTCCCCATCACCACCACCCTCCTCCGGTTGGCGGAACTGGTACTCACACTCAATAACTTCTCTTTTGACTCTTCCCACTTTCTTCAGACCAAGGGTGTAGCTATGGGAACTCGCGTGGGCCCCAGCTATGCCTGCCTCTTCGTTAGTTAAGTGGAACAGTCTACGCTCCAAACTTATACTGGTACTGCTCCCCAACTTTCCTTTCTCTACATTGATGACTACATTGGTGCTGCTTCCTGCAGCCGTGCTGAGCTCGTCAATTTCTCCGACTTTCCTTCTAACTTTCACCCAGCCCTCAGATTCACTCGGTCCCTCTCGGACACTTCTCTCTCCTTTCTCGATCTTTCGGTCTTGGTCTCCATCTCCGGAGACAGACTGTCCACTGACATCTTCGAAAGACCCACTGACTCTCATACTACCTCAACTATACCTCTTCCCACCCTGCCACATGCAAAAATGCTATTCTCTATTCCCAGTTCCTCCATCTCTTCCGCATCTGCTCCCAGGATGAGGCTTTCCGTTCCAGGACATTTCAAATGTCCTCTTTCTTTAAGGATCGTGGTTTCCCTGCTGTTGTCATCAATGATGCCCTCACCCACATCTCCTCCATTTTCTGCACTTTGGCCCTCACCCCATCCTCCCGTCACCACAAGAGGGACAGAGTTCCTCTTGTCCTCACCTACCACCCCACCAGCCTCCGGATCCAGCACATTATCCTCCGCAACTTCCGCCACCTTCAACAGGACCACACCACTAAGCACATCTTTCCCTCTCCACCCCTCTCCACTTTCCGCAGGGATCGTTCCCTCTGCGACTCCCTGGTCCACACGTCCCTCCCCACGGTTTTCCCACCAGGCACTTATCCCTGCAAGCGTAAGTGCTACACCTGTCCCTACACCTCCTCTCTCACCACCATTCAGGGCCCCAAACAGTCCTTCCACGTGAGAGAACACTTCACTTGTGAGTCTGTTGGGATCATCTATTGCATCCAGTGCTCCCGTTGCGGCCTCCTCTACATCGGTGAGACCTGACGCTTCGTCGAGCACCTCCGCTCCGTCCGCCACAACAGACAGGATCTCCCGATTGCTACCCACTTCAACTCTGCTTCCCATTCCCATTCGGATGTGTCCATACATGGCCTCCTCTACTGCCAGGATGAGACTAAACTCAGGTTGGAGTAGCAACACCTCATATACCATCTGGGTAGTCTCCAGACCCTGGGCATGAACATTGAATTCTCCAACTTTGGGCAATTCCCTCCCCCTCCCTTCCACCAACCCAGTTTCACTCTGCCCCCTCCCCCAGCTGTCACCTCCCTCTTGGTTCTGCCTCCTTCTACTACCCATTGTGTTTTCCCCTATTCCTTCTTCACCTTTCCTGACCATCATCTCCCTGCTTCCCCTCCACCACCCCTTGATCTTTCCCCTTACTGGTTTTTCACCTGGAACCTACCAGTCTTCTCCTTCCCACCCTCCCCCCACCTTCTTTATAGGGCCTCTGCCCCTTCCCTCTTCAGTCCAGACGAAGGGTTTCGGCCCGAAACGTTGACTGTTCATTTCCATGGATGCTGCCCGACCTGCTGAGTTATTCCAGCATGTGTGCATGAATGATGATGGCTAGGTGAAGAGGCTGTCTCAACTTCACTTCACCCATGTGTAGCCCATTCTGTTCGCCTCTACTTTTTTTTGTCTGTCCTAATCTATCATCCATTTGCCTCTCTCTTCCAACTCCACTCCCCTCGCTTACCTGCTTTGAGCTACCTGTCACCCTTCCTCAGTCAGCTAATCATCTTTGGCCTTTTTCTTATCCCTCTTCCTCTTCTCTACATACTGGCCATCTTACCTCTCATTCAACCATGATGCAGGGATGCAACGTGAGACATCGAAATATCTTTCCCCCTGCTGACCCTATGCGACACTCTTGAGTTCCTCTAGTGGATTGTTTGTTGCTAAAGATTACATAAATTACACTTCCCATCTTGCTTCATTCTCCCATACGCTTCCTGTCCAAGAGAAATCACCACTACCTTGCTACATCTCCTGTGCATGTTAAATCCCATGTAAAAAATCCTCCCTTGCTCCACGTAACCATTCTAAGCCTGGTCTCCCTGGTCTTCTGTGTAAGCCACCAGCAGAATGCAGAAATTCAAGAGTGGCGGGGGCAAAGTAGGTGTACTTTTATTACTAAGGAGAAGGTGCTTGGGAAGCTGAAAGATCTGAAGGTAGATAAATCACCTGGACCAGATGGACCACATCCCAGGGTTCTGAAAGAAGTAGCTGTAGAGACTGTCGAGGCATTAGAAGTGATCTTCCGAGAATCAGAATTGGCATTGCTGCTGCATTTTGTGTGTGTACCTTTCTCAGCATGGACAAGTTGTACTGAAGAGTCTGCCTCCATGTACTATACCTCTATGACCGCATGTACCTCAATCCGTCCTCTGCAGATACACTGCTTCCAATTTCTCCGGATGTAATTCCATTTGCCATCCTCCGCCTACCCTATGCATTAATATTGTACGAAAGACTACTTTATCAAAACACTGCATAGACAATTGTGCACTCAGGTCAAATTGTTTTCACAAACCTCATGGACCCAGATTTATATTTGATTATGTTTCTGAGATGGGAGCCTAATCCGTTTGAAACGGTGGTGCTGGTCCACTTTCCGGAAGCTTTTGGTGAAGGTAATGCCAGAATACCATTCAACAGGATATTCAGGATCAGGGGGTAACATGTTCAGGTATATCTTGAAGGGGTTCTGCTCCCTCTTCTTGTCCTCCTGGTGACAGAGGGCACAGGGTGAGAGGCTGTAGAAACAGCCGTTTCGGCACAGACTAGAAGGGCTGAGATGGCCTGTTTCCGTGCTGTAATTGTTATATGGTTATAATCGCTAAATTCTGGAATGGCTCTGGAGGACTGGAGGCAAATGTCACTCCATTCTTTACGTGAGGCAAAAGAGAGGAAATCATAGGCCAGTTAGCCTGACTTCAGTTCTTAGAAAGATGTTGAAGTCCATTATTAAGAATGAAGTTTTGGGGTACTTAGAGGCACATGTTAAAATAGGCCAAATTCAGCATGGTTGCTTTCAGTGGAAGTCTTGCCTGACAAATCTGTTGGGATTATTTGCAGAAATAACAGGCAGGATAGACAAAAGGCACAACCAGGGGTCGCTTGCAAAAAGACATTTTCTGTCAGTTACGAGATGGACTGTGCTTTTCTCAGTGCTATTTGTGTACATGCTTTGTTTCTGGATTGTTCATTTTTTATGTCCAGCTGGTGTGATACACTGCATCCGGTGCTCCCGATGTGGCCTTCTATATATTGGCGAGACCCGACGCAGACTGGGAGATCGTTTCGCTGAACACTTACGCGCTGTCCGCCAGAGAAAGTAGGATCTCCCAGTGGCCACACATTTTAATTCCACGTCCCATTCTGATATGTCTATCCACGGCCTCCTCTGCTGTAAAAATGAAGCTACACTCAGGTTGGAGGAACAACACCTTATATTCCATCTCGGTAGCCTCCAACCTGATGGCATGAACATTGACTTCTCAAACTTCCGCTAATGCCCCACCTCCCCCTCGTACCCCATCCGTTATTTATTTATATCCACACATTCTTTCCCTCTCTCTCCTTTTTCTCCCTCTGTCCCTCTGACTATACCCCTTGCCCATCCTCTGGTGTTTCCCCCCTCCCTCTTTTCCTTCTCCCTGGGCCTCCTGTCCCATGATCCTCTCATATCCCTTTTGGCAATCAACTGTCCAGCTCTTGGCTCCACCCCTCCCCCTCCTGTCGTCTCCTATCATTTTGGATCTTCCCCTCCCCCTCCCACTTTCAAATCTCTTACTAGCTCTTCCCTCAGTTAGTCCTGACGAAGGGTCTCGGCCCGAAACGTCGATTGTACCTCTTCCTATGGATGCTGCCTGGCCTGCTGCGTTCACCAGCAACTTTCATGTGTGTTGCTGGGAGTTACCTACAGGCCCCCAAACAGTAGCCTGGATATAGGGTGCAAGTTAAATCAAGAATTAAAATTGGCATGTTGCAAAGCTAATACTACAGTTGTTATGGGAGATTTCAACATGCGGGAAGACTGGGAAAATCAGGTTGGTACTGGACTGCAAGAAAGGAAGTTTGTGGAGAGCCTCAGAGATGGATTCTTAGAGCAGCTTGTATCAGAGCCTACCAGGGAGAAGGCAATTCTGGATTTAGAGTTGTGTAATTAGCCAGATTTGATAATGGAACTCAAGGTAAAGGAGCCATTAGGAAGTAGGGACTATAATATGTTAAGTTTTAATCTACAATTTAGATTTGTAGAGGGGAGAAGGGGAAATCGGAAGTGTCAGTATTACAGTTGAACAAAGGGGACTATGGACCCATGAGGGAGGAGCTGGCCAAAGTTGACTGGAAAGATAGCCTAGCAGGGATGACAGTGGAACAACAATGGCAGGTATTTCTGGGAATAATACAGAAAGTGCGGGACAGTTCATTCCAAAGAGGAAGAAAGATTCTAAGGGGAGTAAGGGGTAACCGTGCTGACAAGGGGAGTCAAGGACAGTATAAAAATAAAAGAGAAGAAGTATAACATAGCAAGGATGAGTGGGAAGCCAGAGGATTGGGAGACTTTTAAGGAGCAACAGAAGATAACTAAAAAGGTAATACGGAAGGAAAAGATGAGGTACGAAGGTAAACTAGCCAAGAATATAAAGGAGGATAGTAAAAGCTTCTATAGGTATGTGAAGAGGAAATAATTAGTTAAGACTAAAGTTGGGCCCTTGAAGACAGAAACAGGTGAAATTATTATGGGGAAGACGGCACTGGCAGATGAGCTGAACAGGTACTTTGGATCTGTCTTCACTAGGGAAGACACAAACAATCTCCCAGATGTAATAGTGGCCGGAGGACCTGGAGTAACAGAGGAACTGAAGGAACTTCGCATTAGGTAGAAAATGGTGTTGGTTAAACTGATGGGACTGAAGGATGATAAATCCCCAGGGCCTGATGGTCTGCATCCCAGGGTACTTAAGGAGGTGGCCCTAGAAATGGTGGACGCTTTGGTAATCATTTTCCAGTGTTCTATAGATTCAGGATCAGTTCCTGTGGAATGGAGGGTAGCTAATGTTATCCCACTTTTTAAGAAAGGAGGGAGAGAGAAAACAGGCAATTGTAGACCGGTTAGCCTGACATCAGTGGTGGGGAAGATGCTGGAGTCAATTATAAAAGATGAAATAGTGGCATATTTGGATAGCAGTAGTAGGATAGGTTCGGGTCAGCATAGATTTACGAAGGGGAAATCATGCTTGACTGATCTCCTGGAATTTTTTGAGGATGTAACTATGAAAATGGACAGGGGAAAGCCAGTGGATGTAGTGCACCTGGACTTTCAGAAAGCCTTTAATAAGGTCCCACATAGGAAGTTAGTGGGCAAAATTAGAGCACATGGTATTGGGGGTAGGGTACTGACATGGATAAAAAATTATTTGTCAGACAGGAAACAAAGAGTAGTGATTAATGGGTCCTTTTCAGAATGGCAGTCAGTGACTAGTGGGGTACCGCAAGGCTCGGTGCTGGGACCGCAGCTATTTACAATATACATTAATGATTTAGATGAAGGGATTAAAGTAACATTAACAAATTTGCAGATGACACAAAGCTGGATGACGGTGTGAAATGTGAGGAGGATGTTATGAGAATACAGGGTGACTTGGATGGGTTGGATGAGTGGGCAGGTGCATGGCAGATGCAGCTTAATGTGGATAAATGTGAGGTTATCCACTTTGGTGGCAAGAACAGGAAGGCAGCTTACTATCTGAATGGTGTCAAGTTAGGAAAAGGGGAAGTACAACGAGATCTGGGTGCCCTTGTTCATCAGTCACTGAAAGTAAGCATACAGGTACAGCAGGCAGTGAAGAAAGCTAAGGGCACGTTGGCCTTCATAACAGGGGGAGTTGAGTATAGGAGCAAAGAGGTCCTTCTGCAGTTGTACAAGGCCCTGGTGAGACCCCACTTGGACTATTGTGTGCAGTTTTGGTCTCCAAATTTGAGGAAGGACATTCTGCTATGGAGGGAGTGCAGCGTAGGTTCACTGGGTTAATTCCAGGGATGGCAGGAATGTCATATATTGAAAGATTGGAGCGAATGGGCTTCTATACACTGGAAATTAGAACGATGAGAGGGGATCTGATTGAAACATATAAGATTATTAAGGGATTGGACACACTAGAGGCAGGAAATATGTTCTCGATGTTGAGGGAGTCCAGAACCAGAGGCCACAGTTTAAGAATAAGGGGAAGACCATTTAGAACCGAGTTGAGGAAAAACTTTTTCACACAGAGGGTTGTGGATCTGTGGAATGCTCTGCTTAAGAAAGCAGTGGAGGCCAATTCTCTGGATTCTTTCAAAAAAGAGTTAGTTAGAGCTCTTAAAGATAGTGGAGTCAAGGGATATGGGGAGAAGGCAGGAAAAGGGTACTGATTGTGGATGATCAGCCATGATCACCGTGAATGGCGGTGCTGGCTCGAGGGTCTGAATGGCCTACTCCTGCACCTATTGTCTATTGTCTATTAACAAGATAAAAGCCTATGACATTGCAGGAAAGATACTGGCATGGATAGAGGAATGCCTGACAGGCTGGAGGCAGCGAGTGGAAATAAAAGGGGTCTTTTCTGGTTGACTGCCAGTGACCAGTGCTTTTCATCAGGGGTCAGTATTGGGATCGCTACTTCTCACAATGATTTAGATGATGGAATTGACAGCTTTGTGGCAAAGTTTGAGGATGATATAAAGATAGGTGAAGGGGTAGGTAGTGCTGAGGAAGCAATGTGATTGCAGCAGGACAGACAAATTGGACGAATGGGCAAAAATGTGGCAGATGGAATACAGAGTCTGTGGTAAAGAAGTTAAATCTAATGTTGGCAATTTGCAGGGGGAATAGAACATAAAAGCATGGTGACAGTGCTGTGGCTTGATGAGACACTATTCAGGAACTTGGCATATTGCTAACTGTTTTGGGACCCATATTTGAGAAAGGATGTGTTGTCATTGGAAAGAATCCAGAGGAGGTTCACAAGGAAGATTCCGAGAATGAAGGGGTTAACGTATGAGAAGTGTTTGGCAGCTCTGGGCCTGTACTCACTGGAATTTAGAAGAATGTGTGGGGATCTCATTGAAATCTACAGAATGTTGAAAGGATTAGATAAGGTGGATGTGGAGAGGATGTTTCCTACGGTGGGGGTATCCAGAACTAGAGGGCACAACCTCAAAATTGAGGGACAAACTTTTAGAACGGAGATAAGGAGGAATTTTTTTAGCCAAAGAGTGGTGAATCTGTGGAATTTTGACAGACTGCTGTGAATGCCAAGTCTGTGGGTGTATTTAATGCAGAAGTTGATCATTTTCTGATTGGTCAGGGCATCAAAGGATATGGTGAAAAGGGAGGTGTATGGGGTTGAGTGGGCTGCAGGATCAGCCATGATAGAATTTAAGAGCAGACTAGATGGGCTGAATGGCCTAATTCTGTTCCTATGCCTAATGGTCTTATGGTCTAAAGAGGGCGTATCTCTGGTTGGCTGCTGCTGACTAGTGGTGTTCTGCAGGGTTCAGTGAGGGGTCCATTTTTTCCATGTTTATGTCAATGATTTGGATTATGGAACTGATGGCTTTGTGACCATTTTGCAGACGATACAAAGTTAGGTGGAGGAGCAGATAGTGTTGAAGAAGCTGGGAGTCTACAGAGGACTGATAGGTAGATTAGGAGAATGGGCGAAGAAATGGCAGATGGAATACAGTGTTGAGAATTGTAAGGCAATGCGGGGTGTATGGAGTGTCAGGGAGGGGTAGCACCTCTGCTGGGGTAACATGTCGCGTCCTTTTCAAGGCGGTTAGTCCACCTTTGGTCCCCACCTGGCACTCAGCTGTCACCTGTGGCTCCCCGTAGCTGTTTGCACATGATAGCGGCCACACCTGGGGCAACGGCTTCGATAAGCCGGCTAAACCAGGTGAGGGTAGCCGACGGGTCTCAAACCCTCGGTGAGATAGGGAGTTGTCTATCCCAGCATGTGAAGACAGACTCCAGCGGATTGAGCGGACGAGACCAATGGAAGGTCCAATGGTCAAGAAGGCAGTCTCTGCAAGCGTCGTGGAACGTGTAGAGCAGGACAAGACACAGAAGACGTCCTGGTCACCCACTGCGCCTAGTTCCATCTCCAGCCGTCTCGACTCTGTCTTGCCACTGGATCCAGATGGGAATTGGGAAGAGAGAGCGAGGCTGACGCTGCGCAACTCTCCCTCACTTAAATCCAGGTCACGCGCTAGTCTCGACACCATCAATAATGGTGTTGAGGTCTTCATCGATGACGACGATGGACGAACAAGAAAGCAATGCACTTTGATAGAAGGAATGAAAATGTAGACCATCTCTGAATGGGGAGAAAAATCAGAAATTAGAGGTGTAAAGAGACTTGGCATTCCTCATGCAGGATTCCCTAAAGGTTATCTTGCAGGTTGAGGTGGTGGTAAGAAAGTAAATACAAAGTTGGCATTCATTTTGAGAGGACTAGAATATAAAAGCAAGAGTGTAATGCTGAAGCTTTATAAGGCATTGATCAGGCCACACTTGTGAGCAGGTTTGAGCCCCTTATCTGAAAAAGGATGTGCTGGCATTGGATATGTTCACAAGCATGATCCCAGGATTGAAAGGGTTAACATATGAGGAATCTTTGATGGCTTTGAGTCTGTGCTTGCTGGTGTCAGGAGAATGAGGGTGCGTGGAGTCTCATTGGAACCTATCAAATGTTGAAGGGCCTAGATTGAGTGGAGAGGATGTTTCCTATAGTGGGGAAGTCTAGGCCCAGGGGACACAACCTCAGAATAGAAAGACATCCCTTTAGAACAGCAATGAGGAGTAATTTCTTTAGACAGAGGGTGGTGAACCTGGGAATTCATTGTCACAGATGTCCATGGAGACCAAGGCATTCTGTATATTTAAAGCGGAAGTTGATAGGATCTTGATTAGTAAAGCCCTCAAAGGTTATAGGAAGAAGGCAGGAGAATGGGTTTGAGAAGGATGATAAATCAGCCATGATGGAATAGCAGAGCCTGCTCAAAGGGCCTGATTCTACGTCATATGGTCCGGTATTATGGAGTTATGGTCTTTAAACTCCTTTGCTTTCCCAATTGTGACATCAATTACAGCTCTATTCCTCTGGCCTATGTCGAAAACTGTTCCATTTTACTACTTCTATGCTTTTTCAAAAAGGAATTTCCCTCAATGTACTATGGCTTCCTCCCGTTATATACCTAGTCAGTTATCCTGTCCCCCACTCACTAAGTTATATTCCTGCCAAGATTTGGAAAGGATGTAAGTGTGACATATTCCCTCAGGAAAATAAAATTCTGTTAATCCTTTCCTTCAAGGCAACTTCGCAGTGTTTCCATACCTGTACTGTACACTGCCACAAAATATTGTAAGAGTCTGTTAGTCATGAGGAGAACTTAAATACCGTGTAGCCCACAGATACGGACTGACCAAGATACCATCAGAACTCTTTTCATTAGTATGTGTCAGGTTAGAATTTCATTACTGTGCTGTGAAGGTTTGACTTCAGGAGAATGAATGATGCTGTGGTATTGCCATAGGGTGAGGCAATGGATGACAGCGAGCACCCTACTGGAAAATGGCCAACTGCTCCACAATAATGAATCCTTCAGTACATTTGCAATGTGGGCTGAAGCTTTATTCCAGGAAGCTGTTTACACCAGGCTGATATGCCCTCTCAGCACTGAGCGGTAATCACTGGTGAAGGGGTGATGCACTGTCCGAGGTGCTGTATCTTGCTTGAGATGGTCACCTCCTTGGGTGGATGTTTCCACGTTACATTTATGAAGAAATTTGCATTCAGTTTGAAGAAGAGATTCTTACCAAAGTTGCAATCTGTTCTTTGAAACCTTAGAGGCTCAGCATTCCAGTGGCCACAGTACCACCGCTGCTCTCTTGGTAGTGTGCTGGTAACTGCACCTTCCTTCCTCTCAGTTGATCTTCCTCCCTCCCTACTTTTTCCTGATCAGTTTTTTCTTTCATGGTGGCTTACACTATCCTGAGCTATTGCATCCTTTGCTGTCTAACATAATTTCTTCTTTCGCAGATTTAGCTATTCTTCCTCATACACTGAGCCACGCCTTGAATGAGACTCTCACGCCAATTGTCTCACATTCTCTGACCCATGACCTCTGTATCAGCGAAACTCTGGACATGTTCCCCTGGTCTCTTAATCATCGTTCTGCCCTCATTTACTTGGTTCAAGCAAATGCTCCTGATAAATTTCCTGTAGCTGTTGTGTCTCTTGTGACCTGTCTCCTTCATTTAATCAAGTTAATGCAATAGGCACCATTTCCATGAATTTTTGATAACTGGCTTTAAAGGATTATGTAGCTAACCTTTTCTTAGAACTAGTACCATGAGGCACTTAATCCAGACACTGGCAAGAACTCAGAAAATTAGAGGTGTTATTCCAAACAACACACACAAATGTCAATGCTTCAGGTCGAGTCCCTTCTTCAGGACTGGAAAGGAAAGGGAAAGATGCCAGAATAGAAAGGCCAGGGGAGAGGAAGGGGAAATGGACTAGCTGGTAGGTGATAAGTGAAACCAAGCAGGTGAGAAAGCTAAAGGGCTGGAGAGGAGGGAAGAGTGGTCCATGGGAGAAAGGGGGAGGTGATAGGCAGGTGAGGAGAAGAGGTAGGATGCCAGAGTGGGGAATAGAAGAGGGAAGGATATAGAGGCTCAGGGGTGGTAGGTGAGAACAAGAGGAACTTTCTCCCTGTTAAGGCGGTGAGAATGTTTGTTCCTGCCCCACTGAAAACCAGTGCCACCAACCTCATAGTTCCCACACCCCAGCTCCCGTTTCTACCTCTAACCCAAGATCCACAAACCCACTTGTCCAGGTAGACCTATTGTTTCCGTTTGTTCCTGCCCCACTGAACTCGTATCTGCATACCTCAACTCTGTTTCATCCCCCAGTTCAGTCCCTTCCGACTCTTCACGCTCTTGATCGTTTCAATGATTTCAGGTTTCCTAGTCTGAGCATCTTATGTTTCCTATGGATGTCCAGTCCCGATACACCTACTTCTCCCACCAGGAAGGCTTCAATGCTCTCCATTTCCTTCTGGACACCAGACCCAACTAGTTCCCCTCCATCACGACTCTCCTTCACCTAGTGGAACTTGCCCTCACTCTTAATAATTTCTCCTTTGGCTCATCCCACTTCCTTCAAACAAAAGGTGTGGCCATGGGCACTCACATGGGTCCCAGCTATGTCTGCCTTTTTGGAGGCTTGATGGAACAGTCTGTGTTCCAAGCCTACACTGGTGGCCATCCTGCACTTTTCCTGCACTACATTGGTGTTGCTTCCTGCACCCATGCGGAACTTGTCGACTTCATTCACTTTGCCACCAATTTCTACCCTGCCCTTAGATTTACTTGGTCCAATTCCAAAACCTCCCTCCTCGTCGCTGGAGACAGTTTATCCATTGCTGTCTATTATAAACCCATGGACTCTCATGGCTACCTGGACTATACCTCCTCCCACCCTGCCACTAGTGAAATTGCCATCCCTTTCTCTTAATTCATCTGTCTCCATCACATCTTTTCATTCCAGAACAAAGGAGCTGTCTTCCTTCTTCAAAGAAAGGGGCTTCCCTTTTTCCACCACCAACGCTGCCCTCAACTGCATCTCTTTTATTTCATGTACGTCTGCTCTCACCCTATCCTCACACCACCTTACCAGGGATAGGGTTCCTCTTGTCCTCACCTATCACCCCAACAGCCTCCATGTCCAGCACATAATTCTCTGCAACTTCCACCATCTCAAACGGGATCCCACCACTAAGCATGCCTTTCCCTCTCCCTCACTATTGTTTTCTGCAGGGATTGCTCCCTATGAAACTCTTTGTTTATTCATCCCTCCCCACATTCGTGCTCCTTCTCCCTTTTCTTTCTTCCATGGCCTTCAGTCCTCTCCTATCAGACTCCCCACTTCTCCAGTCCAGTATTTTTTTCTCCAATCACTCGACTCATTCTTTCACCCAACTCTTCACTTTGCCGCTTCCCCCTTCCTGTTTCATGAATCTCTCTCTTTTCCCCGCCTTTGAACTCTACTCCTCATCTCTTTTTTTCTCCAGTCCTGATGAAGAGCCTCGGTCTGAAACATTGACTGCACTTTTTTCCAGATGCTGCCTGGCCTGCTGAGTTCCTCCAGCATACTGTGTGTGTTGCTGGGAAGATGTGGTGAGTACAGATGTCATGGAAATGGAGGAGATATAGGTGAGGGCAGCATCAATGATGGAGGGAAATTCCATTCTCTGAAGGAGGAGGACAATCTGATGCCCAGGAAAGGAAAGCCTCGTCCTGGGAGAAGATATGGCTGAGACGAGGGGACTGAGAAAATGGAATAGCATTTTGACAGGAGGCCAGATAGGAAGGGATATTGTCAAGATAGCCATGAGAACCGGTAGGTTTATAAAAGATGTCGGAAGACAGATTGTGTTCAGAGATGAAGACAGAGAGATCGAGAAAGGGGAAAAAGGTGTCAGAAATGAACCATGTGAATTTACTGTAATTCCATAATTTCATAATTCTCCATAACCTTCGCCATCTCCAAGAGAATCCTGCCACCAAGCACATCTTTCCCTCCACCCCCCCCCACTTCTGCTTTCCGTAGGAATCACTCCCTACGCGACTCCCTTGTCCATTCATCCCTCCCCACTGATCTCCCCCCGGTACTTATCCTTGCAAGCTGAACAAGTGCTGCACCTGCCCCTGTACTGCCTCCCTCACTACCGTTCAGATCCCCAAACAGTCCTTCCAGGTGAGGCAACACTTCACCTGTTAGTCTGCTGCAGTCATTTACTGGGTCCAGTGCTCCCGGTATGGCCCCCTGTATATTGGTGACACCCGACCTAGATTGGGAGACTGCTTTGACGAGCACCTATGCTCTATTTGCCTGAAAAAGTGGGCCCTCTCGGTAGCCATCTATTTCTATTCCACTTCTCATTCCCATTCCGACATAAGTCCACGATGACGCCACACTCAGGTTGGAGGAGCAACACCTTATATTCCATTTGGGTAACCTCCAACCTGATGTTCGATTTCTCGAACTTTCAGTAATTGCTTCACTGTTCCTCATTCCCTTTTCCCTTTCTCTCCTATCTCTTTACCTGCTCAACACCTCCCTCTGGTGCTCCTCCTTCTACCCTTTCTTCCATGATCTTCTGTCTTTTCCTATCAGATTCCCCCTTCTCCAGCCCTGTATCTCTTTCACCAACCAACTCCCAGCTCTTTACTTCACCCCTCCCCTCTCCTGGTTTCACCTGCCACCTACCATCTTGTGCTTCTTTCTCCCTTCCCCTCCCCCCAACTTCTTGCTCTGACTTCTTGCCTTCCTTTCCAGTCGTGATGAAGGGACCCAGTCCAAAACATTGACTGTTCATTCATTTCCATAGATACTGACTGCCTGTTCAGTTCCTCCAGCATTTTGTGCGTGGCTTGGATTTCCAGCATCTTCAGATTTCCCCACATCCATTGGCGTTTTGCAGGGTGGAAAGTGGAGGCAAAGTTGATGAAATTGATGAACTGAGGATAAGAGCATGAAGAGATGCGTGATCTCAAAGACAACGTCTCTGTCAATTTAACACACTCCACTGAAACAGAATGTCCTAAAGCCTGAGAGCCAGAATTGACACCAAATGGCTGGAGGGCATTTCTGCTACTAAAATTAGTCAACCTTTCTCCCTTGTCTGATGTCCTCAACAAACACACTCTCCAGACGACAGAACAACCCTTGCCCAAGACCATGTAGTTTCAAGACTGAAGCTGCTTCTGATTGTGTTTCTCACTGGGCTCTCAGAGCAGACCCTCACTTCAGGAGATCTGCACTTGGGGTTGTTCAAACTGGTGCCTCACCTTCTCCTCTTCACCTAGGACTGGAGCATAGCAAAACTGCTAGGGTGAATCTCAAAGCAGAAGTTTGATGAAGGACCATTGGCCGGATATATTAACTTTCTTTTCCTGCTACACTCCTGACTGGATTGTGCTGTTCTGCATCACAATGTTTGGTCATTAAGTTTTGAAATAGACTCTTGATCAACATTTTATCCCTCCCTGTCTTTAGGCTAGAATTCATTTATACCTTTATGGCCAAAGTCGTTGAGAAAGGTGCGTATTTCCTTTGTTTCATCGAAGCTCTCCTTGAGTCTGGTGGTATGTGCTTTTAGGCTTTGGTATCTCCTGCCTGATGGGAATGGTGATAAGAAAGAACATCAGGAGTGGGAAGTGTATTTGATTATAATGGTTGCATTATCAAGACAGCCAGAAGTGTTGAAGCTTGGGGGAGGAGCTGGCCTAAGTTCATTGAAAGGGAACACTAGCAGGGATTTCAGCAGAACAGCAGCGGCTGGAATTTCTGTGGGCAATTCTGAAGGTGCAGGATAGTTACATCCCAAAGATATGAAGTACTCTAAAGGGAGGATGAGGGAACTGTGGCTGACGAAGGAAATCAAAGACAGCATCAAGGGGAAACAGAGGGTATAAAATATACCAAAAGTTTTTTCAGGTATAGAAAACGTAAAAGATAGGGAGAGTAGATATCTGTCACAATGGGGTGCTGGGAATGGACCCAAATGCAAGACACAGACACTGAAGTACAAGGAACAGGACTTGACTAGAGTAGGGACGTGACAGGATTCAGGCAAGGAGCAGGAACAAGAATGCAGACTTGGGCTAGGGAAAGCGGGACCAGGACTAGGAACCATGGACTAGGAGACAAGACTTGGACTCCGAGCCCGAGACTGGACAAGGACCCAGAACCTGGGTCTTGCCTCGGGCTCGGACCTCAGAACCAGGCAAGGACATGACATGGCTTGAGGACGGAGTCTTGGGTCTTGAGCTTGGCTTGGGATCCTCGAGGCTTGGGGTCGTGGGTCTTGAACTTGGCTGCAGGCTGGGGTCTTGGGCCTTGAGTCTTGAGCTTGGCTGCGGGATCCTCGAGGCTGGGGTTTTTGGAGCTTGGCTGTGGGATCCTTGAGGCTGGGGTTTCTTGGAGCTTGGCTGCGGGTCTTCATCTTGAATTGCGGAGGCTGATAACTCAGAAGCTGGAGCTGAGAGACCGACTGGGAACTGAACGTTAACACAGAGCCGGGACTTATCCTAAGACAAGTCGGGACTCAACTTCTCCACAGCAGGGTGGGACAGGTCCATCTGTTGGGTAACGGCAGGACTGCCAGACTTACCCAACAGAGGCAAAGACAAGACGTGCCCACCCAACCCCCCCGCCGCCCCGCAGGGCAATGGCAAGACGGCCTGACTTACCCCCCGGAGGCAAAGACAAGAAGATACAAACACCAAAGAACAACAGACAGTTCCATATCTGCTCTGAGGAAGCTCCGAGTCTCAGTTCAGCCAGCAACCTCAGCTGGCTACGGAAACAGCCGGATCCCTACCTAGCTGGCAGCCACTCAGTTGGCCCAGGAAACAGCCAAATCCATGCCACAAAGACCACTCCTACGAGTGGCAACAAGGCTCTGTGAAGCAGTTGTCCTCCAACCAGGTCTGGAGATCACAAATGGTTTTACTAGCCTTCCATCAGCAAGTTGCTCCAAGGGGGACTGACAAGACAAACCAGCAGCCCACACTTATTCTTCTTCTTCTACTTTTACTTCTACTTCTTGTTTTTACGGCAGTTGGCGTCCACATTGATGCATTACTGCCATCCTCAGGATTTATTGTCCTTCATTGTCCTTTCACTTTAAAGCCGTCTTTCCAGACCCGTCGCCCTTAAATAACTAAACAACCATTTCCTCCCCGATCACTCTCCCCACATTCCAATAAACCTTTAACGCCGTTCTCTACCAGTCCTATTTTGCGTAATTGTTGTAACATTTGTTGCCTTTCCTGTGCAAAACTCCCACATGAAATAAGGATACTCTCTACTGTTTCAGTCTCCTGACAAAGATCGCTAAAACTTGTTGGATGCTTTTTTATGATGGCCAGAGTGCCATTAAGGTTGCTGTGTCCAGTTCTCCATCTACTCATAATGACTTGCTCCTTCCGCTTTACTCCCCTACCTCTTCCCATGTCCACTCTGTTCTGAATTGAATGTAAATGTCTTCCTTTTATTGCTCTATCCCATTGCTGCTGCCACTGTCGATTTATCCTTCCCCACACTATGCTCTTCCCCTCTGATTCTGATAGTTTAATATTAACCTCTACAGATCCTTTTTTAGTTGCTGCTTTTGCCAGCCTATCTGCTGTCTCATTTCCCATAATACCCGAATGTGCTGGAACCCACATGAATGCGATATTTTTGCCTTGTCAAGCCAGTCTTGAATTTGCAAACAGGATTTCATAAAGCAGATCCTGGTGACCTCTAGCTGTACCCGCCTTAATGTTTGCATGGGCCGACACAGAATCGCTACATATCACAAAATTATTACAATCAACCTGCTCACTCCATTCTAGTGCTAACAATATGGCAAACAATTCAACTGCATATACACTCAAGCAATCAGGTGTTCTCTTGCTAATTTCCACTCGATAACTTGGTGCAACAATTGCAGACCCTGTTGCACCTGTTTCTGGATCCTTTGATCCATCAGTAAAAATCTGTACGCCTTTATATTTACGTTCCCTATAACTATGATATTCACCGAGTATATCAGCCGTCTTATTACTGTGCTTAATCTTAAGCAATTCCAAATCTACAGAGGGATTTTCTAATACCCAGAAAGGTCTGACAGGCCACACCACACTTGGACAAAACTCTTTATCGTATACACCCATATCTTTTGCGGTTTGCTCTCCTGTCCAGACAAAACTTTCTTTTTGTGTCATCTCCTTCTCCCAGCATGTCTGCAACACCCTTCTTGTAGGATGGCTATCACCATGCCCCCTTAAATTAATCCAGTAATTGGCCTCCAGCTGTTTATGCCGCAGCCCCAATGGTATTTCATTTGCTTCAACTTGCACACACTGGGGAAGTTCTAACCGCTCCCAAGCACACCCCTAGAGCCCGAGCTTGCACGATATCCAGTTCTGCCAGCACAGATTTTGCTGCTGACCCGTATACAATACTTCCATTGTCTAATCTTGATCTTATTAATGCTACAAAAATATACTTCAGTGATGCAAAATCAGCACCCCATTCCAATCCAGCAAGACACCATGACATTTATCACATTTTTACATTTACTAACTACATATCGAACATGTTCTCTCCATGTTAATCTCACGTCAAAGTGCACTCCCAAAAAACGAAAACTTTCAACTCTCTCCAGGTTACTTCCATACAGATTCAAATTAAGTCCTCTGAACTTTTTCCTTGTAAGGAACATGGATTTTGTCATCTCCACTGAAAATTTAATACTTTGTCCCCCACTCTTCAACTTGATTAATTCCATCTTGCATTTTCGTAACTATATGTTCAATATTTCTCCCTCTTTTCCACAAAGTGCTGTCATCTGCAAACAATGACCTCCCCACTTCCGTTGGAATATTTACGAATTTATCATTTATCAAAATGGAGAATAAAGTTGGACTCACTACACTCCCCTGAGGCGTCTGGTTTTCTACAACATACTGGCTTGATAGCTCTGATCCTATCTTCACTTGAATACTTCTCCCATTTAAAAAGTCCTTAACCCAATTGAACATCGCCCCCCCCCAATTCCCATTAAATGTAGCTTGATTTGGACCCCCCTCTTTCCATAACCTATCATAAGCTTTCTCAACATCAAAAAAACTGCAACCCCTGTCTCCTTATTTACTTGAGCTTTTCTTATTTCATCCTCTAGACACAACACTGGATCCATAGTATTCCTTCCTTTCCTGAACCCGCTTCGATACATAGCCACCATACCTCGACTTTCCAAGAAGTACACTAACCTCTCATTTATCATACTTTCCGTAAGTTTACATACATGTGACGTCAGGGCAATTGGCCTGTAGTTTTCTGGCCTGCTGGCATCTTTCCCAGGTTTCCTTATTGGAATAATTATTGCCTCTTTCCAGCTCCCTGGTATTCTCCCTTCATCCCAGACTTTGTTATACAGAAGCAGTAATTTCTCCACACTTCCTTCACTCAAGTGTTTGATCATACTATAACATATTTCATCTTTACCTGGCGCAGTCTTTCCTGTTTTATCTAGTGCCTTTCTTAATTCTCCCATGCTGAAAGGGACATCTTGCACACCGTCAAGATTAGGTTTTCTACATAAAGCCTCCATATTTTCAGCTTTTTTTCTCTCTCTGTCTCTTCTTCCCTTCTCAGACAAATTATCAGAACCATGTACCATAACAAAAGTGTTTGCCAACAACTCTGCCTTTTCCTTATTTGTTACTGCAGTCACATTTCCAGCAACCAGAACTGGGTACCTCCACTCTCTCCTGTCCCCTCCCATCCTTTTTATCATCCCCCACACCTCTCCTACTTGAGTTGTGTTTCCCATTGAATCACAATACTTTCTCCAGGGGGTTCTTTTAGCACGTCTTATTGTCCTCCTTACTACTGCCTGAGCTTGTTTGTACTGAATCATATGTTGGAAGTTATGAGTTCTTTCAACTTGTTTAAATGCCTTATTTCTGTTTCTCACTGCTTCCTTACAATTGTCATCCTACTATGGTATTATTCTCTTCTTTACTCTTCCTTTACTTTTAGGAATGGATTCTAATGCAGCTGATATTATACCTTGTTTTAATATGCTGTCAAGTGTTTCTACGTCCATTCCATCACTGACCTGACTTAAATATCTATCACTTTTTTCCAGAAATTTCTCCCAATTGGCTTTCTCAAGGATCTATTTCCCACCTGTATTCTCTGTGAGCAATGAAGCAGAAATATTTATCTTGCACCAGATTGGGTAATGATCACTCCCTACAGTTCCTTCGTGGTACACTAACCAATCACACACTGATGCAATGGAGTTTGATACTAATGTAAGATCAAGCACAGATTCTTTACCTGTATTAACATCAATTCTAATACTCCTGCCATCATTTAGGCACACTAAGTACTTCTCATCTAGCAACTCCTCTATTACCCGACCATTGATGTCTGTTCTGTCACTCCCCCATAATACATTATGTCCACTAAAATCACCACACCAAACAACGTTACTGCTGTTCTGCCCTTCTATCTCCTCAAGTTTGTTTAACTCTAGTCTTTTGCATGGATTATAATAATTCACAATCACCAACTCTTTCCTTACAGCCCATACTTTTGCTACCACATACTCTTCTTCACTTCCTACACCTAGTATTCTATAAGGAATACCTTGCTTTACATAAGTTGCACATCCTCCTCCTCCACCCTCTCTCCTGTCTCGCCTTACTGCCTTCATAACCATACAAAACAAAATCTAAATTAGGTTTTAACCAGGTCTCTTCGATACACACAACATCTGGCTTTTCTCTCTTACTCACTATAAACTGTTTGAAATCTTGTCCATTAGCAATCAGGCTTCTTGCATTCCATTGAAGAAGTAGCATTATCAGTAATATCAACCCACACATACTGTCTCTTGACTTGACTGTACCCTGAGTTCATCGTTTACTTCTTCCCATTTTAATCCCATCATACCCAAATGGTGCTCTGCAGCTTTCACAATAATCTGAATCCTTTCAGTTTTAGATTTGATCTCATACGTTGCATTTACCACTCCTGCTATAAAGGTCACCAATTTCTTCTTCTCTATCCATGCATTCTTCTTATCTTGCCTTTCTTTAGCTGCTGCTTGCTCTTTGCTACACCCTCCCTCATTCATTTTCTTCTGTCCTGCCAACTTGACTGCCTCAGCATATGAGACTTTTTCCTTCACCCTTATCTGCTGCACCTCCACCTCTTTTTTCAACACTTCTCATCCCCAGTACGCTACACTATGGTTAGCTCCACAATCACAGCACTTTGGTCTCACTCCCTCTCCACACTTTCCGTATTCATGTTCCCCACCACACCTTGCACATCTTCCCTTTCCTTTGCACACTTTGGCCACATGCTCAAACTCCTGGCAATTGAAACACCTCATAGGTTTTGGTATATATTCTCCTCATTGCATCTTAGAAATCCAAAATATAACTCCTTTGGAGGCACCTTATCCTCAAATTCTACCAGAACGGTTTCAGTCTCCCTTTTCTCTGCTCCCCTTGTCATTCTTTTCACACTCTTCACTGAACTGTTCCTCACCCGCAAGTTCTCCACCAGCTCCTTCATATTAACACTGAGGGCAACCCCAGATATCACCCCCCTGCAACCATTGACCCTTTGTGCTCCAACTCTTACAACCCTGGACACTTTGACTTTCCCAGCATTAGTCACCTTCATTGCCTTCTCCATCTGCTCTTTAGTTTTACATCCTATCAGCAGGTTTCCATCTCCTAAACTTTTCACATGGTTCACTTCTCCTACTTGTCCTCTAATGATTTTTGTTAGCTTAAGTGGATCGATTTTCTTTACTCCCTCTTCCCCCTCAAATCTTATCACTACATTTAGCAATTTTGCCCTCGGGCCCTTCTCCTCAACTTCTCTTCCCTCACTTTCCGATCCACCTACACTAGACCCACCTCCTTTCTTTCTGTTCCGACCCATCATCTTCCTGTTCTTAGTCCCTCTCCCCACTCACACTCTGTGCTATTGCTGTCACCATCAGTCTCCCTCCCTGCCATCCTATCAGAGTTTGCAAGGGACCGTGTATAAATATCATTCCAGATCTATACAGGCCATCGGTCAATATTCCCACAGAATGTCCCCCACAACAACCCACAGCCAGCAGCTGACTCACAACTCTGGCTCAGTAGTTGGAGTTGGAGTTGGAGTTGGAGTTGGAGTTGGAGCTTCAGCAGTTCAGCCAGCACGCAGACAGCCAGCAACCCAAAAAAGCAGCCTATGCTCAATCCCAAGGCTACTTATATTGCAAGCCCAAAGATGGGAAACAGGTGCCTTTGATTCAGTCAAACAAGGGACAGCTGGATGACCCGGAGTCCTGAGTCCATGGACCGGACCGTGAACTGGAATGCGGACTTCACGGACTGGACCATAACAATATCGGACCACTGGAAAATGATGCTGGTGAGGTAGTAATCAGGGGGTGGGAGTTTAAAGAAATCCAGTTGAACTTAATGACTATTCTTCAAAAATCTTCATTGTGGAAGACACCAACCCTGTGCCAGAAATTCAAAAGGGTCAGAGGGCAGAAGTGAGTGTAGTTGCTATTAATGAACAGAAGATGCTTGGGAAGCTGAAATGTCTGAAGGTAGGTGTCGTCTCTGACCAGATGGACTACACCTGAAGGTATAAACAGGGGTAGGTGAAGTGATTGTGGAGGCAGTAGTAATAATATTTCATGAATCGCTAGATTCTGGAATGGTTCTGGAGGAGTGAAAAATTGCAAATCTCACTCCACTCTTTAAAAAGGGGAGGGAGGCAGCAAAAGGGAAATTATAGGTCAGTTAGCCTGACATCAAAGGTTGGGAAGATATTGGAATTGATTGTTAAGGATGCGGTTTCTGGTTACTTTGAGGAACCTGGTAAAATAGGCCAAAGTTAGCATGGTTTCCTTAAGGAGAAATCCTGCCCAACAGACCTGTTGGAATTCTTTGAGGAAATAACAGGTATGATGGACAAAGGAGAGTCAGTGGATGATGTTAACTTGGATTTTCAGAAGGCCTTTGACAAGATGCAGTGCATAGCTCAGGGAAGATACTAGCATGAATAGAAGATTGGCTGACTGGAAGGAGGTAAGGTGTGAGTAAAGTGAGCCTGTTCTGGTTAGCTGTCGGTGACCAGGTATTCTGCAGGGATTGGTATTGCGACTACTTTATTTCACATTATATGTCAATGATTTGGATGATGGAATTGATGGCTTTGTAGGCATGTCTGCAGATGATACAGAGATAGGTGGAGGGGCAGTAAGTTTGCAGAACTTTAGACGGATTGGGAGAGAGGGCAAAGTAGTGACAGATGGAATATAGTGTAGGGAAGGGTATGGCATGGTAGAAGGAAAAAATAGGCGTAGACTATTTTCTAATTGGGGAGAAAATTTTAAAAAATCAGAGGTGCAAGGAGACTTTTGCAGGTTGAGTCAGAGGTAAAAAAGATAAAAGCAAAGTTAGCACTGACTTTGTCAGAATGAGAATTTTAGAGTAATGATATAATGCTGAGGCTTTATAAGGCATTGGTCAGACCACACTTGGAGAATTGTGAACAATTTTCCGCTCTTTATCTAAGAGAAAGTGTGCTGGCAGTGGAGAGGGTCCAGAGGAGATTCATAGGAATGATTCTAGGAATAAAAAGGTTAATGTATGAGGAGCGTTTGATGGCTCTGGGCCTGTGCTCACTGGAGTTTAGGAGAATGAGGGGTGATCTCATTGACATCTATCAAATATAGTAAGACCTAGATAGGGTGGATGTGGAGAGGATGTTTCCTATAGTGGGTGTGTCTAGGATCAGAGGGCACAGCTTCAGAATGGAGGGATGTCCATTTAGAATAGAGATGAGGAGGGATTTCTTTAGCCAGAGATTGGTGTATCTGTGGAATTCATTGAGTATATTTGAAGTGGAGGGTGATAGGTTCTTGATTAGCTATGGAGTCAAAGGTTATGGGGAGAAGGCAGGAGAATGGGGTTGAGAGGGATAATATATCAGCCATGATGTAATGGCAGAGCAGCCTCAATGGGTCAAATTGTCATAACGGGGGTCGTTGGTAGCAGACCCAAATGCAAGACACAGACACTGAAGTACTAGGAACAGGACTAGGTGTGTCAAGAAAGCAAGGGAAACGGTGAAGAAAGGACACTGGACATGACATGGACCTGGACGAGATAAGGGTTCAGGTCTTGGGAGACAGGAATGCAGAACACAGAGCCCTGGGTTTGGGAGACAGGAACACAGAACACAGAGCCTTGGTCTTGAGAGACAGGAATGCAGAACACAGAGCCGGGACCCCTCCTTGGGAGCAGGACGTAGGGCCGGGACTCATACACAAAATGCTGAACACGACGAGATGGTTCACAATACAAGGTAGCGGCAAATGGCCAGACCTACCTAGCGAAGGTGTGGACACAGACAGTTCCAAACACAAGGTAACAACAAACAGCCAGACCTACCTAACAAAGACGTGGACACAGAAACAGTTCGAAACTCAAGGTAGCGGCAAACAGCCAGAGCTACCTAGCGAAGGTGTGGACACAGAGACAGTTCCCAACACAAGGTAGCGGCAAACGGCTGTACCTTCCTAGTGAAGGCATGGACACAGAGGCGGTTCCAAACAACGAAAGACAGTTCCTTATCTAGACACAGCAAGGCTCAAGTCTTGCTCAAGCAGTAGAACTTGACAGCGATACAGGCAAGGACGCAGGTAAGTCTTCAGGCCAAGGCTGCAGGCAGGGCTGCAGGTAGAGGTTGCTGGCAGAGGCTGCAGGACGAAGGTGAAGGGAAGGGAACAGTCCAGCAAATAAAGATTCTTTCTTCTTCTTCTTCTATCTCTGGCAGTTTAGACGCATCCAGGCGTATTACTGCCCTCCGCAGGATGTATAATTAATTATAATTTGCTTGCAAATGCTGTAGGTGCTCATTAAATAGTCCTCATATTTTGTCACGCGGCCTCCAAATAATTGCATTGCCTCAAATTACATTAATTTCATTTGAATCATTTGGAAAACTAAAAGCTTCTTGCTAGAGAATATTCATTATCACATGCTTAACATTTAAAATTGTTGTTTTCCCAGTCTATCTGCTATTTCCAAGTTTTCCTTTTCTTGAATCAAAGCCTCCAGTTGTTTATCAAGATCTTGAAATTCTTCCTCATTGTTTCCATGTTTTCATTTCATAATCCGAATGTAGATAATTCACTTTGCGACAAATTCCTTTTTCCTTTGGTATAAGTTCCTCCATTTTAATCTGTTTTCCACGTCACTCAATTTTTGACAACAAACATCGTTTTCAGAAACCGTCTCCTTTAAACCCAGTACCATTTCGTCCAATCTCTTTCCAACTCACAATTGTTCTTAATTCTTTGATGGAGTTCGGCATATTTACCCTGGGTTTCAACCATGTTTCTTGTAACATAAAATCTGAGGTTTTTTCCTTAAATTCTGGTACATATTTTGTAAATTCTTGATCATTTGCGATAAGACTCCTTGCATTCCCTTGTAATATATATATATATATATACAGCCATTATTTCCCGCCTCTCCTGCCTATGAACTGTTTGATCCTCCATTCAGCGTATCTTTGACTGCTTCCCACTTAAGCCCTGTAATACCAAGATATTTTTCTGCAGACTTGACTATAATTTTAATTTTTTGGTTCTTTTGTCTGTTTGTGCTGAACAGTTAATTGCATCTACCATAAACAGTACAAAATAATTAGTGTATCCTTATTTATCATATTACTACCCTCACAGATCACCAGTTTACTATTCCCTGTATTTGTTTACTTGATAGCCTTCTTTTTTCCAGCGAATGCTTTCACTGCCTCTACGTATCTGATCCCTTGAGTTATATTTACATATTGCATCTCAGCTTCTTTCTTGCTAATGATGCATCCTTGATAAGCTGCACTGTGTTCCTGACCACAACTGCAGCATTTCAGCCTAGCTCCCGCCTCACATTTCCCATATACATGTTCCCCAGCACATCTTCCACACCTTTGTTTCCCTCTGCAGAACACCGCAATATGCCCGAATTTCTGACATTTAAAGCATCTTAAAGGCAGTGGAATATATATTCTGACCTCATAACAAATTTACCCTAAATAAACTTTAGTCGGCAATGTCTCTTCATCAAAGTTGATCATAACCGATAAACTATCGCACTTTTTCCCATTTTTTGTAACTTTCAAACGTTTGGCCTCAATAATTTTTGCTCCTTTTATGTTCTGTTTAATCTCATCCATAGTAACTTTTGTTGGTATCCCGGAAATAACTCCTCTAGTCCACTTTCTATTGTTGTGTTTTGAGCATTGTACTTTATTGCCATCTGTTTTATTTAATCTTATCAGTTTGCCCTGTTGAGCACTATCCCGACAAATCAATAATAGCAATCCATTTCGTAAAATCTTTGCTCTTTTGACTTCAGCTATAAGTTTGTTGATTATCTTCATCAAATGAATCAGGTTCCATTCACCAAAAGACACTCCATCTTCACTCCGTGTTATAATTGCTTTAATCTCATCTTCTTTCCATTGTTTTGCTATCCTATTTTGTTTGTCACCTGACTCCTTAGAGTTTGACATCTCATACCTCTGTTTCCTTTCCTCACTCTCTTCACTCCATTCCTCCATCTCAAACTCACTTGCATCATCCATTAACCTGTTCATCCTACAGGATATTTTCTTCATCAACTCAGCAGTAGCAGCCTCTGTGCTCTCACGCTCCACGCTCAGGATCCAGCAAATGAAGCTGAACCCAGGAGCTATTTATGAGCCAGCCCAAAATCAGAATCGTGTGCCTCAATTAAGGCACACAACAGGACAAGGGATAACCAGAAAACCTGGAATACGGATCGATGGACCGGATTGTGAACCGGAATGCAGGCTTTATGGACCGGACCATGACACAAATAGCATAATTCTGCTCTTTCATCTTATGGTATTATGTGAAAATAATAAACCAACCCACCAATTTTTGATGCTAATTATATCCTGCTAGAATGGGTCAGTGGTCAAAGAATTAACACTAGATCACAGGCTCATAGAAAGAGAGAAATTGGAAACGTAAAGGAGTGCATTCAGTTTGTTGGATTCATGCAAACCAAAAACAAAAAGCATGCAGTCCACTTCCCCTTTCCCACTCTTGACCCATGGCCTTGTAGGTTACATCAGGTCAAGCCATTGTCAAGTACTTTTTCAATGTGATTAAGACTCCTGATCCCTGGCCCCCTTTCGTGCAATGCATTCCAGATGCTCTCCGCTCTCTGAAGAAGACATCTTCCCATTGTAGGTATGTAGAGCTGCATCTTTCTGAGTCTGCTAGTGGACCTAGAGGCATAGTGTTACTGGGCATGGCACCTTCCTGCCAATGCATTCTTGTGAGGTCAGGAAGGGTCCCCTGACGGTGGCTTTATTACATACTGCTGGCACAGTATTATCAGGTGTGACAGGGTTCCTGACGGGATATTGTGAGTGAGTCTAGCTGGGTTACTGCGTTCAGTGGCACCACAAGCAGGCCAATTCTATTGCATGAAGACTTCATGGAGAAAGCATGGCATTTGTGGAAGTGAAAAACCTCCACATAGGTACTGCGATTATCAGACTGGTAATCCAGAGGCTAGGATAACAATGTAGAGACATGAGTTGGAATCCCACCAAGGCAACTGTAATGGGATTAAACCCGGTAATTAAATTTAAAAATCAACACTAGGATTAGTAACAGTGGTAATGAAACCACCACAAACACAAGGAATTCTGCTGATGCTGGAAATTCAAGCAACGCACATCAAAGTTGCTGGTGAATGCAGCAGGTCAGGCAGCATCTCTAGGAAGTGGTACCTCTTTCTAGAGATGCTGCCTGCCTGCTGCGTTCACCAGCAACTTTGATGTGTGTTGTTTAATGAAACAACCAGATGTCATAAAAGCCCATCTGATCACTGATGCCTCTCAGGGTCTCCAAACCCACAGCAAGTGGTAGGCTGTGAAATGGCCAGACAAACCATTTGTTGTTTCATATTCAAAAGTGGTTCACCACCATCTTCCCAAGGGGGGATATCAATGGGCAATAGAAGCTGTTCTTCCTAGCAAGGTCAAAGTCTGGAAAATGAGTAAGCGAAGATGCCAGAGCTAATGAAATTGATAACACTTTACTGAAGCTGTAAGAGGTATTGTTGCTCAACGCAACAGAGTGTCAGATGTTAGAAATGTAAAATCAGTGGTTGGCAATGTATAATCCCAGATTTCTGATCTTCAAGACAAGTCAAGTTTATTATCATGTGCACATGTGTAGGTACATGTGTGCACAGGTGAAGTGAAACCTTGCAGCAGCAGAAATTCAGATACACTTGTTTATCACACGTACGTCGGAACATATAGTGAAAAGTGTCGCTGGTGTTAACAACCAGCACAGGCTGTGGATGTGCTGAGGCAGCCTGCAAGGGTTACCACATATTCTAGTGGCAACATAACTTGCCCACAATGTTCATCTGAACAACACAGATAACAAACAAGCTCAGCAAAACAAGACCCTTTCTTCCCTCCAATGACAACCACCCACCTATTCATACACAGAGACAGTCGTCCAACCCCAGGATGGGCCGCCTCTGACCTGCAGCCTCCATTGGACTCGCAGACTCATGGATGTCAGGCATCCCCAGTGGACTTGCAGACAGGCAGACCCAGGGCTTTGGCCATCAGGCGTCAACTTCTGGACTTTCAATCGATCCGAAATGATAGAGCTAGTAAATCCGAAACAGCTAGTAAAAAGTATCAGAAGATAGATCAAAGAATGTCCTGATGAAGGATCTTGGCCCAAAACAATGACACTTTATTCCTCTGCATAGATGAAGCCTGATCTGCTGGGTTCCTCCTGCTTTTTGTGTAAAGCAGGGATATTGAGCAACTTTAGACATTCATCATTTTCCAGAGTAGTGAGCGTCTAGACTGTGTTGCTAGCTGCTAATTTGTCATGCAGTCACACAGCTCAAAACAGGCCATTCAGCCCACTATATCAGGGCTCACTAACCTCCTGTTCACTCTGTTCCCATTTTGAACTCTGCTCAAGCGCCCCCACCTCCAACTCCTCCCAGGTTGTACCACTCACTACACATTAGCACCAATTTACAGCAGGAAAGTAATCCAGCAACCTGCACATTTTTGGGATGTGAGAGGAAACTCAGACCGTCACAGGGAGAACTAACAAACTTCACACAAACGGTTCCAGGAGTCAGGGTCAAACCCAGATCAAGGAGCTGTGTGGGAGCAACTCTGCTAACTGCACCAGTTGACTTTTATGTTTTCAAGAGGTAGCTGGACTAGATCTAGACTGGTGAACAGATATCATCACATGGAAGGTAGCAATAATACTAACAGGTAGTCACATGCTCCCTGGATTGGTTTTTAATGCCTTTATGCTTTGATAAGGATTTGGTTTTCACTCACAATCTGTGTTTTTTTGATTAATTGCTTCTTCCAAAGAATTAAGTGAGGTAATTGTGTAGCTATTGTGAATTGTATAGTTAAGTCATAATCATATAGTCATAGTCAGAGTGAAATATAGCATAAGTTGGATTGGATGTCCATCTGCACAGGAGGCACAGAGGGTCGGTGACCTGCTAGCTACCTGAGATGAGAAGTCAGAGTTTGAGGCCTGGAGTTAGGGGTCCTGTCTGCAGCTAGTCCTAGGGTCGATACTGAAGGTCAATTGGAAGTCTGGAGGTCAAAGCCTGATGGCTGAAGCTTTGGGTCTACAAGTCTGAAGTGCAGTACGAGTGTGGAGGCCATTGTCTGCAAGTCTACGAGTCCGCTGAAGGCTGGAGAATTGGAGGCTGAAGGCCAGCTGTGCAGTTGGAAAAGTATTGGTGTGGTTGCATGGGAGGGAGGAAAGGGGCACGCTTTGCTGTTGTTGTTTTGTTGCTTGTTGTGTTCTGCTGAGCATGTTAGCACTGAAATGTGCGGCAAGACTTGCAGGCTGCCTCCAGCAAATACTTTGGTTGCGTTGGTTGTTAATGCAAACGACATGATGCACAATATGTTTTGATGTACACATGATAAACAAATGTATCTGAACCTGAATCTAAAACACAGAAACAGCCCATCTGACTCATCAAATCTATGCTAACTATCAACCACCCATTTACAATAATTCCACTTACTTTGTCCCCACATTTCCATCAATGCTCCCCAATTCTACACACTAATGACAACATGCAATGTCAAATTAACCTAGCCACCCACACGTCTCTGGGATGTGGGAGGGAAATGGAGTAACCTGAAGAAACCCCTGCAGTCAGAGGGAGATCTGCAAATCCTCACAGACAGCACTGAGGGGTTGGGGCTGAACATTTCCATTGGCACTACGGGGCAACAGATCTATTACCGGGCCTCTGTGCTGCTCTCGGCTGAAACAGTTATGTTATTTATCCTGGTACTTTTTCTATCCATCATTTTCATATGCCTTTATGACAAATTCTGCCACCTTATGCCTCCATTTCATTTAAAAGCCAGAATTTTTGTGTAATATTTTGCCCAACATTTTGATTGTTCAAAGTTTTCTCCAATTTAACAAAGTTAATGTCAAGATACAAAGTGCTTTGCCCAATTTTTGTCTTGGATCTGAGCTATGTTCATTTAACCCCAGCTCAAGTTTCAAGTCCTACTCTTTTGCTATAACTTTACTCTGCAGGACATGTGCCAGGCCTTTCACCTCTCCTCAGGTGCGAGAATCTCAGCTGAGCTATCATTCTCTTTGAGACAGCATGCTAAGCATAGTTTGCAAGCTGACCAACCAAACTTGATAGAAGGATATATAAGGGTCTGTAGATGTTGGAATCTAGAGCTGCAAGTAACCAGCTGCAGGAATACAACAGTTCAAACAGTATCTTTGGGTGGAAATGATCAAAACTCTGCGACAGGACTGAGAGTGGAGAGGTAACGTGCACACACGCTGGAGGAACTCAGCGGGTTGGGCAGCATCCGTGGAAACGAACAGTCAATGTTTCGGACCGAGACCCTTCGTCAGGACTGAAGAGGGAAGGGGCAGAGGCCCGATAAAGAAGGTCGGGGGAGGGTGGGAAGGAGAAGTCTGGTAGGTTCCAGGTGAAAAACCAATAAGGGGAAAGATCAAGGGGTGGGGGGAGGGAAGGAGGGAGGGGATAGGCAGGAAAGGTGAAGAAGGAATATGGGAAAGCACAATGGGTAGTAGAAGGAGGCGGAATCATGAGGGAGGTGATAGGCAGCTGGAGGAGGGGGCAGAGTGAAACTGTGCTGGGGGAAGGGAGGGGGACGGAATTCCCGGAAGTTGGAGAATTCTATCTTCATACCAAGGGGCTGGAGACTACCTAGACGGTATATGAGGTGTTGCTCCTCCAACCTGAGGTTAGCCTCGTCACGGCAGTAGAGGAGGCCATGTATGGACATATCCAAATGGGAATGGGAAGCAGAGTTGAAGTGGGTGGCAACCAGGAGATCCTGTCTGTTGTGGCAGACGGAGCAGAGGTGCTCAACGAAGTGGTCCCCCAGTCTGTGTTGGGACTCACCGATGTAGAGGAGGCTCCACCGGGAGCACCGGATGCAATAGATGACCCCAACAAACTCACAAGTGAAGTGTTGCCTCACCTGGAAGGACTGTTTAGGCCCTGAATAGTGGTGAGAGAGGAGGTGTAGGAACAGGTGTAGCACTTACGCTTACAGGGATAAGTGCCGGGTGGGAGATCCGTGGGGATGGACGTGCGGATAAGTGAGTCGCGGAGGGAACAATCCCTGTGGAAAGCGGAGAGGGGTAGAGAGGGAAAGATGTGCTTAGTGGTGGGGTCCTGTTGAAGGTGGCGGAAGTTGCAGAGGATTAAGTGCTGGATCCAGAGGCTGGTGGGGTGGTAGATGAGGACAAGGGGAACTCTGTCCCTGTCGTGTTGATGGGAAGATGGGGTGAGGGCCGAAGTGCGGGAAATGGAGGAAAAGTGGGTGAGGGTGTCATTGATGACGGCAGAAGGGAAATCATGATCCTTAAAGAAAAAGGACATTTGAGATGACCTGGGACAGAAAGCCTCATCCTGTGCGCAGATCCTGTGGAGACGGAGGAACTGGGAATTTTTGCATGTGGCAGGGTGGGAAGAGGTATAGGTGAGGTAGTTATGAGAGTCAGTGGGCTTATAGAAGATGTGAGTGGACAATCTGTCTCCAGAGATGGAGACTGAGAGATCGAGAAAGGGGAGAAATGGATCAAGTGAATTTGAAGGCTGGGTTGACTTGTGGGTCTTGGGGAGGAGGTAAAACCGAGCAGTGCGGGGTGTGGGAATTATGTGTTTTGTGGCTGAGGATGGAAGGTCTCCGGAGTTGATAAGGGTGGTGATGGTACGGGAGACAATGGTTTGATTTCCTTCTTCACCTTTCCCGCCTATCCCCTCTCTGTTTCCCCTCCACCACCCCTTGATCTTTCCCCTTACTGGTATTTCACCTGGAACCTACCAGCCTTATCTTTCCCACCCTCCCCCCACCTTCTTTATAGGGCCCCTTCCCCCTCTCTCTTCAGACCTGACGAAGGGTCTCAGCCCGAAACGTTGACTGTTCGTTTCCACGGATGCTGCCCGAACTGTTGAGTTCCTCCAGCGTGTTGTGGGTGTTGCTTTGACCCCAGCATCTGCAGAGAATTTTGTGTTTCCAATGAATTTACATTGCCTTTTCATGATCTCATACATTATTTCTCTTTTTGTGCTTACTTTGTTCATGACATCCTCGTTAGATATTCGTTTCGTCCATGATATTCTTTGCATCCTCCTCCAAAACCACATCTCTGCTGCTTCAATTCATTTCCTCATGTTACTAGATACTGTCCAACATTCTGAGCCATATAACATAACTGGATAAACATAACATTTCAGTACTCTGAGACGGGGTGTCATGCCTAGTTTAGTGTTGGTCAGTATACTCTTCATTCTCGTAAAGGTGTCTTTTGCCATCCCTATTCTTCTTTTGATGTCCATGTCGCACCTGCCATCTGATTTCACCCAGCTTCCTAAGCAGCAAAAGTTCTGTACTTGTTCTATGTCTTCCCCGTTTATTCTCAGCCTGCAGATAGGATTCTCCTTCTTTTTGGATATGACCATATATTCTGTCTTTTTGCAATTGATAGATAGACAAGGGTGAGTTTTCTCCCCTGATTTGTTCAATGTGTACAGTGAAACAATATTACAAAAAGTAAGAGACATCTTGGGAATCAAAGTTGGCGGTGAAAACATCAATAATTTCAGATATGCAGATGACTCTGTGTTAATTGCAAGTACGGAGGAAGAACTACAAAACTTAATTGATATATTTGTTGAAGAAAGTGCAAAATGGGGCTATCTATCAATTGCAAAAAGACAGAATGTATGGTGATATCCAGTAGAACAAGGAATTCCATTATCAGCATTGGCTCAGAGTCATGGTCAAGGGAGAGTGAGGGGCACTCCCAGGAAGCATGGCCACAAAATTACCATGTTGAAATGAAATGGACACCTTCTCTCCCCCTCCTAACAAACACCCGTCACTAGAGGCTTCATTCTTCACTGTCACTATTTGCTGTTGGTTTATTATTGTCTCATGTACTGAGATACAGTGAAAAGCCTGACTTGCAAACTGTTCATACCGATCAAAACATCACACAGTGTATTGAAGTTGAACAAGGAAAAACAATAACAATGCAGAATAAAGTCTAACAGCAACAGAGAAACTGCAGTGCTGGTAAACAATAAGGTGCAAGATTGTAACAATTGACATCGTGAGGTCAACAGTCCATCTTATCACAGTAGAGAACCATTCAATAGAACAGAGAACACAATACAGGCCAGTTAGCCCACAATATTCTGCTGATATTTGATCCTAATCTAAGATCTATGTAACCCTCCCTCCTACATGGCCCTCAATCTCTCCCTCATCCACGTGCCTATCTAAGAGTTTAATTGTTCCTAAATTCAATGACAGACGGGGTAGAAGCTATCCTCAAGCCTGTTGGAAAGTGTTTTGGGCCTTTCCTATCTCTTGCCCGATGGGAGGGGGGATAAGGCAGAATATGGGAGGGGTCTTTGATTATGCCGGCTGTTTTACTGAGTCAGTGAGAAATGTAGAAGAGTCCAAGGAGGAGGGGATGTTTTCTGTGTCCATAACAAGCTGTATTTTCCTGCAGTCACATGCTTGATCATAATGAGGTAGATTGTAAAGTCATTATGATCCGGAACCTGACCACGAGAAACTGCCGGCTGAGGGCAGTACACCTGAGTGCTCAAGGAGAGACTAGTCCCCTTGATGCGGTAGACTGCTTCCACAACATTTCTTGCAATCACGAACGAAACCAATGGAATTCAGCGAACTATTCCGGCTGGTGGTCCTTGGCCTGTCACTGGGCATTTCTCTCACCATCATCGGCTGGTGGGCCTACGAGAAGTTCATAAAGAAGCGCCCCCGCACCGTGAAGGTCAAGCGGGTACTCGGCACAGCAGAGCCGGTAGTTGGCAAAATAAAGACCAACGTTGAAGAACTGAAGCCAGGGGGCTTTGCTGCACGGTCTGGACCACCAATCAACACTATCAGCACCGTGTATCTAGAGGTTAGAAACCAGAACATGGAGGAGGCGAGTATAGAGTCAGGGGATGGAGGAAACGAGCAGGGGATCTTGTCACAGGGGCTGGCTGATCGAAGGCAAAGTCCTCAACCGGCCTTGGAAGATCGGAGGCGAAGTCCCGAACCAGCTCTTGGGCATATCAAAACAGAGGCGACTGAACTGGAGCTAAGTCCAGTGGAGGAACACTGGAATGGAGAAGGTAAGAGGGAGGAAAATGGATGCGAGGGCAAAGCAACTATCAGAGATCAGCAGCAGCAGAATGACAAAGAGCGGCTGTGGTGTGGGTGGGGTAACTTCACCAATGTGCAAGTGGTCAAGAGAAGGGTGTGGCAGAGTAGGGGAATAAAATCTGTGGGCAAGAGAAAGAGATCTCTGGAGAAGTTGGCTAGAGAGAGGAAGCGAGTGAGAAAGTGGCAGACAAAACTCCAAAGAGAACTGTCAATAGTAGGGGAGAGAAGTGAAAGGAAGCAACGCAGAGCCTGCAGAAGAGTTCTCAGATTTAGGGAACCGGTGCCTGAGGATGGGTCAATGAAAGTAGGGAAATGGAAAGAGGAATCATTTGGTCCTGGAGGATCACAGAAGGCTAGAATCCACAATCTTGTGAAGTGGATGAAGGTAAAAATAAATGTACAGGCACAATTGCTGTATTATTTTTTTACTGAAAGGGGGCTGTGTTCCAAAGACTTTGGGGCACTGGAATATCCAAGTTGTAGAAGGCTACTGATCAAATGCTGATTTCCGGGGCTAGTACAGATGACATCATTGAAACGATGGGTCGAAGGGCCTGTTTCTGTGCAGATCTCTCGATGACACGTCATGACCTCACAGATCCTTTATTTACCTGCAATCTCCCACCCACATTAATTATCTCACTCCCCTTGCCACTGATACGGCACAATGGAGAAACAGTTAGTGTCACGCTCCACAGGGCCAGCGATCTCCGATCGGGGTGCAGTTCCACTGCCCTCTGTAAGGAGTTTGTACATTCGCCCCAAGACACCATGGATTTCCTACAAGTTCAACTGAAAGCTTCCAGTCTCCCCCCTTCCTCATGTCGATTGTGCAGAGGAGATTCACCAGGATGCTGCCTGGACTAGTTTAACCCATCCTCATGTAGTCTTATGAGGACAGGATGAGCACGCGAGGGCTTTTCTCTTTGGAGTGAAGGAGGGTGAGAGGGGACCTGAGGGAGGTGTACGAGGTCATAACAAACATAGATCGAGTGGACAGCCAGAGATATTTTCCCAGGGTGGGAATGGCAGATAGCAGGGAGTGTACACAGAGAGTGGTGTGTGTGTGTGTGGAACCACCGCAGGGGTGGTGGTAGAGGCAGATATATTGGGGATGTTTAAGAAAGACCTGTACAGAGCACATGAATGATAGAAAAAGGGAGTGCTCTATCTGGGGAAAGGGTTATGTTGATCTTAGAACAGGTTAAAAGTTTGACACAATACTGTGGTCTGAAGGCCTGTAGTGTGCTCTGGTGTTCTATCCCACTCATTGCAATAGCTTCCCCTCTCCTACCCATTAACACCCTTCCTCTGTCCTCCACTGCTCTCCCCTACCTTCCTAACTCCTGACTACTTACCCCTGCCTCACCAGATCCTCACTCTCCACTTGTCTGTTCCATCACTCCATCCCTCCCTTCCACTTCCCCCTTCACTACCCACTCCTCCCACCCTCCACTTCCTTCTGCCATCACTCCATCTGATGTGTCCTCTCTGTCTTCCTCCCAAGGCCTCATCAATGACGACGATATTGCAGCCATTCTCAAGGGTAGTCACATGCTGAAGATCAGATCCTCCTCATGGATGAAGTCACGATTTTACAAACTACAAGAAGACTGTTGCACGGTGTGGTGCAGTTCCAACAAGATCCTGAAGTCAGCCAGGAGCCAAATGTGTGAGTGTTGACAAGTCTTGGAGGGATGGTGTGGCAGCAAACATATATTTTTAAAAAGTTTTTACGAAATTGTCTTGGCCACCAACAAGTGCAGGGATTAGTCCTTGATTCCTGGTATGGCACCACGCTGAGGCCAGTAGAGCTACTGCTTCATTGCGTCAGTGACCTGGATTCTATCTTTTATTGATTCTGTTTTATTTGGAGATGGAGTGCAGACAGGTCCTTCTGGCCCAATAGGCCCCACCAACCAGCGGCCCACCTGTTTAACGCCAGACAAATCACAGGACAATTCACCGGCCCTGCTGTGTTCCTCCAGCATTGTGTGTGTGTGTGTGTGTGTGTGTGTGTGTGTGTGTGTGTGTGTGTCTGTGTGTGTGATATGCAATATGCTCCTCCTAACCCCCTGTGTCACTCGCCTCCTGGTCCATTTCCATTTCTCTGTTCATCCAGGTTTCCCATAAACATGACATGAGTCATATCCATTAAGCAGGAGCTGCAGAAACCTGAAGCCCCACACCTCACAATACTAATTTCTACAGTTTAGCAACACAATGATGCCTTTCCACAAGAGATTCTGCAGATGGTAGAACAACACACACAAAATGCAGAATGGACTCAGCACGTCAGGCAGCATCCATAACTGTTTATACACACACACACACACACACACACACACACACACACACACACACGGATGTTGGCCTGAAGTGTTGACTCTTTATTCCTGTCCATAGATGCTGCCTGACCTGCAGAGTTCCTCCAGCATTTTAGGGCACCACAATAGCAGAGTGGTTCGTGTGATGTTGTTGCTGCTCGGTCAGGGATGGGGGGGCAGGGAGTGGGCAGGTAACAATTCAAAGTTCAATACCAGTGCCGTGTGTAAGGAGTTTGTATAGTCTCCCTGTGACCATGTGGGTTTCCTTCTGCTGTTCAAAGAAGGCTGATTGGTCATTGTAAATTCTCCTGTGATTAGGCTGCTGTTAAATAGGTGGGTGTTTGGCGATATGGCTTTTTGGGGCAGAGGGCCAGTCCCACAGTGTATCTCTAAATAGGTAAAGTGCTGTGAATAAATAACTTTGTGTGTGTGTTACTCTGAATTCCCAGCTTCTGCAGAATCTATTGTGCTTGTGAATCTGTGACTGAATCTCTTGTTCTGATCTCTGCTGCTGTTTTACTCTCTACCCCCACCTGACCCCTTGCAGTCTCGATCGACAACATCGAAGAGTTAAGACCAGGAATGCAGACGGAGGGAATGCAGCAGTACGCCATGGAAACACCCAGCGACTGCTGTTTCACAGTCGTATTTAAAGGCAAGAGGAAGAACTTGGATCTGGTGGCCTCCGACGCCAACGAGGCCTGGCATTGGATCCTGGGCCTCTCCAAATTACAGCAGAGAGGCTGTAGCAGTAACAAGAGAGAGTGGCTGGATCAGTATCCATCTGGGAATCTGTCACAGCAGAGCGCCAGGGAGAGAGGGTGCCACTTCCCTCATGGTCTACAACAGCAGACCCCAAGTCCACCCCTACCCCATGCCAAAGGTCAAAGGCACCTCCCCATGCTCGAACCTTTTGCTGCTTGTTTCCCCTATGTGACCTGCATTTCCCTCAGGCCCTCAGACTCCTTAGATTCCATTAGTTCCTAATGTTTTCAGTATTAGTTTAATAGATAGTCAATCTTTAGTTTCAACATGTTATAGGTATTATAGGCTAAACTTAATGTTCAGTATTAGTTTAATAGATAGTCAATCTTTAGTTTCAACATGTTATAGGTATTATAGGCTAAACTTAATGTTATAGGTGTTTATGAAAAATAAAGTTACTTTAAAGCTCTGAATGAGATACTTTATTGATGTAATATTCTTCCAATCAGCAACAAAAATACAATTATTATTTTGTTTTTACAACCAATGCTGATGGTGGATGAAACCCTGTTTGCATTTTAAATGAGTAATGAATCCTCTATGTTGCCCTACCATCAAAGAAGGATGCTTCGTTACACAAGCCACGATATTTTCCAGTGGAATTTTTTTTTCAAAAATACGTACCCTTTTGTATCTGTCTGCAACTTTCAGGATAAAAGCATTTCCTCACTGGTGTAATCTCACGTGAAAAAGTATGAATATTGAATATACATGTAAAAATAAAATCAGCTTTCTCGGCAGGTTCTCAGATAGTGTCACAGAGTCTGAGCAAAGTACAGCACAGAAACAGGCCCTTCAGCCCATCAAGTCCATGCCAATCTATTTAAGCAGCTTTTTCCCATCGATCAGAGAAAATTCACGAGAATGATTCCAGGAATGAAAGGGTTACCGTTTGAGGAACATCTGGCCGCTCTTGGGCTGTATTCCCTGGGGTTCAGGAGAATGACGGGGGGATCTCACTGAAGTCTTCCAAATGTTAAAAGGCCTGAACAGACTAGATATGGCAAAGTTATTTCCCATGGTAGGGGAGTCCAGGAAAAGAGGGCACAACTTCAAGATTGAAGGAACAGAGATGTGGAGAAATCACATTAGTCAAAGGGTGGTATGTCTGTGGAATTTGTTGCCACGAGTGGCTGTGGAAGCCAAGTCATTGGATGCATTTAAGGCCTTTGCTGAGGACAGAACGTTCTGCCTCAGAGAGGGGAAGTCAGAGGGGATGGGGAAGACACGGCAAGGGTTGGGGCTGGAATCAGAGGAGGATAAAGATTGGGAGGTCTCAGGAGGGAGATTGGGGGTTGGGATGTTCAGGGAGAGCGGGGTTAGGGGAGGATGAGGGATCAGAGGAATGGAGAGGCGATGAGGGGTAGAGGGAAGATTGGGAGTCGTGGGGAGACTAGAGGGTGGTGGAGGAATAAGATGAGCGGTAGGACACAGCAGCAGTAAGAGCGGTCCTGGTCTGGAGAGGTTCAGGACCTTGGTCCGAGCTGGATCTGGAGCTGGGGCTGGCGGAGCCTGTGGCCTGTAGGGTGCCAGAACTGAGGTCAGAGTCGGAAGCCAGTGAGTCCGTGGCCCGCCAGGGGGCTGGTGCCCATGTCCAGGAGGCTGTGGTTCCAGCTGAGATCAGAGTCAGAAGCGGATGGGTCTTCAGCCTGCCGAAGGCTGAGAAGTCGAGGTCCGAGGGGTCGAGATCCGGGCTGGAGGTGGTCGTCATCGTGGGCTTGTGGTCCTTCTTGGACGCGAGGAAGGAGAAGAAATGGCGGTTGGAGGTGTAAATCTGACGGAGAATGAAGTGTAGGAGAGGTCCATGGCAGATGGTGGAAAACGAGGCCCGGAGAGGTGGCAGACAGAGGGACAGGGCCCGTAGGTATCTCCGCATGGCAGTGAGCGTGGTGCGGAGAATCCAGCGGGAGCAGCGGTCAATAAAATGGAGGTACCCGTGACCCTCGCTGGGCCCAAACTGAAAGGCCTGGAACCGGAGCTGGTATCCCTGCGGTACAAGATGGCGGCGGAGACACGTTCCCAGGAAGGAGACTTGGCTGTGGTGGAGAGTCTGGGTCAGGATGTGGTTGAAGAGTTGGGGAGAGTCAGAGATCACAGAGGGGGAATAGTGAGAGAGGGTGTCACTGCACTCCCGTCGAAGGGAAGATTTAAACTTCAGGGTAGGCATACCTCAGACAGACTTCGCAGCAGAGCAGCGAATTGTAAACAAAAAATTCTCTGCAGATGCTGGGGTCAAAGCAACACGCACAACATGCTGGAGGAACTCAGCAGGTCGGGCAGTATCCGTGGAAATGATGAGTCAACGTTTTGGGCCGGAACCCTTCGTCAGGACTGAAGAGGGAAGGGGCGGAGGCCCTATAAAGAAGGTGGGGGGTGTGTGGGAAGGAGAAGGCTGGTAGGTTCCAGGTGAAAAACCAGTAAGAGGAAAGATCAATGAGTGGGGGAGGGGAAGCAGAGAGGGGATAGGCAGGAAAGGTGAAGAAGGAAATCAAATCACTGTCTCCCGTACTATCACCGCCCTTATCAACTCTGGAGACCTTCCATCCTCAGCCACAAAACTCATAATTCCCACACCCCGCACAGCTCGGTTTTTCCTCCTCCCCAAGATCCACAAGCGTGACTGTCCCGCTGGACCCATAGTTTCTGCCAGCTCCTGCCCCACCGAACTTGTATATGCCTACCTGGACTCCATCTTGTCAGACATCGTTCAGTCCCTCCCCACTTACATCCGGGATACATCCCATGCCCTCCACCTCTTCCATGACTTCCAGTTCCCCAGTCCTAACCGCTTCATTTTCACTATGGATGTCCAACCCTTATACACCTCCATTCCCCATCAGGAAGGCCTCAAAGCCCTCCGCTACTTTCTGGACAATAGACCTCACCAGTTCCCCATCACCACCACCCTCCTCCGGTTGGCGGAACTGGTACTCACACTCAATAACTTCTCTTTTGGTTCTTCCCACTTTCTTCAGACCAAGGGTGTAGCTACGGGAACTCGCGTGGGCCCCAGCTATGCCTGCCTCTTCGTTAGTTAAGTGGAACAGTCTACGCTCCAAACTTATACTGGTACTGCTCACCAACTTTCCTTTCTCTACATTGACGACTACATTGGTGCTGCTTCCTGCAGCCATGCTGAGCTCGTCAATTTCTCCGACTTTCCTTCTAACTTTCACCCAGCCCTCAGATTCACTCGGTCCCTCTCGGACACTTCTCTCTCCTTTCTCGATCTTTCGGTCTTGGTCTCCATCTCCGGAGACAGACTGTCCACTGACATCTTCGAAAGACCCACTGACTCTCATACTACCTCAACTATACCTCTTCCCTTCCTGCCACATGCAAAAATGCTATTCTCTATTCCCAGTTCCTCCGTCTCTTCCACATCTGCTCCCAGGATGAGGCTTTCCGTTCCAGGACATTTCAAATGTCCTCTTTCTTTAAGGATCGTGGTTTCCCTGCTGTTGTCATCAATGATGCCCTCACCCGCATCTCCTCCATTTTCTGCACTTTGGCCCTCACCCCATCCTCCCGTCACCACAAGAGGGACAGAGTTCCCCTTGTCCTCACCTACCAGCCCACCAGCCTACGGATCCAGCACATTATCCTCCGCAACTTCCGCCACCTTCAACAGGACCACACCACTAAGCACATCTTTCCCTCTCCACCCCTCTCCACTTTCCGCAGGGATCGTTCCCTCTGCGACTCCCTGGTCCACACGTCCCTCCCCACGGTTCTCCCACCAGGCACTTATCCCTGCAAGCGTAAGTGCTACACCTGTCCCTACACCTCCTCTCTCACCACCATTCAGGGCCCCAGACAGTCCTTCCACGTGAGAGAACACTTCACTTGTGAGTCTGTTGGGATCATGTATTGCATCCAGTGCTCCCGTTGCGGCCTCCTCTACATCGGTGAGACCTGACGCTTCGTCGAGCACCTCCGCTCCGTCCGCCACAACAGACAGGATCTCCCGATTGCTACCCACTTCAACTCTGCTTCCCATTCCCATTTGGATGTGTCCATACATGGTCTCCTCTCCTGCCAGGATGAGACTAAACTCAGGTTGGAGTAGCAACACCTCATATACCATCTGGGTAGTCTCCAGACCCTGGGCATGAACATTGAATTCTCCAACTTTGGGCAATTCCCTCCCCCTCCCTTCCACCAACCCAGTTTCACTCCGCCCCCTCCCCCAGCTGTCACCTCCCTCTTGGTTCCGCCTCCTTCTACTACCCATTGTGTTTTCCCCTATTCCTTCTTCACCTTTCCTGACCATCATCTCCCTGCTTCCCCTCCACCACCCCTTGATCTTTCCCCTTACTGGTTTTTCACCTGGAACCTACCAGTCTTCTCCTTCCCACCCTCCCCCCACCTTCTTTATAGGGCCTCTGCCCCTTCCCTCTTCAGTCCAGACGAAGGGTTTCGGCCCGAAACGTTGACTGTTCATTTCCATGGATGCTGCCCGACCTGCTGAGTTATTCCAGCATGTGTGCATGAATGATGATGGCTAGGTGAAGAGGCTGTCTCAACTTCACTTCACCCATGTGTAGCCCATTCTGTTCGCCTCTACTTTTTTTTGTCTGTCCTAATCTATCATCCATTTGCCTCTCTCTTCCAACTCCACTCCCCTCGCTTACCTGCTTTGAGCTACCTGTCACCCTTCCTCAGTCAGCTAATCATCTTTGGCCTTTTTCTTATCCCTCTTCCTCTTCTCTACATACTGGCCATCTTACCTCTCATTCAACCATGATGCAGGGATGCAACGTGAGACATCGAAATATCTTTCCCCCTGCTGACCCTATGCGACACTCTTGAATTCCTCTAGTGGATTGTTTGTTGCGAAAGATTACATAAATTACACTTCCCATCTTGCTTCATTCTCCCATACGCTTCCTGTCCAAGAGAAATCACCACTACCTTGCTACATCTCCTGTGCATGTTAAATCCCATGTAAAAAATCCTCCCTTGCTCCACGTAACCATTCTAAGCCTGGTCTCCCTGGTCTTCTGTGTAAGCCACCAGCAGAATGCAGAAATTCAAGAGTGGCGGGGGCAAAGTAGGTGTACTTTTATTACTAAGGAGAAGGTGCTTGGGAAGCTGAAAGATCTGAAGGTAGATAAATCACCTGGACCAGATGGACCACATCCCAGGGTTCTGAAAGAAGTAGCTGAAGAGACTGTCGAGGCATTAGAAGTGATCTTCCGAGAATCAGAATTGGCATTGCTGCTGCATTTTGTGTGTGTACCTTTCTCAGCATGGACAAGTTGTACTGAAGAGTCTGCCTCCATGTACTATACCTCTATGACCGCATGTACCTCAATCCGTCCTCTGTAGATACACTGCTTCCAATTTCTCCGGATGTAATTCCATTTGCCATCCTCCGCCTACCCTATGCATTAATATTGTACGAAAGACTACTTTATCAAAACACTGCATAGACAATTGTGCACTCAGGTCAAATTGTTTTCACAAACCTCATGGACCCAGATTTATATTTGATTTTGTTTCTGAGATGGGAGCCTAATCCATTTGAAACGGTGGTGCTGGTCCACTTTCCGGAAGCTTTTGGTGAAGGTAATACCAGAATACCATTCAACAGGATATTCAGGATCAGGAGGTAACATGTTCAGGTATATCTTCAAGGGGTTCTACTCCCTCTTCTTGTCCTCCTGGTGATAGAGGGCACAGGGTGAGAGGCTGTAGAAACAGCCGTTTCGGCACAGACTAGAAGGGCTGAGATGGCCTGTTTCCGTGCTGTAATTGTTATATGGTTATAATCGCTAAATTCTGGAATGGCTCTGGAGGACTGGAGGCAAATATCACTCCATTCTTTACATGAGGCAAAAGAGAGGAAATCATAGGCCAGTTAGCCTGACTTCAGTTCTTAGAAAGATGTTGAAGTCCATTATTAAGGATGAAGTTTTGGGGTACTTAGAGGCACATGTTAAAATAGGCCAAATTCAGCATGGTTGCTTTCAGTGGAAGTCTTGCCTGACAAATCTGTTGGGATTATTTGCAGAAATAACAGACAGGATAGACAAAAGGCACAACCAGGGGTCGCTTGCAAAAAGACATTTTCTGTCAGTTACTATATGGACTGTGCTTTTCTCAGTGCCATTTGTGTACATGTTTTGTTTCTGGATTGTTCATTTTTTATGTCCAGCTGGGGTGATACACTGCATCCGGTGCTCCCGATGTGGCCTTCTATATATTGGCAAGACCCGACGCAGACTGGGAGATCGTTTCGCTGAACACCTACGTGCTGTCCGCCAGAGAAAGTAGGATCTCCCAGTGGCCACACATTTTAATTCCACGTCCCATTCTGATATGTCTATCCACGGCCTCCTCTGCTGTAAAAATGAAGCTACACGCAGGTTGGAGGAACAACACCTTATATTCCGTCTCGGTAGCCTCCAACCTGATGGCATGAACATTGACTTCTCAAACTTCCGCTAATGCCCCACCTCCCCCTCGTACCCCATCCGTTATTTATTTATATCCACACATTCTTTCTCTCTCTCTCCTTTTTCTCCCTCTGTCCCTCTGACTATACCCCTTGCCCATCCTCTGGTTTTTCCTCCCTCCCTCTTTTCTTTCTCCCTGGGCCTCCTGTCCCATGAGCCTCTCATATCCCTTTTGCCAATCAACTGTCCAGCTCTTGGCTCCACCCCTCCCCCTCCTGTCGTCTCCTATCATTTTGGATCTCCCCCTCCCCCTCCCACTTTCAAATCTCTTACTAGCTCTTCCCTCAGTTAGTCCTGACGAAGGGTCTCGGCCCGAAACGTCGATTGTACCTCTTCCTATGGATGCTGCCTGGCCTGCTGCGTTCACCAGCTACTTTCATGTGTGTTGCTGGGAGTTACCTACAGGCCCCCAAGCAGTAGCCTGGATATAGGGTGCAAGTTAAATCAAGAGTTAAAATTGGCATGTTGCAAAGCTAATACTACAGTTGTTATGGGAGATTTCAACATGCGGGAAGACAGGGAAAATCAGGTTGGTACTGGACTGCAAGAAAGGAAGTTTGTGGAGAGCCTCAGAGATGGATTCTTAGAGCAGCTTGTATTAGAGCCTACCAGGGAGAAGGCAATTCTGGATTTAGAGTTGTGTAATTAGCCAGATTTGATAATGGAACTCAAGGTAAAGGAGCCATTAGGAAGTAGTGACTATAATATGTTAAGTTTTAATCTACAATTTAGATTTGTAGAGGGGAGAAGAGGAAATCGGAAGTGTCAGTATTACAGTTGAACAAAGGGGACTATGGACCCATGAGGGAGGAGCTGGCCAAAGTTGACTGGAAAGATAGCCTAGCAGGGATGACAGTGGAACAACAATGGCAGGTATTTCTGGGAATAATACAGAAAGTGCAGGATCAGTTCATTCCAAAGAGGAAGAAAGATTCTAAGGGGAGTAAGGGGTAACCGTGCTGACAAGGGCAGTCAAGGACAGTATAAAAATAAAAGAGAAGAAGTATAACATAGCAAGGATGAGTGGGAAGCCAGAGGATTGGGAGACTTTTAAGGAGCAACAGAAGATAACTAAAAAGGTAATACGGAAGGAAAAGATGAGGTACGAAGGTAAGCTAGCCAAGAATATAAAGGAGGATAGTAAAAGCTTCTATAGGTATGTGAAGAGGAAATAATTAGTTAAGACTAAAGTTGGGCCCTTGAAGACAGAAACAGGTGAAATTATTATGGGGAAGAAGGCACTGGCAGATGAGCTGAACACGTACTTTGGATCTGTCTTCACTAGGGAAGACACAAACAATCTCCCAGATGTAATAGTGGCCGGAGGACCTAGAGTAACAGAGGAACTGAAGGAACTTCGCATTAGGTAGAAAATGGTGTTGGTTAAACTGATGGGACTGAAGGATGATAAATCCCCAGGGCCTGATGGTCTGCATCCCAGGGTACTTAAGGAGGTGGCCCTAGAAATGGTGGACGCTTTGGTAATCATTTTCCAGTGTTCTATAGATTCAGGATCAGTTCCTGTGGAATGGAGGGTAGCTAATGTTATCCCACTTTTTAAGAAAGGAGGGAGAGAGAAAACAGGCAATTGTAGACCGGTTAGCCTGACATCAGTGGTGGGGAAGATGCTGCAGTCAATTATAAAAGATGAAATAGTGGCATATTTGGATAGCAGTAGCAGGATAGGTTCGGGTCAGCATAGATTTACGAAGGGGAAATCATGCTTGACTAATCTTCTGGAATTTTTTGAGGATGTAACTATGAAAATGGACAGGGGAAAGCCAGTGGATGTAGTGCACCTGGACTTTCAGAAAGCCTTTAATAAGGTCCCACATAGGAAGTTAGTGGGCAAAATTAGAGCACATGGTATTGGGGGTAGGGTACTGACATGGATAAAAAATTATTTGTCAGACAGGAAACAAAGAGTAGGGATTAATGGGTCCTTTTCAGAATGGCAGTCAGTGACTAGTGGGATACCGCAAGGCTCGGTGCTGGGACCGCAGCTATTTACAATATACATTAATGATTTAGATGAAGGGATTAAAGTAACATTAACAAATTTGCAGATGACACAAAGCTGGATGATGGTGTGAAATGTGAGGAGGATGTTATGAGAATACAGGGTGACTTGGATGGGTTGGATGAGTGGGCAGGTGCATGGCAGATGCAGCTTAATGTGGATAAATGCGAGGTTATCCACTTTGGTGGCAAGAACAGGAAGGCAGCTTACTATCTGAATGGTGTCAAGTTAGGAAAAGGGGAAGTACAACGAGATCTGGGTGCCCTTGTTCATCAGTCACTGAAAGTAAGCATACAGGTACAGCAGGCAGTGAAGAAAGCTAAGGGCACGTTGGCCTTCATAACAGGGGGAGTTGAGTATAGGAGCAAAGAGGTCCTTCTGCAGTTGTACAAGGCCCTGGTGAGACCCCACTTGGACTATTGTGTGCAGTTTTGGTCTCCAAATTTGAGGAAGGACATTCTGCTATGGAGGGAGTGCAGCGTAGGTTCACTGGGTTAATTCCAGGGATGGCGGGAATGTCATATATTGAAAGATTGGAGCGAATGGGCTTCTATACACTGGAAATTAGAACGATGAGAGGGGATCTGATTGAAACATATAAGATTATTAAGGGATTGGACACACTAGAGGCAGGAAATATGTTCCCGATGTTGAGGGAGTCCAGAACCAGAGGCCACAGTTTAAGAATAAGGGGAAGACCATTTAGAACCGAGTTGAGGAAAAACTTTTTCACACAGAGGGTTGTGGATCTGTGGAATGCTCTGCTTAAGAAAGCAGTGGAGGCCAATTCTCTGGATTCTTTCAAAAAAGAGTTAGTTAGAGCTCTTAAAGATAGTGGAGTCAAGGGATATGGGGAGAAGGCAGGAAAAGGGTACTGATTGTGGATGATCAGCCATGATCACCGTGAATGGCGGTGCTGGCTCGAGGGGCTGAATGGCCTACTCCTGCACCTATTGTCTATTGTCTATTAACAAGATATAGCCTATGACATTGCAGGAAAGATACTGGCATGGATAGAGGAATGCCTGACAGGCTGGAGGCAGCGAGTGGAAATAAAAGGGGTCTTTTCTGGTTGACTGCCAGTGACCAGTGCTTTTCCTCAGGGGTCAGTATTGGGATCGCTACTTCTCACAATGATTTAGATAATGGAATTGACGGCTTTGTGGCAAAGTTTGAGGATGATATAAAGATAGGTGAAGGGGTAGGTAATGCTGAGGAAGCAATGTGATTGCAGCAGGACAGACAAATTGGACGAATGGGCAAAAGTGTGGCAGATGGAATACAGAGTCTGTGGTAAAGAAGTTAAATCTAATGTTGGCAATTTGCAGGGGGAATAGAACATAAAAGCATGGTGACAGTGCTGTGGCTTTATGAGACACTAGTCAGGAACTTGGAATATTGCTAACAGTTTTGGGACCCATATTTGATAAAGGATGTGCTGTCATTGGAAAGAATCCAGAGGAGGTTCACAAGGAAGATTCCGAGAATGAAGGGGTTAATGTTTGAGAAGTGATTGGCAGCTCTGGGCCTGTACTCACTGGAATTTAGAAGAATGTGTGGGGATCTCATTGAAATCTACAGAATATTGAAAGGATTAGATAAGGTGGATGTGGAGAGGATGTTTCCTACGGTGGGGGTATCCAGAACTAGAGGGCACAACCTCAAAATTGAGGGACAAACTTCTAGAACGGAGATAAGGAGGAATTTTTTTATCCAAAGAGTGGTGAATCTGTGGAATTTTGACAGACTGCTGTGAATGCCAAGTCTGTGGGTATATTTAATACGGAAGTTGATCATTTTCTGATTGGTCAGGGCATCAAAGGATATGGTGAAAAGGGAGGTGTATGGGGTTGAGTGGGCTGCAGGATCAGCCATGATAGAATTTAAGAGCAGACTGGATGGGCTGAATGGCCTAATTCTGTTCCTATGCCTAATGGTCTTATGGTCTAAAGAGGGCCTATCTCTGGTTGGCTGCTGCTGACTAGTGGTGTTCTGCAGGGTTCAGTGATGGGTCCATTTTTTTCATGTTTATGTCAATGATTTGGATTATGGAACTGATGGCTTTGTGACCATTTTGCAGACGATACAAAGTTAGGTGGAGGAGCAGATAGTGTTGAAGAAGCTGGGAGTCTACAAAGGACTGATAGGTAGATTAGGAGAATGGGCGAAGAAATGGCAGATGGAATACAGTGTTGAGAATTGTAAGGCAATGCGGGGTGTATGGAGTGTCAGGGAGGGGTAGCACCTCTGCTGGGGTAATATGTTGCGTCCTTTTCAAGGCGGTTAGTCCACCTTTGGTCCCCACCTGGCACTCAGCTCTCACCTGCGGCTCCCCGTAGCTGTTTGCATATGATAGCGGCCACACCTGGGGCAACGGCTTCGATAAGCCGGCTAAACCAGGTGAGGGTAGCCGACGGGTCTCAAACCCTCGGTGAGATAGGGAGTTGTCTATCCCAGCATGTGAAGACAGACTCCGGCGGATTGAGCGGACGAGACCAATGGACGGTCCAATGGTCAAGAAGGCGGTCTCTGCGAGCGTCGTGGAACGTGTAGAGCAGGACAAGACACAGAAGACGTCCTGGTCACCCACTGCGCCTAGTTCCATCTCCAGCCGTCTCGACTCTGTCTTGCTGCTGGATCCAGATGGGAATTGGGAAGAGAGAGTGAGGCTGACGCTGCGCAACTCTCGCTCACTTAAATCCTGGTCACGCGCTAGTCTCGACACCATCAATAATGGTGTTGAGGTCTTCATCGATGTCGACGATGGACGAACAAGAAAGCAATGCACTTTGATAGAAGGAATGAAAATGTAGACCATCTCTGAATAGGGAGAAAAGTCAGAAATTAGAGGTGTAAAGAGACTTGGCATTCCTCATGCAGGATTCCCTAAAGGTTATCTTGCAGGTTGAGGCGGTGGTAAGAAAGTAAATACAAAGTTGGCATTCATTTTGAGAGGACTAGAATATAAAAGCAAGAGTGTAATGCTGAAGCTTTATAAGGCATTGATCAGGCCACACTTGTGAGCAGGTTTGAGCCCCTTATCTGAAAAAGGATGTGCTGGCATTGGATATGTTCACAAGCATGATCCCAGGATTGAAAGGGTTAACATATGAGGAATCTTTGATGGCTTTGAGTCTGTGCTTGCTGGTGTCAGGAGAATGAGGGTGCGTGGAGTCTCATTGGAACCTATCAAATGTTGAAGGGCCTAGATTGAGTGGAGAAGATGTTTCCTATAGTGGGGGAGTCTAGGCCCAGGGGACACAACCTCAGAATAGAAAGACATCCCTTTAGATCAGCAATGAGGAGTAATTTCTTCAGACAGAGGATGCTGAACCTGGGAATTCATTGTCACAGATGTCCATGGAGACCAAGGCATTCTGTATATTTAAAGCGGAAGTTGATAGGATCTTGATTAGTAAAGGCATCAAAGGTTATAGGAAGAAGGCAGGAGAATGGGTTTGAGAAGGATGATAAATCAGCCATGATGGAATAGCAGAGCCTGCTCAAAGGGCCTGATTCTACGTCATATGGTCCGGTATTATGGAGTTATGGTCTTTAAACTCCTTTGCTTTCCCAATTGTGACATCAATTACAGCTCTATTCCCCTGGCCTATGTCGAAAACTGTTCCATTTTACTACTTCTATGCTTTTTCAAAAAGGAATTTCCCTCAATGTACTATGGCTTCCTCCCGTTATACACCTAGTCAGTTATCCTGTCCCCCACTCACTAAGTTATATTCCTGCCAAGATTTGGAAAGGATGTAAGTGTGACATATTCCCTCAGGAAAATAAAATTCTGTTAATCCTTTCCTTCAAGGCAACTTTGCAGTGTTTCCATACCTGTACTGTACACTGCCACAAAATATTGTAAAAGTCTGTTAGTCATGAGGAGAACTTAAATACCGTGTAGCCCACAGATATGAACTGACCAAGATACCATCAGAACTCTTTTCATTAGTATGTGTCAGGTTAGAATTTCATTACTGTGCTGTGAAGGTTTGACTTCAGGAGAATGAATGATGCTGTGGTATTGCCATAGGGTGAGGCAATGGATGACAGCGAGCACCCTACTGGAAAATGGCCAACTGCTCCACAATAATGAATCCTTCAGTACATTTGCAATGTGGGCTGAAGCTTTATTCCAGGAAGCTGTTTACACCAGGCTGATATGCCCTCTCAGCACTGAGCGGTAATCACTGGTGAAGGGGTGATGCACTGTCCGAGGTGCTGTATCTTGCTTGAGATGGTCACCTCCTTGGGTGGATGTTTCCACGTTACATTTATGAAGAAATTTGCATTCAGTTTGAAGAAGAGATTCTTACCAAAGTTGCAATCTGTTCTTTGAAACCTTAGAGGCTCAGCATTCCAGTGGCCACAGTACCACCGCTGCTCTCTTGGTAGTGTGCTGGTAACTGCACCTTCCTTCCTCTCAGTTGATCTTCCTCCCTCCCTACTTTTTCCTGATCAGTTTTTTCTTTCATGGTGGCTTACACTATCCTGAGCTATTGCATCCTTTGCTGTCTAACATTATTTCTTCTTTCTCAGATTTAGCTATTCTTCCTCGTACACTGAGCCACGCCTTGAATGAGACTCTCACGCCAATTGTCTCACATTCTCTGACCCATGACCTCTGTATCAGCGAAACTCTGGACATGTTCCCCTGGTCTCTTAATCACCGTTCTGCCCTCACTTACTTGGTTCAAGCAAATGCTCCTGATAAATTTCCTGCAGCTGTTGTGTCTCTTGTGACCTGTCTCCTTCAGATATAACACCACACTTAATATTAACCCTTGAACTTCACAGTCTGAAAGCTTCAAACATAATTAGAATAATGTTACGTGGTAAAAATCACAGCTTAAATGTCTTATAACATATACAATTGCCATTTGTAAGCATAAAGATGGTGGATACATATAATTTTAATACTGTATTTTTTAGACAATAAGACATAGGAGAGAATTAGGCCATTTGTCTCAGAGTCTGTTCTGCCATTTCATCATTTTCTCTCTCAGCCCAATCTCCTGCCTTCTCCCTATCCCTTCATTCCCTGACTAATCAAGAATCTATCAGCATCTGCCTTAAATATAGCCAATGACAGCCTCCACAGCTGCCTGTGGCAATGAATTCCACAGACTCACCGCTCTCTGGCTAAAGAAATTCCTCTTCATTTCCATTCTAAAAGGACCCCCCTCTATTCTGAGGCTGTTTCCTCTGGTCTCAGACTTTCCCACCATAGGAAGCATCCTCTCCACATCCACTCTATCAAGACCTTTCAACATTTGATAGGTTTCAATAAGGTTACCCCACATTCTTCTGAATTCCAGTGAGTACAGGCCCAGAGCTATCAAACACTCCTCATATGACAAGCCTTTCAGTCACAGAAGCATTTTTGTGAACCTCCTCTGAACCCTCTCCAATGTCAGCACATCCTTTCTTAGATAAGGGGCCCAAAACTGCTCACAATACTCAAGTGAGGCCTCACCATATTTTTGCAGTTATTGTTTATTAAGTTCGCTGACCATTGTTCTTTGCTTCTTAATTTTATGCCCTATAACTACGTGCTTTGCAATCTTTCTGCTTCATTACAACAACTGCAATACCATGTGAAGGTGTATCATAAGCACTTTAAAACAGGCAAATGCAATATATTTCATAAATTGCTTAAGCTGCCTTAGTTAAAAGACAAGGACTTTCACTTCTTAGCAGTTGTCACAACCTCAGGATGTAATGTGACATTTTACAATCAGATAAGTGCATTTAGAAAAGTAGTAAAGATGATGTCAACTGAACACATCATAGCAATATCCTTTAAAAGAGATGTGGCAATGACCAAATAACTTGTAACAAAAAGGCTCTTCATTAAAATTATCAAATTGTACAATACAGAAACAGGCACTAAGGTTCAACATGTGCGTGCAAACCCTTTTGCCCAGTTACACTAATCCCATATTCCCAGATTAGGATTGTAGCCTTCTGTGCCTTGCCGATTCAAGTGTCTACAAACCTCTTAGATGTAATGATTGTATCTGATTCCACCGCCTCTTTTAGCAGCCAGTTCTCAATATCAATCATTTCCCATTTTAAAAAAATAGCCCAAAACCTCCTTTGAAGCTTCTCTTTAAACCTGTGCTCTCTTGTTTTTGATATCCCTACCAAGGGGTAAAGTTGTTGATTATCCCTGCCTCTCATAATCTTACACTAGGTCACATTTCACCTTCACTGCAGAGAATACAAAGTAGAAAACTGAAAAACAATAGGTCCAGCAGAGCAGCAACCACCTAGTGCTTCAATGGACTTCCAACCTGTATCTGTGCTCACATTCACTGAAACTGGCACCTTCCAAACCTCAGGTAGCAGGGCTATTGCCTAAACCAGAACTGACATTCAGTGAGGCATTGCTTTGATCTCACTGCATGCCTATGGTCGATGTGTCAGGCACAAATCCAGGCTTATACTTTGCAAAGGATGCATGAAAGATTTATCCAAGCATCAGCCCAGATAACTTGGTGAGTGCTTCATTTTAATCAGGTTAGTGCAATAGGCACCATTTCCATGAATTTTTGATAACTGGCTTTAAAGGATTATGTAGCTAACCTTTTCTTAGAACTAGTACCATGAGGCACTTAATCCAGACACTGGCAAGAACTCAGAAAATTAGAGGTGTTATTCCAAACAACACACACAAATGTCAATGCTTCAGGTCGAGTCCCTTCTTCAGGACTGGAAAGGAAAGGGAAAGATGCCAGAATAGAAAGGCCAGGGGAGGGGAAGGGGAAATGGACTAGCTGGTAGGTGATAAGTGAAACCAAGCAGGTGAGAAAGCTAAAGGGCTGGAGAGGAGGGAAGAGTGGTCCATGAGAGAAAGAGGGAGGTGATAGGCAGGTGAGGAGAAGAGGTAGGATGCCAGAGTGGGGAATAGAAGAGGGAAGGATATAGAGGCTCAGGGGTGGTAGGTGAGAACAAGAGGAACTTTCTCCCTGTTAAGGCGGTGAGAATATTTGTTCCTGCCCCACTGAAAACCAGTGCCACCAACCTCATAGTTCCCACACCCCACCTCCCGTTTCTACCTCCAACCCAAGATCCACAAACCCACTTGTCCAGGTAGACCTATTGTTTCCGCTTGTTCCTGCCCCACTGAACTCGTATCTGCATACCTCAACTCTGTTTCATCCCCTAGTTCAGTCCCTTCCGACTCTTCACGCTCTTGATCGTTTCAATGATTTCAGGTTTCCTGGTCTGAGCATCTTATGTTTACTATGGATGTCCAGTCCCGATACACCTCCTTCTCCCACCAGGAAGGCTTCAATGCTCTCCATTTCCTTCTGGACACCAGACCCAACTAGTTCCCCTCCATCACGACTCTCCTTCACCTAGTGGAACTTGCCCTCACTCTTAATAATTTCTCCTTTGGCTCATCCCACTTCCTTCAAACAAAAGGTGTGGCCATGGGCACTCACATGGGTCCCAGCTATGTCTGCCTTTCTGTAGGCTTGATGGAACAGTCTGTGTTCCAAGCCTACACTGGTGGCCATCCTGCACTTTTCCTGCACTACATTGGTGTTGCTTCCTGCACCCATGCGGAACTTGTCGACTTCATTCACTTTGCCACCAATTTCTACCCTGCCCTTAGATTTACTTGGTCCAATTCCAAAACCTCCCTCCTCGTCGCTGGAGACAGTTTATCCATTGATGTCTATTATAAACCCATGGACTCTCATGGCTACCTGGACTATACCTCCTCCCACCCTGCCACTAGTGAAATTGCCATCCCTTTCTCTTAATTCATCTGTCTCCATCACATCTTTTCATTCCAGAACAAAGGAGCTGTCTTCCTTCTTCAAAGAAAGGGGCTTCCCTTTTTCCACCACCAACGCTGCCCTCAACTGCATCTCTTCTATTTCATGTACGTCTGCTCTCACCCTATCCTCACACTACCTTACCAGGGATAGGGTTCCTCTTGTCCTGACCTATCACCCCAACAGCCTCCATGTCCAGCACATAATTCTCTGCAACTTCCATCATCTCAAACGGGATCCCACCACCAAGCATGCCTTTCCCTCTCCCTCACTATTGTTTTCTGCAGGGATTGCTCCCTATGAAACTCTTTGTTTATTCATCTCTCCCCACATTCGTGCTCCTTCTCCCTTTTCTTTCTTCCATGGCCTTCAGTCCTCTCCTATCAGACTCCCCACTTCTCCAGTCCAGTATTTTTTTCTCCAATCACTCGACTCATTCTTTCACCCAACTCTTCACTTTGCCGCTTCCCCCTTCCTGTTTCATGAATCTCTCTCTTTTCCCCGCCTTTGAACTCTACTCCTCATCTCTTTTTTTCTCCAGTCCTGATGAAGAGCCTCGGTCTGAAACATTGACTGCACTTTTTTCCAGATGCTGCCTGGCCTGCTGAGTTCCTCCAGCATACTGTGTGTGTTGCTGGGAAGATGTGGTGAGTACAGATGTCATGGAAATGGAGGAGATATAGGTGAGGGCAGCATCAATGATGGAGGGAAATTCCATTCTCTGAAGGAGGAGGACAATCTGATGCCCAGGAAAGGAAAGCCTCGTCCTGGGAGAAGATATGGCTGAGACGAGGGGACTGAGAAAATGGAATAGCATTTTGACAGGAGACCAGATAGGAAGGGATATTGTCAAGATAGCCATGAGAACCGGTAGGTTTATAAAAGATGTCGGAAGACAGATTGTGTTCAGAGATGAAGACAGAGAGATCGAGAAAGGGGAAAAAGGTGTCAGAAATGAACCATGTGAATTTACTGTAATTCCATAATTTCATAATTCTCCATAATCTTCGCCATCTCCAAGAGAATCCTGCCACCAAGCACATCTTTCCCTCCACCCCCCCCGCCACTTCTGCTTTCCGTAGGAATCACTCCCTACATGACTCCCTTGTCCATTCATCCCTCCCCACTGATCTCCCCCCGGTACTTATCCTTGCAAGCTGAACAAGTGCTACACCTGCCCCTGTACTGCCTCCCTCACTACCATTCAGATCCCCAAACAGTCCTTCCAGGTGAGGCAACACTTCACCTGTTAGTCTGCTGCAGTCATTTACTGGGTCCAGTGCTCCCGGTACGGCTCTCTGTATATTGGTGACACCCGACCTAGATTGGGAGACTGCTTTGACGAGCACCTATGCTCTATTTGCCTGAAAAAGTGGGCCCTCTCGGTAGCCATCTATTTCTATTCCACTTCTCATTCCCATTCCGACATAAGTCCACGATGACGCCACACTCAGGTTGGAGGAGCAACACCTTATATTCCATTTGGGTAACCTCCAACCTGATGATCGATTTATCGAACTTTCAGTAATTGCTTCACTGTTCCTCATTCCCTTTTCCCTTTCTCTCCTATCTCTTTACCTGCTCAACACCTCCCTCTGGTGCTCCTCCTTCTACCCTTTCTTCCATGATCTTCTGTCTTTTCCTATCAGATTCCCCCTTCTCCAGCCCTGTATCTCTTTCACCAACCAACTCCCAGCTCTTTACTTCACCCCTCCCCTCTCCTGGTTTCACCTGCCACCTACCATCTTGTGCTTCTTTCTCCCTTCCCCTCCCCCCAACTTCTTGCTCTGACTTCTTGCCTTCCTTTCCAGTCGTGATGAAGGGACCCAGTCCAAAACATTGACTGTTCATTCATTTCCATAGATACTGACTGCCTGTTCAGTTCCTCCAGCATTTTGTGCGTGGCTTGGATTTCCAGCATCTTCAGATTTCCCCACATCCATTGGCGTTTAGCAGGGTGGAAAGTGGAGGCAAAGTTGATGAAATTGATGAACTGAGGATGAGAGCATGAACCATCTATGCAGGAAGAGATGCGTGATCTCAAAGACAACGTCTCTGTCAACTTAACACACTCCACTGAAACAGAATGTCCTAAAGCCTGAGAGCCAGAATTGACACCAAATGGCTGGAGGGCATTTCTGCTACTAAAATTAGTCAACCTTTCTCCCTTGTCTGATGTCCTCAACAAACACACTCTCCAGACGACAGAACAACCCTTGCCCAAGACCATGTAGTTTCAAGACTGAAGCTGCTTCTGATTGTGTTTCTCACTGGGCTCTCAGAGCAGACCCTCACTTCAGGAGATCTGCACTTGGGGTTGTACAAACTGGTGCCTCACCTTCTCCTCTTCACCTAGGACTGGAGCACAGCAAAACTGCTAGGGTGAATCTCAAAGCAGAAGTTTGATGAAGGACCATTGGCCGGATATATTAACTTTCTTTTCCTGCTACACTCCTGACTGGATTGTGCTGTTCTGCATCACAATGTTTGGTCATTAAGTTTTGAAATAGACTCTTGATCAACATTTTATCCCTCCCTGTCTTTAGGCTAGAATTCATTTATACCTTTATGGCCAAAGTCGTTGAGAAAGGTGCATATTTCCTTTGTTTCATCGAAGCTCTCCTTGAGTCTGGTGGTATAAACATCAAAAAAAACTGCAACCCCTGTCTCCTTATTTACGTGAGCTTTTCTTATTTCATCCTCTAGACACAACACTGGATCCATAGTATTCCTTCCTTTCCTGAACCCGCTTCGATACATAGCCACCATACCTCGACTTTCCAAGAAGTACACTAACCTCTCATTTATCATACTTTCCATAAGTTTACATACATGTGACGTCAGGGCAATTGGCCTGTAGCTTTCTGGCCTGCTGGTATCTTTCCCAGGTTTCCTTATTGGAATATCTATTGCCTCTTTCCAGCTCCCTGGTATTCTCCCTTCATCCCAGACTTTGTTATACAGAAGCAGTAGTTTCTCCACACTTGCTTCACTCAAGTGTTTGATCATACTATAACATATTTCATCTTTACCTGGCGCAGTCTTTCCTGTTTTATCTAGTGCCTTTCTTAATTCTCCCATGCTGAAAGGGACATCTTGCACACCGTCAAGATTAGATTTTTTACATAAAGCCTCCATATTTTCAGCTTTTTTTCTCTCTCTATCTCTTCTTCCCTTCTCAGACAAATTATCAGAACTATGTACCATAACAAAAGTGTTTGCCAACAACTCTGCCTTTTCCTTATTTGTTACTGCAGTCACATTTCCAACAACCAGAACTGGGTACCTCCACTCTCTCCTGTCCCCTCCCATCCTTTTCATCATCCCCCACACCTCTCCTACTTGAGTTGTTTTTCCCATTGAATCACAATACTTTCTCCAGGGGGTTCTTTTAGCATGTCTTATTGTCCTCCTTACTACTGCCTGAGCTTGTTTGTACTGAATCATATGTTGGAAGTTATGAGTTCTTTCAACCGGTTTAAATGCCTTATTTCTGTTTCTCACTGCTTCCTTACAATTGTCATCCTACCATGGTATTATTCTCTTCTTTACTCTTCCTTTACTTTTAGGAATGGATTCTAATGCAGCTGATATTATACCTTGTTTTAATATGCTGTCAAGTGTTTCTACGTCCATTCCATCACTGACCTGACTTAGATATCTATCACTTTTTTCCAGAAATTTCTCCCAATTGGCTTTCTCAAGGATCCATTTCCCACCTGTATTCTCTGTGAGCAATGAAGCAGAAATATTTATCTTGCACCAGATTGGGTAATGATCACTCCCTACAGTTCCTTCTTGGTACACTAACCAATCACACACTGATGCAATGGAGTTTGATACTAATGTAAGATCAAGCACAGATTCTTTACCTGTATTGACATCAATTCTAATACTCCTGCCATCATTTAGGCACACTAAGTACTTCTCATCTAGCAACTCCTCTATTACCCGACCATTGATGTCTGTTCTGTCACTCCCCCATAATACATTATGTCCATTAAAATCACCACACCAAACAACGTTACTGCTGTTCTGCCCTTCTATCTCCTCAAGCTTGTTTAACTCTAGTCTTTTGCATGGATTATAATAATTCACAATCACCAACTCTTTCCTTACAGCCCATACTTTTACTACCACATACTCTTCTTCACTTCCTACACCTAGTATTCTATAAGGAATACCTTGCTTTACATAAGTTGCACATCCTCCTCCTTCACCCTCTCTCCTGTCTCGCCTTACTGACTTCATAACCATACAAAACAAAATATAAATTAGGTTTTAACCAGGTCTCTTCGATACACACAACATCTGGCTTTTCTCTCTTACTCGCTATAAACTGCTTGAAATCTTGTTTATCAGCAATCAGGCTTCTTGCATTCCATTGAAGAAGTAGCATTATTAGTAATATCAACCCACACATACTGTCTCTTGACTTGACCGTACCCTGAGTTCATCGTTTACTTCTTGCCATTTTAATCTCATCATACCCAAATGGTGCTCTGCAGCTTTCACAATAATCTGAATCCTTTCAGTTTTAGATTTGATCTCATACGTTGCATTTACCACTCCTGTTATAAAGGTCACCAATTTCTTCTTCTCTATCCATGCATTCTTTTTATCTTGCCTTTCTTTAGCTGCTGCTTGCTCTTTGCTACACCCTCCCTCATTCATTTTCTTCTGTCCTGCCAACTTGACTGCCTCAGCGTATGAGACTTTTTCCTTCACCCTTATCTGCTGCACCTCCACCTCTTTTTTCAACACTTCGCATCCCCAGTACGCTACACTATGGTTAGCTCCACAATCACAGCACTTTGGTCTCACTCCCTCTCCACACTTTCCGTATTCATGTTCCCCACCACACCTTGCACATCTTCCCTTTCCTTTGCACACTTTGGCCACATGCCCAAACTCCTGGCAATTGAAACACCTCATAGGTTTTGGTATATATTCTCCTACATTGCATCTTAGAAATCCAAAATATAACTCCTTTGGAGGCACCTTATCCTCAAATTCTACCAGAATGGTTTCAGTCTCCCTTTTCTCTGCTCCCCTTGTCATTCTTTTCACACTCTTCACTGAACTATTCCTCACCCTCAAGTTCTCCACTAGCTCCTTCATATTAACACTGAGGGCAACCCCGGATATCACCCCCCTGCAACCATTGACCCTTTGTGCTCCAACTCTTACAACCCTGGACACTTTGACTTTCCCAACATTAGTCACCTTCATTGCCTTCTCCATCTGCTCTTTAGTTTTACATCCTATCAGCAGGTTTCCATCTCCTAAACTTCTCACATGGTTCACTTCCCCTACTTGTCCTCTGATGATTTTTGTTAGCTGAAGTGGATCGATTTTCTTTACTCCCTCTTCCCCCTCAAATCTTATCACTACATATAGCAATTTTGCCCTCGGGCCCTTCTCCTCAACTTCTCTTCCCTCACTTTCCGATCCACCTACACTAGACCCACCTCCTTTCTTTCTGTTCCGACCCATCATCTTCCTGTTCTTAGTCCCTCTCCCCACTCACACTCTGTGCTATTGCTGTCACCATCAGTCTCCCTCCTTGCCATCCTATCAGAGTTTGCAAGGGACCGTGTATAAATATCATTCCAGATGTATACAGGCCATCAGTCAATATTCCCACAGAATGTCCCCCACAACAACCCACAGCCAGCAGCTGACTCATAACTCTGGCTCAGCAGTTGGAGCTTCATCAGTTCAACCAGCAACCCAAAAAAGCAGCCTATGCTCAATCCCAAGGCTACTTATATTGCAAGCCCAAAGATGGGAAACAGGTGCCTTTGATTCAGTCAAACAAGGGACAGCTGGATGACTCGGAGTCCTGAGCCAATGGACCGGACCGTGAACTGGAATGCGGACTTCACGGACCGGACCATAACAATATCGGACCACTGGAAAATGATGCTGGTGAGGTAGTAATTGGGGGGGGGGGGGTGGTTTAAAGAAATCCAGTTGAACTTAATCACTATTTTGCAAAAATCTTCATTGTGGAAGTCACCAGCCCTGTGCCAGAAATTCAAAAGGGTCAAAGGGCAGAAGTGAGTGTAGTTCCTATTAATGAACAGAAGATGCTTGGGAAGCTGAAATGTCTGAAGGTAGGTGTCATCTCTGACCAGATGGACTACACCTGAAGGTATAAAAAGGGGTAGGTGAAGTGATTGTGGAGGCAGTAGTAATAATATTTCATGAATCGCTAGATTCTGGAATGGTTCTGGAGGAGTGAACAATTGCAAATCTCACTCCACTCTTTAAGAAGGGGAGGGAGGCAGCAAAAGGGAAATTATAGGTCAGTTAGCCTGACATCAAAGGTTGGGAAGATATTGGAGTTGATTGTTAAGGATGCGGTTTCTGGTTACTTTGAGGAACCTGGTAAAATAGGCCAAAGTTAGCATGGTTTCCTTAAGGAGAGATCCTGCCCAACAGACCTGTTGGAATTCTTTGAGGAAATAACAGGTATGATGGACAAAGGAGAGTCAGTGGATGATGTTAACTTGGATTTTCAGAAGGCCTTTGACAAGATGCAGTGCATAGCTCAGGGAAGATACTAGCATGAATAGAAGATTGGCTGACTGGAAGGAGGTAAGGTGTGAGTAAAGTGACCCTGTTCTGGTTAGCTGTCGGTGACCAGGTATTCTGCAGGGATTGGTATTGCGACTACTTTATTTCACATTATATGTCAATGAGTTGGATGATGGAATTGATGGCTTTGTAGGCATGCCTGCGGATGATACAGAGATAGGTGGAGGGGCAGTAAGTTTGCAGAACTTTAGACGGATTGGGAGAGAGGGCAAAGTAGTGACAGATGGAATATAGTGTAGGGAAGGGTATGGCATGGTAGAAGGAAAAAAAAAGGCGTAGACTATTTTCTAATTGGGGAGAAAATTTTAAAAAATCAGAGATGCAAGGGGACTTTTGCAGGTTGAGTCAGTGGTAAAAAAGATAAAAGCAAAGTTAGCATTGACTTTGTCAGAATGAGAATTTAAGAGTAATGATATAATGCTAAGGCTTTATAAGGCATTGGTCAGACCACACTTGGAGAATTATGAACAATTTTCCACTCTTTATCTAAGAGAAAGTGTGCTGGCAGTGGAGCGGGTCCAGAGGAGATTCATAGGAATGATTCTAGGAATAAAAAGGTTAATGTATGAGGAGCGTTTGATGGCTCTGGGCCTGTGCTCACTGGAGTTTAGAAGAATGAGGGGTGATCTCATTGACATCTATCAAATATAGTAAGACCTAGATAGAGTGGATGTGGAGAGGATGTTTCCTATAGTGGGTGTGTCTAGGATCAGAGGGCACAGCTTCAGAATGGAGGGATGTCCATTTAGAATAGAGATGAGGAGGGATTTCTTTAGCCAGAGATTGGTGTATCTGTGGAATTCATTGAGTATATTTGAAGTGGAGGGTGATAGGTTCTTGATTAGCTATGGAGTCAAAGGTTATGGGGAGAAGGCAGGAGAATGGGGTTGAGAGGGATAATATATCAGCCATGATGTAATGGCAGAGCAGCCTCAATAGGTCAAATTGTCATAACGGGGGGTGTTGGTGGCAGACCCAAATGCAAGACACAGACACTGAAGTACTAGGAACAGGACTAGGTGTGTCAAGAAAGCAAGGGAAACGGTGAAGAAAGGACACTGGACATGACATGGACTTGGACGAGATAAGGGTTCAGGTCTTGGGAGACAGGAATGCAGAACACAGAGCCCTGGTCTTGGGAGACAGGAACACAGAACACAGAGCCTTGGTCTTGAGAGACAGGAATGCAGAACACAGAGCCGGAACCCCTCCTTGGGAACAGGACGTAGGGCCGGGACTCATACACAAAATGCTGAACACGACGAGATGGTTCACAATACAAGGTAGCGGCAAATGGCCAGACCTACCTAGCGAAGGTGTGGACATAGACAGTTCCAAACACAAGGTAACAACAAACAGCCAGACCTACCTAACAAAGACGTGGACACAGAAACAGTTCGAAACTCAAGGTAGCGGCAAACAGCCAGAGCTACCTAGCGAAGGTGTGGACACAGAGACAGTTCCTAACACAAGGTAGCGGCAAACGGCTGTACCTTCCTAGTGAAGACATGGACACAGAGGCGGTTCCAAACAACGAAAGACAGTTCCTTATCTAGACACAGCAAGGCTCAAGTCTTGCTCAAGCAGTAGAACTTGACAGCGATACAGGCAAGGACGCAGGTAAGTCTTCAGGCCAAGGCTGCAGGCAGGGCTGCAGGTAGAGGTTGCTGGCAGAGGCTGCAGGACGAAGGTGAAGGGAAGGGAACAGTCCAGCAAATGAAGATTCTTTCTTCTTCTTCTCCTATTTCCGGCAGTTTAGACGCATCCAGGCATATTACTGCCCTCCGCAGGATGTATAATTAATTATAATTTGCTTGCAAATACTGTATGTGCTCATTAAATAGTCCTCATATTTTGTCACGCGGTCTCCAAATAATTGCATTGCCTCAAATTACATTAATTTCATTTGAATCATTTGGAAAACTAAAAGCTTCTTGCTTGAGAATAATCATTATCACATGCTTAACATTTAAAAATGTTGTTTTCCCAGTCTATCTGCTATTTCCAAGTTTTCCTTTTCTTGAATCAAAGCCTCCAGTTGTTTATCAAGATCTTGAAATTCTTCCTCATTGTTTCCATGTTTTCATTTCATAATCCGAATGTAGATAATTCACTTTGCGACAAATTCCTTTTTCCTTTGGTATAAGTTCCTCCATTTTAATCTGTTTTCCACGTCACTGAATTTTTGACAACAAACATCGTTTTCAGAAACCGTCTCCTTTAAACGCAGTACCATTTCGTCCAATCTCTTTCCAACTCACAATTGTTCTTAATTCTTTGATGGAGTTCTGCATGTTTACCCTGGGTTTCAACCATGTTTCTTGTAACATAAAATCTGAGGTTTTTTCCTTAAATTCTGGTACATATTTTGTAAATTCTTGATCATTTGCGATAAGACTCCTTGCATTCCCTTCTAATATATATATATATATATATATATATATATATATATATACATATATATATATACAGCCATTATTTCCCGCCTCTCCTGCCTATGAACTGTTTGATCCTCCATTCAGCGTATCTTTGACTCCTTCCCACTTAAGCGCTGTAATATCAAGATATTTTTCTGCAGACTTGACTATAATTTTAATTTTTTGGTTCTTTTGTCTGTTTGTGCTGAACAGTTAATTGCATCTACCATAAACAGTACAAAATAATTAGTGTATCCTTATTTATCATATTACTACCCTCACAGATCACCAGTTTACTATTCCCTGTATTTGTTTACTTGATAGCCTTCTTTTTTCCAGCGAATGCTTTCACTGCCTCTACGTATCTGATCCCTTGAGTTATATTTACATATTGCATCTCAGCTTCTTTCTTGCTAATGATGCATCCTTGATAAGCTGCACTGTGTTCCTGACCACAACTGCAGCATTTCAGCATAGCTCCCGCCTCACATTTCCCATATTCATGTTCCCCAGCACATCTTCCACACCTTTGTTTCCCTCTGCAGAACGCAGCAATATGCCCGAATTTCTGACATTTAAAGCAATTTAAAGGCAGTGGAATATATATTCTGACCTCATAACAAATATACCCTAAATAAACTTTAGTCGGCAATGTCTCTTCATCAAAGTTGATCATAACCGATAAACTATCGCACTTTTTCCCATTTTTTGTAACTTTCAAACGTTTGGCCTCAATAATTTTTGCTCCTTTTATGTTCTGTTTAATCTCATCCATAGTAACTTTTGTTGGTATCCCGGAAATAACTCCTCTAGTCCACTTTCTATTGTTGGGTTTTGAGCATTGTACTTTTTTGCCATCTGTTTTATTTAATCTTATCACTTTGCCCTGTTGAGCACTATCCCGACAAATCAATAATAGCAACCCATTTCGTAAAATCTTTGCTCTTTTGACTTCAGCTATAAGTTTGTTGATTATCTTCATCAAATGAATCAGGTTCCATTCACCAAAAGACACTCCATCTTCACTCAGTGTTATAATTGCTTTAATCTCATCTTCTTTCCGTTGTTTTGCTATCCTATTTTGTTTGTCCCCTGACTCCTTAGAGTTTGACATCTCATACCTCTGTTTCCTTTCCTCACTCTCTTCACTCCATTCCTCCATCTCAAACTCACTTGCATCATCCATTAACCTGTTCATCCTACAGGATATTTTCTTCATCAACTCAGCAGTAGCAGCCTCTGTGCTCTCACGCTCCACGCTCAGGATCCAGCAAATGAAGCTGAACCCAGGAGCTATTTATGAGCCAGCCCAAAATCAGAATCGTGTGCCTCAATTAAGGCACACAACAGGACAAGGGATAACCAGAAAACCTGGAATACGGATCGATGGACCGGATTGTGAACCGGAATGCAGGCTTTATGGACCGGTCCGTGACACAAATAGCATAATTCTGCTCTTTCATCTTATGGTATTATGTGAAAATAATAAAGCAAACACCAATTTTTGATGCCAATTATATCCTGCTAGAATGGGTCAGTGGTCAAAGAATTAACACTAGATCACAGGCTCATAGAAAGAGAGAAATTGGAAACGTAAAGGAGTGCATTCACTTTGATGGATTCATGCAAACCAAAAACAAAAAGCATACAGTCTACTTCCCCTTTCCCACTCTTGACCCATGGCCTTGTAGGTTACATCAGGTCAAGCCATTGTCAAGTACTTTTTCAATGTGATTAAAACTCCTGATCCCTGGCCCCCTTTCGTGCAATGCATTCCAGATGCTCTCCGCTCTCTGAAGAAGACATCTTCCCATTGTAGGTATGTAGAGCTGCATCTTTCTGAGTCTGCTAGTGGACCTAGAGGCATAGTGTTACTGAGCATGGCACCTTCCTGCCAATGCATTCTTGTGAGGTCAGGAAGGGTCCCCTGACGGTGGCTTTATTACATACTGCTGGCACAGTATTATCAGGTGTGACAGGGTTCCTGACGAAATAGTGTGAGTGAGTCTAGCTGGGTTACTGCGTTCAGTGGCACCACAAGCAGGCCAATTCTATTGCATGAAGACTTCATGGAGAAAGCATGGCATTTGTGGAAGTGAAAAACCTCCACATAGGTACTGCGATTATCAGACTGGTAATCCAGAGGCTAGGATAACAATGTAGAGACATGAGTTGGAATCCCACCAAGGCAACTGTAATGGGATTAAACCCTGGTAATTAAATTTAAAAATCAACACTAGGATTAGTAACAGTGGTAATGAAACCACCACAAACACAAGGAATTCTGCAGATGCTGGAAATTCAAGCAACACACATCGAAGTTGCTGGTGAATGCAGCAGGCCAGGCAGCATCTCTAGGAAGTGGAACCTCTTTGATGTGTGTTGTTTAATGAAACCACCAGATGTCATAAAAGCCCATCTGATCACTGATGCCTCTCAGGGTCTCCAAACCCACAGCAAGTGGTAGGCTGTGAAATGGCCAGACAAACCATTTGTTGTTTCATATTCAAAAGTGGTTCACCACCATCTTCCCAAGGGGGGATATCAATGGGCAATAGAAGCTGTTCTTCCTAGCAAGGTCAAAGTCTGGAAAATGAGTAAGCGAAGATGCCAGAGCTAATGAAATTGATAACACTTTACTGAAGCTGTAAGAGGTATTGTTGCTCAATGCAACAGAGTGTCAGATGTCAGAAATGTAAAATCAGTGGTTGGCAATGTATAATCCCAGATTTCTGATCTTCAAGACAAGTCAAGTTTATTATCATGTGCACATGTGTAGGTACATGTGTGCACAGGTGAAGTGAAACCTTGCAGCAGCAGAAATTCAGATACACTTGTTTATCACACGTACGTCGGAACATATAGTGAAAAGTGTCGCTGGTGTTAACAACCAGCACAGGCTGCGGATGTGCTGAGGCAGCCTGCAAGGGTTACCACATATTCTAGTGGCAACATAACTTGCCCACAATGTTCATCTGAACAACACAGATAACAAACAAACTCAGCAAAACAAGACCCTTTCTTCCCTCCAATGACAACCACCCACCTATTCATACACAGAGACAGACGTCCAACCCCAGGATGGGCCATCTCTGGCCTGCAGCCTCCATTGGACTCGCAGACTCATGGATGTCAGGCATCCCCAGTGGACTTGCAGACAGGCAGACCCAGGGCTTTGGCCATCAAGCGTCAACTTCTGGACTTTCAATCGATCCGAAATGATAGAGCTAGTAAATCCGTAAGAGCTAGTAAAAAGTATCAGAAGATAGATCAAAGAATGTCCTGATGAAGGATCTTGGCCCAAAACAATGACACTTTATTCCTCTGCATAGATGAAGCCTGATCTGCTGGGTTCCTCCTGCATTTTGTGTAAAGCAGGGATATTGAGCAACTTTAGACATTCATCATTTTCCAGAGTAGTGAGCGTCTAGACTGTGTTGCTAGCTGCTAATTTGTCATGCAGTCACACAGCTCAAAACAGGCCATTCAGCCCACTATATCAGGGCTCGCTAACCTCCTGTTCACTCTGTTCCCATTTTGAACTCTGCTCAAGCACCCCCACCCCCAACTCCTCCCAGGTTGTACCACTCACTACACATTAGCACCAATTTACAGCAGGAAAGTAATCCAGCAACCTGCACATTTTTGGGATGTGAGAGGAAACTCAGACCGTCACAGGGAGAACTAACAAACTTCACACAAACGGTTCCAGGAGTCAGGGTCAAACCCAGATCAAGGAGCTGTGTGGGAGCAACTCTGCTAACTGCACCAGTTGACTTTTATGTTTTCAAGAGGTAGCTGGACTAGATCTAGACTGGTGAACAGATATCATCACATGGAAGGTAGCAATAATACTAACAGGTAGTCACATGCTCCCTGGATTGGTTTTTAATGCCTTTATGCTTTGATAAGGATTTGGTTTTCACTCACAATCTGTGTTTTTTTGATTAATTGCTTCTTCCAAAGAATTAAGTGAGGTAATTGTGTAGCTATTGTGAATTGTATAGTTAAGTCATAATCATATAGTCATAGTCAGAGTGAAATATAGCATAAGTTGGATTGGATGTCCATCTGCACAGGAGGCACAGAGGGTCGGTGACCTACTAGCTACCTGAGATGAGAAGTCAGAGTTTGAGGCCTGGAGTTAGGGGTCCTGTCTGCAGCTAGTCCTAGGGTTGATACTGAAGGTCAATTGGAAGTCTGGAGGTCAAAGCCTGATGGCTGAAGCTTTGGGTCTACAAGTCTGAAGTGCAGTACGAGTGTGGAGGCCATTGTCTGCAAGTCTACGAGTCCGCTGAAGGCTGGAGAATTGGAGGCTGAAGGCCAGCTGTGCAGTTGGAAAAGTATTGGTGTGGTTGCATGGGAGGGAGGAAAGGGGCTCGCTTTGCTATTGTTGTTTTGTTGCTTGTTGTGTTCTTCTGAGCATGTTGGCACTGAAATGTGCGGCAAGACTTGTAGGCTGCCTCCAGCAAATACTTTGGTTGCGTTGGTTGTTAATGCAAACGACATGATGCACAATATGTTTTGATGTACACATGATAAACAAATGTATCTGAACCTGAATCTAAAACACAGAAACAGCCCATCTGACTCATCAAATCTATACTAACTATCAACCACCCATTTACAATAATTCCACTTACTTTGTCCCCACATTTCCATCAATGCTCCCCAATTCTACACACTAATGACAACATGCAATGTCAAATTAACCTAGCCTCCCACACGTCTCTGGGATGTGGGAGGGAAATGGAGTAACCTGAAGAAACCCCTGCAGTCAGAGGGAGATCTGCAAATCCTCACAGACAGCACTGAGGAGTCAGGGCTGAACCTTTCCATTGGCACTATGGGGCAGCAGATCTATTACCGGGCCTCTGTGCTGCCCTCGGCTGAAACAGTTATGTTATTTATCCTGGTACTTTTTCTATCCATCATTTTCATATGCCTTTATGACAAATTCTGCCACCTTATGCCTCCATTTCATTTAAAAGCCAGAATTTTTGTGTAATATTTTGCCCAACATTTTGATTGTTCAAAGTTTTCTCCAATTTCTCCAATTCTCCAATTAATGTCAAGATACAAAGTGCTTTGCCCAATTTTTGTCTTGGATCTGAGCTATGTTCATTTAACCCCAGCTCAAGTTTCAAGTCCTACTCTTTTGCTATAACTTTACTCTGCAGGACATGCGCCAGGCCTTTCACCTCTCCTCAGGTGCGAGAATCTCAGCTGAGCTATCATTCTCTTTGAGACAGCATGCTAAGCATAGTTTGCAAGCTGACCAACCAAACTTGATAAAGGATATATAAGGGTCTGTAGATGTTGGAATCTAGAGCTGCAAGTAACCAGCTGCAGGAATACAACAGTTCAAACAGTATCTTTGGGTGGAAATCATCAAAACTCTGCGACAGGACTGAGAGTGGAGAGGTAACGTGCAGACACGCTGGAGGAACTCAGCGGGTTGGGCAGCATCCGTGGAAACGAACAGTCAATGTTTCGGACCGAGACCCTTCGTCAGGACTGAAGAGGGAAGGGGCAGAGGCCCTATAAAGAAGGTCGGGGGAGGGTGGGAAGGAGAAGTCTGGTAGGTTCCAGGTGAAAAACCAATAAGGGGATCAAGGGGTGGGGGGAGGGAAGGTGAAAAACCAATAAGGGGATCAAGGGGTGGGGGGAGGGAAGGAGGGAGGGGATAGGCAGGAAAGGTGAAGAAGGAATATGGGAAAGCACAATGGGTAGTAGAAGGAGGCGGAATCATGAGGGAGGTGATAGGCAGCTGGGGGAGGGGGCAGAGTGAAACTGTGCTGGGGGAAGGGAGGGGGACGGAATTCCCGGAAGTTGGAGAATTCTATCTTCATACCAAGGGGCTGGAGACTACCTAGACGGTATATGAGGTGTTGCTCCTCCAACCTGAGGTTAGCCTCATCACGGCAGTAGAGGAGGCCATGTATGGACATATCCAAATGGGAATGGGAAGCAGAGTTGAAGTGGGTGGCAACCAGGAGATCCTGTCTGTTGTGGCAGACGGAGCAGAGGTGCTCAACGAAGTGGTCCCCCAGTCTGTGTTGGGACTCACCGATGTAGAGGAGGTTCCACCGGGAGCACCGGATACAATAGATGACCCCAACAAACTCACAAGTGAAGTGTTGCCTCACCTGGAATGTCTGTTTAGGCCCTGAATAGTGGTGAGAGAGGAGGTGTAGGAACAGGTGTAGCACTTACGCTTACAGGGATAAGTGCCGGGTGGGAGATCCGTGGGGATGGACGTGTGGATAAGTGAGTCGCGGAGGGAACAATCCCTGTGGAAAGCGGAGAGGGGTATAGAGGGAAAGATGTGCTTCGTGGTGGGGTCCTGTTGAAGGTGGCGGAAGTTGCAGAGGATTAAGTGCTGGATCCAGAGGCTGGTGGGGTGGTAGATGAGGACAAGGGGAGCTCTGTCCCTGTCGTGTTGATGGGAAGATGGGGTGAGGGCCGAAGTGCGGGAAATGGAGGAAAAGTGGGTGAGGGTGTCATTGATGACGGCAGAAGGGAAATCATGATCCTTAAAGAAAAAGGACATTTGAGATGACCTGGGACAGAAAGCCTCATCCTGGGCGCAGATCCTGTGGAGACGGAGGAACTGGGAATTTTTGCATGTGGCAGGGTGGGAAGAGGTATAGGTGAGGTAGTTATGAGAGTCAGTGGGCTTATAGAAGATGTGAGTGGACAATCTGTCTCCAGAGATGGAGACTGAGAGATCGAGAAAGGGGAGAAATGGATCAAGTGAATTTGAAGGCTGGGTTGACTTGTGGGTCTTGGGGAGGAGGTAAAACCGAGCAGTGCGGGGTGTGGGAATTATGAGTTTTGTGGCTGAGGATGGAAGGTCTCCGGAGTTGTTAAGGGTGGTGATGGTACGGGAGACAATGGTTTGATTTCCTTCTTCACCTTTCCCGCCTATCCCCTCTCTGTTTCCCCTCCACCACCCCTTGATCTTTCCCCTTACTGGTATTTCACCTGGAACCTACCAGCCTTATCTTTCCCACCCTCCCCCCACCTTCTTTATAGGGCCCCTTCCCCCTCTCTCTTCAGACCTGACGAAGGGTCTCAGCCCGAAACGTTGACTGTTCGTTTCCACGGATGCTGCCCGAACTGTTGAGTACCTCCAGCGTGTTGTGGGTGTTGCTTTGACCCCAGCATCTGCAGAGAATTTTGTGTTTCCAATGAATTTACATTGCCTTTTCATGATCTCATACATTATTTCTCTTTTTGTGCTTACTTTGTTCATGACATCCTCGTTAGATATTCGTTTCGTCCATGATATTCTTTGCATCCTCCTCCAAAACCACATCTCTGCTGCTTCAATTCATTTCCTCATGTTACTAGATATTGTCCAACATTCTGAGCCATATAACATAACTGGATAAACATAACATTTCAGTACTCTGAGACAGGGTGTCATGCCTAGCTTAGTGTTGGTCAGTATACTCTTCATTCTCGTAAAGGTGTCTTTTGCCATCCCTATTCTTCTTTTGATGTCCATGTCGCACCTGCCATCTGATTTCACCCAGCTTCCTAAGCAGCAAAAGTTCTGTACTTGTTTTATGTCTTCCCCGTTTATTCTCAGCCTGCAGATAGGATTCTCCTTCTTTTTGGATATCACCATATATTCTGTATTTTTGCAATTGATAGATAGACAAGGGTGAGTTTTCTCCCCTGATTTGTTCAATGTGTACAGTGAAACAATATTACAAAAAGTAAGAGACATCTTGGGAACCAAAGTTGGCGGTGAAAACATCAATAATTTCAGATATGCAGGTGACTCTGTGTTAATTGCAAGTACGGAGGAAGAACTACAAAACTTAATTGATATATTTGTTGAAGAAAGTGCAAAATGGGGCTATCTATCAATTGCAAAAAGACAAAATGTATGGTGATATCCAGTAGAACAAGGAATTCCATTATCAGCATTGGCTCAGAGTCATGGTCAAGGGAGAGTGAGGGGCACTCCCAGGAAGCATGGCCACAAAATTACCATGTTGAAATGAAATGGACACCTTCTCTCCCCCTCCCAACAAACACCCGTCACTAGAGGCTTCATTCTTCACTGTCACTATTTGCTGTTGGTTTATTATTGTCTCATGTACTGAGATACAGTGAAAAGCCTGACTTGCAAACTGTTCATACCGATCAAAACATCACACAGTGTATTGAAGTAGAACAAGGAAAAACAATAACAATGCAGAATAAAGTCTAACAGCAACAGAGAAACTGCAGTGCTGGTAAACAATAAGGTGCAAGATTGTAACAATTGACATCGTGAGGTCAACAGTCCATCTTATCACAGTAGAGAACCATTCAATAGAACAGAGAACACAATACAGGCCAGTTAGCCCACAATATTCTGCTGATATTTGATCCTAATCTAAGATCTATGTAACCCTCCCTCCTACATGGCCCTCAATCTCTCCCTCATCCACGTGCCTATCTAAGAGTTTAATTGTTCCTAAATTCAATGACAGACGGGGTAGAAGCTATCCTCAAGCCTGTTGGAAAGTGTTTTGGGCCTTTCCTATCTCCTGCCCGATGGGAGGGGGGATAAGGCAGAATATGGGAGGGGTCTTTGATTGTGCCGGCTGTTTTACTGAGTCAGTGAGAAATGTAGAAGAGTCCAAGGAGGAGGCGATGTTTTCTGTGTCCATAAGAAGCTGTATTTTCCTGCAGTCACATGCTTGATCATGATGAGGTAGATTGTGAAGTCATTATGATCCGGAACCTGACCACGAGAAACTGCCGGCTGAGGGCAGTACATCTGAGTGCTCAAGGAGAGGCTAGTCCCCTTGATGCGGTAGACTGCTTCCACAACGTTTCTTGCAATCACGAACGAAACCAATGGAATTCAGCGAACTATTCCGGCTGGTGGTCCTTGGCCTGTCACTGGGCATTTCTCTCACCATCATCGGCTGGTGGGCCTACGAGAAGTTCATAAAGAAGCGCCCCCGCACTGTGAAGGTCAAGCGGGTACTCGGCACAGCAGAGCCGGTAGTTGGCAAAATAAAGACCAACGTTGAAGAACTGAAGCCAGGGGGCTTTGCTGCACGGTCTGGACCACCAATCAACACTATCAGCACCGTGTATCTAGAGGTTAGAAACCAGAACATGGAGGAGGCGAGTATAGAGTCAGGGGATGGAGGAAACGAGCAGGGGATCTTGTCACAGGGGCTGGCTGATCGAAGGCAAAGTCCTCAACCGGCCCTGGAAGATCGGAGGCGAAGTCCCGAACCAGCTCTTGGGCATATCAAAACAGAGGCGACTGAACTGGAGCTAAGTCCAGTGGAGGAACACTGGAATGGAGAGGGTAAGAGGGAGGAAAATGGATGCGAGGGCAAAGCAACTATCAGAGATCAGCAGCAGCAGAATGACAAAGAGCGGCTGTGGTGTGGGTGGGGTAACTTCACCAATGTGCAAGTGGTCAAGAGAAGGGTGTGGCAGAGCAGGGGAATAAAATCTGTGGGCAAGAGAAAGAGATCTCTGGAGAAGTTGGCTAGAGAGAGGAAGCGAGTGAGAAAGTGGCAGACAAAACTCCAAAGGGAACTGTCAATAGTAGGGGAGAGAAGTGAAAGGAAGCAACGCAGAGCCTGCAGAAGAGTTCTCAGATTTAGGGAACCGGTGCCTGAGGATGGGTCAATGAAAGTAGGGAAATGGAAAGAGGAATCATTTGGTCCTGGAGGAAACACAGAAGGCTAGAATCCACAATCTTGTGAAGTGGATGAAGGTAAAAATAAATATACAGGCACAATTGCTGCATTGTTTTTTTACTTAAAGGGGGCTGTGTTCCAAAGACTTTGGGGCACTGGAATATCCAAGTTGTAGAAGGCTACTGATCAAATGCTGATTTCCGGGGCTAGTACAGATGACATCAGTGAAACGATGGGTCGAAGGGCCTGTTTCTGTGCAGATCTCTCGATGACACGTCATGACCTCACAGATCCTTTATTTACCTGCAATCTCCCACCCACATTAATTATCTCACTCCCCTTGCCACTGATACGGCACAATGGAGAAACAGTTAGTGTGACGCTCCACAGGGCCAGCGATCTCCGATCGGGGTGCAGTTCCACTGCCCTCTGTAAGGAGTTTGTACATTCGCCCCAAGACACCATGGATTTCCCACAAGTTCAACTGAAAGCTTCCAGTCTCCCCCCTTCCTCATATCGATTGTGCAGAGGAGATTCACCAGGATGCTGCCTGAACTAGTTTAACTCATCCTCATGTAGTCTTACGAGGACAGGATGAGCACGCGAGGGCTTTTCTCTTTGGAGTGAAGGAGGGTGAGAGGGGACCTGAGGGAGGTGTACGAGGTCATAACAAACATAGATCGAGTGGACAGCCAGAGATATTTTCCCAGGGTGGGAATGGCAGATAGCAGGGAGTGTACACAGAGAGTGGTGTGTGTGTGTGTGGAACCACCGCAGGGGTGGTGGTAGAGGCAAATATATTGGGGATGTTTAAGAAAGACCTGTACAGAGCACATGAATGATAGAAAAAGGGAGTGCTCTATCTGGGGAAAGGGTTATGTTGATCTTAGAACAGGTTAAAAGTTTGACACAATACTGTGGTCTGAAGGCCTGTAGTGTGCTCTGGTGTTCTATCCCACTCATTGCAATAGCTTCCCCTCTCCTACCCATTAACACCCTTCCTCTGTCCTCCACTGCTCTCCCCTACCTTCCTAACTCCTGACTACTTACCCCTGCCTCACCAGATCCTCACTCTCCACTTTTCTGTTCCATCACTCCATCCCTCCCTTCCACTTCCCCCTTCACTACCCACTCCTCCCACCCTCCACTTCCTTCTGCCATCACTCCATCTGATGTGTCCTCTCTGTCTTCCTCCCAAGGCCTCATCAACGACGACGATATTGCAGCCATTCTCAAGGGTAGTCACATGCTGAAGATCAGATCCTCCTCATGGATGAAGTCACGATTTTACAAACTACAAGAAGACTGTTGCACGGTGTGGTGCAGTTCCAACAAGATCCTGAAGTCAGCCAGGAGCCAAATGTGTGAGTGTTGACAAGTCTTGGAGGGATGGTGTGGCAGCAAACATATATTTTTAAAAAGTTTTTACGAAATTGTCTTGGCCACCAACAAGTGCAGGGATTACTCCTTGATTCCTGGTATGGCACCACGCTGAGGCCAGTAGAGTTACTGCTTCATTGCGTCAGTGACCTGGATTCTATCTTTTATTGAATCTGTTTTATTTGGAGATGGAGTGCAGACAGGTCCTTCTGGCCCAATAGGCCACACCACCCAGCGGCCCACCTGTTTAACGCCAGACAAATCACAGGACAATTCACCGGCCCTGCTGTGTTCCTCCAGCATTTTGTGTGTGTGTGTGTGTGTGTGTGTGTGTGTGTGTGTGTGTGTGTGATATGCAATATGCTCCTCCTAACCCCCTGTGTCTCTCGCCTCCTGGTCCATTTCCATTTCTCTGTTCATCCAGGTTTCCCATAAACATGACATGAGTCATATCCATCAAGCAGGAGCTGCAGAAACCTGAAGCCCCACACCTCACAATCCTAATTTCTACAGTTTAGCAACATAATGATGCCTTTCCACAAGAGATTCTGCAGATGGTAGAACAACACACACAAAATGCAGAATGGACTCAGCACGTCAGGCAGCATCCATAACTGTTTATACACACACACACACACACACACACACACGGATGTTGGCCTGAAGTGTTGACCCTTTATTCCTGTCCATAGATGCTGCCTGACCTGCAGAGTTCCTCCAGCATTTTAGGGCACCACAATAGCAGAGTGGTTCGTGTGATGTTGTTGCTGCTCGGTCAGGGATGGGGGGGCAGAGAGTGGGCAGGTAATAATTCAAAGTTCAATACCAGTGCCGTGTGTAAGGAGTTTGTATAGTCTCCCTGTGACCATGTGGGTTTCCTTCTGCTGTTCAAAGAAGGCTGATTGGTGATTGTAAATTCTCCTGTGATATGGCTTTTTGGGGCAGAGGGCCAGTCCCACAGTGTATCTCTAAATTGGTAAAGTGCTGTGAATAAATAACTTTGTGTGTGTGTTACTCTGAATTCCCAGCTTCTGCAGAATCTATTGTGCTTGTGAATCTGTGACTGAATCTCTTGTTCTGATCTCTGCTGCTGTTTTACTCTCTACCCCCACCTGACCCCTTGCAGTCTCGATCGACGACATCGAAGAGTTAAGACCAGGAATGCAGACGGAGGGAATGCAGCAGTACGCCATGGAAACACCCAGCGACTGCTGTTTCACAGTCGTATTTAAAGGCAAGAGGAAGAACTTGGATCTGGTGGCCTCCGACGCCAACGAGGCCTGGCATTGGATCCTGGGCCTCTCCAAATTACAGCAGAGAGGCTGTAGCAGTAACAAGAGAGAGTGGCTGGATCAGTATCCATCTGGGAATCTGTCACGGCAGAGCGCCAGGGAGAGAGGGTGCCAGTTCCCTCATGGTCTACAACAGCAGACCCCAAGTCCACCCCTACCCCATGCCAAAGGTCAAAGGCACCTCCCCATGCTCGAACCTTTTGCTGCTTGTTTCCCCTATGTGACCTGCATTTCCCTCAGGCCCTCAGACTCCTTAGATTCCATTAGTTACTAATGTTTTCAGTATTAGTTTAATAGATAGTCAATCTTTAGTTTCAACATGTTATAGGTATTATCGGCTAAACTTAATGTTCAGTATTAGTTTAATAGATAGTCAATCTTTAGTTTCAACATGTTATAGGTATTATAGGCTAAACTTAATGTTATAGGTGTTTATGAAAAATAAAGTTACTTTAAAGCTCTGAATGAGATACTTTATTGATGTAATATTCTTCCAATCAGCAACAAAAATACAATTATTATTTTGTTTTTACAACCAATGCTGATGGTGGATGAAACCCTGTTTGCATTTTAAATGAGTAATGAATCCTCTATGTTGCCCTACCATCAAAGAAGGATGCTTCGTTACACAAGCCACGATATTTTCCAGTGGAATTTTTTTTTCAAAAATACGTACCCTTTTGTATCTGTCTGCAACTTTCAGGATAAAAGCATTTCCTCACTGGTGTAATCTCACGTGAAAAAGTATGAATATTGAATATACATGTAAAAATAAAATCAGCTTTCTCGGCAGGTTCTCAGATAGTGTCACAGAGTCTGAGCAAAGTACAGCATAGAAACAGGCCCTTCAGCCCATCAAGTCCATGCCAATCTATTTAAGCAGCTTTTTCCCATCGATCAGAGAAAATTCACGAGAATGATTCCAGGAATGAAAGGGTTACCGTTTGAGGAACATGTGGCCGCTCTTGGGCTGTATTCCCTGGGGTTCAGGAGAATGACGGGGGGATCTCACTGAAATCTTCCAAATGTTAAAAGGCCTGAACAGACTAGATATGGCAAAGTTATTTCCCATGGTAGGGGAGTCCAGGAAAAGAGGGCACAACTTCAAGATTGAAGGAACAGAGATGTGGAGAAATCACATTAGTCAAAGGGTGGTATGTCTGTGGAATTTGTTGCCACGAGTGGCTGTGGAAGCCAAGTCATTGGATGCATTTAAGGCCTTTGCTGAGGACAGAACGCTCTGCCTCAGAGAGGGGAAGTCAGAGGGGATGGGGAAGACACGGCAAGAGTTGGGGCTGGGGTCAGAGGAGGATAAAGATTGGGAGGTCTCAGGAGGGAGATTGGGGGTTGGGATGTTCAGGGAGTGCGGGGTTAGGGGAGGATGAGGGATCAGAGGAATGGAGGGGCGATGAGGGGTAGAGGGAAGGTTGGGAGTCGTGGGGAGACTAGAGGGTGGTGGAGGAATAAGATGAGCGGTAGGACCCAGCAGCAGAAAGAGCGGTCCTGTTCTGGAGAGGTTCAGGACCTTGGTCCGAGCTGGATCTGGAGCTGGGGCTGGCGGAGCCTCTGGCCTGTAGGGCGCCAGAACTGAGGTCAGAGTCGGAAGCCAGTGAGTCCGTGGCCTGCCAGGGGGCTGGTGCCCATGTCCAGGAGGCTGTGGTTCCAGCTGAGATCAGAGTCAGAGGTGGATGGGTCTTCAGCCTGCCGAAGGCTGAGAAGTCGAGGTCCGAGGGGTCGAGATCCGGGCTGGAGGTGGTCATCATCGTGGGCTTGTGGTCCTTCTTGGACGCCAGGAAGGAGAAGAAATGGCGGTTGGAGGTGTAAATCTGACGGAGAATGAAGTGTAGGAGAGGTCCATGGCAGATGGTGGAAAATGAGGCCCGGAGTGGTGGCAGAGAGAGGGACAGGGCCCGTAGGTATCTCCGCATGGCAGTGAGCGTGGTGCGGAGAATCCAGCGGGAGCAGCAGTCAATAAAATGGAGGTACCCGTGACCCTCGCTGGGCCCAAACTGAGAGGCCTGGAACCAGAGCTGGTATCCCTGCGGTACAAGATGGCGGCGGAGACACGTTCCCAGGAAGGAGACTTGGCTGTGGTGGAGAGTCTGGGTCAGGATGTGGTCGAAGAGTTGGGGAGAGGCAGAGATCACAGAGGGGGAATAGTGAGAGAGAGTGTTACTGAACTCCCGTCGAAGAGAAGTTTTAAACTTCAGGATAGGCATACCTCAGAGAGACTTCGCAGCAGAGCAGCGAATTGTAAACAGAAAATTCTCTGCAGATGCTGGGGTCAAAGCAACACGCACAACATACTGGAGGAACTCAGCAGGTCGGGCAGTATCCGTGGAAACGATGAGTCGACGTTTTGGGCCGGAACCCTTCGTCAGGACTGAAGAGGGAAGGGGCGGAGGCCCTATAAAGAAGGTGGGGGGTGTGGGGAAGGAGAAGGCTGGTAGGTTCCAGGTGAAAAATCAGTAAGAGGAAAGATCAATGAGTGGGGGAGGGGAAGCAGAGAGGGGATAGGCAGGAAAGGTGAAGAAGGAAATCAAACCACTGTCTCCCGTACTATCACCGCCCTTATCAACTCTGGAGACCTTCCATCCTCAGCCACAAAACTCATAATTCCCACACCCCGCACTGCTCGGTTTTACCTCCTCCCCAAGATCCACAAGCGTGACTGTCCCGCTAGACCCATAGTTTCTGCCAGCTCCTGCCCCACCGAACTTGTATATGCCTACCTGGACTCCATCTTGTCAGCCATCGTTCAGTCCCTCCCCACTTACATCCGGGATACATCCCATGCCCTCCACCTCTTCCATGACTTCCAGTTCCCCAGTCCCAACCGCTTCATTTTCACTATGGATGTCCAACCCTTATACACCTCCATTCCCCATCAGGAAGGCCTCAAAGCCCTCCGCTACTTTCTGGACAATAGACCTCACCAGTTCCCCATCACCACCACCCTCCTCCGGTTGGCGGAACTGGTACTCACACTCAATAACTTCTCTTTTGACTCTTCCCACTTTCTTCAACCAAGGGTGTAGCTACGGGAACTCGCGTGGGCCCCAGCTATGCCTGCCTCTTCGTTAGTTAAGTGGAACAGTCTACGCTCCAAACTTATACTGGTACTGCTCCCCAACTTTCCTTTCTCTACATTGACGACTACATTGGTGCTGCTTCCTGCACCCGTGCTGAGCTCGTCAATTTCATCGACTTTCCTTCTAATTTTCACCCAGCCCTCAAATTCACTCGGTCCCTCTCGGACACTTCTCTCCCCTTTCTCGAGCTTTCGGTCTTGGTCTCCATCTCCGGAGACAGACTGTCCACTGACATCTTCGAAAGACCCACTGACTCTCATACTACCTCAACTATACCTCTTCCCACCCTGCCACATGCAAAAATGCTATTCTCTATTCCCAGTTCCTCCGTCTCTTCCGCATCTGCTCCCAGGATGAGGCTTTCCGTTCCAGGACATTTCAAATGTCCTCTTTCTTTAAGGATCGTGGTTTCCCTGCTGTTGTCATCAATGATGCCCTCACCCGCATCTCCTCCATTTTCTGCACTTTGGCCCTCACCCCATCCTCCCGTCACCACAAGAGGGACAGAGTTCCCCTTGTCCTCACCTACCACCCCACCAGCCTCCGGATCCAGCACATTATCCTCCGCAACTTCCGCCACCTTCAACAGGACCACACCACTAAGCACATCTTCCCCTCTCCACCCCTCTCCACTTTCCGCAGGGATCGATCCCTCTGCGACTCCCTGGTCCACACGTCCCTCCCCACGGTTCTCCCACCAGGCACTTATCCCTGCAAGCGTAAGTGCTACACCTGTCCCTACACCTCCTCTCTCACCACCATTCAGGGCCCCAAACAGTCCTTCCACGTGAGAAAACACTTCACTTGTGAGTCTGTTGGGATCATGTATTGCATCCAGTGCTCCCGTTGCGGCCTCCTCTACATCGGTGAGACCTGACGCTTCGTCGAGCACCTCCGCTCCGTCCGCCACAACAGACAGGATCTCCCGATTGCTACCCACTTCAACTCTGCTTCCCATTCCCATTCGGATGTGTCCATACATGGCCTCCTCTACTGCCAGGATGAGACTAAACTCAGGTTGGAGTAGCAACACCTCATATACCATCTGGGTAGTCTCCAGACCCTGGGCATGAACATTGAATTCTCCAACTTTGGGCAATTCCCTCCCCCTCCCTTCCACCAACCCAGTTTCACTCTGCCCCCTCCCCCAGCTGTCACCTCCCTCTTGGTTCTGCCTCCTTCTACTACCCATTGTGTTTTCCCCTATTCCTTCTTCACCTTTCCTGACCATCATCTCCCTACTTCCCCTCCACCACCCCTTGATCTTTCCCCTTACTGGTTTTTCACCTGGAACCTACCAGTCTTCTCCTTCCCACCCTCCCCCCACCTTCTTTATAGGGCCTCTGCCCCTTCCCTCTTCAGTCCAGACGAAGGGTTTCGGCCCGAAACGTTGACTGTTCATTTCCATGGATGCTGCCCGACCTGCTGAGTTATTCCAGCATGTGTGCATGAATGATGATGGCTAGGTGAAGAGGCTGTCTCAACTTCACTTCACCCATGTGTAGCCCATTCTGTTCGCCTCTACTTTTTTTTGTCTGTCATAATCTATCATCCATTTGCCTCTCTCTTCCAACTCCACTACCCTCGCTTACCTGCTTTGAGCTACCTGTCACCCTTCCTCAGTCAGCTAATCATCTTTGGCCTTTTTCTTATCCCTCTTCCTCTTCTCTACACACTGGCCATCTTACCTCTCATTCAACCATGATGCAGGGATGCAACGTGAGACATCGAAATATCTTTCCCCCCTGCTGACCCTACACGACACTCTTGAGTTCCTCTAGTGGATTGTTTGTTGCTAAAGATTACATAAATTACACTTCCCATCTTGCTTCATTCTCCCATACGCTTCCTGTCCAAGAGAAATCACCACTACCTTGCTACATCTCCTGTGCATGTTAAATCCCAAGTAAAAAATCTTCCCTTGCTCCACGTAACCATTCTAAGCCTGGTCTCCCTGGTCTTCTGTGTAAGCCACCAGCAGAATGCAGAAATTCAAGAGTGGTGGGGGCAAAGTAGGTGTACTTTTATTGCTAAGGAGAAGGTGCTTGGGAAGCTGAAAGATCTGAAGGTAGATAAATCACCTGGACCAGATGGACCACATCCCAGGGTTCTGAAAGAAGTAGCTGAAGAGACTGTCGAGGCATTAGAAGTGATCTTCCGAGAATCAGAATTGGCATTGCTGCTGCATTTTGTGTGTGTACCTTTCTCAGCATGGACAAGTTGTACTGAAGAGTCTGCCTCCATGTACTATACCTCTATGACCGCATGTACCTCAATCCGTCCTCTGCAGATACACTGCTTCCAATTTCTCCGGATGTAATTCCATTTGCCATCCTCCGCCTACCCTATGCATTAATATTGTACGAAAGACTACTTTATCAAAACACTGCATAGACAATTGTGCACTCAGGTCAAATTGTTTTCACAAACCTCATGGACCCAGATTTATATTTGATTTTGTTTCTGAGATGGGAGCCTAATCCGTTTGAAACGGTGGTGCTGGTCCACTTTCCGGAAGCTTTTGGTGAAGGTAATGCCAGAATACCATTCAACAGGATATTCAGGATCAGGAGGTAACATGTTCAGGTATATCTTGAAGGGGTTATACTCCCCCTTCTTGTCCTCCTGGTGATAGAGGGCACAGGGTGAGAGGCTGTAGAAACAGTCGTTTCGGCACAGACTAGAAGGGCTGAGATGGCCTGTTTCCGTGCTGTAATTGTTATATGGTTATAATCGCTAAATTCTGGAATGGCTCTGGAGGACTGGAGGCAAATGTCACTCCACTCTTTACGTGAGGCAAAAGAGAGGAAATCATAGGCCAGTTAGCCTGACTTCAGTTCTTAGAAAGATGTTGAAGTCCATTATTAAGGATGAAGTTTTGGGGTACTTAGAGGTACATGTTAAAATAGGCCAAATTCAACATGGTTGCTTTCAGTGGAAGTCTTGCCTGACAAATCTGTTGGGATTGTTTGCAGAAATAACAGACAGGATAGACAAAGGCACAACCAGGGGTCGCTTGCAAAAAGACATTTTCTGTCAGTTACTATATGGACTGTGCTTTTCTCAGTGCTATTTGTGTACATGCTTTGTTTCTGGATTGTTCATTTTTTATGTCCAGCTGGGGTGATACACTGCATCCGGTGCTCCCGATGTGGCCTTCTATATATTGGCGAGACCCGACGCAGACTGGGAGATCGTTTCGCTGAACACCTACGCGCTGTCCGCCAGAGAAAGTAGGATCTCCCAGTGGCCACACATTTTAATTCCACGTCCCATTCTGATATGTCTATCCACGGCCTCCTCTGCTGTAAAAATGAAGCTACACGCAGGTTGGAGGAACAACACCTTATATTCCGTCTCGGTAGCCTCCAACCTGATGGCATGAACATTGACTTCTCAAACTTCCGCTAATGCCCCACCTCCCCCTCGTACCCCATCCGTTATTTATTTATATACACACATTCTTTCCCTCTCTCTCCTTTTTCTCCCTCTGTCCCTCTGACTATATCCCTTGCCCATCCTCTGGTTTTTCCTCCCTCCCTCTTTTCCTTCTCCCTGGGCCTCCTGTCCCATGATCCTCTCATATCCCTTTTGCCAATCAACTGTCCAGCTCTTGGCTCCACCCCTCCCCCTCCTGTCGTCTCCTATCATTTTGGATCTCCCTCTCCCCCTCCCACTTTCAAATCTCTTACTAGCTCTTCCCTCAGTTAGTCCTGACGAAGGGTCTCGGTCCGAAACGTCGATTGTACCTCTTCCTACGGATGCTGCCTGGCCTGCTGCGTTCACCAGCAACTTTCATGTGTGTTGCTGGGAGTTATCTACAGGCCCCCAAACAGTAGCCTGGATATAGGGTGCAAGTTAAATCAAGAGTTAAAATTGGCATGTTGCAAAGCTAATACTACAGTTGTTATGGGAGATTTCAACATGCGGGTAGACTGGGAAAATCAGGTTGGTACTGGACTGGAAGAAAGGAAGTTTGTGGAGAGCCTCAGAGATGGATTCTTAGAGCAGCTTGTATTAGAGCCTACCAGGGAGAAGGCAATTCTGGATTTAGAGTTGTGTAATTAGCCAGATTTGATAATGGAACTCAAGGTAAAGGAGCCATTAGGAAGTAGTGACTATAATATGTTAAGTTTTAATCTACAATTTGAGAGGGAGAAGGGAAAATCGGAAGTGTCAGTATTACAGTTGAACAAAGGGGACTATGGACCCATGAGGGAGGAGCTGGCCAAAGTTGACTGGAAAGATAGCCTAGCAGGGATGACAGTGGAACAATAATAGCAGGTATTTCTGGGAATAATACAGAAAGTGCGGGATCAGTTCATTCCAAAGAGGAAGAATGATTCTAATGGGAGTAAGGGGTAACCGTGCTGACAAGGGGAGTCAAGGACAGTATAAAAATAAAAGAGAGGAAGTATAACATAGCAAGGATGAGTGGGAAGCCAGAGGATTGGGAGACTTTTAAGGAGCAACAGAAGATAACTAAAAAGGTAATACGGGGGGAAAAGATGAGGTACGAAGGTAAGCTAGCCAAGAATATAAAGGAGGATAGTAAAAGCTTCTTTAGGTATGTGAAGAGGAAATAATTAGTTAAGACCAAAGTTGGGCCCTTGAAGACAGAAACAGGTGAAATTATTATGGGGAAGAAGGAACTGGCAGATGTGTTGAACAGGTACTTTGGATCTATCTTCACTAGGGAAGACACAAACAATCTCCCAGATGTAATAGTGGCCGGAGGACCTAGGGTAACAGAGGAACTGAAGGAACTTCTCATTAGGCAGAAAATGGTGTTGGTTAAACTGATGGGACTGAAGGGTGATAAATCCCCAGGGCCTGATGGTCTGCATCCCAGGGTACTTAAGGAGGTGGCCCTAAAAATCGTGGATGCTTTGGTAATCATTTTCCAGTGTTCTATAGATTCAGGATCAGTTCCTATGGATTGGAGGGTAGCTAATGTTATCCCACTTTTTAAGAAAGGAGGGAGAGAGAAAACAGGCAATTGTAGACCGGTTAGCCTGACATCAGTGGTGGGGAAGATGCTGCAGTCAATTATAAAAGATGAAATAGTGGCATATTTGGATAGCAGTAGCAGGATAGGTTTGAGTCAGCATAGATTTACGAAGGGGAAATCATGCTTGAGTAATCTTTTGGAATTTTTTGAGGATGTAACCATGAAAATGGACATGAGAAAGTCAGTGGATGTAGTGTACCTGGACTTTCAGAAAGCCTTTAATAAGGTCCCACATTGGAAGTTAGTGGGCAAAATTAGAGTACATGGTATTGGGCGTAGGGTACTGACATGGACAAAAAATTAGTTGGCAGACAGGAAACAAAGAGTAGGGATTAATGGGTCCTTTTCAGAATGGCAGTCAGTGACTAGTGGGGTACCGCAAGGCTCGGTGCTGGGACCTCAGCTATTTACAATATACATTAATCATTTAGATGAAGGGATTAAAAGTAACATTAGCAAATTTGCAGATGACACAAAGCTGGATGATGGTGTGAAATGTGAGGAGGATGTTATGAGAATACAGGGTGACTTGGACGGGTTGGGTGAGTGGGCAGGTGCATGGCAGATGCAGTTTAATGTGGATAAATGTGAGGTTATCAACTTTGGTGGCAAGAACAGGAAGGCAGCTTACTATCTGAATGGTGTCAAGTTAGGTAAAGGGGAAGTACAACGAGATCTGGGTGCCCTTGTTCATCAGTCACTGAAAGTAAGCATACAGGTACAGCAGGCAGTGAAGAAAGCTAAGGGCACGTTGGCCTTCATAACAAGGGGAGTTGAGTATAGGAGCAAAGAGGTCCTTCTGCAGTTGTACAAGGCCCTGGTGAGACCCCACTTGGAGTATTGTGTGCAGTTTTGGTCTCCAAATTTGAGGAAGGACATTCTTGCTATGGAGGGAGTGCAGCGTAGGTTGACTGGGTTAATTCCAGGGATGGCGGGAATGTCATATATTGAAAGATTGTAGCGAATGGGCTTGTATACTCTGGAAATTAGAACGATGAGAGGGGATCTGATTGAAACATGTAAGATTATTAAGGGATTGGACACACTAGAGGCAAGAAACATGTTCCCGATGTTGGGGGAGTCCAGAACCAGAGGCCACAGTTTAAGAATAAGGGGAAGACCCTTTAGAACCGAGTTGAGGAAAAACTTTTTCACACAGAGGGTTGTGGATCTGTGGAATGCTCTGCTTAAGAAGGCAGTGGAGGCCAATTCTCTGGATTCTTTCAAAAAAGAGTTAGTTAGAGCTCTTAAAGATAGTGGAGTCAAGGGATATGGGGAGAAGGCAGGAAAAGGGTACTGATTGTGGATGATCAGCCATGATCACCGTGAATGGCGGTGCTGGCTCGAGGGGCTGAATGGCCTACTCCTGCACCTATTGTCTATTGTCTAATAACAAGATATAGCCTATGACATTGCAGGAAAGATACTGGCATGGATAGAGGAATGCCTGACAGGCTGGAGGCAGCGAGTGGAAATAAAAGGGGTCTTTTCTGGTTGACTGCCAGTGACCAGTGCTTTTCCTCAGGGGTCAGTATTGGGATCGCTACTTCTCACAATGATTTAGATAATGGAATTGGCGGCTTTGTGGCAAAGTTTGAGGATGATATAAAGATAGGTGAAGGGGTAGGTAATGCTGAGGAAGCAATGTGATTGCAGCAGGACAAATTGGACGAATGGGCAAAAATGTGGCAGATGGAATACAGAGTCTGTGGTAAAGAAGTTAAATCTAATGTTGGCAATTTGCAGGGGGAATAGAACATAAAAGCATGGTGACAGTGCTGTGGCTTTATGAGACACTAGTCAGGAACTTGGAATATTGCTAACAGTTTTGGGACCCATATTTGAGAAAGGATGTGTTGTCATTGGAAAGAATCCAGAGGAGGTTCAGAAGGAAGATTCCGAGAATGAAGGGGTTAACGTATGAGAAGTGTTTGGCAGTTCTGGGCCTGAACTCACTGGAACTCAGAAGAATGCGTGGGGATCTCATTGAAATCTACAGAATGTTGAAAGGATTAGATAAGGTGGATGTGGAGAGGATGTTTCCTACGGTGGAGGTATCCAGAACTAGAGGGCACAACCTCAAAATTGAGGGACAAACTTTTAGAACGGAGATAAGCAGGAATTTTTTTAGCTAAAGAGTGGTGAATCTGTGGAATTTTGACAGACTGCGGTGAATGCCAAGTCTGTGGGTATATTTAAGGCGGAAGTTGATCATTTTCTGATTGGTCAGGGCATCAAAGGATATGGTGAAAAGGGAGGTGTATGGGTTGAGTGGGCTGCAGGATCAGCCATGATAGAATGACAGAGCAGACTAGATGGGCTGAATGGCCTAATTCTGTTCCTATGCCTAATGGTCTTATGGTCTAAAGAGGGCGTATCTCTGGTTGGCTGCTGCTGACTAGTGGTGTTCTGCAGGGTTCAGTGATGGGTCCATTTTTTTCATGTTTATGTCAATGATTTGGATTACGGAACTGATGGCTTTGTGACCATTTTGCAGACGATACAAAGTTAGGTGGAGGAGCAGATAGTGTTGAAGAAGCTGGGAGTCTACAGAGGACTGATAGGTAGATTAGGAGAATGGGCGAAGAAATGGCAGATGGAATACAGTGTTGAGAATTGTAAGGCAATGCGGGGTGTATGGAGTGTCAGGAAGGGGTAGCACCTCTGCTGGGGTAACATGTCGCATCCTTTTCAAGGCGGTTAGTCCACCTTTGGTCCCCACCTGGCACTCAGCTCTCACCTGTGGCTCCCCATAGCTGTTTGCATATGATAGCGGCCACACCCGGGGCAACGGCTTCGATAATCCGGCTAAACCAGGTGAGGGTAGCCGACGGGTCTCAAACCCTCGGTGAGATAGGGAGTTGTCTACCCCAGCATGTGAAGACAGACTCCGGTGGATTGAGCGGACGAGACCAATGGAAGGTCCAATGGTTAAGAAGGCAGTCTCTGCACGCGTCGTGAAACGTGTAGAGCAGGACAAGACACAGAAGGCATCCTGGTCACCCACTGCACCTAGTCCCATCTCCAGCCGTCTCGACTCTGTCTTGCCACTGGATCCAGATGGGACTTGGGAAGAGAGAGTGAGGCTGAGGTCACGTGCTAGTCTCGACACCATCAATAATGGTGTTGAGGTCTTCATCGATGTCGACGATGGACGAACAAAAAGGCAATGCACTTTGATAGAAGGAATGAAAATGTAGACCATCTCTGAATGGGGAGAAAAATCAGAAATTAGAGGTGTAAAGAGACTTGGCATTCCTCATGCAGGATTCCCTAAAGGTTATCTTGCAGGTTGAGGCGGTGGTAAGAAAGTAAATAGAATGTTGGCATTCATTTTGAGAGGACTAGAATATAAAAGCAAGAGTGTAATGCTGAAGCTTTATAAGGCATTGATCAGGCCACACTTGTGAGCAGGTTTGAGTCCCTTATGTGAAAAAGGATGTGCTGGCATTGGATATGTTCACAAGCATGATCCCAGGATTGAAAGGGTTAACATGAGGAATCTTTGATGGCTTTGAGTCTGTGCTTGCTGGTGTCAGGAGAATGAGGGTGCGTGGAGTCTCATTGGAACCTATCAAATGTTGAAGGGCCTAGATTGAGTGGAGAGGATGTTTCCTATAGTGGGGGAGTCTAGGCCCAGGGGACACAACCTCAGAATAGAAAGACATCCCTTTAGAACAGCAATGAGGAGTAATTTCTTCAGACAGAGGGTGGTGAACCTGGGAATTCATTGTCACAGATGTCCATGGAGACCAAGGCATTCTGTATATTTAAAGCGGAAGTTGATAGGATCTTGATTAGTAAAGGCATCAAAGGTTATAGGAAGAAGGCAGGAGAATGGGTTTGAGAAGGATGATAAATCAGCCATGATGGAATAGCAGAGCCTGCTCAAAGGGCCTGATTCTACGTCATATGGTCCGGTATTATGGAGTTATGGTCTTTAAACTCCTTTGCTTTCCCAATTGTGACATCAATTACAGCTCTATTCCTCTGGCCTATGTTGAAAACTGTTCCATTTTACTACTTCTATGCTTTTTCAAAAAGGAATTTCCCTCAATGTACTATGGCTTCCTCCCGTTATACACCTAGTCAGTTATCCTGTCCCCCACTCACTAAGTTATATTCCTGCCAAGATTTGGAAAGGATGTAAGTGTGACATATTCCCTCAGGAAAATAAAATTCTGTTAATCCTTTCCTTCAAGGCAACTTCGCAGTGTTTCCATACCTGTACTGTACACTGCCACAAAATATTGTAAAAGTCTGTTAGTCATGAGGAGAACTTAAATACCGTGTAGCCCACAGATATGGACTGACCTAGATACCATCAGAACTCTTTTCATTAGTATGTGTCAGGTTAGAAATTCATTACTGTGCTGTGAAGGTTTGACTTCAGGAGAATGAATGATGCTGTGGTATTGCCATAGGGTGAGGCAATGGATGACAGCGAGCACCCTACTGGAAAATGGCCAACTGCTCCACAATAATGAATCCTTCAGTACATTTGCAATGTGGGCTGAAGCTTTATTCCAGGAAGCTGTTTACACCAGGCTGATATGCCCTCTCAGCACTGAGCGGTAATCACTGGTGAAGGGGTGATGCACTGTCCGAGGTGCTGTATCTTGCTTGAGGTGGTCACGTCCTTGGGTGGATGTTTCCACGTTACATTTATGAAGAAATTTGCATTCAGTTTGAAGAAGAGATTCTTACCAAAGTTGCAATCTGTTCTTTGAAACCTTAGAGGCTCAGCATTCCAGTGGCCACAGTACCACCGCTGCTCTCTTGGTAGTGTGCTGGTAACTGCACCTTCCTTCCTTTCAGTTGATCTTCCTCCCTCCCTACTTTTTCCTGATCAGTTTTTTCTTTCATGGTGGCTTACACTATCCTGAGCTATTGCATCCTTTGCTGTCTAACATTATTTCTTCTTTCTCAGATTTAGCTATTCTTCCTCATACACTGAGCCACTCCTTGAATGAGACTCTCACGCCAATTGTCTCACATTCTCTGACCCATGACCTCTGTATCAGCGAAACTCTGGACATGTTCCCCTGGTCTCTTAATCACCGTTCTGCCCTCATTTACTTGGTTCAAGCAAATGCTCCTGATAAATTTCCTGTAGCTGTTGTGTCTCTTGTGACCTGTCTCCTTCATTTAATCAAGTTAGTGCAATAGGCACCATTTCCATGAATTTTTGATAACTGGCTTTAAAGGATTATGTAGCTAACCTTTTCTTAGAACTAGTACCATGAGGCACTTAATCCAGACACTGGCAAGAACTCAGAAAATTAGAGGTGTTATTCCAAACAACAGACACAAATGTCAATGCTTCAGGTCGAGTCCCTTCTTCAGGACTGGAAAGGAAAGGGAAAGATGCCAGAATAGAAAGGTCAGGGGAGGGGAAGGGGAAATGGACTAGCTGGTAGGTGATAAGTGAAACCAAGCAGGTGAGAAAGCTAAAGGGCTGGAGAGGAGGGAAGAGTGGTCCATGGGAGAAAGGGGGAGGTGATAGGCAGGTGAGGAGAAGAGGTAGGATGCCAGAGTGGGGAATAGAAGAGGGAAGGAAAAAGAGGCTCAGGGGTGGTAGGTGAGAACAAGAGGAACTTTCTCCCTGTTAAGGCGGTGAGAATGTTTGTTCCTGCCCCACTGAAAACCAGTGCCACCAACCTCATAGTTCCCACACCCCACCTCCCGTTTCTACCTCTAACCCAAGATCCACAAACCCACTTGTCCAGGTAGACCTATTGTTTCCGTTTGTTCCTGCCCCACTGAACTCGTATCTGCATACCTCAACTCCGTTTCATCCCCCAGTTCAGTCCCTTCCGATTCTTCACGCTCTTGATCGTTTCAATGATTTCAGGTTTCCTGTGGATGTCCAGTCCCGATACACCTCCTTCTCCCACCAGGAAGGCTTCAATGCTCTCCATTTCCTTCTGGACACCAGACCCAACTAGTTCCCCTCCATCACGACTCTCCTTCACCTAGTGGAACTTGTCCTCACTCTTAATAATTTCTCCTTTGGCTCATCCCACTTCCTTCAAACAAAAGGTGTGGCCATGGGCACTCACATGGGTCCCAGCTATGTCTGCCTTTTTGTAGGCTTGATGGAACAGTCTGTGTTCCAAGCCGACACTGGTGGCCATCCTGCACTTTTCCTGCACTACATTGGTGTTGCTTCCTGCACCCATGCAGAACTCGTCGACTTCATCCACTTTGCCACCAATTTCTACCCTGCCCTTAGATTTACTTGGTCCAATTCCAAAACCTCCCTCCTCGTCGCTGGAGACAGTTTATCCATTGCTGTCTATTATAAACCCATGGACTCTCATGGCTACCTGGACTATACCTCCTCCCACCCTGCCACTAGTGAAATTGCCATCCCTTTCTCTTAATTCATCTGTCTCCATCACATCTTTTCATTCCAGAACAAAGGAGCTGTCTTCCTTCTTCAAAGAAAGGGGCTTCCCTTCTTCCACCACCAACGCTGCCCTCAACTGCATCTCTTCTATTTCATGTACGTCTGCTCTCACCCTATCCTCACACCACCTTACCAGGGATAGGGTTCCTCTTGTCCTCACCTATCACCCCAACAGCCTCCGTGTCCAGCACATAATTCTCTGCAACTTCCACCATCTCAAACGGGATCCCACCACCAAGCATGCCTTTCCCTCTCCCTCACTATTGTTTTCTGCAGGGATTGCTCCCTATGAAACTCTTTGTTTATTCATCCCTCCCCACATTCGTGCTCCTTCTCCCTTTTCTTTCTTCCATGGCCTTCAGTCCTCTCCTATCAGACTCCCCACTTCTCCAGTCCAGTATTTTTTTCTCCAATCACTCGACTCATTCTTTCACCCAACTCTTCACTTTGCCGCTTCCCCCTTCCTGTTTCATGAATCTCTCTCTTTTCCCCACCTTTGAACTCTACTCCTCATCTCTTTTTTTCTCCAGTCCTGATGAAGAGCCTCGGTCTGAAACATTGACTGCACTTTTTTCCAGATGCTGCCTGGCCTGCTGAGTTCCTCCAGCATACTGTGTGTGTTGCTGGGAAGATGTGGTGAGTACAGATGTCATGGAAATGGAGGAGATATAGGTGAGGGCAGCATCAATGATGGAGGGAAATTCCATTCTCTGAAGGAGGAGGACAATCTGATGCCCAGGAAAGGAAAGCCTCGTCCTGGGAGAAGATATGGCTGAGACGAGGGGACTGAGAAAATGGAATAGCATTTTGACAGGAGACCAGATAGGAAGGGATATTGTCAAGATAGCCATGAGAACCGTTAGGTTTATAAAAGATGTCGGAAGACAGATTGTGTTCAGAGATGAAGACAGAGAGATCGAGAAAGGGGAAAAAGGTGTCAGAAATGAACCATGTGAATTTATCGAACTTTCAGTAATTGCTTCACTGTTCCTCATTCCCTTTTCCCTTTCTCTCCTATCTCTTTATCTGCTCAACACCTCCCTCTGGTGCTCCTCCTTCTACCCTTTCTTCCATGATCTTCTGTCTTTTCCTATCAGATTCCCCCTTCTCCAGCCCTGTATCTCTTTCACCAACCAACTCCCAGCTCTTTACTTCACCCCTCCCCTCTCCTGGTTTCACCTGCCACCTACCATCTTGTGCTTCTTTCTCCCTTCCCCTCCCCCCAACTTCTTGCTCTGACTTCTTGCCTTCCTTTCCAGTCGTGATGAAGGGATCCAGTCCAAAACATTGACTGTTCATTCATTTCCATAGATACTGACTGCCTGTTCAGTTCCTCCAGCATTTTGTGCGTGGCTTGGATTTCCAGCATCTTCAGATTTCCCCACATCCATTGGTGTTCAGCAGGGTGGAAAGTGGAGGCAAAGTTGATGAAATTGATGAACTGAGGATAAGAGCATGAAGCATCTATGCAGGAAGAGATGCGTGATCTCAAAGACAACGTCTCTGTCAACTTAACACACTCCACTGAAACAGAATGTCCTAAAGCCTGAGAGCCAGAATTGACACCAAATGGCTGGAGGGCATTTCTGCTACTAAAATTAGTCAACCTTTCTCCCTTGTCTGATGTCCTCAACAAACACACTCTCCAGACGACAGAACAACCCTTGCCCAAGACCATGTAGTTTCAAGACTGAAGCTGCTTCTGATTGTGTTTCTCACTGGGCTCTCAGAGCAGACCCTCACTTCAGGAGATCTGCACTTGGGGTTGTACAAACTGGTGCCTCACCTTCTCCTCTTCACCTAGGACTGGAGCATAGCAAAACTGCCAGGGTGAATCTCAAAGCAGAAGTTTGATGAAGGACCATTGGCCGGATATATTAACTTTCTTTTCCTGCTACACTCCTGACTGGATTGTGCTGTTCTGCATCACAATGTTTGGTCATTAAGTTTTGAAATAGACTCTTGATCAACATTTTATCCCTCCCTGTCTTTAGGCTAGAATTCATTTATACCTTTATGGCCAAAGTCGTTGAGAAAGGTGCGTATTTCCTTTGTTTCATCGAAGCTCTCCTTGAGTCTGGTGGTATGTGCTTTTAGGCTTTGGTATCTCCTGCCTGATGGGAATGGTGATAAGAAAGAACATCAGGAGTGGGAGGTGTATTTGATTATAATGGTTGCATTATCAAGACAGCCAGAAGTGTTGAAGCTTGGGGGAGGAGCTGGCCTAAGTTCATTGGAAGGGAACACTAGCAGGGATTTCAGCAGAACAGCAGCGGCTGGAATTTCTGTGGGCAATTCAGAAGGTGCAGGATAGTTACATCCCAAAGATATGAAGTACTCTAAAGGGAGGATGAGGGAACTGTGGCTGACGAAGGAAATCAAAGACAGCATCAAGGGGAAACAGAGGGTATAAAATATACCAAAAGTTTTTTCAGGTATAGAAAACGTAAAAGATAGGGAGAGTAGATATCTGTCACAATGGGGTGCTGGGAATGGACCCAAATGCAAGACACAGACACTGAAGTACAAGGAACAGGACTTGACTAGAGTAGGGACATGACAGGATTCAGGCAAGGAGCAGGAACAAGAATGCAGACTTGGGCTAGGGAAAGCGGGACCAGGACTAGGAACCATGGACTAGGAGACAAGACTTGGACTCCGAGCCCGAGACTGGACAAGGACCCAGAACCTGGGTCTTGCCTCGGGCTCGGACCCCAGAACCAGGCAAGGACATGACATGGCTTGAGGACGGAGTCTTGGGTCTTGAGCTTGGCTTCGGATCCTCGAGGCTTGGGGTCGTGGGTCTTGAACTTGGCTGCAGGCTGGGGTCTTGGACCTTGAGTCTTGAGCTTGGCTGCGGGATCCTCGAGGCTGGGGTTTTTGGAGCTTGGCTGTGGGATCCTTGAGGCTGGGGTTTCTTGGAGCTTGGCTGCGGGTCTTCATCTTGAATTGCGGAGGCTGATAACTCAGAAGCTGGAGCTGAGAGACCGACTCGGAACTGAACGTTAACAGAGAGCCGGGACTTATCCTAAGACAAGTCGGGACTCAACTTCTCCACAGCAGGGTGGGACAGGTCCATCTGTTGGGTAACGGCAGGACAGCCAGACTTACCCAACAGAGGCAAAGACAAGACGTGCCCACCCTACCCCCCCGCCGCCCCGCAGGGCAATGGCAAGACGGCCTGACTTACCCCCCGGAGGCAAAGACAAGAAGATACAAACACCAAAGAACAACAGACAGTTCCATATCTGCTCTGAGGAAGCTCCGAGTCTCAGTTCAGCCAGCAACCACAGCCGGGTACGGAAACAGCCGGATCCCTACCTAGCTGGCAGCCACTCAGTTGGCCCAGGAAACAGCCAAATCCATGCCACAAAGACCACTCCTACGAGTGGCAACAAGGCTCTGTGAAGCAGTTGTCCTCCAACCAGGTCTGGAGATCACAAATGGTTTTACTAGCCTTCCATCAGCAAGTTGCTCCAAGGGGGACTGACAAGACAAACCAGCAGCCCACACTTATTCTTCTTCTTCTACTTTTACTTCTACTTCTTGTTTTTACGGCAGTTGGCGTCCATATTGATGCATTACTGCCATCCTCAGGATTTATTGTCCTTCATTGTCCTTTCACTTTAAAGCCGTCTTTCCAGACCCGTCGCCCTTAAATAACTAAACAACCATTTCCTTCCCTGATCACTCTCCCCACATTCCAATAAACCTTTAACGCCGTTCTCTACCAGTCCTATTTTGCGTAATTGTTGTAACATTTGTTGCCTTTCCTGTGCAAAACTCCCACATGAAATAAGGATATGCTCTACTGTTTCAGTCTCCTGACAAAGATCGCTAAAACTTGTTGGATGCTTTTTTATGATGGCCAGAGTGCCATTAAGGTTGCTGTGTCCAGTTCTCCATCTACTCATAATGACTTGCTCCTTCTGCTTTACTCCCCTACCTCTTCCCATGTCCACTCTGTTCTGAATTGAATGTAAATGTCTTCCTTTTATTGCTCTATCCCATTGCTGCTGCCACTGTCGATTTATCCTTCCCCACACGATGCTCTTCCCCTCTGATTCTGATAGTTTAATATTAACCTCTACAGATCGTTTTTCAGTTGCTGCTTTTGCCAGCCTATCTGCTGTCTCATTTCCCATAATACCCGAATGTGCTGGAACCCACATGAATGTGATATTTTTGCCTTGTCAAGCCAGTCTTGAATTTGCAAACAGGATTTCATAAAGCAGATCCTGGTGACCTCTAGCTGTACCCGCCTTAATGCTTGCATGGGCCGACACAGAATCGCTACATATCACAAAATTATTACAATCAACCTGCTCACTCCATTCTAGTGCTAACAATATGGCAAACATTTCAACTGCATATACACTCAAGCAATCAGGTGTTCTCTTGCTAATTTCCACTCGATAACTTGGTGCAACAATTGCAGACCCTGTTGCACCTGTTTCTGGATCCTTTGATCCATCAGTAAAAATCTGTACGCCTTTATATTTACGTTCCCTATAACTATGATATTCACCGAGTATATCAGCCGTCTTATTACTGTGCTTAATCTTAAGCAATTCCAAATCTACAGAGGGATTTTCTAATACCCAGAAAGGTCTGACAGGCCACACCACACTTGGACAAAACTCTTTATCGTATACACCCATATCTTTTGCGGTTTGCTCTCCTGTCCAGACAAAACTTTCTTTTTGTGTCATCTCCTTCTCCCAGCATGTCTGCAACACCCTTTTTGTAGGATGGCTATCACCATGCCCCCTTAAATTAATCCAGTAATTGGCCTCCAGCTGTTTACACCGCAGCCCCAATGGTATTTCATTTGCTTCAACTTGCACACACTGGGGAAGTTCTAACCGCTCCCAAGCACACCCTTAGAGCCCGAGCTTGCACGATATCCAGTTCTGCTAGCACAGATTTTACTGCTGACCCATATACAATACTTCCATTGTCTAATCTTGATCTTATTAATGCTACAAAAATATACTTCAGTGATGCAAAATCAGCACCCCATTCCAATCCAGCAAGACACCATGACATTTATCACATTTTTACATTTACTAACTACATATCGAACATGTTCTCTCCATGTTAATCTCACGTCAAAGTGCACTCCCAAAAAACGAAAACTTTCAACTCTCTCCAGGTTACTTCCATACAGATTCAAATTAAGTCCTCTGAACTTTTTCCTTGTAAGGAACCTGGATTTTGTCTTCTCCACTGAAAATTTAACACTTTGTCCCCCACTCTTCAACTTGATTAATTCCATCTTGCATTTTCGTAACTATATGTTCAATATTTCTCCCTCTTTTCCACAAAGCCCTGTCATCTGCAAACAATGACCTCCCCACTTCCGTTGGAATATTTACAAATATGTCATTTATCAAAAAGGAGAATAAAGTTGGACTCACTACACTCCCCTGAGGCGTCCGGTTTTCTACAACATACTGGTTCTGATCCTATCCTCACCTGAATAGTTCTCCCGTTTAAAAAGTCCTTATCCCAATTGAACATTGCCACCCCCCCACCAATTCCCATTAAATGAAGCTTGATTAGGAGCCTCTTTCCATAACCTATCATAAGCTTTCTCAACATCAAAAAAAACTGCAACCCCTGTCTCCTTATTTACTTGAGCTTTTCTTATTTCATCCTCTAGACACAACACTGGATCCATAGTATTCCTTCCTTTCCTGAACCCGCTTCGATACATAGCCACCATACCTCGACTTTCCAAGAAGTACACTAACCTCTCATTTATCATACCTTCCATAAGTTTACATACATGTGACATCAGGGCAATTGGCCTGTAGCTTTCTGGCCTGCTGGCATCTTTCCCAGGTTTCCTTATTGGAATAATTATTGCCTCTTTCCAGCTCCCTGGTATTCTCCCTTCATCCCAGACTTTGTTATACAGAAGCAGTAGTTTCTCCACACTTGTTTCACTCAAGTGTTTGATCATACTATAACATATTTCATCTTTACCTGGCACAGTCTTTCTTGTTTTATCTAGTCCCTTTCTTAATTCTCCCATGCTGAAAGGGACATCTTGCACACCATCAAGATTAGATTTTCTACATAAAGCCTCCATATTTTCAGCTTTTTTTCCTCTCTCTCTCTATCTCTTCTTCCCTTCTCAGACAAATTATCAGAACTATGTACCATAACAAAAGTGTTTGCCAACAACTCTGCCTTTTCCTTATTTGTTACTGCAGTCACATTTCCAGCAACCAGAACTGGGTACCTCCACTCTCTCCTGTCCCCTCCCATCCTTTTTATCATCCCCCACACCTCTCCTACTTGAGTTGTGTTTCCCATTGAATCACAATACTTTCTCCAGGGGGTTCTTTTAGCATGTCTTATTGTCCTCCTTACTACTGCCTGAGCTTGTTTGTACTGAATCATATGTTGGAAGTTATGAGTTCTTTCAACCGGTTTAAATGCCTTATTTCTGTTTCTCACTGCTTCCTTACAATTGTCATCCTACCATGGTATTATTCTCTTCTTTACTCTTCCTTTACTTTTAGGAATGGATTCTAATGCAGCTGATATTATACCTTGTTTTAATATGCTGTCAAGTGTTTCTACGTCCATTCCATCACTGACCTGACTTAGATATCTATCACTTTTTTCCAGAAATTTCTCCCAATTGGCTTTCTCAAGGATCCATTTCCCACCTGTATTCTCTGTGAGCAATGAAGCAGAAATATTTATCTTGCACCAGATTGGGTAATGATCACTCCCTACAGTTCCTTCTTGGTACACTAACCAATCACACACTGATGCAATGGAGTTTGATACTAATGTAAGATCAAGCACAGATTCTTTACCTGTATTGACATCAATTCTAATACTCCTGCCATCATTTAGGCACACTAAGTACTTCTCATCTAGCAACTCCTCTATTACCTGACCATTGATGTCTGTTCTGTCACTCCCCCATAATACATTATGTCCATTAAAATCACCACACCAAGCAACGTTACTGCTGTTCTGCCCTTCTATCTCCTCAAGCTTGTTTAACTCTAGTCTTTTGCATGGATTATAATAATTCACAATCACCAACTCTTTCCTTACAGCCCATACTTTTACTACCACATACTCTTCTTCACTTCCTACACCTAGTATTCTATAAGGAATACCTTGCTTTACATAAGTTGCACATCCTCCTCCTTCACCCTCTCTCCTGTCTCGCCTTACTGCCTTCATAACCATACAAAACAAAATCTAAATTAGGTTTTAACCAGGTCTCTTCGATACACACAACATCTGGCTTTTCTCTCTTACTCGCTATAAACTGCTTGAAATCTTGTCCATCAGCAATCAGGCTTCTTGCATTCCATTGAAGAAGTAGCATTATTAGTAATATCAACCCACACATACTGTCTCTTGACTTGACCGTACCCTGAGTTCGTCGTTTACTTCTTGCCATTTTAATCCTATCATACCCAAATGGTGCTCTGCAGCTTTCACAATAATCTGAATCCTTTCAGTTTTAGATTTGATCTCATACGTTGCATTTACCACTCCTGTTATAAAGGTCACCAATTTCTTCTTCTCTATCCATGCATTCTGCTTATCTTGCCTTTCTTTAGCTGCTGCTTGCTCTTTGCTACACCCTCCCTCATTCATTTTCTTCTGTCCTGCCAACTTGACTGCCTCAGCATATGAGACTTTTTCCTTCACCCTTATCTGCTGCACCTCCACCTCTTTTTTCAACACTTCGCATCCCCAGTACGCTACACTATGGTTAGCTCCACAATCACAGCACTTTGGTCTCACTCCCTCTCCACACTTTCCGTATTCATGTTCCCCACCACACCTTGCACATCTTCCCTTTCCTTTGCACACTTTGGCCACATGCCCAAACTCCTGGCAATTGAAACACCTCATAGGTTTTGGTATATATTCTCCTACATTGCATCTTAGAAATCCAAAATATAACTCCTTTGGAGGCACCTTATCCTCAAATTCTACCAGAATGGTTTCAGTCTCCCTTTTCTCTGCTCCCCTTGTCATTCTTTTCACACTCTTCACTGAACTATTCCTCACCCTCAAGTTCTCCACTAGCTCCTTCATATTAACACTGAGGGCAACCCCGGATATCACCCCCCTGCAACCATTGACCCTTTGTGCTCCAACTCTTACAACCCTGGACACTTTGACTTTCCCAACATTAGTCACCTTCATTGCCTTCTCCATCTGCTCTTTAGTTTTACATCCTATCAGCAGGTTTCCATCTCCTAAACTTCTCACATGGTTCACTTCCCCTACTTGTCCTCTGATGATTTTTGTTAGCTGAAGTGGATCGATTTTCTTTACTCCCTCTTCCCCCTCAAATCTTATCACTACATATAGCAATTTTGCCCTTGGGCCCTTCTCCTCAACTTCTCTTCCCTCACTTTCCAATCCACCTACACTAGACCCACCTCCTTTCTTTCTGTTCCGACCCATCATCTTCCTGTTCTTAGTCCCTCTCCCCACTCACACTCTGTGCTATTGCTGTCACCATCAGTCTCCCTCCCTGCCATCCTATCAGAGTTTGCAAGGGACCGTGTATAAATATCATTCCAGATCTGTACAGGCCATCAGTCAATATTCCCACAGAATGTCCCCCACAACAACCCACAGCCAGCAGCTGACTCATAACTCTGTCTCAGCAGTTGGAGCTTCATCAGTTCAACCAGCAACCCAAAAAAGCAGCCTATGCTCAATCCCAAGGCTACTTATATTGCAAGCCCAAAGATGGGAAACAGGTGCCTTTGATTCAGTCAAACAAGGGACAGCTGGATGACCCGGAGTCCTGAGCCAGTGGACCGGACCGTGAACTGGAATGCGGACTTCACGGACCGGACCATAACAATATCGGACCACTGGAAAATGATGCTGGTGAGGTAGTAATTGGGGGGGGTGGGGGTGGTTTAAAGAAATCCAGTTGAACTTAATCACTATTTTGCAAAAATCTTCATTGTGGAAGTCACCAGCCCTGTGCCAGAAATTCAAAAGGGTCAAAGGGCAGAAGTGAGTGTAGTTCCTATTAATGAACAGAAGATGCTTGGGAAGCTGAAATGTCTGAAGGTAGGTGTCGTCTCTGACCAGATGGACTACACCTGAAGGTATAAAAAGGGGTAGGTGAAGTGATTGTGGAGGCAGTAGTAATAATATTTCATGAATCGCTAGATTCTGGAATGGTTCTGGAGGAGTGAACAATTGCAAATCTCACTCCACTCTTTAAGAAGGGGAGGGAGGCAGCAAAAGGGAAATTATAGGTCAGTTAGCCTGACATCAAAGGTTGGGAAGATATTGGAGTTGATTGTTAAGGATGCGGTTTCTGGTTACTTTGAGGAACCTGGTAAAATAGGCCAAAGTTAGCATGGTTTCCTTAAGGAGAGATCCTGCCCAACAGACCTGTTGGAATTCTTTGAGGAAATAACAGGTATGATGGACAAAGGAGAGTCAGTGGATGATGTTAACTTGGATTTTCAGAAGGCCTTTGACAAGATGCAGTGCATAGCTCAGGGAAGATACTAGCATGAATAGAAGATTGGCTGACTGGAAGGAGGTAAGGTGTGAGTAAAGTGAGCCTGTTCTGGTTAGCTGTCGGTGACCAGGTATTCTGCAGGGATTGGTATTGCGACTACTTTATTTCACATTATATGTCAATGATTTGGATGATGGAATTGATGGCTTTGTAGGCATGCCTGCGGATGATACAGAGATAGGTGGCGGGGCAGTAAGTTTGCAGAACTTTAGACGGATTGGGAGAGAGGGCAAAGTAGTGACAGATGGAATATAGTGTAGGGAAGGGTATGGCATGGTAGAAGGAAAAAATAGGCGTAGACTATTTTCTAATTGGGGAGAAAATTTTAAAAAATCAGAGATGCAAGGGGACTTTTGCAGGTTGAGTCAGTGGTAAAAAAGATAAAAGCAAAGTTAGCATTGACTTTGTCAGAATGAGAATTTAAGAGTAATGATATAATGCTAAGGCTTTATAAGGCATTGGTCAGACCACACTTGGAGAATTATGAACAATTTTCCACTCTTTATCTAAGAGAAAGTGTGCTGGCAGTGGAGAGGGTCCAGAGGAGATTCATAGGAATGATTCTAGGAATAAAAAGGTTAATGTATGAGGAGCGTTTGATGGCTCTGGGCCTGTGCTCACTGGAGTTTAGAAGAATGAGGGGTGATCTCATTGACATCTATCAAATATAGTAAGACCTAGATAGAGTGGATGTGGAGAGGATGTTTCCTATAGTGGGTGTGTCTAGGATCAGAGGGCACAGCTTCAGAATAGAGGGATGTCCATTTAGAACAGAGATGAGGAGGGATTTCTTTAGCCAGAGATTGGTGTATCTGTGGAATTCATTGAGTATATTTGAAGTGGAGGGTGATAGGTTCTTGATTAGCTATGGAGTCAAAGGTTATGGGGAGAAGGCAGGAGAATGGGGTTGAGAGGGATAATATATCAGCCATGATGTAATGGCAGAGCAGCCTCAATAGGTCAAATTGTCATAACGGGGGGTGTTGGTGGCAGACCCAAATGCCAGACACAGACACTGAAGTACTAGGAACAGGACTAGGTGTGTCAAGAAAGCAAGGGAAACGGTGAAGAAAGGACACTGGACATGACATGGACCTGGACGAGATAAGGGTTCAGGTCTTGGGAGACAGGAATGCAGAACACAGAGCCCTGGTCTTGGGAGACAGGAACACAGAACACAGAGCCTTGGTCTTGAGAGACAGGAATGCAGAACACAGAGCCGGAACCCCTCCTTGGGAACAGGACGTAGGGCCGGGACTCATACACAAAATGCTGAACACGACGAGATGGTTCACAATACAAGGTAGCGGCAAATGGCCAGACCTACCTAGCGAAGGTGTGGACATAGACAGTTCCAAACACAAGGTAACAACAAACAGCCAGACCTACCTAACAAAGACGTGGACACAGAAACAGTTCGAAACTCAAGGTAGCGGCAAACAGCCAGAGCTACCTAGCGAAGGTGTGGACACAGAGACAGTTCCCAACACAAGGTAGCGGCAAACGGCTGTACCTTCCTAGTGAAGGCATGGACACAGAGGCGGTTCCAAACAACGAAAGACAGTTCCTTATCTAGACACAGCAAGGCTCAAGTCTTGCTCAAGCAGTAGAACTTGACAGCGATACAGGCAAGGACGCAGGTAAGTCTTCAGGCCAAGGCTGCAGGCAGGGCTGCAGGTAGAGGTTGCTGGCAGAGGCTGCAGGACGAAGGTGAAGGGAAGGGAACAGTCCAGCAAATGAAGATTCTTTCTTCTTCTTCTCCTATTTCCGGCAGTTTAGACGCATCCAGGCATATTACTGCCCTCCGCAGGATGTATAATTAATTATAATTTGCTTGCAAATACTGTATGTGCTCATTAAATAGTCCTCATATTTTGTCACGCGGTCTCCAAATAATTGCATTGCCTCAAATTACATTAATTTCATTTGAATCATTTGGAAAACTAAAAGCTTCTTGCTTGAGAATAATCATTATCACATGCTTAACATTTAAAAATGTTGTATTCCCAGTCTATCTGCTATTTCCAAGTTTTCCTTTTCTTGAATCAAAGCCTCCAGTTGTTTATCAAGATCTTGAAATTCTTCCTCATTGTTTCCATGTTTTCATTTCATAATCCGAATGTAGATAATTCACTTTGCGACAAATTCCTTTTTCCTTTGGTATAAGTTCCTCCATTTTAATCTGTTTTCCACGTCACTGAATTTTTGACAACAAACATCGTTTTCAGAAACCGTCTCCTTTAAACGCAGTACCATTTCGTCCAATCTCTTTCCAACTCACAATTGTTCTTAATTCTTTGATGGAGTTCTGCATGTTTACCCTGGGTTTCAACCATGTTTCTTGTAACATAAAATCTGAGGTTTTTTCCTTAAATTCTGGTACATATTTTGTAAATTCTTGATCATTTGCGATAAGACTCCTTGCATTCCCTTCTAATATATATATATATATATATACAGCCATTATTTCCCGCCTCTCCTGCCTATGAACTGTTTGATCCTCCATTCAGCTTATCTTTGACTCCTTCCCACTTAAGCGCTGTAATATCAAGATATTTTTCTGCAGACTTGACTATAATTTTAATTTTTTGGTTCTTTTGTCTGTTTGTGCTGAACAGTTAATTGCATCTACCATAAACAGTACAAAATAATTAGTGTATCCTTATTTATCATATTACTACCCTCACAGATCACCAGTTTACTATTCCCTGTATTTGTTTACTTGATAGCCTTCTTTTTTCCAGCGAATGCTTTCACTGCCTCTACGTATCTGATCCCTTGAGTTATATTTACATATTGCATCTCAGCTTCTTTCTTGCTAATGATGCATCCTTGATAAGCTGCACTGTGTTCCTGACCACAACTGCAGCATTTCAGCCTAGCTCCCACCTCACATTTCCCATATTCATGTTCCCCAGCACATCTTCCACACCTTTGTTTCCCTCTGCAGAACGCAGCAATATGCCCGAATTTCTGACATTTAAAGCAATTTAAAGGCAGTGGAATATATATTCTGACCTCATAACAAATATACCCTAAATAAACTTTAGTCGGCAATGTCTCTTCATCAAAGTTGATCATAACCGATAAACTATCGCACTTTTTCCCATTTTTTGTAACTTTCAAACGTTTGGCCTCAATAATTTTTGCTCCTTTTATGTTCTGTTTAATCTCATCCATAGTAACTTTTGTTGGTATCCCGGAAATAACTCCTCTAGTCCACTTTCTATTGTTGGGTTTTGAGCATTGTACTTTTTTGCCATCTGTTTTATTTAATCTTATCACTTTGCCCTGTTGAGCACTATCCCGACAAATCAATAATAGCAATCCATTTCGTAAAATCTTTGCTCTTTTGACTGCAGCTATAAGTTTGTTGATTATCTTCATCAAATGAATCAGGTTCCATTCACCAAAAGACACTCCATCTTCACTCAGTGTTATAATTGCTTTAATCTCATCTTCTTTCCGTTGTTTTGCTATCCTATTTTGTTTGTCCCCTGACTCCTTAGAGTTTGACATCTCATACCTCTGTTTCCTTTCCTCACTCTCTTCACTCCATTCCTCCATCTCAAACTCACTTGCATCATCCATTAACCTGTTCATCCTACAGGATATTTTCTTCATCAACTCAGCAGTAGCAGCCTCTGTGCCCTCACGCTCCACGCTCAGGATCCAGCAAATGAAGCTGAACCCAGGAGCTATTTATGAGCCAGCCCAAAATCAGAATCGTGTGCCTCAATTAAGGCACACAACAGGACAAGGGATAACCAGAAAACCTGGAATACGGATCGATGGACCGGATTGTGAACCGGAATGCAGGCTTTATGGACCGGTCCGTGACACAAATAGCATAATTCTGCTCTTTCATCTTATGGTATTATGTGAAAATAATAAACCAACCCACCAATTTTTGATGCTAATTATATCCTGCTAGAATGGGTCAGTGGTCAAAGAATTAACACTAGATCACAGGCTCATAGAAAGAGAGAAATTGGAAACGTAAAGGAGTGCATTCAGTTTGATGGATTCATGCAAACCAAAAACAAAAAGCATACAGTCTACTTCCCCTTTCCCACTCTTGACCCATGGCCTTGTAGGTTACATCAGGTCAAGCCATTGTCAAGTACTTTTTCAATGTGATTAAAACTCCTGATCCCTGGCCCCCTTTCGTGCAATGCATTCCAGATGCTCTCCGCTCTCTGAAGAAGACATCTTCCCATTGTAGGTATGTAGAGCTGCATCTTTCTGAGTCTGCTAGTGGACCTAGAGGCATAGTGTTACTGGGCATGGCACCTTCCTGCCAATGCATTCTTGTGAGGTCAGGAAGGGTCCCCTGACGGTGGCTTTATTGCATACTGCTGGCACAGTATTATCAGGTGTGACAGGGTTCCTGACGAAATAGTGTGAGTGAGTCTAGCTGGGTTACTGCGTTCAGTGGCACCACAAGCAGGCCAAATCTATTGCATGAAGATTTCATGGAGAAAGCATGGCATTTGTGGAAGTGCAAAACCTCCACATAGGTACTGCGATTATCAGACTGGTAATCCAGAGGCCAGGATAACAATGTAGAGACATGAGTTGGAATCCCACCAAGGCAACTGTAATGGGATTAAACCCTGGTAATTAAATTTAAAAATCAACACTAGGATTAGTAACAGTGGTAATGAAACCACCACAAACACAAGGAATTCTGCAGATGCTGGAAATTCAAGCAACACACATCGAAGTTGCTGGTGAATGCAGCAGGTCAGGCAGCATCTCTAGGAAGTGGAACCTCTTTGATGTGTGTTGTTTAATGAAACCACCAGATGTCATAAAAGCCCATCTGATCACTGATGCCTCTCAGGGTCTCCAAACCCACAGCAAGTGGTAGGCTGTGAAATGGCCAGACAAACCATTTGTTGTTTCATATTCAAAAGTGGTTCACCACCATCTTCCCAAGGGGGGATATCAATGGGCAATAGAAGCTGTTCTTCCTAGCAAGGTCAAAGTCTGGAAAATGAGTAAGCGAAGATGCCAGAGCTAATGAAATTGATAACACTTTACTGAAGCTGTAAGAGGTATTGTTGCTCAATGCAACAGAGTGTCAGATGTCAGAAATGTAAAATCAGTGGTTGGCAATGTATAATCCCAGATTTCTGATCTTCAAGACAAGTCAAGTTTATTATCATGTGCACATGTGTAGGTACATGTGTGCACAGGTGAAGTGAAACCTTGCAGCAGCAGAAATTCAGATACACTTGTTTATCACACGTACGTCGGAACATATAGTGAAAAGTGTCACTGGTGTTAACAACCAGCACAGGCTGTGGATGTGCTGAGGCAGCCTGCAAGGGTTACCACATATTCTAGTGGCAACATAACTTGCCCACAATGTTCATCTGAACAACACAGATAACAAACAAACTCAGCAAAACAAGACCCTTTCCTCCCTCCAATGACAACCACCCACCTATTCATACACAGAGACAGTCGTCCAACCCCAGGATGGGCCGCCTCTGGCCTGCAGCCTCCATTGGACTCGCAGACTCATGGATGTCAGGCATCCCCAGTGGACTTGCAGACAGGCAGACCCAGGGCTTTGGCCATCAGGTGTCAACTTGAGGACTTTCAATCGATCCGAAATGATAGAGCTAGTAAATCCGAAAGAGCTAGTAAAAAGTATCAGAAAATAGATCAAGGAATGTCCTGATGAAGGATCTTGGCCCAAAACAATGACACTTTATTCCTCTGCATGGATGAAACCTGATCTGCTGGGTTCCTCCTGCATTTTGTGTAAAGCAGGGATATTGAGCAACTTTAGACATTCATCATTTTCCGGAGTAGTGAGCGTCTAGACTGTGTTGCTAGCTGCTAATTTGTCATGCAGTCACACAGCTCAAAACAGGCCATTCAGCCCACTATATCAGGTCTCGCTAACCTCTTGTTCACTCTGTTCTCATTTTGAACTCTGCTCAAGCGCCCCCACCCCCAACTCCTCCCAGGTTGTACCACTCACTACACATTAGCACCAATTTACAGCAGGAAAGTAATCCAGCAACCTGCACATTTTTGGGATGTGAGAGGAAACTCAGACAGTCACAGGGAGAACTAACAAACTTCATACAAACGGTTCCAGGAGTCAGGGTCAAACCCAGATCAAGGAGCTGTGTGGGAGCAACTCTGCTAACTGCACCAGTTGACTTTTATGTTTTCAAGAGGTAGCTGGACTAGATCTAGACTGGTGAACAGATATCATCACATGGAAAGTAGCAATAATACTAACAGGTAGTCACATGCTCCCTGGATTGGTTTTTAATGCCTTTATGCTTTGATAAGGATTTGGTTTTCACTCACAATCTGTGTTTTTTTGATTAATTGCTTCTTCCAAAGAATTAAGTGAGGTAATTGTGTAGCTATTGTGAATTGTATAGTTAAGTCATAATCATATAGTCATAGTCAGAGTGAAATATAGCATAAGTTGGATTGGATGTCCATCTGCACAGGAGGCACAGAGGGTCGGTGACCTGCTAGCTACCTGAGATGAGAAGTCAGAGTTTGAGGCCTGGAGTTAGGGGTCCTGTCTGCAGCTAGTCCTGGGGTCGATACTGAAGGTCAATTGGAAGTCTGGAGGTCAAAGCCTGATGGCTGAAGCTTTGGGTCTACAAGTCTGAAGTGCAGTACGAGTGTGGAGGCAATTGTCTGCAAGTCTACGAGTCCGCTGAAGGCTGGAGAATTGGAGGCTGAAGGCCAGCTGTGCAGTTGGAAAAGTATTGGTGTGGTTGCATGGGAGGGAGGAAAGGGGCTCGCTTTGCTATTGTTGTTTTGTTGCTTGTTGTGTTCTTCTGAGCATGTTAGCACTGAAATGTGCGGCAAGACTTGCAGGCTGCCTCCAGCAAATACTCTGGTTGCGTTGGTTGTTAATGCAAACGACATGATGCACTATATGTTTTGATGTACACATGATAAACAAATGTATCTGAACCTGAATGCAAAACACAGAAACAGCCCATCTGACTCATCAAATCTATACTAACTATCAACCACCCATTTACAATAATTCCACTTACTTTGTCCCCACATTTCCATCAATGCTCCCCAATTCTACACACTAGTGACAACATGCAATGTCAAATTAACCTAGCCACCCACGCGTCTCTGGGATGTGGGAGGGAAATGGAGTAACCTGAAGAAACCCCCGCAGCCAGAGGGAGATCTGCAAAGCCTCACAGACAGCACTGAGGGGTCAGGGCTGAACCTTTCCATCGGCACTACGGGGCAGCAGATCTATTACCGGGCCTCTGTGCTGCTCTCAGCTGAAACAGTTATGTTATTTATCCTGGTACTTTTTCTATCCATCATTTTCTTATGCCTTTATGACAAATTCTGCCACCTTATGCCTCCATTCCATTTAAAAGCCACAATTTTTGTGTAATATTTTGCCCATCATTTTGATTGTTCAAAGTTTTCTCCAATTTAACAAAGTTAATGTCAAGTTACAAAGTGCTTTTCCCAATTTTTGTCTTGGATCTGAGCTATGTTCATTTAACCCCAGCTCAAGTTTCAAGTCCTACTCTTTTGCTATAACTTTACTCTGCAGGACATGCGCCAGGCCTTTCACCTCTCCTCAGGTGCGAGAATCTCAGCTGAGCTATCATTCTCTTTGAGACAGCATGCTAAGCATAGTTTGCAAGCTGACCAACCAAACTTGATAGAAGGATATATAAGCGTCTGTAGATGTTGGAATCTAGAGCTGCAAGTAACCAGCTGCAGGAATACAACAGTTCAAACAGTATCTTTGGGTGGAAATGATCAAAACTCTGCGACAGGACTGAGAGTGGAGAGGTAACGTGCACACACGCTGGAGGAACTCAGCGGGTCGGGCAGCATCCGTGGAAACGAGCAGTCAATGTTTCGGACCGAGACCCTTCGTCAGGACTGAAGAGGGAAGGGGCAGAGGCCCTATAGAGAAGGTCAAGGGAGGGTGGGAAGGAGAAGTCTGGTAGGTTCCAGGTGAAAAACCAGTAAGGGGAAAGATCAAGGGGTGTGGGGAGGGAAGGTGGGAGGGGATAGGCAGGAAAGGTGAAGAAGGAATACGGGAAAGCACAATGGGTAGTAGAAGGAGGTGGAACCATGAGGGAGGTGATAGGCAGCTGGGGGAGGGGGCAGAGTGAAACTGTGCTGGGGGAAGGGAGGGGGACGGAATTCCCGGAAGTTGGAGAATTCTATCTTCATACCAAGGGCCTGGAGACTACCTAGACGGTATATGAGGTGTTGCTCCTCCAACCTGAGGTTAGCCTCATCACGGCAGTAGAGGAGGCCATGTATGGACATATCCAAATGGGAATGGGAAGCAGAGTTGAAGTGGGTGGCAACCAGGAGATCCTGTCTGTTGTGGCAGATGGAGCAGAGGTGCTCAAAGAAGTGGTCCCCCAGTCTGTGTTTGGACTCACCGATGTAGAGGAGGCCGCACCGGGAGCACCGGATGCAATAGATGACCCCAACAAACTCACAAGTGAAGTGTTGCCTCACCTGGAAGGACTGTTTAGGCCCTGAATAGTGGTGAGAGAGGAGGTGTAGGAACAGGTGTAGCACTTACGCTTACAGGGATAAATGCCGGGTGGGAGATCCGTGGGGATGGACGTGCGGATAAGTGAGTCGCGGAGGGAACAATCCCTGCGGAAAGCGGAGAGGGGTAGAGAGGGAAAGATGTGCTTAGTGGTGGGGTCCTGTTGAAGGTGGCGGAAGTTGCAGAGGATTAAGTGCTGGATCCAGAGGCTGGTGGGGTGGTAGATGAGGACAAGGGGAACTCTGTCCCTGTCGTGTTGATGGGAAGATGGGGTGAGGGCCGAAGTGCGGGAAATGGAGGAAAAGTGGGTGAGGGTGTCATTGATGACGGCAGAAGGGAAATCATGATCCTTAAAGAAAAAGGACATTTGAGATGACCTGGGACAGAAAGCCTCATCCTGTGCGCAGATCCTGTGGAGACGGAGGAACTGGGAATTTTTGCATGTGGCAGGGTGGGAAGAGGTATAGGTGAGGTAGTTATGAGAGTCAGTGGGCTTATAGAAGATGTCAGTGGACAATCTGTCTCCAGAGATGGAGACTGAGAGATCGAGAAAGGGGAGAAATGGATCAAGTGAGTTTGAAGGCTGGGTTGAAGTTTGAAGTAAAGTCGATGAAGTTGATGAGCTCAGCTTGGGTGCAGGGTGCAGCACCTATGTAGTCATCAATATAGCGAAGGAAAAATTGGGGAGCAGTACCAGTATAGGTTTGGAGTATAGATTGTTCCACATAACCAATGAAGAGGCAGGCATAGCTGGGGCCCATGCCAGTGCCCATAGCTACACCCTTGGTCTGAAGAAAGTGGGAAGAGCCAAAAGAGAAGTTATTATGCGTGAGTACCAGTTCCGCCAACCGGAGGAGGGTGGTGGTGATGGGGAACTGGTGAGCTGTATTGTCCAGAAAGTAGCAGAGGGCTTTGAGGCCTTCCTGATGGGGAATGGAAGTTAATAAGGATTGGACATCCATAGTGAAAATGAAGCGGTCGGGACTGGGGAACTGGAAGTCATGGAAGAGGTGGAGGGCATGGGATGTATCCCGGATGTAGGTGGGGAGGGACTGAACGATGGGTGACAAAATGGAGTCCAGGTAGGCAGTTACAAGTTCGGTGGGGCAGGAGCAGGCAGAAACTATGTGTCTACCGGGACAGTCAGACTTGTGGGTCTTGGGGAGGAGGTAAAACCGAGCAGTGCGGGGTATGGGAATTATGAGTTTTGTGGCTGAGGATGGAAGGTCTCCGGAGTTGATAAGGGTGGTGATGGTACGGGAGACAATGGTTTGATTTCCTTCTTCACCTTTCCCGCCTATCCCCTCTCTGCTTCTCCTCCACCACCCCTTGATCTTTCCCCTTACTGGTTTTTCACCTGGAACCTACCAGCCTTATCCTTCCCACCCTCCCCCCACCTTCTTTATAGGGCCCCTTCCCCCTCTCTCTTCAGACCTGACGAAGGGTCTCAGCCCGAAATGTTGACTGTTCGTTTCCACGGATGCTGCCCGAACTGTTGAGTTCCTCCAGCGTGTTGTGAGTGTTGCTTTGACCCCAGCATCTGCAGAGCATTTTGTGTTTCCAATGAATTTACATTGCCTTTTCATGATCTCATACATTATTTCTCTTTTTGTGCTTACTTTGTTCATGACATCCTCGTTAGATATTCGTTTCGTCCATGATATTCTTTGCATCCTCCTCCAAAACCACATCTCTGCTGCTTCAATTCATTTCCTCATGTTACTAGATATTGTCCAACATTCTGAGCCATATAACATAACTGGATAAACATAACATTTCAGTACTCTGAGGCGGGGTGTCATGCCTAGTTTAGTGTTGGTCAGTATACTCTTCATTCTCGTAAAGGTGTCTTTTGCCATCCCTATTCTTCTTTTGATGTCCATGTCGCACCTGCCATCTGATTTCACCCAGCTTCCTAAGCAGCAAAAGTTCTGTTCTTGTTTTATGCCTTCCCCGTTTATTCTCAGCCTGCAGATAGGATTCTCCTTCTTTTTGGATATCACCATATATTCTGTCTTTTTGCAATTGATAGATCGACAAGGGTGTGTTTTCTCCCCTGATTTGTTCAATGTGTACAGTGAAACAATATTACAAAAAGTAAGAGACATCTTGGGAACCAAAGTTGGCGGTGAAAACATCAATAATTTCAGATATGCAGGTGACACTGTGTTAATTGTAAGTACGGAGGAAGAACTACAAAACGAAATTGATATATTTGTTGAAGAAAGTGCAAAATGGGGCTATCTATCAATTGCAAAAAGACAAAATGTATGGTGATATCCAGTAGAACAAGGAATTCCATTATCAGCATTGGCTCAGAGTCATGGTCAAGGGAGAGTGAGGGGCACTCACAGGAAGCATGGCCACAAAATTACCATGTTGAAATGAAATGGACACCTTCTCTCCCCCTCCCAACAAACACCCGTCACTAGAGGCTTCATTCTTCACTGTCACTATTTGCTGTTGGTTTATTATTGTCTCATGTACTGAGATACAGTGAAAAGCCTGACTTGCAAACTGTTCATACCGATCAAAACATCACACAGTGTATTGAAGTAGAACAAGGAAAAACAATAACAATGCAGAATAAAGTCTAACAGCAACAGAGAAACTGCAGTGCTGGTAAACAATAAGGTGCAAGATTGTAACAATTGACATCGTGAGGTCAACAGTCCATCTTATCACAGTAGAGAACCATTCAATAGAACAGAGAACACAATACAGGCCAGTTAGCCCACAATATTCTGCTGATATTTGATCCTAATCTAAGATCTATGTAACCGTCCCTCCTACATGGCCCTCAATCTCTCCCTCATCCACGTGCCTAACTAAGAGTTTAATTGTTCCTAAATTCAATGACAGACGGGGTAGAAGCTATCCTCAAGCCTGTTGGAAAGTGTTTTGGGCCTTTCCTATCTCCTGCCCGATGGGAGGGGGGATAAGGCAGAATATGGGAGGGGTCTTTGATTGTGCCGGCTGTTTTACTGAGTCAGTGAGAAATGTAGAAGAGTCCAAGGAGGAGGCGATGTTTTCTGTGTCCATAACAAGCTGTATTTTCCTGCAGTCACATGCTTGATCATGATGAGGTAGATTGTGAAGTCATTATGATCCGGAACCTGACCACGAGAAACTGCCGGCTGAGGGCAGTACATCTGAGTGCTCAAGGAGAGGCTAGTCCCCTTGATGCGGTAGACTGCTTCCACAACATTTCTTGCAATCACGAACGAAACCAATGGAATTCAGCGAACTATTCCGGCTGGTGGTCCTTGGCCTGTCACTGGGCATTTCTCTCACCATCATCGGCTGGTGGGCCTACGAGAAGTTCATAAAGAAGCGCCCCCGCACCGTGAAGGTCAAGCGGGTACTCGGCACAGCAGAGCCGGTAGTTGGCAAAATAAAGACCAACGTTGAAGAACTGAAGCCAGGGGGCTTTGCTGCACGGTCTGGACCACCAATCAACACTATCAGCACCGTGTATCTAGAGGTTAGAAACCAGAACATGGAGGAGGCGGGTATAGAGTCAGGGGATGGAGGAAACGAGCAGGGGATCTTGTCACAGGGGCTGGCTGATCGAAAGCAAAGTCCTCAACCGGCCCTGGAAGATCGAAGGCGAAGTCCCGAACCAGCTCTAGGGCATATCAAAACAGAGGCGACTGAACTGGAGCTAAGTCCAGTGGAGGAACACTGGAATGGAGAGGGTAAGAGGGAGGAAAATGGATGCGAGGGCAAAGCAACTATCAGAGATCAGCAGCAGCAGAATGACAAAGAGCGGCTGTGGTGTGGGTGGGGTAACTTCACCAATGTGCAAGTGGTCAAGAGAGGGGTGTGGCAGAGCAGGGGAATAAAACTTGTGGCCAAGAGAAAGAGATCTCTGGAGAAGTTGGCTAGAGAGAGGAAGCGAGTGAGAAAGTGGCAGACAAAACTCCAAAGAGAACTGTCAATAGTAGGGGAGAGAAGTGAAAGGAAGCAACGCAGAGCCTGCAGAAGAGTTCTCAGATTTAGGGAACCGGTGCCTGAGGATGGGTCAATGAAAGTAGGGAAATGGAAAGAGGAATCATTTGGTCCTGGAGGATCACAGAAGGCTAGAATCCACAATCTTGTGAAGTGGATGAAGGTAAAAATAAATGTACAGGCACAATTGCTGCATTGTTTTTTTACTTAAAGGGGGCTGTGTTCCAAAGACTTTGGGGCACTGGAATATCCAAGTTGTAGAAGGCTACTGATCAAATGCTGATTTCCGGGGCTAGTACAGATGACATCATTGAAACGATGGGTCGAAGGGCCTGTTTCTGTGCAGATCTCTCGATGACACGTCATGACCTCACAGATCCTTTATTTACCTGCAATCTCCCACCCCCATTAATTATCTCACTCCCCTTGCCACTGATACGGCACAATGGAGAAACAGTTAGTGTGACGCTCCACAGGGCCAGCGATCTCCGATCGGGGTGCAGTTCCACTGCCCTCTGTAAGGAGTTTGTACATTCGCCCCAAGACACCATGGATTTCCTACAAGTTCACCTGAAAGCTTCCAGTCTCCCCCCTTCCTCATATCGATTGTGCAGAGGAGATTCACCAGGATGCTGCCTGGACTAGTTTAACCCATCCTCATGTAGTCTTATGAGGACAGGATGAGCACGCGAGAGCTTTTCCCTTTGGAGTGAAGGAGGGTGAGAGGGGACCTGAGAGAGGTGTACGAGGTCATAACAAACATAGATCGAGTGGACAGCCAGAGATATTTTCCCAGGGTGGGAATCTCAGATAGCAGGGAGTATACACAGAGAGTGGTGTGTGTGTGTGTGGAACGACCGCAGGGGTGGTGGTAGAGGCAGATATATTGGGGATGTTTAAGAAAGACCTGTACAGAGCACATGAATGATAGAAAAAGGGAGTGCTCTATCTGGGGAAAGGGTTATGTTGATCTTAGAACAGGTTAAAAGTTTGACACAATACTGTGGTCTGAAGGCCTGTAGTGTGCTCTGGTGTTCTATCCCACTCATTGCAATAGCTTCCCCTCTCCTACCCATTAACACCCTTCCTCTGTCCTCCACTGCTCTCCCCTACCTTCCTAACTCCTGACTACTTACCCCTGCCTCACCAGATCCTCACTCTCCACTTGTCTGTTCCATCACTCCATCCCTCTCTTCCATTCCCTCCTTCACTACCCACTCCTCCCACCCTCCACTTCCCTTCTGCCATCACTCCATCTGATGTGTCCTCTCTGTCTTCCTCCCAAGGCCTCATCAACGACGACGATATTGCAGCCATTCTCAAGGGTAGTCACATGCTGAAGATCAGATCCTCCTCATGGATGAAGTCACGATTTTACAAACTACAAGAAGACTGTTGCACGGTGTGGTGCAGTTCCAACAAGATCCTGAAGTCAGCCAGGAGCCAAATGTGTGAGTGTTGACAAGTCTTGGAGGGATGGTGTGGCAGCAAACATATATTTTTAAAAAGTTTTTAAGAAATTGTCTTGGCCACCAACAAGTGCAGGGAATAGTCCTTGATTCCTGGTATGGCACCACGCTGAGGCCAGTAGAGCTACTGCTTCATTGCGTCAGTGACCTGGATTCTATCTTTTATTGATTCTGTTTTATTTGGAGATGGAGTGCAGACAGGTCCTTCTGGCCCAATAGGCCACACCACCCAGCGGCCCACCTGTTTAACGCCAGACAAATCAAAGGACAATTCACCGGCCCTGCTGTGTTCCTCCAGCATTGTGTGTGCGTGTGTGTGTGTGTGTGTGTGTGTGTGTGTGTGTGTGTGTGTGTGTGTCTGTGTGTGTGATATGCAATATGCTCCTCCTAACCCCCTGTGTCTCTCGCCTCCTGGTCCATTTCCATTTCTCTGTTCATCCGGGTTTCCCATAAACATGACATGAGTCATATCCATCAAGCAGGAGCTGCAGAAACCTGAAGCCCCACACCTCACAATCCTAATTTCTACAGTTTAGCAACACAATGATGCCTTTCCACAAGAGATTCTGCAGATGGTAGAACAACACACACAAAATGCAGAATGGACTCAGCACGTCAGGCAGCATCCATAACTGTTTATACACACACACACACACACACACACACACACACACACACACACACGGATGTTGGCCTGAAGTGTTGACCCTTTATTCCTGTCCATAGATGCTGCCTGACCTGCAGAGTTCCTCCAGCATTTTAGGGCACCACAATAGCAGAGTGGTTCGTGTGATGTTGTTGCTGCTCGGTCAGGGTTGGGCCAGAGAGTGGGCAGGTAATAATTCAAAGTTCAGTACCAGTGCCGTGTGTAAGGAGTTTGTATAGTCTCCCTGTGACCATGTGGGTTTCCTTCTGCTGTTCAAAGAAGGCTGATTGGTCATTGTAAATTCTCCTGTGATGAGGCTGCTGTTAAATAGGTGGGGTGTTTGGCGATATGGCTTTTTGGGGCAGGGGCCAGTCCCACAGTGTATCTCTAAATAGGTAAAGTGGGGTGAATAAATAACTTTGTGTGTGTGTTACTCTGAATTCCCAGCTTCTACAGAATCTATTGTGCTTGTGAATCTGTGACTGAATCTCTTGTTCTGATCTCTGCTGCTGTTTTACTCTCTACCCCCACCTGACCCCTTGCAGTCTCGATCGACGACATCGAAGAGTTAAGACCAGGAATGCAGACGGAGGGAATGCAGCAGTACGCCATGGAAACACCCAGCGACTGCTGTTTCACAGTCGTATTTAAAGGCAAGAGGAAGAACTTGGATCTGGTGGCCTCCGACGCCAACGAGGCCTGGCATTGGATCCTGGGCCTCTCCAAATTACAGCAGAGAGGCTGTAGCAGTAACAAGAGAGAGTGGCTGGATCAGTATCCATCTGGGAATCTGTCACGGCAGAGCGCCAGGAAGAGAGGGTGCCACTTCCCTCATGGTCTACAACAGCAGACCCCAAGTCCACCCCTACCCCATGCCAAAGGTCAAAGGCACCTCCCCATGCTCGAACCTTTTGCTGCTTGTTTCCCCTATGTGACCTGCATTTCCCTCAGGCCCTCAGACTCCTTAGATTCCATTAGTTACTAATGTTTTCAGTATTAGTTTAATAGATAGTCAATCTTTAGTTTCAACATGTTATAGGTATTATAGGCTAAACTTAATGTTATAGGTGTTTATGAAAAATAAAGTTACTTTAAAGCTCTGAATGAGATATTTTATTGATAGAATATTCTTCCAATCAGCAACAAAAATACAATTATTATTTTGTTTTTACAACCAATGCTGATGGTGGATGAAACCCTGTTTGCATTTTAAATGAGTAATGAATCCTCTATGTTGCCCTACCATCAAAGAAGGATGCTTCGTTACACAAGCCACGATATTTTCCAGTGGAATTTTTTTTTCAAAAATACGTCACCTTTTGTATCTGTCTGCAACTTTCAGGATAAAAGCATTTCCTCACTGGTGTAATCTCACGTGAAAAAGTATGAATATTGAATATACATGTAAAAATAAAATCAGCTTTCTCGGCAGGTTCTCAGATAGTGTCACAGAGTCTGAGCAAAGTACAGCACAGAAACAGGCCCTTCAGCCCATCAAGTCCATGCCAATCTATTTAAGTAGCCTTTTCCCATCGATCAGAGAAGATTCACGAGAATGATTCCAGGAATGAAAGGGTTACCGTTTGAGGAACATCTGGCCGCTCTTGGGCTGTAATCCCTGGGGTTCAGGAGAATGACGGGGGGATCTCACTGAAACATTCCAAATGTTAAAAGGCCTGAACAGACTAGATATGGCAAAGTTATTTCCCATGGTAGGGGAGTCCAGGAAAAGAGGGCACAACTTCAAGATTGAAGGAACAGAGATGTGGAGAAATCACATTAGTCAAAGGGTGGTATGTCTGTGGAATTTGCTGCCACGAGTGGCTGTGGAAGCCAAGTCATTGGATGCATTTAAGGCCTTTGTGAGGACAGAACGTTCTGCCTCAGAGAGGGGAAGGTCAGAGAGGATGAGGAAGACACGTCAAGGGTTGGGGCTGGGGTCAGAGGAGGATAAAGATTGGGAGGTCTCAGGAGGGAGATTGGGGGTTGGGATGTTCAGGAGAGCGGAGTTAGGGGAGGATGAGGGATCAGAGGAATGGAGGGGCGATGAGTGGTAGAGGGAAGGTTGGGAGTCGTGGGGAGACCAGAGGGTGGTGGAGGAATAAGATGAGCGGTAGGACCCAGCAGCAGAAAGAGCTGTCCTGTTCTGGAGAGGTTCAGGACCTTGGTCCGAGCTGGATCTGGAGCTGGGGCTGGCGGAGCCTCTGGCCTGTAGGGCGCCAGAACTGAGGTCAGAGTCGGAAGCCAGTGAGTCCGTGGCCTGCCAGGGGGCTGGTGCCCATGTCCAGGAGGCTGTGGTTCCAGCTGAGATCAGAGTCAGAAGCGGATGGGTCTTCAGCCTGCCGAAGGCTGAGAAGTCGAGGTCCGAGGGGTCGAGATCCGGGCTGGAGGTGGTCGTCATCGTGGGCTTGTGGTCCTTCTTGGACGCCAGGAAGGAGAAGAACTGGCGGTTGGAGGTGTAAATCTGACGGAGAATGAAGTGTAGGAGAGGTCCATGGCAGATGGTGGAAAACGAGGCCCGGAGTGCTGGCAGAGAGAGGGACAGGGCGCGTAGGTATCTCCGCATGGCAGTGAGCGTGGTGCGGAGAATGCAGCGGGAGCAGCAGTCAATAAAATGGAGGTACCCGTGACCCTCGCTGGGCCCAAACTGAGAGGCCTGGAACCGGAGCTGGTATCCCTGCGGTACAAGATGGCGGCGGAGACACGTTCCCAGTAAGGAGACTTGGCTCTGGTGGAGAGTCTGGGTCAGGATGTGGTCGAAGAGTTGGGGAGAGGCAGAGATCACAGAGGGGGAATAGTGAGAGAGGGTGTCACTGAACTCCCGTCGAAGAGAAGTTTTAAACTTCAAGGTAGGCATACCTCAGACAGACTTCGCAGCAGAGCAGCGGATTGTAAACAGAAAATTCTCTGCAGATGCTGGGGTCAAAGCAAAACGGACAACATGCTGGAGGAACTCAGCAGTTCGGGCAGTATCCGTGGAAACGATGAGTCAACGTTTTGGGCTGGAACCCTTCGTCAGGACTAAAGAGGGAAGGGGCGGAGGCCCTATAAAGAAGGTGGGGGGTGTGTGGGAAGGAGAAGGCTGGTAGGTTCCAGGTGAAAAACCAGTAAGAGGAAAGATCAAGGAGTGGGGGAGGGGAAGCAGAGAGGGGATAAGTAGGAAAAGTGAAGAAGGAAATCAAACCACTGTCTCCCGTACTATCACCGCCCTTATCAACTCTGGAGACCTTCCATCCTCAGCCACAAAACTCATAATTCCCACACCCCGCACTGCTCGGTTTTACCTCCTCCCCAAGACCCACAAGCGTGACTGTCCCGGTAGACCCATAGTTTCTGCCAGCTCCTGCCCCACCGAACTTGTATATGCCTACCTGGACTCCATTTTGTCAGCCATCGTTCAGTCCCTCCCCACTTACATCCGGGATACATCCCATGCCCTCCACCTCTTCCATGACTTCCAGTTCCCCAGTCCCAACCGCTTCATTTTCACTATGGATGTCCAACCCTTATACACCTCCATTCCCCATCAGGAAGGCCTCAAAGCCCTCCGCTACTTTCTGGACAATAGACCTCACCAGTTCCCCATCACCACCACCCTCCTCCGGTTGGCGGAACTGGTACTCACACTCAATAACTTCTCTTTTGACTCTTCCCACTTTCTTCAGACCAAGGGTGTAGCTACGGGAACTCGCGTGGGCCCCAGCTATGCCTGCCTCTTCGATAGTTAAGTAGAACAGTCTACGCTCCAAACTTATACTGGTACTGCTCCCCAACTTTCCTTTCTCTACGTTGATGACTACATTGGTGCTGCTTCCTGCAGCCGTGCTGAGCTCGTCAATTTCATCGACTTTCCTTCTAACTTTCACCCAGCCCTCAGATTCACTCGGTCCCTCTCGGACACTTCTCTCTCCTTTCTCGATCTTTCGGTCTTGGTCTCCATCTCCGGAGACAGACTGTCCACTGACATCTTCGAAAGACCCACTGACTCTCATACTACCTCAACTATACCTCTTCCCACCCTGCCACATGCAAAAATGCTATTCTCTATTCCCAGTTCCTCCGTCTCTTCCGTATCTGCTCCCAGGATGAGGCTTTCCGTTCCAGGACATTTCAAATGTCCTCTTTCTTTAAGGATCGTGGTTTCCCTGCTGTTGTCATCAATGATGCCCTCACCCGCATCTCCTCCATTTTCTGCACTTTGGCCCTCACCCCATCCTCCCGTCACCACAAGAGGGACAGAGTTCCCCTTGTCCTCACCTACCAGCCCACCAGCCTCCGGATCCAGCACATTATCCTCCGCAACTTCCGCCACCTTCAACAGGACCACACCACTAAGCACATCTTCCCCTCTCCACCCCTCTCCACTTTCCGCAGGGATCGTTCCCTCTGCGACTCCCTGGTCCACACGTCCCTCCCCACGGATCTCCCACCAGGCACTTATCCCTGCAAGCGTAAGTGCTACACCTGTCCCTACACCTCCTCTCTCACCAACATTCAAAGCCCCAAACAGTCCTTCCACGTGAGAGAACACTTCACTTGTGAGTCTGTTGGGATCATGTATTGCATCCAGTGCTCCCGTTGCGGCCTCCTCTACATCGGTGAAACCTGACGCTTCGTCGAGCACCTCCGCTCCGTCCGCCACAACAGACAGGATCTCCCGATTGCTACCCACTTCAACTCTGCTTCCCATTCCCATTCGGATGTGTCCATACATGGCCTCCTCTACTGCCAGGATGAGACTAAACTCAGGTTGGAGTAGCAACACCTCATATACCATCTGGGTAGTCTCCAGACCCTGGGCATGAACATTGAATTCTCCAACTTTGGGCAATTCCCTCCCCCTCCCTTCCACCAACCCAGTTTCACTCTGCCCCCTCCCCCAGCTGTCACCTCCCTCTTGGTTCCGCCTCCTTCTACTACCCATTGTGTTTTCCCCTATTCTTTCTTCACCTTTCCTGACCATCATCTCCCTACTTCCCCTCCACCACCCCTTGATCTTTCCCCTTACTGGTTTTTCACCTGGAACCTACCAGTCTTCTCCTTCCCACCCTCCCCCCACCTTCTTTATAGGGCCTCTGCCCCTTCCCTCTTCAGTCCAGACGAAGAGTTTTGGCCCGAAACGTTGACTGTTCATTTCCATGGATGCTGCCCGACCTGCTGAGTTATTCCAGCATGTGTGCATGAATGATGATGGCTAGGTGAAGAGGCTGTCTCAACTTCACTTCACCCATGTGTAGCCCATTCTGTTCGCCTCTACTTTTTTTTGTCTGTCATAATCTATCATCCATTTGCCTCTCTCTTCCAACTCCACTACCCTCGCTTACCTGCTTTGAGCTACCTGTCACCCTTCCTCAGTCAGCTAATCATCTTTGGCCTCTTTCTTATCCCTCTTCCTCTTCTCTACACACTGGTCATCTTACCTCTCATTCAACCATGATGCAGGGATGCAACGTGAGACATCGAAATATGTTTCCCCCTGCTGACCCTATGCGACACTCTTGAGTTCCTCAAGTGGATTGTTTGTTGCTAAAGATTACATAAATTACATTTCCCACCTTGCTTCATTCTCCCATACGCTTCCTGTCTAAGAGAAATCACCACTACCTTGCTACATCTCCTGTGCATGTTAAATCCCATGTAAAAAATCCTCCCTTGCTCCACGTAACCATTCTGAGCCTGGTCTCCCTGGTCTTCTGTGTAAGCCACCAGCAGAATGCAGAAATTCAAGAGTGGTGGGGGCAAAGTAGGTGTACTTTTATTACTAAGGAGAAGGTGCTTGGGAAGCTGAAAGATCTGAAGGTAGATAAATCACCTGGACCAGATGGACCACATCCCAGGGTTCTGAAAGAAGTAGCTGAAGAGACTGTCGAGGCATTAGAAGTGATCTTCCGAGAATCAGAATTGGCATTGCTGCTGCATTTTGTGTGTGTACCTTTCTCAGCATGGACAAGTTGTACTGAAGAGTCTGCCTCCATGTACTATACCTCTATGACCGCATGTACCTCAATCCGTCCTCTGCAGATACAGTGCTTCCAATTTCTCCGGATGTAATTCCATTTGCCATCCTCCGCCTACCCTATGCATTAATATTGTACGAAAGACTACTTTATCAAAACACTGCATAGACAATTGTGCACTCAGGTCAAATTGTTTTCACAAACCTCATGGACCCAGATTTATATTTGATTTTGTTTCTGAGATGGGAGCCTAATCCGTTTGAAACGGTGGTGCTGGACCACTTTCCGGAAGCTTTTGGTGAAGGTAATGCCAGAATACCATTCAACAGGATATTCAGGATCAGGAGGTAACATGTTCAGGTATATCTTGAAGGGGTTCTACTCCCTCTTCTTGTCCTCCTGGTGACAGAGGGCACAGGGTGAGAGGCTGTAGCAACAGCTGTTTCGGCACAGACTAGAAGGGCTGAGATGGCCTGTTTCCGTGCTGTAATTGTTATATGGTTATAATCGCTAAATTCTGGAATGGCTCTGGAGGACTGGAGGCAAATGTCACTCCACTCTTTACGTGAGGCAAAAGAGAGGAAATCATAGGCCAGTTAGCCTGACTTCAGTTCTTAGAAAGATGTTGAAGTCCATTATTAAGGATGAAGTTTTGGGGTACTTAGAGGCACATGTTAAAATAGGCCAAATTCAGCATGGTTGCTTTCAGTGGAAGTCTTGCCTGACAAATCTGTTGGGATTATTTGCAGAAATAACAGGCAGGATAGACAAAAGGCACAATCAGGGGTCGCTTGCAAAAAGACATTTTCTGTCAGTTACTATATGGACTGTGCTTTTCTCAGTGCCATTTGTGTACATGCTTTGTTTCTGGATTGTTCATTTTTTATGTCCAGCTGGGGTGATATACTGCATCCGGTGCTCCCGATGTGGCCTTCTATATATTGGCGAGACCCGACGCAGACTGGGAGATCGTTTCGCTGAACACCTACGCGCTGTCCGCCAGAGAAAGTAGGATCTCCCAGTGGCCACACATTTTAATTCCACGTCCCATTCTGATATGTCTATCCACGGCCTCCTCTGCTGTAAAAATGAAGCTACACGCAGGTTGGAGGAACAACACCTTATATTCCGTCTCGGTAGCCTCCAACCTGATGGCATGAACATTGACTTCTCAAACTTCCGCTAATGCCCCACCTCTCCCTCGTACCCCATCCATTATTTATTTATATCCACACATTCTTTCTCTCTCTCTCTCTCTCTCTCCTTTTTCTCCCTCTGTACCTCTGACTATACCCCTTGCCCATCCTCTGGTTTTCGCCCCTCCCTCTTTTACTTCTCCCTGGGCCTCCTGTCCCATGATCCTCTCATATCTGTTTTGCCAATCACCTGTCCAGCTCTTGGCTCCACCCCTCCCCCTCCTGTCGTCTCCTATCATTTTGGATCTCCCCCTCACCCTCCCACTTTCAAATCTCTTACTAGCTCTTCCCTCAGTTAGTCCTGACGAAGGGTCTTGGCCCGAAACGTCGATTGTACCTCTTCCTATGGATGCTGCCTGGCCTGCTGCGTTCACCAGTAACTTTCATGTGTGTTGCTGGGAGTTATCTACAGGACCCCAAACAGTAGCCTGGATATAGGGTGCAAGTTAAATCAAGAGTTAAAATTGGCATGTTGCAAAGCTAATACTACAGTTGTTATGGGAGATTTCAACATGCGGGTAGACTGGGAAAATCAGGTTGGTACTGGACTGCAAGAAAGGAAGTTTGTGGAGAGCCTCAGAGATGGATTCTTAGAGCAGCTTGTATTAGAGCCTACCAGGGAGAAGGCAATTCTGGATTTAGAGTTGTGTAATTAGCCAGATTTGATAATGGAACTCAAGGTAAAGGAGCCATTAGGAAGTAGTGACTATAATATGTTAAGTTTTAATCTACAATTTGAGAGGGAGAAGGGGAAATCGGAAGTGTCAGTATTACAGTTGAACAAAGGGGACTATGGACCCATGAGGGAGGAGCTGGCCAAAGTTGACTGGAAAGATAGCCTAGCAGGGATGACAGTGGAACAATAATAGCAGGTATTTCTGGGAATAATACAGAAAGTGCAGGACAGTTCATTCCAAAGAGGAAGAAAGATTCTAATGGGAGTAAGGGGTAACCGTGCTGACAAGGGGAGTCAAGGACAGTATAAAAATAAAAGAGAGGAAGTATAACATAGCAAGGATGAGTGGGAAGCCAGAGGATTGGGAGACTTTTAAGGAGCAACAGAAGATAACTGAAAGGGTAATACGGAAGGAAAAGATGAGGTACGAAGGTAAGCTAGCCAAGAATATAAAGGAGGACAGTAAAATCTTCTTTAGGTATGTGAAGAGGAAATAATTAGTTAAGACCAAAGTTGGGCCCTTGAAGACAGAAACAGGTGAAATTATTATGGGGAACAAGGAACTGGCAGATGAGTTGAACAGGTACTGTGGATCTGTCTTCACTAGGGAAGACACAAACAATCTCCCAGATGTAATAGTGGCCGGAGGACCTAGAGTAACAGAGGAACTGAAGGAACTTCGCATTAGGCAGAAAATGGTGTTGGTTAAACCGATGGGACTGAAGGGTGATAAATCCCCAGGGCCTGATGGTCTGCATCCCAGGGTACTTAAGGAGGTGGCCCTAGAAATCGTGGACGCTTTGGTAATCATTTTCCAGTGCTCTATAGATTCAGGATCTAGGCAAAATTAGACCACATGGTATTGGGGGTAGGGTACTGACATGGATAAAAAATTAGTTGGCAGACAGGAAACAAAGAGTAGGGATTAATGGGTCCTTTTCAGAATGGCAATCAGTGACTAGTAGGATACCGCAAGGCTCGGTGCTGGGACCGCAGCTATTTACAATATACATTAATGATTTAGATGAAGGGATTAAAAGTAACATTAACAAATTTGCAGATGACACAAAGCTGGATGACAGTGTGAAATGTGAGGAGGATGTTATGAGAATACAGGGTGACTTGGACGGGTTGGGTGAGTGGGCAGGTGCATGGCAGATGCAGTTTAATGTGGATAAATGTGAGGTTATCCACTTTGGTGGCAAGAACAGGAAGGCAGCTTACTATCTGAATGGTGTCAAGTTAGGCAAAGGGGAAGTAGAACGAGATCTGGGTGCCCTTGTTCATCAGTCACTGAAAGTAAGCATACAGGTACAGCAGGCAGTGAAGAAAGCTAAGGGCACGTTGGCCTTCATAACAAGGGGAGTTGAGTATAGGAGCAAAGAGGTCCTTCTGCAGTTGTACAAGGCCCTGGTGAGACCCCACTTGGAGTATTGTGTGCAGTTTTGGTCTCCAAATTTGAGGAAGGACATTCTGCTATGGAGGGAGTGCAGCGTAGGTTCACTGGCTTAATTCCAGGGATGGCGGGAATGTCATATATTGAAAGATTGGAGCGTATGGGCTTGTATACTCTGGAAATTAGAACGATGAGAGCGGATCTGATTGAAACATATAAGATTATTAAGAGATTGGACACACTAGAGGCAAGAAACATGTTCCCGATGTTGGGGGAGTCCACAACCAGACGCCACAGTTTAAGAATAAGGGGAAGACCATTTAGAACAGAGTTGTGGAAAAACTTTTTCACACAGAGGGTTGTGGATCTGTGGAATGCTCTGCTTAAGAAGGCAGTGGAGGCCAATTCTCTGGATTCTTTCAAAAAAGAGTTAGTTAGAGCTCTTAAAGATAGTGGAGTCAAGGGATATGGGGAGAAGGCAGGAAAAGGGTACTGATTTTGGATGATCAGCCATGATCACCGTGAATGGCGGTGCTGGCTCGAGGGTCTGAATGGCCTACTCCTGCACCTATTGTCTATTGTCTATTAACAAGATAAAAGCCTATGAAATTGCAGGAAAGATACTGGCATGGATAGAGGAATGCCTGACAGGCTGGAGGCAGCGAGTGGAAATAAAAGGGGTCTTTTCTGGTTGACTGCCAGTGACCAGTGCTTTTCCTCAGGGGTCAGTATTGGGATCGCTACTTCTCACAATGATTTAGATAATGGAATTGGCGGCTTTGTGGCAAAGTTTGAGGATGATATAAAGATAGGTGAAGGGGTAGGTAATGCTGAGGAAGCAATGTGATTGCAGCAGGACAAATTGGACGAATGGGCAAAAGTGTGGCAGATGGAATACAGAGTCTGTGGTAAAGAAGTTAAATCTAATGTTGGCAATTTGCAGGGGGAATAGAACATAAAAGCATGGTGACAGTGCTGTGGCTTTATGAGATACTAGTCAGGAACTTGGAATATTGCTAACAGTTTTGGGACCCATATTTGAGAAAGGATGTGTTGTCATTGGAAAGAATCCAGAGGAGGTTCACAAGGAAGATTCCGAGAATGAAGGGGTTAACGTATGAGAAGTGTTTGACAGCTCTGGGCCTGTACTCACTGGAACTTAGAAGAATGTGTGGGGATCTCATTGAAATCTACAGAATATTGAAAGGATTAGATAAGGTGGATGTGGAGAGGATGTTTCCTACGGTGGGGGTATCCAGAACTAGAGGGCACAACCTCAAAATTGAGGGACAAACTTTTAGAACGGAGATAAGGAGGAATTTTTTTAGCCAAAGAGTGGTGAATCTGTGGAATTTTGACAGACTTCGGTGAATGCCAAGTCTGTGGGTATATTTAAGGCGGAAGTTGATCATTTTCTGATTGGTCAGGGCATCAAAGGATATGGTGAAAAGGGAGGTGTATGGGGTTGAGTGGGCTGCAGGATCAGCCATGATAGAATTGCAGAGCAGACTAGATGGGCTGAATGGCCTAATTCTGTTCCTATGCCTAATGGTCTTATGGTCTAAAGAGGGCCTATCTCTGGTTGGCTGCTGCCGATTAGTGGTGTTCTGCAGGGTTCAGTGCTGGGTCCATTTTTTTCATGTTTATGTCAATGATTTGGATTACGGAACTGATGGCTTTGTGGCCATTTTGCAGATGATACAAAGTTAGGTGGAGGAGCAGATAGTGTTGAAGAAGCTGGGAGTCTACAGAGGACTGATAGGTAGATTAGGAGAATGGGCGAAGAAATGGCAGATGGAATACAGTGTTGAGAATTGTAAGGCAATGCGGGGTGTATGGAGTGTCAGGGAGGGGTAGCACCTCTGCTGGGGTAACATGTCGCGTCCTTTTCAAGGTGGTTAGTCCACCTTTGGTCCCCACCTGGCACTCAGCTCTCACCTGTGGCTCCCTGTAGCTGTTTGCATATGATAGCGGCCACACCCGGGGCAACGGCTTCAACAAGCCGGCTGAACCAGGTGAGGGTAGCCGACGGGTCTCAAACCCTCGGTGAGATAGGGAGTTGTCTATCCCAGCATGTGAAGACAGACTCCAGCGGATTGAGCGGACGAGACCAATGGAAGGTCCAATGGTCAAGGAGGCGGTCTCCGAAAGCGTCGTGGAACGTGTAGAGCAGGACAAGACACAGAAGACGTAATGGTCATCCACTGTGCCTAGTCCCAACTCCAGCCGTCTCGACTCTGTCTTGCCACTGGATCCAGATGGGAATTGGGAAGAGAGAGCGAGGCTGACGCTGCGCAACGCTCCCTCACTTAAGTCCAAGTCACGCGCTAGTCTCGACACCATCAATAATGGTGTTGAGGTCTTCATCGATGTCGACGATGGACGAACAAGGAGGCAATGCACTTTGATAGAAGGAATGAAAATGTAGACCATCTCAAAATGGGGAGAAAAATCAGAAATTAGAGGTGTAAAGAGACTTGGCATTCCTCATGCAGGATTCCCTAAAGGTTATCTAGCAGGTTGAGGTGGTGGTAAGAAAGTAAATACAATGTTGGCATTCATTTTGAGAGGACTAGAATATAAAAGCAAGAGTGTAATGCTGAAGCTTGATAAGGCATTGATCAGGCCACACTTGTGAGCAGGTTTGAGCCCCTTATCTGAAAAAGGATGTGCTGGCATTGGATATGTTCACAAGCATGATCCCAGGATTGAAAGGGTTAACATATGAGGAATCTTTGATGGCTTTGAGTCCGTGCTTGCTGGTGTCAGGAGAATGAGGGTGCGTGGAGTCTCATTGGAACCTATCAAATGTTGAAGGGCCTAGATTGAGTGGAGAGGATGTTTCCTATAGTGGGGGAGTCTAGGCCCAGGGGACACAACCTCAGAATAGAAAGACATCCCTATAGAACAGCAATGAGGAGTAATTTCTTCAGACAGAGGGTGGTGAACCTGGGAATTCATTGTCACAGATGTCCATGGAGACCAAGTCATTCTGTACATTTAAAGCGGAAGTTGATAGGATCTTGATTAGTAAGGGCATCAAAGGTTATAGGAAGAAGGCAGGAGAATGGGTTTGAGAAGGATGATAAATCAGCCATGATGGAATAGCAGAGCCTGCTCAAAGGGCCTGATTCTACGTCATATGGTCCGGTATTATGGAGTTATGGTCTTTAAACTCCTTTGCTTTCCCAATTGTGACATCAATTACAGCTCTATTCCTCTGGCCTATGTCGAAAACTGTTCCATTTTACAACTTCTATGCTTTTTCAAAAAGGAATTTCCCTCAATGTACTATGGCTTCCTCCCGTTATACACCTAGTCAGTTATCCTGTCCCCCACTCACTAAGTTATATTCCTGCCAAGATTTGGAAAGGATGTAAGTGTGACATATTCCCTCAGGAAAATAAAATTCTGTTAATCCTTTCCTTCAAGGCAACTTTGCAGTGTTTCCATACCTGTACTGTACACTGCCACAAAATATTGTAAAAGTCTGTTAGTCATGAGGAGAACTTAAATACCGTGTAGCCCACAGATACGGACTGACCGAGATACCATCAGAACTCTTTTCATTAGTATGTGTCAGGTTAGAATTTCATTACTGTGCTGTGAAGGTTTGACTTCAGGAGAATGAATGATGCTGTGGTATTGCCATAGGGTGAGGCAATGGATGACAGCGAGCACCCTACTGGAAAATGGCCAACTGCTCCACAATAATGAATCCTTCAGTACATTTGCAATGTGGGCTGAAGCTTTATTCCAGGAAGCTGTTTACACCAGGCTGATATGCCCTCTCAGCACTGAGCGGTAATCACTGGTGAAGGGGTGATGCACTGTCCGAGGTGCTGTACCTTGCTTGAGATGGTCACCTCCTTGGGTGGATGTTTCCACGTTACATTTATGAAGAAATTTGCATTCAGTTTGAAGAAGAGATTCTTACCAAAGTTGCAATCTGTTCTTTGAAACCTTAGAGGCTCAGCATTCCAGTGGCCACAGTACCACCGCTGCTCTCTTGGTAGTGTGCTGGTAACTGCACCTTCCTTCCTCTCAGTTGATCTTCCTCCCTCCCTACTTTTTCCTGATCAGTTTTTTCTTTCATGGTGGCTTACACTATCCTGAGCTATTGCATCCTTTGCTGTCTAACATTATTTCTTCTTTCTCAGATTTAGCTATTCTTCCTCATACACTGAGCCACGCCTTGAATGAGACTCTCACGCCAATTGCCTCACATTCTCTGACCCATGACCTCTGTATCAGCGAAACTCTGGACATGTTCCCCTGGTCTCTTAATCACCGTTCTGCCCTCATTTACTTGGTTCAAGCAAATGCTCCTGATAAATTTCCTGCAGCTGTTGTGTCTCTTGTGACCTGTCTCCTTCAGATATAACACCACACTTAAAATTAACCCTTGAACTTCACAGTCTGAAAGCTTCAAACATAATTAGAATAATGTTACATGGTAAAAATCACAGCTTAAATGTCTTATAACATATACAATTGCCATTTGTAAGCATAAAGATGGTGGATACATATAATTTTAATACTGTATTTTTTAGACAATAAGACATAGGAGAGAATTAGGCCATTTGTCTCAGAGTCTGTTCTGCCATTTCATCATTTTCTCTCTCAGCCCAATCTCCTGCCTTCTCCCTATCCCTTCATTCCCTGACTAATCAAGAATCTATCAGCATCTGCCTTAAATATAGCCAATGACAGCCTCCACAGCTGCCTGTGGCAATGAATTCCACAGACTCACCGCTCTCTGGCTAAAGAAATTCCTCTTCATTTCCATTCTAAAAGGACCCCCCTCTATTCTGAGGCTGTGTCCTCTGGTCTCAGACTCTCCCACCATCGGAAGCATCCTCTCCACATCCACTCTATCAAGACCTTTCAACATTTGATAGGTTTCAATAAGGTTACCCCACATTCTTCTGAATTCCAGTGAGTACAGGCCCAGAGCTATCAAACACTCCTCATATGACAAGCCTTTCAGTCACAGAAGCATTTTTGTGAACCTCCTCTGAACCCTCTCCAATGTCAGCACATCCTTTCTTAGATAAGGGGCCCAAAACTGCTCACAATACTCAAGTGAGGCCTCACCATATTTTTGCAGTTATTGTTTATTAAGTTCGCTGACCATTGTTCTTTGCTTCTTAATTTTATGCCCTATAACTACGTGCTTTGCAATCTTTCTGCTTCATTACAACAACTGCAATACCATGTGAAGGTGTATCATAAGCACTTTAAAACAGGCAAATGCAATATATTTCATAAATTGCTTAAGCTGCCTTAGTTAAAAGACAAGGACTTTCACTTCTTAGCAGTTGTCACAACCTCAGGATGTAATGTGACATTTTACAATCAGATAAGTGCATTTAGAAAAGTAGTAAAGATGATGTCAACTGAACACATCATAGCAATATCCTTTAAAAGAGATGTGGCAATGACCAAATAACTTGTAACAAAAAGGCTCTTCATTAAAATTATCAAATTGTACAATACAGAAACAGGCACTAAGGTTCAACATGTGCGTGCAAACCCTTTTGCCCAGTTACACTAATCCCATATTCCCAGATTAGGATTGTAGCCTTCTGTGCCTTGCCGATTCAAGTGTCTACAAACCTCTTAGATGTAATGATTGTATCTGATTCCACCGCCTCTTTTAGCAGCCAGTTCTCAATATCAATCATTTCCCATTTTAAAAAAATAGCCCAAAACCTCCTTTGAAGCTTCTCTTTAAACCTGTGCTCTCTTGTTTTTGATATCCCTACCAAGGGGTAAAGTTGTTGATTATCCCTGCCTCTCATAATCTTACACTAGGTCACATTTCACCTTCACTGCAGAGAATACAAAGTAGAAAACTGAAAAACAATAGGTCCAGCAGAGCAGCAACCACCTAGTGCTTCAATGGACTTCCAACCTGTATCTGTGCTCACATTCACTGAAACTGGCACCTTCCAAACCTCAGGTAGCAGGGCTATTGCCTAAACCAGAACTGACATTCAGTGAGGCATTGCTTTGATCTCACTGCATGCCTATGGTCGATGTGTCAGGCACAAATCCAGGCTTATACTTTGCAAAGGATGCATGAAAGATTTATCCAAGCATCAGCCCAGATAACTTGGTGAGTGCTTCATTTTAATCAGGTTAGTGCAATAGGCACCATTTCCATGAATTTTTGATAACTGGCTTTAAAGGATTATGTAGCTAACCTTTTCTTAGAACTAGTACCATGAGGCACTTAATCCAGACACTGGCAAGAACTCAGAAAATTAGAGGTGTTATTCCAAACAACACACACAAATGTCAATGCTTCAGGTCGAGTCCCTTCTTCAGGACTGGAAAGGAAAGGGAAAGATGCCAGAATAGAAAGGCCAGGGGAGGGGAAGGGGAAATGGACTAGCTGGTAGGTGATAAGTGAAACCAAGCAGGTGAGAAAGCTAAAGGGCTGGAGAGGAGGGAAGAGTGGTCCATGAGAGAAAGAGGGAGGTGATAGGCAGGTGAGGAGAAGAGGTAGGATGCCAGAGTGGGGAATAGAAGAGGGAAGGATATAGAGGCTCAGGGGTGGTAGGTGAGAACAAGAGGAACTTTCTCCCTGTTAAGGCGGTGAGAATATTTGTTCCTGCCCCACTGAAAACCAGTGCCACCAACCTCATAGTTCCCACACCCCACCTCCCGTTTCTACCTCCAACCCAAGATCCACAAACCCACTTGTCCAGGTAGACCTATTGTTTCCGCTTGTTCCTGCCCCACTGAACTCGTATCTGCATACCTCAACTCTGTTTCATCCCCTAGTTCAGTCCCTTCCGACTCTTCACGCTCTTGATCGTTTCAATGATTTCAGGTTTCCTGGTCTGAGCATCTTATGTTTACTATGGATGTCCAGTCCCGATACACCTCCTTCTCCCACCAGGAAGGCTTCAATGCTCTCCATTTCCTTCTGGACACCAGACCCAACTAGTTCCCCTCCATCACGACTCTCCTTCACCTAGTGGAACTTGCCCTCACTCTTAATAATTTCTCCTTTGGCTCATCCCACTTCCTTCAAACAAAAGGTGTGGCCATGGGCACTCACATGGGTCCCAGCTATGTCTGCCTTTCTGTAGGCTTGATGGAACAGTCTGTGTTCCAAGCCTACACTGGTGGCCATCCTGCACTTTTCCTGCACTACATTGGTGTTGCTTCCTGCACCCATGCGGAACTTGTCGACTTCATTCACTTTGCCACCAATTTCTACCCTGCCCTTAGATTTACTTGGTCCAATTCCAAAACCTCCCTCCTCGTCGCTGGAGACAGTTTATCCATTGATGTCTATTATAAACCCATGGACTCTCATGGCTACCTGGACTATACCTCCTCCCACCCTGCCACTAGTGAAATTGCCATCCCTTTCTCTTAATTCATCTGTCTCCATCACATCTTTTCATTCCAGAACAAAGGAGCTGTCTTCCTTCTTCAAAGAAAGGGGCTTCCCTTTTTCCACCACCAACGCTGCCCTCAACTGCATCTCTTCTATTTCATGTACGTCTGCTCTCACCCTATCCTCACACTACCTTACCAGGGATAGGGTTCCTCTTGTCCTGACCTATCACCCCAACAGCCTCCATGTCCAGCACATAATTCTCTGCAACTTCCATCATCTCAAACGGGATCCCACCACCAAGCATGCCTTTCCCTCTCCCTCACTATTGTTTTCTGCAGGGATTGCTCCCTATGAAACTCTTTGTTTATTCATCTCTCCCCACATTCGTGCTCCTTCTCCCTTTTCTTTCTTCCATGGCCTTCAGTCCTCTCCTATCAGACTCCCCACTTCTCCAGTCCAGTATTTTTTTCTCCAATCACTCGACTCATTCTTTCACCCAACTCTTCACTTTGCCGCTTCCCCCTTCCTGTTTCATGAATCTCTCTCTTTTCCCCGCCTTTGAACTCTACTCCTCATCTCTTTTTTTCTCCAGTCCTGATGAAGAGCCTCGGTCTGAAACATTGACTGCACTTTTTTCCAGATGCTGCCTGGCCTGCTGAGTTCCTCCAGCATACTGTGTGTGTTGCTGGGAAGATGTGGTGAGTACAGATGTCATGGAAATGGAGGAGATATAGGTGAGGGCAGCATCAATGATGGAGGGAAATTCCATTCTCTGAAGGAGGAGGACAATCTGATGCCCAGGAAAGGAAAGCCTCGTCCTGGGAGAAGATATGGCTGAGACGAGGGGACTGAGAAAATGGAATAGCATTTTGACAGGAGACCAGATAGGAAGGGATATTGTCAAGATAGCCATGAGAACCGGTAGGTTTATAAAAGATGTCGGAAGACAGATTGTGTTCAGAGATGAAGACAGAGAGATCGAGAAAGGGGAAAAAGGTGTCAGAAATGAACCATGTGAATTTACTGTAATTCCATAATTTCATAATTCTCCATAATCTTCGCCATCTCCAAGAGAATCCTGCCACCAAGCACATCTTTCCCTCCACCCCCCCCGCCACTTCTGCTTTCCGTAGGAATCACTCCCTACATGACTCCCTTGTCCATTCATCCCTCCCCACTGATCTCCCCCCGGTACTTATCCTTGCAAGCTGAACAAGTGCTACACCTGCCCCTGTACTGCCTCCCTCACTACCATTCAGATCCCCAAACAGTCCTTCCAGGTGAGGCAACACTTCACCTGTTAGTCTGCTGCAGTCATTTACTGGGTCCAGTGCTCCCGGTACGGCTCTCTGTATATTGGTGACACCCGACCTAGATTGGGAGACTGCTTTGACGAGCACCTATGCTCTATTTGCCTGAAAAAGTGGGCCCTCTCGGTAGCCATCTATTTCTATTCCACTTCTCATTCCCATTCCGACATAAGTCCACGATGACGCCACACTCAGGTTGGAGGAGCAACACCTTATATTCCATTTGGGTAACCTCCAACCTGATGATCGATTTATCGAACTTTCAGTAATTGCTTCACTGTTCCTCATTCCCTTTTCCCTTTCTCTCCTATCTCTTTACCTGCTCAACACCTCCCTCTGGTGCTCCTCCTTCTACCCTTTCTTCCATGATCTTCTGTCTTTTCCTATCAGATTCCCCCTTCTCCAGCCCTGTATCTCTTTCACCAACCAACTCCCAGCTCTTTACTTCACCCCTCCCCTCTCCTGGTTTCACCTGCCACCTACCATCTTGTGCTTCTTTCTCCCTTCCCCTCCCCCCAACTTCTTGCTCTGACTTCTTGCCTTCCTTTCCAGTCGTGATGAAGGGACCCAGTCCAAAACATTGACTGTTCATTCATTTCCATAGATACTGACTGCCTGTTCAGTTCCTCCAGCATTTTGTGCGTGGCTTGGATTTCCAGCATCTTCAGATTTCCCCACATCCATTGGCGTTTAGCAGGGTGGAAAGTGGAGGCAAAGTTGATGAAATTGATGAACTGAGGATGAGAGCATGAACCATCTATGCAGGAAGAGATGCGTGATCTCAAAGACAACGTCTCTGTCAACTTAACACACTCCACTGAAACAGAATGTCCTAAAGCCTGAGAGCCAGAATTGACACCAAATGGCTGGAGGGCATTTCTGCTACTAAAATTAGTCAACCTTTCTCCCTTGTCTGATGTCCTCAACAAACACACTCTCCAGACGACAGAACAACCCTTGCCCAAGACCATGTAGTTTCAAGACTGAAGCTGCTTCTGATTGTGTTTCTCACTGGGCTCTCAGAGCAGACCCTCACTTCAGGAGATCTGCACTTGGGGTTGTACAAACTGGTGCCTCACCTTCTCCTCTTCACCTAGGACTGGAGCACAGCAAAACTGCTAGGGTGAATCTCAAAGCAGAAGTTTGATGAAGGACCATTGGCCGGATATATTAACTTTCTTTTCCTGCTACACTCCTGACTGGATTGTGCTGTTCTGCATCACAATGTTTGGTCATTAAGTTTTGAAATAGACTCTTGATCAACATTTTATCCCTCCCTGTCTTTAGGCTAGAATTCATTTATACCTTTATGGCCAAAGTCGTTGAGAAAGGTGCATATTTCCTTTGTTTCATCGAAGCTCTCCTTGAGTCTGGTGGTATAAACATCAAAAAAAACTGCAACCCCTGTCTCCTTATTTACGTGAGCTTTTCTTATTTCATCCTCTAGACACAACACTGGATCCATAGTATTCCTTCCTTTCCTGAACCCGCTTCGATACATAGCCACCATACCTCGACTTTCCAAGAAGTACACTAACCTCTCATTTATCATACTTTCCATAAGTTTACATACATGTGACGTCAGGGCAATTGGCCTGTAGCTTTCTGGCCTGCTGGTATCTTTCCCAGGTTTCCTTATTGGAATATCTATTGCCTCTTTCCAGCTCCCTGGTATTCTCCCTTCATCCCAGACTTTGTTATACAGAAGCAGTAGTTTCTCCACACTTGCTTCACTCAAGTGTTTGATCATACTATAACATATTTCATCTTTACCTGGCGCAGTCTTTCCTGTTTTATCTAGTGCCTTTCTTAATTCTCCCATGCTGAAAGGGACATCTTGCACACCGTCAAGATTAGATTTTTTACATAAAGCCTCCATATTTTCAGCTTTTTTTCTCTCTCTATCTCTTCTTCCCTTCTCAGACAAATTATCAGAACTATGTACCATAACAAAAGTGTTTGCCAACAACTCTGCCTTTTCCTTATTTGTTACTGCAGTCACATTTCCAACAACCAGAACTGGGTACCTCCACTCTCTCCTGTCCCCTCCCATCCTTTTCATCATCCCCCACACCTCTCCTACTTGAGTTGTTTTTCCCATTGAATCACAATACTTTCTCCAGGGGGTTCTTTTAGCATGTCTTATTGTCCTCCTTACTACTGCCTGAGCTTGTTTGTACTGAATCATATGTTGGAAGTTATGAGTTCTTTCAACCGGTTTAAATGCCTTATTTCTGTTTCTCACTGCTTCCTTACAATTGTCATCCTACCATGGTATTATTCTCTTCTTTACTCTTCCTTTACTTTTAGGAATGGATTCTAATGCAGCTGATATTATACCTTGTTTTAATATGCTGTCAAGTGTTTCTACGTCCATTCCATCACTGACCTGACTTAGATATCTATCACTTTTTTCCAGAAATTTCTCCCAATTGGCTTTCTCAAGGATCCATTTCCCACCTGTATTCTCTGTGAGCAATGAAGCAGAAATATTTATCTTGCACCAGATTGGGTAATGATCACTCCCTACAGTTCCTTCTTGGTACACTAACCAATCACACACTGATGCAATGGAGTTTGATACTAATGTAAGATCAAGCACAGATTCTTTACCTGTATTGACATCAATTCTAATACTCCTGCCATCATTTAGGCACACTAAGTACTTCTCATCTAGCAACTCCTCTATTACCCGACCATTGATGTCTGTTCTGTCACTCCCCCATAATACATTATGTCCATTAAAATCACCACACCAAACAACGTTACTGCTGTTCTGCCCTTCTATCTCCTCAAGCTTGTTTAACTCTAGTCTTTTGCATGGATTATAATAATTCACAATCACCAACTCTTTCCTTACAGCCCATACTTTTACTACCACATACTCTTCTTCACTTCCTACACCTAGTATTCTATAAGGAATACCTTGCTTTACATAAGTTGCACATCCTCCTCCTTCACCCTCTCTCCTGTCTCGCCTTACTGACTTCATAACCATACAAAACAAAATATAAATTAGGTTTTAACCAGGTCTCTTCGATACACACAACATCTGGCTTTTCTCTCTTACTCGCTATAAACTGCTTGAAATCTTGTCTATCAGCAATCAGGCTTCTTGCATTCCATTGAAGAAGTAGCATTATTAGTAATATCAACCCACACATACTGTCTCTTGACTTGACCGTACCCTGAGTTCATCGTTTACTTCTTGCCATTTTAATCCCATCATACCCAAATGGTGCTCTGCAGCTTTCACAATAATCTGAATCCTTTCAGTTTTAGATTTGATCTCATACGTTGCATTTACCACTCCTGTTATAAAGGTCACCAATTTCTTCTTCTCTATCCATGCATTCTTTTTATCTTGCCTTTCTTTAGCTGCTGCTTGCTCTTTGCTACACCCTCCCTCATTCATTTTCTTCTGTCCTGCCAACTTGACTGCCTCAGCGTATGAGACTTTTTCCTTCACCCTTATCTGCTGCACCTCCACCTCTTTTTTCAACACTTCGCATCCCCAGTACGCTACACTATGGTTAGCTCCACAATCACAGCACTTTGGTCTCACTCCCTCTCCACACTTTCCGTATTCATGTTCCCCACCACACCTTGCACATCTTCCCTTTCCTTTGCACACTTTGGCCACATGCCCAAACTCCTGGCAATTGAAACACCTCATAGGTTTTGGTATATATTCTCCTACATTGCATCTTAGAAATCCAAAATATAACTCCTTTGGAGGCACCTTATCCTCAAATTCTACCAGAATGGTTTCAGTCTCCCTTTTCTCTGCTCCCCTTGTCATTCTTTTCACACTCTTCACTGAACTATTCCTCACCCTCAAGTTCTCCACTAGCTCCTTCATATTAACACTGAGGGCAACCCCGGATATCACCCCCCTGCAACCATTGACCCTTTGTGCTCCAACTCTTACAACCCTGGACACTTTGACTTTCCCAACATTAGTCACCTTCATTGCCTTCTCCATCTGCTCTTTAGTTTTACATCCTATCAGCAGGTTTCCATCTCCTAAACTTCTCACATGGTTCACTTCCCCTACTTGTCCTCTGATGATTTTTGTTAGCTGAAGTGGATCGATTTTCTTTACTCCCTCTTCCCCCTCAAATCTTATCACTACATATAGCAATTTTGCCCTCGGGCCCTTCTCCTCAACTTCTCTTCCCTCACTTTCCGATCCACCTACACTAGACCCACCTCCTTTCTTTCTGTTCCGACCCATCATCTTCCTGTTCTTAGTCCCTCTCCCCACTCACACTCTGTGCTATTGCTGTCACCATCAGTCTCCCTCCTTGCCATCCTATCAGAGTTTGCAAGGGACCGTGTATAAATATCATTCCAGATGTATACAGGCCATCAGTCAATATTCCCACAGAATGTCCCCCACAACAACCCACAGCCAGCAGCTGACTCATAACTCTGGCTCAGCAGTTGGAGCTTCATCAGTTCAACCAGCAACCCAAAAAAGCAGCCTATGCTCAATCCCAAGGCTACTTATATTGCAAGCCCAAAGATGGGAAACAGGTGCCTTTGATTCAGTCAAACAAGGGACAGCTGGATGACCCGGAGTCCTGAGCCAGTGGACCGGACCGTGAACTGGAATGCGGACTTCACGGACCGGACCATAACAATATCGGACCACTGGAAAATGATGCTGGTGAGGTAGTAATTGGGGGGGGGGGGGGTGGTTTAAAGAAATCCAGTTGAACTTAATCACTATTTTGCAAAAATCTTCATTGTGGAAGTCACCAGCCCTGTGCCAGAAATTCAAAAGGGTCAAAGGGCAGAAGTGAGTGTAGTTCCTATTAATGAACAGAAGATGCTTGGGAAGCTGAAATGTCTGAAGGTAGGTGTCGTCTCTGACCAGATGGACTACACCTGAAGGTATAAAAAGGGGTAGGTGAAGTGATTGTGGAGGCAGTAGTAATAATATTTCATGAATCGCTAGATTCTGGAATGGTTCTGGAGGAGTGAACAATTGCAAATCTCACTCCACTCTTTAAGAAGGGGAGGGAGGCAGCAAAAGGGAAATTATAGGTCAGTTAGCCTGACATCAAAGGTTGGGAAGATATTGGAGTTGATTGTTAAGGATGCGGTTTCTGGTTACTTTGAGGAACCTGGTAAAATAGGCCAAAGTTAGCATGGTTTCCTTAAGGAGAGATCCTGCCCAACAGACCTGTTGGAATTCTTTGAGGAAATAACAGGTATGATGGACAAAGGAGAGTCAGTGGATGATGTTAACTTGGATTTTCAGAAGGCCTTTGACAAGATGCAGTGCATAGCTCAGGGAAGATACTAGCATGAATAGAAGATTGGCTGACTGGAAGGAGGTAAGGTGTGAGTAAAGTGACCCTGTTCTGGTTAGCTGTCGGTGACCAGGTATTCTGCAGGGATTGGTATTGCGACTACTTTATTTCACATTATATGTCAATGATTTGGATGATGGAATTGATGGCTTTGTAGGCATGCCTGCGGATGATACAGAGATAGGTGGAGGGGCAGTAAGTTTGCAGAACTTTAGACGGATTGGGAGAGAGGGCAAAGTAGTGACAGATGGAATATAGTGTAGGGAAGGGTATGGCATGGTAGAAGGAAAAAAAAAGGCGTAGACTATTTTCTAATTGGGGAGAAAATTTTAAAAAATCAGAGATGCAAGGGGACTTTTGCAGGTTGAGTCAGTGGTAAAAAAGATAAAAGCAAAGTTAGCATTGACTTTGTCAGAATGAGAATTTAAGAGTAATGATATAATGCTAAGGCTTTATAAGGCATTGGTCAGACCACACTTGGAGAATTATGAACAATTTTCCACTCTTTATCTAAGAGAAAGTGTGCTGGCAGTGGAGCGGGTCCAGAGGAGATTCATAGGAATGATTCTAGGAATAAAAAGGTTAATGTATGAGGAGCGTTTGATGGCTCTGGGCCTGTGCTCACTGGAGTTTAGAAGAATGAGGGGTGATCTCATTGACATCTATCAAATATAGTAAGACCTAGATAGAGTGGATGTGGAGAGGATGTTTCCTATAGTGGGTGTGTCTAGGATCAGAGGGCACAGCTTCAGAATGGAGGGATGTCCATTTAGAATAGAGATGAGGAGGGATTTCTTTAGCCAGAGATTGGTGTATCTGTGGAATTCATTGAGTATATTTGAAGTGGAGGGTGATAGGTTCTTGATTAGCTATGGAGTCAAAGGTTATGGGGAGAAGGCAGGAGAATGGGGTTGAGAGGGATAATATATCAGCCATGATGTAATGGCAGAGCAGCCTCAATAGGTCAAATTGTCATAACGGGGGGTGTTGGTGGCAGACCCAAATGCAAGACACAGACACTGAAGTACTAGGAACAGGACTAGGTGTGTCAAGAAAGCAAGGGAAACGGTGAAGAAAGGACACTGGACATGACATGGACTTGGACGAGATAAGGGTTCAGGTCTTGGGAGACAGGAATGCAGAACACAGAGCCCTGGTCTTGGGAGACAGGAACACAGAACACAGAGCCTTGGTCTTGAGAGACAGGAATGCAGAACACAGAGCCGGAACCCCTCCTTGGGAACAGGACGTAGGGCCGGGACTCATACACAAAATGCTGAACACGACGAGATGGTTCACAATACAAGGTAGCGGCAAATGGCCAGACCTACCTAGCGAAGGTGTGGACATAGACAGTTCCAAACACAAGGTAACAACAAACAGCCAGACCTACCTAACAAAGACGTGGACACAGAAACAGTTCGAAACTCAAGGTAGCGGCAAACAGCCAGAGCTACCTAGCGAAGGTGTGGACACAGAGACAGTTCCTAACACAAGGTAGCGGCAAACGGCTGTACCTTCCTAGTGAAGACATGGACACAGAGGCGGTTCCAAACAACGAAAGACAGTTCCTTATCTAGACACAGCAAGGCTCAAGTCTTGCTCAAGCAGTAGAACTTGACAGCGATACAGGCAAGGACGCAGGTAAGTCTTCAGGCCAAGGCTGCAGGCAGGGCTGCAGGTAGAGGTTGCTGGCAGAGGCTGCAGGACGAAGGTGAAGGGAAGGGAACAGTCCAGCAAATGAAGATTCTTTCTTCTTCTTCTCCTATTTCCGGCAGTTTAGACGCATCCAGGCATATTACTGCCCTCCGCAGGATGTATAATTAATTATAATTTGCTTGCAAATACTGTATGTGCTCATTAAATAGTCCTCATATTTTGTCACGCGGTCTCCAAATAATTGCATTGCCTCAAATTACATTAATTTCATTTGAATCATTTGGAAAACTAAAAGCTTCTTGCTTGAGAATAATCATTATCACATGCTTAACATTTAAAAATGTTGTTTTCCCAGTCTATCTGCTATTTCCAAGTTTTCCTTTTCTTGAATCAAAGCCTCCAGTTGTTTATCAAGATCTTGAAATTCTTCCTCATTGTTTCCATGTTTTCATTTCATAATCCGAATGTAGATAATTCACTTTGCGACAAATTCCTTTTTCCTTTGGTATAAGTTCCTCCATTTTAATCTGTTTTCCACGTCACTGAATTTTTGACAACAAACATCGTTTTCAGAAACCGTCTCCTTTAAACGCAGTACCATTTCGTCCAATCTCTTTCCAACTCACAATTGTTCTTAATTCTTTGATGGAGTTCTGCATGTTTACCCTGGGTTTCAACCATGTTTCTTGTAACATAAAATCTGAGGTTTTTTCCTTAAATTCTGGTACATATTTTGTAAATTCTTGATCATTTGCGATAAGACTCCTTGCATTCCCTTCTAATATATATATATATATATATATATACATATATATATATACAGCCATTATTTCCCGCCTCTCCTGCCTATGAACTGTTTGATCCTCCATTCAGCGTATCTTTGACTCCTTCCCACTTAAGCGCTGTAATATCAAGATATTTTTCTGCAGACTTGACTATAATTTTAATTTTTTGGTTCTTTTGTCTGTTTGTGCTGAACAGTTAATTGCATCTACCATAAACAGTACAAAATAATTAGTGTATCCTTATTTATCATATTACTACCCTCACAGATCACCAGTTTACTATTCCCTGTATTTGTTTACTTGATAGCCTTCTTTTTTCCAGCGAATGCTTTCACTGCCTCTACGTATCTGATCCCTTGAGTTATATTTACATATTGCATCTCAGCTTCTTTCTTGCTAATGATGCATCCTTGATAAGCTGCACTGTGTTCCTGACCACAACTGCAGCATTTCAGCATAGCTCCCGCCTCACATTTCCCATATTCATGTTCCCCAGCACATCTTCCACACCTTTGTTTCCCTCTGCAGAACGCAGCAATATGCCCGAATTTCTGACATTTAAAGCAATTTAAAGGCAGTGGAATATATATTCTGACCTCATAACAAATATACCCTAAATAAACTTTAGTCGGCAATGTCTCTTCATCAAAGTTGATCATAACCGATAAACTATCGCACTTTTTCCCATTTTTTGTAACTTTCAAACGTTTGGCCTCAATAATTTTTGCTCCTTTTATGTTCTGTTTAATCTCATCCATAGTAACTTTTGTTGGTATCCCGGAAATAACTCCTCTAGTCCACTTTCTATTGTTGGGTTTTGAGCATTGTACTTTTTTGCCATCTGTTTTATTTAATCTTATCACTTTGCCCTGTTGAGCACTATCCCGACAAATCAATAATAGCAACCCATTTCGTAAAATCTTTGCTCTTTTGACTTCAGCTATAAGTTTGTTGATTATCTTCATCAAATGAATCAGGTTCCATTCACCAAAAGACACTCCATCTTCACTCAGTGTTATAATTGCTTTAATCTCATCTTCTTTCCGTTGTTTTGCTATCCTATTTTGTTTGTCCCCTGACTCCTTAGAGTTTGACATCTCATACCTCTGTTTCCTTTCCTCACTCTCTTCACTCCATTCCTCCATCTCAAACTCACTTGCATCATCCATTAACCTGTTCATCCTACAGGATATTTTCTTCATCAACTCAGCAGTAGCAGCCTCTGTGCTCTCACGCTCCACGCTCAGGATCCAGCAAATGAAGCTGAACCCAGGAGCTATTTATGAGCCAGCCCAAAATCAGAATCGTGTGCCTCAATTAAGGCACACAACAGGACAAGGGATAACCAGAAAACCTGGAATACGGATCGATGGACCGGATTGTGAACCGGAATGCAGGCTTTATGGACCGGTCCGTGACACAAATAGCATAATTCTGCTCTTTCATCTTATGGTATTATGTGAAAATAATAAAGCAAACACCAATTTTTGATGCTAATTATATCCTGCTAGAATGGGTCAGTGGTCAAAGAATTAACACTAGATCACAGGCTCATAGAAAGAGAGAAATTGGAAACGTAAAGGAGTGCATTCACTTTGATGGATTCATGCAAACCAAAAACAAAAAGCATACAGTCTACTTCTCCTTTCCCACTCTTGACCCATGGCCTTGTAGGTTACATCAGGTCAAGCCATTGTCAAGTACTTTTTCAAAGTGATTAAAACTCCTGATCCCTGGCCCCCTTTCGTGCAATGCATTCCAGATGCTCTCCGCTCTCTGAAGAAGACATCTTCCCATTGTAGGTATGTAGAGCTGCATCTTTCTGAGTCTGCTAGTGGACCTAGAGGCATAGTGTTACTGGGCATGGCACCTTCCTGCCAATGCATTCTTGTGAGGTCAGGAAGGGTCCCCTGACGGTGGCTTTATTGCATATTGCTGGCACAGTATTATCAGGTGTGACAGGGTTCCTGACGAAATAGTGTGAGTGAGTCTAGCTGGGTTACTGCGTTCAGTGGCACCACAAGCAGGCCAATTCTATTGCATGAAGATTTCATGGAGAAAGCATGGCATTTGTGGAAGTGCAAAACCTCCACATAGGTACTGCGATTATCAGACTGGTAATCCAGAGGCTAGGGTAACAATGTAGAGACATGAGTTGGAATCCCACCAAGGCAACTGTAATGGGATTAAACCCGGTAATTAAATTTAAAAATCAACACTAGGATTAGTAACAGTGGTAATGAAACCACCACAAACACAAGGAATTCTGCAGATGCTGGAAATTCAAGCAACACACATCAAAGTTGCTGGTGAATGCAGCAGGTCAGGCAGCATCTCTAGGAAGTGGAACCTCTTTGATGTGTGTTGTTTAATGAAACCACCAGATGTCATAAAAGCCCATCTGATCACTGATGCCTCTCAGGGTCTCCAAACCCACAGCAAGTGGTAGGCTGTGAAATGGCCAGACAAACCATTTGTTGTTTCATATTCAAAAGTGGTTCACCACCATCTTCCCAAGGGGGGATATCAATGGGCAATAGAAGCTGTTCTTCCTAGCAAGGTCAAAGTCTGGAAAATGAGTAAGCGAAGATGCCAGAGCTAATGAAATTGATAACACTTTACTGAAGCTGCAAGAGGTATTGTTGCTCAATGCAACAGAGTGTCAGATGTTAGAAATGTAAAATCAGTGGTTGGCAATGTATAATCCCAGATTTCTGATCTTCAAGACAAGTCAAGTTTATTATCATGTGAACATGTGTAGGTACCTGTGTGCACAGGTGAAGTGAAACCTTGCAGCAGCAGAAATTCAGATACACTTGTTTATCACACGTACGTCAGAACGTATAGTGAAAAGTGTCGCTGGTGTTAACAACCAGCACAGGCTGTGGATGTGCTGAGGCAGCCTGCAAGGGTTACCACATATTCTAGTGGCAACATAACTTGCCCACAATGTTCACCTGAACAACACAGATAACAAACAAACTCAGCAAAACAAGACCCTTTCTTCCCTCCAATGACAACCACCCACCTATTCATACACAGAGACAGTCGTCCAACCCCAGGATGGGCCATCTCTGGCCTGCAGCCTCCATTGGACTCGCAGACTCATGGATGTCAGGCATCCCCAGTGGACTTGCAGACAGGCAGACCCAGGGCTTTGGCCATCAGGCGTCAACTTCTGGACTTTCAATCGATCCGAAATGATAGAGCTAGTAAATCCGAAAGAGCTAGTAAAAAGTATCAGAAGATAGATCAAAGAATGTCCTGATGAAGGATCTTGGCCCAAAACAATGACACTTTATTCCTCTGCATAGATGAAGCCTGATCTGCTGGGTTCCTCCTGCATTTTGTGTAAAGCAGGGATATTGAGCAACTTTAGACATTCATCATTTTCCAGAGTAGTGAGCGTCTAGACTGTGTTGCTAGCTGCTAATTTGTCATGCAGTCACACAGCTCAAAACAGGCCATTCAGCCCACTATATCAGGGCTCGCTAACCTCCTGTTCACTCTGTTCCCATTTTGAACTCTGCTCAAGCGCCCCCACCCCCAACTCCTCCCAGGTCGTACCACTCACTACACATTAGCACCAATTTACAGCAGGAAAGTAATCCAGCAACCTGCACATTTTTGGGATGTGAGAGGAAACTCAGACCGTCACAGGGAGAACTAACAAACTTCATACAAACGGTTCCAGGAGTCAGGGTCAAACCCAGATCAAGGAGCTGTGTGGGAGCAACTCTGCTAACTGCACCAGTTGACTTTTATGTTTTCAAGAGGTAGCTGGACTAGATCTAGACTGGTGAACAGATATCATCACATGGAAGGTAGCAATAATACTAACAGGTAGTCACATGCTCCCTGGATTGGTTTTTAATGCCTTTATGCTTTGATAAGGATTTGGTTTTCACTCACAATCTGTGTTTTTTTGATTAATTGCTTCTTCCAAAGAATTAAGTGAGGTAATTGTGTAGCTATTGTGAATTGTATAGTTAAGTCATAATCATATAGTCATAGTCAGAGTGAAATATAGCATAAGTTGGATTGGATGTCCATCTGCACAGGAGGCACAGAGGGTCGGTGACCTGCTAGCTACCTGAGATGAGAAGTCAGAGTTTGAGGCCTGGAGTTAGGGGTCCTGTCTGCAGCTAGTCCTGGGGTCGATACTGAAGGTCAATTGGAAGTCTGGAGGTCAAAGCCTGATGGCTGAAGCTTTGGGTCTACAAGTCTGAAGTGCAGTACGAGTGTGGAGGCCATTGTCTGCAAGTCTACGAGTCCGCTGAAGGCTGGAGAATTGGAGGCTGAAGGCCAGCTGTGCAGTTGGAAAAGTATTGGTGTGGTTGCATGGGAGGGAGGAAAGGGGCTCGCTTTGCTATTGTTGTTTTGTTGCTTGTTGTGTTCTGCTGAGCATGTTAGCACTGAAATGTGCGGCAAGACTTGCAGGCTGCCTCCAGCAAATACTTTGGTTGCGTTGGTTGTTAATGCAAACGACATGATGCACAATATGTTTTGATGTACACATGATAAACAAATGTATCTGAACCTGAATCTAAAACACAGAAACAGCCCATCTGACTCATCAAATCTATACTAACTATCAACCACCCATTTACAATAATTCCACTTACTTTGTCCCCACATTTCCATCAATGCTCCCCAATTCTACACACTAATGACAACATGCAATGTCAAATTAACCTAGCCACCCACACGTCTCTGGGATGTGGGAGGGAAATGGAGTAACCTGAAGAAACCCCTGCAGTCAGAGGGAGATCTGCAAATCCTCACAGACAGCACTGAGGGGTTGGGGCTGAACATTTCCATTGGCACTACGGGGCAACAGATCTATTACCGGGCCTCTGTGCTGCTCTCGGCTGAAACAGTTATGTTATTTATCCTGGTACTTTTTCTATCCATCATTTTCATATGCCTTTATGACAAATTCTGCCACCTTATGCCTCCATTTCATTTAAAAGCCAGAATTTTTGTGTAATATTTTGCCCAACATTTTGATTGTTCAAAGTTTTCTCCAATTTAACAAAGTTAATGTCAAGATACAAAGTGCTTTGCCCAATTTTTGTCTTGGATCTGAGCTATGTTCATTTAACCCCAGCTCAAGTTTCAAGTCCTACTCTTTTGCTATAACTTTACTCTGCAGGACATGCGCCAGGCCTTTCACCTCTCCTCAGGTGCGAGAATCTCAGCTGAGCTATCATTCTCTTTGAGACAGCATGCTAAGCATAGTTTGCAAGCTGACCAACCAAACTTGATAGAAGGATATATAAGGGGCTGTAGATGTTGGAATCTAGAGCTGCAAGTAACCAGCTGCAGGAATACAACAGTTCAAACAGTATCTTTGGGTGGAAATGATTAAAACTCTGCGACAGGACTGAGAGTGGAGAGGTAACGTGCACACACGCTGGAGGAACTCAGCGGGTTGGGCAGCATCCGTGGAAACGAACAGTCAATGTTTCGGACCGAGACCCTTCGTCAGGACTGAAGAGGGAAGGGGCAGAGGCCCTATAAAGAAGGTCGGGGGAGGGTGGGAAGGAGAAGTCTGGTAGGTTCCAGGTGAAAAACCAATAAGGGGAAAGATCAAGGGGTGTGGGGAGGGAAGGTGGGAGGGGATAGGCAGGAAAGGTGAAGAAGGAATACGGGAAAGCACAATGGGTAGTAGAAGGAGGCGGAACCATGAGGGAGGTGATAGGCAGCTGGGGGAGGGGGCAGAGTGAAACTGTGCTGGGGGAAGTGAGGGGGACGGAATTCCCGGAAGTTGGAGAATTCTATCTTCATACCAAGGGGCTGGAGACTACCTAGACGGTATATGAGGTGTTGCTCCTCCAACCTGAGGTTAACCTCATCACGGCAGTAGAGGAGGCCATGTATGGACATATCCAAATGGGAATGGGAAGCAGAGTTGAAGTGGGTGGCAACCAGGAGATCCTGTCTGTTGTGGCAGACGGAGCAGAGGTGCTCAACGAAGTGGTCCCCCAGTCTGTGTTGGGACTCACCGATGTAGAGGAGGCTCCACCGGGAGCACCGGATGCAATAGATGACCCCAACAAACTCACAAGTGAAGTGTTGCCTCACCTGGAAGGACTGTTTAGGCCCTGAATAGTGGTGAGAGAGGAGGTGTAGGAACAGGTGTAGCACTTACGCTTACAGGGATAAGTGCCGGGTGGGAGATCCGTGGGGATGGACGTGCGGATAAGTGAGTCGCGGAGGGAACAATCCCTGTGGAAAGCGGAGAGGGGTAGAGAGGGAAAGATGTGCTTAGTGGTGGGGTCCTGTTGAAGGTGGCGGAAGTTGCAGAGGATTAAGTGCTGGATCCAGAGGCTGGTGGGGTGGTAGATGAGGACAAGGGGAGCTCTGTCCCTGTCGTGTTGATGGGAAGATGGGGTGAGGGCCGAAGTGCGGGAAATGGAGGAAAAGTGGGTGAGGGTATCATTGATGACGGCAGAAGGGAAATCATGATCCTTAAAGAAAAAGGACATTTGAGATGACCTGGGACGGAAAGCCTCATCCTGTGCGCAGATCCTGTGGAGACGGAGGAACTGGGAATTTTTGCATGTGGCAGGGTGGGAAGAGGTATAGGTGAGGTAGTTATGAGAGTCAGTGGGCTTATAGAAGATGTGAGTGGACAATCTGTCTCCAGAGATGGAGACTGAGAGATCGAGAAAGGGGAGAAATGGATCAAGTGAATTTGAAGGCTGGGTTGACTTGTGGGTCTTGGGGAGGAGGTAAAACCGAGCAGTGCGGGGTGTGGGAATTATGAGTTTTGTGGCTGAGGATGGAAGGTCTCCGGAGTTGATAAGGGTGGTGATGGTACGGGAGACAATGGTTTGATTTCCTTCTTCACCTTTCCCGCCTATCCCCTCTCTGTTTCCCCTCCACCACCCCTTGATCTTTCCCCTTACTGGTATTTCACCTGGAACCTACCAGCCTTATCTTTCCCACCCTCCCCCCACCTTCTTTATAGGGCCCCTTCCCCCTCTCTCTTCAGACCTGACGAAGGGTCTCAGCCCGAAACGTTGACTGTTCGTTTCCACGGATGCTGCCCGAACTGTTGAGTTCCTCCAGCGTGTTGTGGGTGTGGCTTTGACCCCAGCATCTGCAGAGAATTTTGTGTTTCCAATGAATTTACATTGCCTTTTCATGATCTCATACATTATTTCTCTTTTTGTGCTTACTTTGTTCATGCCATCCTCGTTAGATATTCGTTTCGTCCATGATATTCTTTGCATCCTCCTCAAAAACCACATCTCTGCTGCTTCAATTCATTTCCTCATGTTACTAGATATTGTCCAACATTCTGAGCCATATAACATAACTGGATAAACATAACATTTCAGTACTCTGAGACGGGGTGTCATGCCTAGTTTAGTGTTGGTCAGTATACTCTTCATTCTCGTAAAGGTGTCTTTTGCCATCCCTATTCTTCTTTTGATGTCCATGTCGCACCTGCCATCTGATTTCACCCAGCTTCCTAAGCAGCAAAAGTTCTGTACTTGTTTTATGTCTTCCCCGTTTATTCTCAGCCTGCAGATAGGATTCTCCTTCTTATTGGATATCACCATATATTCTGTCTTTTTGCAATTGATAGATAGACAAGGGTGAGTTTTCTCCCCTGATTTGTTCAATGTGTACAGTGAAACAATATTACAAAAAGTAAGAGACATCTTGGGAACCAAAGTTGGCGGTGAAAACATCAATAATTTCAGATATGCAGGTGACTCTGTGTTAATTGCAAGTACGGAGGAAGAACTACAAAACTTAATTGATATATTTGTTGAAGAAGGTGCAAAATGGGGCTATCTATCAATTGCAAAAAGACAGAATGTATGGTGATATCCAGTAGAACAAGGAATTCCATTATCAGCATTGGCTCAGAGTCATGGTCAAGGGAGAGTGAGGGGCACTCCCAGGAAGCATGGCCACAAAATTACCATGTTGAAATGAAATGGACACCTTCTCTCCCCCTCCCAACAAACACCCGTCAATAGAGGCTTCATTCTTCACTGTCACTATTTGCTGTTGGTTTATTATTGTCTCATGTACTGAGATACAGTGAAAAGCCTGACTTGCAAACTGTTCATACCGATCAAAACATCACACAGTGTATTGAAGTAGAACAAGGAAAAACAATAACAATGCAGAATAAAGTCTAACAGCAACAGAGAAACTGCAGTGCTGGTAAACAATAAGGTGCAAGATTGTAACAATTGACATCGTGAGGTCAACAGTCCATCTTATCACAGTAGAGAACCATTCAATAGAACAGAGAACACAATACAGGCCAGTTAGCCCACAATATTCTGCTGATATTTGATCCTAATCTAAGATCTATGTAACCCTCCCTCCTACATGGCCCTCAATCTCTCCCTCATCCACGTGCCTATCTAAGAGTTTAATTGTTCCTAAATTCAATGACAGACGGGGTAGAAGCTATCCTCAAGCCTGTTGGAAAGTGTTTTGGGCCTTTCCTATCTCCTGCCCGATGGGAGGGGGGATAAGGCAGAATATGGGAGGGGTCTTTGATTGTGCCGGCTGTTTTACTGAGTCAGTGAGAAATGTAGAAGAGTCCAAGGAGGAGGCGATGTTTTCTGTGTCCATAACAAGCTGTATTTTCCTGCAGTCACATGCTTGATCATAATGAGGTAGATTGTGAAGTCATTATGATCCGGAACCTGACCACGAGAAACTGCCGGCTGAGGGCAGTACATCTGAGTGCTCAAGGAGAGGCTAGTCCCCTTGATGCGGTAGACTGCTTCCACAACATTTCTTGCAATCACGAACGAAACCAATGGAATTCAGCGAACTATTCCGGCTGGTGGTCCTTGGCCTGTCACTGGGCATTTCTCTCACCATCATCGGCTGGTGGGCCTACGAGAAGTTCATAAAGAAGCGCCCCCGCACTGTGAAGGTCAAGCGGGTACTCGGCACAGCAGAGCCGGTAGTTGGCAAAATAAAGACCAACATTGAAGAACTGAAGCCAGGGGGCTTTGCTGCACGGTCTGGACCACCAATCAACACTATCAGCACCGTGTATCTAGAGGTTAGAAACCAGAACATGGAGGAGGCGAGTATAGAGTCAGGGGATGGAGGAAACGAGCAGGGGATCTTGTCACAGGGGCTGGCTGATCGAAGGCAAAGTCCTCAACCGGCCCTGGAAGATCAGAGGCGAAGTCCCGAACCAGCTCTTGGGCATATCAAAACAGAGGCGACTGAACTGGAGCTAAGTCCAGTGGAGGAACACTGGAATGGAGAGGGTAAGAGGGAGGAAAATGGATGCGAGGGCAAAGCAACTATCGGAGATCAGCAGCAGCAGAATGACAAAGAGCGGCTGTGGTGTGGGTGGGGTAACTTCACCAATGTGCAAGTGGTCAAGAGACGGGTGTGGCAGAGCAGGGGAATAAAATCTGTGGGCAAGAGAAAGAGATCTCTGGAGAAGTTGGCTAGAGAGAGGAAGCGAGTGAGAAAGTGGCAGACAAAACTCCAAAGAGAACTGTCAATAGTAGGGGAGAGAAGTGAAAGGAAGCAACGCAGAGCCTGCAGAAGAGTTCTCAGATTTAGGGAACCGGTGCCTGAGGATGGGTCAATGAAAGTAGGGAAATGGAAAGAGGAATCATTTGGTCCTGGAGGATCACAGAAGGCTAGAATCCACAATCTTGTGAAGTGGATGAAGGTAAAAATAAATGTACAGGCACAATTGCTGCATTGTTTTTTTACTTAAACGGGGCTGTGTTCCAAAGACTTTGGAGCACTGGAATATCCAAGTTGTAGAGGGCTACTGATCAAATGCTGATTTCCGGGGCTAGTACAGATGACATCATTGAAACGATGGGTCGAAGGGCCTGTTTCTGTGCAGATCTCTCGATGACACGTCATGACCTCACAGATCCTTTATTTACCTGCAATCTCCCACCCACATTAATTATCTCACTCCCCTTGCCACTGATACGGCACAATGGAGAAACAGTTAGTGTCACGCTCCACAGGGCCAGCGATCTCCGATCGGGGTGCAGTTCCACTGCCCTCTGTAAGGAGTTTGTACATTCGCCCCAAGACACCATGGATTTCCTACAAGTTCAACTGAAAGCTTCCAGTCTCCCCCCTTCCTCATATCGATTGTGCAGAGGAGATTCACTAGGATGCTGCCTGGACTAGTTTAACCCATCCTCATGTAGTCTTATGAGGACAGGATGAGCACGCGAGGGCTTTTCTCTTTGGAGTGAAGGAGGGTGAGAGGGGACCTGAGGGAGGTGTACGAGGTCATAACAAACATAGATCGAGTGGACAGCCAGAGATATTTTCCCAGGGTGGGAATGGCAGATAGCAGGGAGTGTACACAGAGAGTGGTGTGTGTGTGTGTGGAACCACCGCAGGGGTGGTGGTAGAGGCAGATATATTGGGGATGTTTAAGAAAGACCTGTACAGAGCACATGAATGATAGAAAAAGGGAGTGCTCTATCTGGGGAAAGGGTTATGTTGATCTTAGAACAGGTTAAAAGTTTGACACAATACTGTGGTCTGAAGGCCTGTAGTGTGCTCTGGTGTTCTATCCCACTCATTGCAATAGCTTCCCCTCTCCTACCCATTAACACCCTTCCTCTGTCCTCCACTGCTCTCCCCTACCTTCCTAACTCCTGACTACTTACCCCTGCCTCACCAGATCCTCACTCTCCACTTGTCTGTTCCATCACTCCATCCCTCCCTTCCACTTCCCCCTTCACTACCCACTCCTCCCACCCTCCACTTCCCTTCTGCCATCACTCCATCTGATGTGTCCTCTCTGTCTTCCTCCCAAGGCCTCATCAACGATGACGATATTGCAGCCATTCTCAAGGGTAGTCACATGCTGAAGATCAGATCCTCCTCATGGATGAAGTCACGATTTTACAAACTACAAGAAGACTGTTGCACGGTGTGGTGCAGTTCCAACAAGATCCTGAAGTCAGCCAGGAGCCAAATGTGTGAGTGTTGACAAGTCTTGGAGGGATGGTGTGGCAGCAAACATATATTTTTAAAAAGTTTTTAAGAAATTGTCTTGGCCACCAACAAGTGCAGGGATTAGTCCTTGATTCCTGGTATGGCACCACGCTGAGGCCAGTAGAGCTACTGCTTCATTGCGTCAGTGACCTGGATTCTATCTTTTATTGATTCTGTTTTATTTGGAGATGGAGTGCAGACAGGTCCTTCTGGCCCAATAGGCCACACCACCCAGCGGCCCACCTGTTTAACGCCAGACAAATCACAGGACAATTCACCGGCCCTGCTGTGTTCCTCCAGCATTGTGTGTGTGTGTGTGTGTGTGTGTGTGTGTGTGTGTGTGTGTGTGTGTGTGTGTGTGTGTGTGTGTGTGTGTGTGTGTGTGTGTGTGTGTGTTTGTGTGTGTGTGTGTGTGTGTGTGTGTGTGATATGCAATATGCTCCTCCTAACCTCCTGTGTCTCTCGCCTCCTGGTCCATTTCCATTTCTCTGTTCATCCAGGTTTTCCATAAACATGATATGAGTCATATCCATCAAGCTGGAGCTGCAGAAACCTGAAGCCCCACACCTCACAATCCTAATTTCTACAGTTTAGCAACACAATGATGCCTTTCCACAAGAGATTCTGCAGATGGTAGAACAACACACACAAAATGCAGAATGGACTCAGCACGTCAGGCAGCATCCATAACTGTTTATACACACACACACACACACACACACACACACACACACACACACGGATGTTGGCCTGAAGTGTTGACACTTTATTCCTGTCCATAGATGCTGCCTGACCTGCAGAGTTCCTCCAGCATTTTAGGGCACCACAATAGCAGAGTGGTTCGTGTGATGTTGTTGCTGCTCGGTCAGGGATGGGGGGCAGGGAGTGGGCAGGTAACAATTCAAAGTTCAGTACCAGTGCCGTGTGTAAGGAGTTTGTATAGTCTCCCTGTGACCATGTGGGTTTCCTTCTGCTGTTCAAAGAAGGCTGATTGGTCATTGTAAATTCTCCTGCGATTAGGCTGCTGTTAAATAGGTGGGTGTTTGGCGATATGGCTTTTTGGGGCAGAGGGCCAGTCCCACAGTGTATCTCTAAATAGGTAAAGTGCTGTGAATAAATAACTTTGTGTGTGTGTTACTCTGAATTCCCAGCTTCTGCAGAATCTATTGTGCTTGTGAATCTGTGACTGAATCTCTTGTTCTGATCTCTGCTGCTGTTTTACTCTCTACCCCCACCTGACCCCTTGCAGTCTCGATCGACGACATCGAAGAGTTAAGACCAGGAATGCAGACGGAGGGAATGCAGCAGTACGCCATGGAAACACCCAGCGACTGCTGTTTCACAGTCGTATTTAAAGGCAAGAGGAAGAACTTGGATCTGGTGGCCTCCGACGCCAACGAGGCCTGGCATTGGATCCTGGGCCTCTCCAAATTACAGCAGAGAGGCTGTAGCAGTAACAAGAGAGAGTGGCTGGATCAGTATCCATCTGGGAATCTGTCACGGCAGAGCGCCAGGGAGAGAGGGTGCCAATTCCCTCATGGTCTACAACAGCAGACCCCAAGTCCACCCCTATCCCATGCCAAAGGTCAAAGGCACCTCCCCATGCTCGAACCTTTTGCTGCTTGTTTCCCCTATGTGACCTGCATTTCCCTCAGGCCCTCAGACTCCTTAGATTCCATTAGTTACTAATGTTTTCAGTATTAGTTTAATAGATAGTCAATCTTTAGTTTCAACATGTTATAGGTATTATAGGCTAAACTTAATGTTCAGTATTAGTTTAATACATAGTCAATCTTTAGTTTCAACATGTTATAGGTATTATAGGCTAAACTTAATGTTATAGGTGTTTATGAAAAATAAAGTTACTTTAAAGCTCTGAATGAGATACTTTATTGATGTAATATTCTTCCAATCAGCAACAAAAATACAATTATTATTTTGTTTTTACAACCAATGCTGATGGTGGATGAAACCCTGTTTGCATTTTAAATGAGTAATGAATCCTCTATGTTGCCCTACCATCAAAGAAGGATGCTTCGTTACACAAGCCACGATATTTTCCAGTGGAATTTTTTTTTCAAAAATACGTACCCTTTTGTATCTGTCTGCAACTTTCAGGATAAAAGCATTTCCTCACTGGTGTAATCTCACGTGAAAAAGTATGAATATTGAATATACATGTAAAAATAAAATCAGCTTTCTCGGCAGGTTCTCAGATAGTGTCACAGAGTCTGAGCAAAGTACAGCACAGAAACAGGACCTTCAGCCCATCAAGTCCATGCCAATCTATTTAAGCAGCTTTTTCCCATCGATCAGAGAAAATTCACGAGAATGATTCCAGGAATGAAAGGGTTACCGTTTGAGGAACATGTGGCCGCTCTTGGGCTGTATTCCCTGGGGTTCAGGAGAATGACGGGGGGATCTCACTGAAATCTTCCAAATGTTAAAAGGCCTGAACAGACTAGATATGGCAAAGTTATTTCCCATGGTAGGGGAGTCCAGGAAAAGAGGGCACAACTTCAAGATTGAAGGAACAGAGATGTGGAGAAATCACATTAGTCAAAGGGTGGTATGTCTGTGGAATTTGTTGCCACGAGTGGCTGTGGAGGCCAAGTCATTGGATGCATTTAAGGCCTTTGCTGAGGACAGAACGTTCTGCCTCAGAGAGGGGAAGGTCAGAGAGGATGGTGAAGACACGGCAAGGGTTGGGGCTGGGGTCAGAGGAGGATAAAGATTGGGAGGTCTCAGGAGGGAGATTGGGGGTTGGGATGTTCAGGGAGAGCGGGGTTAGGGGAGGATGAGGGATCAGAGGAATGGAGGGGCGATGAGGGGTAGAGGGAAGGTTGGGAGTCGTGGGGAGACTAGAGGGTGGTGGAGGAATAAGATGAGCGGTAGAAAACAGCAGCAGTAAGAGCGGTCCTGGTCTGGAGAGGTTCAGGACCTTGGTCCGAGCTGGATCTGGAGCTGGGGCTGGCGGAGCCTGTGGCCTGTAGGGGCGCCAGAACTGAGGTCAGAGTCGGAAGCCAGTGAGTCCGTGGCCTGCCAGGGGGCTGGTGCCCATGTCCAGGAGGCTGTGGTTCCAGCTGAGATCAGAGTCAGAGGCGGATGGGTCTTCAGCGTGCCGAAGGCTGAGAAGTCGAGGTCCGAGGGGTCGAGATCCGGGCTGGAGGTGGTCGTCATCGTGGGCTTGTGGTCCTTCTTGGACGCCAGGAAGGAGAAGAAATGGCGGTTGGAGGGGTAAATCTGACGGAGAATGAAGTGTAGGAGTGGTCCATGGCAGATGATGGAAAACGAGGTCCGGAGTGGTGGCAGAGAGAGGGACAGGGCCCGTAGGTATCTCCGCATGGCAGTGAGCGTGGTGTGGAGAATCCAGCGGGAGCAGCAGTCAATAAAATGGAGGTACCCGTGACCCTCGCTGGGCCCAAACTGAGAGTTCTGGAACCAGAGCTGGTATCCCTGCGGTACAAGATGGCGGCGGAGACACGTTCCCAGGAAGGAGACTTGGCTGTGGTGGAGAGTCTGGGTCAGGATGTGGTCGAAGAGTTGGGGAGAGGCAGAGATCACAGAGGGGGAATAGTGAGAGAGGGTGTCACTGAACTCCCGTCGAAGGGAAGTTTTAAACTTCAGGGTAGGCATACCTCAGAGAGACTTCGCAGCAGAGCAGCGAATTGTAAACAGAAAATTCTCTGCAGATGCTGGGGTCAAAGCAACACGCACAACATGCTGGAGGAACTCAGCAGATCGGGCAGTATCCGTGGAAATGATGAGTCAACGTTTTGGGCCGGAACCCTTCGTCAGGACTGAAGAGGGAGGGGGCAGGAGCCCTATAAAGAAGGTGGGGGGTGTGTGGGAAGGAGAAGGCTGGTAGGTTCCAGGTGGAAAACCAGTAAGGGGAAAGATCAATGAGTGGGGGAGGGGAAGCAGAGAGGGGATAGGCAGGGAAGGTGAAGAAGGAAATCAAACCACTGTCTCCCGTACTATCACCGCCCTTATCAACTCTGGAGACCTTCCATCCTCAGCCACAAAACTCATAATTCCCACACCCCGCACTGCTGGGTTTTACCTCCTCCCCAAGATCCACAAGCGTGACTGTCCCGGTAGACCCATAGTTTCTGCTAGCTCCTGTCCCACCGAACTTGTATATGCCTACCTGGACTCCATTTTGTCAGTCATCGTTCAGTCCCTCCCCACTTACATCCGGGATACATCCCATGCCCTCCACCTCTTCCGTGACTTCCAGTTCCCCAGTCCCAACCGCTTCATTGTCACTAAGGATGTCCAACCCTTATACACCTCCATTCCCCATCAGGAAGGCCTCAAAACCCTCCGCTACTTTCTGGACAATAGACCTCACCAGTTCCCCATCACCACCACCCTCCTCCGGTTGGCGGAACTGGTACTCACACTCAATAACTTCTCTTTTGACTCTTCCCACTTTCTTCAGACCAAGGGTGTAGCTATGGGAACTCGCGTGGGCCCCAGCTATGCCTGCCTCTTCGTTAGTTAAGTGGAACAGTCTACGCTCCAAACTTATACTGGTACTGCTCACCAACTTTCCTTTCTCTACATTGATGACTACATTGGTGCTGCTTCCTGCAGCCGTGCTGAGCTCGTCAATTTCTCCGACTTTCCTTCTAACTTTCACCCAGCCCTCAGATTCACTCGGTCCCTCTCGGACACTTCTCTCTCCTTTCTCGATCTTTCGGTCTTGGTCTCCATCTCCGGAGACAGACTGTCCACTGACATCTTCGAAAGACCCACTGACTCTCATACTACCTCAACTATACCTCTTCCCACCCTGCCACATGCAAAAATGCTATTCTCTATTCCCAGTTCCTCCGTCTCTTCCGCATCTGCTCCCAGGATGAGGCTTTCCGTTCCAGGACATTTCAAATGTCCTCTTTCTTTAAGGATCGTGGTTTCCCTGCTGTTGTCATCAATGATGCCCTCACCCGCATCTCCTCCATTTTCTGCACTTTGGCCCTCACCCCATCCTCCCGTCACCACAAGAGGGACAGAGTTCCCCTTGTCCTCACCTACCACCCCACCAGCCTCCGGATCCAGCACATTATCCTCCGCAACTTCCGCCACCTTCAACAGGACCACACCACTAAGCACATCTTTCCCTCTCCACCCCTCTCCACTTTCCGCAGGGATCGTTCCCTCTGCGACTCCCTGGTCCACACGTCCCTCCCCACGGTTCTCCCACCAGGCACTTATCCCTGCAAGCGTAAGTGCTACACCTGTCCCTACACCTCCTCTCTCACCACCATTCAGGGCCCCAAACAGTCCTTCCACGTGAGAGAACACTTCACTTGTGAGTCTGTTGGGATCATGTATTGCATCCAGTGCTCCCGTTGCGGCCTCCTCTACATCGGTGAGACCTGACGCTTCGTCGAGCACCTCCGCTCCGTCCGCCACAACAGACAGGATCTCCCGATTGCTACCCACTTCAACTCTGCTTCCCATTCCCATTCGGATGTGTCCATACATGGCCTCCTCTACTGCCAGGATGAGACTAAACTCAGGTTGGAGTAGCAACACCTCATATACCATCTGGGTAGTCTCCAGACCCTGGGCATGAACATTGAATTCTCCAACTTTGGGCAATTCCCTCCCCCTCCCTTCCACCAACCCAGTTTCACTCTGCCCCCTCCCCCAGCTGTCACCTCCCTCTTGGTTCTGCCTCCTTCTACTACCCATTGTGTTTTCCCCTATTCCTTCTTCACCTTTCCTGACCATCATCTCCCTGCTTCCCCTCCACCACCCCTTGATCTTTCCCCTTACTGGTTTTTCACCTGGAACCTACCAGTCTTCTCCTTCCCACCCTCCCCCCACCTTCTTTATAGGGCCTCTGCCCCTTCCCTCTTCAGTCCAGACGAAGGGTTTCGGCCCGAAACGTTGACTGTTCATTTCCATGGATGCTGCCCGACCTGCTGAGTTATTCCAGCATGTGTGCATGAATGATGATGGCTAGGTGAAGAGGCTGTCTCAACTTCACTTCACCCATGTGTAGCCCATTCTGTTAGCCTCTACTTTTTTTTGTCTGTCATAATCTATCATCCATTTGCCTCTCTCTTCCAACTCCACTACCCTCGCTTACCTGCTTTGAGCTACCTGTCACCCTTCCTCAGTCAGCTAATCATCTTTGGCCTTTTTCTTATCCCTCTTCCTCTTCTCTACATACTGGCCATCTTACCTCTCATTCAACCATGATGCAGGGATGCAACGTGAGACATCGAAATATCTTTCCCCCTGCTGACCCTATGCGACACTCTTGAGTTCCTCTAGTGGATTGTTTGTTGCTAAAGATTACATAAATTACACTTCCCATCTTGCTTCATTCTCCCATACGCTTCCTGTCCAAGAGAAATCACCACTACCTTGCTACATCTCCTGTGCATGTTAAATCCCATGTAAAAAATCCTCCCTTGCTCCACGTAACCATTCTAAGCCTGGTCTCCCTGGTCTTCTGTGTAAGCCACCAGCAGAATGCAGAAATTCAAGAGTGGCGGGGGCAAAGTAAGTGTACTTTTATTACTAAGGAGAAGGTGCTTGGGAAGCTGAAAGATCTGAAGGTAGATAAATCACCTGGACCAGATGGACCACATCCCAGGGTTCTGAAAGAAGTAGCTGTAGAGACTGTCGAGGCATTAGAAGTGATCTTCCGAGAATCAGAATTGGCATTGCTGCTGCATTTTGTGTGTGTACCTTTCTCAGCATGGACAAGTTGTACTGAAGAGTCTGCCTCCATGTACTATACCTCTATGACCGCATGTACCTCAATCCGTCCTCTGTAGATACACTGCTTCCAATTTCTCCGGATGTAATTCCATTTGCCATCCTCCGCCTACCCTATGCATTAATATTGTACGAAAGACTACTTTATCAAAACACTGCATAGACAATTGTGCACTCAGGTCAAATTGTTTTCACAAACCTCATGGACCCAGATTTATATTTGATTATGTTTCTGAGATGGGAGCCTAATCCGTTTGAAACGGTGGTGCTGGTCCACTTTCCGGAAGCTTTTGGTGAAGGTAATGCCAGAATACCATTCAACAGGATATTCAGGATCAGGAGGTAACATGTTCAGGTATATCTTGAAGGGGTTCTACTCCCTCTTCTTATCCTCCTGGTGACAGAGGGCACAGGGTGAGAGGCTGTAGAAACAGCCGTTTCGGCACAGACTAGAAGGGCTGAGATGGCCTGTTTCCGTGCTGTAATTGTTATATGGTTATAATCGCTAAATTCTGGAATGGCTCTGGAGGACTGGAGGCAAATGTCACTCCATTCTTTACGTGAGGCAAAAGAGAGGAAATCATAGGCCAGTTAGCCTGACTTCAGTTCTTAGAAAGATGTTGAAGTCCATTATTAAGAATGAAGTTTTGGGGTACTTAGAGGCACATGTTAAAATAGGCCAAATTCAGCATGGTTGCTTTCAGTGGAAGTCTTGCCTGACAAATCTGTTGGGATTATTTGCAGAAATAACAGGCAGGATAGACAAAAGGCACAACCAGGGGTCGCTTGCAAAAAGACATTTTCTGTCAGTTACGAGATGGACTGTGCTTTTCTCAGTGCTATTTGTGTACATGCTTTGTTTCTGGATTGTTCATTTTTTATGTCCAGCTGGTGTGATACACTGCATCCGGTGCTCCCGATGTGGCCTTCTATATATTGGCGAGACCCGACGCAGACTGGGAGATCGTTTCGCTGAACACTTACGCGCTGTCCGCCAGAGAAAGTAGGATCTCCCAGTGGCCACACATTTTAATTCCACGTCCCATTCTGATATGTCTATCCACGGCCTCCTCTGCTGTAAAAATGAAGCTACACTCAGGTTGGAGGAACAACACCTTATATTCCGTCTCGGTAGCCTCCAACCTGATGGCATGAACATTGACTTCTCAAACTTCCGCTAATGCCCCACCTCCCCCTCGTACCCCATCCATTATTTATTTATATCCACACATTCTTTCCCTCTCTCTCCTTTTTCTCCCTCTGTCCCTCTGACTATACCCCTTGCCCATCCTCTGGTGTTTCCCCCCTCCCTCTTTTCCTTCTCCCTGGGCCTCCTGTCCCATGATCCTCTCATATCCCTTTTGCCAATCACCTGTCCAGCTCTTGGCTCCACCCCTCCCCCTCCTGTCGTCTCCTATCATTTTGGATCTTCCCCTCCCCCTCCCACTTTCAAATCTCTTACTAGCTCTTCCCTCAGTTAGTCCTGACGAAGGGTCTCGGCCCGAAACGTCGATTGTACCTCTTCCTATGGATGCTGCCTGGCCTGCTGCGTTCACCAGCAACTTTCATGTGTGTTGCTGGGAGTTACCTACAGGCCCCCAAACAGTAGCCTGGATATAGGGTGCAAGTTAAATCAAGAATTAAAATTGGCATGTTGCAAAGCTAATACTACAGTTGTTATGGAAGATTTCAACATGCGGGAAGACTGGGAAAATCAGGTTGGTACTGGACTGCAAGAAAGGAAGTTTGTGGAGAGCCTCAGAGATGGATTCTTAGAGCAGCTTGTATCAGAGCCTACCAGGGAGAAGGCAATTCTGGATTTAGAGTTGTGTAATTAGCCAGATTTGATAATGGAACTCAAGGTAAAGGAGCCATTAGGAAGTAGTGACTACAATATGTTAAGTTTTAATCTACAATTTGAGAGGGAGAAGGGGAAATCGGAAGTGTCAGTATTACAGTTGAACAAAGGGGACTATGGACCCATGAGGGAGGAGCTGGCCAAAGTTGACTGGAAAGATAGCCTAGCAGGGATGACAGTGGAACAATAATAGCAGGTATTTCTGGGAATAATACAGAAAGTGCGGGACAGTTCATTCCAAAGAGGAAGAAAGATTCTAAGGGGAGTAAGGGGTAACCGTGCTGACAAGGGGAGTCAAGGACAGTATAAAAATAAAAGAGAAGAAGTATAACATAGCAAGGATGAGTGGGAAGCCAGAGGATTGGGAGACTTTTAAGGAGCAACAGAAGATAACTAAAAAGGTAATACGGAAGGAAAAGATGAGGTACGAAGGTAAACTAGCCAAGAATATAAAGGAGGATAGTAAAAGCTTCTATAGGTATGTGAAGAGGAAATAATTAGTTAAGACCAAAGTTGGGCCCTTGAAGACAGAAACAGGTGAAATTATTATGGGGAAGAAGGCACTGGCAGATGAGCTGAACAGGTACTTTGGATCTGTCTTCACTAGGGAAGACACAAACAATCTCCCAGATGTAATAGTGGCCGGAGGACCTAGAGTAACAGAGGAACTGAAGGAACTTCGCATTAGGTAGAAAATGGTGTTGGTTAAACTGATGGGACTGAAGGATGATAAATCCCCAGGGCCTGATGGTCTGCATCCCAGGGTACTTAAGGAGGTGGCCCTAGAAATGGTGGACGCTTTGGTAATCATTTTCCAGTGTTCTATAGATTCAGGATCAGTTCCTGTGGAATGGAGGGTAGCTAATGTTATCCCACTTTTTAAGAAAGGAGGGAGAGAGAAAACAGGCAATTGTAGACCGGTTAGCCTGACATCAGTGGTGGGGAAGATGCTGGAGTCAATTATAAAAGATGAAATAGTGGCATATTTGGATAGCAGTAGTAGGATAGGTTCGGGTCAGCATAGATTTACGAAGGGGAAATCATGCTTGACTGATCTCCTGGAATTTTTTGAGGATGTAACTATAAAAATGGACAGGGGAAAGCCAGTGGATGTAGTGCACCTGGACTTTCAGAAAGCCTTTAATAAGGTCCCACATAGGAAGTTAGTGGGCAAAATTAGAGCACATGGTATTGGGGGTAGGGTACTGACATGGATAAAAAATTATTTGTCAGACAGGAAACAAAGAGTAGGGATTAATGGGTCCTTTTCAGAATGGCAATCAGTGACTAGTGGGATACCGCAAGGCTCGGTGCTGGGACCGCAGCTATTTACAATATACATTAATGATTTAGATGAAGGGATTAAAGTAACATTAACAAATTTGCAGATGACACAAAGCTGGATGACGGTGTGAAATGTGAGGAGGATGTTATGAGAATACAGGGCGACTTGGATGGGTTGGATGAGTGGGCAGGTGCATGGCAGATGCAGCTTAATGTGGATAAATGTGAGGTTATCCACTTTGGTGGCAAGAACAGGAAGGCAGCTTACTATCTGAATGGTGTCAAGTTAGGAAAAGGGGAAGTACAACGAGATCTGGGTGCCCTTGTTCATCAGTCACTGAAAGTAAGCATACAGGTACAGCAGGCAGTGAAGAAAGCTAAGGGCACGTTGGCCTTCATAACAGGGGGAGTTGAGTATAGGAGCAAAGAGGTCCTTCTGCAGTTGTACAAGGCCCTGGTGAGACCCCACTTGGACTATTGTGTGCAGTTTTGGTCTCCAAATTTGAGGAAGGACATTCTGCTATGGAGGGAGTGCAGCGTAGGTTCACTGGGTTAATTCCAGGGATGGCAGGAATGTCATATATTGAAAGATTGGAGCGAATGGGCTTCTATACACTGGAAATTAGAACGATGAGAGGGAATCTGATTGAAACATATAAGATTATTAAGGGATTGGACACACTAGAGGCAGGAAATATGTTCTCGATGTTGAGGGAGTCCAGAACCAGAGGCCACAGTTTAAGAATAAGGGGAAGACCATTTAGAACCGAGTTGAGGAAAAACTTTTTCACACAGAGGGTTGTGGATCTGTGGAATGCTCTGCTTAAGAAAGCAGTGGAGGCCAATTCTCTGGATTCTTTCAAAAAAGAGTTAGTTAGAGCTCTTAAAGATAGTGGAGTCAAGGGATATGGGGAGAAGGCAGGAAAAGGGTACTGATTGTGGATGATCAGCCATGATCACCGTGAATGGCGGTGCTGGCTCGAGGGTCTGAATGGCCTACTCCTGCACCTATTGTCTATTGTCTATTAACAAGATAAAAGCCTATGACATTGCAGGAAAGATACTGGCATGGATAGAGGAATGCCTGACAGGCTGGAGGCAGCGAGTGGAAATAAAAGGGGTCTTTTCTGGTTGACTGCCAGTGACCAGTGCTTTTCATCAGGGGTCAGTATTGGGATCGCTACTTCTCACAATGATTTAGATGATGGAATTGACAGCTTTGTGGCAAAGTTTGAGGATGATATAAAGATAGGTGAAGGGGTAGGTAGTGCTGAGGAAGCAATGTGATTGCAGCAGGACAGACAAATTGGACGAATGGGCAAAAATGTGGCAGATGGAATACAGAGTCTGTGGTAAAGAAGTTAAATCTAATGTTGGCAATTTGCAGGGGGAATAGAACATAAAAGCATGGTGACAGTGCTGTGGCTTGATGAGACACTATTCAGGAACTTGGAATATTGCTAACTGTTTTGGGACCCATATTTGAGAAAGGATGTGTTGTCATTGGAAAGAATCCAGAGGAGGTTCACAAGGAAGATTCCGAGAATGAAGGGGTTAACGTATGAGAAGTGTTTGGCAGCTCTGGGCCTGTACTCACTGGAATTTAGAAGAATGTGTGGGGATCTCATTGAAATCTACAGAATGTTGAAAGGATTAGATAAGGTGGATGTGGAGAGGATGTTTCCTACGGTGGGGGTATCCAGAACTAGAGGGCACAACCTCAAAATTGAGGGACAAACTTTTAGAACGGAGATAAGGAGGAATTTTTTTAGCCAAAGAGTGGTGAATCTGTGGAATTTTGACAGACTGCTGTGAATGCCAAGTCTGTGGGTGTATTTAATGCAGAAGTTGATCATTTTCTGATTGGTCAGGGCATCAAAGGATATGGTGAAAAGGGAGGTGTATGGGGTTGAGTGGGCTGCAGGATCAGCCATGATAGAATTTAAGAGCAGACTAGATGGGCTGAATGGCCTAATTCTGTTCCTATGCCTAATGGTCTTATGGTCTAAAGAGGGCGTATCTCTGGTTGGCTGCTGCTGACTAGTGGTGTTCTGCAGGGTTCAGTGAGGGGTCCATTTTTTCCATGTTTATGTCAATGATTTGGATTATGGAACTGATGGCTTTGTGACCATTTTGCAGACGATAAAAAGTTAGGTGGAGGAGCAGATAGTGTTGAAGAAGCTGGGAGTCTACAGAGGACTGATAGGTAGATTAGGAGAATGGGCGAAGAAATGGCAGATGGAATACAGTGTTGAGAATTGTAAGGCAATGCGGGGTGTATGGAGTGTCAGGGAGGGGTAGCACCTCTGCTGGGGTAACATGTCGCGTCCTTTTCAAGGCGGTTAGTCCACCTTTGGTCCCCACCTGGCACACAACTGTCACCTGTGGCTCCCCGTAGCTGTTTGCAGATGATAGCGGCCACACCTGGGGCAACGGCTTCGATAAGCCGGCTAAACCAGGTGAGGGTAGCCGACGGGTCTCAAACCCTCGGTGAGATAGGGAGTTGTCTATCCCAGCATGTGAAGACAGACTCCAGCGGATTGAGCGGACGAGACCAATGGAAGGTCCAATGGTCAAGAAGGCAGTCTCTGCAAGCGTCGTGGAACGTGTAGAGCAGGACAAGACACAGAAGACGTCCTGGTCACCCACTGCGCCTAGTTCCATCTCCAGCCGTCTCGACTCTGTCTTGCCACTGGATCCAGATGGGAATTGGGAAGAGAGAGCGAGGCTGACGCTGCGCAACTCTCGCTCACTTAAATCCAGGTCACGCGCTAGTCTCGACACCATCAATAATGGTGTTGAGGTCTTCATCGATGACGACGATGGACGAACAAGAAAGCAATGCACTTTGATAGAAGGAATGAAAATGTAGACCATCTCTGAATGGGGAGAAAAATCAGAAATTAGAGGTGTAAAGAGACTTGGCATTCCTCATGCAGGATTCCCTAAAGGTTATCTTGCAGGTTGAGGTGGTGGTAAGAAAGTAAATACAAAGTTGGCATTCATTTTGAGAGGACTAGAATATAAAAGCAAGAGTGTAATGCTGAAGCTTTATAAGGCATTGATCAGGCCACACTTGTGAGCAGGTTTGAGCCCCTTATCTGAAAAAGGATGTGCTGGCATTGGATATGTTCACAAGCATGATCCCAGGATTGAAAGGGTTAACATATGAGGAATCTTTGATGGCTTTGAGTCTGTGCTTGCTGGTGTCAGGAGAATGAGGGTGCGTGGAGTCTCATTGGAACCTATCAAATGTTGAAGGGCCTAGATTGAGTGGAGAGGATGTTTCCTATAGTGGGGAAGTCTAGGCCCAGGGGACACAACCTCAGAATAGAAAGACATCCCTTTAGAACAGCAATGAGGAGTAATTTCTTTAGACAGAGGGTGGTGAACCTGGGAATTCATTGTCACAGATGTCCATGGAGACCAAGGCATTCTGTATATTTAAAGCGGAAGTTGATAGGATCTTGATTAGTAAAGCCCTCAAAGGTTATAGGAAGAAGGCAGGAGAATGGGTTTGAGAAGGATGATAAATCAGCCATGATGGAATAGCAGAGCCTGCTCAAAGGGCCTGATTCTACGTCATATGGTCCGGTATTATGGAGTTATGGTCTTTAAACTCCTTTGCTTTCCCAATTGTGACATCAATTACAGCTCTATTCCTCTGGCCTATGTCGAAAACTGTTCCATTTTACTACTTCTATGCTTTTTCAAAAAGGAATTTCCCTCAATGTACTATGGCTTCCTCCCGTTATATACCTAGTCAGTTATCCTGTCCCCCACTCACTAAGTTATATTCCTGCCAAGAGTTGGAAAGGATGTAAGTGTGACATATTCCCTCAGGAAAATAAAATTCTGTTAATCCTTTCCTTCAAGGCAACTTCGCAGTGTTTCCATACCTGTACTGTACACTGCCACAAAATATTGTAAAAGTCTGTTAGTCATGAGGAGAACTTAAATACCGTGTAGCCCACAGATACGGACTGACCTAGATACCATCAGAACTCTTTTCATTAGTATGTGTCAGGTTAGAATTTCATTACTGTGCTGTGAAGGTTTGACTTCAGGAGAATGAATGATGCTGTGGTATTGCCATAGGGTGAGGCAATGGATGACAGCGAGCACCCTACTGGAAAATGGCCAACTGCTCCACAATAATGAATCCTTCAGTACATTTGCAATGTGGGCTGAAGCTTTATTCCAGGAAGCTGTTTACACCAGGCTGATATGCCCTCTCAGCACTGAGCGGTAATCACTGGTGAAGGGGTGATGCACTGTCCGAGGTGCTGTATCTTGCTTGAGATGGTCACCTCCTTGGGTGGATGTTTCCACGTTACATTTATGAAGAAATTTGCATTCAGTTTGAAGAAGAGATTCTTACCAAAGTTGCAATCTGTTCTTTGAAACCTTAGAGGCTCAGCATTCCAGTGGCCACAGTACCACCGCTGCTCTCTTGGTAGTGTGCTGGTAACTGCACCTTCCTTCCTCTCAGTTGATCTTCCTCCCTCCCTACTTTTTCCTGATCAGTTTTTTCTTTCATGGTGGCTTACACTATCTTGAGCTATTGCATCCTTTGCTGTCTAACATAATTTCTTCTTTCGCAGATTTAGCTATTCTTCCTCATACACTGAGCCACGCCTTGAATGAGACTCTCACGCCAATTGTCTCACATTCTCTGACCCATGACCTCTGTATCAGCGAAACTCTGGACATGTTCCCCTGGTCTCTTAATCATCGTTCTGCCCTCATTTACTTGGTTCAAGCAAATGCTCCTGATAAATTTCCTGTAGCTGTTGTGTCTCTTGTGACCTGTCTCCTTCATTTAATCAAGTTAGTGCAATAGGCACCATTTCCATGAATTTTTGATAACTGGCTTTAAAGGATTATGTAGCTAACCTTTTCTTAGAACTAGTACCATGAGGCACTTAATCCAGACACTGGCAAGAACTCAGAAAATTAGAGGTGTTATTCCAAACAACAGACACAAATGTCAATGCTTCAGGTCGAGTCCCTTCTTCAGGACTGGAAAGGAAAGGGAAAGATGCCAGAATAGAAAGGCCAGGGGAGAGGAAGGGGAAATGGACTAGCTGGTAGGTGATAAGTGAAACCAAGCAGGTGAGAAAGCTAAAGGGCTGGAGAGGAGGGAAGAGTGGTCCATGGGAGAAAGGGGGAGGTGATAGGCAGGTGAGGAGAAGAGGTAGGATGCCAGAGTGGGGAATAGAAGAGGGAAGGATATAGAGGCTCAGGGGTGGTAGGTGAGAACAAGAGGAACTTTCTCCCTGTTAAGGCGGTGAGAATGTTTGTTCCTGCCCCACTGAAAACCAGTGCCACCAACCTCATAGTTCCCACACCCCAGCTCCCGTTTCTACCTCTAACCCAAGATCCACAAACCCACTTGTCCAGGTAGACCTATTGTTTCCGTTTGTTCCTGCCCCACTGAACTCGTATCTGCATACCTCAACTCTGTTTCATCCCCCAGTTCAGTCCCTTCCGACTCTTCACGCTCTTGATCGTTTCAATGATTTCAGGTTTCCTAGTCTGAGCATCTTATGTTTCCTATGGATGTCCAGTCCCGATACACCTACTTCTCCCACCAGGAAGGCTTCAATGCTCTCCATTTCCTTCTGGACACCAGACCCAACTAGTTCCCCTCCATCACGACTCTCCTTCACCTAGTGGAACTTGCCCTCACTCTTAATATTTCTCCTTTGGCTCATCCCACTTCCTTCAAACAAAAGGTGTGGCCATGGGCACTCACATGGGTCCCAGCTATGTCTGCCTTTTTGTAGGCTTGATGGAACAGTCTGTGTTCCAAGCCTACACTGGTGGCCATCCTGCACTTTTCCTGCACTACATTGGTGTTGCTTCCTGCACCCATGCGGAACTTGTCGACTTCATTCACTTTGCCACCAATTTCTACCCTGCCCTTAGATTTACTTGGTCCAATTCCAAAACCTCCCTCCTCGTCGCTGGAGACAGTTTATCCATTGCTGTCTATTATAAACCCATGGACTCTCATGGCTACCTGGACTATACCTCCTCCCACCCTGCCACTAGTGAAATTGCCATCCCTTTCTCTTAATTCATCTGTCTCCATCACATCTTTTCATTCCAGAACAAAGGAGCTGTCTTCCTTCTTCAAAGAAAGGGGCTTTCCTTTTTCCACCACCAACGCTGCCCTCAACTGCATCTCTTCTATTTCATGTACGTCTGCTCTCACCCTATCCTCACACCACCTTACCAGGGATAGGGTTCCTCTTGTCCTCACCTATCACCCCAACAGCCTCCATGTCCAGCACATAATTCTCTGCAACTTCCACCATCTCAAACGGGATCCCACCACTAAGCATGCCTTTCCCTCTCCCTCACTATTGTTTTCTGCAGGGATTGCTCCCTATGAAACTCTTTGTTTATTCATCCCTCCCCACATTCGTGCTCCTTCTCCCTTTTCTTTCTTCCATGGCCTTCAGTCCTCTCTTATCAGACTCCCCACTTCTCCAGTCCAGTATTTTTTTCTCCAATCACTCGACTCATTCTTTCACCCAACTCTTCACTTTGCCGCTTCCCCCTTCCTGTTTCATGAATCTCTCTCTTTTCCCCGCCTTTGAACTCTACTCCTCATCTCTTTTTTTCTCCAGTCCTGATGAAGAGCCTCGGTCTGAAACATTGACTGCACTTTTTTCCAGATGCTGCCTGGCCTGCTGAGTTCCTCCAGCATACTGTGTGTGTTGCTGGGAAGATGTGGTGAGTACAGATGTCATGGAAATGGAGGAGATATAGGTGAGGGCAGCATCAATGATGGAGGGAAATTCCATTCTCTGAAGGAGGAGGACAATCTGATGCCCAGGAAAGGAAAGCCTCGTCCTGGGAGAAGATATGGCTGAGACGAGGGGACTGAGAAAATGGAATAGCATTTTGACAGGAGGCCAGATAGGAAGGGATATTGTCAAGATAGCCATGAGAACCGGTAGGTTTATAAAAGATGTCGGAAGACAGATTGTGTTCAGAGATGAAGACAGAGAGATCGAGAAAGGGGAAAAAGGTGTCAGAAATGAACCATGTGAATTTACTGTAATTCCATAATTTCATAATTCTCCATAACCTTCGCCATCTCCAACAGAATCCTGCCACCAAGCACATCTTTCCCTCCACCCCCCCCCCACTTCTGCTTTCCGTAGGAATCACTCCCTACGCGACTCCCTTGTCCATTCATCCCTCCCCACTGATCTCCCCCCGGTACTTATCCTTGCAAGCTGAACAAGTGCTACACCTGCCCCTGTACTGCCTCCCTCACTACCGTTCAGATCCCCAAACAGTCCTTCCAGGTGAGGCAACACTTCACCTGTTAGTCTGCTGCAGTCATTTACTGGGTCCAGTGCTCCCGGTATGGCCCCCTGTATATTGGTGACACCCGACCTAGATTGGGAGACTGCTTTGACGAGCACCTATGCTCTATTTGCCTGAAAAAGTGGGCCCTCTCGGTAGCCATCTATTTCTATTCCACTTCTCATTCCCATTCCGACATAAGTCCACGATGACGCCACACTCAGGTTGGAGGAGCAACACCTTATATTCCATTTGGGTAACCTCCAACCTGATGTTCGATTTCTCGAACTTTCAGTAATTGCTTCACTGTTCCTCATTCCCTTTTCCCTTTCTCTCCTATCTCTTTACCTGCTCAACACCTCCCTCTGGTGCTCCTCCTTCTACCCTTTCTTCCATGATCTTCTGTCTTTTCCTATCAGATTCCCCCTTCTCCAGCCCTGTATCTCTTTCACCAACCAACTCCCAGCTCTTTACTTCACCCCTCCCCTCTCCTGGTTTCACCTGCCACCTACCATCTTGTGCTTCTTTCTCCCTTCCCCTCCCCCCAACTTCTTGCTCTGACTTCTTGCCTTCCTTTCCAGTCGTGATGAAGGGACCCAGTCCAAAACATTGACTGTTCATTCATTTCCATAGATACTGACTGCCTGTTCAGTTCCTCCAGCATTTTGTGCGTGGCTTGGATTTCCAGCATCTTCAGATTTCCCCACATCCATTGGCGTTTTGCAGGGTGGAAAGTGGAGGCAAAGTTGATGAAATTGATGAACTGAGGATAAGAGCATGAAGAGATGCGTGATCTCAAAGACAACGTCTCTGTCAATTTAACACACTCCACTGAAACAGAATGTCCTAAAGCCTGAGAGCCAGAATTGACACCAAATGGCTGGAGGGCATTTCTGCTACTAAAATTAGTCAACCTTTCTCCCTTGTCTGATGTCCTCAACAAACACACTCTCCAGACGACAGAACAACCCTTGCCCAAGACCATGTAGTTTCAAGACTGAAGCTGCTTCTGATTGTGTTTCTCACTGGGCTCTCAGAGCAGACCCTCACTTCAGGAGATCTGCACTTGGGGTTGTTCAAACTGGTGCCTCACCTTCTCCTCTTCACCTAGGACTGGAGCATAGCAAAACTGCTAGGGTGAATCTCAAAGCAGAAGTTTGATGAAGGACCATTGGCCGGATATATTAACTTTCTTTTCCTGCTACACTCCTGACTGGATTGTGCTGTTCTGCATCACAATGTTTGGTCATTAAGTTTTGAAATAGACTCTTGATCAACATTTTATCCCTCCCTGTCTTTAGGCTAGAATTCATTTATACCTTTATGGCCAAAGTCGTTGAGAAAGGTGCGTATTTCCTTTGTTTCATCGAAGCTCTCCTTGAGTCTGGTGGTATGTGCTTTTAGGCTTTGGTATCTCCTGCCTGATGGGAATGGTGATAAGAAAGAACATCAGGAGTGGGAAGTGTATTTGATTATAATGGTTGCATTATCAAGACAGCCAGAAGTGTTGAAGCTTGGGGGAGGAGCTGGCCTAAGTTCATTGAAAGGGAACACTAGCAGGGAATTCAGCAGAACAGCAGCGGCTGGAATTTCTGTGGGCAATTCAGAAGGTGCAGGATAGTTACATCCCAAAGATATGAAGTACTCTAAAGGGAGGATGAGGGAACTGTGGCTGACGAAGGAAATCAAAGACAGCATCAAGGGGAAACAGAGGGTATAAAATATACCAAAAGTTTTTTCAGGTATAGAAAACGTAAAAGATAGGGAGAGTAGATATCTGTCACAATGGGGTGCTGGGAATGGACCCAAATGCAAGACACAGACACTGAAGTACAAGGAACAGGACTTGACTAGAGTAGGGACGTGACAGGATTCAGGCAAGGAGCAGGAACAAGAATGCAGACTTGGGCTAGGGAAAGCGGGACCAGGACTAGGAACCATGGACTAGGAGACAAGACTTGGACTCCGAGCCCGAGACTGGACAAGGACCCAGAACCTGGGTCTTGCCTCGGGCTCGGACCTCAGAACCAGGCAAGGACATGACATGGCTTGAGGACGGAGTCTTGGGTCTTGAGCTTGGCTTGGGATCCTCGAGGCTTGGGGTCGTGGGTCTTGAACTTGGCTGCAGGCTGGGGTCTTGGGCCTTGAGTCTTGAGCTTGGCTGCGGGATCCTCGAGGCTGGGGTTTTTGGAGCTTGGCTGTGGGATCCTTGAGGCTGGGGTTTCTTGGAGCTTGGCTGCGGGTCTTCATCTTGAATTGCGGAGGCTGATAACTCAGAAGCTGGAGCTGAGAGACCGACTGGGAACTGAACGTTAACACAGAGCCGGGACTTATCCTAAGACAAGTTGGGACTCAACTTCTCCACAGCAGGGTGGGACAGGTCCATCTGTTGGGTAACGGCAGGACAGCCAGACTTACCCAACAGAGGCAAAGACAAGACGTGCCCACCCAACCCCCCCGCCGCCCCGCAGGGCAATGGCAAGACGGCCTGACTTACCCCCCGGAGGCAAAGACAAGAAGATACAAACACCAAAGAACAACAGACAGTTCCATATCTGCTCTGAGGAAGCTCCGAGTCTCAGTTCAGCCAGCAACCTCAGCTGGCTACGGAAACAGCCGGATCCCTACCTAGCTGGCAGCCACTCAGTTGGCCCAGGAAACAGCCAAATCCATGCCACAAAGACCACTCCTACGAGTGGCAACAAGGCTCTGTGAAGCAGTTGTCCTCCAACCAGGTCTGGAGATCACAAATGGTTTTACTAGCCTTCCATCAGCAAGTTGCTCCAAGGGGGACTGACAAGACAAACCAGCAGCCCACACTTATTCTTCTTCTTCTACTTTTACTTCTACTTCTTGTTTTTACGGCAGTTGGCGTCCACATTGATGCATTACTGCCATCCTCAGGATTTATTGTCCTTCATTGTCCTTTCACTTTAAAGCCGTCTTTCCAGACCCGTCGCCCTTAAATAACTAAACAACCATTTCCCCCCCGATCACTCTCCCCACATTCCAATAAACCTTTAACGCCGTTCTCTACCAGTCCTATTTTGCGTAATTGTTGTAACATTTGTTGCCTTTCCTGTGCAAAACTCCCACATGAAATAAGGATACTCTCTACTGTTTCAGTCTCCTGACAAAGATCGCTAAAACTTGTTGGATGCTTTTTTATGATGGCCAGAGTGCCATTAAGGTTGCTGTGTCCAGTTCTCCATCTACTCATAATGACTTGCTCCTTCCGCTTTACTCCCCTACCTCTTCCCATGTCCACTCTGTTCTGAATTGAATGTAAATGTCTTCCTTTTATTGCTCTATCCCATTGCTGCTGCCACTGTCGATTTATCCTTCCCCACACTATGCTCTTCCCCTCTGATTCTGATAGTTTAATATTAACCTCTACAGATCCTTTTTTAGTTGCTGCTTTTGCCAGCCTATCTGCTGTCTCATTTCCCATAATACCCGAATGTGCTGGAACCCACATGAATGTGATATTTCTGCCTTGTCAAGCCAGTCTTGAATTTGCAAACAGGATTTCATAAAGCAGATCCTGGTGACCTCTAGCTGTACTCGCCTTAATGTTTGCATGGGCCGACACAGAATCGCTACATATCACAAAATTATTACAATCAACCTGCTCACTCCATTCTAGTGCTAACAATATGGCAAACAATTCAACTGCATATACACTCAAGCAATCAGGTGTTCTCTTGCTAATTTCCACTCGATAACTTGGTGCAACAATTGCAGACCCTGTTGCACCTGTTTCTGGATCCTTTGATCCATCAGTAAAAATCTGTACGCCTTTATATTTACGTTCCCTATAACTATGATATTCACCGAGTTTATCAGCCGTCTTATTACTGTGCTTAATCTTAAGCAATTCCAAATCTACAGAGGGATTTTCTAATACCCAGAAAGGTCTGACAGGCCACACCACACTTGGACAAAACTCTTTATCGTATACACCCATATCTTTTGCGGTTTGCTCTCCTGTCCAGACAAAACTTTCTTTTTGTGTCATCTCCTTCTCCCAGCATGTCTGCAACACCCTTCTTGTAGGATGGCTATCACCATGCCCCCTTAAATTAATCCAGTAATTGGCCTCCAGCTGTTTATGCCGCAGCCCCAATGGTATTTCATTTGCTTCAACTTGCACACACTGGGGAAGTTCTAACCGCTCCCAAGCACACCCCTAGAGCCCGAGCTTGCACGATATCCAGTTCTGCCAGCACAGATTTTGCTGCTGACCCGTATACAATACTTCCATTGTCTAATCTTGATCTTATTAATGCTACAAAAATATACTTCAGTGATGCAAAATCAGCACCCCATTCCAATCCAGCAAGACACCATGACATTTATCACATTTTTACATTTACTAACTACATATCGAACATGTTCTCTCCATGTTAATCTCACGTCAAAGTGCACTCCCAAAAAACGAAAACTTTCAACTCTCTCCAGGTTACTTCCATACAGATTCAAATTAAGTCCTCTGAACTTTTTCCTTGTAAGGAACATGGATTTTGTCATCTCCACTGAAAATTTAATACTTTGTCCCCCACTCTTCAACTTGATTAATTCCATCTTGCATTTTCGTAACTATATGTTCAATATTTCTCCCTCTTTTCCACAAAGTGCTGTCATCTGCAAACAATGACCTCCCCACTTCCGTTGGAATATTTACGAATTTATCATTTATCAAAATGGAGAATAAAGTTGGACTCACTACACTCCCCTGAGGCGTCTGGTTTTCTACAACATACTGGCTTGATAGCTCTGATCCTATCTTCACTTGAATACTTCTCCCATTTAAAAAGTCCTTAACCCAATTGAACATCGCCCCCCCCAATTCCCATTAAATGTAGCTTGATTTGGACCCCCTCTTTCCATAACCTATCATAAGCTTTCTCAACATCAAGAAAAACTGCAACCCCTGTCTCCTTATTTACTTGAGCTTTTCTTATTTCATCCTCTAGACACAACACTGGATCCATAGTATTCCTTCCTTTCCTGAACCCGCTTCGATACATAGCCACCATACCTTAACTTTCCAAGAAGTACACTAACCTCTCATTTATCATACCTTCCATAAGTTTACATACATGTGACGTCAGGGCAATTGGCCTGTAGTTTTCTGGCCTGCTGGCATCTTTCCCAGGTTTCCTTATTGGAATAATTATTGCCTCTTTCCAGCTCCCTGGTATTCTCCCTTCATCCCAGACTTTGTTATACAGAAGCAGTAATTTCTCCACACTTCCTTCACTCAAGTGTTTGATCATACTATAACATATTTCATCTTTACCTGGCACAGTCTTTCCTGTTTTATCTAGTGCCTTTCTTAATTCTCCCATGCTGAAAGGGACATCTTGCACACCGTCAAGATTAGGTTTTCTACATAAAGCCTCCATATTTTCAGCTTTTTTTCTCTCTCTGTCTCTTCTTCCCTTCTCAGACAAATTATCAGAACCATGTACCATAACAAAAGTGTTTGCCAACAACTCTGCCTTTTCCTTATTTGTTACTGCAGTCACATTTCCAGCAACCAGAACTGGGTACCTCCACTCTCTCCTGTCCCCTCCCATCCTTTTTATCATCCCCCACACCTCTCCTACTTGAGTTGTGTTTCCCATTGAATCACAATACTTTCTCCAGGGGGTTCTTTTAGCACGTCTTATTGTCCTCCTTACTACTGCCTGAGCTTGTTTGTACTGAATCATATGTTGGAAGTTATGAGTTCTTTCAACTTGTTTAAATGCCTTATTTCTGTTTCTCACTGCTTCCTTACAATTGTCATCCTACTATGGTATTATTCTCTTCTTTACTCTTCCTTTACTTTTAGGAATGGATTCTAATGCAGCTGATATTATACCTTGTTTTAATATGCTGTCAAGTGTTTCTACGTCCATTCCATCACTGACCTGACTTAAATATCTATCACTTTTTTCCAGAAATTTCTCCCAATTGGCTTTCTCAAGGATCTATTTCCCACCTGTATTCTCTGTGAGCAATGAAGCAGAAATATTTATCTTGCACCAGATTGGGTAATGATCACTCCCTACAGTTCCTTCGTGGTACACTAACCAATCACACACTGATGCAATGGAGTTTGATACTAATGTAAGATCAAGCACAGATTCTTTACCTGTATTAACATCAATTCTAATACTCCTGCCATCATTTAGGCACACTAAGTACTTCTCATCTAGCAACTCCTCTATTACCCGACCATTGATGTCTGTTCTGTCACTCCCCCATAATACATTATGTCCACTAAAATCACCACACCAAACAACGTTACTGCTGTTCTGCCCTTCTATCTCCTCAAGTTTGTTTAACTCTAGTCTTTTGCATGGATTATAATAATTCACAATCACCAACTCTTTCCTTACAGCCCATACTTTTACTACCACATACTCTTCTTCACTTCCTACACCTAGTATTCTATAAGGAATACCTTGCTTTACATAAGTTGCACATCCTCCTCCTCCACCCTCTCTCCTGTCTCGCCTTACTGCCTTCATAACCATACAAAACAAAATCTAAATTAGGTTTTAACCAGGTCTCTTCGATACACACAACATCTGGCTTTTCTCTCTTACTCACTATAAACTGTTTGAAATCTTGTCCATTAGCAATCAGGCTTCTTGCATTCCATTGAAGTAGCAGCATTATCAGTAATATCAACCCACACATACTGTCTCTTGACTTGACTGTACCCTGAGTTCATCGTTTACTTCTTCCCATTTTAATCCCATCATACCCAAATGGTGCTCTGCAGCTTTCACAATAATCTGAATCCTTTCAGTTTTAGATTTGATCTCATACGTTGCATTTACCACTCCTGCTATAAAGGTCACCAATTTCTTCTTCTCTATCCATGCATTCTTCTTATCTTGCCTTTCTTTAGCTGCTGCTTGCTCTTTGCTACACCCTCCCTCATTCATTTTCTTCTGTCCTGCCAACTTGACTGCCTCAGCATATGAGACTTTTTCCTTCACCCTTATCTGCTGCACCTCCACCTCTTTTTTCAACACTTCTCATCCCCAGTACGCTACACTATGGTTAGCTCCACAATCACAGCACTTTGGTCTCACTCCCTCTCCACACTTTCCGTATTCATGTTCCCCACCACACCTTGCACATCTTCCCTTTCCTTTGCACACTTTGGCCACATGCTCAAACTCCTGGCAATTGAAACACCTCATAGGTTTTGGTATATATTCTCCTCATTGCATCTTAGAAATCCAAAATATAACTCCTTTGGAGGCACCTTATCCTCAAATTCTACCAGAACGGTTTCAGTCTCCCTTTTCTCTGCTCCCCTTGTCATTCTTTTCACACTCTTCACTGAACTGTTCCTCACCCGCAAGTTCTCCACTAGCTCCTTCATATTAACACTGAGGGCAACCCCAGATATCACCCCCCTGCAACCATTGACCCTTTGTGCTCCAACTCTTACAACCCTGGACACTTTGACTTTCCCAGCATTAGTCACCTTCATTGCCTTCTCCATCTGCTCTTTAGTTTTACATCCTATCAGCAGGTTTCCATCTCCTAAACTTTTCACATGGTTCACTTCTCCTACTTGTCCTCTAATGATTTTTGTTAGCTTAAGTGGATCGATTTTCTTTACTCCCTCTTCCCCCTCAAATCTTATCACTACATTTAGCAATTTTGCCCTCGGGCCCTTCTCCTCAACTTCTCTTCCCTCACTTTCCGATCCACCTACACTAGACCCACCTCCTTTCTTTCTGTTCCGACCCATCATCTTCCTGTTCTTAGTCCCTCTCCCCACTCACACTCTGTGCTATTGCTGTCACCATCAGTCTCCCTCCCTGCCATCCTATCAGAGTTTGCAAGGGACCGTGTATAAATATCATTCCAGATCTATACAGGCCATCGGTCAATATTCCCACAGAATGTCCCCCACAACAACCCACAGCCAGCAGCTGACTCACAACTCTGGCTCAGTAGTTGGAGTTGGAGTTGGAGCTTCAGCAGTTCAGCCAGCACGCAGACAGCCAGCAACCCAAAAAAGCAGCCTACGCTCAATCACAAGGCTACTTATATTGCAAGCCCAAAGATGGGAAACAGGTGCCTTTGATTCAGTCAAACAAGGGACAGCTGGATGACCCGGAGTCCTGAGTCCATGGACCGGACCGTGAACTGGAATGCGGACTTCACGGACTGGACCATAACAATATCGGACCACTGGAAAATGATGCTGGTGAGGTAGTAATCAGGGGGTGGGGGTTTAAAGAAATCCAGTTGAACTTAATGACTATTCTTCAAAAATCTTCATTGTGGAAGACACCAACCCTGTGCCAGAAATTCAAAAGGGTCAGAGGGCAGAAGTGAGTGTAGTTGCTATAAATGAACAGAAGATGCTTGGGAAGCTGAAATGTCTGAAGGTAGGTGTCGTCTCTGACCAGATGGACTACACCTGAAGGTATAAAAAGGGGTAGGTGAAGTGATTGTGGAGGCAGTAGTAATAATATTTCATGAATCGCTAGATTCTGGAATGGTTCTGGAGGAGTGAAAAATTGCAAATCTCACTCCACTCTTTAAAAAGGGGAGGGAGGCAGCAAAAGGGAAATTATAGGTCAGTTAGCCTGACATCAAAGGTTGGGAAGATATTGGAGTTGATTGTTAAGGATGCGGTTTCTGGTTACTTTGAGGAACCTGGTAAAATAGGCCAAAGTTAGCATGGTTTCCTTAAGGAGAGATCCTGCCCAACAGACCTGTTGGAATTCTTTGAGGAAATAACAGGTATGATGGACAAAGGAGAGTCAGTGGATGATGTTAACTTGGATTTTCAGAAGGCCTTTGACAAGATGCAGTGCATAGCTCAGGGAAGATACTAGCATGAATAGAAGATTGGCTGACTGGAAGGAGGTAAGGTGTGAGTAAAGTGACCCTGTTCTGGTTAGCTGTCGGTGACCAGGTATTCTGCAGGGATTGGTATTGCGACTACTTTATTTCACATTATATGTCAATGATTTGGATGATGGAATTGATGGCTTTGTAGGCATGTCTGCAGATGATACAGAGATAGGTGGCGGGGCAGTAAGTTTGCAGAACTTTAGACGGATTGGGAGAGAGGGCAAAGTAGTGACAGATGGAATATAGTGTAGGGAAGGGTATGGCATGGTAGAAGGAAAAAATAGGCGTAGACTATTTTCTAATTGGGGAGAAAATTTTAAAAAATCAGAGGTGCAAGGAGACTTTTGCAGGTTGAGTCAGAGGTAAAAAAGATAAAAGCAAAGTTAGCACTGACTTTGTCAGAATGAGAATTTTAGAGTAATGATATAATGCTGAGGCTTTATAAGGCATTGGTCAGACCACACTTGGAGAATTGTGAACAATTTTCCGCTCTTTATCTAAGAGAAAGTGTGCTGGCAGTGGAGAGGGTCCAGAGGAGATTCATAGGAATGATTCTAGGAATAAAAAGGTTAATGTATGAGGAGCGTTTGATGGCTCTGGGCCTGTGCTCACTGGAGTTTAGGAGAATGAGGGGTGATCTCATTGACATCTATCAAATATAGTAAGACCTAGATAGGGTGGATGTGGAGAGGATGTTTCCTATAGTGGGTGTGTCTAGGATCAGAGGGCACAGCTTCAGAATGGAGGGATGTCCATTTAGAATAGAGATGAGGAGGGATTTCTTTAGCCAGAGATTGGTGTATCTGTGGAATTCATTGAGTATATTTGAAGTGGAGGGTGATAGGTTCTTGATTAGCTATGGAGTCAAAGGTTATGGGGAGAAGGCAGGAGAATGGGGTTGAGAGGGATGATATATCAGCCATGATGTAATGGCAGAGCAGCCTCAATGGGTCAAATTGTCATAACGGGGGTCGTTGGTAGCAGACCCAAATGCAAGACACAGACACTGAAGTACTAGGAACAGGACTAGGTGTGTCAAGAAAGCAAGGGAAACGGTGAAGAAAGGACACTGGACATGACATGGACCTGGACGAGATAAGGGTTCAGGTCTTGGGAGACAGGAATGCAGAACACAGAGCCCTGGGTTTGGGAGACAGGAACACAGAACACAGAGCCTTGGTCTTGAGAGACAGGAATGCAGAACACAGAGCCGGGACCCCTCCTTGGGAGCAGGACGTAGGGCCGGGACTCATACACAAAATGCTGAACACGACGAGATGGTTCACAATACAAGGTAGCGGCAAATGGCCAGACCTACCTAGCGAAGGTGTGGACACAGACAGTTCCAAACACAAGGTAACAACAAACAGCCAGACCTACCTAACAAAGACGTGGACACAGAAACAGTTCGAAACTCAAGGTAGCGGCAAACAGCCAGAGCTACCTAGCGAAGGTGTGGACACAGAGACAGTTCCCAACACAAGGTAGCGGCAAACGGCTGTACCTTCCTAGTGAAGGCATGGACACAGAGGCGGTTCCAAACAACGAAAGACAGTTCCTTATCTAGACACAGCAAGGCTCAAGTCTTGCTCAAGCAGTAGAACTTGACAGCGATACAGGCAAGGACGCAGGTAAGTCTTCAGGCCAAGGCTGCAGGCAGGGCTGCAGGTAGAGGTTGCTGGCAGAGGCTGCAGGACGAAGGTGAAGGGAAGGGAACAGTCCAGCAAATGAAGATTCTTTCTTCTTCTTCTTCTATCTCTGGCAGTTTAGACGCATCCAGGCGTATTACTGCCCTCCGCAGGATGTATAATTAATTATAATTTGCTTGCAAATGCTGTAGGTGCTCATTAAATAGTCCTCATATTTTGTCACGCGGCCTCCAAATAATTGCATTGCCTCAAATTACATTAATTTCATTTGAATCATTTGGAAAACTAAAAGCTTCTTGCTAGAGAATATTCATTATCACATGCTTAACATTTAAAATTGTTGTTTTCCCAGTCTATCTGCTATTTCCAAGTTTTCCTTTTCTTGAATCAAAGCCTCCAGTTGTTTATCAAGATCTTGAAATTCTTCCTCATTGTTTCCATGTTTTCATTTCATAATCCGAATGTAGATAATTCACTTTGCGACAAATTCCTTTTTCCTTTGGTATAAGTTCCTCCATTTTAATCTGTTTTCCACGTCACTCAATTTTTGACAACAAACATCGTTTTCAGAAACCGTCTCCTTTAAACCCAGTACCATTTCGTCCAATCTCTTTCCAACTCACAATTGTTCTTAATTCTTTGATGGAGTTCGGCATATTTACCCTGGGTTTCAACCATGTTTCTTGTAACATAAAATCTGAGGTTTTTTCCTTAAATTCTGGTACATATTTTGTAAATTCTTGATCATTTGCGATAAGACTCCTTGCATTCCCTTGTAATATATATATATATATATATATATATATATATATATATATACAGCCATTATTTCCCGCCTCTCCTGCCTATGAACTGTTTGATCCTCCATTCAGCGTATCTTTGACTGCTTCCCACTTAAGCCCTGTAATACCAAGATATTTTTCTGCAGACTTGACTATAATTTTAATTTTTTGGTTCTTTTGTCTGTTTGTGCTGAACAGTTAATTGCATCTACCATAAACAGTACAAAATAATTAGTGTATCCTTATTTATCATATTACTACCCTCACAGATCACCAGTTTACTATTCCCTGTATTTGTTTACTTGATAGCCTTCTTTTTTCCAGCGAATGCTTTCACTGCCTCTACGTATCTGATCCCTTGAGTTATATTTACATATTGCATCTCAGCTTCTTTCTTGCTAATGATGCATCCTTGATAAGCTGCACTGTGTTCCTGACCACAACTGCAGCATTTCAGCCTAGCTCCCGCCTCACATTTCCCATATACATGTTCCCCAGCACATCTTCCACACCTTTGTTTCCCTCTGCAGAACACCGCAATATGCCCGAATTTCTGACATTTAAAGCATCTTAAAGGCAGTGGAATATATGTTCTGACCTCATAACAAATTTACCCTAAATAAACTTTAGTCGGCAATGTCTCTTCATCAAAGTTGATCATAACCGATAAACTATCGCACTTTTTCCCATTTTTTGTAACTTTCAAACGTTTGGCCTCAATAATTTTTGCTCCTTTTATGTTCTGTTTAATCTCATCCATAGTAACTTTTGTTGGTATCCCGGAAATAACTCCTCTAGTCCACTTTCTATTGTTGTGTTTTGAGCATTGTACTTTATTGCCATCTGTTTTATTTAATCTTATCAGTTTGCCCTGTTGAGCACTATCCCGACAAATCAATAATAGCAATCCATTTCGTAAAATCTTTGCTCTTTTGACTTCAGCTATAAGTTTGTTGATTATCTTCATCAAATGAATCAGGTTCCATTCACCAAAAGACACTCCATCTTCACTCCGTGTTATAATTGCTTTAATCTCATCTTCTTTCCATTGTTTTGCTATCCTATTTTGTTTGTCACCTGACTCCTTAGAGTTTGACATCTCATACCTCTGTTTCCTTTCCTCACTCTCTTCACTCCATTCCTCCATCTCAAACTCACTTGCATCATCCATTAACCTGTTCATCCTACAGGATATTTTCTTCATCAACTCAGCAGTAGCAGCCTCTGTGCTCTCACGCTCCACGCTCAGGATCCAGCAAATGAAGCTGAACCCAGGAGCTATTTATGAGCCAGCCCAAAATCAGAATCGTGTGCCTCAATTAAGGCACACAACAGGACAAGGGATAACCAGAAAACCTGGAATACGGATCAATGGACCGGATTGTGAACCGGAATGCAGACTTTATGGACCGGACCATGACACAAATAGCATAATTCTGCTCTTTCATCTTATGGTATTATGTGAAAATAATAAACCAACCCACCAATTTTTGATGCTAATTATATCCTGCTAGAATGGGTCAGTGGTCAAAGAATTAACACTAGATCACAGGCTCATAGAAAGAGAGAAATTGGAAACGTAAAGGAGTGCATTCAGTTTGTTGGATTCATGCAAACCAAAAACAAAAAGCATGCAGTCCACTTCCCCTTTCCCACTCTTGACCCATGGCCTTGTAGGTTACATCAGGTCAAGCCATTGTCAAGTACTTTTTCAATGTGATTAAGACTCCTGATCCCTGGCCCCCTTTCGTGCAATGCATTCCAGATGCTCTCCGCTCTCTGAAGAAGACATCTTCCCATTGTAGGTATGTAGAGCTGCATCTTTCTGAGTCTGCTAGTGGACCTAGAGGCATAGTGTTACTGGGCATGGCACCTTCCTGCCAATGCATTCTTGTGAGGTCAGGAAGGGTCCCCTGACGGTGGCTTTATTACATACTGCTGGCACAGTATTATCAGGTGTGACAGGGTTCCTGACGGGATATTGTGAGTGAGTCTAGCTGGGTTACTGCGTTCAGTGGCACCACAAGCAGGCCAATTCTATTGCATGAAGACTTCACGGAGAAAGCATGGCATTTGTGGAAGTGAAAAACCTCCACATAGGTACTGCGATTATCAGACTGGTAATCCAGAGGCTAGGATAACAATGTAGAGACATGAGTTGGAATCCCACCAAGGCAACTGTAATGGGATTAAACCCGGTAATTAAATTTAAAAATCAACACTAGGATTAGTAACAGTGGTAATGAAACCACCACAAACACAAGGAATTCTGCTGATGCTGGAAATTCAAGCAACGCACATCAAAGTTGCTGGTGAATGCAGCAGGTCAGGCAGCATCTCTAGGAAGTGGTACCTCTTTCTAGAGATGCTGCCTGCCTGCTGCGTTCACCAGCAACTTTGATGTGTGTTGTTTAATGAAACAACCAGATGTCATAAAAGCCCATCTGATCACTGATGCCTCTCAGGGTCTCCAAACCCACAGCAAGTGGTAGGCTGTGAAATGGCCAGACAAACCATTTGTTGTTTCATATTCAAAAGTGGTTCACCACCATCTTCCCAAGGGGGGATATCAATGGGCAATAGAAGCTGTTCTTCCTAGCAAGGTCAAAGTCTGGAAAATGAGTAAGCGAAGATGCCAGAGCTAATGAAATTGATAACACTTTACTGAAGCTGTAAGAGGTATTGTTGCTCAACGCAACAGAGTGTCAGATGTTAGAAATGTAAAATCAGTGGTTGGCAATGTATAATCCCAGATTTCTGATCTTCAAGACAAGTCAAGTTTATTATCATGTGCACATGTGTAGGTACATGTGTGCACAGGTGAAGTGAAACCTTGCAGCAGCAGAAATTCAGATACACTTGTTTATCACACGTACGTCGGAACATATAGTGAAAAGTGTCGCTGGTGTTAACAACCAGCACAGGCTGTGGATGTGCTGAGGCAGCCTGCAAGGGTTACCACATATTCTAGTGGCAACATAACTTGCCCACAATGTTCATCTGAACAACACAGATAACAAACAAGCTCAGCAAAACAAGACCCTTTCTTCCCTCCAATGACAACCACCCACCTATTCATACACAGAGACAGTCGTCCAACCCCAGGATGGGCCGCCTCTGACCTGCAGCCTCCATTGGACTCGCAGACTCATGGATGTCAGGCATCCCCAGTGGACTTGCAGACAGGCAGACCCAGGGCTTTGGCCATCAGGCGTCAACTTCTGGACTTTCAATCGATCCGAAATGATAGAGCTAGTAAATCCGAAACAGCTAGTAAAAAGTATCAGAAGATAGATCAAAGAATGTCCTGATGAAGGATCTTGGCCCAAAACAATGACACTTTATTCCTCTGCATAGATGAAGCCTGATCTGCTGGGTTCCTCCTGCTTTTTGTGTAAAGCAGGGATATTGAGCAACTTTAGACATTCATCATTTTCCAGAGTAGTGAGCGTCTAGACTGTGTTGCTAGCTGCTAATTTGTCATGCAGTCACACAGCTCAAAACAGGCCATTCAGCCCACTATATCAGGTCTCGCTAACCTCCTGTTCACTCTGTTCCCATTTTGAACTCTGCTCAAGCGCCCCCACCTCCAACTCCTCCCAGGTTGTACCACTCACTACACATTAGCACCAATTTACAGCAGGAAAGTAATCCAGCAACCTGCACATTTTTGGGATGTGAGAGGAAACTCAGACCGTCACAGGGAGAACTAACAAACTTCACACAAACGGTTCCAGGAGTCAGGGTCAAACCCAGATCAAGGAGCTGTGTGGGAGCAACTCTGCTAACTGCACCAGTTGACTTTTATGTTTTCAAGAGGTAGCTGGACTAGATCTAGACTGGTGAACAGATATCATCACATGGAAGGTAGCAATAATACTAACAGGTAGTCACATGCTCCCTGGATTGGTTTTTAATGCCTTTATGCTTTGATAAGGATTTGGTTTTCACTCACAATCTGTGTTTTTTTGATTAATTGCTTCTTCCAAAGAATTAAGTGAGGTAATTGTGTAGCTATTGTGAATTGTATAGTTAAGTCATAATCATATAGTCATAGTCAGAGTGAAATATAGCATAAGTTGGATTGGATGTCCATCTGCACAGGAGGCACAGAGGGTCGGTGACCTGCTAGCTACCTGAGATGAGAAGTCAGAGTTTGAGGCCTGGAGTTAGGGGTCCTGTCTGCAGCTAGTCCTAGGGTCGATACTGAAGGTCAATTGGAAGTCTGGAGGTCAAAGCCTGATGGCTGAAGCTTTGGGTCGACAAGTCTGAAGTGCAGTACGAGTGTGGAGGCCATTGTCTGCAAGTCTACGAGTCCGCTGAAGGCTGGAGAATTGGAGGCTGAAGGCCAGCTGTGCAGTTGGAAAAGTATTGGTGTGGTTGCATGGGAGGGAGGAAAGGGGCTCGCTTTGCTGTTGTTGTTTTGTTGCTTGTTGTGTTCTGCTGAGCATGTTAGCACTGAAATGTGCGGCAAGACTTGCAGGCTGCCTCCAGCAAATACTTTGGTTGCGTTGGTTGTTAATGCAAACGACATGATGCACAATATGTTTTGATGTACACATGATAAACAAATGTATCTGAACCTGAATCTAAAACACAGAAACAGCCCATCTGACTCATCAAATCTATACTAACTATCAACCACCCATTTACAATAATTCCACTTACTTTGTCCCCACATTTCCATCAATGCTCCACAATTCTACACACTAATGACAACATGCAATGTCAAATTAACCTAGCCACCCACACGTCTCTGGGATGTGGGAGGGAAATGGAGTAACCTGAAGAAACCCCTGCAGTCAGAGGGAGATCTGCAAATCCTCACAGACAGCACTGAGGGGTTGGGGCTGAACATTTCCATTGGCACTACGGGGCAACAGATCTATTACCGGGCCTCTGTGCTGCTCTCGGCTGAAACAGTTATGTTATTTATCCTGGTACTTTTTCTATCCATCATTTTCATATGCCTTTATGACAAATTCTGCCACCTTATGCCTCCATTTCATTTAAAAGCCAGAATTTTTGTGTAATATTTTGCCCAACATTTTGATTGTTCAAAGTTTTCTCCAATTTAACAAAGTTAATGTCAAGATACAAAGTGCTTTGCCCAATTTTTGTCTTGGATCTGAGCTATGTTCATTTAACCCCAGCTCAAGTTTCAAGTCCTACTCTTTTGCTATAACTTTACTCTGCAGGACATGTGCCAGGCCTTTCACCTCTCCTCAGGTGCGAGAATCTCAGCTGAGCTATCATTCTCTTTGAGACAGCATGCTAAGCATAGTTTGCAAGCTGACCAACCAAACTTGATAGAAGGATATATAAGGGCCTGTAGATGTTGGAATCTAGAGCTGCAAGTAACCAGCTGCAGGAATACAACAGTTCAAACAGTATCTTTGGGTGGAAATGATCAAAACTCTGCGACAGGACTGAGAGTGGAGAGGTAACGTGCACACACGCTGGAGGAACTCAGCGGGTTGGGCAGCATCCGTGGAAACGAACAGTCAATGTTTCGGACCGAGACCCTTCGTCAGGACTGAAGAGGGAAGGGGCAGAGGCCCTATAAAGAAGGTCGGGGGAGGGTGGGAAGGAGAAGTCTGGTAGGTTCCAGGTGAAAAACCAATAAGGGGAAAGATCAAGGGGTGGGGGGAGGGAAGGAGGGAGGGGATAGGCAGGAAAGGTGAAGAAGGAATATGGGAAAGCACAATGGGTAGTAGAAGGAGGCGGAATCATGAGGGAGGTGATAGGCAGCTGGGGGAGGGGGCAGAGTGAAACTGTGCTGGGGGAAGGGAGGGGGACGGAATTCCCGGAAGTTGGAGAATTCTATCTTCATACCAAGGGCCTGGAGACTACCTAGACGGTATATGAGGTGTTGCTCCTCCAACCTGAGGTTAGCCTCATCACGGCAGTAGAGGAGGCCATGTATGGACATATCCAAATGGGAATGGGAAGCAGAGTTGAAGTGGGTGGCAACCAGGAGATCCTGTCTGTTGTGGCAGACGGAGCAGAGGTGCTCAACGAAGTGGTCCCCCAGTCTGTGTTGGGACTCACCGATGTAGAGGAGGCTCCACCGGGAGCACCGGATGCAATAGATGACCCCAACAAACTCACAAGTGAAGTGTTGCCTCACCTGGAATGTCTGTTTAGGCCCTGAATAGTGGTGAGAGAGGAGGTGTAGGAACAGGTGTAGCACTTACGCTTACAGGGATAAGTGCCGGGTGGGAGATCCGTGGGGATGGACGTGCGGATAAGTGAGTCGCGGAGGGAACAATCCCTGTGGAAAGCGGAGAGGGGTAGAGAGGGAAAGATGTGCTTAGTGGTGGGGTCCTGTTGAAGGTGGCGGAAGTTGCAGAGGATTAAGTGCTGGATCCAGAGGCTGGTGGGGTGGTAGATGAGGACAAGGGGAACTCTGTCCCTGTCGTGTTGATGGGAAGATGGGGTGAGGGCCGAAGTGCGGGAAATGGAGGAAAAGTGGGTGAGGGTGTCATTGATGACGGCAGAAGGGAAATCATGATCCTTAAAGAAAAAGGACATTTGAGATGACCTGGGACAGAAAGCCTCATCCTGTGCGCAGATCCTGTGGAGACGGAGGAACTGGGAATTTTTGCATGTGGCAGGGTGGGAAGAGGTATAGGTGAGGTAGTTATGAGAGTCAGTGGGCTTATAGAAGATGTGAGTGGACAATCTGTCTCCAGAGATGGAGACTGAGAGATCGAGAAAGGGGAGAAATGGATCAAGTGAATTTGAAGGCTGGGTTGACTTGTGGGTCTTGGGGAGGAGGTAAAACCGAGCAGTGCGGGGTGTGGGAATTATGAGTTTTGTGGCTGAGGATGGAAGGTCTCCGGAGTTGATAAGGGTGGTGATGGTACGGGAGACAATGGTTTGATTTCCTTCTTCACCTTTCCCGCCTATCCCCTCTCTGTTTCCCCTCCACCACCCCTTGATCTTTCCCCTTACTGGTTTTTCACCTGGAACCTACCAGCCTTATCTTTCCCACCCTCCCCCCACCTTCTTTATAGGGCCCCTTCCCCCTCTCTCTTCAGACCTGACGAAGGGTCTCAGCCCGAAACGTTGACTGTTCGTTTCCACGGATGCTGCCCGAACTGTTGAGTTCCTCCAGCGTGTTGTGGGTGTGGCTTTGACCCCAGCATCTGCAGAGAATTTTGTGTTTCCAATGAATTTACATTGCCTTTTCATGATCTCATACATTATTTCTCTTTTTGTGCTTACTTTGTTCATGACATCCTCGTTAGATATTCGTTTCGTCCATGATATTCTTTGCATCCTCCTCCAAAACCACATCTCTGCTGCTTCAATTCATTTCCTCATGTTACTAGATATTGTCCAACATTCTGAGCCATATAACATAACTGGATAAACATAACATTTCAGTACTCTGAGACGGGGTGTCATGCCTAGTTTAGTGTTGGTCAGTATACTCTTCATTCTCGTAAAGGTGTCTTTTGCCATCCCTATTCTTCTTTTGATGTCCATGTCGCACCTGCCATCTGATTTCACCCAGCTTCCTAAGCAGCAAAAGTTCTGTACTTGTTTTATGTCTTCCCCGTTTATTCTCAGCCTGCAGATAGGATTCTCCTTCTTTTTGGATATCACCATATATTCTGTCTTTTTGCAATTGATAGATAGACAAGGGTGAGTTTTCTCCCCTGATTTGTTCAATGTGTACAGTGAAACAATATTACAAAAAGTAAGAGACATCTTGGGAATCAAAGTTGGCGGTGAAAACATCAATAATTTCAGATATGCAGATGACTCTGTGTTAATTGCAAGTACGGAGGAAGAACTACAAAACTTAATTGATATATTTGTTGAAGAAAGTGCAAAATGGGGCTATCTATCAATTGCAAAAAGACAAAATGTATGGTGATATCCAGTAGAACAAGGAATTCCATTATCAGCATTGGCTCAGAGTCATGGTCAAGGGAGAGTGAGGGGCACTCCCAGGAAGCATGGCCACAAAATTACCATGTTGAAATGAAATGGACACCTTCTCTCCCCCTCCCAACAAACACCCATCACTAGAGGCTTCATTCTTCACTGTCACTATTTGCTGTTGGTTTATTATTGTCTCATGTACTGAGATACAGTGAAAAGCCTGACTTGCAAACTGTTCATACCGATCAAAACATCACACAGTGTATTGAAGTAGAACAAGGAAAAACAATAACAATGCAGAATAAAGTCTAACAGCAACAGAGAAACTGCAGTGCTGGTAAACAATAAGGTGCAAGATTGTAACAATTGACATCGTGAGGTCAACAGTCCATCTTATCACAGTAGAGAACCATTCAATAGAACAGAGAACACAATACAGGCCAGTTAGCCCACAATATTCTGCTGATATTTGATCCTAATCTAAGATCTATGTAACCCTCCCTCCTACATGGCCCTCAATCTCTCCCTCATCCACGTGCCTATCTAAGAGTTTAATTGTTCCTAAATTCAATGACAGACGGGGTAGAAGCTATCCTCAAGCCTGTTGGAAAGTGTTTTGGGCCTTTCCTATCTCCTGCCCGATGGGAGGGGGGATAAGGCAGAATATGGGAGGGGTCTTTGATTATGCCGGCTGTTTTACTGAGTCAGTGAGAAATGTAGAAGAGTCCAAGGAGGAGGCGATGTTTTCTGTGTCCATAACAAGCTGTATTTTCCTGCAGTCACATGCTTGATCATGATGAGGTAGATTGTGAAGTCATTATGATCCGGAACCTGACCACGAGAAACTGCCGGCTGAGGGCAGTACATCTGAGTGCTCAAGGAGAGACTAGTCCCCTTGATGCGGTAGACTGCTTCCACAACATTTCTTGCAATCACGAACGAAACCAATGGAATTCAGCGAACTATTCCGGCTGGTGGTCCTTGGCCTGTCACTGGGCATTTCTCTCACCATCATCGGCTGGTGGGCCTACGAGAAGTTCATAAAGAAGCGCCCCCGCACCGTGAAGGTCAAGCGGGTACTCGGCACAGCAGAGCCGGTAGTTGGCAAAATAAAGACCAACGTTGAAGAACTGAAGCCAGGGGGCTTTGCTGCACGGTCTGGACCACCAATCAACACTATCAGCACCGTGTATCTAGAGGTTAGAAACCAGAACATGGAGGAGGCGAGTATAGAGTCAGGGGATGGAGGAAACGAGCAGGGGATCTTGTCACAGGGGCTGGCTGATCGAAGGCAAAGTCCTCAACCGGCCCTGGAAGATCGGAGGCGAAGTCCCGAACCAGCTCTTGGGCATATCAAAACAGAGGCGACTGAACTGGAGCTAAGTCCAGTGGAGGAACACTGGAATGGAGAAGGTAAGAGGGAGGAAAATGGATGCGAGGGCAAAGCAACTATCAGAGATCAGCAGCAGCAGAATGACAAAGAGCGGCTGTGGTGTGGGTGGGGTAACTTCACCAATGTGCAAGTGGTCAAGAGAAGGGTGTGGCAGAGTAGGGGAATAAAATCTGTGGGCAAGAGAAAGAGATCTCTGGAGAAGTTGGCTAGAGAGAGGAAGCGAGTGAGAAAGTGGCAGACAAAACTCCAAAGAGAACTGTCAATAGTAGGGGAGAGAAGTGAAAGGAAGCAACGCAGAGCCTGCAGAAGAGTTCTCAGATTTAGGGAACCGGTGCCTGAGGATGGGTCAATGAAAGTAGGGAAATGGAAAGAGGAATCATTTGGTCCTGGAGGATCACAGAAGGCTAGAATCCACAATCTTGTGAAGTGGATGAAGGTAAAAATAAATGTACAGGCACAATTGCTGTATTATTTTTTTACTGAAAGGGGGCTGTGTTCCAAAGACTTTGGGGCACTGGAATATCCAAGTTGTAGAAGGCTACTGATCAAATGCTGATTTCCGGGGCTAGTACAGTTGACATCATTGAAACGATGGGTCGAAGGGCCTGTTTCTGTGCAGATCTCTCGATGACACGTCATGACCTCACAGATCCTTTATTTACCTGCAATCTCCCACCCACATTAATTATCTCACTCCCCTTGCCACTGATACGGCACAATGGAGAAACAGTTAGTGTCACGCTCCACAGGGCCAGCGATCTCCGATCGGGGTGCAGTTCCACTGCCCTCTGTAAGGAGTTTGTACATTCGCCCCAAGACACCATGGATTTCCTACAAGTTCAACTGAAAGCTTCCAGTCTCCCCCCTTCCTCATGTCGATTGTGCAGAGGAGATTCACCAGGATGCTGCCTGGACTAGTTTAACCCATCCTCATGTAGTCTTATGAGGACAGGATGAGCACGCGAGGGCTTTTCTCTTTGGAGTGAAGGAGGGTGAGAGGGGACCTGAGAGAGGTGTACGAGGTCATAACAAACATAGATCGAGTAGACAGCCAGAGATATTTTCCCAGGGTGGGAATTGCAGATAGCAGGGAGTGTACACAGAGAGTGGTGTGTGTGTGTGTGGAACCACCGCAGGGGTGGTGGTAGAGGCAGATATATTGGGGATGTTTAAGAAAGACCTGTACAGAGCACATGAATGATAGAAAAAGGGAGTGCTCTATCTGGGGAAAGGGTTATGTTGATCTTAGAACAGGTTAAAAGTTTGACACAATACTGTGGTCTGAAGGCCTGTAGTGTGCTCTGGTGTTCTATCCCACTCATTGCAATAGCTTCCCCTCTCCTACCCATTAACACCCTTCCTCTGTCCTCCACTGCTCTCCCCTACCTTCCTAACTCCTGACTACTTACCCCTGCCTCACCAGATCCTCACTCTCCACTTGTCTGTTCCATCACTCCATCCCTCCCTTCCACTTCCCCCTTCACTACCCACTCCTCCCACCCTCCACTTCCTTCTGCCATCACTCCATCTGATGTGTCCTCTCTGTCTTCCTCCCAAGGCCTCATCAATGACGACGATATTGCAGCCATTCTCAAGGGTAGTCACATGCTGAAGATCAGATCCTCCTCATGGATGAAGTCACGATTTTACAAACTACAAGAAGACTGTTGCACGGTGTGGTGCAGTTCCAACAAGATCCTGAAGTCAGCCAGGAGCCAAATGTGTGAGTGTTGACAAGTCTTGGAGGGATGGTGTGGCAGCAAACATATATTTTTAAAAAGTTTTTACGAAATTGTCTTGGCCACCAACAAGTGCAGGGATTAGTCCTTGATTCCTGGTATGGCACCACGCTGAGGCCAGTAGAGCTACTGCTTCATTGCGTCAGTGACCTGGATTCTATCTTTTATTGATTCTGTTTTATTTGGAGATGGAGTGCAGACAGGTCCTTCTGGCCCAATAGGCCCCACCAACCAGCGGCCCACCTGTTTAACGCCAGACAAATCACAGGACAATTCACCGGCCCTGCTGTGTTCCTCCAGCATTGTGTGTGTGTGTGTGTGTGTGTGTGTGTGTGTGTGTGTGTGTGTGTGTGTGTGTGTGTGTGTGTCTGTGTGTGTGATATGCAATATGCTCCTCCTAACCCCCTGTGTCACTCGCCTCCTGGTCCATTTCCATTTCTCTGTTCATCCAGGTTTCCCATAAACATGACATGAGTCATATCCATCAAGCAGGAGCTGCAGAAACCTGAAGCCCCACACCTCACAATACTAATTTCTACAGTTTAGCAACACAATGATGCCTTTCCACAAGAGATTCTGCAGATGGTAGAACAACACACACAAAATGCAGAATGGACTCAGCACGTCAGGCAGCATCCATAACTGTTTATACACACACACACACACACACACACACACACACACACACACACACACACACACACACACACACACACACACACACACACACACACGGATGTTGGCCTGAAGTGTTGACTCTTTATTCCTGTCCATAGATGCTGCCTGACCTGCAGAGTTCCTCCAGCATTTTAGGGCACCACAATAGCAGAGTGGTTCGTGTGATGTTGTTGCTGCTCGGTCAGGGATGGGGGGGCAGGGAGTGGGCAGGTAACAATTCAAAGTTCAATACCAGTGCCGTGTGTAAGGAGTTTGTATAGTCTCCCTGTGACCATGTGGGTTTCCTTCTGCTGTTCAAAGAAGGCTGATTGGTCATTGTAAATTCTCCTGTGATTAGGCTGCTGTTAAATAGGTGGGTGTTTGGCGATATGGCTTTTTGGGGCAGAGGGCCAGTCCCACAGTGTATCTCTAAATAGGTAAAGTGCTGTGAATAAATAACTTTGTGTGTGTGTTACTCTGAATTCCCAGCTTCTGCAGAATCTATTGTGCTTGTGAATCTGTGACTGAATCTCTTGTTCTGATCTCTGCTGCTGTTTTACTCTCTACCCCCACCTGACCCCTTGCAGTCTCGATCGACGACATCGAAGAGTTAAGACCAGGAATGCAGACGGAGGGAATGCAGCAGTACGCCATGGAAACACCCAGCGACTGCTGTTTCACAGTCGTATTTAAAGGCAAGAGGAAGAACTTGGATCTGGTGGCCTCCGACGCCAACGAGGCCTGGCATTGGATCCTGGGCCTCTCCAAATTACAGCAGAGAGGCTGTAGCAGTAACAAGAGAGAGTGGCTGGATCAGTATCCATCTGGGAATCTGTCACAGCAGAGCGCCAGGGAGAGAGGGTGCCACTTCCCTCATGGTCTACAACAGCAGACCCCAAGTCCACCCCTACCCCATGCCAAAGGTCAAAGGCACCTCCCCATGCTCGAACCTTTTGCTGCTTGTTTCCCCTATGTGACCTGCATTTCCCTCAGGCCCTCAGACTCCTTAGATTCCATTAGTTACTAATGTTTTCAGTATTAGTTTAATAGATAGTCAATCTTTAGTTTCAACATGTTATAGGTATTATAGGCTAAACTTAATGTTCAGTATTAGTTTAATAGATAGTCAATCTTTAGTTTCAACATGTTATAGGTATTATAGGCTAAACTTAATGTTATAGGTGTTTATGAAAAATAAAGTTACTTTAAAGCTCTGAATGAGATACTTTATTGATGTAATATTCTTCCAATCAGCAACAAAAATACAATTATTATTTTGTTTTTACAACCAATGCTGATGGTGGATGAAACCCTGTTTGCATTTTAAATGAGTAATGAATCCTCTATGTTGCCCTACCATCAAAGAAGGATGCTTCGTTACACAAGCCACGATATTTTCCAGTGGAATTTTTTTTTCAAAAATACGTACCCTTTTGTATCTGTCTGCAACTTTCAGGATAAAAGCATTTCCTCACTGGTGTAATCTCACGTGAAAAAGTATGAATATTGAATATACATGTAAAAATAAAATCAGCTTTCTCGGCAGGTTCTCAGATAGTGTCACAGAGTCTGAGCAAAGTACAGCACAGAAACAGGCCCTTCAGCCCATCAAGTCCATGCCAATCTATTTAAGCAGCTTTTTCCCATCGATCAGAGAAAATTCACGAGAATGATTCCAGGAATGAAAGGGTTACCGTTTGAGGAACATCTGGCCGCTCTTGGGCTGTATTCCCTGGGGTTCGGGAGAATGACGGGGGGATCTCACTGAAATCTTCCAAATGTTAAAAGGCCTGAACAGACTAGATATGGCAAAGTTATTTCCCATGGTAGGGGAGTCCAGGAAAAGAGGGCACAACTTCAAGATTGAAGGAACAGAGATGTGGAGAAATCACATTAGTCAAAGGGTGGTATGTCTGTGGAATTTGTTGCCACGAGTGGCTGTGGAAGCCAAGTCATTGGATGCATTTAAGGCCTTTGCTGAGGACAGAACGTTCTGCCTCAGAGAGGGGAAGTCAGAGGGGATGGGGAAGACACGGCAAGGGTTGGGGCTGGAATCAGAGGAGGATAAAGATTGGGAGGTCTCAGGAGGGAGATTGGGGGTTGGGATGTTCAGGGAGAGCGGGGTTAGGGGAGGATGAGGGATCAGAGGAATGGAGAGGCGATGAGGGGTAGAGGGAAGATTGGGAGTCGTGGGGAGACTAGAGGGTGGTGGAGGAATAAGATGAGCGGTAGGACACAGCAGCAGTAAGAGCGGTCCTGGTCTGGAGAGGTTCAGGACCTTGGTCCGAGCTGGATCTGGAGCTGGGGCTGGCGGAGCCTGTGGCCTGTAGGGTGCCAGAACTGAGGTCAGAGTCGGAAGCCAGTGAGTCCGTGGCCCGCCAGGGGGCTGGTGCCCATGTCCAGGAGGCTGTGGTTCCAGCTGAGATCAGAGTCAGAAGCGGATGGGTCTTCAGCCTGCCGAAGGCTGAGAAGTCGAGGTCCGAGGGGTCGAGATCCGGGCTGGAGGTGGTCGTCATCGTGGGCTTGTGGTCCTTCTTGGACGCGAGGAAGGAGAAGAAATGGCGGTTGGAGGTGTAAATCTGACGGAGAATGAAGTGTAGGAGAGGTCCATGGCAGATGGTGGAAAACGAGGCCCGGAGTGGTGGCAGACAGAGGGACAGGGCCCGTAGGTATCTCCGCATGGCAGTGAGCGTGGTGCGGAGAATCCAGCGGGAGCAGCGGTCAATAAAATGGAGGTACCCGTGACCCTCGCTGGGCCCAAACTGAAAGGCCTGGAACCGGAGCTGGTATCCCTGCGGTACAAGATGGCGGCGGAGACACGTTCCCAGGAAGGAGACTTGGCTGTGGTGGAGAGTCTGGGTCAGGATGTGGTTGAAGAGTTGGGGAGAGTCAGAGATCACAGAGGGGGAATAGTGAGAGAGGGTGTCACTGCACTCCCGTCGAAGGGAAGATTTAAACTTCAGGGTAGGCATACCTCAGACAGACTTCGCAGCAGAGCAGCGAATTGTAAACAAAAAATTCTCTGCAGATGCTGGGGTCAAAGCAACACGCACAACATGCTGGAGGAACTCAGCAGGTCGGGCAGTATCCGTGGAAATGATGAGTCAACGTTTTGGGCCGGAACCCTTCGTCAGGACTGAAGAGGGAAGGGACGGAGGCCCTATAAAGAAGGTGGGGGGTGTGTGGGAAGGAGAAGGCTGGTAGGTTCCAGGTGAAAAACCAGTAAGAGGAAAGATCAATGAGTGGGGGAGGGGAAGCAGAGAGGGGATAGGCAGGAAAGGTGAAGAAGGAAATCAAATCACTGTCTCCCGTACTATCACCGCCCTTATCAACTCTGGAGACCTTCCATCCTCAGCCACAAAACTCATAATTCCCACACCCCGCACAGCTCGGTTTTTCCTCCTCCCCAAGATCCACAAGCGTGACTGTCCCGCTAGACCCATAGTTTCTGCCAGCTCCTGCCCCACCGAACTTGTATATGCCTACCTGGACTCCATCTTGTCAGCCATCGTTCAGTCCCTCCCCACTTACATCCGGGATACATCCCATGCCCTCCACCTCTTCCATGACTTCCAGTTCCCCAGTCCCAACCGCTTCATTTTCACTATGGATGTCCAACCCTTATACACCTCCATTCCCCATCAGGAAGGCCTCAAAACCCTCCGCTACTTTCTGGACAATAGACCTCACCAGTTCCCCATCACCACCACCCTCCTCCGGTTGGCGGAACTGGTACTCACACTCAATAACTTCTCTTTTGGTTCTTCCCACTTTCTTCAGACCAAGGGTGTAGCTACGGGAACTCGCGTGGGCCCCAGCTATGCCTGCCTCTTCGTTAGTTAAGTGGAACAGTCTACGCTCCAAACTTATACTGGTACTGCTCACCAACTTTCCTTTCTCTACATTGACGACTACATTGGTGCTGCTTCCTGCAGCCATGCTGAGCTCGTCAATTTCTCCGACTTTCCTTCTAACTTTCACCCAGCCCTCAGATTCACTCGGTCCCTCTCGGACACTTCTCTCTCCTTTCTCGATCTTTCGGTCTTGGTCTCCATCTCCGGAGACAGACTGTCCACTGACATCTTCGAAAGACCCACTGACTCTCATACTACCTCAACTATACCTCTTCCCACCCTGCCACATGCAAAAATGCTATTCTCTATTCCCAGTTCCTCCGTCTCTTCCGCATCTGCTCCCAGGATGAGGCTTTCCGTTCCAGGACATTTCAAATGTCCTCTTTCTTTAAGGATCGTGGTTTCCCTGCTGTTGTCATCAATGATGCCCTCACCCGCATCTCCTCCATTTTCTGCACTTTGGCCCTCACCCCATCCTCCCGTCACCACAAGAGGGACAGAGTTCCCCTTGTCCTCACCTACCAGCCCACCAGCCTCCGGATCCAGCACATTATCCTCCGCAACTTCCGCCACCTTCAACAGGACCACACCACTAAGCACATCTTTCCCTCTCCACCCCTCTCCACTTTCCGCAGGGATCGTTCCCTCTGCGACTCCCTGGTCCACACGTCCCTCCCCACGGTTCTCCCACCAGGCACTTATCCCTGCAAGCGTAAGTGCTACACCTGTCCCTACACCTCCTCTCTCACCAACATTCAGAGCCCCAAACAGTCCTTCCACGTGAGAGAACACTTCACTTGTGAGTCTGTTGGGATCATGTATTGCATCCAGTGCTCCCGTTGCGGCCTCCTCTACATCGGTGAGACCTGACGCTTCGTCGAGCACCTCCGCTCCGTCCGCCACAACAGACAGGATCTCCCGATTGCTACCCACTTCAACTCTGCTTCCCATTCCCATTCGGATGTGTCCATACATGGCCTCCTCTACTGCCAGGATGAGACTAAACTCAGGTTGGAGTAGCAACACCTCATATACCATCTGGGTAGTCTCCAGACCCTGGGCATGAACATTGAATTCTCCAACTTTGGGCAATTCCCTCCCCCTCCCTTCCACCAACCCAGTTTCACTCCGCCCCCTCCCCCAGCTGTCACCTCCCTCTTGGTTCCGCCTCCTTCTACTACCCATTGTGTTTTCCCCTATTCCTTCTTCACCTTTCCTGACCATCATCTCCCTGCTTCCCCTCCACCACCCCTTGATCTTTCCCCTTACTGGTTTTTCACCTGGAACCTACCAGTCTTCTCCTTCCCACCCTCCCCCCACCTTCTTTATAGGGCCTCTGCCCCTTCCCTCTTCAGTCCAGACGAAGGGTTTCGGCCCGAAACGTTGACTGTTCATTTCCATGGATGCTGCCCGACCTGCTGAGTTATTCCAGCATGTGTGCATGAATGATGATGGCTAGGTGAAGAGGCTGTCTCAACTTCACTTCACCCATGTGTAGCCCATTCTGTTCGCCTCTACTTTTTTTTGTCTGTCATAATCTATCATCCATTTGCCTCTCTCTTCCAACTCCACTCCCCTCGCTTACCTGCTTTGAGCTACCTGTCACCCTTCCTCAGTCAGCTAATCATCTTTGGCCTTTTTCTTATCCCTCCTCCTCTTCTCTACATACTGGCCATCTTACCTCTCATTCAACCATGATGCAGGGATGCAACGTGAGACATCGAAATATCTTTCCCCCTGCTGACCCTATGCGACACTCTTGAATTCCTCTAGTGGATTGTTTGTTGCGAAAGATTACATAAATTACACTTCCCATCTTGCTTCATTCTCCCATACGCTTCCTGTCCAAGAGAAATCACCACTACCTTGCTACATCTCCTGTGCATGTTAAATCCCATGTAAAAAATCCTCCCTTGCTCCACGTAACCATTCTAAGCCTGGTCTCCCTGGTCTTCTGTGTAAGCCACCAGCAGAATGCAGAAATTCAAGAGTGGCGGGGGCAAAGTAGGTGTACTTTTATTACTAAGGAGAAGGTGCTTGGGAAGCTGAAAGATCTGAAGGTAGATAAATCACCTGGACCAGATGGACCACATCCCAGGGTTCTGAAAGAAGTAGCTGAAGAGACTGTCGAGGCATTAGAAGTGATCTTCCGAGAATCAGAATTGGCATTGCTGCTGCATTTTGTGTGTGTACCTTTCTCAGCATGGACAAGTTGTACTGAAGAGTCTGCCTCCATGTACTATACCTCTATGACCGCATGTACCTCAATCCGTCCTCTGTAGATACACTGCTTCCAATTTCTCCGGATGTAATTCCATTTGCCATCCTCCGCCTACCCTATGCATTAATATTGTACGAAAGACTACTTTATCAAAACACTGCATAGACAATTGTGCACTCAGGTCAAATTGTTTTCACAAACCTCATGGACCCAGATTTATATTTGATTTTGTTTCTGAGATGGGAGCCTAATCCATTTGAAACGGTGGTGCTGGTCCACTTTCCGGAAGCTTTTGGTGAAGGTAATGCCAGAATACCATTCAACAGGATATTCAGGATCAGGAGGTAACATGTTCAGGTATATCTTGAAGGGGTTCTGCTCCCTCTTCTTGTCCTCCTGGTGACAGAGGGCACAGGGTGAGAGGCTGTAGAAACAGCCGTTTCGGCACAGACTAGAAGGGCTGAGATGGCCTGTTTCCGTGCTGTAATTGTTATATGGTTATAATCGCTAAATTCTGGAATGGCTCTGGAGGACTGGAGGCAAATATCACTCCATTCTTTACATGAGGCAAAAGAGAGGAAATCATAGGCCAGTTAGCCTGACTTCAGTTCTTAGAAAGATGTTGAAGTCCATTATTAAGGATGAAGTTTTGGGGTACTTAGAGGCACATGTTAAAATAGGCCAAATTCAGCATGGTTGCTTTCAGTGGAAGTCTTGCCTGACAAATCTGTTGGGATTATTTGCAGAAATAACAGGCAGGATAGACAAAAGGCACAACCAGGGGTCGCTTGCAAAAAGACATTTTCTGTCAGTTACGAGATGGACTGTGCTTTTCTCAGTGCCATTTGTGTACATGCTTTGTTTCTGGATTGTTCATTTTTTATGTCCAGCTGGTGTGATACACTGCATCCGGTGCTCCCGATGTGGCCTTCTATATATTGGCGAGACCCGACGCAGACTGGGAGATCGTTTCGCTGAACACTTACGCGCTGTCCGCCAGAGAAAGTAGGATCTCCCAGTGGCCACACATTTTAATTCCACGTCCCATTCTGATATGTCTATCCACGGCCTCCTCTGCTGTAAAAATGAAGCTACACTCAGGTTGGAGGAACAACACCTTATATTCCGTCTCGGTAGCCTCCAACCTGATGGCATGAACATTGACTTCTCAAACTTCCGCTAATGCCCCACCTCCCCCTCGTACCCCATCCGTTATTTATTTATATCCACACATTCTTTCTCTCTCTCTCCTTTTTCTCCCTCTGTCCCTCTGACTATACCCCTTGCCCATCCTCTGGTTTTTCCTCCCTCCCTCTTTTCTTTCTCCCTGGGCCTCCTGTCCCATGAGCCTCTCATATCCCTTTTGCCAATCAACTGTCCAGCTCTTGGCTCCATCCCTCCCCCTCCTGTCGTCTCCTATCATTTTGGATCTCCCCCTCCCCCTCCCACTTTCAAATCTCTTACTAGCTCTTCCCTCAGTTAGTCCTGACGAAGGGTCTTGGCCCGAAACGTCGATTGTACCTCTTCCTATGGATGCTGCCTGGCCTGCTGCGTTCACCAGCTACTTTCATGTGTGTTGCTGGGAGTTACCTACAGGCCCCCAAGCAGTAGCCTGGATATAGGGTGCAAGTTAAATCAAGAGTTAAAATTGGCATGTTGCAAAGCTAATACTACAGTTGTTATGGGAGATTTCAACATGCGGGAAGACTGGGAAAATCAGGTTGGTACTGGACTGCAAGAAAGGAAGTTTGTGGAGAGCCTCAGAGATGGATTCTTAGAGCAGCTTGTATTAGAGCCTACCAGGGAGAAGGCAATTCTGGATTTAGAGTTGTGTAATTAGCCAGATTTGATAATGGAACTCAAGGTAAAGGAGCCATTAGGAAGTAGTGACTATAATATGTTAAGTTTTAATCTACAATTTAGATTTGTAGAGGGGAGAAGGGGAAATCGGAAGTGTCAGTATTACAGTTGAACAAAGGGGACTATGGACCCATGAGGGAGGAGCTGGCCAAAGTTGACTGGAAAGATAGCCTAGCAGGGATGACAGTGGAACAATAATAGCAGGTATTTCTGGGAATAATACAGAAAGTGCAGGATCAGTTCATTCCAAAGAGGAAGAAAGATTCTAAGGGGAGTAAGGGGTAACCGTGCTGACAAGGGGAGTCAAGGACAGTATAAAAATAAAAGAGAAGAAGTATAACATAGCAAGGATGAGTGGGAAGCCAGAGGATTGGGAGACTTTTAAGGAGCAACAGAAGATAACTAAAAAGGTAATACGGAAGGAAAAGATGAGGTACGAAGGTAAGCTAGCCAAGAATATAAAGGAGGATAGTAAAAGCTTCTATAGGTATGTGAAGAGGAAATAATTAGTTAAGACCAAAGTTGGGCCCTTGAAGACAGAAACAGGTGAAATTATTATGGGGAAGAAGGCACTGGCAGATGAGCTGAACAGGTACTTTGGATCTGTCTTCACTAGGGAAGACACAAACAATCTCCCAGATGTAATAGTGGCCGGAGGACCTAGAGTAACAGAGGAACTGAAGGAACTTCGCATTAGGTAGAAAATGGTGTTGGTTAAACTGATGGGACTGAAGGATGATAAATCCCCAGGGCCTGATGGTCTGCATCCCAGGGTACTTAAGGAGGTGGCCCTAGAAATGGTGGACGCTTTGGTAATCATTTTCCAGTGTTCTATAGATTCAGGATCAGTTCCAGTGGAATGGAGGGTAGCTAATGTTATCCCACTTTTTAAGAAAGGAGGGAGAGAGAAAACAGGCAATTGTAGACCGGTTAGCCTGACATCAGTGGTGGGGAAGATGCTGCAGTCAATTATAAAAGATGAAATAGTGGCATATTTGGATAGCAGTAGCAGGATAGGTTCGGGTCAGCATAGATTTACGAAGGGGAAATCATGCTTGACTAATCTTCTGGAATTTTTTGAGGATGTAACTATGAAAATGGACAGGGGAAAGCCAGTGGATGTAGTGCACCTGGACTTTCAGAAAGCCTTTAATAAGGTCCCACATAGGAAGTTAGTGGGCAAAATTAGAGCACATGGTATTGGGGGTAGGGTACTGACATGGATAAAAAATTAGTTGGCAGACAGGAAACAAAGAGTAGGGATTAATGGGTCCTTTTCAGAATGGCAGTCAGTGACTAGTGGGGTACCGCAAGGCTCGGTGCTGGGACCGCAGCTATTTACAATATACATTAATGATTTAGATGAAGGGATTAAAGTAACATTAACAAATTTGCAGATGACACAAAGCTGGATGATGGTGTGAAATGTGAGGAGGATGTTATGAGAATACAGGGTGACTTGGATGGGTTGGATGAGTGGGCAGGTGCATGGCAGATGCAGCTTAATGTGGATAAATGCGAGGTTATCCACTTTGGTGGCAAGAACAGGAAGGCAGCTTACTATCTGAATGGTGTCAAGTTAGGAAAAGGGGAAGTACAACGAGATCTGGGTGCCCTTGTTCATCAGTCACTGAAAGTAAGCATACAGGTACAGCAGGCAGTGAAGAAAGCTAAGGGCACGTTGGCCTTCATAACAGGGGGAGTTGAGTATAGGAGCAAAGAGGTCCTTCTGCAGTTGTACAAGGCCCTGGTGAGACCCCACTTGGAGTATTGTGTGCAGTTTTGGTCTCCAAATTTGAGGAAGGACATTCTGCTATGGAGGGAGTGCAGCGTAGGTTCACTGGGTTAATTCCAGGGATGGCGGGAATGTCATATATTGAAAGATTGGAGCGAATGGGCTTCTATACACTGGAAATTAGAACGATGAGAGGGGATCTGATTGAAACATATAAGATTATTAAGGGATTGGACACACTAGAGGCAGGAAATATGTTCCCGATGTTGAGGGAGTCCAGAACCAGAGGCCACAGTTTAAGAATAAGGGGAAGACCATTTAGAACCGAGTTGAGGAAAAACTTTTTCACACAGAGGGTTGTGGATCTGTGGAATGCTCTGCTTAAGAAAGCAGTGGAGGCCAATTCTCTGGATTCTTTCAAAAAAGAGTTAGTTAGAGCTCTTAAAGATAGTGGAGTCAAGGGATATGGGGAGAAGGCAGGAAAAGGGTACTGATTGTGGATGATCAGCCATGATCACCGTGAATGGCGGTGCTGGCTCGAGGGGCTGAATGGCCTACTCCTGCACCTATTGTCTATTGTCTATTAACAAGATATAGCCTATGACATTGCAGGAAAGATACTGGCATGGATAGAGGAATGCCTGACAGGCTGGAGGCAGCGAGTGGAAATAAAAGGGGTCTTTTCTGGTTGACTGCCAGTGACCAGTGCTTTTCCTCAGGGGTCAGTATTGGGATCGCTACTTCTCACAATGATTTAGATAATGGAATTGACGGCTTTGTGGCAAAGTTTGAGGATGATATAAAGATAGGTGAAGGGGTAGGTAGTGCTGAGGAAGCAATGTGATTGCAGCAGGACAGAGAAATTGGACGAATGGGCAAAAGTGTGGCAGATGGAATACAGAGTCTGTGGTAAAGAAGTTAAATCTAATGTTGGCAATTTGCAGGGGGAATAGAACATAAAAGCATGGTGACAGTGCTGTGGCTTTATGAGATACTAGTCAGGAACTTGGAATATTGCTAACAGTTTTGGGACCCATATTTGATAAAGGATGTGTTGTCATTGGAAAGAATCCAGAGGAGGTTCACAAGGAAGATTCCGAGAATGAAGGGGTTAATGTTTGAGAAGTGATTGGCAGCTCTGGGCCTGTACTCACTGGAATTTAGAAGAATGTGTGGGGATCTCATTGAAATCTACAGAATATTGAAAGGATTAGATAAGGTGGATGTGGAGAGGATGTTTCCTACGGTGGGGGTATCCAGAACTAGAGGGCACAACCTCAAAATTGAGGGACAAACTTCTAGAACGGAGATAAGGAGGAATTTTTTTAGCCAAAGAGTGGTGAATCTGTGGAATTTTGACAGACTGCGGTGAATGCCAAGTCTGTGGGTATATTTAATACGGAAGTTGATCATTTTCTGATTGGTCAGGGCATCAAAGGATATGGTGAAAAGGGAGGTGTATGGGGTTGAGTGGGCTGCAGGATCAGCCATGATAGAATTTAAGAGCAGACTGGATGGGCTGAATGGCCTAATTCTGTTCCTATGCCTAATGGTCTTATGGTCTAAAGAGGGCCTATCTCTGGTTGGCTGCTGCTGACTAGTGGTGTTCTGCAGGGTTCAGTGATGGGTCCATTTTTTTCATGTTTATGTCAATGATTTGGATTATGGAACTGATGGCTTTGTGACCATTTTGCAGACGATACAAAGTTAGGTGGAGGAGCAGATAGTGTTGAAGAAGCTGGGAGTCTACAGAGGACTGATAGGTAGATTAGGAGAATGGGCGAAGAAATGGCAGATGGAATACAGTGTTGAGAATTGTAAGGCAATGCGGGGTGTATGGAGTGTCAGGGAGGGGTAGCACCTCTGCTGGGGTAATATGTTGCGTCCTTTTCAAGGCGGTTAGTCCACCTTTGGTCCCCACCTGGCACTCAGCTCTCACCTGCGGCTCCCCGTAGCTGTTTGCATATGATAGCGGCCACACCTGGGGCAACGGCTTCGATAAGCCGGCTAAACCAGGTGAGGGTAGCCGACGGGTCTCAAACCCTCGGTGAGATAGGGAGTTGTCTATCCCAGCATGTGAAGACAGACTCCGGCGGATTGAGCGGACGAGACCAATGGACGGTCCAATGGTCAAGAAGGCGGTCTCTGCGAGCGTCGTGGAACGTGTAGAGCAGGACAAGACACAGAAGACGTCCTGGTCACCCACTGCGCCTAGTTCCATCTCCAGCCGTCTCGACTCTGTCTTGCTGCTGGATCCAGATGGGAATTGGGAAGAGAGAGTGAGGCTGACGCTGCGCAACTCTCGCTCACTTAAATCCTGGTCACGCGCTAGTCTCGACACCATCAATAATGGTGTTGAGGTCTTCATCGATGTCGACGATGGACGAACAAGAAAGCAATGCACTTTGATAGAAGGAATGAAAATGTAGACCATCTCTGAATGGGGAGAAAAGTCAGAAATTAGAGGTGTAAAGAGACTTGGCATTCCTCATGCAGGATTCCCTAAAGGTTATCTTGCAGGTTGAGGCGGTGGTAAGAAAGTAAATACAAAGTTGGCATTCATTTTGAGAGGACTAGAATATAAAAGCAAGAGTGTAATGCTGAAGCTTTATAAGGCATTGATCAGGCCACACTTGTGAGCAGGTTTGAGCCCCTTATCTGAAAAAGGATGTGCTGGCATTGGATATGTTCACAAGCATGATCCCAGGATTGAAAGGGTTAACATATGAGGAATCTTTGATGGCTTTGAGTCTGTGCTTGCTGGTGTCAGGAGAATGAGGGTGCGTGGAGTCTCATTGGAACCTATCAAATGTTGAAGGGCCTAGATTGAGTGGAGAGGATGTTTCCTATAGTGGGGGAGTCTAGGCCCAGGGGACACAACCTCAGAATAGAAAGACATCCCTTTAGAACAGCAATGAGGAGTAATTTCTTCAGACAGAGGATGCTGAACCTGGGAATTCATTGTCACAGATGTCCATGGAGACCAAGGCATTCTGTATATTTAAAGCGGAAGTTGATAGGATCTTGATTAGTAAAGGCATCAAAGGTTATAGGAAGAAGGCAGGAGAATGGGTTTGAGAAGGATGATAAATCAGCCATGATGGAATAGCAGAGCCTGCTCAAAGGGCCTGATTCTACGTCATATGGTCCGGTATTATGGAGTTATGGTCTTTAAACTCCTTTGCTTTCCCAATTGTGACATCAATTACAGCTCTATTCCCCTGGCCTATGTCGAAAACTGTTCCATTTTACTACTTCTATGCTTTTTCAAAAAGGAATTTCCCTCAATGTACTATGGCTTCCTCCCGTTATACACCTGGTCAGTTATCCTGTCCCCCACTCACTAAGTTATATTCCTGCCAAGATTTGGAAAGGATGTAAGTGTGACATATTCCCTCAGGAAAATAAAATTCTGTTAATCCTTTCCTTCAAGGCAACTTTGCAGTGTTTCCATACCTGTACTGTACACTGCCACAAAATATTGTAAAAGTCTGTTAGTCATGAGGAGAACTTAAATACCGTGTAGCCCACAGATATGAACTGACCTAGATACCATCAGAACTCTTTTCATTAGTATGTGTCAGGTTAGAATTTCATTACTGTGCTGTGAAGGTTTGACTTCAGGAGAATGAATGATGCTGTGGTATTGCCATAGGGTGAGGCAATGGATGACAGCGAGCACCCTACTGGAAAATGGCCAACTGCTCCACAATAATGAATCCTTCAGTACATTTGCAATGTGGGCTGAAGCTTTATTCCAGGAAGCTGTTTACACCAGGCTGATATACCCTCTCAGCACTGAGCGGTAATCACTGGTGAAGGGGTGATGCACTGTCCGAGGTGCTGTATCTTGCTTGAGATGGTCACCTCCTTGGGTGGATGTTTCCACGTTACATTTATGAAGAAATTTGCATTCAGTTTGAAGAAGAGATTCTTACCAAAGTTGCAATCTGTTCTTTGAAACCTTAGAGGCTCAGCATTCCAGTGGCCACAGTACCACCGCTGCTCTCTTGGTAGTGTGCTGGTAACTGCACCTTCCTTCCTCTCAGTTGATCTTCCTCCCTCCCTACTTTTTCCTGATCAGTTTTTTCTTTCATGGTGGCTTACACTATCCTGAGCTATTGCATCCTTTGCTGTCTAACATTATTTCTTCTTTCTCAGATTTAGCTATTCTTCCTCGTACACTGAGCCACGCCTTGAATGAGACTCACACGCCAATTGTCTCACATTCTCTGACCCATGACCTCTGTATCAGCGAAACTCTGGACATGTTCCCCTGGTCTCTTAATCACCGTTCTGCCCTCACTTACTTGGTTCAAGCAAATGCTCCTGATAAATTTCCTGCAGCTGTTGTGTCTCTTGTGACCTGTCTCCTTCAGATATAACACCACACTTAATATTAACCCTTGAACTTCACAGTCTGAAAGCTTCAAACATAATTAGAATAATGTTACGTGGTAAAAATCACAGCTTAAATGTCTTATAACATATACAATTGCCATTTGTAAGCATAAAGATGGTGGATACATATAATTTTAATACTGTATTTTTTAGACAATAAGACATAGGAGAGAATTAGGCCATTTGTCTCAGAGTCTGTTCTGCCATTTCATCATTTTCTCTCTCAGCCCAATCTCCTGCCTTCTCCCTATCCCTTCATTCCCTGACTAATCAAGAATCTATCAGCATCTGCCTTAAATATAGCCAATGACAGCCTCCACAGCTGCCTGTGGCAATGAATTCCACAGACTCACCGCTCTCTGGCTAAAGAAATTCCTCTTCATTTCCATTCTAAAAGGACCCCCCTCTATTCTGAGGCTGTGTCCTCTGGTCTCAGACTCTCCCACCATCGGAAGCATCCTCTCCACATCCACTCTATCAAGACCTTTCAACATTTGATAGGTTTCAATAAGGTTACCCCACATTCTTCTGAATTCCAGTGAGTACAGGCCCAGAGCTATCAAACACTCCTCATATGACAAGCCTTTCAGTCACAGAAGCATTTTTGTGAACCTCCTCTGAACCCTCTCCAATGTCAGCACATCTTTTCTTAGATAAGGGGCCCAAAACTGCTCACAATACTCAAGTGAGGCCTCACCATATTTTTGCAGTTATTGTTTATTAAGTTCGCTGACCATTGTTCTTTGCTTCTTAATTTTATGCCCTATAACTACGTGCTTTGCAATCTTTCTGCTTCATTACAACAACTGCAATACCATGTGAAGGTGTATCATAAGCACTTTAAAACAGGCAAATGCAATATATTTCATAAATTGCTTAAGCTGCCTTAGTTAAAAGACAAGGACTTTCACTTCTTAGCAGTTGTCACAACCTCAGGATGTAATGTGACATTTTACAATCAGATAAGTGCATTTAGAAAAGTAGTAAAGATGATGTCAACTGAACACATCATAGCAATATCCTTTAAAAGAGATGTGGCAATGACCAAATAACTTGTAACAAAAAGACTCTTCATTAAAATTATCAAATTGTACAATACAGAAACAGGCACTAAGGTTCAACATGTGCGTGCAAACCCTTTTGCCCAGTTACACTAATCCCATATTCCCAGATTAGGATTGTAGCCTTCTGTGCCTTGCCAATTCAAGTGTCTACAAACCTCTTAGATGTAATGATTGTATCTGATTCCACCGCCTCTTTTAGCAGCCAGTTCTCAATATCAATCATTTCCCATTTTAAAAAAATAGCCCAAAACCTCCTTTGAAGCTTCTCTTTAAACCTGTGCTCTCTTGTTTTTGATATCCCTACCAAGGGGTAAAGTTGTTGATTATCTCTGCCTCTCATAATCTTGCACTAGGTCACATTTCACCTTCACTCCAGAGAATACAAAGTAGAAAACTGAAAAACAATAGGTCCAGCAGAGCAGCAACCACCTAGTGCTGCAATGGACTTCCAACCTGTATCTGTGCTCACATTCACTGAAACTGGCACCTTCCAAACCTCAGGTAGCAGGGCTATTGCCTAAACCAGAACTGACATTCAGTGAGGCATTGCTTTGATCTCACTGCATGCCTATGGTCGATGTGTCAGGCACAAATCCAGGCTTATACTTTGCAAAGGATGCATGAAAGATTTATCCAAGCATCAGCCCAGATAACTTGGTGAGTGCTTCATTTTAATCAGGTTAGTGCAATAGGCACCATTTCCATGAATTTTTGATAACTGGCTTTAAAGGATTATGTAACTAACCTTTTCTTAGAAATAGTACCATGAGGCATTTAATCCAGACACTGGCAAGAACTCAGAAAATTAGAGGTGTTATTCCAAACAACACACACAAATGTCAATGCTTCAGGTCGAGTCCCTTCTTCAGAACTGGAAAGGAAAGGGAAAGATGCCAGAATAGAAAGGTCAGGGGAGGGGAAGGGGAAATGGACTAGCTGGTAGGTGATAAGTGAAACCAAGCAGGTGAGAAAGCTAAAGGGCTGGAGAGGAGGGAAGAGTGGTCCATGAGAGAAAGAGGGAGGTGATAGGCAGGTGAGGAGAAGAGGTACGATGCCAGGGTGGGGAATAGAAGAGGGAAGGATATAGAGGCTCAGGGGTGGTAGGTGAGAACAAGAGGAACTTTCTCCCTGTTAAGGCGGTGAGAATATTTGTTCCTGCCCCACTGAAAACCAGTGCCACCAACCTCATAGTTCCCATACCCCACCTCCCGTTTCTACTTCCAGCCCAAGATCCACAAACCCACTTGCCCAGGTAGACCTATTGTTTCCGTTTGTTCCTGCCCCACTGAACTCGTATCTGCATACCTCAACTCTGTTTCATCCCCCAGTTCAGTCCCTTCCGACTCTTCACGCTCTTGATCGTTTCAATGATTTCAGGTTTCCTGGTCTGAGCATCTTATGTTTACTATGGATGTCCAGTCCCGATACACCTCCTTCTCCCACCAGGAAGGCTTCAATGCTCTCCATTTCCTTCTGGACACCAGACCCAACTAGTTCCCCTCCATCACGACTCTCCTTCACCTAGTGGAACTTGCCCTCACTCTTAATAATTTCTCCTTTGGCTCATCCCACTTCCTTCAAACAAAAGGTGTGGCCATGGGCACTCACATGGGTCCCAGCTATGTCTGCCTTTTTGTAGGCTTGATGGAACAGTCTGTGTTCCAAGCCTACACTGGTGGCCATCCTGCACTTTTCCTGCACTACATTGGTGTTGCTTCCTGCACCCATGCAGAACTCGTCGACTTCATTCACTTTGCCACCAATTTCTACCCTGCCCTCAAATTTACTTGGTCCATTTCCAAAACCTCCCTCCTCGTCGCTGGAGACAGTTTATCCATTGATGTCTATTATAAACCCATGGACTCTCATGGCTACCTGGACTATACCTCCTCCCACCCTGCCACTAGTGAAAATGCCATCCCTTTCTCTTAATTCATCTGTCTCCATCACATCTTTTCATTCCAGAACAAAGGAGCTGTCTTCCTTCTTCAAAGAAAGGAGCTTCCCTTTTTCCACCACCATCGCTGCCCTCAACTGCATCTCTTCTATTTCATGAACGTCTGCTCTCACCCTATCCTCACACCACCTTACCAGGGATAGGGTTCCTCTTGTCCTCCCCTATCACCCCAACAGCCTCCGTGTCCAGCACATAATTCCCTGCAACTTCCACCATCTCAAACGGGATCCCACCACCAAGCATGCCTTTCCCTCTCCCTCACTATTGTTTTCTGCAGGGATTGCTCCCTATGAAACTCTTTGTTTATTCATCCCTCCCCACAGTCGTGCTCCTTCTCCCTTTTCTTTCTTCCATGGCCTTCAGTCCTCTCCTATCAGACTCCCCACTTCTCCAGTCCAGTATTTTTTTCTCCAATCACTCGACTCATTCTTTCACCCAACTCTTCACTTTGCCGCTTCCCCCTTCCTGTTTCATGAATCTCTCTCTTTTCCCCGCCTTTGAACTCTACTCCTCATCTCTTTTTTTCTCCAGTCCTGATGAAGAGCCTCGGTCTGAAACATTGACTGTACTTTTTTCCAGATGCTGCCTGGCCTGCTGAGTTCCTCCAGCATATTGTGTGTGTTGCTGGGAAGATGTGGGTGAGTACAGATGTCATGGAAATGGAGGAGATATAGGTGAGGGCAGCATCAATGATGGAGGGAAATTCCATTCTCTGAAGGAGGAGGACAATCTGATGCCCAGGAAAGGAAAGCCTCGGCCTGGGAGAAGATATGGCTGAGACGAGGGGACTGAGAAAATGGAATAGCATTTTGACAGGAGGCCAGATAGGAAGGGATATTGTCAAGATAGCCATGAGAACCGGTAGGTTTATAAAAGATGTCGGAAGACAGATTGTGTTCAGAGATGAAGACAGAGAGATCGAGAAAGGGGAAAAAGGTGTCAGAAATGAACCATGTGAATTTACTGTAATTCCATAGTTTCATAATTCTCATAACCTTCGCCATCTCCAACAGAATCCTGCCACCAAGCACATCTCTCCCTCCACCCCCCCAACTTCTGCTTTCCGTAGGAATCACTCCCTACGCGACTCCCTTGTCCATTCATCCCTCCCCACTGATCTCCCCCCAGTACTTATCCTTGCAAGCTGAGCAAGTGCTACACCTGCCCCTGTACTGCCTCCCTCACTACCGTTCAGATCCCCAAACAGTCCTTCCAGGTGAGGCAACACTTCACCTGTTAGTCTGCTGCAGTCATTTACTGGGTCCAGTGCTCCCGGTATGGCCCCCTGTATATTGGTGACACCCGACCTAGATTGGGAGACTGCTTTGTCGAGCACCTATGCTCTGTTTGCCTGAAAAAGTGGGCCCTCTCGGTAGCCATCTATTTCTATTCCACTTCTCATTCCCCTTCTGACATAAGTCCATGATGACGCCACACTCAGGTTGGAGGAGCAACACCTTATATTCCGTCTGGGTGACCTCCAACCTGATGTTCGATTTCTCGAACTTTCAGTAATTGCTTCACTGTTCCTCATTCCCTTTTCCCTTTCTCTCCTATCTCTTTACCTGCTCATCACCTCCCTCTGGTGCTCCTCCTTCTTCCCTTTCTTCCATGATCTTCTGTCTTTTCCTATCAGAATCCACCTTCTCCAGCCCTGTATCTCTTTCACCAACCAACTCCCAGCTCTTTACTTCACCCCTCCCCTCTCCTGGTTTCACCTGCCACCTACCATCTTGTGCTTCTTTCTCCCTTCCCCTCCCCCCAACTTCTTGCTCTGACTTCTTGCCTTCCTTTCCAGTCGTGATGAAGGGACCCAGTCCAAAACATTGACTGTTCATTCATTTCCATAGATACTGACTGCCTGTTCAGTTCCTCCAGCATTTTGTGCGTGGCTTGGATTTCAGGCATCTTCAGATTTCCCCACATCCATTGGTGTTTAGCAGGGTGGAAAGTGGAGGCAAAGTTGATGAAATTGATGAACTGAGGATGAGAGCATGAAGCATCTATGCAGGAAGAGATGCGTGATCTCAAAGACAACGTCTCTGTCAACTTAACACACTCCACTGAAACAGAATGTCCTAAAGCCTGAGAGCCAGAATTGACACGAAATGGCTGGAGGGCATTTCTGCTACTAAAATTATTCATCCTTTCTCCCTTGTCTGATGTCCTCAACAAACACCCTCTCTAGACGACAGAACAACCCTTGCCCAAGACCATGTAGTTTCAAGACTGAAGCTACTTCTGATTGTGTTTCTCACTGGGCTCTCAGAGCAGACCCTCACTTCAGGAGATCTGCACTTGGGGTTGTACAAACTGGTGCCTCACCTTCTCCTCTTCACCTAGGACTGGAGCATAGCAAAACTGCCAGGGTGAATCTCAAAGCAGAAGTTTGATGAAGGACCATTGGCCAGATATATTAACTTTCTTTTCCTGCTACACTCCTGACTGGATGGTGCTGTTCTGCATCACAATGTTTGGTCATTCAGTTTTGAGATTACTCTTGATCAACATTTTATCCCTCCCTGTCTTTAGGCTAGAATTCCTTTATACCCTTATGGCCAAAGTCGTTGAAAAAGGTGCATATTTCCTTTGTTTCATCGAAGCTCTCCTTGAGTCTGGTGGTATGTGCTTTTAGGCTTTGGTATCTCCTGCCTGATGGGAATGGTGATAAGAAAGAACATCAGGAGTGGGAGGTATATTTGATTATAATGGTTGCTTTATCAAGACAGCCAGAAGAGTTGAAGCTTGGGGGAGGAGCTGGCCTAAGTTCATTGGAAGGGGACACTAGCAGGGATTTCAGCAGAACAGCAGCGGCTGGAATTTCTGTGGGCAATTCAGAAGGTGCAGGATAGCTACATCCCAAAGATATGAAGTACTCTAAAAGGAGGATGAGGGAACTGTGGCTGACAAAGGGGTTCTTGGAGCTTGGCTGCGGGTCTTCATCTTGAAATGCGGAGGCTGATAACTCGGAGGCTGGAGCTGAGAGACTGACTGGGAACTGAACATTAACACAGAGCCGGGACTTATCCTAAGACAAGCTGGGACTCAACTCTCCAGAGCAGGGTGGGACAGGTCCATCTGTTGGGTAACGGCAGGACAGCCAGACTTACCCAACAGAGGCAAAGACAAGACGTGTTCCCCCGCCTCCTTCCCCCTGTGAAGCAGTTGTCCTCCAACCAGGTCTGGAGATCACAAATGGTTTTACTAGCCTTCCATCAGCAAGTTGCTCCAAGGAGGACTGACAAGACAAACCAGCAGCCCACCCTTATTCTTCTTCTTCTACTTTTACTTCTACTTCTTGTTTTTACGGCAGTTGGCGTCCACATTGATGCATTACTGCCATCCTCAGGATTTATTGTCCTTCATTGTTCATTCACGTTAAAGCCGTCTTTCCAGTCCCGTCGCCCTTAAATAACTAAACAACCATTTCCTCCCCTGATCACTCTCCCCACATTCCAATAAACCTTTAACGCCGTTCTCTACCAGTCCTATTTTGCGTAATTGTTGTAACATTTGTTGCCTTTCCTGTGCAAAACTCCCACATGAAATAACGATACGCTCTACTGTTTCAGTCTCCTGACAAAGATCGCTAAAACTTGTTGGATGCTTTTTTATGATGGCCAGAGTGCCATTAAGGTTGCTGTGTCCAATTCTCCGTCTACTCATAATTACTTGCTCCTTCCGCTTTACTCGCCCACCTCTTCCAATATCCACTCTGTTCTGAATTGAATGTAAATGTCTTCCTTTTATTGCTCTATCCCATTGCTGCTGCCACTGTCGATTTATCCTTCCCCACACTATGCTCTTCCCCTCTGATTCTGATAGTTTAATATTAACCTCTACAGATCCTTTTTCAGTTGCTGCTTTTGCCAGCCTATCTGCTGTCTCATTTCCCATAATACCCGAATGTGCTGGACCCACATGAATGTGATATTTTTGCCTTGTCAAGCCAGTCTTGAATTTGCAAACAGGATTTCATAAAGCAGATCCTGGTGACCTCTAGCTGTACCCGCCTTAATGTTTGCATGGGCCGACACAGAATCGCTACATATCACAAAATTATTACAATCAACCTGCTCACTCCATTCTAGTGCTAACAATATGGCAAACATTTCAACTGCATATACACTCAAGCAATCAGGTGTTCTCTTGCTAATTTCCACTCGATAACTTGGTGCAACAATTGCAGACCCTGTTGCACCTGTTTCTGGATCCTTTGATCCATCAGTAAAAATCTGTACGCCTTTATATTTACGTTCCCTATAACTATGATATTCACCGAGTATATCAGCCGTCTTATTACTGTGCTTAATCTTAAGCAATTCCAAATCTACAGAGGGATTTTCTAATACCCAGAAAGGTCTGACAGGCCACACCACACTTGGACAAAACTCTTTATCGTATACACCCATATCTTTTGCGGTTTGCTCTCCTGTCCAGACAAAGCTTCTTTTTGTTTCCTCTCCTTCTCCCAGCATGTCTGCAACACCCTTCTTGTAGGATGGCTATCACCATGCCCCCTTAAATTAATCCAGTAATTGGCCTCCAGCTGTTTATGCCGCAGCCCCAATGGTATTTCATTTGCTTCAACTTGCACACACTGGGGAAGTTCTAACCGCTCCCAAGCACACCCCTAGAGCCCGAGCTTGCACGATATCCAGTTCTGCCAGCACAGATTTTACTGCTGACCCGTATACAATACTTCCATTGTCTAATCTTGATCTTATTAATGCTACAAAAATATACTTCAGTGATGCAAAATCAGCACCCCATTCCAATCCAGCAAGACACCTCATGACATTTATCACATTTTTACATTTACTAACTACATATCGAACATGTTCTCTCCATGTTAATCTCACGTCAAAGTGCACTCCCAAAAAATGAAAACTTTCAACTCTCTCCAGGTTACTTCCATACAGATTCAAATTAAGTCCTCTGAACTTTTTCCTTGTAAGGAACATGGATTTTGTCTTATCCACTGAAAATTTAATACTTTGTCCCCCACTCTTCAACTTGATTAATTCCATCTTGCATTTTCTTAACTATATGTTCAATATTTCTCCCTCTTTTCCACAAAGCCCTGTCATCTGCAAACAATGACCTCCCCACTTCCGTTGGAATATTTACGAATATATCATTTATCAAAATGGAGAATAAAGTTGGACTCACTACACTCCCCTGAGGCGTCTGGTTTTCTACAACATACTGGCTTGATAGCTCTGATCCTATCTTCACTTGAATACTTCTCCCATTTAAAAAGTCCTTAACCCAATTGAACATTGCCCCCCCCAATTCCCATTAAATGTAGCTTGATTTGGACCCCCCTCTTTCCATAACCTATCATAAGCTTTCTCAACATCAAAAAAAACTGCAACCCCTGTCTCCTTATTTACTTGAGCTTTTCTTATTTCATCCTCTAGACACAACACTGGATCCATAGTATTCCTTCCTTTCCTGAACCCGCTTCGATACATAGCCACCATACCTCGACTTTCCAAGAAGTACACTAACCTCTCATTTATCATACCTTCCATAAGTTTACATACATGTGACGTCAGGGCAATTGGCCTGTAGCCTTCTGGCCTGCTGGCATCTTTCCCAGGTTTCCTTATTGGAATAATTATTGCCTCTTTCCAGCTCCCTGGTATTCTCCCTTCATCCCAGACTTTGTTATACAGAAGCAGTAGTTTCTCCACACTTGCTTCACTCAAGTGTTTGATCATACTATAACATATTTCATCTTTACCTGGCACAGTCTTTCTTGTTTTATCTAGTCCCTTTCTTAATTCTCCCATGCTGAAAGGGACATCTTGCACACCGTCAAGATTAGATTTTCTACATAAAGCCTCCATATTTTCAGCTTTTTTTCTCTCTCTATCTCTTCTTCCCTTCTCAGACAAATTATCAGAACTATGTACCGTAACAAAAGTGTTTGCCAACAACTCTGCCTTTTCCTTATTTGTTACTGCAGTCACATTTCCAGCAACCAGAACTGGGTACCTCCACTCTCTCCTGTCCCCTCCCATCCTTTTTATCATCCCCCACACCTCTCCTACTTGAGTTGTGTTTCCCATTGAATCACAATACTTTCTCCAGGGGGTTCTTTTAGCATGTCTTATTGTCCTCCTTACTACTGCCTGAGCTTGTTTGTACTGAATCATATGTTGGAAGTTATGAGTTCTTTCAACTTGTTTAAATGCCTTATTTCTGTTTCTCACTGCTTCCTTACAATTGTCATCCTACCATGGTATTATTCTCTTCTTTACTCTTCCTTTACTTTTAGGAATGGATTCTAATGCAGCTGATATTATACCTTGTTTTAATATGCTGTCAAGTGTTTCTACGTCCATTCCATCACTGACCTGACTTAGATATCTATCACTTTTTTCCAGAAATTTCTCCCAATTGGCTTTCTCAAGGATCCATTTCCCACCTGTATTCTCTGTGAGCAATGAAGCAGAAATATTTATCTTGCACCAGATTGGGTAATGATCACTCCCTACAGTTCCTTCTTGGTACACTAACCAATCACACACTGATGCAGTGGAGTTTGATACTAATGTAAGATCAAGCACAGATTCTTTACTTGTATTAACATCAATTCTAATACTCCTGCCATCATTTAGGCACACTAAGTACTTCTCATCTAGTAACTCCTCTATTACCCGACCATTGATGTCTGTTCTGTCACTCCCCCATAATACATTATGTCCATTAAAATCACCACACCAAACAACGTTACTGCTGTTCTGCCCTTGTATCTCCTCAAGCTTGTTTAACTCTAGTCTTTTACATGGATTATAATAATTCACAATCACCAACTCTTTCCTTACAGCCCATACTTTTACTACCACATACTCTTCTTCACTTCCTACACCTAGTATTCTATAAGGAATACCTTGCTTTACATAAGTTGCACATCCTCCTCCTTCACCCTCTCTCCTGTCTCGCCTTACTGCCTTCATAACCATACAAAACAAAATCTAAATTAGGTTTTAACCAGGTTTCTTGGATACACACAACATCTGGCTTTTCTCTCTTACTCGCTATAAACTGTTTGAAATCTTGTCCATTAGCAATCAGGCTTCTTGCATTCCATTGAAGAAGTAGCATTATCAGTAATATCAACCCACACATACTGTCTCTTGACTTGACTGTACCCTGAGTTCATCGTTTACTTCTTCCCATTTTAATCCCATCATACCCAAATGGTGCTCTGCAGCTTTCACAATAATCTGAATCCTTTCAGTTTTAGATTTGATCTCATACGTTGCATTTACCACTCCTGCTATAAAGGTCACCAATTTCTTCTTCTCTATCCATACATTCTTCTTATCTTGCCTTTCTTTAGCTGCTGCTTGCTCTTTGCTACACCCTCCCTCATTCATTTTCTTCTGTCCTGCCAACTTGACTGCCTCAGCATATGAGACTTTTTCCTTCACCCTTATCTGCTGCACCTCCACCTCTTTTTTCAACACTTCTCATCCCCAGTACGCTACACTATGGTTAGCTCCACAATCACAGCACTTTGGTCTCACTCCCTCTCCACACTTTCCGTATTCATGTTCCCCACCACACCTTGCACATCTTCCCTTTCCTTTGCACACTTTGGCCACATGCCCAAACTCCTGGCAATTGAAACACCTCATAGGTTTTGGTATATATTCTCCTACATTGCATCTTAGAAATCCAAAATATAACTCCTTTGGAGGCACCTTATCCTCAAATTCTACCAGAACGGTTTCAGTCTCCCTTTTCTCTGCTCCCCTTGTCATTCTTTTCACACTCTTCGCTGAACTATTCCTCACCCTCAAGCTCTCCACTAGCTCCTTCATATTAACACTGAGGGCAACCCCGGATATCACCCCCTTGCAACCATTGACCCTTTGTGCTCCAACTCTTACAACCCTGGACACTTTGACTTTCCCAACATTAGTCACCTTCATTGCCTTCTCCATCTGCTCTTTAGTTTTACATCCTATCAGCAGGTTTCCATCTCCTAAACTTTTCACATGGTTCACTTCTCCTACTTGTCCTCTAATGATTTTTGTTAGCTTAAGTGGATCGATTTTCTTTACTCCCTCTTCCCCCTCAAATCTTATCACTACATTTAGCAATTTTGCCCTCGGGCCCTTCTCCTCAACTTCTCTTCCCTCACTTTCCGATCCACCTACACTAGACCCACCTCCTTTCTTTCTGTTCCGACCCATCATCTTCCTGTTCTTAGTCCCTCTCCCCACTCACACTCTGTGCTATTGCTGTCATCATCAGTCTCCCTCCCTGCCATCCTATCAGAGTTTGCAAGGGACCGTGTACAAATATCTTTCCGGATCTATACAGGCCATCAGTCAATATTCCCACAGAATGTCCCCCACAACAACCCACAGCCAGCAGCTGACTCACAACTCTGGCTCAGTAGTTGGAGCTTCTGCAGTTCACCCAGCACCCAGCACCCAGCACCCAGCACCCAGCACCCAGCAACCCAAAAAAGCAGCCTACCCTCAATCACAAGGCTACTAATATTGCAAGCCCAAAGATGGGAAACAGGTGCCTTTGAATCAGTCAAACAAGGGACAGCTGGATGACCCGGAGTCCTGAGCCAATGGACCGCACCGTGAACTGGAATGCGGACTTCACGGACCGGACCATAACAATATCGGACCACTGGAAAATGATGCTGGTCAGGTAGTAATCGGGGGGGGGGGGGGTTTAAAGAAATTCAGTTGAACTTAATGACTATTCTGCAAAAATCTTCATTGTGGAAGTCACCAGCCCTGTGCCAGAAATTCAAAAGGGTCAGAGGGCAGAAGTGAGTGTAGTTGCTATTAATGAACAGAAGATGCTTGGGAAGCTGAAATGTCTGAAGGTAGGTGTCGTCTCTGACCAGATGGACTACACCTGAAGGTATAAAAAGAGGTAGGTGAAGTGATTGTGGAGGCAGTAGTAATAATATTTCATGAATCGCTAGATTCTGGAATGGTTCTGGAGGAGTGAACAATTGCAAATCTCACTCCACTCTTTAAAAAGGGGAGGGAGGCAGCAAAAGGGAAATTATAGGTCAGTTAGCCTGACATCAAAGGTTGGGAAGATATTGGAGTTGATTGTTAAGGATGCGGTTTCTGGTTACTTTGAGGAACCTGGTAAAATAGGCCAAAGTTAGCATGGTTTCCTTAAGGAGAGATCCTGCCCAACAGACCTGTTGGAATTCTTTGAGGAAATAATAGGTATGATGGACAAAGGAGAGTCAGTGGATGATGTTAACTTGGATTTTCAGAAGGCCTTTGACAAGATGCAGTGCATAGCTCAGGGAAGATACTAGCATGAATAGAAGATTGGCTGACTGGAAGGAGGTAAGGTGTGAGTAAAGTGAGCCTGTTCTGGTTAGCTGTCGGTGACCAGGTATTCTGCAGGGATTGGTATTGCGACTACTTTATTTCACATTATATGTCAATGATTTGGATGATGGAATTGATGGCTTTGTAGGCATGCCTGCGGATGATACAGAGATAGGTGGAGGGGCAGTAAGTTTGCAGAACTTTAGACGGATTGGGAGAGAGGGCAAAGTAGTGACAGATGGAATATAGTGTAGGGAAGGGTATGGCATGGTAGAAGGAAAAAAAAAGGCGTAGACTATTTTCTAATTGGGGAGAAAATTTTAAAAAATCAGAGGTGCAAGGGGACTTTTGCAGGTTGAGTCAGAGGTAAAAAAGATAAAAGCAAAGTTAGCACTGACTTTGTCAGAATGAGAATTTTAGAGTAATGATATAATGCTGAGGCTTTATAAGGCATTGGTCAGACCACACTTGGAGAATTGTGAACAATTTTCCACTCTTTATCTAAGAGAAAGTGTGCTGGCAGTGGAGAGGGTCCAGAGGAGATTCATAGGAATGATTCTAGGAATAAAAAGGTTAATGTATGAGGAGCGTTTGATGGCTCTGGGCCTGTGCTCACTGGAGTTTAGGAGAATGAGGGGTGATCTCATTGACATCTATCAAATATAGTAAGACCTAGATAGAGTGGATGTGGAGAGGATGTTTCCTATAGTGGGTGTGTCTAGGATCAGAGGGCACAGCTTCAGAATGGAGGGATGTCCATTTAGAATAGAGATGAGGAGGGATTTCTTTAGCCAGAGATTGGTGTATCTGTGGAATCCATTGAGTATATTTGAAGTGGAGGGTGATAGGTTCTTGATTAGCTATGGAGTCAAAGGTTATGGGGAGAAGGCAGGAGAATGGGGTTGAGAGGGATAATATATCAGCCATGATGTAATGGCAGAGCAGCCTCAATGGGTCAAATTGTCATAACGGGGGTCGTTGGTGGCAGACCCAAATGCATGACACAGACACTGAAGTATTAGGAACAGGACTAGGTGTGTCAAGAAAGCAAGAGAAACGGTGAAGAAAGGACACTGGACATGACATGGACCTGGACGAGATAAGGGTTCAGGTCTTGGGAGACAGGAATGCAGAACACAGAGCCCTGGTTTTGGGAGACAGGAACACAGAACACAGAGCCTTGGTCTTGAGAGACAGGAATGCAGAACACAGAGACAGGACCCCTCCTTGGGAGCAGGACGTAGGGCCGGGACTCATACACAAAATGCTGAACACGATGAGATGGTTCACAATACAAGGTAGCGGCAAATGGCCAGACCTACCTAGCGAAGGTGTGGACACAGACAGTTCCAAACACAAGGTAACAACAAACAGCCAGAGCTACCTAGCGAAGGTGTGGACACAGAGACAGTTCCCAACACAAGGTAGCGGCAAACGGCTGTACCTTCCTAGTGAAGGCATGGACAAGTGAGGCGGTTCCAAACAATGAAAGACAGTTCCTTATCTAGACACAACAAGGCTCAAGTCTTGCTCAAGCAGTAGAACTTGACAGCGATACAGGCAAGGACGCAGGTAAGTCTTCAGGCCAAGGCTGCAGGCAGGGCTGCAGGTAGAGGTTGCTGGCAGAGGCTGCAGGACGAAGGTGAAGGGAAGGGAACAGTCCAGCAAATGAAGATTCTTTCTTCTTCTTCTTCTATCTCTGGCAGTTTAGACGCATCCAGGCGTATTACTGCCCTCCGCAGGATGTATAATTAATTATAATTTGCTTGCAAATGCTGTACGTGCTCATTAAATAGTCCTCATATTTTGTCACGCGGTCTTCAAATAATTGCATTGCCTCAAATTACATTAATTTCATTTGAATCATTTGGAAAACTAAAAGCTTCTTGCTTGAGAATATTCATTATCACATGCTTAACATTTAAAATTGTTGTTTTCCCAGTCTATCTGCTATTTCCAAGTTTTCCTTTTCTTGGATCAAAGCCTGTAGTTGTTTATCAAGATCTTGAAATTCTTCCTCATTGTTTCCATGTTTTCATTTCATAATCCGAATGTAGATAATTCACTTTGCGACAAATTCCTTTTTCCTTTGGTATAAGTTCCTCCATTTTAATCTGTTTTCCACGTCACTAAATTTTTGACAACAAACATCGTTTTCAGAAACCGTCTCCTTTAAACCCAGTACCATTTCGTCCAATCTCTTCCCAACTCACAATTGTTCTTAATTCTTTGATGGAGTTCTGCATGTTTACCCTGGGTTTCAACCATGTTTCTTGTAACATAAAATCTGAGGTTTTTTCCTTAAATTCTGGTACATATTTTGTAAATTCTTGATCATTTGCGATAAGACTCCTTGCATTCCCTTGTAATATATATATATATATATATATATATACAGCCATTATTTCCCGCCTCTCCTGCCTATGAACTGTTTGATCCTCCATTCAGCGTATCTTTGACTGCTTCCCACTTAAGCCCTGTAATACCAAGATATTTTTCTGCAGACTTGACTATAATTTTAATTTTTTTGGTTCTTTTGTGCTGAACAGTTAATTGCATCTACCATAAACAGTACAAAATAATTAATGTATCCTTATTTATCATATTACTACCCTCACAGATCACCAGTTTACTATTCCCTGTATTTGTTTACTTGATAGCCTTCTTTTTTCCAGCGAATGCTTTCACTGCCTCTACGTATCTGATCCCTTGAGTTATATTTACATATTGCATCTCAGCTTCTTTCTTGCTAATGATGCATCCTTGATAAGCTGCACTGTGTTCCTGACCACAACTGCAGCATTTCAACCTAGCTCCCGCCTCACATTTCCCATATTCATGTTCCCCAGCACATCTTCCACACCTTTGTTTCCCTCTGCAGAACGCCGCAATATGCCCGAATTTCTGACATTTAAAGCATCTTAAAGGCAGTGGAATATATATTCTGACCTCATAACAAATTTACCCTAAATAAACTTTAGTCGGCAATGTCTCTTCATCAAAGTTGATCATAACCGATAAACTATCGCACTTTTTCCCATTTTTTGTAACTTTCAAACGTTTGGCCTCAATAATTTTTGCTCCTTTTATGTTCTGTTTAATCTCATCCATAGTAACTTTTGTTGGTATCCCGGAAATAACTCCTCTAGTCCACTTTCTATTGTTGTGTTTTGAGCATTGTACTTTTTTGCCATCTGTTTTATTTAATCTTATCACTTTGCCCTGTTGAGCACTATCCCGACAAATCAATAATAGCAACCCATTTCGTAAAATCTTTGCTCTTTTGACTTCAGCTATAAGTTTGTTGATTATCTTCATCAAATGAATCAGGTTCCATTCACCAAAAGACACTCCATCTTCACTCAGTGTTATAATTGCTTTAATCTCATCTTCTTTCCATTGTTTTGCTATCCTATTTTGTTTGTCACCTGACTCCTTAGAGTTTGATATCTCATACCTCTGTTTCCTTTCCTCACTCTCTTCACTCCATTCCTCCATCTCAAACTCACTTGCATCATCCATTAACCTGTTCATCCTACAGGATATTTTCTTCATCAACTCAGCAGTAGCAGCCTCTGTGCTCTCACGCTCCACACTCAGGATCCAGCAAATAAAGCTGAACCCAGGAGCTATTTATGAGCCAGCCCAAAATCAGAATCGTGTGCCTCAATTAAGGCACACAACAGGACAAGGGATAACCAGAAAACCTGGAATACGGATCGATGGACCGGATTGTGAACCGGAATGCAGGCTTTATGGACCGGACCATGACACAAATAGCATAATTCTGCTCTTTCATCTTATGGTATTATGTGAAAATAATAAACCAACCCACCAATTTTTGATGCTAATTATATCCTGCTAGAATGGGTCAGTGGTCAAAGAATTAACACTAGATCACAGGCTCATAGAAAGAGAGAAATTGGAAACGTAAAGGAGTGCGTTCAGTTTGTTGGATTCATGCAAACCAAAAACAAAAAGCATACAGTCTACTTCTCCTTTCCCACTCTTGACCCATGGCCTTGTAGGTTACATCAGGTCAAGCCATTGTCAAGTACTTTTTCAATGTGATTAAATCTCCTGATCCCTGGCCCCCTTTCGTGCAATGCATTCCAGATGCTCTCCACTCTCTGAAGAAGACATCTTCCCATTGTAGGTATGTAGAGCTGCATCTTTCTGAGTCTGCTAGTGGACCTAGAGGCATAGTGTTACTGGGCATGGCACCTTCCTGCCAATGCATTCTTGTGAGGTCAGGAAGGGTCCCCTGACGGTGGCTTTATTACATACTACTGGCACAGTATTATCAGGTGTGACAGGGTTCCTGACGGGATATTGTGAGTGAGTCTAGCTGGGTTACTGCGTTCAGTGGCACCACAAGCAGGCCAATTCTATTGCATGAAGACTTCATGGAGAAAGCATGGCATTTGTGGAAGTGCAAAACCTCCACATAGGTACTGCGATTATCAGACTGGTAATCCAGAGGCTAGGATAAAAATTTAGAGACATGAGTTGGAATCCCACCAAGGCAACTGTAATGGGATTAAACCCGGTAATTAAATTTAAAAATCAACACTAGGATTAGTAACAGTGGTAATGAAACCACCACAAACACAAGGAATTCTGCAGATGCTGGAAATTCAAGCAACACACATCAAAGTTGCTGGTGAACGCAGCAGGTCAGGCAGCATCTCTAGGAAGTGGTACCTCTTTCTAGAGATGCTGCCTGCCTGCTGCGTTCACCAGCAACTTTGATGTGTGTTGTTTAATGAAGCAATCAGATGTCATAAAAGCCCATCTGATCACTGATGCCTCTCAGGGTCTCCAAACCCACAGCAAGTGGTAGGCTGTGAAATGGCCAGACAAACCATTTGTTGTTTCATATTCAAAAGTGGTTCACCACCATCTTCCCAAGGGGGGATATCAATGGGCAATAGAAGCTGTTCTTCCTAGCAAGGTCAAAGTCTGGAAAATGAGTAAGCGAAGATGCCAGAGCTAATGAAATTGATAACACTTTACTGAAGCTGTAAGAGGTATTGTTGCTCAACGCAACAGAGTGTCAGATGTTAGAAATGTAAAATCAGTGGTTGGCAATGTATAATCCCAGATTTCTGATCTTCAAGACAAGTCAAGTTTATTATCATGTGCACATGTGTAGGTACATGTGTGCACAGGTGAAGTGAAACCTTGCAGCAGCAGAAATTCAGATACACTTGTTCATCACGCGTACGTCGGAACATATAATGAAAAGTGTCGCTGGTGTTAACAACCAGCACAGGCTGCGGATGTGCTGAGGCAGCCTGCAAGGGTTACCACATATTCTAGTGGCAACATAACTTGCCCACAATGTTCATCTGAACAACACAGATAACAAACAAACTCAGCAAAACAAGACCCTTTCCTCCCTCCAATGACAACCACCCACCTATTCATACACAGAGACAGTCGTCCAACCCCAGGATGGGTCACCTCTGGCCTGCAGCCTCCATTGGACTCGCAGACTCATGGATGTCAGACATCCCCAGTGGACTTGCAGACAGGCAGACCCAGGGCTTTGGCCATCAGGTGTCAACTTCTGGACTTTCAATCGACCTACGGAATTCAGTCTTCAGTATCAACCCCAGGGCTTGCTGGTGATGGGAACCTGAACTCCAGGCCTGAAATAAGGCTCACCAACGAGCATACCAGCCCTCATGCTTCCTGCCCACATGGACCACTGAGACTTCATTCTTGATAGTCTTCATCCATAGCATTTGCTGGCTGACATCTGCCCATGGTTGGTCTTTGTCCATGTTGTCACTGAGCTTTGAATGTGGCACGCAGAGCAGAGGCCAGGACCCCCACCTGACATCTAAGCCCCCACATCCCTGCCCCTAGACCCTAACTAGACCCCTAACTCCCTTCTCTGTCCCCAAAACTTTCCCTATGAACCTTAAAAAAGGATGAAACCTGAGACACAAGCTCAATGGATACTGCAGTTTGACACTATCTTGACTGGAAGTAAACAAACATAAATTACACAAAATTTTACAAGAAAGCAGACAATTTTCAGAACAAAATACAAAGTCCATTGTAGGACAAAGTGATTACAATGTTAGCTTCTGAAGGTCGTGATTGGGGTTTTGCAGGTTGGTTCAAGACCCAAGTGGTTGAATGGATGTAGCTGTGGTTCAACAAGGTGGTGTGCAACATGAGGCTTCTGTACCTGTTGTTAGTCATAGTCATAGTCATAGTCATACTTTATTGATCCCGGGCGAAATTGGTTTTCGTTACGGTTGCCCATAAATAATTAAATAGTAATAAAACCATAAATAGTTAAATAGTAATATGTAAATTATGCCAGGAAATAAGTCCAGGACCAGCCTATCGGCTCAGGGTGTCTGACCCTCCAAGGGAGGAGTTGTAAAGTTTGATGGCCACAGGCAGGAATGATTTCCTATGACGCTCTGTGTTGCATCTCGGAGGAATGAGTCTCTGGCTGAATGTACTCCTGTGCCCAACCAGTACATTATGTAGTGGATGGGAGACATTGACCAAGATGGCATGCAACTTGGACAGCATCCTCTTTTCAGACACCACCGTGAGAGAGTCCAGTTCCATCCCCACAATATCACTGGCCTTACGAATGAGTTTGTTGATTCTGTTGGTGTCTGCTACCCTCAGCCTGCTGCCCCAGCACACAACAGCAAACATGATAGCACTGGCCACCACAGACTCGTAGAACATCCTCAGCATCGTCCGGCAGATGTTAAAGGACCTCAGTCCCCGTAGGAAATAGAGACAGCTTTGACCCTTCTTGTAGACTGCCTCAATGTTCTTTGACCAGTCCAGTTTATTGCCAATTCGTATCCCCAGGTATATGTAATCTTCCACCATGTCCACACTGATGCCCTGGATGGAAACAGGGGTCACAGGTACCTTAGCTCTCCTCAGGTCTACCACCAGTTCCTTAGTCTTTTTCACATTAAGCTGCAGATAATTCTGCTCACAACATGTGACAAAGTTTTCTACCGTAGCCCTGTACTCAGCCTCATCTCCCTTGCTGATGCATCCAGCTATGGCAGAGTCATAAGAAAACTTCTGAAGATGACAAGACTCTGTGCAGTAGTTGAAGTCCAAGGTGTAAATGGTGAAGAGAAAGGGAGACAAGACAGTCCCCTGTGGAGCCCCAGTGATGCTGATCACTCTGTCGGACATACAATGTTGCAAGCACACGTACTGTGGTCTGCCAGTCAGGTAATCAAGAATCCATGATACCAGGGAAGCATCCACCTGCATCGCTGTCAGCTTCTCCCCCAGCAGAGCAGGGCGGATGATGTTGAACGCACTGGAGAAGTCAAAAAACATGACCCTCACAGTGCTGGCTGGCTTGTCCAGGTGGGCGTAGACACGGTTCAGCAGGTAGATGATGGCTTCGTCAACTCCTAGTCGGGGCTGGTAGGCAAACGGGAGGGGATGTAAGTGTGTCCTGATCATAGGCCAGAGCAGCTCCAGAACAAGTCCCTCCAGGGTCTTCATGATGTGGGAGGTCAATGCCACCGGTCTGTAGTCATTGAGGCCGCTGGGGCGCGGCGTCTTCGGCACAGGGACGAGGCAGGACATCTTCCACAGTACAGGAACCCTCTGGAGCCTCAGGCTCAGGTTGAAGACATGGTGAAGTACTCCACATAGCTGAGGGGCACATTAGCTATGATAAGATGGAATGACCCAAATAATAGAGACCTTTACTGATGGATGTTACTTTCTCAAGGCAGTGCCTCATATAGATACTTAGGATGGTGGGGAGGGATCTGCTCGTGATATATTGGGGTGAGTCAACTATTCTCCGCTTTTCCTTACATTCCTGTACATTTGAGTGGCTGTAACAGACACTAATGCAACTATTTAGACAGTTATATAGTACAGTATATGTATAGTCAATCACATAGTGTAAAATATATAGTGTATTTTCCTGTATAACTAGAGAGCGAAGCAAGTCACAAAATGATGAGGGTGTGGAACTTCTTGGGGATATTCCACTCGAGTGACTCAAACTAAATTGGTCTTATTTAAAGCAATCGTAATAATTTGATCAGTGAGTATAGAAAATGACAATTTAGAATGGTGGAAATAGAATGCTTCTGATGTATTTTCCATACCTGTGAAGTAATTATAATTATCATCACTAGAATTGAGTATCCCTCGAAGCTGAGAGTGTCTCCACCTTCCGATAGAGCTGAGTGATTTGCTCACATACTTCAGAGTTGGCTGCTTCTAGTTGTGACACAAATGGGCAGGACGGTATTTCTTATTGGCCCCTTGGAGGACAAGACTCACCCAATTGTTTGCCAAGAATGTGTAATTTTATCTTACTTAATATAGAAGAATTTTTTTGCAAGATATAATTAGATCCATCATTTCAGGGAGGCTCTGGAGTTCAGACAAGGTGCAGAGGTTGTTACAGAATGCAGAGTGTTCACATTGCCAAGTTCAGGACAAACAGTCCTCACATTACCAGGTTGTGGTAGGGAGGGGTAAGGCTACGGAGAGATTCCTATGTGAGAATAAGAATTATACAATCAAGGATCTGCCAAACCAAGGGGCAATGGAGGTCACTGGAGACAGGAGAGAGACATGAGTGAAACTTGCAGTGAGCTTTGATTCAGCTCACGTTAAGATGGTTCTGTCCTATTTATAAAGCACCTGTGAGGCTTCTCTTGGAGTATTCGGAGCAGTTTTGGGCCCCTTATCTTAGAAAAGATGTGCTGAAAATGGAGAGGGCTTAAAGGAGGTTCACAATTCCAGGACTGAAAGGCTTGTCATATGAAGGGAGTATGATAGCTCTGGGCCTCTTCTCACTGGAATTTACAAGAATGAGGGGGACCTCATTGAGAATGGTGAAAGACCTTGATAGAGTGTATGTGGGGAGGATACTTCCCACGGTGGGGCAGTCTGAGATCAGAGAACACAACCTTTTGGAATGGAGATGAGGGGGAATTTCATTAGCCAGGGAGTGGTAAATCTGTGGAATTTGTTGCCACAGGTGACTGAAGAGGCCAATTCATTGTTTATATTTAAAGCTGAGGAGAATAGATTCTTGACTGGTCTGGACATGAAGGGATACTGGTAGAAGGCAGGAGATCGGGACTGAGAGGGAAATTGGATCAGCCATGATGAAATGGCATAGCAGATCCAATGGATCAAATGACATAATTCTGCTCCTACAGCCGATGGCCTTATGGTCTATTAACTCAAGCCCTCTTTGAAGCATCGTAGTTATGTCACCCGTCATCATTCTCTGCTCCAAAAGTAACAACCCAGACTATCCAAAATTCACAAGACTGCAAGCTACTAGGCAGATCTGGAAACACAACAGCATCAAGTTTAGCAAGTAGCATATCAGTATATTCTTATCCACATTGGTAGGACCAATGCAGAAGACCATATGAATTCATTTTGTGGGTGTAAACAGCACTGCCATTTGTGCATCTTGTTAGGAGAACTTAGAAGGCGAGAATAAACTACTTCACTGAACAGCCAAAGCTGTGTAGTGAAGCTGTTCTTGTTGTTTGGTAAAACATTTTAGGATCTTGCCCCAACGATGAAGAGACAGCCCTGTCTGAGATCTTGATCTGTACCCTTGCAGGCCAGTCTCTGCACGTCCAAGTACAAGGTAAATGTGGTGAGGCTTACTGCCCTTCCTACCCTCTCAGGCAGCGAGTTCAACCCCACCACCCTCTGGGTGAAATAATTTCCCTTCCATCCAATCTTCTTCCATCACCTTAAATCCCTTTGCTCTGCATCTATCAACAAGGATCCCCACTATCAGGATCATGTCTTCTTCTTGCTACTACCATCAGGCAGGAGGTAAAAACACCCAAAATCCCATTTCATCAGGTTCATGGGAAGCTTTCCTACAACTAACAGTTCTTGAACCAACTTGCAAAAGCCTAATCCCACCTCAGTACCAGGACACTGAGGACCACCTCTTGCACTCGCATGGACTTAGCTCTAATTATGTTTTTTTTTCACTCATGTCTTGTTTTACACTGTTATTTTTTTCAGTCATATATTTTTTGTATAATTTATGGGTATTTTATACACTGTACATACTTACAAAGTTCAACCCAAATTTATTCTCAAAGTACGTATATGTCACCATATTCTACCCTGAGATTCATTTTCTTGCAGGCATTCACAGTAGAACAAAGAAATTCAGTAGAATCATGAAACAAAGATTGACAAACAATCAATATGCAAAAGAAGACAAACTGTGTAAATAAGCAAACATATATAGAACATGTTAACCAATGGAAGAAGAGCATGACTTTCCATGGAAGACAGCCCCATGATCTGAGCAGACTAGATGTCGATAAGAAAGCGTTGAATGCCTGGCTCAGAGTTGGAGATCTCTCCCCAGAAATAGATGGCTTCCTTGTGGCAATACAAGACCAGGCGTTCTCAGTCCCAATTTGTAAGAATACAGCACATAATAAAAGACCATCAAATTCAAGATGATAAATGCAGAAAATGCCAAGAGAAACCAGAAACAATCCAGCACATTACAGGATGCTGCAGCAGTTTAACACAATCTGATTACTTACACAGGCACAATCAAGTGGTAAATAGCATTCACCAAAATCTTGCTTTAAAATACAAGCACATAAGAGATGCCATGCCTTACTATAAATACAAGCCTGGTCCAGTTTTACTGTCCGAGTCCTCCAAATTATGTTACGTCTGAGCCATAATAGCAGACAAATGGGGCAATCCATAATAATCGTCCAGATATAATATTACAGGATAATCAAACAAGAGCAACTTACTTAATAGATATCCTACTGTTACTACGTCGACTCAGTCCTAGGGAGCCGGTGTGGGGCAAAATAGATGGATATAATAGATATAGTCATTCAAAACCCACATAACTTACAGAAATCACTAATGAAAATTGCCAGAAGTATGCTGAATTAAAAGAGAAGATTGAAAGGCTATAGAATATGAACAGGGTATACGTTGTTTTACAAGTGGTATCATCCCAAAGACACTACGCAATAGCATTAAATAATTATGCCTGCACAGCAATATTTATGTAAATTTCCAGAGAGTCACAATACTAAACATCACTACAATAGCCCAAAAGTTCCGAGCAATTGAGAAATGAGTGTGTGCTTGGCTATGCATGTACCTCAGGATCTACCAGCTTGAACTGAAGAAAATAAATAAATAAATAGATAGATAGATAGATAGATAGATAGATAGATAAATAAAATGGAGAACATGTATTGCAGAGTCCTTGGAAGTGAGACCATAGGTTGTGGAATCAGTTGAGAGTTGTGGTGATTGAAGTTATTCATGCTGGTTCAGGAGCCTGATGGTGGAGGGGTAATAGGTGTTCCTGAACCTGTTGATGTGGGACCGAAGGCTTCTCTACCTCCTCCCGGACAACAACAGCGAGAAGAGAGCAGAAGACATCGGAGCAGAATCTGGCCGTTCAGCTCTTCGAGTCTGCTTCCCCTGGATGGTGGGATTCTTTGAAGATGGATGCTGCTTTCTTGTGGCAGTACTCATGGTAGATGTGCTCTCAGGTGGGCAGGGTTTTTCCTGTGAGGCAGCCACTACCTTTTGTGGGCTTTCCTATACTTGGTGTTTTCATATCAAACCATAATGCAACCAGTAAGGATACCCTCCAATATGCATCTATAGAAGTTTGTCAAAGTCGTGGATGACATATTGAATCTACACAAACTTCTAAGAAAGTAGAGGCACTGCTGTGCCTTCTTTGTAATAATACTTACACATTGGTCCCAGCACAGGTCCTCTGAAGGCTTTTAAAGTTACTGACCCTTTCCACCTCCAATCCCCGAATGAGGACTGGCTTATGGACCTCCAGTTTCCTCCTCCTGTAATCAATAATCACCTCTTTGGTTTTGTTGACATTGAGTGAGAGGCTGTTGTTGAATTTCAGTCTGCTCCTGTATGCCTGTGATACTGTTGAAGCATGTTTTTCATTGTCTCTGTATCTCATTATTCTTGTGCACGTGATAATAAACTTGATGATTTGAAATAAATCCTTCCTATTTTCTCTAACAAGCCCTACGTTATTTTGTACATCTCATTTAAGTCTCCTTTCAGCCTTTTCTGTTGCAAAGAAACCAAACCCAGTTTATCCAAATTGTTAGGGTTGTAGTTTACACTAACTTTACAACTACAAATTTCCGTCCAGCCCTGAGAACCTCTCTGTTAATCTCCTCTGCAGTCTCTCTACTGCAGTCACATATTTCTAAGCTGTGGTGTTTGATCTTCAGCTGAAGCCTATCTGGTGTTGTATGCAGTTCCAGCATATCCTCTCTACTCTCATATCCCATGACCTGGATAATAAAGGAAAGCATTCCATGTGCCTTTTAACCATTTTATTGTCCTAGGGACTTGTGGATGTATTTTCCAAGAGCACTCTGTTGTAAACCACTACTCAGTCTTCTATTTATCATTTATCATTGCCTTGCCGCATTACCTCACACTCCTCTGAACTGAATGTTCTTGCCATATATCTGCCCAATTGACCAGGACACCCACATCTTCCCACAGTCTAAAGTTTTCTACTTCACTGTCAACTACACGGCCAGTTTATGTACTAGCTGCAAACTTGTTTGTCATGCCTTTTGCATTTAGATCTAAATCATTAATACAAATTATAGAAAGCGAGGGAGCACGTACTGAGCCCTGCAGAACAATATTGGTAACAGACTACCAGTAACAATGCCCATCAATGATCCCCAGCAGCTTTAGGCCACTGTCTTATTGATATTGCATCCAATTCACTGCACACCCTTGGCTTCTGTGGCTTTTACTTTTGTCCAACTTGCCACGTGGGATCTCATTGAAAGCTTTGCTACCAACCCATGTAAACTATTTCAAGTGCTCTATCCTTATTGACCCTTCTCAGTAACCCTGCAAAGAATTTAATCATTGATCAGAAATGATGTTTCCGTAACAATTCCCTGTTTACTGTTCATGTTTAATTTTTGCCCTTCTAAAAGAAGTGTTATCCTCTCCTTTCAACAGATTCCAATAATTAACCCAGCATCAAAGTTAAGTTATATGTCAGTTACTGAACATCTACGCTCTGTCCGTCAGAGAAAGCAGGATCTCCCAGTGGCCACACATTTTAATTCCACATCCCATTCCCATTCTGACATGTCTATCCACGGCCTCCTCTACTGTAAAGATGAAGCCACACTCAGGTTGGAGGAACAACACCTTATATTCCGTCTGGGTAGCCTCCAACCTGATGGCATGAACATCGACTTCTCTAACTTCCGCTAATGCCCCACCTCCCCCTCGTACCCCATCTGTTATTTATTTTTATACACACATTCTTTCTCTCACTCTCCTTTTTCTCCCTCTGTCCCTCTGAATATACCCCTTGCCCATCCTCTGGGTTCCCCCCCCCTCCGTCTTTCTCCCCAGGCCTCCTGTCCCATGATCCTCTCATATCCCTTTTGCCAATCACCTGTCCAGCTCTTGGCTCCATCCCTCCCCCTCCTGACTTCTCCTATCATTTTGGATCTCCCCCTCCCCCTCCAACTTTCAAATCCCTTACTCACTCTTCCTTCAGTTAGTCCTGACGAAGGGTCTCAGCCTGAAACATCGACTGTACCTCTTCCTAGAGATGCTGCCTGGCCTGCTGCGTTCACCAGCAACTTTGATGTGTGTTGATTAAAGTTAAGTTAATTGGCTTGAGAAACGTAGAAACATAGAAAACCTACAACACAATACAAAGCTGTGCCGAAAATGTCCTTACTATAGAAATTTCCTAGGCTTACCCATAGCCCTCTATTTTTCTAAGCTCCATGTATCCATCCAAGAGTCTCTTAAAAGACCCTATCATATCCGCCTCCATCATTGTCGCCGGCAGCCTATTCCATGCACTCTGCGTAAAAAACTTATCCCTGACATCTCCTCAGTACCTACTTCCAAGCACCTTAAAACTGTGCCTTCTTGTGTTAGCCATTTGAGCCCTGGGAAAAAGCCTCTGACTATCCACCCGATCTATGCCTCTCAATATCTTGTACACCTCTATCAGGTCACCTCTCATCCTCCGTTGCTTCAAGGAGAAAAGGCTGAGTCCACTCAACCTGTTCTCACAAGGCATGCTCCCCAATCTAGGCAACATCGTTGTAAATTTCCTCTGCACCCTTTCTATGGTTTCCACATTCATCTTGCAGAGGATTTTATGACTAGGAAGTCGATGTTTTTAAGAAGGGTCAATCACACAGGTAGACATATTCCCCAGAAAGGCAAGTGGATTCAGATGCTCCCCATTTGTGCCCTTTATTAGCGATAGAAGCATTGCAGAAGGAAGTGGAGAGGTCTCTTGATGTTGAAGCAGTAGAGTTTCTACTTGGCTGCGTCAGAGACCCACCTTCAATCCTGACCTCTGTTGCTACTTGTGATGTCATTTGTACGTTTTCCCTCCGACCACAGAGATTGCTCTGAGTGATCTTGTTTTCTCTCACATCCCAAAGACGTGTGTATTGGTAGGTTCATTGCAAAGTGGGCCTAATCTGTAGGTGAGTGGTAACATCTAGAGGGGAACTGCTGAGAAGGTGTGAAAGATAAAAATTGGATTGCTATGGGATTAATGTAAATGGGTGCTTGATGGTCAACATGGGCTCAGTGAGCCAAAGGGCCTATTCCCATACTATAACTCCATGAGTTAGTTCTACGTGCAACTGGACGATGGAGCAAACAGTCTCCTTCCATGCCATAATATCTTTCAGATTCCATTCCACAAAACCTGCCTCTCTACACTCGTGTGGAATACAAAAGATGCATTCCCTTTTCCCTTCCCCTCTCCAGAAATGGACTACAATGAGCCCAAACACAACTGTAAGTATAACAAGAAAACCTGGCTGCCAGTTGCTCAGTGAATTTTTTTTTTGTTTTTTGTGCATCTTGTTTCTCTCCCCATTTATCTGAAGCATGCTGGAGAAATTTTTTCTGCTTCAATTTATTTGGAAATGTGACTCATTTTGCAGTCACCAGCTTCATTTTGTGAGATTAAAGGAGACACTTACAAAACCTACTGTTAACTTGAAGCTTTGAAGCTTTCAACATTTTAATGGGATATAAATTTTTTATTTCCTTCTGTCATGGTATAGACATTTGCTTTAAACTTTCAGATTTGTCCAGAGTTGCTAGTCAGGGAGTTTTTTTTTATTTGACTTCCAGGACTGCAATAATCTCCTGCTGGAAGATACTTTCCCCTGTCTCTGCCGATTTAAGTGAGGAATGTCAAAGGTGGATCAGGGTCATGTGAAGCTATGGGAGCAGGTGGCAGGCCGTTGTATGAGCAGCTGGTGCGTATCACAAGTCCTGTTTATGTAACCACCAACGCCAGGCACACAATCACTGAAGAGTATTGATAACGGCTGAGGTCACCCATCTTGTAAAGACACTGACCAGAAGAAGGCAATGGCAACCCACTTCTGTAGAAAAAAATTGTCAAAAACAATCGTGGTCATGGGGACCATGATCGCCTACATCATATGACACAACACATAATGACGATGATAATAATCAGTGGAGACCACTCAAATGCTGAGAGTGGACTGTTTAGTGAAATTAATGCCATTAAGTAGCAAGGGGGGGATTTTTAAACTGTACATTGCTGAGGATTCTCTTTCCTGGCTTGTGAAACATGAAAGAGGGGTCTCGGCCCGAAACGTTGACTCACATCCATAGGTGCTGCCGGAAGTGCTGAGTTCTTCCAGCATTTTCTGTGTGTTACCCAATCCTTGTTGTTCAGTTATTTAATTATGGGGGGGGAGAACTTTGTTATTTACCTCAGCAATTATGAATGAAAGTGGTCACTGAACAAAGCTGAATATATCCTCACTTATAACTTAAAATGGAGAGGAAGTCTTTGAGTGAAACTAAGAAGGAAACAAACAGGACGCTGGAGGAACTCAATGTTACCCATGCAACATCAGTGGAGGGAAATGGGAAGTTGATATTTCAGGTGAGACCCTCAATTAGACTGAAAGAATAGAAGAAAGTCACAGGAGTCGTAGTAGTGTAAAGTCACACCTGTGACTAGTGGAGTGCTGCAGGGATCAGTGTTGGGTCTGTTGTTGTTTGTCATCATATCAACAATCTAGATGATAATTTGGTAAACAGGATCAGCAAGTTTTCAGATAACATCAAGAATGTGGGCATAGTGAGCAGTGACAACAGCTATCAAAGCATGCAGTGGGATCTGAACCAGCTGGAAAAATGACAGGCGAGAGAGGAAAATGGGATTGGGGAATAGAGAAAGGGTGTGGGCATTACTGGAAGTTCGAGTAATCGATGTTCATGCCGTCAGGTTGGAGGCTTCCCAGACACAATATGAGGTGTTGTTCCTCCAACCTGCATTGTGGCAGTAGAAGAGGCCATGGACCGACATGTTGGAATGGGAATGGGAAGCGGAATTGAAGTGGGTGGCTACCGGGAGATTTTTCTGGTGGATGGAGGGTAAGTACTCAGCAAAGCAATCTCCCAATCTTCCTAATGATCTTGCTGAGACCACTGCCAGAATGTTGAGTGCAGTTCTGGTCTCCTTATATCAGAAAAAATATACTTACCACAGCAGAAAGCTCACGAGACTGATTACCAGGTTGGTAGGGCTGATATTCGAGAGATTGTGTCGTCTTGGCATTAATCACTAGCTTTCACAAGGACCAGCAGATCTCAACGAAAGCTACAGATTATGACAAGGCTCAACAGGCTGGATGTTGGAGGATATCTCCTCGGGCTTTAGAGTCTAAATCCAGGAGTCACAGTTTAAGGAGATGGGCTATGAAATTTAGGACTGAGATGAGAAGAAATTTGTTTACTCATAGGGTGGTGAACCTGCTGAATTCACTACTGTAGATGGCTACCAAGTCACAGCTAAGGTGCATAATTAGGAAGAAGATTTCTAGACACAAAACTGATTGAAACAACACGCTAGAGGCAGGAAACATGTTCCCGATGTTGGGGGAATCCAGAACCAAAGGCCACAGTTTAAGAATAAGGGGTAGACAATTTAGAACGGAGTTGAAGAAAAACTTTTTCACACAGAGGGTTGTGGTTCTGTGGGATGCTCTGCCTCAGAAGGCAGTGGAGGCCAATTCTCTGGATTCTTTCAAAAAAGAGTTAGATAGAGCTCTTAAAGATAGTGGAGTGAAGGGATATGGGGAGAAGGCAGGAAAAGAGTACTGATTGTGGATGATCAGCCATGATCACAGTGAATGGTGGTGCTGGATCGAAGGGCTGAATGGCTTACTCCTGCACTTATTGTCTATTGTCTAAAAGTCATCATGTGGGGTGACAGCAGGAATGTGGGTATTGAAATAGATGATCGGCCTAATCATATTGAATAGCAAAGGTGGATCAATGGTCTCCTGTAGTGTCTATTTCTTTGTTCTATGCAGAATGACCTCAATATAATCAAAGACTTTTCTCAGCCTGGTCATTGTTCTCCACCTACTGTTAGTTGGAAGACACAAAAACTTGGGAACAGTTACAGCCAGGTTCAAGGCTAGCTTCCGTTGTGCTGTTATTAGACTCTTGGCATCATATGTAAGCTCTTGATCTCTCACTCACCTCATCATGGTCCTAGCACAGTATCTGCCTGTCCTGTACTTTCACTGTAACTGTAATACGATATTCTGCAATCTATTACTGTCTTTTATTCTGCTTCATTGTACTTATCCAAGGAATGGCTTGTTTGGATGGCATGCGCACAGAAGCTTGTCACTGTTGCTTAGTATATGTGACAATGTTACCAGGTGGCCGGTTTGGAACACCTTGCTCCCTCACCTCTTGTACTTCTGCAGCTTGTTTGAAACTCATGTCTTCTGCCACCGTTATGCCAGATTTGCATGTTCATTCTTTCAAACTGAGATACAAGAAACAGCAGATGCTGGAATCTGGAGCATAAAACGAACTGCTGGAGGAACATTGGGCCAGGCAGCATCTGTGGAGGGAGATGGACAGTCAACATTTCAATCTGTGATCCTTCATCTGGACTCATTCCATCAAAGCAGTTCAAGATATTGTAGACCACAGGAGTACTTCTCTCAACTTTATTTGCTCCAAGGAGGACATCTCAGTTTCTTTGGTTTCTACAAAAACCTTATCTGTTTTATCTCTGTATCTGTGTTAATAGATCTTTCTGGTTCCTCTCATCCTTCCTGAATGCCATGCTCAGAATTGGATATAATTAAATTTACCATTTATTCCTTGCTTGATGTGAATAAAGCTAAGAATCAGTAACCTTATTTTGCTACTTTTAAAGTTCTGCTCCCCAGTTCCACTGTCCCTACACACCGTCCTCATTTAAAGTGGTACCATTTAATTTGCATTGCCCCATCTCCAGCAAAACAGCTGGAGACCTGTCACTCCCGGGAGCAATGCAGCTCAACATTTGCATCCACCAACTAATGAGAGTTGGCCTAGAAAGCTAAAGTAATTCCAACACTCCCCTCACTTTTGAGTTTCTTCCAAACAGCAAGTGTGGAAAACTAGTGATAAAATGCTGGAAGCGTTCAGCAGAAGGAAGGAGAGTTAATCTTATGTTTTGTCAGGGTGGGTGTAACAAGATGATTTGCCTTTTCCCTGAGGCTGGATTTAACAAATCCACAGCAATGCATGTAAATTGAGCCTGTACGATGAGATGCATTTCTTTCGATGACAACATGGGAGGGTGATTCTATTAAAAACAACGCCATAGGTGGAGCTGCTGAAACATTTATTGAGAATGATTTCAACAGACTGCCCCTCTGCAGTGCGGATAGAGTTTGGGAGGTCCAGTGAGAGACTCACTGTCGCTAAGCACTACCAGGTTAGACAACCTGATTGAAGGAGTGTGGCGTGGTGAGTGGTGACTGTGAATGGCTGGGAATAGATTGATCAGGCAGTGGATAGGTCAGCATTTAGTTAAGGACTCGTGATAACATCATGCTTTCTAGATGCCAGTGTGGCAAGTTGCTGTTCACTCCCCAATTTTCAAAACCTCCATTTGTGGTCACTAATGAAATACAGACCCATAAGAAGAAAGTGGTAGGGATGTAAAGGAGATAGAGCATCATGTGCTCCTGATCTCGAAAGGTGGGAGGAGAGGAAACAATTTGGTGCTGGAATTAATGCAGAAGAATGTGATCCGGGTCCAAAAAAAAAGGGGTGTCTGCAACAACAATCTCTCCTCATCTAGATCAGTCCCTCCTCAAAATCCCACCCCTTTTAGAGATGGATCACATTGTCCTGCTACCTGTTGCCCATGCTCTGTCCAAAAGCAAAGCCCCACTTTGCAAAACCACTTGTTCATGTAGTTCTAAGCTTGGGCTCTGGAGGGGAGTGACTGATTGAAGCATCATTGTGCACGTTCATCTGTTTCCAGGTCCCACAAAAGAGGCGTAATTCCTACTAACTTCCAGTGTAGGTGTCATGGTCACTTTTCTTTACTTCTGTGAAGATACAAAATAGCCATCTGCTTGATGCTCTGCATGGAGTTTTGCCAGCAGCTGCAGGTAACTCTGGAAGATTCATGCCTGACCTTGGAGGATAAATACCACCTGAGTTGAAATGAATGCAAAAAATATCTCCCAAACCAAACCACAACCCTTTTGACCTAGAAAATGAGAGATTAAGTTTCATCATCAGCAAGTTTAGATTGTCTTTCATCCCCCAATCATTTACTTTTGACACATTTGCTGGAGGGGGGAAATTAAAACTTGAGAAAACCAGCTTGAATTTGATACGATATTCAAACAAGAGTGCAATTCATGGCGGCGATCAAAGAGAAAGCCTAAAGTTATAGTCCAGTTCCTGAAATGACAGCTCCTTAATCACATTTAATAAACTGATTAGACAGTGAAGCAGAAGCAACGCATTTGGGGAGAGGCAGAGACAGAATAATTTCAAAGACGTAGATGACGGGTGTGTGAAATGGGCTTGGCACTGTAGCATAGTGGTTAGTGGATTGCTTTACAGAACAGGTGAACCAGGTTCAATTCTCACCACTGCCTGTAAGGAGTTTGTACGTTCTCCCCATGACCGCGTGCTTCCTCCAGATGCTTCAGTTTCCTCCCACGGTCCAAAGACGTACTGGTTGGCAAGTTAGTTGGTCATCATATGTTGTCCAGTGATTAGGCTAAGGGTGCTGGGTGGCACAGCTCAGAGGGCTGGAAGAGACTGGCTGGGCTGCAAATCAATCAATCAATCAATCAATCAATAAAGAAATATTCTTATTGGCAGTTTTTTGAAGCCTGGTACAGAGGGAGGCAGCTAAAGCTCATCATATAGTTCCGTACATCAATATTTTTCACAGTTATTGAGTCATACAGCAGAGAAACAGGCTACATGGAGCTTAGAAAAATAGAGGGCTATGGGTAAAGCTTAGGTAGTTCTAAGGTAGGGACATGTTCGGCACAGCTTTGTGGGCCAAAGGGCCTGTATTGTGCTGTAGGTTTTCTATGTTTCTATGTTTCTAACTGTTCTTCACTGATCAAAATTCCCATTTAAGCAAGCCCTTTTTGCCCGCATTTGACTTATAGCCCTCTAAACCTTTCCTATCCATGTACTTGTCCAAGTGTTTTCTAAATGCTGTCATGTTCTTGCCTCAACCACTTTCTCCTGTGGCTTGTTATACCACCCTCTGTCTGAGAAAGCTGGCTCTCAGGACAGGTCCCCTTTAAACCTTTCCCCTCTCACCATAAACTTAAGCCCTTTCAGACTCCCCTGCCTTGGGAAAAAGACTGCAACCAGTCACCTTACCTACAGTGCCTATAAAAAGTACTCACACCCACCCCCCCACCGGAAGTTTTCATGTTTTATTGTTTTACAACATTGAATCACAGTGGATTTAATTTGGCTTTTTTGACACTGATCAACAGAAAAAGACTCTTTAGGGTCAAAGTGAAAATTGATCTCTACAAAGTGATCTAAATTAACTACAAATATAAAACACAAAATAATTGATTGCATAAGTATTCATCCCCTTTAATATGACACACCAAATCATTACTGGTGCAGCCAATTAGTTTTAGAAGTCACATATTTAATTAAATGGAGATCTATTTTTGGAGACCTGTGTGCAGTCAAGGTGTTTCAATTGATTGTAATAAAAATACACCTGTATTTAAAAGGTCCAACTACTGGTGAGTCAGTATCCTGGCAAAAAATACACCATGAAGAAAATAATCTAAGCCTTTATTCCTTCCACCAAAATGCACGACCATACACCTCCCTACACTATCTTCCATCTGCCAGTCCTTTGCCCATTTTCCCCATCGGTCTAAGTCCTTCTGCAGAATCCCTGTTTCCTGAATACCATTTGTTCCAACATCCAAATCATTGATACATTTCTTGAAAAGAAGCTGAACCAACTCTTAACCCCTGCAGAACACCGTTAGTCACTGGCAGTCAACCAGAATAGGCATCCCCTTATTCCCACTCTTTGTCTCCTGCCAGTCAGCCAATCTCCAAACCGATCTGCCCCTGGACTCTTTCCTGTAATACCGTGGGCTCTTATCTTATTTAGCAGCCTAATGCGTGGCACCTTGTGTGGTGCCTTCTGAAAATCTAAGTAAACCACATTCACTGATTCTCCTTTGTCTGTTCTGGCTGTTATTTCCTCAAAAGATTCCAACAGATTTGTACGGCAGAATCTGATGGATCTTGAAAGATTACTACTAATGCCTCCACAATTTCTTCAGCTACCTCTTTCAGAACCCTGGTGCATCGAACATCCTGGTCCAGTTGACTTATCAACCTTCTCAACTTCCCAAGGACTTTCTCCTTGCTCTCATTTCCGCCCCTGGACACCTTCCAGTTTCTGGCATACTGCTGGTGTCTTCCACAGTGAAGCCTGACACAAAATATTTTGTTTGCCCACCGTTTCTTTGTCCCCCATTACTAACTCTCCTGTGTTGGTTTCATTCTTTCACCCCCATCTCAGGAACCAATCTATTGAAGAAAGACTCTTTAAACTGAAACATTTACTTTGTTTGTCTTCCCACAGATGCTGCCTGACCTACTGCAGAGGTTGTAAAAAAAGATTGATTTCCTATCAATCCCTTGAATCTTTCTTTCACCCCCTCTTCTGTAACTGTTTGCTCCCTCAGGCAGGGAGATCAGAAGAGCAGAACTTTATAATGATTCTGAGGTATGTCCTAGAATGTATTGGGTCTTACGCTCAAATGCAATATTCCAGCTGAAGTCTCACTAGTACCAGTATTGTATCTTTGCTCTAATACTCCAGTCCTCATGCAATAAACTCCAATGAGTTATTTGCCTTCTTAATTGCCTACTGAATCTGAATGTGAAATTTCAGTGCTCCATGAGCAAGGGACAGCTGAACAACATTGACACCTGCCAATCTCTTGACATTTAAAAATATACTCCAGTTGTCTAATTCTTTATATCAAATGGCTGACCTCGGGTTTTCCATGTTAGATTCTGTCTGCTATGTTCTTATCCATTTACTTAGCTTGTGTATATTCCTATGAAGCATCCTGTATATTTCCCACAAACCCATTGCTGGTGGCCAGCTGGATATCAGCAGCAGGACTGGAAAGAATACACTTGGCCCTTTATCCCAATCATTGAAATAACATCGATTCCTGTAACATTGAGCCTTCCAAACTGAAAATGACCCATTTATTCCTATTTTCAGTTTTTTTCCTCTGTTAACCAATTCTTATTCTAAGCCGAATTCTCATCTCTAATTCTAGTTAAGGGAGATGGAGGATGGGATAGATCTGGGGTTGGGGTCATTAGAAGGGTGGAGGGTGCAGAAAAGATTGCTGAGATCAAGATAATGAAATAACGTGTTCCCAGGTCATACCACGTGGAGGTTAAGTGGGTATTTGTGTGCTAAGTGCATTTGGTTGACAAATGTAGGTATATAAGATTATGAGAGGTATAAAATAGGCAGATGTTCAAAACTTCAACTTCAGAAGTTTTCAGATGACTCTGCCATAGTTGGATACATCAGCAAGGGAGATGAGGCTGAGTACAGGACTACGGTAGGAAACTTTGTCACATGGTGTGAGCAGAATTATCTGCAGCTTAACGTGAAAAAGACTAAGGAGCTGGTGGTAGACCTGAGGAGAGCTAAGGCACCGGTGACCCCTGTTTCCATCCAGGGGGTCAGTGTGGACATGGCGGAGGATTACAAATACCTGGGGATACGTATTGACAATAAACTGGACTGGTCAAAGAACACTGAGGCTGTCTACAAGAAGGGTCAGAGCTGTCTCTATTTCCTGAGGAGACTGAGGTCCTTTAACATCTGCTGGACGATGCTGAGGATGTTCTACGAGTCTGTGGTGGCCAGTGCTATAATGTTTGCTGTTGTGTGCTGGGGCAGCAGGCTGAGGGTAGCAGACACCAACAGAATCAACAAACTTATTCGTAAGGCCAGTGATGTTGTGGGGATGGAACTGGACTCTCTCACAGCAGTGTCTGAAAAGAGGATGCTGTCTAAGTTGCATGCCATCTTGGTCAATGTCTCCCATCCACTACATAATGTTCTGGGTGGGCACAGGAATACATTCAGCCAGAGACTCATTCCTCCAAGATGCAGCACAGAGCATCATAGGAAATCATTCCTGCCTGTGGCCATCAAACTTTACAACTCCTCCCTTGGAAGGTTAGACACCTGCGCCGATAGGCTGGTCCTGGACTTATTTCATAATTTACTGGCATAATTTACATATTATTATTTAACTACTTATGGTTCTATTACTATTTATTATTTATGGTGCAACTGTAACGAAAACCAATTTCCCCCTGGGACCAATAAAGTATGACTATGACTATGACTATAAAACAAGAAGGGATAGGTTTAAGGTAGGAGATTTAAAGAGAATCTTAGTGGTAAATGTTTTACACCGTGAGCATATTTACTTTCATGTTTAGAGATATAGTACGGTGAAAGGCCCTTTTGGCCCAATGTCCCAATGTCCCCTCAACAACCAACTACACCCATGAGACGAATTAACCTAACCAATACACCTTTGGAATGTAGGAGGAAACTGGAGCACCCGGAGGAAACCTACATGGTCACGTATGTCACCCTCTCAGTGGGGCTCGAATACAACTTGGCTCGTTAGCTAACTGCTAACAGCCATGTGACTCAGTGGTAGAAGGCCACCTTCCATAAATAACACAGGTCTAGGGTTGGCATCATTTTGGGTTCAACAGGAAAATTGGAACATTCTGATTAAAGGACATTGATTGTAGTGAATGTTGTGTAAATATTGCCCCATACACAGTTATCATTCACCAAGAAATTATAGATCATACACTACCATAAAAGTGAAAAGGAAGTATATTTACCAATTTTCAATGTTAGAAAACAGTTAACATAAAAAGAAAAGACAAATAAAATGGCTCACTGCAGTTAAACCAGTCTAAATGTGCCCATAAACATTGGAGCTCATTTCTGCAGTAGCTGGGTGTCTCACTTTACTCACAGCGCTGAATTCCCATCACCAGCCACAGGTAAAATTTCCCTCTTTGGGACCATACGTCTCCTCCTTCGGGAGGGATTCTCTAAGTGTCTTCCCTTGTGCTCTTCTCCCTGCACCTCCTGTCAAAAGCCCCCAAACCAGACTACTGTACTTAAAAAATCTGATCCTGCCCAGCTCTCTCGAATCTTCCATTACGTCCCACTGGGCAGAAAGTTACAACAGACACTAGGCCAAACCCATTTGACTGAAGTAACATTCCTGAGTTGGACAAAATAGTTCCTTATCTTTAGCCAAATCCAAAACATTCTCACTAACAGAAAACTGCTAAAATAAAAATACCACAGAGCACAGCAGTAGAAATCTTAACCAGGGCATTACGTGTGGAAAACCTACACACTCCGTTCAGAGAGCGGCAGAGTCGAACCTGCGTCGCTAACCGCCCAAGTATCTGGAATGTGCTTCCAGAGGATTCAGGTACAAGTGATTTTAAGAGGCATTTAGACAGACTCATAAATAAGCAAGTCATATAAGGATATACTGTAGCTTCAATGCTGGCAAGCGGGATTCGTGTAGTTGGGGAAAAAGTTGTCATGCATGAGCTGGGCTGAAGAGTTTGTTTCAGAGCTGTACAACTCTATGATACTGCTTGATGGACAAGATTCAGAGCTAGGTGAATCAGTGAGTGGCAATGAGTAAGACTGAAAATTCACTTGGTTTGGGTGATACTAACAAACGGTCCTGTACTGGTATAAAAAGAGATATGTAGAGAGAATTCCAGGGTTAAGACACGTTGGATGGATGAGGGTAAAGCATATGGTGAGGCAGAACTGAGAAAGCTGGCGTGAATGTGGGTGTAAAGTCGGGGAAATAGTGAAGGGGTGGGTTAATGGTGTTGAAGGTTAAGATGAGAAGGTGTCTGTGTATAGCAACGCACACTGCAACATGGAGTGACTGCTCAAGTTTAGTGAACTTGGGAATCTTCTGGACAGAATAGAGGTTTTCACTCAGCCAGTACAATCCGAATTGAAACTTGCATCACAAAGATGAGGATTTTTTAAATTTATTCCATTTTAGGATTGTGAACTTCAATGCCAAGCCTCATTAAAGCACTCATCAAGTGCTCATTAAAGTTGGATTCTGACTTATTGCTTGTAGACGCTGCGAAGGCCTTTGGGGCATCTGGAGATGAATCACTTACAGCAGGGTGCCCAGTCTCTAACCTGCTGTCAGACCACAATGTTTATCTGGTTGGTCCAGCTGAGGTTCTGGGCTCTCATGACACCAGAATGGTTGTGGCAGGGAGCTCAGTGATGGTAAATCTGGCATATGTGAAGGATCGGTGGTTGAAGGTGCTCATTGCCTGCTATTAGGCTGGTGTGAATGCTGTTTAACATTCACACCAGCCTAATTCCAGCCCATTCAGGAATATTGTCCACGTCCTGTTGTATGCAGGCATTGGCTGCTACATTCACTGAAGAGCTTGAAATTGAGTTTAACATAATTATTGAGGTAAAATTATAGAAACATGGAATTGAACAGCACAGAAATGAGCTCTTTCCTGCCAACTATGAAGCCTATCCACACTGAACACATTTACCTGCATTTGACCCCAATCCCTATACTCTCTTCTTATACAAATATCTTCTAAGTTTTAAGATTTCAGATTTTTTTTAATTTCTTACATCCATCTCACAATATGAGGGAGTAAAAATCTTTATGTTATGCCTCTATCGCGATGTACAAGCAATAAGAAGGGAATGTGGGAGGATGTTGCATATACGTAATTGTTTTGTATACATGTATGTAAAGTCAGATATGCAGTCAGATCAATGTGTATTGATAAATCTGATGAAAGAAGCTGTCCTGGAACCCGTTGGTCCTGGCCTTAATGCTACGGTACCATTTGCCAGGCGGTAGCAGCTGAAATGGTTTGTGGTTGGAATGGTCGGAGTCCCTGACGATTCTCTGGGCCCCTTTTATGCACCTGTTGCTGTATATGTTCTGAATAGAAGAAAGTTCACATCCACTGATGTGCTGGGCTGTCCGCACCACTCTCTGCAGTACCCTGTGATTGAGGGAAGTACAGTTCCCATACCAGTTGGTGACACAGCCAGTCAGGATGCTCTCAATGGTACCTCTGCAGGAAGTCCTAAGGATTTGGGGTCTCATGCTGAACTTTTTCAGCTGACTGAGGTGAAAGAGGCACTGTTGTGAGATCCTTGGAGATGTGTACACCAAGGAACGTGAAACTACTCACCCTCTCAACTACAGTCCTATTGATGTCAATAGAGGCTAGCCTGTCTCCATCCTTCCTGTAATCCATGATCAACTCCTTTGTTCTTTCAACACTGAGGGAGAGATTGTTTTCTTGGCACCACTGTGTCAGGGCGTTGACTTCTTTTCCATAGGCTGACTCGCTATTATTGGAAATAAGGCCCATCAATGTCATGTCATCTGCAAATTTGATCAGCAGATTGGAGCTGTGCATGGCAACACAATCATGGGAGTATAGGGAGTAGAGGAGGGGGCTCAGGACACAGCCCTGGGGAGCTCCTGTGTTGAGAGCCAGAGGGGCAGAGGTGAGGGGGTGAGGGAGCCCATCCTTACCACCTACTGGCAATCCAACAGGAAATCCAGGATCCAGCTGCACAAGGCGGGGTGCAGGCTCTAATTGTGTCTGTCCCTACCACCTCCTCCAGGAATTCATTCTATCTATGTCCCTCACAATTTTATAAGGTTACCCCTCTGCCTCCTACAATTTCACTAGACAGCCTCTGCTGAAATCTTTCACCCTGGATAGTACATGGCTTCAATAAATTGTTCTAAGGATTGCCAAAACCATATCCATGGTTTTCCCAAGCTCCAAATTGCCAGTGTGTCGTTAGTGAGAGACACAGACAGGGCAGGGAATGGGGGATATGGACCTAGTACCGGCAGACTGGATTAGTTTAGATTGGCATCATGGTTGGTGCAGACATGATGGGCTAAATGGATTGTTGCTCAGACTGTCATGGAGGAGGATGCGGGAGAAGCTGATGCTGGGAGTGGGACTATCCTGGTTTAAGGTTGCTGAACAGCAGCAGTGAGAGCAGTGATGGCTGCCACCTGATTCTAGCTGTTGGTGGTGAGTTGCTAAACTGTCACTGTGAGGGCTGACCCTCTTCTTCCTGCTTGAACTCGGCTTGCTGTTCTGAAGGTAGTTGTCGCTCTGAGCGAGCCACTTCTACCGATTCAATTGTAACGCGCTGTAGGGTTTCACTGCTAATGTAGTGGCCTCTCTGTAATGTTCACTGCTAATGTAGTGGCCCCTCTGTAATGTTCACTGCTAATGTAATGGCCTCTCTGTAATGTTTCACTGCTAATGTAATGGCCTCTCTGTAATGTTTCACTGCTAATGTAGTGGCCTCTCTGTAATGTTCACTGCTAATGTAATGGCCTCTCTGTAATGTTCACTGCTAATGTAGTGGCCTCTCTGTAATGTTCACTGCTAATGTAATGGCCTCTCTGTAATGTTCACTGCTAATGTAGTGGCCTCTCTGTAATGTTTCACTGCTAATGTAATGTCCTCTCTGTAATGTTCACTGTTAATGTAGTGGCCTCTCTGTGATGTTCACTGCTAATGTAGTGGCCTCTCTGTAATGTTCACTGTTAATGTAGTGGCCTCTCTGTAATGTTTCACTGCTAATGTAATGTCCTCTCTGTAATGTTCACTGTTAATGTAGTGGCCTCTCTGTAATGTTCACTGCTAATGTAGTGGCCTCTCTGTAATGTTCACTGCTAATGTAGTGGCCTCTCTGTAATGTTCACTGCTAATGTAGTGGTTTCTCTGTAATGTTCACTGCTAATGTAATGGCCTCTCTGTAATGTTCACTGCTAATGCAATGGTTTCTCTGTAATGTTTCACTGCTAATGTAATAGCCTCTCTGTAATGTTCACTGCTAATGTAATGGCCTCTCTGTAATGTTCACTGCTAATGTAGTGGCCTCTCTGTAATGTTCACTGCTAATGTAATGGTTTCTCTGTAATGTTCACTGCTAATATAATGGTTTCTCTGTAATGTTCACTGCTAATGAAATGGTTTCCCTGTAATGTTCACTGCTAAAGTAATGGCCTCTCTGTAATGTTTCCCTGCTAACGTAATGGCTTCTCTGTAATGTTTCACTGCTAATGCAATGGTTTCTCTGTAGCAGCAGTGTTTGGGTTATGACTAGAGATAATGGGGGCTTTGGAACGTGCGCTGTCCAATAAGAGGCACATTGTTCTTTCTGGTGGGTCTGAGAGCAGGGATTTCGCTGTCTTTTGTTGACGAGAAAAGACATGAGTGGAGAGAGTTGGTAGACTGCCGGACGGAATGGACTTGGAGTGAGGGTCTGAGGGTCAGTGATGCTCGGAGGGGGTCGACGGGAAATGACTGGACAATATCGTGAGTTCCAACGTGCACATTAGGCAGTTTCATTAAAATTGGCCCTTTTTCTTTTTATTTTCTTTACTATGCCTATAGTCAGATTAATATTTATAAAGTTCAATCGTTTAATTGCATATGGTGTACTGTCTGATATTTTGCGATTCAGATTTGTAACCGGGCAACACATCACACAGCATCCACGCAAATGAGATTTCTCAGTTTGTCTGGGCCAGAGGCCATCTTCCCCTGGACAAACGTATGCTGGCCGACCCTAAGCGTTACACTATCTTTCCTGACTTTAACTTTCCCTCCACGATCTTTGGTTTGGGCTGGGTTTGTCATTCTGAAAGTAGCTGCCATACTGTGTGAGCTACCACTGTGAACAGCCTCCGCTGAATTTGACTTCTCTCCTAACCTGACTAATGAAGGTCAAGGCTATAGCTGCTCCCTTGCCTCTGTGTTCACTTTGCTGGTCGAGTCTTGCTGACAGAGATGTGCGGTGATGGCCTAAGGACAGAGGCAGAGTCACTGAGGCAGATAGAACACATGACTGAATTTAATCAGAACTGTGCCAGACAAAAGGAAAAGAAAATGATAAACGCTAGGCCAACAGGGCCATTAACTAAAACTCTCAAACTAAAACCTACACTGACATTACAGCTCGGAATTCCAGTCTTTTACAGCGTCAATCTAAGCTGTAGTCTTCCGTCCTGGAACAAGAAGCAGCGGGCTCCTTTTCTGTGCTCCGGTCACGATTTGACAAGATTGAAGTGGAACACTAACTGGCTGGCATGTATGCTCACGAGTGGGATTGCCAGCCCCGATCGGCTGCACACCTCTGTGGTGGAGTCCGTGGTTGTGACACTCAGATTCTGCCCACAGCAGTGGTGTCACCAGCAAGTTTATAGATGGCATTGGAACTGGGCCTAGCCACAGTGTCACGAGCGGAGAGAGGGCAGAGCAGTGGGCTAAGCACACATTATTGTCAGTGGGGAGGAAATGTTATTATGAATCCATACTAACCGTGGTCTCTCAATAACAAGTCAAGGATCCAGTTGCAGATGTAAGTAAAAAGACCTATGTTTTGAAGCTTGTTGATTAGTACTGTGGGGACGATGCTGTTGAGTGCTGTGTAAGTGATAATCATCAGCCTGATGTTTGTTTTGCTGTTGTTCAGATGCTCCAAAGCTGAGTGGAGAGTATGCTTACAGCCTAGTTCATATCCGAGAAAGGGGATGAGTGGAGAACCATTTTCAACAACAGCGCAGGCCACAAACGAGTGCCTCGTGATGCCTTTTGGTCTGGCAAATGCCCTGGCTGTTTTTCAGGCCCTGGTCAACCATGTGCCTTGAGATGAGCTGAATCAGTTTGTTTCTGTGTATTTGGATGACATTCTTATCTATTCCTGCTCTCTCCAGGAACACCTCCAGCATGTCCAGAGGGTTCTCAGAGGCTCCTCGAGAACAACCCTTATGCCAAGCCAGAGGAGTGTGAGGAGTCATTCTAGGGTTATATCTACTCCTCCTCCAGCTTTCTTATGGACCCACATAAAGTTCAGGCAGTCACAAAGTGGCCCAGACCGTCTACAGTCAAACAGGTGAGGTGCTTCATGGCTTTTGCAAACTTCTACTGCCGCTTCATCAATAACTTCATTTCCATAGTGCCCGTAGAAATGCACTCACCAAGAAGACCCCTGCAGGATTCCTGTGGGTAAGTGAAGTGGACCAAGCATTCTCAGAACCAAAGTGGTGATTCACTACTGCACCTGGTGCTGCAACTTTCAGACCCATCCCGACCGTTCATCGTCAGGTTGACACATCAAATGTCAGCAATGGAGCTGTACTCTGTCAGTGCTCTTCTGTAGGTAGTCAGCTGCACCCTTGCGATTTTCTTTCCTGTCACTTGACTCCTGTGAGTGCAACTTAATATCAGGAACCAGGAGCTTCTGGCTGTCAAGGAAGACCTAGAGACATGGCTGCACTGACCGGAGAGGCAGAGCACCCTTTCTGATATGGACAGATCATGAAAACCTCTCCTACCTCCGTGATGCCAACTCCCACCAGGCTTGTTGGCTCCTCTTCTTCACTGGGCTAAATTTCACCCTCACTTGCTATCCTGGCAACAGGACTACTGAAGCTGAAGCTCTCTCCTGCCAGTCTGACATTGCAGAGCACAACACCACTCCAGAACCCATCCTTCCTCACTTGTGCATAGCTGCCCAGGTGACTTGGGGAATAGATACAAGGGTGAGGGCTACCCAACAGTTGGATCCTGGCCCGGGTGAGGAACCTCCCATATGGCTGTTTGTCCCTGCACTGTGAATCCCAGACTGTTGGAGTGGGGTCACTTTTCCCATTTGGTTGGCCATCCAGGAATTCAACGGACTCTGGAATTTATAAGAGATGATTTTTGTGGCTATCTATGTCCCAGGATGTCTATGACTTTATCTTTGCCTATCCCATTTGTGCCCAGAACAAGAGATCATGTTGGTGCTCTGCTGGACTGTTCTGTCCATTGCCAGTGCCCCACTGTCCCTGGTCCACTGTCAGTGCCTCACTGTCGCTGGTCCACTGCCAATGCCTCACTGTCCCTGGTCTGACTTTTCAGTGGATTTCATCACAGGTCTGCCTCCATTAGATGGTAACACTACCATATAGGTAGTCATGGACAGGTTCTCCAAAGCAGCCATTTCATTGTTCTCCCCAAGTTTCCATCAGCTCGTGATGCTGCCACCCTCATAGTTCAGCATGTGTTCAGGCTGCACAGCTTCCCTCAGGACACAGTGTCTGATCGAGGACCATAGTTCACGTCCCATCTTGCAAGGACTTCTCTTCTCTTTTGGGAGCTACAGCTCTCATCAGGTTTCCACCCCCAATCTAATGGCCAAACTGAAAGAGTGAATCAGGAGCTGGAGACAACACTGTGCTGCCTTGTCTCTTCCAACCCCATGATCTGGAGCTCCCATCTGGTTTGGGCAGTTCACCCACAGTAACCTCCAGTAGTCCTCCACTGGCATATCCTTGTTTGAATGCCAAAGTGAATTCCAGCACCACTCTTCCCTGACCAAGAGAATGGCGTAGGAATTCCTACTGCTGAACAGTTGGTCCAACATTACAGGCCAGGCCCTCTCTGCTGTGAGCTCAGAAACAATATACCTGGCAGGCTGATTGACTCCACTGACACATTAGACCTCTCAAGCCAGGGGAAACAGTCTAGCTGGTCTCTAGAGATCTTTGAAAGACAAGAGCTGCAAGTTGGCCCCATACTATATGGGACCATTCATAGTGGAGAAGGTTATAACAGAGCCTCCTACAGACAGTGCCTATCATCATCCATGGTCCATGTTTCCCACTCAAGCTGGTGATGCCTTCCCGCTTGCCCCAGTCGTCTCCTCTCTCCCTCTCCTCTCTGCTTGGTGGATAGATCCTTGATCTAGTCTGTGCAATCCCTCTGGGCATTTCACCGGGTGTGAGGCAGGCTCCAGTATCTCGTGGATTAGGAGTGGTATGGCCCTGAGGAATATTCCTGAATTCTGGCTCCTGACATCCTGGGAAGTCTTTCATCTAGACTACTAGCAGGCACATTCCAGCAGTCATACTCGTGCATATGCACATTCCAGCAGTCATACTCGTGAGAATGCACCTTCCAGTAGTCGTACTCGTGAGTATGCACGTTCCAGCAGTCATACTCGTGAGAATGCACCTTCCAGTAGTCATACTCGTGAGTATGCACGTTCCAGCAGTCATACTTGTGAGAATGCACCTTCCAGTAGTCATACTCGTGAGTATGCACGTTCCAACAGTCATACTCGTGCATATGCACGTTTCAGCAGTCATACTCATGAGTATGCACGTTCCAGCAGTCATACTCGTGCACATGCACCTCCCAGCAGTAATGCTCGTGACTACGCACATTCCAGCTAATTAGTGACTTATTGTGGTTGTATTTGTCTCCCTTCCTTTTGTTTCAGTCTTGTTGAGTCCTGACCAAAGCACAACAACAGCTACGTTCCCCGCTTACCTTGACACTTGTTCCAGGACAGAAAACTGTTCGATTGATGTTGATAAGGTGCAGAATTAAGTTAGAATTAAGTTAACGCTTCCAAGCTGCAGTGTCAGTGCTAGCCTTAGTTTGTGAGTTTTAGTTAATGACCCTGTTGGCCTAGCATTTCTTGTTCTATTATTCATTTGCTCTGCACAGTTCTGATTAAATTCAGTGAACTGTTGTATCTCCAGTGTCACTTGGGCCATCCCTGCACATCTCTGCAAAGAGGAGGCATACAAGAGTGAGACAGATTGACCTATGTTCTATGTCAGCAAGACCATGGAATTGAATGTGGACTTCAGGAAGGAGAAGTTTGGAGAACAAATGCCATTCCTGGGCATCAACGTTTCAGATATCTGTCTAGGGCCCAACACATTGATGCAATCAGGAAGATGACACACCAACAACTCTACTTCATTGGGAGTTTGAGGAGATTTGGTACACCCCTAAAGTGTCTTGCAAATTTCTACAGATGGTTATGGTGGAGAGTATTCTTGCCGGCTACATCACTGCCTGGTTTGGAGACTCCACTTCAGGGATGGAAGGAAGCTGCAGAGGGTTGTAGACTCAAGCAGTTCCATCAGGGACACAACATTCTTTACCATCTTCAAGAGGCCATACGCCAAGAAGAAGACATCCATCACTAATGACTCTCACCATCTGGGACTTGCTGTTTTCTCATTACTACCACTGTTCCTTTTTGCTCCTTTTTTTTATAACCTATAGTAACATTTTATGTCTTGCACTGTACTGCTGCAAAATAATAAATTTGATGACAGTGATAATAAACCTGATTCTGATTCGGAGCTGTTGAATATTTCCACCGTTTCCGTTTTTACTTGTATCCCTGCACAGACAGCGAAGTGAAGTCAGAGAGGATAATTTCTGTTTCCCTCATGCGGCTACTTCCACATCATCACTGGCAGAAGCTGTGGAACTTCTCCAGCTGCTCATGTGCCACGGAGAGGGGAGGAATTACACAAGGCAGAAAGGTGACCTACAAAAGTGAATTCCACTCTCACTGAGTACTTAAATCAGATGAAAATCAAAGGCTTTTCTTGGTATCTACATCTACACTGACATGAAAACACTTACTGGAGTTATTCAGAATGATCCCGACTGTGCCTCTATGTCATGTTGTTAGTGATAGTCACACAGCACAGAGACAGTGAACTTAGCCCAGAACTATGTGCTGGAAGTGCATCTGTTTTCTAGCGGATATTTTCTAATTTCTAAGTTCTGAGTCACAAAATGGAAGACTATAAATGCAAAAATGTGATAAATGAGAAAATACGGAAGAGACCATAGTTATGAAAGGATAAGAGAAACTCACAAAAGAAATAGGTGGGGAAGACCATGGCTTCAGAGAGACCGGATTACCATTAAGATTCCAATTTAAGATGACACTGGTGAAGTTCGGCAACTATTTGCTGGTGGCAAGTAAAATAAAGAAAACAACTAAATACCTCATGTAACACACATCAAAGTTGCTGGTGAACGCATCAGGCCAGGCAGCATCTCTAGGAAGAGGTACAGTCGACGTTTCAGGCCAAGACCCTTCGTCAGGACTAACTGAAGGAAAAGCGAGTAAGAGATTTGAAAGTTGGAGGGGGAGGGGGAGATCCAAAATGATAGGAGAAGACAGGAGGGGGAGGGATGGAGCCAAGAGCTGGACAGGTGATAGGCAAAAGGGGATACGAGAGGATCATGGGACAGGAGGTCCGGGAAGAAAGACAAGGGTGGGGGGGGAGCCCAGAGGATGAGCAAGGGGTATATTCAGAGGTACAGAGGGAGAAAAAGGAGAGTGAGAGAAAGAATGTGTGTATAAAAATAAGTAACAGATGGGGTATGAGGGGGAGGTGGGGCATTAGCGGAAGTTAGAGAAGTCGATGTTCATGCCATCAGGTTGGAGGCTACCCAGACGGAATATAAGGTGTTGTTCCTCCAACCTGAGTGTGGCTTCATCTTTACAGTAGAGGAGGCCGTGGATAGACATGTCAGAATGGGAATGGGATGTGGAATTAAAATGTGTGGCCACTGGGAGATCCTGCTTTCTCTGGCGGACAGAGCGTAGGTGTTCAGCAAAACAGTCTCCCAGTCTGCGTCAGGTCTCGCCAATATATAAAAGGCCACATTGGGAGCACCGGACGCAGTATACCACCCCAGCCGACTCACAGGTGAAGTGTCGCCTCACCTGGAAGGACTGTTTGGGACCCTGAATGGTGGTAAGGGAGGAAGTGTAAGGGCATGTGTAGCACTTGTTCCGCTTACATCCCTTTTGCCCACACATTCTTTCTCTCACTCTCCTTTTTCTCCCTCTGTCCCTCTGAATATACCCCTTGCCCATCCTCTGGGTTCCCCCCCCCCCAGCTCCTTGTCTTTCTCCCCGGACCTCCTGTCCCATGATCCTCTCATATCCCTTTTGCCTATCACCTGTCCAGCTCTTGGCTCCACCCCTCCCCCTCCTGTCTTCTCCTATCATTTTGGATCTCCCCTCCCCCTCCAACTTTCAAATTCCTTACTCACTCTTCCTTCAGTTAGTCCTGACGAAGGGTCTCTGCCTGAAACGTCGACTGTACCTCTTCCTACAGATGCTGCCTGGCCTGCTGCGTTCACCAGCAACTTTGATGTGTGTTGCTTGAATTTCCAGCATCTGCAGAATTCCTGTTGTTTGCGTTTTTAAATACCTCATGTAATGCCCTGGTTCACATAGTTCATATTTTTTCTCTGTTGTGCTTTTCTGTTCTCTGTGTAAGCTGCTTGTTTGGGTTACTGTTGAAGATAAGAGACAGGAGAATTGTGTGCCATCCAATTAGGATGGTCGGATTTAGGGAAGGTTTCTCTGATGAGGGACACTAACGTTAGGCTTGGGGCTTTTGAGAGCAGAGAAGAGAGAAGACGGAGAAAAGAGGTTGGAGGATTCGACCCGGAGTGGGACTGTGATTCGATGAAGCCCAGAGAATCAAAGGAGGATCAGTGAAGAGGAAACCGTGAGCTCCAACTTGTGTACATTAGACTGTTTTATTAAAATAGGCTCTTTTCTTTTTTTGCTTTTTCTTTACTAACCCTTTAGTCAAATTAAGAATCATAAATCTAAATTGTTTAATTGTATGTGGTGTACTGTCTGTTTTTTTGTGGTATTTATTTGTAACAGGGTAACAAATCACACAGCATCCACACAAACGATCTCTCACGTCTGGCAGGGCTGGAGATTGTCACTCCCTAGACTTACGCTGCCAATGGAACCGGGGTGTTTCATTCATTAATCACTCTTTTTCTGGTAAACGATCATTGCAAACCAAAAGACTGTCAAAGCTGAGCTTTTGAACCGCCCGTATGATCTTGCATTTTTGCAGTGTGAACTGAAGTCTCGAAGGTGCAGGAACTGAAGTGAAGTCTCGAAGGTGCAGTACAGTGATGGTGTGGTGTGTACAGACTGAATCGAGGTGTCAGGGTCAAGCTAGTGTTTGGCCATTGCTGGAGTGGACTTGGAGGCAATTCGATGTGGCAGAGCTGATGTGAGGCAGCGTTCAGGTGGAGCCTGGGCCCCAGAGTGAGGAAAGACCTGAATTTTAATTGATCTAAGCCCCAAGCGGAGCTCGAAAGGTGGGGTTTTTTCCCAAGAGCGTATTGCACGGTATTGCCCCAGTCTGAGAACAAGGAACAATCTGAGGTTTGTACAATTTAACTGCCGGACCAGATTGAAAAGATCAGGATGTCAGGGGCAGTGACGAGGGATGGGCTGGTTCAGCTTGCTACTCCTCGAGGCTTACCTGGCTCTGCACTGAACTGAGGCTGCGGCCTACAAGTACCACAGTGCAGATTCACTTTCATGAACTTCAGTTCTGAATGCTACTTGTTTATCTTTATTATTTGCACGATTTGCTTTTTTTCTCTGCATATTGGGTGTTTGACAGTGTTCTTTAATGGCTTCTATTGGGCTTCCTTGTTTTGTGGCAGCCTGTAATGAGAAAAATCTCAAGGTTGTATAAACTTTGATAATAAATATATTTTGAACTTTGAGCTTTGAGGATAAACAATGGTCACAAAAATAGGAGACTCCAATGTTAGAGAGATGGAAAAGACCAGGAAGGATTTGGAGTCATAGACAGATAGGAAAGTCGGAAGGAGGTGTTAGGCATTGAAAGACTAAGGTATAGAAAGATATTTAAGAGATAAGGAGATACCAAGGTAACAGAAAGATAGAGGAGACAAAGTCAAAGAAACTTAGTATACTCTAAGGTCATAGTGAGATAGGAGAGACCAGCATCACAGAGAGGTAGAAGCAACCAGGTCAAAGATATGTATGACACTGTAGGGTCACAGACAGGAGAGATCACAGTCTCACCTGTGAAACAGTGAGACATTTTAGCCAACGGCTGCAGACTCCTGTGTGCTGTATGTGGCCCAGCCAGAACCAGCAGGAAATAAACCGGGTAGTAGAAGGCTATTGAGATACATGCATGCCTGGGATGGCATAGACAGTCAAATAAGGGCACAGAGCAGAAGGTAATGAAGAACGTCTGCGTGGCAGTTGGAATATCAGGAGCAGGAACGTCTGTTCAATTATCACTCTGTCCACTAGGCGAGTGTGAGTACTGCAGATTGAAGACCATCCCACACATTTAACTTGTCTAACCAACTCTTCAAATGTTGTGTTGGTATTTTAAGATAGAGGAGATGATGTTAGGCTTGAATAAAATTCTGATTCTTGTTCCAATATAGTTTGTGTATCCTTAACCTCACCCCATGGCCAGGAATGGCCCTACTTATTGAAAGTTGTAGTCGTCCCTAAATGTGTCTTGCCTGTCTTCTGTAAGTGACTGTAATGGGACCTTTTTATCAGAAGCATTCAACCCATAGCTTTTTGGGTTTAAAACACTGTACACTCACTTTTGAACCTAACCTTTAAACTTTCTGTGACAAAATGGGGTGCTGGTGAAGTTATAGTTTTTTTTTCTCTTTTTGTTTTTTATTTTTTGTTTTTCTGTTATTTACCAGCAAACCCCAGGGAAATTCAACTGGACTAATTACTCCTACTTAGTTTTGTCCAAAATGAAACGAGATTATCCCAGAGGCAACACCAGAATGAATTTACAATACTGTTTATAGTTCTTACAGGAAAGAAGCAATATTTTCCAGGTATCGTCATTAAAATTCATTAATTTAAAAGTACTGAACATAGCTGTGCCAGTGTTAATCCAAATATATTTCTCACACCCAAGGGACAATTAACTTTCATAATCAATTTCGTATAAGGACAGTTTCATGTCATTTAATTTTGAGACACGAGAATAAAAAGGAAAGGATGTACAACTGAGGCTTTAGAAAGTGTAGGGTGGACCACATTTGGAATGTTGTGAACAGTTTTGGGCCCCACACCTGAAGAAGGATGTTCTTTATCTGGACAGGATCCAGAGGAGATTTATAGCAGTGATCCCAGAATGCAAGGCTTAACATGTGAAGTGTTTGATATCTCTGGGCCTATACTCAGTGGAGTTCAGAAGGATGTGTGGGGTGGGGGGGGGGGGGGAGGATTTCATTGAAACCCTCTGGATACTGAAAGGCCTGGATTGAGTATACATGGAGCAGATGTTTTCAATAGTAGCAGAGTCTCAAAATGAAGTGATGTCCCTTTAGAACTGAGATGAAGAGGAATTTCTTCAGTCAGAAAATTAAATTGCCATAGAAGGCTGCAAAGGCCAAGACATTGGGATTTTAAGCCAGAGATTGATAGGTTTGTGATTGGTTACGGGTAATGTGGAGAAAGCAGGAGAAGGGGATGAGAGAAAATATCAGGCATGAATGAATTGTGGAGCAGACCGGACGGGTCAAATTGCTTAGTTCTGCTTCTATATCATATGGTCCATATCCTGATCAAGTTGTGGATATTTCCATATCATATCTACAATCTCTTACAATGTAGGAGGCCATTTGTGCCATCAAACCTATGCCAGCACACAATGTAGAATCAGAATCACGTTAATTATTACTGACTTATGTGGTGAAATTTGTTGTTTTGCAGTAGCAGTACAGAGCAAGACATGTTGTAAATATAAATGATGCAAAAGATGAATAATAAGATAGCAATCCCACTCCATATTAGTGTTCCTTATATCTCTCCACATTCCTATAAATTGCACCAGCGACCTGCACTGAGGACAATTTACAGTTGTTAATCTACCATGTCTTCATCATTCCAGTGACCCAGGTTCACCCCTGACCTTGGGTCCTGTCTGCGTGGAGTTTGCATATCTCCCTGTGGCCATGTGGGTTCTCCCGGGTCCTCTGTGTGTTCTGTTTCCCTCCCAACTCCCATTTTAAAAAAATCAGACATGGAAGTGTTAGTAGGTTGACAGACAACTCACTGTAAATAGTCCCTAGTGTGTAGATAAGTAGCAGGAGAATCAAGGGGAAGTTGATGACTATGTGAGAGGGAGTGGGCTACAAGTAGGGGAATGGGACTGATAGGATTGCTATGAGAGCTAGCATGGATTTGATGTCTCCTTCCTGGAAGATATGAGAGAAAAGTAGCCGGCACTGTGAGTGGTGAAATATCATGACACTATTGTTCAGAGCACGTTTCCCACATCCTGTCTCTGGAGAGAAACCGGTTTTAGGTCGCTAGACTGTCGAGGTCCCAGGAAGGAGGACAGGCAAATATGCTCGAGTCCAGAGTGCCTGCTTTTAAAACTGCAGAAATCTAGTTCTAATCAGCAGTCAGGTTCATCGCAGGGCTACATTCCTACAGGAGCTGGGGGCAGCATTCACTTTACAGTGACAGTGATCACCAGTCAGCCGATTCGCCCGCCGATACTGCCTGTAAGGAGCTTGTATGTTCTCCCCGTGACTGAGCGGGTTTCCTCTGTGTGTTCCAGCTTCCTTCCGTATTCCAAAGGCATATGGCTTGGGTTAATGAACTGGCACCAGATACTTGTGGGCTGCCCCAGCACTACCTTCGCTGATTTCATTTAACGCAAGTGACGCATTTAGCTGTTTGTCTTGATGTTTCAATATACATGTCAGGAATAAATCTAATCTCTTTCTCCTAGAGATGACTGTGTCCCAGTGCTAGCCTTCTCACTTGCTGAGTTAGGAGGCCGGGAATTCAAGACTTACTGCAGAGAAATGCTGATACGGGTCTGTAATGAAGAGGATACATTGCTTTCCCTGTAGTGAGCATCTTGAGTTGGAGCAGTAGAGTTTGCTGAACCCAGTTTTCATCGCTCATTGCATGGTAGACTGATGCCCTTGTCATATGCAAACTATCAAAAATAATAAAAGGAAATAGTAGATTTTAAAGAAGAAATCTCAGATAATAAGGGATTGTATAATCCAGGAAAAGTAACCAAGTGTAATCAAAGTGAGAACAGGGGAAGGAGTGGGGCAACAGAATGCGCTTACTTTTACAGCTTTAATTTGACAGAAATAATTTGTTTATTCAACTCAGTTCAGCAGAGGTAATAAAAGCATTCTTAATAATTGTCCAATACCCGTCATTTAAAATTGGCTGTGAGCCACTTTGATTGTGAAAGATGTTGTATAAATTTAACTGGAGCATTCAAAGGGAAGCTGGGTGGATACCTGAGAGGAGCCAAAGGGTTGGGACCAACTAGAATGGACGTATATAGATCTGGTTTGGATTCAGTAGAGTGCCAGAGCAGGTGGAGCCGCTGCCTCATTGCTCCAATGACCTGACCTCTGGTGCTGACTGTGTGGAGTTTGCATGTTCTTCCTCTGGCCATGAGGCTTCCCCTGTGAGCTCTAGTTTCCTCCCACATCCCAAAGACATGTGGATTGGGAAGCCCACATGATCACAGGAAGAACGTGCAAACTCTACGCGGGCAGCACGATATATAGAGATTGGCCACTATCAGTTGCAAGGCACTTACTCACTGCCCGTTGTTCTGCTGGTGTTTGCGGCAGCAACAAAGGTCCTCCATCACTGTCAGTTCCTACTGTTGCCCACAGATATAGAAGGACTCTTTATTGCTGTTTCCATGACAATTTTTTGACCAGTCAGGGTTGTTAGCCCAGAGCTGAACTGCAGAACCTGGAGGACTGGTGGGCCACTCTTAATCTGGTCTCTACTCTTTGACCTGTTTGGCATGGGTGATCCGACCAAGAGCCAAAGCGTAAAGCCCTGATTCCAACCAGCATAGCGCTCCGGATCATTGAGGCACGCAAGCCTCCAAATGCCACAACAAGGTTGTAGTCTTCTTGGAGGTAGTAGATGAGTGAGTGGTAGAACATGGAAGGGCAGACAGATGATGGAAATGTGGGGAGAATAAGAAGTGATTAGTAGAAGTAAATGGTTGATAGTAAGTGTGAAAAAATCGGCTGAATAGCCTATTTCTATGCTGTTTTTCTCTATCACCATTGGCAAAACCATTCTGTGTTTCCTACTTTGCCTACAGTGTGGAAGCTAGGTCACATGACTCATGGATAACCTCAGTCATAGTAACAAGAAATTATTCTGTAAAACTGTGATATTCTGCTCAAGTCCAGCTCCTCAGCTGTCCAGATCTCTCCTTTCTTTGTCTAGGTAGAGATAACATCTCTGTGGGATGCCTTGGAACATCCTGTGATATCAAAGGTGCTGTATAAATGCAGGTTATTGTAAATAATTTTAATAATAAAGGATTCAAAGAAGGAGTCTGAGAGTCTGAGTGGGAGTGCCGAGAAAGACATTTTTGAAAGTTTCGTTATTTTTTTTCTCCAACGGCGTTCTGAGAGGCGGGACTGCGCAGGCGTGTGACGTCGGGCTGTGCAGCGCGGCAGATTTAAAAGGAACAGAGCCTCATAGAGCGGGCAGCGTAGTTTGCGGGCGGCGGAGTGAGCTGGGAGCAGAGTGAAGACTTAAGGGCTTCGGCTCAACGGGCTTAGGTGGAAACGGGCGAGGCGAGGGAGGTTTGGCCTTCATTTTCTGTTGTTATTTGAGGAGAGGGGCAGTATGAGTGTGAGGGCAGTTTGCTGTTCTCGGTGTCAGATGTGGGAGGCCCTGGAGTCTCCAAGCCTCCCGGACATCTACATCTGCACCAAGTGCATCGAGATGCAGCTCCTAAGGGACCGCGTTACGGAACTGGAGCTGCAGCTCGATGACCTTCGTCTGGTCAGGGAGAGTGAGGATGTGATAGAGAGGAGTTGCAGGCAGGTGGTCACGCCGGGCCATGGGAGGCAGACAAGTGGGTCACGATTAGGAGGGGGAAGGGAAAAAGTCAGGTAATAGGGAGTACTCCGGTGGCTGTGCCCCTTAACAACAGGTACTCCTGTTTGAGTACTGTTGGGGGGGACAGCTTACCCGGGGGAAGCGACAGTGGCCGTGCCTCCGGCACAGAGTCTGGCCCTGTAGCTCAGAAGGGTAGGGCAAGGAAGAGGAGGGCAGTTGTGATGGGGACTCGATAGTAAGGGGGTCAGGTAGGCGATTCTGTGGACGCAGTCCAGAGACCCGGATGGTAGTTTGCCTCCCTGGTGCCAGGGTCCGGGATATTCCTGATCGTGACCAAGATATCCTGAAGTGGGAGGGTGAGGAGCCAGAGGTCGTGGTACATATAGGTACCAATGACATAGGTAGGAAAAGGGATGAGGTCCTGAAAGGAGAATATAGGGAGCTAGGAAGGGAGTTGAGAAAAAGGACCGCAAAGGTAGTCATCTCGGGATTACTGCCTGTGCCACGCGACAGTGAGAGTAGGAATGCGATGAGGTGGAGGATAAATGCGTGGCTGAGGAATTGGAGCAGGGGGCAGGGACTCAAGTTTTTGGATCATTGGGACCTCTTTTGGCGCAGGCGTGACCTGTACAAAAAGGATGGGTTACACTTGAATCCTAGGGGGACCAATATCCTGGCAGGGAGATTAGCGGGGGCTAATGAGGTGACTTTAAACTAGAATGGTTGGGGGGTGGAAATCAAATTAAAGAGGCTAGGCATGAGGAGGTTAGTTCACTACAGGGGGATGGGAACCAGTGCAGAGAGACAGAGGGGTGTAAAGTGAAGGTAGAAACAAAAAGTACTATGGAGAAAAGTAAAAGTGGCAGACCGACAAATCCAGGGCAAGCATTAAAGAGGGCCACTTTTCAGCATAATTGTAAAAGGACTAAGAGAGTTGTAAAAGAGCGCCTGAAGGCTTTGTGTGTCAATGCAAGGAGCATTCGTAATAAGGTGGATGAATTGAAAGTGCAGATTGTTATTAATGATTATGATATAGTTGGGATCACAGAGACATGGCTCCAGGGTGACCAGGGATGGGAGCTCAACGTTCAGGGATATTCAATATTCAGGAGGGATAGACATGAAGGAAGGGGAGGTGGAGTGGCGTTGCTGGTTAAAGAAGAGATTAACGCAATAGAAAGGAAGGACATAAGCCGGGAAGGTGTGGAATTGATATGGGTAGAGCTGCGTAACACTAAGGGGCAGAAGACGCTGGTGGGAGTTGTGTACAGGCCACCTAACAGTAGTAGTGAGGTCGGAGATGGTATTAAACAGGAAATTAGAAATGTGTGCAATAAAGGAACAGCAGTTATAATGGGTGACTTCAATCTACATGTAGATTGGGTGAACCAAATTGGTAAAGGCGCTGAGGAAGAGGATTTCTTGGAATGTATGCGGGATGGTTTTTTGAACCAACATGTCGAGGAACCAACTAGAGAGCAGGCTATTCTGGACTGGGTTTTGAGCAATGAGGAAGGGTTAATTAGCAATCTTGTTGTGAGAGGCCCCTTGGGTAAGAGTGACCATAATATGGTGGAATTCTTCATTAAGATGGAGAGTGACATAGTTAATTCAGAAACAAAGGTTCTGAACTTAAAGAGGGGTAACTTTGGAGGTATGAGACGTGAATTAGCTAAGATAGACTGGCAAATGACACTTAAAGGGTTGACGGTGGATATGCAATGGCAAGCATTTAAAGGTTGCATGGATGAACTACAACAATTGTTCATCCCAGTTTGGCAAAAGAATAAATCAAGGAAGGTAGTGCACCCGTGGCTGACAAGAGAAATTAGGGATAGTATCAATTCCAAAGAAGAAGCATACAAATTAGCCAGAGAAAGTGGATCACCTGAGGACTGGGAGAAATTCAGAGTTCAGCAGAGGAGGACAAAGGGCTTAATTAGGAAGGGGAAAAAAGATTATGAGAGAAAACTGGCAGGAAACATAAAAACGGACTGTAAAAGCTTTTATAGATATGTGAAAAGGAATAGACTGGTAAAGACAAATGTAGGTCCCCTGCAGACAGAAACAGGTGAATTGATTATGGGGAGCAAGGACATGGCAGACCAATTGAATAATTACTTTGGTTCTGTCTTCACTAAGGAGGACATAAATAATCTTCCAGAAATAGTAGGGGACAGAGGGTCCAGTGAGATGGAGAAACTGAGCGAAATACATGTTAGTAGGGAAGTGGTGTTAGGTAAATTGAAGGGATTGAAGGCAGATAAATCCCAAGGGCCAGATGGTCTGCATCCCAGGGTGCTTAAGGAAGTAGCCCAAGAATTAGTGGATGCATTAGTGATAATTTTTCAAAACTCGTTAGATTCTGGACTAGTTCCTGAGGATTGGAGGATGGCTAATGTAACTCCACTTTTTAAAAAAGGAGGGAGAGAGAAACCGGGGAATTATAGACCGGTTAGCCTAACGTCGGTGGTGGGGAAACTGCTGGAGTCAGTTATCAAGGATGTGATAACAGCACATTTGGAAAGCGGTGAAATGATCGGACAAAGTCAGCATGGACTTGTGAAAGGAAAGTCATGTCTGACGAATCTCATAGAATTTTTTGAGGATGTAACTAGTAGAGTGGATAGGGGAGAACCAGTGGATGTGGTATATTTGGATTTTCAAAAGGCTTTTGACAAGGTCCCACACAGGAGATTAGTGTGCAAACTTAAAGCACACGGTATTGTGGGTAAGGTATTGGTGTGGGTGGAGAGTTGGTTAGCAGACAGGAAGCAAAGAGTGGGAATAAACGGGACCTTTTCAGAATGGCAGGCAGTGACTAGTGGGGTACCGCAAGGCTCAGTGCTGGGACCTCAGTTGTTTACAATATATATTAATGACTTGGATGAGGGAATTAAATGTAGCATCTCCAAGTTTGCGGATGACACGAAGCTGGGTGGCAGTGTTAGCTGTGAGGAGGATGCTAAGAGGATGCAGGGTGACTTGGATGGGTTGGGTGAGTGGGCAAATTCATGGCAGATGCAATTTAATGTGGATAAATGTGAAGTTATCCACTTTGGTGGCAAAAATAGGAAAACAGATTATTATCTGAATGGTGGCCGATTAGGAAAAGGCGAGGTGCAACGAGACCTGGGTGTCATTATACACCAGTCATTGAAAGTGGACATGCAGGTACAGCAGGCGATGAAGAAGGTGAATGGTATGCTGGCATTTATAGCGAGAGGATTCGAGTACAGGAGCAGGGAGGTACTACTGCAGTTGTACAAGGCCTTGGTGAGACCACACCTGGAGTATTGTGTGCAGCTTTGGTCCCCTAATCTGAGGAAAGACATCCTTGCCATAGAGGGAGTACAAAGAAGGTTCACCAGATTGATTCCTGGGATGGCAGGACTTTCATATGAAGAAGGACTGGATGAACTGGGCTTGTACTCGTTGGAATTTAGAAGATTGAGGGGGGATCTGATTGAAACATATAAGATCCTAAAGGGATTGGACAGGCTAGATGCAGGAAGATTGTTCCCGATGTTGGGGAAGTCCAGAACGAGGGGCCACAGTTTGAGGATAGAGGGGAAGCCTTTTAGGACCGAGATTAGGAAAAACTTCTTCACACAGAGTGTGGTGAATCTGTGGAATTCTCTGCCACAGGAAACAGTTGAGGCCAGTGGATTGGCTATATTTAAGAGGGAGTTAGATATGGCCCTTGTGGCTACGGGGGTCAGGGGGTACGGAGGGAAGGCTGGGGCGGGGTTCTGAGTTGGATGATCAGCCATGATCATAATAAATGGTGGTGCAGGCTCCAAGGGCCGAATGGCCTACTCCTGCACCTATTTTCTATGTATGTTTCTATGTATAATAATACAGTTGAAATCTGACAAAAGGGCAAGAGATCTGATGGATGGCTACTCCCCACAAATGGGCCCTCTTGAAGAGCAAGAGATCTGATGCATTTCGCCACATTGTAACCTCAAGCACCAGTAAGTGAAAGCCTGCTTTGTGTCACATTTCCTTCTGCTTATCTCTTGCGTTATTGTCCTATGTTAGCTTAGCCCCAAGGGTTCAAATGTACTTAATTTGCACCTCCTATGCTCCATCACTCAGACGTCTCTTTCTTCCTTTTACCACAACAATGTCTGGCCATCTTGACCCCATAGATGGGGTTGTGTCCCTACACTGCCGTACCTGTCTCCTTTACAGTTAGTCCTTTCATTTCTTTCAATGCCAACTTCTCTAATTTGAGATACATTTTTGCAAAACTTATGTAAGCAGAAAATTCTGGAAATACTCTGTAAGTCAGTCAGCAGCCGAGGTGGCAGAAACAGAGTCAATGGAGTGATCATCAGTCCGAAACATTGACATTGTTTCTCTCATTCTACTGAGAGTTTGCAGCATTTTCTTTGTTTCGGAATGGACCTGGCTCCTGCTGGTGGATCGTCTGGACTCAAAGACACCTACATAGGTCTATTGCTTATTGGCTGCAGCCCTGTATAATAACCAAACTCTGAGAGCTGGGAATCAACACCTCCCTCCGTAACCGGATTCTCGACTTCTTGAAAACAACATACTGCAATGGGTAAGGATAGGCAGCAACACTTCTGCTGCAATTATTCTCAACACTGGTGCTCCACAACATTGCGTCCCCAGCCCCTGACTCTGCACCCGTGACTGCATGATCAGATTTTGCTCCCACTCCATCTACGTGTTTGCAAATACTGTGCGGGCTAGCACTTCGCCGTCTCCAGGAACACCCCAAAAGACGTCTGCTCTCGTGGCTGGGAGGTCAGAAGTTGGCGAGCGGCTGATTTCGCCAACTGAAGCTGTATTGTATGGACCTATTTCTTTTAGAGCAATGACTCCCCTTAGCACTACGTATGGACTGATAACTTACCTATGCACATTGATCTGCTCTCTATGCATCTGCATTGATCTGCTCTGCCTCTCGCACTTTAATGTGAATACACGAGTTAAGTTGCTTCCCATGTGCGTGCCCTTACTTAATTGATATGTAGTTGTAGCAATACAATGGAAGAATTGTGGGAGATTGAAGCATCGAGACTGGAACACCGAGGCAGCAGGTGGTGTGTTTGCAAATCACCGGCTGCTGTCGGAGGAAGGCCTCTGTACTCTCTCTCTTTCTCTTTTGATGGCTAGAGAGTGTGATCAGTCCTCGAGATGGGCACTTGGAGAACCCAACGCAGAAGATTGTAGCACTGGAGAAGCGAATTACTGGTCTCTGCTCTCGTCGCAGGAGCAACCTGTCTCCTCGCTCCCTCACGAGGAGGGAAAGAGCCTGTCAGAGACACCCAAACGCTGGTTTGTGGAATTTAGTTCTGATGGACTCTGGGGCTTCTTCTGCTGCTCACATCGTAGGAGAGGAGTGAGGGGGGAGTTTGCTGCTTCTGCTGGTTCAGGTGGGGGCTGGGGGTGGTGCTTTTTGCTGCTGTTTGTGCAAAGGGAGGGGGAGCTTTGGGGCTTCAATGCTTCTATTGTTCTATGGGGTTTTTTGGTTTCGTGGCTGTCTGTGAAGAGGATGAATTTCAAGTTGTGCACCGGATACATACTTTCTGATATTAAAAGTATTTTGAAAGTTTGAACTTGATACAACAGATTTCAAATAAGAATGAGAAATAAGAATGGGAAAGCAGCATCCATCATCAGAGATCCCCACTACCCAGACCATGCTCTTTTCTTACTGCAGACTTCAGGTAGAAGGTACAGGAGCCTCAGGACTCACACCATCAGGTTCAAGAACAGTTACTACCCCACAACCAATGATCTCACTTTAAGGACTGTTTATCTCATTATTTATTGCTATTTATTTATATTTGCATTTGCATAGTACATTATCTTCTGCACTCTGGCCGATCGTTCATTAATCTTGTTACAGTTACTATCTATAGATTTGCTGAGCATGTCCACAAGAAAATGGATCTCAGGGTTGAATATGCTGACCTATATGTGCTTTGATAATAAAGTTACTTTGAGCTTTGAGTTGGAGTAGCAGCAGCCTGGCTAGTAACATGGTGTCATGACAACAACCCTCCTCTCAATGTCGGCAAAACAAAAGAGCTCATGATTGACATTGGTGAGGTTGAGGGGCAATGCATATGCTCCTGCTTACACAAACGGTGCTGAGGTCGAGGACTTCAAATTTACTAGGAGTGAACTTCACCAACAGCCAGTCCTAGTCCAACCACGTAGACCTCATGACCAATACATTTACTTGTGTGGGAGGCTAAAGAAATTTGACATGTCCCCATCGACCTTTACCAATTTTTACTGATGCACCATAGAAAGCATCTGGATGCATTCTGGCTTAGTGTGGCAGCTGCTCTGCCCGTGATTAGAAGAAGCTGCAGGGAACTGTGGATGCAGCTCAGCACGTCACAGAAAACAGCACCCTCTGTCTACACTTCTTGCTGCCTGGGTAACCAGTCAGCATTGTCAAAAATCTGTCCTTCCCTGGATATCCTCTCTTGTCCCCTCTTCCATTGAGCAGAAGATACAAAAACCCAAACGTATGTTCCACTCGGGTCAGAGACAGTTTCTACCCTACTGCTATTAGACTATTGAGTGTTTCCCCAGTACAATAAGGTAGACTCTTGAACTCATAATTTACCTTGATATGATCTTGCTCCTTATTATTTGCTTGTTTTGCACTTTCTCTATAGCTGTACACTTAATTGTGCATTCTGTTATTGTTTTACCTTGTACTACCTCGGGTAGATGGAGCTCGTCAGCCTGGGAAGGCAGGCCATCTAAGAGAGGGAAAACTCTGATTTCAACCCTCCGCTGCCTTGTGGCCATACCCACTCATGGGAAAGGCTTCGAGAGTAAACCCTGAGGACAAATCCGGAGCTGGAGTCCCTAAGGCAGTCCGACGTTGCCTTCAACCTCATTCTGGCAACTCCTGCGACAACACCGGTGCCAAGCTGTATCGGCCCTTGCCCTTCCCTTGGACAACACCGGTGTCGAGGAGAGGGGAGACTTGCAGCATGGGCAACTGCCGGTCTTCCATACAACCTTGCCCAGGCCTGCACCGTGGAAACCTTCCAGGCGCAGATCCGTGGTCACACGAGACTAGCGGATGCCACCACCACCTCAATGCATTGTGTAATGAGTTGATCTCTATGAACAATATCTGCGAGCTCAGTGACGTTCAGCTTTGTAGTGTGAATCTGAGGCTGAGGCTGTGGGCTTGATGTCATTTTTGTTCAGGTTGCTGTTTCTTGCTTTTATTGCTTGCATGATTTGTGTTTTTCTCTCTCTCCATGCATTGGGTGTTTGTGCATGTTGTTTCTAATTGGTTCTTTAGGGTTTCTTGTTTTGTGGCTTCCTATAAGGAGACGAATCTCTAGATTGTATAACGTATACATACTTTGATCGAGCTTATCACTTACCTCGGTAAACTAACTCTAATTTCCACACTCCCTTCAATTTCATGGGAACTCCATTCCTGTACTCCCTGGGTTCAGACTCCTATGCCCCTTTACATTTATTACATTCACAGGAATTGTTTTTATATTACTCTGCAACATTTAAAACTGTACTTGGGTATTAATAGGAAAAATATCCAATCGTTCAGAAAATCTGCTTATCCACAACCAACAAAGTCCCGGTCAAGCTAGATGATGGATTGTCGAAACCTACTGTAAGTGCTTTTCTATTTGCTTTGAAGACAGGAATGTATTGAGCAGTACACAGAGACTTATATATTGCTGTTAGCAGGAAGCCATTGTGCAACAAACCTGTAACATTTAGCACCCTTCCAAATTGGTCAGTCGAGAATGAAAATTGACAGAGTGACTGGAGACCAAGTCCCAGAATTCCAGAGACCCGGTCCCTCACCTCCAGAGACCCGGTCCCTCACCTCCAGAGACCCTGTTCCTCTCCTCCAGAGACCCAGTCCCACAATTCCAGAGACCCAGTCCCTCACCTCCAGAGACCCAGTCCCTCGTCTCCAGAGACCCAGTCCCACACCCCCAGAGACCCAGTCCCTCACCTCCAGAGACCCAGTCCCACAACCCGAGAGACCCAGTCCCACACCTCCAGAGACCCAGTCCCACACCTCCAGGGACCCAGTCCCTCACCTCCAGAGACCCAGTCCCACACCTCCAGAGACCCAGTCCCTCACCTCCAGAGACCCAGTCCCTCGCCTCCAGAGACCCTGTTCCTCTCCTCCAGAGACCCAGTCCCACAATTCCAGAGACCCAGTCCCTCACCTCCAGAGACCCAGTCCCTCACCTCCAGAGACCCAGTCCCTCGCCTCCAGAGACCCAGTCTCACACCCCCAGAGACCCAGTCCCACACCTCCAGAGACCCAGTCCCTCACCTCCAGAGACCCAGTCCCTCACCTCCAGAGACCCTGTTCCTCACCTACAGAGACCCAGTCCCTCACCTCCAGAGACCCGGTCCCACAACCCCAGAGACCCAGTCCCACACCTCCAGAGACCCAGTCCCACACCTCCAGGGACCCAGTCCCTCACCTCCAGAGACCCAGTCCCTCACCTCCAGAGACCCAGTCCCTCACCTCCCGAGACCCAGTCCCTCACCTCCAGAGACCCTGTTCCACACCTCCAGATACCCAGTCCCTCACCTCCAGAGACCCAGTCCCTCACCTCCAGAGACCCTGTTCCTCACCTACAGAGACCCAGTCCCTCACCTCCAGAGACCCAGTCCCACAACCCTAGAGACCCAGTCCCACACCTCCAGAGACCCAGTCCCACACCTCCAGGGACCCAGTCCCTCACCTCCAGAGACCCAGTCCCACACTTCCAGGGACCCAGTCCCTCACCTCCAGACACCCAGTCCCACACCCGCAGAGACCCAGTCCCAAAATTCCAGAGACCCAGTCCCTCGTCTCCAGAGACCCAGTCCCACACCTCCAGAGACCCAGTCCCTCACCTCCAGAGACCCAGTGCAACACCTCCAGAGACCCAGTCCCACACCTCCAGAGACACTGTCCCTCACCTTCAGAGACCCTGTCCCTTACCTCCAGAGACCCTGTCCCACGACTCCAGAGACCCAGTCCCACACCTCCAGAGACCCAGTCCCACACCTCCAGAGACCCAGTCCCTCACCTCCAGACACCCAGTCCCACACCCGCAGAGACCCAGTCCCAAAATTCCAGAGACCCAGTCCCTCGTCTCCAGAGACCCAGTCCCACACCTCCAGAGACCCAGTCCCTCACCTCCAGAGACCCAGTGCAACACCTCCAGAGACCCAGTCCCACACCTCCAGAGACACTGTCCCTCACCTTCAGAGACCCTGTCCCTTACCTCCAGAGACCCTGTCCCACGACTCCAGAGACCCAGTCCCACACCTCCAGAGACCCAGTCCCACACCTCCAGAGACCCAGTCCCACGACTCCAGAGACCCAGTCCCACACCTCCAGAGACCCAGTCCCACTGCTCCAGGAACCCAGTCCCTCAAATCCAGAGACCCAGTCCCACACCTCCAGAGATCCTGTCCCACACCTCCCGAGACCCAGTCCCACACCCTCAGAGACCCAGTCCCACAACCCCAGAGACCCAGTCCTTCACCTCCAGAGACCCAGTCCCTCATCTCCAGAGACCCAGTCCCTCAATTCCAGAGACCCTGTCCCACACCTCCAGAGATCCAGTCCCACACCTCCAGAGACCCAGTCCCACACCTCCAGGGACCCTATCCCACACAGACTCACTATTCCTGAGACCCAACCACTAAATCCAGAGACAAGTCTCACAGTCCTGGTGACTCAGTCTCTGAATCCAGAAGCAAAGTCTCACAGTCTCTGAACTCCAGAAACTTGGTCGCTAAATCCAGAGACAAGTCTCACAATTCCAGAAACCCAATCTCACAACTCCACAGTCCCCGTCCCACCCAGTATCAGCCAGACTGACAACTGCAGAGACCCAGTCTCCCAGTTCCAGAAACTGGGTCTCACAACTCCGGAGACCCAGTCTCAGCCTGTCCCACAATTCCAGAGAGCAAATCTCAAAAATCCAGAGTCCCTGTCTCACAACTCCAGAGACCCAATATCATCCAATCTCACTACTCCAGAGACCCGGTCCCACGACCCCAGAGACCCAGTCCCACGACCCCAGAGACCCTGTCCCACGACGCCAGAGACCCAGTCTCACAACTCCAGAGACCCAATATCATCCAATCTCACAACACCAGAGACCCAGTCTCACCCAGTCTCACAACTCCAGAGTCCCAATCTCAACCAGTCTCACAAATCCAGAGACCCAGTCTCACCCAGTCTCACAATTCCAGAGACCCAGTCCCTCACCTCCACAGACCCAGTCTCACACAGACTCACTATTCCTGAGACCCAACCACTAAATCCAGAGACAAGTCTCACAATTCCGGTGACCCAGTCACTAAATCCAGAGGCAAAGTCCAACACAGTCTATCAACTCCAGAGATTTGGTCACTAAATCCGGAGACAACTCTCACAATTCCAGAGACCCAATCTCATCCAGTCCCACAATTCCAGAAACCCAATTTCACCCAGTCCCACAATTCCAGAGACCCAATTTCACCCAGTCCCACAATTCCAGAGACCCAATCTCACAACTCCACAGTCCCAGTCCCACCCAGTATCACCCAGACTGACAACTGCAGAGACCCAGTCTCCCAATTCCAGAAACTGGGTCCCACAACTACGGAGACCCAGTCTCGGCCTGTCCCACAACTCCAGACAGCAATTCTCAAAAATCCAGAGTCCCTGTCTCACAACTCCAGAGACCCAATATCATCCAATCTCACTACTCCAGAGACCTGGTCCCACGACCCCAGACACCCAATATCATCCAATCTCACAACTCCAGATACCCAGTTTCACCCAGTCTCACAACTCCAGAGAACCAATATCATCCAATCTCACAACTCCAGATACACAGTCTCACCCAGTCTCACAACTCCAGAGACCCAATATCATCCAATCTCACAACTCCAGAGATCCGGTCCCACAACCCCAGAGACCCAGTCCCATGACCCCAGAGACCCAATGTCATCCAATCTCACAACTCCAGAGACTCAGTCTCACCCAGTCTCACAACTCCAGAGACCCAATATCATCCAATCTCACAACTCCAGATACCCAATCTCACCCAGTCTCACAACTCCAGAGATCCAATATCATCCAATCTCACAACTCCAGAGACCCAGTCTCACACCTCCAGAGACCCAGTCCCACACCTCCAGAGACCCAGTCCCTCACTTCCAGAGACCCTGTCCCTCACTTCCAGAGACCCTGTCCCTCACCTCCAGAGACCCTGTCCCTCACTTCCAGAGACCCTGTCCCTCACCTCCAGAGACCATGTCTCTCACCTCCAGAGACCCTGTCCTTCACCTCCAGAGACAAGTCTCACACCTCCAGAGACCCAGTCCCACGACTCCAGAGACCCAGTCCCAAAACCCCAGAGACCCAGTCCCTCACCTCCAGAGACCCAGTCCCACACCTCTGGAGACCCAGTCCCACACCTCTGGAGACCCTGTCCCTCATCTCCGGAGACCCAGTCCCATACCTCCGGAGACCCAGTCCCATACCTCCGGAGACCCAGTCCCACACCTCCAGAGACCCTGTCCCTCACCTCCAGAGACCCAGTCCCATACCTCCAGAGACCCAGTCCCTCACCTCCAGGGACCCAGTCCCACGCCTCCAGAGACCCAGTCCCACACCTTCAGAGACCCAGTCCCACACCTCCAGAGACCCAGGCCCTCACCTCCACAGACTCACTATTCCTGAGACCCGACCACTAGATCCAGAGACAAGTCTCACAGTCCCGGTGACCCAGTCACTAAATCCAGAGGCAAAGTCCCAAACAGTCTCTGAGCTCCAGAAACTTGGTCGCTAAATCCAGAGACAAGTCTCACAATTCCAGAGACCCAATCTCACCCAGTCCCACAATTCCAGAGACCCAATCTCACAACTCCACAGTCCCAGTCCCACCCAGTATCACCCAGACTGACGACTGCAGAGACCCAGTCTCCCCATTCCAGAAACTGGGTCCCACAACTCCGGAGACCCAGTCTCAGTCTGTCCCACAACTCCAGAGAGCAAATCTCAAAAATCCAGAGTCCTTGTCTCACAACTCCAGAGACCCAATATCACCCAATCTCACTACTCCAGAGACCTAATATCATCCAATCTCATAACTCCACAGACCCAGTCCCTCACCTCCAGAGACCCAGTCTCACACAGGCTCACTATTCCTGAAACCCAACCACTAAATCCAGAGACAAGTCTCACAATTCCGGTGACCCAGTCACTAAATCCAGAGGCAAAGTCCAATGCAGTCTATCAACTCCAGAGATTTGGTCACTAAATCCGGAGACAACTCTCACAATTCCAGAGATCCAATCTCACCCAGTTCCACAATTCCAGAAACCCAATCTCACCCAGTCCCACAATTCCAGAGACCCAATCTCACAACTCCACAGTCCCAGTCCCACCCAGTATCACCCAGACTGACGACTGCCGAGACCCAGTCTCCCAATTCCAGAAACTGGGTCCCACACTTCCCGAGACCCAGTCCCACACCTCCAGAGACCCAGTCCCACAACCCCAGAGACCCAGTCCCTCACCTCCAGAGACCCAATCCCTCAATTCCAGAGACCCTGTCCCACACCTCCAGAGATCCAGACCCACACCTCCAGAGACCCTGTCCCACACAGACTCACTATTCCTGAGACCCAACCACTAAATCCAGAGACAAGTCTCACAGTCCTGGTGACCCAGTCTCTAAATCCAGAAGCAAAGTCTCACAGTCTCTGAGCTCCAGAAACTTGGTCATTAAATCCAGAGACAAGTCTCACAATTCCAGAAACCCAATCTCACAACTCCACAGTCCCCGTCCCACCCAGTATCAGCCAGACTGACAACTGCAGAGACCCAGTCTCCCAGTTCCAGAAACTGGGTCCCACAACTCCGGAGACCCAGTCTCAGCCTGTCCCACAACTCCAGAGAGCAAATCTCAAAAATCCAGAGTCCCTGTCTCACAACTCCAGAGACCCAATATCACCCAATCCCACTACTCCAGAGACCTGGTCCCACGACCCCAGACACCCAATGTCATCCAATCTCACAACTCCTGATACTCAGTCTCACCCAGTCTCACAAATCCAGATACCCAATATCATCCAATCTCACTAGTCCAGAGACCCGGTCCCACAACTCCAGAGACCCAGTCCCACGACCCCAGAGACCCAATGTCATCCAATCTCACAACTCCAGAGACCCTGTCTCACCCAGACTCACATCTCCAGAGACCCAATATCATCCAATCTCACAACTCCAGAGACCCAATATCATCCAATCTCACAACTCCAGAGCCCCAGTCTCACCCAGTCTCACAGCTCCAGAGACCCAATATTATCCAATCTCACAACTCCAGAGCCCCAGTCTCATTCAGTCTGACAACTCCAGTGACCCAGTCTCACCCAGTCTCACAACTCCAGAGTCCCAGTCTCACGCAGTCTCACAGCTCCAGTGACCCAGTCTCATTCAGTCTCACAATTCCAGAGTTACCCAGTTTCAAAACCCAGCCTTGAATTCTGTCGATATGGAGTTGGCATGTTCTCCTTGCAATTCTATGATTTTCTGTGACATCTGCACAAATTAGCTATGTGTTGTTTTCTTACTTTTATTGTTTGCATGCTTTTTCTCTGCACATTCGGTGTGTAATGATCTTTTTAAAATGGTTTCCTTTGGGATTCTTGTTTTGTGGCTGTCTTTAAGAAGACAAATCCCAAAATTGTACAACGTATACATAATAAATGCCCTTTGAACTTTGTAAATTACCCTGGTAATTGGCAAAAGAATATAAAGAAGTGGAAGACTGATGGACATGAGAGAGTGAATGAGTGAGAGGGGAATTAGGCAATGGGATTGTCCTGTTGGAGCTTGCATGGATTTGTTGGGCTGCCAGGCCGGTCATTTCATTATATTGTGACCCTTCTGTTTCATTATAAATACATAAGATTCTGCAAGTACTGGAAATCCAGAGCAACACACATAAAGTTGCTGGAGGAACTCGGCAGGTGAGGTAACATATATGAGAATGAATAAGCATTTGATTGTTTAGTGCTGGAACCCTACATCGGGACTGAAAAGATAGGGAGAAGAAGCCAGAATAGGAAAGTGAGGGAGGTGTAGCAGTACAAGCATAAAGGTGATAGGTGAAGCCAGGCGGTGGGGGGATGAAGTGAGAAACCGGGAGGTGACAGGTGGAAAAGGTAAAGGGCGGAAAAGATGGAATCTAACAGGAGAGGAGAGTGGACCATGGAAGAAAGGGAAGGAGGAGGTGTACCGGGGGAGGTTATAGGCAAGAGAAAGTTTAAAAGTGGACCAAAAGTGGGAAATGGAAGAAGAGGGAAGGGTGGGGGGAAAATACTGGATGCTATCACGGAGGGGGAGCAGTGAGAGAGGGACTTCACCTTTCACCTTCTAGCTTATACTTTTTACCCTCCCCCTCATCTTCTGATTTTGGCTTCTTTCCCCTTCCTTTCTAGTCCTGATGGAGAGTCTCAGCCTGAAATGTCAATGTATTCCTTCCCATAAATGATGCCTGACTTGCTGAGTTCCTCAGCACCTTGTGTGTTTAGTTATAAGTAACTTTCGCTCACTTTTCTTTAGTTATTGTTCAAGTTAAGACCATAAGATATAGGGGCAGAATTAGGCCATTTGGCCCATCGAGTCAGCTCCATCATTTCACCATGTCTGATCCATTTCTCTCTCAGACCCAATCTCCTGTCCTGTCCCCATATCTCTTCATTCTCTGAGTAATCAAGAATCTGCCAACCTCTGCCAACCTTTATATGTAAAGACTTTGCCTCCATAGCTGCCTGTGGCAACGGATTCCATAGATTCACCACTCACTGGCAAAAGAAATTCCTCCTCACCTCCATTCTGAAAGGACACCCCTCTATTCTGAGGCTGTGTCCTCTGGTAATAGACTCTCCCACCATAAGAAACATCTTCTTCACATCCCCTTTGTCGAGGCCTTTCAGCATTCGATAGGTTTCAATGAGGTCACCCCTCATTCTTCTGAATTCCAGTGAATACAGGCCCAGAGCCATCAAGCACTCTTCATACAGCAAGCCTTTCAATCCTGGAATCGTTCTCGTGAACCTCCTTTGAGCTCTCCCCAATGTTAGCACATCCTTTCTTAGATAAGGGGCCTGACACTGCTCACAATACCCCATCTGAGGCTTCACCAATGCTTTAGGAAGCCTTAACATGACATCCTCACTTTTTAAGGTTGGAATTTTCAAATGAATCAATTTTGAAACCAACCACATTTTATTTTCTCTCTCCATTTTGGCATTTAAATTACATTGAGTCATAATCTTCATCACCCACATGCACAGAATGCATGTAAACACCAGTTCCCACCTACTCTGCAACATTTTGTCCGAAACAAAGAATAGTAAATGTCAACAGTAGGTTTAATTTAAAAATATAGTGGAAACCTCCTGTGTATTAATTTCTAACCTGTGGAAACGTATGGAGTTAACAGACAGGACAAGAATCTACAATTCATCTTAGTACACACGCAAAATGCTAGAGGAACTCAGCAGGTCAGGCAACATCTATGAAAATGAAAAAACAGTTAACATTTTGGGTTGAGACCCTTCTTCAGGACTGAGAAGGAAGGGGGGAGACACCAGAATAAAAAGATGGTGGGGGGGGAAGGACGCTAGCTAGATGGTGATTGGTGAAGCCAGGTGGATGGGAAAGGTGAGGGCTGGAGAAGCAGGAATATGACAGGAGAGGAGAAGGGGAAGGAAGAGGGCACCGGGGGAAGTGATAGGCAGGTGAGTAGAGGTAAAAGTCAGAGTTGGGAATAAAGAAATGTTGGTGGGGGGGGAATTTTTTCACTGGAAGGGGAAATCAATCACCCAGCCGGTTTGATATACTGCTCCCCATTCATCCACAGCAACATCATCACGGTGAAATGCAACACAGGAAAAGGACCTCTGGCCTCTTGAGTCCATGCCAGCTATGAAGCCCCATTTACATTTATCCTACCCTAAACCACTTTATTCTCCCACACATTCATCTATCTTCAATCCCACCTCCAGGGAGCGACTTGCAATAGCCAATCATCTTAGCAACCTTTACGTTGTTGAGATGTGGGAGAAAACCGGAGCACGGAGAATGTGCAACCTTATTCTCTTCCACTTATCGCGACTGGCTTGCTTGTCAGTGGTCACAATATTCAAGACCTGTATGTTGTTGTGGGAATAGCAGAGACATGGCTTCAAGTGGACAGGGCCTGGGAAATGAATATTCAAGGGTATACATCCTATCGAAAGGACAGACTGATGGGCAGAGGGGGTGGGGTAGCTCTGTTGGTGAGGAATGATATTCAGTCCCTTGTGAGGGGGGACATAGAATCAGGAGACGTAGAGTCAGTATGGATAGAACTGAGAAATTCTAATGGGTAGAAAGACTCTAATGGGAGTTATCTACAGGCCCCCAAACAGTAGTCTGGATGTAGGGTGCAAGCTGAATCAAGAGTTAAAATTGACATGTAGCAAAGGTAATGCTACAGTTGTTATGGGGGATTTAAACATGCAGGTAGACTGGAAGAATCAGGTTGGTACTGGACCCCAAGAAAGGGAGTTTGTGGAGTGCCTCCAAGATGGATTCCTAGAACAGCTTGTACTGGAGCCTACCAGAGAAAAGGCAATTCTAGATTTTGTGTTGTGAAATGAACCGGAAGTGATCAGGGACCCCGAGGTAAAGCAGCCATTAAGAGGTAGTGACCATAATATGATAAGTTTTAATCTACAAATTGAGAGGGAGAAGGGAAAATCAGAAGTGTCAGTATTACAGTTGAACAAAGGGAACTATGGAGCTATGAGGGAGGAGCTGGCCAAAGTTCAATGGAACAATACCCTAGCAGGGATGACAGTGGAACAGCAATGGCAGATATTTCTGGGAATAATGCAGAAGGTGCAGGATCAGTTCATTCCAAAGAGGAAGAGAGATCCTAAGGGGAGTAAGGGGAGGCCGTGGCTGACAAGGGAAGTAAAGGACAGTATAAAAATAAAAGAGAAGAAGTATAACATAGCAAAGACGAGTGGGAAGCTAGAGGATTGGGAAACTTTTAAAGAGCAACAGAAGATAACTAAAAAGGCAACACGCAGAGAAGAAATGAGGTACGAAGGTAAACTAGCCAAGAATATAAAGGAGGATAGTAAAAGCTTCTTTAGGTATGTGAAAAGGAAAAAAATAAAGACCAAAACTGGGCCCTTGAAGACAGAAACGGGTGAGTTTATTATGGGAAACAAGGAAATGGCAGACAAGTTGAACAGGTACTTTGGATCTGTCTTCACTAGGGAAGACACAAACAATCTCCCAGATATAATAGTGGCCAAAGGACCTAGGGTAATGGATGAACTGAAGGAAATTTAGACTGGGCAGGAAATGGTGTTGGATAGACTGTTGGATCTGAAGGCTGATAAGTCCCTGGGACCTGATGGTCTGCATCCCAGAGTACTTAAGGAGGTGGCTTTAGAAATCGTGGACACATTAGTAATCATTTTCCAATGTTCGATAGATTCAGGATCAGTTCCTGTGGATTGGAGGGTGGCTAATGTTGTCCCACTTTTCAAGAAAAGAGGGAGAGAGGAAACAGGGAATTATAGACTGGTTAGCCTGATGTCAGTGGTGGGAAAGATGCTGGAGTCAATTATAAAAGATGAAATTACAACACATTTGGATAGCAGTAACAGGATAGGTCCGAGTCAGTATGGATTTACGAAGGGGAAATCGTGCTTGACTAATCTTCTGGAACTTTTTGAGGATGTAACTATGAAAATGGACAAGGGAGAGCCAGTGGATGTAGTGTACCTGGACTTTCAGAAAGCCTTTGATAAAGTCCCACATAGGAGATTAGTGGGCAAAATTAGGGCACATGGTATTGGGGGCAGAGTACTGACATGGATTGAAAATTGGCTGGCTGACAGGAAACAAAGAGTAGCGATTAACAGGTCCCTTTTGGAATGGCAGGCGGTGACCAGTGGGGTACCGCAGGGTTCAGTGCTGGGACCACAGCTGTTTACAATGTACATTAATAATTCAGATGAAGGGATTAAAAGTAACATTAGCAAATTTGCAGATGACACAAAGCTGGGTGGCAGTGTGAAATGTGAGGAGGATGTTATGAGAATGCAGGGTGACTTGGACAGGCTGGCTGAGTGGGCAGATGCATGGCAGATGCAGTTTAATGTGGATAAATGTGAGGTTATCCACTTTGGTGGTAAGAACAGGAAGGCAGATTATTATCTAAATGGAGTCAAGTTAGGAAAAGGGGAAGTACAATGAGATCTAGGTGTTCTTGTACATCAGTCACTGAAAGCAAGCATGCAAGTACGGTAGGCAGTGAAGAAAGCTAATGGCATGCTGGTCTTCATAACAAGGGGAATTGAGTATAGGAGCAAAGAGGTCCTTCTGCAGCTGTACAGGGCCCTAGTGAGACCACACCTGGAGTATTATGTGCAGTTTTGGTCTCCAAATTTGAGGAGAGACATTCTTGCTATTGAGGGAGTGCAGCGTAGGTTCACGAGGTTAATTCCCAGGGTGGCGGAACTGTCATATGTTGAGAGATTGGAGCGACTGGGCTTGTATACACTGGAATTTAGAAAGCTGAGGGGGGATCTGATTGAAACATATAAGATTATTGAGGGATTGGACACGCTGGAGGCAGGAAGCATGTTCTCGCTGATGGGTGAGTCCAGAGCCAGAGGCCACAGTTTAAGAATAAGGGGTAGGCCATTTAGAACGGAGTTGAAGAAAAACTTTTTCACCCAGAGAGTGGTGGATATATGGAATGCTCTGCCCCAGAAGGCAGTGGAGGCCAAGTCTCTGGATGCTTTCAAGAAAGAGATGGCGAGAGCTCTTAAAGATAGTGGAATCAAAGATTATGGGGATAAGGCAGGGACTGGATACTGATTGTGGATGATCAGCCAGGATCACAGTGAATGGCGGTGCTGGCTCGAAGGGCCGAATGGCCTACTCCTGCACCTATTGTTTATTGTCTGTCAATGTATTACTGAGGTAAGTAGGAATTCCAGTAGGAATCCAATGTTTCTGCAATTAGACATCCATGTGGAATGCTAGAAGTGAGATCCCTGTATACTTTCTGGAAAGAAAACCAATATTAACTGGCTGGGAATCAAATGTCAGTAAAAATACCAAGAGTTGCATGGTAATGGAGGTTAGGAATTTCCTGACCATTGGTAAACAAGATGGGAGCTAGGTCTCCATGAAATTGACTTCCAGGAATGAGATGCCCGTGAAACTACAGCTCTATAAGGCTGCCAGGAAGACTGCTTTCAAGTAAATCCATGTGACTTACCTGTACAGAGGCTGCTGTGACACCATGAAAATATGAGATCGCGTGCCAGTGGGACTGTAGAGAGTTAGGTTCCTAAAGGATTGGCTGGAAACCAATTCCTATTGGAGAAGAAAATTAGATCTCTAGAAGCCTGGAATCAGAAGCCATTTGAATTCTGTGAATTAAATTGGAATCAGATCTCTTTGAGTTTGCCAGGAATTTTATTAGAAATCAGATGATTGCTGCGAGTCAGATCCCAATGAGGTGGTTGGAAATCAGGTCACTATAATAATAATAATACGTGTCTGGCATATCAACAAGCAAAGAAATAGATCATAGTGCGGTAAAAGTAAAACTTTCGACAAATTCAGTTCAAGGCTTAAGAAAATCTGCCAAGCAGAGCTCAATAGTAAAAATGCAATAAAACACTTTCACTGTACCCATATTAACGTGTTTTTTGGCATAATATCTTGGTCTGAAATGGATCTGGAAAATTTACAAGGAAAAATAAGAACTGAAATGATAAGTTTTAGAAAACACTGTATACTCAAACTTACTTAGATTAACACTACCTAAGAAAGAAGGATGAGGAAGAATAACTGACATAAAAAAAACTACATTAATAGTCAGGTAAAACCTTTAATGAAATATTTTCATCAACAAAAACAGGATTAAGCACTTAATGTGAGCATATGCAGCTCTGATAGGAAGTACACACTACTGAACCTAAATAAAAGCACAACTCAGAAAAATGAAGAAATTATCACTACTTAACCAATGGAAGAATATGACCCTCCATGGACGACATCTCCATGATCTGAGTAGACTTGATGCTGACAAGGAAGCATCGAATGCTTGTTGGAGTTGGAGACCTCTTCCCAGAAACAGAGTGGGTCCTTTTGGCTATACAGAACCAGGTGGTTAACACAAAAATGAAACACTCACAACACGCTGGAGGAACTCAGCAGGTTGGGCAGCATCCATGGAAACAATCAGTCAACGTTTCAGGCCGGAACCCTTCGTCAGGACTGACAAGCTGCCAGTGCAAGTGACGCGTGTTTTACATAGATTGTAAAAGACAAAGTTAAACATCATAAGTAAAGACAAGCATGATATAGAATAAAATGTCATCGCATATGCTAAATGATAAAATGTAATCAATATCAAGGCATTATGGAATCTTACAAGTCGTCAAATTAAAAAAAGCGGGTATTTAGAAGTGTTTTGAAACGTTCCCTGCACTAGCCTGCCACATTTCAGTCAGTAGAGTATTGAAGATGCTTAAGAGCAAAAGGCTACATCACCAGTTCTTACAGGCTTAGCTCCAGGAACACTGGGAGCCATGGAGTCATAAGTAGCTAGCCATCTGGGCACAAGCTGGGGTCTGATCAGCCCCGGCTGGGTCACCTGGAGGAGGTTGTATGATGTTGAAAGACCCGAAACACCCGATGATTCCAGGAACATCACTGAAGATGTGTCCAGAAGCATCAATAGATGTATGTACGCAGGTGCTTAAGAACAAAAGGCCACATCACCAGTTCCTATAGGCTTAGCTCCAGGAACACTAAGCAAACCAGTATCTGTGGATGTCAGCTTAGGGACATAAGGACATAGACACTGCAATATATACAGAGGAACTAGATTATTCAGAGTTGTATACAATTAATTTGCTGGGAAACAATAATATTCGTCCTATCAAATAAAAATTAATTTTACATATATGGCTCTTTACCTCTTAAAGTTCCTCCTCCACATCCATCCCCTTGACTGCAGCAGAAATAGATTCTGCAAGCTTTTCTGCTGTTGATGCATTTCCCTGGGAGTTGGCCTCATTGTCTGACCACCTCTGAGGATGCAAACACTTTTGATATGTGTCCTGATTGTGAACCACAAGCAGTGTGAGGAGTTGAATTCTTTGAGATACAAAGTATTGATGAAGATTTAAATTTTTTTTTTCTGAAATGTGCCTCTTCTGTAACCCAGGCTCATTTTCCCTATCCCCATTTTGCTGTCTTTACCAGATACTTAGTTACTTGGCAGTTTTGGATTTGGATTGGGTGCTGCTGCTGGACTATTTTCAGTGACTTAAAGGGCTCCCAAGGGGCAACGTTTTCACACAGAGGGTGGTGTGTATGCGGAACAACCTGCCAGAGGAAGTGTTAGAAGCCGGTACAATGACAGTGTTAAAGACATTAAGACAAGTACATGGATAGGAAAGATTCAGAGGAATTTGGGTCAAATGAAGGCACATGGCATTAGCTCAATCTGAAATGTATGAACCTATTGGGCTGAGGGTCCTGTTTTCCTGCTAAGTAACTCTACAACTCGAAGGAAATGCATAGTTTATTTAATTATTGAGATATACAGTACGACAACATACCCTTCTGGCCCAATGAGAGCATGGCACCCAATTACACCCCAGTGTCCAATTAACTTACTGACCCATAGGCCTTTGGAATGAAGGAGGAAAGCAAAGTACCTGGAAGAAACCCATGCCTTTATGGGGATACCGTATGAATTCCTCATACCCAGCGGCAGAAAATAAATCTGGGTAGCCATCAAAGTAGTAGTGACACGCTAACCAGTGTGTTACTGTACAATGCTACCAATTGGTTATGCTGTCAGCGTTGATTCCACACATCCAATATCGGTATCTAATTCGGTGTCAAGGATAAGACTGACGGAGAGTGCAACGCCATTTCTAATCAGTAGACTGAAAGTAAAAAGTCCAGGATGAATAATCAATAAAAAAACTACGGAGGCAGGAAATAGAAAGTAAAAAAAGAAACTTCCAGAAACAGTCAGCAGGACAGGCTGGATCCATCGGTAGACAAATAGAATTAAAAGCTTTTGCTGAAAGCTTTCAGCTAACGAAGAGTATGTAAAGTAAAACCTTAATTCTATTAAGATACCCACTGTCAGTGTGTGAACTCTGTTACCATTCCCATTGTCCGTATGAAGACACTGTTACCCACCAACTGTCTGTGTGGCACTCTATTACCCTACCACTGTCCGTACGGGGACTCTGTTACCCTCACACTGTCTGTGCAGGGACTCTGTTACCCTCGAACTGTCCGTATGGGGTCTCTGTTACCCCCCCACTGTCCATCTGGCCCTAGGGATTTATCTGCCTTTAATCCCTTCAATATACCTAACACCACTTCCCTACTAACATGTATTTCCCTCATTTCTTCCATCTCATTAGACCCTCTGTCCCCTACTATTTCTGGAAGATTATTTATGTCCTCCTTAGTGAAGACAGAACCAAAGTAGTTATTCAATTGGTCTGCCATGTCCTTGTTCCCCATGATCAATTCACCTGTTTCTGACTGTAAGGGACCTACATTTGTCTTAACCAATCTTTTTCTTTTCACTTCTCTATAAAAGCTTTTACAGTCAGTTTTTATGTTCCTGTAACCTTCACACTGTCTGTACGGAAACTCTGTTACCCTCGCACTGTCAGTGTGAGACTCCTCTGTTACCCTCCACACTGTCCGAACGGGGACTCTGTAACCCTCCCACTGTCCGTACGGGGTTCTGTTACCCTCGCACTGTCTGTGTGGGACTCTGTTACCCTCCCTGTCTCCGTCCAGGAACACTATTACCTTCCCACTGTCCGTGTGGGCACATTGATACCCTCACACTGTCCGTACGGGGACTCTGTTACAATCACACTGTCTGTGTGGGACTCTGTTACCCTTCCCATCTCCATCCAGAGACACTATTACCCTCCCACAGTCTGTGTGGGCACATTGATACCCTCACACTGTCCGTACGGGGACTCTGTTACAATCACACTGTCTGTGTGGGACTCTGTTACCCTTCCCATCTCCATCCAGGGACACTATTACCCTCCCACAGTCTGTGTGGGCACATTGATACCCTCCCACTGTCCGTACGGGGACTCTGTTGCCCTCCCACTGTCTGTGTGGGACTCTGTTACCCTCCCACTGTCCGAACAGAATCTCTGTTACCCTCCCACAGTCTGTGTGGGCACATTGATACCCTCACACTGTCCGTACTGGGCATCTATAACCCTCTCACTGTCTGTGTGGGCTCATTATTCCCCTCACACTGTCCATACGGGGACATTGTGACTGTCTCAATGTCTGTATGGGAACTCTATTACCTTTCCACCATCTGTGTGGGGACTCTGTTACCCTCTCACTGTCCGAACGGAATCTCTGTTACCCTCCCACTGTCTGTGTGGAACTCTGTTACCCTTCCCGTCTCCGTACGGGAACTCTATTACCCTCTTACTGTCTGTGTGGGACTCTGTTACCCTCCCACTGTCCGAATGGAATCTCTATTACCCTCCCACTGTCTGTGTGGGACTCTGTTACCCTCCCACTGTCCGAACAGAATCTCTGTTACCCTCCCACTGTCTGTGTGGAACTCTGTTACCCTCCCACTGTCTGTGTGGGACTCTGTTACCCTCCCACTGTCTGTGTGTGGAACTCTGTTACCCTCCTACCGTCTGTGTGGGACTCTGTTACCGTCCCTGTCTCCGTACGGGTCTCTGTTAACCTCCCACTGTCCATGTGTGAAATCTGTTATCCTCCCCGTCTCCGTATGGGAACTCTATTACCCTCTGACTGTCTGTGTGGGACTCTGTTACCCTCCCACTGTCTGAACGGAATCTCTGTTACCCTCCCACTCTCTGTGTGGAACTCTGTTACCCTCCCTGTCTCCGTACGGGAACTCTATTACCCTCTTACTGTCTGTGTGGGACTCTGTTACCACCCCACTCTCCGTACGGGGTCTCTGTTAACTTCCCACTGTCCGTGTGTGAAATCTGTTATCCTCCCACTCTCCGTATAGAGACTCTATAACTCTCGCACTGATTGTGTGGGGACTCTGTTACCCTCCCACTGTCCGTACGGGGACTCTGTTGCCCTCCCACTGTCTGTGTAGCACTCTGTTACGCTCCCCATGGTCCGTACAAGCAGACTGTTACCCTCCCACTGTCTGTGTCGGGACTCTTTTGCCCTTCCACTGTCAGTGTTGGGACTCTGTTACCCTCTCCTGTCCGTACGGGGACACTGTTAACCTCCAAATGTCTGTGTGGCAACTCAGGGATAAGTCTGACGGAGAGTGCAACGCCATTTCTAATCAGTAGACTGTAAGAAAAAGGTCCCAGATGAATAATCAATAAAAAAAACTATGGAGGCAGGAAATAGAAAATAAAAAAAGAAAATTCCAGAAACTGTCAGCAGGACAGGCTGGATCCATTGGCAGGCAAATAGAATTAAAAGTTTTTGTTGAAAGCTTTCATCTAATGAAGAGTCTGTAAAGTAAAACCTTAATTCCATTAAGATACCCACTGTCCGTGTGTGAACTCTGTTACCATTCCCACTGTCCGTACGAAGACACTGTTACCCACCAAGTGTCTGTGTGGGGACTCTATTACCCTCTCACAGTCCATGTGGGTACACTGTTACCCTCCCACTGTCCGTACGGGGACTCTGTTACTCCCATACTGTCTGTGTAGGGACTCTGTTACCCTCGAACTGTCCGTACGGGGACTCTGTTACTCTCATACTGTCAGTACGGGGTGTCTGTTACCCTCCCCCGCTCCGTATAGGGACTTTATTACTCTCCGACTGTCTGTGTGGGGACTCTGTTACCCTCGCACTGTCTGTGTTGAATCTCTGTTACCCTCCCAAAGTTGGTACTGGGACTCTATTACCCTCCCACAGTCTGTGCGGGGACATTGATACCCTCACACTGTCCGTACGGGGACTCTGTTACCCTCCCACTGTCTGTGTGGGACTCTGTTGCCCTCCTGCTGTCCATGTGGGGACTCTGTTACCCTCCGAATGTCTGTAACACAGAAACATAGAAACATAGAAAATAGGTGCAGGATTAGGCCATTCGGCCCTTCGAGCCTGCACCGCCATTCAGTATGATCATGGCTGATCATCCAACTCAGAACCCTGTACCTGCCTTCTCTCCATACCCCCTGATCCCTTTAGCCACAAGGGCCATACCTAACTCCCTCTTAAATATAGCCAATGAACTGGCCTCAACTGTATCCTGTGGCAGAGAATTCCACAGTTTCACCACTCTCTGTATGAAGAAGTTTTTCCTCATTTCAGTCCTAAAAGGCTTCCCCTTTATCCTCAAACTGTGACCCCTGGTTCTGGACTTCCACAACATTGGGAACAATCTTCCTGCATCAAGCCTGTCCAATCCCTTTAGAATTTTATACATTTCAATCAGATCCCCCCTCAATCTTCTACAACTGCAGTGGTACCTCCCTGCTCCTGTACTCGAATCCTCTTGCTATGAATGCCAGCATACCATTCGCCTTTTTCACCGCCTGCTGTACCTGCATGCCCACTTTCAATGACTGGTGTATAATGACACCCAGGTCTCGTTGCACCTCCCCTTTTCCTAATCGGCCACCATTCAGATAATAATCTGTTTTCCTGTTCTTGCCACCAAAGTGGATAACCTCACTTTTATCCACATTAAATTGCATCTGCCATGAATTTGCCCACTCACCCAATCTATCTAAGTCACCCTGCATCCTCTTCGTATCCTCCTCACAGCTAACATTGCCACCCAGCTTCGTGTCATCCGCAAACTTGGAGATGCTGCATTTAATTCCCTCGTCTAAGTCGTTAATATATATTGTAAACAACTGGGGTCCCAGCACTGAGCCTTGCGGTACCCCACTAGTCACTGCCTGCCATTCTGAAAAGATCCCATTTGTTCCCACTCTTTGCTTCCTGTCTGCTAACCAATTCTCCACCCACACCAATACCTTACCCCCAATACCGTGTGCTTTGAGTTTGCACACAAATCTCCTGTGTGGGACCTTGTCAAAAGCCTTTTGAAAATCCAAATACACCACATCCACAGGTTCTCCCCTATCCACTCTACTAGTTACATCCTCAAAAAATTCTATGAGATTCGTCAGACATGATTTTCCTTTCACAAATCCATGCTGACTTTGTCCGATCATTTCACCGCTTTCCAAATGTGCTGTTATCACATCCTTGATAACTGACTCCAGCAGTTTCCCCACCACCGATGTTAGGCTAACCGGTCTATAACTCCCCGGTTTCTCTCTCCCTCCTTTTTTAAAAAGTGGAGTTACATTAGCCACCCTCCAATCCTCAGGAACTAGTCCAGAATCTAACGAGTTTTGAAAAATTATCACTAATGCATCCACTAATTCTTGGGCTACTTCCTTAAGCACTCTGGGATGCAGACCATCTGGCCCTAGGGACTTATCTGCCTTTAATCCCTTCAATATACCTAACACCACTTCCCTACTAACATGTATTTCCCTCATTTCTTCCATCTCATTAGACCCTCTGTCCCCTACTATTTCTGGAAGATTATTTATGTCCTCCTTAGTGAAGACAGAACCAAAGTAGTTATTCAATTGGTCTGCCATGTCCTTGTTCCCCATGATCAATTCACCTGTTTCTGACTGTAAGGGACCTACATTTGTCTTAACCAATCTTTTTCTTTTCACTTCTCTATAAAAGCTTTTACAGTCAGTTTTTATGTTCCTGTAACCTTCACACTGTCTGTACGGAAACTCTGTTACCCTCGCACTGTCAGTGTGAGACTCCTCTGTTACCCTCCACACTGTCCGAACGGGGACTCTGTAACCCTCCCACTGTCCGTACGGGGTTCTGTTACCCTCGCACTGTCTGTGTGGGACTCTGTTACCCTCCCTGTCTCCGTCCAGGAACACTATTACCTTCCCACTGTCCGTGTGGGCACATTGGTACCCTCACACTGTCCGTACGGGGACTCTGTTACAATCACACTGTCTGTGTGGGACTCTGTTACCCTTCCCATCTCCATCCAGGGACACTATTACCCTCCCACAGTCTGTGTGGGCACATTAATACCCTCACACTGTCCGAACGGAATTTCTATTACCCTCCCACTGTCTGTGTGGGACTCTGTTACCCTCCCACTGTCCGAACAGAATCTCTGTTACCCTCCCACTGTCTGTGTGGAACTCTGTTGCCCTCCTGCTGTCCATGTGGGGACTCTGTTACCCTCCGAATGTCTGTAACACAGAAACATAGAAACATAGAAAATAGGTGCAGGATTAGGCCATTCGGCCCTTCGAGCCTGCACCGCCATTCAGTATGATCATGGCTGATCATCCAACTCAGAACCCTGTACCTGCCTTCTCTCCATACCCCCTGATCCCTTTAGCCACAAGGGCCATACCTAACTCCCTCTTAAATATAGCCAATGAACTGGCCTCAACTGTATCCTGTGGCAGAGAATTCCACAGTTTCACCACTCTCTGTATGAAGAAGTTTTTCCTCATTTCAGTCCTAAAAGGCTTCCCCTTTATCCTCAAACTGTGACCCCTGGTTCTGGACTTCCACAACATTGGGAACAATCTTCCTTCATCAAGCCTGTCCAATCCCTTTAGAATTTTATACATTTCAATCAGATCCCCCCTCAATCTTCTACAACTGCAGTAGTACCTCCCTGCTCCTGTACTCGAATCCTCTTGCTATGAATGCCAGCATACCATTCGCCTTTTTCACCGCCTGCTGTACCTGCATGCCCACTTTCAATGACTGGTGTATAATGACACCCAGGTCTCGTTGCACCTCCCCTTTTCCTAATCGGCCACCATTCAGATAATAATCTGTTTTCCTGTTCTTGCCACCAAAGTGGATAACCTCACTTTTATCCACATTAAATTGCATCTGCCATGAATTTGCCCACTCACCCAATCTATCTAAGTCACCCTGCATCCTCTTCGTATCCTCCTCACAGCTAACACTGCCACCCAGCTTCGTGTCATCCGCAAACTTGGAGATGCTGCATTTAATTCCCTCGTCTAAGTCGTTAATATATATTGTAAACAACTGGGGTCCCAGCACTGAGCCTTGCGGTACCCCACTAGTCACTGCCTGCCATTCTGAAAAGATCCCATTTGTTCCCACTCTTTGCTTCCTGTCTGCTAACCAATTCTCCACCCACACCAATACCTTACCCCCAATACCGTGTGCTTTGAGTTTGCACACAAATCTCCTGTGTGGGACCTTGTCAAAAGCCTTTTGAAAATCCAAATACACCACATCCACAGGTTCTCCCCTATCCACTCTACTAGTTACATCCTCAAAAAATTCTATGAGATTCGTCAGACATGATTTTCCTTTCACAAATCCATGCTGACTTTGTCCGATCATTTCACCACTTTCCAAATGTGCTGTTATCACATCCTTGATAACTGACTCCAGCAGTTTCCCCACCACCGACGTTAGGCTAACCGGTCTATAACTCCCCGGTTTCTCTCTCCCTCCTTTTTTAAAAAGTGGAGTTACATTAGCCACCCTCCAATCCTCAGGAACTAGTCCAGAATCTAACGAGTTTTGAAAAATTATCACTAATGCATCCACTAATTCTTGGGCTACTTCCTTAAGCACTCTGGGATGCAGACCATCTGGCCCTAGGGATTTATCTGCCTTTAATCCCTTCAATATACCTAACACCACTTCCCTACTAACATGTATTTCCCTCATTTCTTCCATCTCATTAGACCCTCTGTCCCCTACTATTTCTGGAAGATTATTTATGTCCTCCTTAGTGAAGACAGAACCAAAGTAGTTATTCAATTGGTCTGCCATGTCCTTGTTCCCCATGATCAATTCACCTGTTTCTGACTGTAAGGGACCTACATTTGTCTTAACCAATCTTTTTCTTTTCACTTCTCTATAAAAGCTTTTACAGTCAGTTTTTATGTTCCTGTAACCTTCACACTGTCTGTACGGAAACTCTGTTACCCTCGCACTGTCAGTGTGAGACTCCTCTGTTACCCTCCACACTGTCCGAACGGGGACTCTGTAACCCTCCCACTGTCCGTACGGGGTTCTGTTACCCTCGCACTGTCTGTGTGGGACTCTGTTACCCTCCCTGTCTCCGTCCAGGAACACTATTACCTTCCCACTGTCCGTGTGGGCACATTGGTACCCTCACACTGTCCGTACGGGGACTCTGTTACAATCACACTGTCTGTGTGGGACTCTGTTACCCTTCCCATCTCCATCCAGAGACACTATTACCCTCCCACAGTCTGTGTGGGCACATTGATACCCTCACACTGTCCGTACGGGGACTCTGTTACAATCACACTGCCTGTGTGGGACTCTGTTACCCTTCCCATCTCCATCCAGGGACACTATTACCCTCCCACAGTCTGTGTGGGCACATTGATACCCTCACACTGTCCGTACTGGGCATCTATAACCCTCTCACTGTCTGTGTGGGCTCATTATTCCCCTCACACTGTCCGTACGGGGACATTGTTACTGTCTCAATGTCTGTATGGGAACTCTATTACCTTTCCACCATCTGCGTGGGGACTCTGTTACCCTCTCACTGTCCGAACGGAATCTCTGTTACCCTCCCACTGTCTGTGAGGAACTCTGTTACCCTTCCCGTCTCCGTACGGGAACTCTATTACCCTCTTACTGTCTGTGTGGGACTCTGTTACCCTCCCACTGTCCGAACGGAATCTCTATTACCCTCCCACTGTCTGTGTGGGACTCTGTTACCCTCCCACTGTCCGAACAGAATCTCTGTTACCCTCCCACTGTCTGTGTGGAACTCTGTTACCCTCCCACTGTCTGTGTGTGACTCTGTTACCCTCCCACTGTCTGTGTGTGGAACTCTGTTACCCTCCTACCGTCTGTGTGGGACTCTGTTACCGTCCCTGTCTCCGTACGGGTCTCTGTTAACCTCCCACTGTCCATGTGTGAAATCTGTTATCCTCCCCGTCTCCGTATGGGAACTCTATTACCCTCTGACTGTCTGTGTGGGACTCTGTTACCCTCCCACTGTCTGAACGGAATCTCTGTTACCCTCCCACTCTCTGTGTGGAACTCTGTTACCCTCCCTGTCTCCGTACGGGAACTCTATTACCCTCTTACTGTCTGTGTGGGACTCTGTTACCACCCCACTCTCCGTACGGGGTCTCTGTTAACTTCCCACTGTCCGTGTGTGAAATCTGTTATCCTCCCACTCTCCGTATAGAGACTCTATAACTCTCGCACTGATTGTGTGGGGACTCTGTTACCCTCCCACTGTCCGTACGGGAACTCTGTCACCCTCTCTCTGTCTGTGTAGCACTCTGTTACGCTCCCCATGGTCCGTACAAGCACACTGTTACCCTCCCACTGTCTGTGTCGGGACTCTTTTGCCCTTCCACTGTCAGTGTTGGGACTCTGTTACCCTCTCCTGTCCGTACGGGGACACTGTTAACCTCCAAATGTCTGTGTGGCAACTCAGGGATAAGACTGACAGAGAGTGCAACGCCATTTCTAATCAGTAGACTGTAAGAAAAAGGTCCCAGATGAATAATCTATAAAAAAAACTATGGAGGCAGGAAATAGAAAATAAAAAAAGAAAATTCCAGAAACAGTCAGCAGGACAGGCTGGATCCATTGGTAGACAAGTAGAATTAAAAGTTTCTGTTGAAAGCTTTCATCTGACGAAGAGACTATAAAGTGAAACCTTAATTCTATTAAGATACCCACTGTCCGTGTGTGAACTCTGTTACCATTCCCACTGTCCGTACGAAGACACTGTTACCCACCAAGTGTCTGTGTGGGGACTCTGTTACCCTCTCACAGTCCATGTGGGTACACTGTTACCCTCCCACTGTCCGTACGGGGACTCTGTTACGCTTGTGCTGTCTGTGTGGGACTCTGTTACCCTCCCACTATCTGTATCGGGACTCTGTTACCCTCTCACTGTCTGTACGGACACACTGTTATCGTCCCACTGTCCGTACTGGGACTCTATTACACTCCCACAGTCTGTGTAGGCACATTGATACCCTCACACTATCTGTACGGGGAGTCTGTTACCCTCCCACTGTCTGTGTGGGGACTCTGTTACCCTCCACACTGTCCGAAAAGGAACTATTACCCTCCCACTGTCCGTACTGGGACTCTGTTACCCTCCCACTGTCCGTACGAGGAGTCTGTTACCCTCCGACTGTCCATGTTGTGACACTGTTACCCTCGCACTGTCTGTGACGAATCTCTGTTACCCTCCCAAAGTTGGCATTGGGACACTATTACCCTCCCACAGTCTGTGTGGGCACATTGATACCATCACACTGTCCGTACAGGGTCTCTGTTACCCTCACTTTGTCCGTAGTGGTACACTGTTACACTCCACACTGTCCGTATGGAGACTCTGTTTCCCTCTCACTGTCCGTACGGGGACACTATTACCCTCCCACTATACGTTCAGAGACACTGTTACCCTCCATCTATATGTTCAGGGACACTGTTAACCTCCAACTGTCTGTGTGGGTACATTGATACCCTCACACTGTCCGCGTGGGGACTCTGTTACCCTCCCACTGTCTGTACTGGGACTCTGTTACCCTCCCTCAGTCTGTGTGGCCACATTGATACCCTCACACTGTCCGTACGGGGACTTTGTTACGCTCTCACTGTCCTTGTCGAAACTGTTACCCTCCCACTGTCTGTGTGGGGACTCTGTTACCTTCCCACTATCTGTGTGGGGACTCTGTTACCCTCCCCGTCTCCGTACAGGGACACTATTACCCTCCCACTTTCTGTGTGGGCACATTGATACCCTCACAATCTCCGTACGGGGACTCTGTTACCCTCTCACTGTCCGCGTGGGGACCCTGTTACCCTCCCTGTCTCTGTACTGGGACTCTGTTACCCTCCCACTGTCTGTGTGGGCACATTGATACCCTCACACTGTCCACGTGGGGACTCTGTTACCCTCCCTCTGTCCGTATGGGGACTATGTTACCCTCCCACTGTCCGTGTGGGGACTCTGTTACCCTCCCACTGTCTGTGTGGGGACACTGTTACCTTCCCACTGTCTGTGTGGGGACTCTGTTACCCTCCCTCTGTCCGTATGGGGACTATGTTACCCTCCCACTGTCCGTGTGGGAACTCTTACCCTCCCACTGTCTGTGTGGGGACTATGTTACCCTCCTACTGTGTGTATGGAGACTCAGTTTCCCTCCCACTGTCTCTGTGAGCACATTGTAACTCTCGCACTGTCGATACGGGGATGCTGTTAACCTCCCACTGTCCATACCGGGAATCTATAACCCTCCCACTGTCTGTGTGGGCACATTGTTCCGATCGCCCTGTCTGTATGGGGACATTGTTACTGTCTCAGTGTCTGTATGGGAACTAAATTACCTTTCCACTGTCAGTGTTGGGACTCTGCTACCCACCCACTGTCTGTGCGGGACTCTGTTATCCTCCCACTGTCCTTGTGGGTCTCTGTTACCCTCACGCTGTCCGTATGGGGACTTTGTTACCCTCACGCCATCTGTGTGGGGACTTTGTTTCCCTCTCACTTTCCGTACGGGGGTTCTGTTACCCTCCCACCCTATGGCTGGGGCTCTGTTTCCCTCCCACTGTATGTACAGGGTCTCTGTTACCCGGCATAGGGTTCGCTCTCAGCTAGTGCAACTGTGCAACACATGAGCCTTTGTAAAGGTAAAAAAACCGGCATGTTAAAGACTTATGTAACACCCTGTTTAAGATTTCTACTGATTCTCTGTGAGTTATTTTATTTTAGCAGATATCTGTAGTAGTAGTCTTTCCTGCTGGTAGACTGTTTTGGTTTAGGCTTAAGATAAGGATCTACGTTCTTCAACTTTGGAATATTGCTCAGCTAATCAGCATGCTGGGATGAAGCGAAGCTTTTAGAGAGAGCTGGGCAGAGAGAGATTTCTGATTGACAGTAGTCGAGTTCATTGTCCTCTGGTGGGAGATGCCCAGTGGAGCAAATCAGGGAAGACGCCTGGCAGATCGGAATTGAAGGGGAGACCCCAATGCAAGGAGTGCTTCATGAGATGTAGGCGTCCATGAACGGCAAGTTCTACCTGTGATTGGTGATGAGAATTCAGTGCCGTGAGTAAAGCAGTACAGAGACCACCGCAGAAATGAGCTCCAATGTTTATGTGCATATTTAGAATAGTTTAATTGGAATGGGTCCTTTTATTTATTTTTTCTCTTTTCTTTTCCTATTTACTGTTCGATAAAGCTGAAATTGGTAAAAATGCTTTCTTTATAATTTTATCATGCTGCACAATCTGTTATGTCTTGGTGACCGATAAGGTGTGTAAGGGCAGTATTTACACAGCATTGGCCCAAATTGAGAATCCTTTAATCGGATTCCCAGTGTTCCTGTTTGGTTGAACCCCAAATCATACCGACCCTAGACATATATTACTTAGAAACGTGGCCCGCTAATTGCTGAGTCATGTGTTTGTTAGCAGAGTTAGCTGAGGAGCAAAGCTGGCACATGAGTAAAGGTGAGGGGTTTACGTTTACATAAAAACGCACACACACTCACTATGTTGGTCTCCTGCTACTATGACTGGGTGTTGTTTGATTGAGTTGCTTGTTGTGCAGGCAGGGTTGCCTGTTGTCCAATATACGTGCCAGTTGGAATAAGGAATTTCCATAATCTAGGTCTGGGTGTGGGATGCACACATCTGTCCTTCTCTTCTCTCACAGTCCAGGACAGCAGTATCTGATGATCTTTATGAGAAGAGGCACTGGATGTCATCGAGGAGTGTGAAGCGTGTCATTGTACTCACCTCCGCATGCCAAACCTTACAACAAAGCTCCATCACCTCAAGTTATTTTGGATGCAGAGTCCTGGGACTAAGCCTCTACCTGATAGATTGTACATAAGCTCAGAGGTCAAGGCAAATTCACAATACCTGAGTAGGATGCTCTCACATACAGACTACAGAGCCATCTGGACAGGTATCTCACTGGGCACTGGGTACAGATTTCCCTGAACCAGGTCCAGAAGAGGAAAAAACTGTCCATTTTTATTACTTATCATTTTAGAAGCTCATGTGACCTCTTCACATTTCAGAGGTAGTCAATTTCCATTGCAAATTATGAATCCTACAGAATAATTTTAAGTCATTTATAAAGTTGCAAATATCTAATTTGCATGTTGGCTTTTCTCAGCTATCTTTTATCATGTTGCCTCTGAGCTCACGTTTTCCATGGGATCCATTAGCTGCTCTCTCGTAATTCCAATCTTACTTAACACGTAAGAGGAAGCCATTCAGCCCATCATAATGCTAGCTCACAGAACAATCCCATTCTCCCGCTGATTTTCCCTGTGATCTATTAGCTCTACTCTCTTCCAATTTCTTTTAAAACCTCACATTAACTGAGACTGCAGTTGGTTGATATTAATATAAGCCTTTTCCTTGTTTCAGAGTGGGATGCCTAGTGGAAAGCAATAAAGAGAACACCTTCAATTTCTGTTTAGAAATGGAGGAAGATTTGGAGGGAATTGTTTTGAACTCCAGAAAGCAGATAGAATCTGTTCCTGCTGCAGTCAGTGTGGAGGATTAACAAAAGAACATCTCCTGACCCAGGGTCCACCCTGTGGATCAGGATGAGAGCTAATCACATTACTTCTTCCAAAAGTTTCACTTGGGGATCTCTGTGATCTATATCTGTCAGGAGAAGAACATACCATAGCAGATCTGCAAAACCTTTTATGCCATACTGTACAACAAAAAAACAGAGACAGCAAAACCTCCTGGAATTTCCTGCCCTCTAGATTGGAAATTTTACAATACAACTAGCGAGGGAGTTTGGACTAGCCAATGTTCATGGGAGAGCTGACAAGTTCCAGACCTTCCAGTGAGATTACTAATGCCTGTGATGGCTTACTGGCCGAGTTGTACCTGGCTAGACTTGGGCCAGACCTACCAGAAATGTACAACCTCATGCTTTTATCTGGTAATGTCAGAATCCATGAGGGACAGCATCAAAGCCCTCATTTATAAGCAGGATGGGGAAGGGAGAGGGTATCAGAAGTTGGCAACTCAACTCACTGTTGAACGTACATTGTCCAAGGTGAGATTGCTGCCAACTGGGTCAAGTCTGTTCTGGGAAAGATGATCTACCAATGTGCCTTTGTTCTTCATCAACTGGCCTAGTCAATCATTTGTTACCTTCATCATCGGAAGTTACTACCTGAAGGTGCTGGCAATCTGGTTCAGATGTGACATGAAGAAACTAAAGCAGATAGTCAAGGTGATAAGATGAAGGTCATTTTAATATATGGATATATGATAGACATTTCAAATGCACAGGAACATAGGAAGCTGCAGAGAGTGGTGGATTCAGCCCAATATATCACAGGAATTTCCCTCCACACCATTGGTAGTTGCTACGGGAACCACTGCCTCAAGAAGGCAACATCCGTCCTCAAAGATTTCCACTATCCAGACCATAGCATCCTCTTGCAGTGAATGTTGGGCAAAAGGCACAAAACCCTGAAGTCCTGCACCACCAGGTTTAAGAACAGCTTCTTCTCTTCAGCCATCCACTACCTGAAATTATATCGTACTTGTTAAGTAGGGGCTGTGCACAATCCTGATTTGATGGAGACAGACATGAGAAGCACAGAGGATCTGGAAAACTTCTGAAAAGCCCGGTTTGTTGCCGCTGCTACTGTACAATTGAGAATTTCTGGAGGGAAGGCCCTAAATCCTCGGCTTTGCCTGTTGCTGGCGGCCGGGGCCAGGGTTGAAGCGCTCGGCAGAGATGATGCTCGGTGCTTGGTGCCGGAGGGCTGGTCGGAGGCTCAAAGTTTTTGGACGGACTGAGAGTTGGACTGTGGTCAGGTGCTTCCAGGATGCTGCATTGGCAAGTTTGCGGCGCTGGAGGCTCATGGCAGGGAGAGTTTCTCCGTTCTACCATCTGCGTGAAATGTTGGGGCTATCGGGACTTTGAGACTTTTTTTTATCGTGCCCATGGTCTGTTCTTCTATCAAATTATGGTATTGCTTTGCACTGTTGTAACTATATGTTATAATTATGTGGTTTTTGTCAGTTTTTCAGTCTTGGTCTGTCTTGTGTTTCTGTGATATCATTCTGGAGGAACATTGTATCATTTCTTAATGCATGCATTACTAATTGACAATAAAAGAGGACTGCGTGTCCTCATAATCTAATCTAATCTAACCAATTTGCAAAACCCCAGTCACTGCCTTAGTACAGCAACATGTTGAACATTTAACACCACAATGGACTTTGCTTCTGTTCTAATTGTGTTCTTTCTTGTAAAATTTATGTTAATGTTCTTCTTCTGTCTCTACTGCTACATCTGTGATGCTCCTGCGAGGAGGTTTTACAGTGCACCTGTGCATGTGCGCATGGCTGTATACTCAGCTTCAACTTTGAAACAGAATCTGGGACTGTGGCAGCAGTGCTCTCTCGCAGTGGTAGCAAGAAGGTGCAAGGTACTATCAGTGTTGCTATGAATGGCACAGATATGGCCCATACCCTGCCCTATGGCTGCCGCCTGAGCCATCTTCTGTTTCACCTGGAGATTCAAGGGTTGGGTTGCATCTACTGGAATGTGATACACAATTCTCTAGGGAAAGATGGAAGAAATATACCCAACATAGCCCTTATCTTGATAGTCACCTTTGGGTGTGGCTGCCTCAGGCTGTGCTTAGAGCTGGAGTATGCAAACACAAAATTTCACTCTATGCTGAACTTCTACCTATGCCCGGTGCTGCCTCTCCTCAATGATTCCATTGACCCTTGCTGTCCTGCATGCAACAGCTTATGCAAAAAGGCACCTTTCTCTCCATTGTCAGCATGGACTGTCATGGAAGCTCTGAGGGAGAAGGAGATGTGGATCCTATGGAATAGTCATTTGTGAGAATGACTCATCACCGGAACATGAACTCTTCAGTTGTTGGTGAGAAGGGCCCTTTCCTGTCAGATGCTTCATGCAGAGCTGTTGTGTCCATCCCGGAGCACACTGCCATCGTGAAAGCTCACCTAAAGGAGTAGAGTTTTACACGTGATTCTGTGCTCTGTGGACTGCTGCCTTGATTCCTGACTGAGGCAGACATTGGCCTCTAGTGAACCGGTCTGCTATGAAATTGGTCGTCTTTGGAGTAGTCCACAATAATGTTGCCTGCTGGGGTGCAAGAAAGAGAGCAGTCAAACAAGTTCGACTGAGGTCTCATTGGGATTTGCACTGGTCCATTTTTGGAGAAGAGGTGGGGAATCCTACACTTGAACAAATAGCATTTGATTGTTCACAGTGTGTGAGAGCTAACTAAGTGCAAATTGCCAACTATACATGTATATTTCAGTACTGAATCAGTGATTACACTTGAGAAATGGTTATGAAGGGAGTTAGACCATTGTGAAAGCCACATTATAAATTGAAGTTTGGTCATTACTCTCCTCAGCTACTGGATTGTAAACTCCAGGGATCACACTTCTGAAGGAGTGGCTGGGTAGGAAAAAGGGCTGAGGGGTAAAGTTGAGGGAACACAGACCCACAAAGAGGCCGTTGTAAGACAGTCAATGTCAACAGCGTAACAGTGCTGAGGGAGCTGTAGCACTGATTGGGATAAATGATATATTTTATTAAGCAGCTCCTGTCAACTCCAGCTCATGCTAGATAAACAATCTTATGCCACGTACAGGTTGTCAACTGAACAAAAGTAATTATAATTCAATTTACTAGATATGTATTTGATAAAACCTTACATGTACTAGTTACCGAGCCAGTTGGCATAGGTCTTGAAATATTAATGGAACATCTTCCTTTTTCACTTATCTCTCTGTCTGTAGCTTGCAACGTTGGTTGTTTGTTGTATGTACCATTATTTCTTGTGTAAGCAATGCTGCACTACACTTTTAATCCTGTTTAATTTATGTGCTTCCCAATAAGCAAAGCAAAGTTTTAGAAAAGTTTTTTTATTTTAATTAAGGCACTGTCCCTTTAAACAAACTTTCATAAGCTTTACAAGCTTCACAGTACAGGGATTGGCACTGTCATAAGGCAATGCCATGCTCCTCTGTTTCTCCCAAACTTAGTATGCTTTCAGAAGAAAATGAATGCAGCTTTTAAACTTCTAAAAGTAGTTAAGAGAAAGGTTTGCCTATGCGATATATTGATAATAATGGTTCTTTTCCACTGAAGAGAATGATTGGCCATGACTGTTCATAGCATGACCGATTGTGTCTGTAGTCTGTGTTACTAGGGACAGTTAACTGAGCAGATTTCACCTGAAGAATTCAAGATTCTTTTGTGTGGCTTACCCCAGTACAATGTATTATAGGGCCACTCAATATCGAGTCTACTTTAGTTTTCATTGTTAGGTTCCAACACCATGTACTCATTTCGCAGCAATGAGTAATGTTTAGTAGAAGGAAGCTGGATGGCAGTCGTTTGGCAGGTTTCCACCCTTGGCCATTGGCAGTAGCTGGTTAACTGGTTGGTGAGTGGGGACCTTCTTTGATTCAAGGGAGAAATCCTTTGTGCTACATGAAGGGGGCAAGAGGAGACCTATGTCATTGGTTTGGGAGGGATTAAAATTCCATTTAGGAAAAAAGATAGTTTTTCTGAGAGTGAAGCTGAGAAATGGAGGAGAGTTATACCCACTGTAATTTAGTCATTCTAATGATAACCATGTGAGCAAATTTTAATGAAAATATTTCCATTGTTACTCAATGGAGCAGAGGTGTGTTGGAGGAAAGATTTGCCAGATTTACAGTATGTCTATTAGAACATGCCCACAGTGTACAAGGCTGGGGAATTGTATTTCTTACATGTTTTTCTTACACAATATCAAGTTCACTGCCCCCATGGGAAAATTGATTGTTGTAAGCATCATTCTAGCTCAGAGTGCCTCAGTAAGACGCCCAGTCAGGGAATCTACCATGGCTGAGCACAGTCCTCTCCTGAAGGAATTTTACACACATTCCAACATACAGTACATTGAAAAGGTTAGGTACTTACAATCTTGACAAGATACATCATCAAAAAACTTGAAAATTATGCATTCTTTATACAGGGATTGGTGGGAGCAGTTTGGAATATTACATTTCCAAAGAGCCCAGCTAATTGTCACTGGGTTTCATTTGAATTTTATAAAATGAATGTGATGGGGAAGGCATTTGGAATATTGGGAGTATACAGCAATTTCAAACACATTAGGCAGGAAAAGATTACATGGTCTTTCTATGTCCTCATATGAAGAGAAAATCTAATCCAAAGTCAAAAAATGGAGCAGTTTTATCATTGCATGCTTATGGTGAATGTAGCTGGCTTATAAGGCAATAGGGTGGTCCCACTCCTCTTGTGTAGTATAATCTAGGCACAGCCAGTAACCAGTGGACACGAGTGCAATGAATTGTCACTGAGCATATACGTTTGCAAATTATCCCAGTGTAAAACTAAATTGCCTGGCACTTGTCCTATTTCTTCTCTTCCATAATTTCTACTCATGATCCCTGCTCCACCACAAGCCATTAGCAAAGAAAGAGATCAAACTGATCCCTATGAAAAACTACTGCTAAGTCTTTTCCCAACTGATTATCTGGTGGAAGGATACGTACAGCTGGCTGTAGTTGTACTAGAAAGAGTAGATGGTCTTTTCAGTTAAGATTGGGCAGGCTAGACTTATATCCACTGGAGTTCAGAAGAAAGAGAAATAGATGGTAACATATTTGATTCTGAGGGGTCTTAACTGGATGGATGTAACCAGAATGTTTCACCTTATTGTAGAATCAAGAGCTGTAATTATTATTTAAAACTAGGGAGTCACTCATTTAAGATTGAATTGAGTTTTTTTTTCTCTAGGAGATTCATGATTCTTTGTTACTGCCTCACTGGAATCATTGAATATTTTTAAGGCAGATGCAGGCAGATAAGCAAGATCAACAAGAGGTGAAAGGTTACCAAGGTCGGCAGGAACACAGGTCAAAGATCAAAGTTCAAAGTACATTTATTATCAAAGTATGTATACATTATACAACCTTGAGATTCGTCTCCTTACAGGCAGCCACGAAACAAAGAAACTCAAAAGAACCCATTAAAAAAAGACCATTAAACACCCAATGTGCAGAGAGTAAAAAAAAATTTTGCAAACAATAAACGCAAGCAAATAGTATTCTGAACTGAAGTCCAAAAAGAGAGTCCATCCACAGACCTTCAGTTCAGGCACATTTTCAATCTCATCCGGCACCTAAATCATCATCCAAACATCGGGTTCAGTTGCTTCAATATGCTCTGGGGACTGGACCCCAGCGCCTCGGTTCGGTCTGTACCCGACCTTTCCAACTCGGGCCGGTGCCTAAAATGATAGAACCTTGGGTCCGTTGCCTTACCTCACCCTGGTTCTGCTGCATTGAATATGTGCTGTTGTTTGAGACGATCGCTTAGCAGCAAAAGCCTGATTTAGTTGTTTTCTTTGTTTCATTGGGCACCTGCCAGAAGTCAATAAGATTTGCCTCATCTCAAACCTCAGGTACGATGTTGTTGAGTGATGGAGCAGGTTTGTGGGGCTTACTGTAGATCCCATTTTGTCTGTCTCCATGAGAAACCCCAACGTATTTTCTATAGACATGGACAAGTAAAAGAGTGTTGCTGCATTTAAACAGCTCTCTATGTCACTTTTGTCTCATTACCACTGTTCTGAGGTGACCAGAATTAACACAAATTACAGTGTTACCTCATTAGTTAAAAAATATATGAAATACGGCCTTAACTCCACCCATTGTAGAAAATTTTATACATTTACAAGGATTATGCAGAATAAAATAATCTTTAACCATTTCCATTTGTCATGAAACGTTGAGATCAGATCTTCCTATATGTTGCTTATATAAAGTTTAGCCCTTGGGATACCACGGTAACGATTTACTATTCCTGAAGCACATTTTACCTGAGCTTAAAACAGAGGAATTTGCTGATATTGTGTCAGCTGTGGTGGTAATTAACCCACAGCAAGGATCGCACTTCATGTGAAACGCTGCCCCATCTTCCCAGAGTGTTCTTTACAGATGGGATGAGCTTAGCTGCACATAGAATCGGTTCTTGAGTTGTGTATCCTGGTTCCCTCATCACAGATCAACTGACCAGGCCTCGAGCTCTGGAATCCCTCCATTTCGTTTTACCTCTTTTTGCTCCTTTGAGGCATTTCTTTAAACATTAAGCCAACAGTTTACACACAGGCCAGGATCTCTTCTTCGCAGCTGGGATTCATGAATCTGGCTGCACTCCAGAGTAAACCCTCGCTTGCTTTACCATAATGAAGGCACTGCATAAATTCATTTGTTTAGCGACGACTGAAATGACAAACATTTTCCGTGGTCAAATTATTGTTTTATTTTTGGAGAATGTTTTATCTGCTCCTACTTCCGAGCTGGTGTGCACGTGTGTGCCCCAGCGAGTACGTGTCTCCCAGCTAACATTTGCCTAGATACAATCCTAATAATGTCCTGCAGTCACTGGGTGCCAGAGGTTCCATTGGTTGAAATCTGAAAACTCATTCTTCCTTCCCACCCCACATTTCCACTGCTCTCATATCTAGACAGCAAGGTCTAGAGAGGCAGGTTGTAGACAAATGGAAAGGATTAAAGACCAGCTTCATAATTTTTCTATACACATAAATAACAGCAACCATTTCTGGTGTCGCTTTTCATAAGGTGGAAGTCACTCCAACAGCAGCCTCCAAGAATTCCCACTATCGGTCGCAGTCTCTCCAACCACGAGCATTCTTTCCAAACTTATAGACAAGTCTGCGGCCATCCACCCTCTCCAAAATCTCACGCTTGTAATAATATCTGTCAATATAAAAGAAATCCCATCAGTGGCTGCATAGGGCTCTATATCTGACTCAGTTTAACAGAAGCAGGAGAGAATGGCCATGGTGTTTTGTGGAAGTTGCGGCAAGGCTAGGGTTAACATAATGCCCAGGCAAGAATAGACTGCAGACAGCCCAACCAAGAAAGGTCTTTAAAAAGCAAAGATTCCCTTTACAGAGCAGATTCCTGGAGGCATTTTCACTTATGGGAGATGAGATAAGAATATAAGGAAAGGATATGAAACACACACACCAGCTAAGGGACAATTACTTTACAAAGTATCATCGGTTTTTAGCTTTAGTTCCTGTTGACTTTTAACACCTCTATTGTGATTGGTGATTGATCTTACAAGTAAGGAGCTCAAACATACACCGTTTGCTAAATAGTCAAAATCCATAACTGCTAGTCAACTCTATATAAAAATAACATTTTTCTGTTCTGACTTTCAAACAGTGTGGTGACTGGGGCCATGTCGTTCTCCTTGTGCATATGTAAATTAAAATATGATTGACGAATGAGTGTGGGTTTTCAGAGTGCAGTTAATCAGCAATGACAATGTCAAGTCAATAAAGACGGGATGCACAGGATGTACACTCCTCACCTCCTTCCCCTAAGACATAGTTAAAGCTTTACTGCCACTTAACACCTATATTCACCATGAGTAAGTAGTGAAGTCAAATGCAATGTTAGCATTCATTTCCAGAGGACTAGAATATAAAAGTAAGGATGTAACGCTAAGGTTTTATAAGGCATTGGTTAGACCACAACTGGAGTATTGTGAGCAGTGTTGGGCCCCTTATCTAAGAAACAGTGTCCTGACAGTGGGACTCGAATGATCACAGGAATGAAAGGGTTAACATATGAGCAGCGTTTGATGATCCTGGGTCTGTACTTCCTGGAATTTAGAAGAATTGGGGAAAGTGGGAGGGTGGATTTCATTGAAACCTACGGAATATTGAAAGGCCTAGATAGTGTGGAGGAGGAGAGGATGTTTCCAATTGTGGGGAAGTTTAGGACTAGAGGGCACGGCCTCAAAATAGAGGGACATCCTCTAGAACAGAGATAAGGAGGAATTTCTTTAGCCAGAGGTTGGTAAATCTATGAAATTCATTGCCGCAGGCAACAGCGGAGGCCAAGTCATTGAGTATATTTAAAGCATAGATTGATAGGTTCTTGATTAGTAAGGGTTATGGGCAGAAGGCAGGTGAATAGGATTGAGAGTGATAACAAATCAGCCACAATCACATGACAGACTGAACTTGATAGGCCAAATGGCCTAATTCTGCTCCTGTCTTTTATGGTCTTACATAGGGGTGTAATCAATGTTCCCTCTAAGCTGTGCACACACATCTTCTGCTACTAGTGCACAAAGGAATTTAAACGGCGCACAAAAGGTTGTCACCCTCTACCCCGTCGGCATAGAAACCATAGAAAAACTACAGCACAGAAACAGGCCTTTTGGCCCTTCTTGGCTGTGTCGAACCATTTTCTGCCTAGTCCCACTGACCTGCACACGGACCATATATAGAAACCATGTTAAGTATATTTCACAATTGTACACAATCACATTTCCTTTTCTGGTTTCTGATGCATCCGGTGTTGACAGCATGGAGTTCGTGATGATTTGTCTGCAGGTTTTAGAACTGGCTTATTTATTCTGTTTTTATTGAAGAAATTATTGATTCACAATGTTGAATTCCAAAGAAGCAAAGGGCAAGAATAGCAAAAGAACTGCTAGTTCATTTAAAGCGGAATGGCTTAAGGAAACAGTAGAAACTGCTACACTGAAAGCTCGTGGAAGAAGGAACATGCAGCTACGAGAAATATTTATTTAGCCTAAGTATTTTCATTATCTTTGTTCAAGCTTATGTCTCTTGTGTAATAAAGCTACAAAACTTGTACTGTATGCAATGACTTCCAAATAAAATACTTAATTGGATATTTTGTCAACTAGCTTTGTAATTTTATAAGCTTTGCTTGACCATTTCAAACATCTTTAATAACGTGTGAAAGGATTGATATTATTACATGCTGTCATGTAGTAAATGAGAACTAAGACTCATTGATGGGTAGTATTTTATTTATTTTAAACAGTGAATAACAAACTGGACTTGGTAGTTTATTATCCTTAGAATACCCTCAGGTTTACTTCCACTTAAAAATTCAAGGCACTCATGTTGTTGTCAATGGGCAAAAAAAATGGCACAGCACAAAATGTTTGTGCACACTACAAATTAGAGGGAACACTGGGTATAATCTGTTATCATACAGTGCAGAAACTAGCCCTTCTGCCTACTGAGCTTCCACTGACCATCAGCCACCCAATTACACTTTATTCCAACCACAATTCCACCCCCCCCAGTCCCAATAATGTAGTCCTGTACCACAGAATGCTCTGAAATGTTGGAGGAAATTCTTTTCCAGAAGGGTGATCGGAGTTGAGTATTACGTGGAGAATGATTCATCCTTGCCCTTCCTTTGTCTCCTACACCTCGTATGTGTTCACTCATTAGTCAATCACACCCCAGCGTAGTGAATAAACTCCTTTGAATGCTGTCAAATGTAGGCCCGTGTTATTTAATAAACCCACGCATTTCCAGCTTCCAATATGTTAGGCAGAATGTGTAATCTAAACAAATATCTGTAAAATTATGGACAAAATCAGTAATTTAATATTTGTGTAATATGCTTGCTGAGCACGTTGTTAAATACTTCACTGGATTAGCATAACCTCCAAGGTGAAAACAAACTAAATACTAGAATATGCTATCACTTACAATCAGCAAAACAATCTAAATCAGGTTTAAGAACACTCTGGTGAGTTTACTTCCTCTATTTACATGGTGATGGATCTGTTGCCTGGGAATGTGACCTCTGAGGTCCCCTCTTAACTTGGACTATTGCCTTATGGATGCTGGGAGAGAACCTAGAACCTTAGTAGTCAAAGTGTCTTTGCCACATACATTACTGAGGCTCGGGAAGATCCAATACCTCCTTTGGGATAGGGTCTGATTTGTTTCCACTGTGGGCACCAAGTTGGCAGATGACACCAATATGGTTCTTGCATATTCTGCTTTAGAGTTGAGGAAGTGGATGAGATGGTGGGCAGGGTGAGGTGGTGCATTCCTTCCACTGCTTAGGAGAAGGTCCTTTGAATTCCTGATGCATCAACTTAATGTTCTCAATACACTTCCAATTGCTTTTTCTCCACATTTGACTGGTTCTGGGCTAGAGATGCCCAGGAATCAGGAGGGATGTTGCATTTCTTCAAGGAGGCTTTGAACAGTTCCTGGAACCTTTTCTTCTGTCCACCTGATGGTCTCTTCCCATGACAGTGCCCAGAACAGGGATTGGTGCTGGGCATGTGAATGGCGTATTCTGCCCAACAGAGCTGATAGAGTGTAGCAAGGGCCCCTGTGCTGTGGATGTGGCAAAGGAGAGCACGCTCACACTGATTTGCTTGTTCTTTGGAGGATTTTTCTGAGGCGGTGTGAGTGGTCTTCTTCCAGATACTTGAGATGCCTGCTGGAGGTAGTGTGGGTCTCAGAAGCAATAGAAAGGAAATGGATCACAGTTACCTGATGGACAATGAGTTTATTGCCAGGGGCGAGGTCTTGTTCTTCATCCCTCAATGTCCAAAGGCTGATTAATGAGAGGACCAAGAGCTTCAAGTTCCTGGTCTAACCATGCTGCTGCCATGTCTAAGAAGTCTCACCAATACCTCTATTTCCCAGGAAGCTACCAAAATTCAGAAACATCCCTTTCAATTTCTGTCGATGCATCACAGAAAGCATTCTGTCTGGATATATCTCGACTTGCTATGGCAACTGGTCTGCTCATGACCACAAGTAACTGCACAGAGCTGTGGGCACAGCCCAGGAACCAGCCTCCCCTCTATAGACTCTGTACTTCTCCAGAAAATGTAGTACATATTGGCACCAAGACATAGGTAGGAAAAGGGAGGAGGTCCTGAAAGACAGAATGTAAGGAGTTAGGTAGAAAACTGAAATCCAGGATAGTTATCTCTGGATTGCTGCCTGTGCCACGTGCCAGTGAGGGTAAGAATAGGATGATTTGGCAGATGAATGTGCAGCTAGGGAATTGATGCAGGGGGCAGGGTTTCAGATCTCTTCTGAGGAAGGAATGAGCTGCACAAAAAGAACTAATCACAGCTGAACCCAAAGAGGACCAATATCCTTTTGGGCAGGTTTTCTAGAGGTGTTGGGCTGGCGGGGTTGGGAACCAGAATGGCAGGGCTGGGGATAGGGCAACTGGTATACAAGTAGATGCAGTGTTTAATGAGACTGTGAGGAAGGACAAGCAGATCATCTAGCAAAATTACAGTCAGTGGGATGTATTGAAGTGTAATATGGGGGGAGGGAATTGAAAAGGGTAGTGAATACAGAACTGAAGGTGTTATATTTGAATTCACACATATACAGAATAAGGTACAGTAGATGATCTTGCAGCACAATTAGAGATTAGCAGGTACGACACTGTGGTCATCACTGACTGTGGCTGACAGAAACTTAACATCTAAGGATACACATTGTATCAAAAAGACAGGCAGGAAGACAGAGGGGGTGGGGTGGTTCTGCTGGTAAAATGGAGTCAAATCCTTAGAAAGAGGTAACATAGGATTGGAAGTTGCCAAGTCTCTTTGTGGGTGAAGTTAAAAAACTGCAAGTGTAAAAAGACCCATGTGGGACAAGAAGGCACAGTTTTAGACGATGAGGAGGAATTTCTATACCCAGAGGTGAGTGAATCTGTGAATTCAATGCCACACATCACTGTGAAGGCCGAAACATGGAGTATATTTAAAAAGGAGATTAATAGGTTCTTGACTGGTCACGGCATCAAAGGTTATAAAGAGAAAACAGGAGGATGGGATTGAGAGTGAGAATAAATCAGTTATGATAGAAGAGCAGAGCAGACTTAATGGACAAAATGTCTCAATTCTGCTCCTAGGTCTTATGGTGTTACGGTCATGTTGTCTTCTCACTGCCTCAGGAAAGCAGACAACATAACCAAGGACTCACTCACCACAGATGTTCTTCTCCACTCCCTCTCCTGTTGGGCAGGAGATACACCCAAGCTCAAGCACAGGATCCATCCTATCATTGTCAGACTCTGGCTCTGAGCTCTGGAGTTCACTGCGATAGGATGCACTCTTGGCCTCGCAATCTAAGATGTTACGATCTTCTTCTTCATTGTTTATCTGCACTGCACTCTCTTGTTAGCTGTTACACTTTATTCTACATGGTTAGTGTTTTACCTTTTCCTAGCCCAATAATTTGATCTGTATAAACAATATAGAAAACAAGCTTCTCACTGTACCTTGGTACCTGTGACAGTAATAAACCAATTCCAATATGAATCCTCAACCCTAATGCCACCCAGGACCTTTCCAAGGATATAAACTGATGAGCAACAACCTCAGTGGTGCCACTAATGATTCTTTTCTCAAAAATGGTTTTCTAGTTACTGCTCCATGCCACACACTTCACTTTTGTCCAGTGGCAATAGTATTAGCCAGTGCTCTGGAATTTTGGATTATTTTGGATCCTGAAAGACAGATCCATTAATAAATTATCTTAATCTTATAAAGAACAGGAAAGTAATCTTCTTATAAATATCAGCTAAAATTGGGTGCATAATCAGTTAGCAAACAATCAAGAGAATATTAGCATTTGGAGTTTCATTTTATGAGAAGAGTGCCTAGGTGTTCCCACAAACTATGGACTCACGTTCAAGGACTCTTCATCTCAGGTTCACAATATTTTTGTTATTTATTTGATATTATTATTTCTTTCTTTTTGTATTTGCACAGTTTGTTGTCTTTTGCACAGTGGTTGAATGACTAAGTTGGAAAGGACTTCCATTGATCCTGTTTTGGTTATTACTATGTCCACAAGAAAATGCATCTCATGGTTGTTATACACTGATATATATGAACTTTGATAATAAATTTACCTTGAACTTTGGAGAGATACAATTTGTTTGTTGTAATATTCACCATATATTCAATCAACATGGGATAGTGTTACAACAGGTTGTTGTAATTCGGTTGTAATCTCCCACAAAACTCAAAAACTGAACTGATACTGCTGGGTGAGGAAAACGTTGGACCTCATGAATCTCAACCTTCATCAGCATCTGGTGACCAATGGTTTCATTCATTGTTTGTCTGTACAAGATCTTGCTAAGTTGATGATGGAGTGGCAGCAGTCATGAACTTCGTCTTTTGAGCAGTACATGGCAGATGGCTTGTACACTGCTGGATGAGAGAGTCAGCTGAGCCTTGAGTTGGGCTGGGTTACAGTCCTCAATGGGAGACTTGGGGAGGAGATTGGCTCCATCTCGGAATTTAATGGGGATGAACAGACTGTCCCGGGATCTCCTACCTCATGAATGGGGTGAACAGACTGTCCCGGGATCTCCTACCTCATGAATGGGGATGAACAGACTGTCCCAGGAACTTGTACCTCATGAATGGGGATGAACAGACTGTCCCAGGAACTCCTATCTCATGAATGGGGGTAAACAGTGTCCCAGGAACACCTACATCATGAATGGAGGTAAACAGACTGTCCCAGGACCTCCTACCTCATGAATGGGGTGAACAGACTGTCCCAAGAGTTCCTACCTCATGAATGGGGGTAAACAGTGTCCCAGGAATTCCTAAATCATGAATGGGGTAAAAAGACTTTCCCAGGAGCTCCTACCTCATGAATGGGGGTGAACAGACTGTCCCAGGAGCTGCTACCTCATGAATGGGGTGAGCAGACTGTCCCTGGAGCTCCTACCTCATGGCACGGCTCAGCTTCTCATACGTCATGCTGCTGTTGTTTTTCTTCTTCCCCCAGAGCTGAGCCACAGCCTCGGACTTGAGGAAACGGAAAATGCCCTCAGACCGGTCTTCCCACTTGATCAGTCCTGGATTCTTCTCCGAGTCCAGGAGGATGTCACGAATAAACTCCCACAGATGTGTTCCCCTGGGGCCTGAACAACGAAAGGTGAAAGAGGGAATCAGCAGGACTTTTTACAGCATCAGCACTCTAAAGCTCACGGAGAACATAATAAACATGGTTATTCTTGGAGAACAGAAAAGGGAACTGACAAACGCAACAAACACAAGGAAACTGCCGACTAAATTCTGGTCTATTCATTCTTAATGCTTGGAAAGTGCAGCCATTTCTGAGGGACAGCTTGTGTGGACAAGCAATGCATGGTTGATGCACTCAACCAGGCTGATTTGACTATTGATAGAGTGTGGGAGGGAAAGGCTGGGTGTGAGGTAACTGGGTAAGTTGGGATGTCAGTCAGTAGTTAAGCATATGTTCACAGGATACCCTTCTAACCCTTGGCATCTCAGAAATTATCCAAAGGTAATTGAAAAGTTAGCACTCGGGGGGTGAGGGTCAGGAATACATGCACAGAGGAAGTGCAGTGAGGGTAGAAAAATCATGAGCAGGAACCATAACGAGGTAGCCTGGGAGGTCAAGGTTTCATCTGTTAGTGCATGCCAGGTCTACTCAAACCACTTCTCTGCTTAAAGCAGGATAGAAGCTGACCTGGAGCAAGATGGCACTTATACTTTCAAGCTTTTTTTTTTATCTTCTAAGGTGGAAGGAGGAGGAAGAAAGAATGATTGGGGAGGGAGTGTTGATTATTTTCGATAGTTTCCTGAGCAGGAAGTGTAGACAACATCACTGGAGGAAAGGGTGGTTTGTATTTTGAGCTGTGTTTAAAGCTCTATGCAATTTCTTGGGTGTTTAGGGCAGGTGCCGTATCAAGTTGTGATATGTCCAAACAGGATGCTTTTTAACTGAAGAAAATTGGTGAGGGTCAATGGAGAATTGTTAAATTTATTTAGCTTCCTTAGGAGGTAGAAATGTTGGTGTGCTTTCTTGACCATGATTGTGGTCGTTCTGGGTAATATTTCAATAGGAACTCAAAGCTGTCAACCATCTCCACCTCAGCACTATCGATACAGACAAAGGTTGCGCAGAAGCCTACTTCATGAAGTCAGTGATCAGCTCTTTCCTTTTGCTGACATTGGGGGAGAGATTGTTCTCTTTACAGTATGCCACTAGGTTCTCTATCTCCTTCCTCTGATCATGAGGGTTATGTTGTACATTAAGTAGACCCTCCTCAAGCTGGTTTCCAGTGCCCCGTTCAATTGCTGAGCCTCTCCCAAGAAACTAACAACTAAGCTGTGCCCAGGAGTGTGTTGAAAAATGGTTCTACTAAGGATGGTCTGTACTCTCTACTGAGCATGTTACTGAGGGCCTGCCAGGTTTGTACATCAGACACAGGGAGAGCGCAAACGTCCCTGATTTCCACATCATTACAATACAGCGGTTTCTAGTTTGAGGTGGATCAATCTGTAGACAGAGCTTCAGAATGAGTCATCTATACAAAATTTTGTTAAGATAGGGTCATCCAAGAGGAGAGGACAAAGGTTTAAGTTGAGAGAGGAAGGTTTCAAGCTGTCCTAAGAGTAAGTTTTCAACACCTAGGTTGGGGGTATATAGAACAAGCTAAGTTCAGAGTAAACACAAGGAAATCTGCAGATGCAGGAAGTTCAAGCAACACACATCAAAGTTGCTGGTGAATGCAGCTGGCCAGGCAGCATCTCTAGGAAGAGGTACGGTCGACGTTTCGGGCCGTGACCCTTCGTCAGGACTAAGGAATCAATAGAAGACTGCACCAGTTTGGACATTCAACCAGAGGAAATGGTAGAGGTGGGTACAATTAAAAGGTATTTGGACAGGTACAAGGATAGGAAACATTTACTGGAATATAGGCCAAACACGGACAAGTAGGACTAGCTCAGATAGGCAAATTGGTGGAGCTGGCCCAAAGGGTCTGTTTTGATCCTGTTTCGCTCTCTGTATCTGTGACTCTATGTGTCATAGACATCAATAACAGCTATTGTACATCTATTTTAGCCATTTAACCTTATGAGGTTCTTCCATGCTCTGACAATTCAATAATTGTCTGCATGCTACTTAACTGATGTTATAAAGCTTTAGCACTTCCAAAGGCAGGGTTTTCTAGATTCCAGCCAGCTTCCATGTGTAAAAATTCCCACTGTCATCTCCTCCATTCCCTCTCATACTTACCTTAAACCTAAATCCTCTTGTTCTTGATAACCACACCATGAGATAAAGATTTTTCTATCTAATCTATCAACCTCATAACTTTATAACTCCCTATCAAGTCACCCACTCCAGAGAAAGCAGACCAGGCCTATCCAATCCCTCCTTATAACTTCAATCCAGGCAACATCCTGGCGAATTTCCTCTCCTTCCCATAGTGCGGTGAACAGAACTACACACAGTTGGTTTGGTGGGAAAGGGGTCATATTCAGGAGATTGGCAGCACCATCCCTAAGCCTCAGTTTTCAATTAAAAAGAGAGATTTTCTTTAAAGAAGTATGTAGTGTGCATAAGCATAGTGTCCTCAGAGAGAGAGCTTCCAAAAACCACATTTTCATTTCACATAAGGAATTGACACTGGTTGAACTTCTTTTGTAAGGTGATGGTACAGCACCTTAGACAGCGAACAAATGAGTGCCAGAACATAAACACAAGGAATTCTGCAGATGCTGGAAATTCAAGCAACACACATCAAATTTGCTGGTGAACGCAGCAGGCCAGGCAGCATCCCTAGGAAGAGGTACGGTCGACGTTTCGGGCCGAGACCCTTCATCAGGACTAACTGAAGGAAGAGCTAGTAAGAGATAATGCCAGAACATCGCTGGTTCATTGCTGAGATCTCAAACTGAATCATGCATCAAGGAGATGGTTCCCTTTACTCCCAAGTGGCAATGAGGGACAACAAAGTAATTACAAATCTCCATGCAGAAAATGATCAGTTTTAAACTGTAATAATGGGTTAAATATATTTCTTTTATTAAGCCATTGTAAAGAACAGTCTGTAACACTTAACCACACAGTGTAACATTGAGAAGAAGGAAGTATGCTCACAGAGAAATAGAACATAGAACCTTCACCCTTCAATCTGCATCAAACATGAACCACTAATCCTACATGAATCTCCTGTTTAATCTCCCCATATCCTCATTATTGTTTTCCCATTTTCAACCACTCATCCACACATCAGGGGCAGTGCACTAATTAACCTACCAGCCAGCATGTCTTTGAGACGTGGGAGCAAACCAAAGCATCATGGGGAATGGATATGGTCACAGAGCATGCAAACTCCACACAGACAACACCTGAATTTGGGTTCCCGGCACTGTGAGGCAGTGGTTCTACCAGATGGGTCTCTGTGCTGCCCAGTAGTTAAAGGGCAACATCGGTCAGTTGTCACTGAACAGCTGGTGCAGTGGTGCAGCGGTTAATAATCAATCGTGACCTCTGGCATTGTCTGAATGGAGTTTGCTTGCTTCCCCATAATCGTATGGATATTTTCCGGGTGCTCTGGTTTCCAACATCCTGAAGATGTGTGGGTTGGCAGGTTAACTGGCTGCTGTGAATTGCATGGGGGCGTTAATGGGGATAAAAGAAGGAAAACAGTATTAGAGTAGATGAAGGTTGTTGCATGGTGCAGACACAATGGGCTGAAGGGCCTTTTTCTATGCCGGATAATTCAGGCTATCTTCCCTACTTCTACTTCTCTAACCAGCAGAACCAGTTTTTACTTATTTAACAAATGCTTCCAGCTAATATTGCGAAATGTTGATCAAATTCCTACTTGTAAATTTCAACCTCATAATATTATATTCTCGGTAAATTTCATGCCTCGCAAATCTACAATGCATGCCAAGCACTAAGGAAGTTCCTCCAGATATGGTCTGACAATCACTTTGTACAACTGTAGCATGATTTCAGTGCACATCTGTTCTCATCCCTTCTCCCGTTCCAGGACATCAGCCTTGCAAAGTGAGGGCAAGGAGTCTCCCTTGCTGGAGGAGAATGTCAGAGTGACATTACAAATGGATGAATGGAAAACGGATATGGAGTAACCCAACAGTAGTTCAGTAGCAATGGTTAGCTCAGAATTTAAAATTATCAAGAAAAGAAAGAGAGTGCGATACCTCAGTCATGAGATTAAGTAAAGAATAAATAGAATAGGGAAGTATGTTGAATGTTTTGAATTCAAGTCAAGAGAAATGGTAAAACTAGGAACTAAAAGGTGACAATGGATGTTAACACACAATGACTAACTTATCTCTTTTAACCCATTTGCTGGGATAGTGGAGCCTTCTCTGTGAAACATTGACCTAATTTCATTTCCGAGGCTGCTTACCAAAATTAAAATCAGGAACTTCAGCATCTTGGGTGAGGTAAGGGACTGGTCTTTGTGAATGCTTAAAGAGCTCTTGGGCCATTATCACATTGTGGGTCAGTCAGAGAAACTTGTTGTGTTCAAGCCAGGTAAGCTGGTTTTTACATTACAACAAACTAGGCTTTGGAAACTCGTAATTGACTCAGAAATGCTTTGAGACAACTTTAAGCTATGAAAGGTATAATAGAGTCAGAGAGTCAGAGAAAACTACAGCACAGAAAGAGGCTTTCAGCCCATCTAGTTACTGCTGAACTATTTAAATTGTCTAGTCATTTGATAAGGTATCCCATACAGGGCTTATTGAGAAAGTAAGGAAGCATGGGATCCAAGGGGACATTACTTTGTGGATCTAGAACTGGCTTGCTCACAGAAGGCAAAGAGTGGTTGTAGACGGGTCATATTCTGCATGGAGGTCGGTGACCAGTGGTGTGCCTCAGGGATCTGTACTGAGAGCCTTACTCTTCGTGATGAGGAAGTGGAGGGATGGGTTAGTAAGTTTGCTGATGACACAAAGGTTGGAGGTGTTGTGGATAGTGTGGAGGGCTGTCAGAGGCCACGGCGGGACATTGATAGGATGCAAAACTGGGCTGAGAAGTTGCAGATGGAATTCAACCCACATAAGTGTGAGGTGGCAGAATATAGTAATAATGGTAAGACTCTTGGCAGTGTGTGCAGAATCAGAGGGATCTTGGGGTCCGAGTCCATAGGATACTCAAAGCAGCTGTGCAGGTTGACTTTGTGGTTAAGAAGGCATATGGTGTATTGGCCTTCATTAATCGTGGAATTGAATTTAGGAACCGAGAGGTACTGTTGCAGCTATATAGGACCCTGGTCAGACCCCACTTGGAGTACTGTGCTCAGTTCTGGTCGCCTCACTACAGGAAGGATGTGGAAGCCATAGAAAGGGTGCAGAGGAGATTTACAAGGATGTTACCTGGATTGGGGAGCATGCCTTATGAAAGCAGGTTGAGTGAATTCAGCCGTTTCTCCTTGGAGCGGAGGAGGATGAAAGGTGACCTGATGGAGGTGTATAAGATGACGAGAGGCATTGATCATGTGGATAGTCATAGGCTTTTTCCCAGGGCTAAAATGATTGCCACAAGAGGACACAGGTTTAAGGTGCCAGGGAGTAGGTACGGAGGAGATGTCAGGGGTAAGTTTTTTACTCAGAGAGTGGTGAGTGCGTAGAATGGGCTGCCGGCAACAGTGGTGGAGATGGATACAATAGGGTATTTTAAGAAACTTTTGGATAGGTACATGGAGCTTAGAGAAATAGAGGGCTATGGGTAAGCCTAGGTAATTTCTAAGGTAAGGACATGTTTGGCACAGCTTTGTGGGCCGAAGGGCCTGTATTGTGCTGTAGGTTTTCTATGTTTCTATGTTTATTCCCATCAACCTGCACCCAAAGCTCCACACCCATAGACCTCCATACCCCTACTATCCATATACCCATTCAAACTTCTCTTAAACACTGAAATCGAGCTCACATGCACCTTTTGTGCTGGCAACTCGTTCCACACTCTCATGACCCTCTGTGTGGAGAAGTTCCCCCTCATGTTCCCCTTAATCTTTTCACTTTTCACCCTTAACCCATGACCTCTAGTGGTAGTCGCACCCAAACTTCAGTGGAAAAGGCCTGCTTGCATTGACCCTACCTGTACCCCTCAGTGCCCCACCATTCACTGTGTAAGACCTACCCTGGCTGGCCCGACTGAAGTGTAATACCTCGCACTTGTCTGCTTTAAATTCCATCTGCCATTTTTCAGCCCATGTGGGACCTTGTCAAATGCCTTGCTAAAGTCCATGTAGATAACATCCACTGCCTTGTCTTCATCAACTTTCCTGGTAAACTTTACTTGCTTTCCTTGAAAAAGTCTAAGATTAGCTAGACATGACCTACCACACCCAAAGCTATGCTGACTATTCCTAATTAGTCCATATCTATCCAAATACTCATATATGCGGTCCCTTAGAATACTTTCCAGCTACTTTCCCACTACTGATGTCAGGCTCACTGGCATATAATTTCCTGGTTTATTTTTGGAGCTTTTCTTAAACAGCAGAATGACATGAGCTAACCTCCTATCCTCCAATATCTCATCTGTCCCTATAGATGATTTAAGTAACTCTGATTGAACCCCAGGCATCTGCTGCACTTGCTTTCCACAGGGTCTGAGGGAACACCTTGTCAGGCTCTGGGGAGTTATCCACCTTAATTTGCCTCAAGACAACAAACACCTCCTCCTCTGTATTCTGTAAAGGGTCCATAACCTCACTGCTGCTTTGCCTCACTTCTATAGACTCTGTGTCCATCTCCTGAGTAAATACAGATACAAAAAATCCATTTAAGATCTCCCCACCTCTTTTGGGCTCCACATATGGATTACCATTCTGATCTTCCGGAGTGCTAATTTTGTCCCTTGCAATCCTTTTGTTGTCAACATACTTGTAAAATCCCCTAGGATTCTCCTTCACCTTGTCTGCTAGGGCAACCTCATGCCTTCTTGTAACCCTCTTGATTTCTTTGAGTGTTCTCTTGCATTTCTTGTACTCCATAAGTACCTCATTTGTTCCTACCTGCCTATACCTGTTATGCACATCCATTTTTTTCTCAACCAGGGCCTCAATATGTCTTGAAAATTAAAGTTTCCTAAACCAGTTATCTTTACCTTTTACTCTGACAGGCACGTATAAGCTTTCTACTCTCAAGATTTCACTTTTGAAGGTCTCCCACTTGCATCTTTGCCAGAAAACAGCCTGCTCCAATCCACATTTACTTGATCCTTTGGATACTATCAAAATTAAGTGAATCTAATTTGACACATTTTCCCACCTCAGAGCCTCCATTAATGAACTGGGGGTATTAGATCCATTAATAATTTATCAGCTGCTCCATCGTCGGAAGTATTTAATTAACATGGTAGTGCCAAATAGAGTGTATGACTGGAACAAAATCACAGTAGTTAATATCTCTTGGTTTCCAACTTCATACTTGGCATTTTTGAGTTGGGTATGACCTCATTTAACCAGTTTTACTTTTTACTTTCTTACTTTGTGTAAAATGATGAGGGAAAGATCACATAACCTGTCCTATTTAAGTTGACAGACAGGAAGGGTTTTGAGGCCAATTTCATTGGCAAATGCAAAGCAATTGCCATAAGCTCACAGATCCTGTCAACATCCTTCGAAACCCATTTATCATGTGAGGATAAGGGCCTTGAAAACTACCTAAAGACAAGATTAATATTTGAACAATTTAAGGTAGAATACGTTTGTATTCCTCAATGAGCAGTGGAGAAGGAGAAAGGAGTTGTTTAACAACCTTACCTAAACAATAGATGGAGGAACCTCACTACAAGTATACAGTACATGTAGGGCAGAAATGGGAGAATTAAAGTCCCAACTCCAGTGACTTGCCAGATGAAGTACAATGCAGTAGGTTGAATATCTGCCTGGGGTTACTAATCCTATCAAATTGTCCGGGATCCCCCAGGATTAAAGATCCATTGTATTCTGCAGCTTTACCATATCACTGAATTGGATAGATTCAGCATAGAGCTGGCAGCTCAAAAGTGGGTAAACATGAGGCACTATGGAAGGCCAGCAGTAGCAGATAAGTGCATGTCCACACACTATAACCCTGTGGTCTGGCAGGGGACTCTGAGCTCTCTTCTGTCTACACCTGGGTAAAGCAGCTAACATAATCAAAGACCCTACCCACCCTGACATCCCTCTGTTCTTGCCCCTCCCCTTGTGCAGAAGATACAAAAGCCTGAAATCTTGCACCACCAGGTTTAAGGGCAGCTTCTATCCCAATGTTATTGAACAGTGCCCTTGTACAATCAGATGGACTCCTAATCTCACAATCTACCTCATCATGGAGTACACTTTATTGTCTGCCTGCGCTGCACTTTCTTCGTGACTGTTAATACTTTATTCTGTTATTACTTCGCCCTTGTACATCTTTTCTGAGTCATAGTTTAATAATCACAGAAAATTGTTCAATTCAAGACAACTCTTTGAAAAAGCTACCAATGAGTCTACTACCCTTTCAGTACAGGCAAGACAGAAGACATCTAACTCTCTTTGAGCAACACACATCAAAGTTGCTGGTGAACGCAGCAGGCCAGGCAGCATCTCTAGGAAGAGGTACAGTCGATGTTTCAGGCCGAGACCCTTCGTCAGGACTAACTGAAGGAAGAGTTAGTAAGAGATTTGAAAGTGGGAGGGGCAGGGGGAGATCCAAAATGATAGGAGAAGACAGGAGAGGGAGGGATGGAGCCAAGAGATGGACAGGTGATTGGCAAAAGGGATATGAGAGGATCATGGGACAGGAGGCCCAGGGAGAAGGAAAAGGTGGGGGGGGGGAACCCAGAGGATGGGCAAGGGGTGTAATCAGAGGGACAGAGGGAGGAAAAGGAGAGAGAGAGAAAGAATGTGTGTATATAAATAAATAAATAACGGATGGGGTACGAGGGGGAGTGGGGCATTAACGGAAGTTAGAGAAGTCAGTGTTCATGCCACCAGATTGGAGGCTACCCAGACGGAATATAAGGTGTTGTCCCTCCAACCTGTGTGTGGCTTCATCTTTACAGCAGAGGAGGCCGTGGATAGACATATCAGAATGGGAATGGGATGTGGAATTAAAATGTATGGCCACTGGGAGATCCTGCTTTCTCTGGCGGACAGAGCACAGGTGTTCAGTAAAATGATCTCCCAGTCTGCATCGGGTCTCGCCAATATATAGAAGGCTACATCAGGAGAACCGGACGCAGTATATCACCCCAGCCAATTCACAGGTGAAGTTTCGCCTCACCTGGAAGGACTGTCTGGGGCCCTGAATGGTGGCAAGGGAGGAAGTGTAAGGGCATGTGTAGCACTTGTTCCGCTTACAAGGATAAGTGCCAGGAGGGAGATCAGTGGGGAGGGATGGGGGGGGACGAATGGACAAGGGAGTTGCGTAGGGAGCGATCCTTGTGGAAAGCTGGGGGGGGGTGGAGGGAGAGATGTGCTTAGTTGTGGGATCCCGTTGGAGGTGGCGGAAGTTACAGAGAATAATATGTTGGACCCGGAGGCTGGTGGGGTGGTAGGTGAGGACTAGGGGAACCCTATTCCTAGTGGGGTGGCGGGAAGATGGAGTGAGAGCAGATGTACGTGAAATGGGGAAGATGCATTTGAGAGCAGAGTTGATGGTGGAGGAAGGGAAGCCCCTTTCTTTAAAAAAAGAGGACATCTCCCTCATCCTGGAATGAAAAGCCTCATCCTGAGAGCAGATGCGGCAGAGACGGAGGAATTGCGAGAAGGGGATGGCATTTTTGCAAGATAAAGGGTGAGAAGAGGAATAATCCAGATAGCTGTGAGAGTGAGTAGCCTTATAGTAGACATCAGTGGATAAGCTGTCTCCAGAGACAGAGACAGAAAGATCTAGAAAGGGGAGGGAGATGTCGGAAATGGACCAGGTAAACTTGAGGGCAGGGTGAAAGTTGGAGGCAAAGTTAATAAAGTCAACGAGCTCTGCATGCGTACAGGAAGCAGCGCCAATGTAGTCGTCGATGTAGCGAAGGAAAAGTGGGGGACAGATACCAGAATAGGCACGGAACATAGATTGTTCCACAAAGCCAACGAAAAGGCAGGCATAGCTCGGACCCATACGGGTGCCCATAGCTACACCTTTAGTTTGGAGTCTAACTCTAACTCTCTTTGTAAATTTTATGTTAAACTGATCTCAGTTAGCCTTTAACCTGACATATTTCAAATTACAACTAGCTACTAAGTTACTGAGAGAGAAAAAAACACTTTCCAATTGGATTTTTTGCCCTTTATACTCAAACTGTATCATCTGTCTCCCAACCCTTCAACCGGTAAAAAAGGGTTTCAAGGAAATAAATTGTGTCTTGAGGTAATGTTTGGGAAAAGAACATAATGAGCAACTCAATGATTATATTTGCAATGGAAAATTTTGGCTGAAGGTGTTTTGAATATTATATTTATGGGAGAGCTTCCGAACAGGAAACAGTCTGTGAATTAAATCAGAAACATCAGAAGTTTAGAGCTCTTGTTTATGTCTAAGGCTGGCCTTGATACAGACTGATAGACTGCTATTTATTGATGTTTTATTTGATATCTATTCATTAGATACAATCACTGTTGCATTTAATGGCCCAGACTACATGATCATAGTGTATAGAGTCATCTAGCTGAACAGCACAGACCTACCATCTTCCTGCCAACCTCTTTTTTTCAATTCTTACACAGCTGCAGAAGAATATTCTGCATTTGATTATTACTGTTTCCAGCTCTGCTCTCCTTAAATGATAACCAAGACACCACTGTGTTTGAATTGGATTAGAGATCTTAAGGATTGAGGGATACCCAGATGAAGTTAAATGAAACAGAATGGGGAGAACATTCTACAACCATAAATTCGAGCCTAGTGGAGATGAAGTTATCAGCCCCTATGCTGTAGATTCTGTCATTCTATGTAGCCTATGCTTGATGTTTCTGGGGAAAGGAATGCATTATCTTTTATACCCCCTTCAATTCCAAGTAGAGATTATAGAGGCCACTTTGCACTTTTCCCCAGATTGTCAATAGGCTGAATTGTTGCACTATTACCCATTGGAATTATTGTGCTGGACAATTTGAAATGTGTGGAACATCTCACAACTTTCAAAGATAGTCTGGAAACTAAAAACACATCCCATATTGGCTTCATTAACATTGTTTTTTATTGGTCTACTACATTTGAATAAATTTCTGTTCTGTTTGGCACAAGAGCCAACATAATCACATTGTAAAGTCATAGAACTGTATGTGCAGTGTGTGGCTGTCGAGCCTGCAACGTCCAGATCAACTGCTTTCCCAATCTAAACTCATCCCATTCGCCAGCAAATAGGTCCACATGCTTCTATATTTTGACTATTCAAGTGCCTGTCTAAATGACTTGTAGGTGTAGTGATTGCATATGGACCCACCACCTCCTTTGGCAGTGTGATCCGGATGACAGTCACTCTTTTTAAAAGTCTTTGTTCTCAAATCTTCTTTAAAACACTTGCTTCTCATCTTTGCCCTCTTCTTTTCAATACCCCTACCTGGTGAAGGCAGCTGGAAGAACTCAGGGGTCAGGCGGCATCTGTGGAGCCGAAAGGTGTAAGTTGATGTTTGGTTGAGACCCTGCATCAGGCCTGAGAATGAATACCTCATTGGCACCTCCTCGTGCAACTGGACCCTTGACTTCCTCACTCGCACACCCCAGTCAGTTTGGATGGGCAACCATTTCTCATCCACAATCTCTGTCTGTGCAGGTGCACCACAAGGCTCTGTGCCTACCTCCCTGCTCTACTCACTTTATACCTATGACTGTGAGGCCAAGTACTGCTCCAGTGCCATAGTTAAGTTTGCTGACAACACCACTGATGTAGGCCAAATCAAAGGTGGTGATGAATCAACTATATAGGAGGGAGATTGAAAATCTGGCTGAGTGGTGCCACAACAACAACCTCTCACTCAATGTCAGCAAGACCGAGGAGCTGATTATTGACTATAAGAGGTCCGTGAGCCAGTCATTGTCAGGGTATCAGGGGTGGAGAGATCAGCAACTTGCTTAGAAATTTGCGTAGATTTGGCATATCATCTCAATGACTTTTTTGAGTGTATTAAAAGAAGAAACTAGAGTAAAGATGTTTAAAGGATTGAGTAGGAAGCTCCGGGGCTCATGGGTCAATGGAACTGAGGACCTGCTTATCAATAGATCAACAATGAGAATAGGGATGCTCAAGTGGCTGGACTGGGTGGATGCAGAAATCTTTGAGGGATGCAGACTGGAGGAGCTTACAGAGTTAGAGAGAAGCAAGGCTCCAGAAAGTGTTCCAAACAACTGAGAACAAATGCAAGTCAATAACTATGGAGCTGAAGTTTATGAATGCCATGGTGCTAACTGAACTATAGGGTTTAGTTCATTGCCAAAAAGCAACCTGCCCACTCCAGTATTCTGCAAGATACCTCAATGATCCCTGAGAGTTGCTCTCGAGCCTTTCGCTGTCGGGCTTCACTCATTTCCTGTGTGGACATCTGTTCCATCAGAATCTGATAAACCCCTTCAACAACAGGGCAATTTGAAACAGACATGGTAATGGATCAAGACATAACTTACTGTGTTTTTTCCCATTTGCTTTGTGGCACTGGACTTGGTGTTCTTTAACTTGACAATCTACAAAGACACAAATATTATTGGGAAGAGTTTTAACTTTTATTCATTTGTTTAATCCACTAACTCAGACCCCATCACTGCAAATGTGAAGTCAAGTAATGAGCCAGATGTCACCTCGTCTATAGAGTCATGTAGTAAGATGGCACAGAGACAGGACCTTTAGCTCAACTGGCCCATGCCAACCGCATGTTCAACCAACCTAGCCCCTTTTGCTCATGTCCCTCTCATCCTTCCCTATCCGTGTAGCCACTCAAGTACACTGTAGATGTTGCTGAGTTATAGCACAAGCACTGCAGGGAATCTGGATCAACTTTATGCATGCCATTGCTTAGCCACATTGGAACAAGGTCTGGGGGCGAGGGCTGCTTGTAGTCAAACAATGAGGAGCCTCGCAGAGGTATGTTAAGTGGATGTTCTTCAGAGGAATATAAAAAAAGCCCGAGAACTCTTCACCACTTCTTCCCCCAATCACAACAGCATCCTTGTGAGGTCAAAGTTCCACTCCTTCCCACCCACCACAAAACCACAAGGAACAACCCACCACTTGCCTTCTGTCAGGAATCACATGATCTTCTTTGACCCCACTGTGGCTGGGTTCCCCCCCCTCCCCCATCCACACACCACCCTTTAGCTCCTTCTCACCAGCTTCATGGCAGTCTATAATGCCAGCTGGGCATTAAGCCAGAACCAACTGGTCTTGCCCACTTTGATTTAAAAGCTACGCCATCCTCCTGAAATGCCATTACCTGGAGTGTCCTGGGTGATAGGCTTCCAAGCAAGCGCCGCTCCTCCCACCTCTCTCTCGTCAGCAAACTCTGAGACAATGAGAATACCAGACTAGAGGTCAGGGCCTAGGCTTCCAGTATGGAGAGCTGGAGGTAAAATATACTCTCCATTGTTACTGTCACATATCCATCTTCCTTCTTGCCATTTTGGCAGTGAGTTAATTCAAAACAGACTTGAAAAGTCATTGGGACAAATTGATATCCAGTTCTATTCTATATCTGCTCACAGACAGCTATAGAGACACAAACCACAGCAGATGCAGGAATCCGGAGCAAAACACAAAATGATGGAGGAACTCAGCCAATCAGGCAGTGGAGGGAACTTCACTATTGACATTTTAGGTGGAAACCCCTCAACTGTTCCAAACCGCTCCATTTTCTCCACAGGTGCTGCCTGACCTGAATCACTGAATACTGCCAGCATTTTCTTTGTTGCTATGGATTTCTGGTAAGACTTGGCAGCTTCTATGAGTGTTATTATCTTTTTAAATGTATTTTTTTATGAAACTGAAGGAGCGGGACTTGCTGCTGCCTGTGTCAGAGAGGCCTCGGAGAAGTCGGCACACGAAGGTAGCTTGCAGTGTAACAGCGAAAGGTCACCTCAGTCGCTCTTGTGATTGCAAGACCCTGTTGGACATTGTTTATGTGAAATGCTGCAAGTCTGATTCACTGTTTATTGGTGGCTTGCAGGGGCACAGCATGGCGTCAGTGGTAGCCAGGAGAGGGCCCCAAGCTGTGGTATCACCCTGTTTACAGCCACCCAGGAGAGAGGCATCAGAGTCAGTGCGCTCCACCGGAGGCGGTGTAGCGTGGCGTCCAAGCTGGAGCCAGTGCTGCCCCCAGTGTTCGTTTGGCAGAAGACAAGCCTCATTGTTTTCGATTGCAGATTATCTCAACAGTCATGGACTCGGGGTCTAGGACTGTATGTTTAATGTGGACTGCATTTTACTGATACCTTATATGTGCTTGCTGTCTCGTATTTGTGATAGACATAAAAGTTGCTTTTATGTGTGTTGCTTGAATTTCCAGCATCTGCAGAATTCCTGTTGTGTTCGTATTTGTGATAGATGCCTTGTGCTGTGTGTGACTGTTGGTAATGTGTTTCACACCTTGGCCCCAGAGTATCACTGTGTCTTTTGGCTCTATTCATGGGTATTCTGGTGTGGTTGAATGACAATTAAACTTGAACTAGTTGGGCATAGCGTGGCAATGTCTGTAATCATGAATCATCTTCACTACAATTCAGCTGATCGGTCAGAGTGCAACTACTCCCTACAGTATGGAAAAAGACTGTTTGGCCCATCAGATCCATAGCTGCTCCCAGGAGAACAATCCCAGCAGTCTCACTCCCCCACTGGATTTCCCTCTAGCCCTGAAGCTTGTTCTCTCCCACACATGCCTATTAACTCTCCTTCAGCCAAATTACCTGCATTCAGGGTCATTTAGAGTGGTGAATCGACCGATCAACCAGTGTATCTTTGGGCTGTGGAAGAAGCTGGAGCCTCCAGGAGGAAATTGACGTTGTTGCAGGGAAAATGAATGTGCAAACTTCCATGTAGACAAAACCTGAAGTTAGGATTAAAACTGGATTCCTGGAACCGTAAGACAGCTGCACCTCACATGATGCTACTTAATTATACAATCACAGCAGGAAGTTTGCAAATAGGCAGACTTGAAGCCTCTGCCTATTTGTAGCTCTGACATTTTGCCTCTGAATACGTGACGTCACCACGCAGCATAACACTGCTTTGTATTTTAAAATCAAGCCGTGATCAGGGCTACCAGCTTGGGGAAGACGTAAAGAACTAAACAAGTTAAAGTGGCAGTAAAATATAAAATTGTGCAGGACTTTGACTCAGCAATAACTTGAATATTTTGCCTATTTGGGGTGTTGACACATGATGGAGGCAAATCAAACCCAGGCTTGAACATTAGAGGCTCGGGGTGACCTGATAGAAATTTATAGAGTTATGAGAGACAAAGATGGGGTAGATAAAATTTTTTCCCAGGGTGGAAATACCAAGTATGACAGTGCATAGTTTTAGAGTGAGAGGGGAGAGTTCAGATGCGATAGACAAATTTTTCATATGGAGTGTGGTGGGTGACTGCCTGGAACATGCTATCGGGAGTGGTAGTGAAAGCAGAGAAAATAATTACATTTCAAAGACTTCTTATTGACTACAGCTAAACATTCAACACCACCATCCCCTTAAAACTAAATCAATATACTCCAAGATATGGAGATATATACAGTATGTACTTTGATAATAAATTTACCTTGAACTTTGAAGAAGTACACAGACAGGCAGGGAATGAAGGGATGGAGGCCATGTGCAGGCTGATTGCTTTACTTTTGCATTATGATTGGCACATACATCATGATGCAAAATCAAACCAGTCTGACTGACAAGGTCGAGGAACTGGAGTTGGACCTAGATGTACTCAGGATCATCTGGGATGCTGAAAACCTCGTAGATGAGAGGTGGTCACACCCAGAGTGCAGGCTCCAGATAGTAAATGGTTGGCCACAAGGAGAAGAAAGGGGAGTGCAGGGTTCCTATGTTGTCATTCCACTCAGCAACAAGTATTCTCCTTTGGATACTGCAGGATGGGACGGCGGGACGGGATGAGGGGGGGAAGGAGATGGGGAGGAATGACCTCTCAGGGTACAGTCAGGCCAGTGGCACTATGGCCAGCTCTGAGGTTCAGCAGGAAAGGGTAAAGTCAGACAGAGCAAAAGTGATCAGAGACTTGATAATTTAGGAAGATAGTTGGGATACAGGTCGATACATTGTGTAGTGAGACTGTGAGGAAGGACAGACAGATGATAGGGCAAAATTGCAGTCAATGGGATGATTTCAAGTGTAACATGGGGGCAAAATCATAAATGGTGATGAATATAGGATTAAAGATGTTATATTTGAACACACCTATGGATTAAGGTAGATGTAGCACAGTCGGAGATTTTCAGGTATGATGTTGTGGGTATCACTGAGTTATGGCTGAAAGGAGATCATAGTTGGGAGCTTAACATCCAGGGCATTGCATCAAAAGGGCAGGCAGGTAGGTAGAGAGGATGGTGTGGCTCTGTTGGTGAAAAATGAAATCAAATTCTTAGAAAGAAGTGACACAGGATCAGAAGGTGTGGGTAGAATCCTTGTGGGTAGAGCTAAGAAGCTACAAGAGTAAAAGACCCTGGTGGCAGTTATATACGGTCCTCATACAGTAGTAGGATGTGGGATATCAGTTACAATGGGAGATAAAAAAGACATGTAATAAGAGCAATGTTACAATAGTCATGGGGAATTTCAATATACAGGTCTGTCTGTCTGTCTAGGTACCATATCCAATGCGGACTTTGGTGACCATGGTTTTCCATATAGATCTATCCTTCGTCTTTTGGATGACTTCCATTTCCTCGATGTGTAGCCACCTGGCTATGCTTTTGATGTACATAAGCCGAGGTCTTCCTCTAGGTTTGCTCCCCTCAATCTTTCCAGAGAGTATGAGTTTTTCTAGTTCATCTTTCCGCATGATGTGGCCTAGGAACCTGAGTTGTCTTTCTCTTATTGTTGGTATGAGTGATCGAACTTCTTGGGCTCCTCTGAGAACTTCTTCATTTGATGTGTGTGTGGTCCATGATATTTTTAACATTCTCCTGTAGAACCATAATTCAGCTGCTTCTAGTCTCTTTTCCATTGCTGGAGAAATGGTCCAGCATTCACTTCCATAAGTCAGGATAGAATCAATGTAGCACTGCAGTATTCTGTTTTTAGTGTGCGTGCTCTTCTTTCTGTCTGTTAATATGGTCTTCATTTTTTGGAAAACGAAAGAGGCTTTCCAATATACAGGGAGATTGGTAAAATCAGCTTGGTGCTGGATTCCAAGAGAGGCAATTTGTAGAATACCTATGGAGATGGCATTTTGGAGCATCTTGTGGTTGAGCTCACTAGGGGAAAGGAAATTCTGGATTGAGGGTTGTATAATGAACCAAATTTGTTTAGGTAGCTTAAGGTAAATGAATGATTGATCATAATATGGTAGAATTCAACCTGTAGTTTGACAGGGCGAAGATAAGATCAGATGTATGAGTGGAATAAAGGGAGTTACAAAGGCATGAGAAAGGAGCTGGTAAAAGTATTTTGGAAGGAGACATTAGAAGGGATGATGCCAAAACAGCAATGGCTGGAGTTTCATGGGGCAATTTGGAAGGTGCAGGATAGATACATCCCAAAGATGAGGGGGACCGGGGGAGGAGAGGGAGGGAACGTCGACTCAGACCATGAGAGGCCTGCATCAGGCATTTTCATGCCTTACAAGGCACAGACTGGAAGTCTGTGTGGGGTGCCACTCCTCGCACAGACACAAGAGCAATGTGTGGTTAAATGCCTTGCTCAAGGACACAAACACACTGCCACGGTGGAGGCTTGAACTAGCAACCTTCAGATCACTAGACAAATGCCTTATCCACTTGGCCACGTGCCCAACATCCCAAAGATGAAGAATTATTCTGATGGGATGATGATGAGTCAGCTAAGGCTGACAAGGGAAGTCAAAGACAGGACAAAAAGAAAGGAGAAGGCATAAAATATAACAAAAATTAGTGGGAAGTTCGAGGATTGGGAAGCTTTTAAGAACCAACAGAACACAACTAAAAAGCCATACAAAGAGAAAAGATGAAATATGAAGGTAAGCTAGCCAATAATATACAATAAGATACCAAAGGTTTTTCAGATACTGTATATAAAAAAATAAAAGAGAGATGAGAATGGATATTGGACTGCTGAAAAATGATGCTAGCAAGGTAGTAATGGAGGAACAAAGAAATCCAGATGAATTTAATAAATATTTTGTATCAGCCTTCATTGCAGAAGAGACTAGCAGCAAAGCAGAAATTTGAGATTGTCAGGGGGCAGAAGTGAGTGTAATTGCTGCTACAATGGAGAATGTGCTTGGGAAGCTGAAGGGTCTGAAGGAAGATTAGTTACCTGAAGCAAATGGTTTACACCTCAAGCTTTTGAACAAGATATCTTGTTCAAAAGAAGAGATTGTGGAGGCAGTTATAACAATCTTCCACAAATCACTAGATTCTGGAATGGTTCTGGAGGACTGGAAAATTGCAAATGTCAGTCCATTATTTAAGAAAGGTGGGAGGCAGAAGAAAAAAAATATAGATCAGTTAGCCTGACTCCAGTGGTTGGGAAGATGTTGGAGTCCACTATTAAGGATTAGGTTTCGGAATACTTGTCGGCATATGATTAAATGGATCCAAGTCAGCATGGTTTCCTTAAGGGGAAATCTTGGCAGACAAATCTGTAGGAATTCTTTGAGAAAATAACTGGCAGAATAGACAAAGGAGAGTCAGTGGATGTTGCTTACTTGGATTTTCCTAAGACCTTTGATAAGATGCCACACATGAGGCTGCTTAATAAGATAACAGCCCATGGTGTTATGAGAAAGATACTAGCAATGGCTAGATGATTGGTTGATTGGTAGAAGGCAGCGAGCGGGAATAAAAGGATCCTTTTCTGGTTGGCTGCCAGTCACTAGTGGTGTTCTGCAGAGATTGATGTTGGGAGCACTTTTTTATGCTCTATAAAAATGATTTAGATGATGGAATAGATGGCTTTGTTGCCAAGTTTGCAGATGATATGAAGATTGGTGGAGGAGCAAGTAGTGTTGAAGAAACAGGTAGGTTGCAGAAGGACTTAGACAGATTAGAAGAATGGGCAAGAAAGTGGCAAATGAAATACAATGTTGGAAAATGCATGGTCATGTATTTTGATAGTAGAAAACATTGTGCAGACTATTTTCTAAACGGGAAGAAAATCCAAAAATCTGAGATGCAGAGAGACTTGTGAATCCTTGTGCAGATCACCCTAAAGTTAACTTGTAGGTAGAGTTGGTGGTGAAGAAGGAAATGCAATGTTTGCATTCATTTCAAGAGGTCTAGAATACAAGGGCAGAAATGTGTTGCTGAGGCTTTATAAGGCACTGGTGAGGTCTCACCTTGAGTATTGTAAACGGCTTTGGACTCCTCATCTAAGAAAAGATGTGCTGGAATTGGTGAGGGTTCAGAGGAGGTTCACAAGGATAATTCCAGGAGTGAAAGGTTTATCATACGAGGAACGTTTGATGGCTCTGGGTCTGTATTCACTGGAATTTAGAAGGATGAGGGGGGATCTCATTGAAACCTTTTGAATGTTGAAAGGCCTAGACAGAGTAGATGTGGAAAGGATGTTTCCTTTGGTGGGGGTCTAGGACAAGAAGGCACAGCCTCAGGATAGAGGAACATCCATTTAAGTCAGAGATGTGGAGAAATTTCTTGGAGAGTGTCCAGAGGAAGTTCATGAGAATGATTCTGGGAATGAAAGGGTTAACGCACAATGAGTCTGGGCCTTTACTCACTGCAGTTTAGAAGAATAAGCGGGGGGGGGGGGGATCTCATTGAAACCTCCTGAGTACTTGATAGAGTGAATGTGGAGCGCGTGTTTTCTAAGTGAGTGAGACTCTGACCAGAGGACACAGCCTCAGAATAGAGGGATGTCCAATTAGAACAGAGATGAGGAGGAATTTCTTCAACTTGAGGGTGATTAATCTGTAGAATTCATTGCCATGGACAGCTGTGGAGGTCAAATCATTGAGTATATTTTTAAAGCGCAGTTTGATAGGTTCTTGATTAGTCAGGATGTCAAAGGTTATGGGGAGAGGCAGAAGAATGGGGTTAAGAGGGACAATAAATCAGCCATGATTGAATGGTGGAGCAGACTTGATGGGTCGAATGGCCTAATTCTGTTCCTATGTGTTATGGGTTGATGATCCTTATCCTGCGCTCTACAGTTTTGTGTTCTCTTTCCTATGTTCTATGTTCTGTGTTGTATGTTCAATCCCTTATAACAGCCGGTAGGATTAGCGGAAGCTGGATATTCTTCAGTTTTGAAAGGAACTATTGTTGGCCATGAGATAATTAACCACAGCCAACTGAATGATTGTCAACAGCTCTGTAAAAGTGAACTGGGAAATATGGCTCATAAAAATGGTTCAGAGAAAGGCAAATATAAGGCTAATTTCAAACATTCTTCAAAAGAAGGTGTGAATTACACATCCCATTGCTATAGAGGAGGGAATGGAAGTTCCTTGGTTCAATAACCTTGTTGACGTTAGTTCCGTGTATGATCTTTGAGTAAGCCTAATCAGCAAGAGTGCAAGATCCCTGGTGGGCATTGGACCCATGGAGTTTATTTCTTTGGGGTATGGAAGAGAACGGCATCAAAGAATCTGGCGAGAAGGCAGGTGTATGGGATTGAGCGGGCTCTGGGATCAGCCATGATGGAATGACAGAGCAGACTCGATAGGCTGAATGGCCTAATTCTGCTCCTATGTCTTATGGTCTTATGGGCCTCAGCAGGAAGGATTCGAGTACTGTGAATATTCACCCAAAAACAAAACTCTGCACAAAATTAACTGCTGGAGCATTTCAAAGAGTCAGACACCATCTGTGGAGGAAAAGGGATGGCAGCTTTTTCAGTTGAGATCCTGCATTGAGACTGAGCGTGCAAAGAAAGGAGGGAGGGATGAGGTTATATGTGGAACCGGGGGGAGGGGTGTAGGGGGCGGAAAGGGCAGGTGGATCCAGAAGACTCAGCTCTGGTAAGAGCTGGTTCTGTATACATTGAGGAGGCACGTGGGATTGTGCAGATTATTTTTGTTAATGAAGCAATAGTTGGGTATGGGTGGGGAGGGGGATTATGTGGGTGGTGAGGAGGATTTGGGTGGGGAAGGACACTGGGCATGGAGAGGGGTGGTACATGTGTAGGAGGGGGGAGAGACCAGTCTGTTGGGATTGAAAGTTTGTCTTATGCATTTTGGATTTATAAGGCTACAGTGTAGAATTAAGTGACACTTGTGTTTAGATTGATAGGTTTTTTGTAGTTTAATAAAGCTGTGAAATTTACTATTGTAATGAGACTCCATTACCTTATCAATTGAATGAACGGGCAAGTACTTACCAAATGATTGTGATTTAACTGCGTCATTCACTGGGAACACTATATCAGTGATAAAGGAACCTAAGTGTAAAGATACAAAATTAATTCCTTTATTCACCAAGGCTGATGACGCATACTGTCATCTTCAAGTTTCCATGATGTCTATAAAAATGATTGTTTGGTCTTCTAATATGATTAAAATCTTCAATTCATTTCTACAATATTCCAGGCAGAAAATATAACTACACAACAGGAGTACATCATCTCTCCTGAGTATGATACATCATGACTGAAATATAAAAGGAATATTATTACTCTGTCGGATTGGGTTGGTATTAATCCCATTTCAGCTGCAGCCTAGTTTAGAACTACTGACAAGCAACCTCATGCCAAATATTTCACTTTCTGAGTCACTCTATTTACTCTGAGCAACACACACAAAATGCTAGAGGAATTCAGCAGGTCAGACTGTATCTATGGAAATGAATAAACAGTCAGTGTTTGAGGCTGAGACCCTTCCTCAGGACTGGAAAGGAAGGGGGGAGATGCCAGAATAAAAAGGTGGGTGGAGGGGAAGAAGAACTAGCTCAAAGCTGATTGGTGAACCAAGGTGGGTGGGAAGGAGAATGAGGAATCTGATAAGAGAGGAGAGTTGGCTATGGGAGAAAGGGAAGATGGAGGTACACCTGGAGGGTGATAGGCTGGTGAGAAGAGATGGGAGGCCAGAGTGGGGAATGGAAGAAGAGGGAAGGGGAAGGGGAAGAAAAGTGGAAGGAGAAACTGTTGTTCATGCTATCAGGTTGGAGACCACCCAGATGGAATAAGAGGTATTTCTCCTCCAATCTGAGAGTGGCTTCATCGTGGCAAAAGAGGAGGCCATGAGCTGACATGCCAAAACAGGAAAGGGAGAGGAATTAAAATGGTTGCCGTCCTGAACATTTGGTTTTTGGCAGATGGAGCAGAGGTGCTGGACAAAGCAGTTCCCCAATTAATGTCGGGTCTCACCAGTGTACGAGAAACCTCATTGGGAGCACCGGACACAATAGACAACCCAACAGATTCGCAGGTGATGTGTTGTCTCACCTGGATGGAGGTGACAGAGGAGGTGAATGGGCAAGTGTAGCATTTCTGTCGCATGCAGATGTGGGCTAGGAGGGAGATTAATGGAGAAGGACAAATGAACAAGGGAATCGTGGAAGGAGTGATACCCGTGGAAAGTAGAGAGCGGGGTGAGGTAAAGATATGTTTGGTGGTAGCTTTCCATTGAAAATGCAGAAATTATGGAGAATGATGTGTTATGGAGGTTCATGGGTTGATAAGTGAGGACACGAGGAACTTTATCCCTGTTAAGGCATCGGGAAGATGGGGTGAGCTCGGATATCCGAGAAACAGAGGAGATGCAGGTGAGGGAAGCATCAATGGTGGAGGAAAGGAAACACCATTCTTTGGGGAAGGAAGGCCTCCCTGATGCCCTGGAAAGGAAAGCCTAATCTTGGGAACAGATGCGGCGGAGATGAAGGAATTGACTTTGTTGGGAGTTAACTTATTGCTTGGAAAGAGCAAAACAATAAGGTTCAGATTTTCTTACCCTGCTTGTAGAGGTCTAGTCTGCCAGAGAGTTTCCAACACTTCACCATGAGCAAGCAAGAAGCTTCATGTGCTAGTAACTACTCTCAGTAAGAGTCATTTAGCCTTGCCCTGTTGTAGGTATTACCTCCTACACAATCTTTGACCACCTTTTCCCCTCTGGGAAACTAACTGGCGTCTCTCTATTTCCCATTTCCGACAATGGATCAGGGACTTGAAACATTAGCTGTTTCGTTTTCCAGAGATGCTCTCTGACCTGCTGACTTTTTTCCAGCCTATAGTTTTGTTTTTCTGATTTTCATAAGAATTAAATCACTTAGGCACTTTACCCTGACTCGGAGCTGAGGCCATTCACTTTTTTCCTATTCCTGAATGTCTGGAGACCTCTCAGACTCAATTTGGAGGCAGCACATCTCAGGCACCCTCCAGTTTCAGTGTAAAAACTACCCCCCACCCAACACCTCCTTTGAACTTGCACCCTTTCACCTTAAATGCATGCACTTTTGTATTAGATTCTTTGACCTGATAGAAACTTAAAGGTTTCTCTCAGGTCTCCTATGATACTTTGCCATTCTGGAGAAAAGTGTTTAACTTCTCATTGTAGTAAATACGTTTTAATTCAGAGTTCAGCAGAGGAGGACAAAGGGCTTAATTAGGAAGGGGAAAAAAGATTATGAGAGAAAACTGGCAGGGAACATAAAAACGGACTGTAAAAGCTTTTATAGATATGTAAAAAGGAAAAGACTGGTAAAGACAAATGTAGGTCCCCTGCAGACAGAAACAGGTGAATTGATTATGGGGAGCAAGGACATGGCAGACCAATTGAATAATTACTTTGGTTCTGTCTTCACTAAGGAGGACATAAATAATCTTCCAGAAATAGTAGGGGACAGAGGGTCCAGTGAGATGGAGGAACTGAGTGAAATACATGTTAGTAGGGAAGTGGTGTTAGGTAAATTGAAGGGATTGAAGGCAGATAAATCCCCAGGGCCAGATGGTCTGCATCCTAGAGTGCTTAAGGAAGTAGCCCAAGAAATAGTGGATGCATTAGTGATAATTTTTCAAAACTCGTTAGATTCTGGACTAGTTCCTGAGGATTGGAGGGTGGCTAATGTAACTCCACTTTTTAAAAAAGGAGGGAGAGAGAAACCGGGGAATTATAGACCGGTTAGCCTAACATCGGTGGTGGGGAAACTGCTGGAGTCAGTTATCAAGGATGTGATAACAGCACATTTGGAAAGCGGTGAAATGATCGGACAAAGTCAGCATGGATTTGTGAAAGGAAAATCATGTCTGACGAATCTCATAGAATTTTTTGAGGATGTAACTAGTAGAGTGGATAGGGGAGAACCAGTGGATGTGGTATATTTGGATTTTCAAAAGGCTTTTGACAAGGTCCCACACAGGAGATTAGTGTGCAAACTTAAAGCACACGGCATTGGGGGTAAGGTATTGGTGTGGGTGGAGAATTGGTTAGCAGGCAGGAAGCAAAGAGTGGGAATAAACGGGACCTTTTCAGAATGGCAGGCGGTGACTAGTGGGGTACCGCAAGGCTCAGTGCTGGGACCCCAGTTGTTTACAATATATATTAATGACTTGGATGAGGGAATTAAATGCAGCATCTCCAAGTTTGCAGATGACACAAAGCTGGGTGGCAGTGTTAACTGTAAGGAGGATGCTAAGAGGATGCAGGGTGACTTGGATAGGTTGGGTGAGTGGGCAAATTCATGGCAGATGCAATTTAATGTGGATAAATGTGAAGTTATCCACTTTGGTGGCAAAAATAGGAAAACAGATTATTATCTGAATGGTGGCCGATTAGGAAAAGGGGAGGTGCAATGAGACCTGGGTGTCATTATACACCAGTCATTGAAAGTGGGCATGCAGGTACAGCAGGCGGTGAAAAAGGCGAATGGTATGCTGGCATTTATAGCAAGAGGATTTGAGTACAGGAGCAGGGAGGTACTACTGCAGTTGTACAAGGCCTTGGTGAGACCACACCTGGAGTATTGTGTGCAGTTTTGGTCCCCTAATCTGAGGAAAGACATCCTTGCCATAGAGGGAGTACAAAGAAGGTTCACCAGATTGATTCCTGGGATGGCAGGACTTTCATATGAAGAAAGACTGGATGAACTGGGCTTGTACTCGTTGGAATTTAGAAGATTGAGGGGGGATCTGATTGAAACATATAAAATCCTAAAGAGATTGGACAGGCTAGATGCAGGAAGATTGTTCCCGATGTTGGGGAAGTCCAGAATGAGGGGCCACAGTTTGAGGATAGAGGGGAAGCCTTTTAGGACCGAGATTAGGAAAAACTTCTTCACACAGAGAGTGGTGAATCTGTGGAATTCTCTGCCACAGGAAACAGTTGAGGCCAGTTCATTGGCTATATTTAAGAGGGAGTTAGATATGGCCCTTGTGGCTATGGGGATCAGGGGGTATGGAGGGAAAGCTGGGGCGGGGTTCTGAGTTGGATGATCAGCCATGATCATAATAAATGGCGGTGCAGGCTCGAAGGGCCGAATGGCCTACTCCTGCACCTATTTTCTATGTTTCTATGTTTCTAATCCAGGCACCTTCTCCATTGACCTCTTCTACACCCATCTTAATTTGCATCCTTCCTATGATGGACTGACCAGAATTAAATGCAATACTCCAGACATGTCCTTACTAGAGTTATATAAAGCAAATGTTGCAAAAAAATACTTTTTGCTTTCAGCCAGTGAAATATTTGGATGGGGGAAGATGAAATGTTCTTTAGGAGGTAAGATGAAACTTCCTTTAGGACATTTTTGGTGGAAACCTTTGAAGGGTGAGGTTGAATAGTGCAGGGTTTGTGGGAGGAATAACAGTGGTTCTTAAGCCTTTTATATCTCCTGCAATATTTTGTACAATAGTAACATGGGAGAGTCCAGGGCCAGGACTTGCCCAATGGGAGGGGCAAGAAGAGAGAACTTCTTCTGTGGGTGGGTTCTTTAGTTATTCTCTTTCACTCAATTTCTTGTGTTTGGTGTACACATGAACAGTGCTGACCCACACCAAAGCAAAATTACTGAATCTGTAAGCCGGACTTTCCTACCCAGAGTAAAACACTGCAACCAACTACCAGAATCAGTTCCATGAAATGGCTGGTGTCTCAGAGACCCCACGCACTGCTCAGCTGAAGATACCCAACTGGAAAGTGGCCTTGAATAAGGTGGTGCTTTCTGCAGGAGAAGGATTCAGCTGATTTGTGGTTGTATGGAAGGGGACCAATTCAACAAAGATACTAATGCAGAATGGGCAAAGGCAGCCCTGATACCGGTAATAAATAGGCATTAACCTTTACTAACATTATTCATTTCAGAAAATAAATCACACAGTAAATCATCAATAAAATCAACCATTGAAAAGATGTGCTGGTTAGTAAATTGTAGAATGGCTGTGTTGGTGATACCTGAGGGCTACCCCCAGGCTATATCCTTGGACAGTATTTGTCGTTGACACAAATGAGGCATTTCACTGTATGGTATGATATTTTGATGTGCGTGTAACAAATAAAGCTAATCTTTAATATTCTTAATAACTAAAGAACCCACCCACAGAAGAACTTCTCTCTTCTTGCCCCTCCCATTGGGCAAGTCCTGGTCCTGGACTCTCCCATGTTACTATTGTACAAAATATTGCAGAAAATATAAAAGGCTTAAGAACCACTGTTATAAGACTATAGAAGGATTCCTTAGTGTGATAAACTGGACTCTTAATCTCATAATCTTCCTCGTAATGGCCTTGCACCTTATTGTTAACCTGCAGTGGACTTTCCCTGTAGCTGTAACACAGTATACTGCATTCTGTTATTGCTTTTCTCTTGTTTGACCTCAATGTACAGACGTGATGAATTGATCTGTATGGATATCACACAAAGCAGTTTTTCACTCTACCTCAGTACATGTGACAAGAATAAACCAATTCACCAGTTTACTCCCTCCCCACTGATGAGTTGAAAGTTCTCACTGCTCAAAGTAGTTGGGGGCAGGTACTTATGGAAAGTTTGCAGAATATCAAGCCCCACCACCCTCACGGCAGGCTCAGCATCATTCTCCAGGGCCAATCTGATGAGAGTGCTGCTGCATGGAAGTTCATTTATTGCATGCCAGCATAGACGAGTGGCTGTGTTCTCTCTGAGTATATGAGTGAACTAAGGGCTGACACCCTGATACTTGCCTCTCTGTTCTGCCATTAATGGCTGCTCCATTGGCTGCAGAAACTTACTGCTCCACTTGAGGCTCTCGAGGCTGCTGAAGAGAAGTGGACCCAGAGGTCCGGTCACGTGGTTGAAGATCTCGAAGGACATGGAGCACAGCTGCTCTCCGGTAACGTCAAAGTCGTGAAAGCGAATGCAGTTGGCATCCAGCTGATTGGCATCCAAGGTGTGCTGGAGCCATTCCCACACGTGGTACTTGGTCCATAGGTGGGGTGGTGTCTGCAGCCAGGAGCCTCCAGAGTAGCCACCGGGAGCTGGAGGATACAAGAGGAGTGAAGGTGTTATGTCAGATTTCAGAATACGTGAAGCACATGTCCTCAGCTTCTGATTCCCTGACATCTGAATTCCCCATCCCACTTTGACTCTGCCTCCAGCACTGTTACAGTGCGGTCTGAAGGAACAGCCCCTCCACCGTTTGTGCATGTTCCAGCATGTAGAACTCAGTAACTGAGACACGGAGACCGCTTCGAGTCATAGAGTCGCCCAGCACTGAACGAGACCATTCGGCCCAACTGACCCATGCTGAAAAAAGTTCCCTTCTAAGCTTTTGCCATTTGCCTATATTTGACCCATGTCCCTCTAACCTAGGGGTTCCAAAAACCCAGAGCCCCGGACCCCTTGGTTAATGGTAGCGATTCCTGGCATAAAAAAGATTGGGAACCTATCTTATCCATGTACCTGTCCAAAGTACTTTTCAATTGCTGTTAATGTTCCTTCTTGAGCTATTCTCTGGCAGCACATTCCATATATAGACCACCCTTTGGGTGAAAAGGTTGCCCTTCAGGTTCCCATTAAATTTCTCTCCTCTCACCTTAAAACCATGTTCCCTAGTTTTCCATTGCTCAAAGCCTCAAGCCTTTGTGCATTGACCCTATTTATACCCCTCATGATTTTGGACACCTCTTTAAGATAAGTCCTCATTCTCTTATGTTCCAGTGAAAACATTGGAGGCCCTTCATCTACACTGAGAAGTAGAGTGAAGGTCGCCTATATAGAAAGGGCTGGAGTGAGTGGGAGTGGTAGGCAGATGGTGGAAGGCAGAGTCAATAGTACCAGAAGCCAAGAGATGATTTTTGGAAGGTCTGCAGCCAATGGAGTCTGATAAGAGAGGAACGTGGAGCATGGAATGGTTGGAATGGGCAGAGGGATTGGTGGAGGAGGGGTCCCCGTAGGAGGAGTGTGAAGTGATAGGCAGATGGAGATGATGGAGGAGGTAAAAATACATACTGATAAGGGTTAGGTAGATCAGGAGAAGAGACAAAGGGACAAAGGCGGAGCTGGGAGACATTTTTTAAATTTGTTTTGCTTTAGGACAGCAGAAATAAATCAGTAATCTTTTTTTGTACTGCTAGGTTGATTCTTAATGAGGAATGGGGTGAAAGATTACTGGGTGGGCAGGAAAGAGAGAGCAATTACAATTACATCAGCCATCATTTTACCAAGGGACCTGCTCCTGTTCCTGATCCTGATTTGAATGTTTGTCTACACAATAAAACAGGAGACACAGTTTATTGAACTCTGAGAAGAGTGACATGAACACTCACTCGTGATTCACAGTGCCTCAGCTTTTGTTCCCTCAACTGCAGATGAGTCCAGCTGAGGAAAGCAAGTCAAACTCTTTCAGGATATCCTAGGATCCTGCCTGGCCCCATAGATTTTGCTGAGAGACTAGCCATTTCTTAACATCACACAGAGTGAATCGAATTAGCAGGAGACTGCATCGATCATGAAGGTCCCTTACCATCCAGGACATGCCCTCTTCTCACTACTACCACCAGGGAGGAGGTACAGAAGCCTAAAGTTCTACATTTACTGTTTCAGGAGTAGCTCCTTCCCCTTTGCCATCAGATTTCTCAATGGTCCATGATCTCATGAACACAAACTCACTATTCCACTTCTGCACTGTTTCTTGATTTATTTATTGCAATTTATAGTGATATTTATGTCTTGCACTGTACCACTGCTACAAAACTTCAAATTTCCTGACATAGGTCAGTGATAATAAACCTGATGTTGATTCTGACTGTATTCTCTGATGGAGTGATCTCAGATTACCCACTCAACACATCCAACTGAACCCACCTGCCTTGGCTAGTCATGTGCTGTGCACCATCACTTTGGAAGACAGGGATATTCTCAAAGCCCCCACTTCCTGTTTAATTGCTTTCTGCTCATGACACCCGAGTCTGTGGTGGAATCCCTTTGTTCTGACTGCTACACGGTAGCTTAATATTCCACATCGTCCCTTGTAAGTGTTTGTTTTCTCATTGATACGAATGATGTCATCACTGGCGAGACCAACATTTAGTGTCCTTGAGAAGATGGTGGTGATCTCTTGCTGTCCTGCTGTTGAAGGTGCTCCTGCAGTGCTTCTCGGGGGAGGGAGTGCAGGATTGAGATCCAGTGATAATGAAGGAACATTGGAATGTTGTGCAGCTCGCCGGGTACGTGCAAGTAGTGGTGTTCCCTAGCAGCCCTGGCCCTTGACCCTCTTGGTGGTAGAGGACGATGGGTTTGAGAGGTGCTGTCAACACCAGACCCTGCAGGTAGCTTCTGCAGCCACTGGGGCAGCTGTTGGAGTGAAAACACGCCAAGTGACGGAATGGCTGACAACCCTCTGGGTTGTTTTGCCCTGCACATAGACTTTTCATCTTTCTTTATCATGAAGAAGGAAGCCATTCAGCCTATTGAATTTATGCCAGCCCTCAGAACAATCACATGACTCTTATTTCACAACCCCCCCCCTTCCTTGCGCTGATTTATAGACTCTCCCGCATGCCCATTGGCTGCATATTGATTCTCCATCCGCCCACCTGCACATAAAGGCCAATGATCTTCACAGCCCACGTGCCTTTGGGATGTGGGAGGAAGTCCGAGCACCCGGGGAAACGTGCTAGGGCGCAAGGTGAACTTGCAAACTCTGAATAGTTCTGGATAGTGTCGAGCTTCCCTAACATAGTTAATGTGGCTCTGATGCAGGGAAGTCCTCCAGACTGGTGTCTTCAGAAGTTGATATACTTGCTGCTGGAGACCCAGACTATGAACATGGGTGTCTCTTTGTCAGGTGTGCTTCTGGAACTCCCTTTCTTCACTTAATAACAGTGATAATAGAGACGATGCTGAGTCATGAGCTGTTCTCCTTTGGAACACCATTTGCTGAGTAATGTTTTGGATTTCTTGCTTCACAAGGCTATTGATCAAAGCCGGAAAGACAGCTGCTGAATCTCAGCTGGTTTGACTGAGACGCCGTATGAGGAAAAGCTTACGAGTAAACTGGGAGGGGGGCAGTATTAATGAGATGGTTCTCACAGAAGCCTACTGGATACTGAAAGGCTTGGATAGAGTGAATGTGGACAGTTTGTTTCCATTGGTTGGAGTGCCTGGATCCAACCCTCAGAATAAAGGGGAGTCCCTTTAACACTGAGATCAAGGGGGATTTCAGTGGGCTGTGAATCTGTTGATTTCTTTGTCACAGAAGGCTGTGAAGACCAAGTCATTGGCTGTATTTAAGGCAGAGATTGATAGGGTCTTGACTGGTAATGGCGGTTGAGGATTAAGAGGAAAAGGCAGGAGAATGAAGTTTTAAAAACTTGGCTACGATTGAATGGTAGAGCAGACTCAATGGCCTGAATGGCCTAATTCTGCTCCTATATCATGTGTCTTGTGGTCTGAGTGAGCTGACCAGAGAGCTGAATGTGTATTGGCAGATGGGAGAATGGACATAATAGCCTTTTCTCATTGCCAGTTCTCCCCCGAGTCAGAGCTTGATGCTCTGTGATGGGGTGAAGTGTATTAATACCCAGCCAGTGTGCCCCTCACATCAGTCCCAAATTTCATTTCCAATAAAGTCAGGAGAAATAACATTTTTGAGACATCTAAAATGAACTTTCAATTTGCTTTCAAATACCCAATGACCCAAGCAGACATAAGGGTTCCATCTTCAGTCACAGTCAAATTTCTCTGTAAGCACACAAAATGTCTGGATAAGTTGACCATTAAGTGATGTAATGAGAAATATCAAAAACACTAACTGATAAGAAAGAGCAATTACTAAAAGTGAAGGGAGAGAGAGAGAGAGAGAGAGAGAGAGAGAGAGAGAGAGAGAGAGAGAGAGAGCAAGTTACAAGTTCTGTTGTTTGTAGGACCATGTAAATGTAGATTGGAATTTTGGATCTAATAATAATTTGGGAGCTTGTTCATATGTAGGGTGTTCATATCTTGGGCTTTTGTAATCCAAGGATGACCTGTATTGTATGTCTGCCACACTCACATTCCAAATCTGCACTGGCTGCTTCAATTTTTATCATTTATTTTGTGTCATTAAAAATGTGTCATCCTACCGTTGCTTTCGAGGTCAAAATTACTCCAAGTTGATGGTATTTGCTGTGGTACTGGGTGATTTCTGAACTGACCATTCATAATGCTTCTGTCTGCACAATCATGATCTGGAATCACATAGAAAGAATTGATTTAGCAATGAGCGCCTGTCAGTAACCTCTCTGTAAAGATGCTTAAGATTACTGCAAAAAAAAAGGAGAGATTTACAAAGGTTTTGAAACAAGAAACCACCTAGGTCAGGTCAAGGTTCTGTCCTTCCCATTAAACCTGCTGCTGATTCTTCCTTTGTCCCAGTGCCAGTCCTCTGAACTTGGTAGCATCATCTTTGCTACCATTTCATCTCTCTGCTCTTTCAGAGAATTTCCTTTCCATTTCTGAAAGAAATACGAAACGGCAGGAAACACGCAGGAGGTCAAGCAGTACTGAGGAAAGAGGAACAAGACTTCCAGCGCTTCCTTGCTCTACAGATGCCATCTGACTTGTTGAGTGTCCCCAGCATTTTCTTTTTCAGATTTCCAGCATCTACTGTTTCTTTATTGGCTCTCTGTTCTATTCTCTGGCCACTCTGCCTCACCAAAAATGTTTAACGCTGCCCTTGATGGGCTGTCAATCAGCTGTCAAGTATTAAGGGGGGGAGGGAACGTTGACTCAGACCATGAGAGGCCTGTGTCGGGCATTTTCAAGCCTTACAAGGCCCAGATTGGAAGTCTGTGTGGGGTGCCACTCCCCGCACAGAGACTAGAGCAATGTGTGATTAAGTGTCTTGCTCAAGGGCACAAACACGCTGCCACAGCTGAGGCTCAAACTAGCGACCTTGAGATCACTAGACGAATGCTTTAACCACTTGGCCACGTGCCCAACACAAAGTATTAAACTGGATCTAAAAAGAAATGAAAAACTCAATATTTTTCGACTCAAGCTCTTACTTGGGGGAGAGCTGCCAACAGGAACCAGCCATTGTTCCTTTCTCCCATCTGCCATCACATATTCACTTCTTTGTTCAGACCATAAGACAGCATGATATAGGAGCAGAATTAGGCTATTCAGGCCATTGAGTCTGTCCTGCCATTCAAACAGAGGCAAGTTTTAAAAACTCCATTCTCCTGCCTATTCCTCTAATCCTTAATCAGTTACCAGTCAAGAATTTATCAATCTCTGCCTTAAGTGCACTCAATGACTTTGTCTGTGCAGCCCTCTGTGGCAAAGGATTCAACAAATTCAACACCCTCTGGCTGAAGGAACTCAATACGGCTCCAGATTCTGAGAGGCTTCTGGACCACAATAAGGTCACTAAGATGTTTCTCTCCCTATGGACGTCACCTGACGTGTTGAGTATTTACAACATCCTTTGGTTTGGTTATCGCAGTTGATTTATCAGTCTGTTTTGATAATGGATTCCAACAGGATCAGTGAAGCAACAGCAAACATCCTGGTTCTTCTGAATGTTGCTGCTGTCGCTGCACATTGCTGGATCATGCCTGCGATTTGTTCATTTTAACCGCACCTGCTAAACTTCTTATTTAAAGCCATAGAGACATGGAGTTGTGCAGTACCAGAATGGCCCCTTCAGTCTTTTGCACTCATCTGACTTTCCATACAACCTACGAACCTACGAAGACCAGCCAGGACAAGAGCACTCCCCCCGCTCCCCCCCCTCCTCAGGTAGGCGAGACACTCGTGGGATCATAGGTAAGAGATACGAAGGCTGAAGACACCTCTCCCCGGTACACGAGACAGGAATTTGAGACCTGGAGTTCGGGGTCTCAGCATCGGTGAATCCAGTCTGGTGTCCAAGGTCCTGTCATCAGTGAGACCTGGGGTCAATACCAAAGATTGAAACTGAAGGTCAATCGGAAGTTGGGAAGTCAAGGCCCAATGGCCCTGGGTCTGCGAGTTTGTGAGCCTACTGGGGAAGTTGGAGGCCCAGTCTCAGTGAGTCGCAGTGTCCAATGGAAGCAGCATGTCCTGGGGGTGCAGGGCTGTCTCTGTGTGTGAGGGGTGAGTGGGTGGGTGGATAGGAAGGAGGAAAGAGGTTAGGTCTGCTGTTGTAGATTTGTTCCTGTTGTTCTGCTGAACATTGTGGGCATGCGACATTGGTGCCAGAATGTGTGAAGACACTTGTGACTGATTCCAGTCCATTCTTAGGCTGTGCTGATTGTGAACACGAACAATGCATTTCACTGTATTTACATATGATATATGAATCTGAACACGGTACTCCAAATGTGGTATAACCAGTTGAACCTTACCTGGTAACTTAATAACTTACTTATCTATTTCAACATTGAATGAGGCCATTTGACTCATCAGGCTTTTGTTGACTTCCAGCAGACAATTAGTCTCAACCACCACCCCCCCCACCCCGCACACCTTTCTTTATTTCATGTTGCCCTGTAATTTATTCTCTCCACTGGCCTATCTAAGTGTGAATGTACAGTGGCCAATTAAGGCCATCAGTGCATGATTGGGATGTGGGATAAAGCCAAGCACCTGGATGAAACCCATGTGGTCACAGTGAGAGTGTACAAACTCCACATAGACAGCACCGGAGGTCAGAATAGAACACAGATCTCTATTCTGGTCTAACTTGTGTATCACTGTGTCACTCCTGTTCTATAGAAACTAACCCCACTTTTACTCTGTCATCCCCAAGGAGATTGGCTTCAAACTTCAAAGTAAATTTATTTTCAAAGTCCATATATGTGACCATATACAACCCTGAGATTCATTTTCTTGTGGGCATTCACAGTAAATACAAGAAACACAATAGAATCAATGAGCACCCACCAAGACAGACAAACAACCAATGTGGAAAAGACAACAAACTACGTAAATACAAGAGATAAATTTATAATAATATTATACATAAATAATAAATATCAAGAACATGAGGTGAAGAGTCCATGAAAGTAAGTCAGTGAAGAGAACGGTTCAGTGATCGGGTGAGTGAAGTTCAGTGAAGTTATGGTTCAAGAAATGATGGTTGAGAGATAATAACTGTTCCTGAACATGGTGGTGAGGGTTCCTGAGGCTCCTGTACCTTCTTCCTGATGCAGCGAGAAGAGAGCATGGCCTGGATGGTGGGAGTCCCTGATGATGGATGCTGCTTTCCTGTGTAGATGCGCTCAATGCTGGGAAGGGCTTTACCCATGATGGACTGAGCGGTATCCACCACTTTTTCTAGGCCTTTCCATTCTAGGGAATTGGTGTTTCCATACCAGGCTGTGATGCAACCAGTCAATATACTCTCTACCACACATCAAAAGAAGTCCATCAAAGTTTTATATGATGTGCCCAATCTCCCCAAACTTCTAAGGAAGTAAAGGCACTGCCATGCTTTCTTCATAATGGCACTTTGTACTGTATCTAGAATAGATCCTCTGAAATCATCCGTCAAAAAACTGTAGATGCTGGAAACCTGATTTAAAAATCAGAAGATGCAGAACATCTTTGTAGGTCAGGTAGTATTTGTGAAGAAAGAAATAAGAGTTAACACTTCTAGTTGAAGATCCTCCATTCAATCTGAGAAAGAGAAGTAAAGCTTTAAGCAACACACATCAAAGTTGCTGGTGAACGCAGCAGGCCAGGCAGCATCTCTAGGAAGAGGTACAGTCGACGTTTCAGGCCGAGACCCTTCGTCAGGACACTTTACGGCTGCCTTTTCTTATCTGCCTTCACCAGTTCAGAGTCTTAGATCTGAAACAGTAACTCTTGTTTATTTCTCCACAAATGCAGCCTGGTCTGCTAAATATTTCCAGAAATCTGTTTTTTTTTTTTAATTTTCTTAAGAACACCATACCCCCAGGCTCAAGGACAGCTTCTACTCCACTGTTATCAGACTTTTGAAAAAGATGCGATAAAGATCAATTCTCAATTTCCCAATCCACTGTGTCATGAGCCTTGAACCTTATTTGTCTACCTGCACCACAGTTTCCCTGTAACTGTAACACCGTATTCTGCATTCCGTTTCTCTTTTGTGGTACCTCGATGTACTGATGATCCACCAAGATGACATGTAAGCACAGCTTTTCACCATCTCGGTACACGTGACAATAATAAGCCAATTGCCAGTTACTATCCTCATTAATATACTACACTAAATTACACCTTATCATTAAAACTTAAGCGATTTTGCAGATTCTGGATCCTTTCCAGCCCTGATGAATGGTCTTGGCCTGATATGTCGGCTGTTCATTTCCCTCCATAGATGCTGCCTAACCAGCTGAGTTCCTTCAGAATTTTGTGTGTGTTAGAAACTTAGAAACATAGAAAATAGGTGCAGGAGTAGGCCATGTGGCCCTTCGAGTCTGCACCAGCATTCAGTGTGATTATGGCTGATCATCCAACTCAACCATGATCATACTGAATGGCAGTGCAGGCTCAAAGGGCCGAATGGCCTACTCCTGCAGCTATTTTCTATGTTCCTATGTTTCTAACACACACAAAATTCTGAAGGAACTCAGCTGGTTAGGCAGCATCTATGGAGGGAAATGAACAGTCAACAAATCAGGTCAAGACCATTCATCAGGGCTGGAAAGGAAGGGGACAGAAGTCAGAATAGGAAGGTGAGGGAAGGGAGCAGGAAACGGAATGATGTGAGAAGCTAGGCGATGATGGGTGGAGGAGGCAAAGGGCTGAAGAAGGAATCTGGTAGGAGAGCACTGTACATAATGGAATCTTATAAGGTGAGGGGGTAGGCAACCCTAGAGAGATGATGCACAGGGCGTGAGGGCTTTTTAAAAACATTTTACCCTTGCTTCTGTTGTTCATTTCCCTCCATAGATGCTGGCTGACCTGCTGAATTCCTCCAGCATTTTGTGTGTGTTGATACATGCAGACATTGCCTGTTCCACAGCAGGTTTTGAAAGCCCTGAAATAGACTTGTGCCTGAGGAAAGCCTCTACTCCTTCTTTTGGCAATTATATCCCAGGGTGTTTTTAGCAAAAATGTTTTCACTTGCAACATCAATAATCCAGTTCCTGTTTTATTGAGTAATGAGATGTTAAATGACCTTGCTGGGTAACGTCAGCACTGACACTTCTAAAGGGAGTGGTAATAGACAATAAGACATTCATCTTCTAGTTTATATCCGTACAGTTCTAATGGAATATATAATAGTAAAAGTTTATCTTGTGTATTTAATATTTCAGTAATATTGTAAATATATTGTTTGGTTAAACATTCTTTGTTTACAGATTTCATTAAGGGTAATATATAAATATTTGTGAATGGCATATGTCATAATGCCACCGTGTCATATGTGTGCGGCTTGCTAAAGGTACAACAACACTAAGACATGTTACTCCCAGCTCCATGTTTTTCTTTTGATTAGTTTTATATTTTGGAGTTACAAATCATCTAACAGCTTATGTCACACTGGGTCTGAGACTGGGAGCCAGCATTGCGACACAACAGGAAGCTGCAGGAGTGTGTGGTGGTGTTATGGCAAGGATGGGTGAAGTTTCAAGTCTGTGGACTATTGGACAGAGATTGGTGTGGTGGCAACGTGCAGCTCCTGAGGATCATTGTGTTAAGGCAGGGGCACGTTTGGCGATCCTGGCTCAAAGGATGTGTCTGAGAACTAGGAGCAGGGGCAGGCCAGTTAGCCCTTTTATGGCTGAGTCACTTTCCCATACTCTCCCCCACTCTCTTATCTCCTTGCTTAAATGTCTGTCAACCACCACCTTCAATCTATTCCTTGGTTCCACCTACATGGCTATCAATGGAGAACAATATGATTCACAGTCCCCTGAGGGAAGAAATTCCTACTCATCTCCATCTTGAGTGGAGAAGACCATTTATTCCAAAGCTATCCCATTCTTGTACCAAACACCCTCACCCAGGGGAAGGTCCTCTGCAACCTGCACTGCCCATTTCTCTTAGAATCTTAAATGCCATCCTCAGCTTATGCACACCAAATTTATGATCCTTAGTGTATATGAACAAGCTCCTGAAATAAAATTAAATTCAGAAATGTGATGTACGTTCCTATAAATGACTGGACTAGTTCTCTCCCATTCCCCACTTGTAGTTGTTGTTCTTCCTTTCCGTCATATATGTTTTTGATGCTTTTCATTACAATATTGTGAGATATGGTTAGCACATTGAGTGAATTTTGTTCATTTTTTGACTCTTAGACAAAACCAAAAGATTCCATTCATTAAATGGGGACAGCCTGAATAGATGTCAGTAAAGTCATCCTCATTCTTCCAAATATCATCCCAATTTCTTCGCTTGTTCCAGCGAAGACAGCCCCTTCATTCCAGGAATCAGCTTAAATGATCACTGAGCTGCCTTCTGTGTGATTATTGATTCTTAACTAAGCAGACTGTATGTAATATTTCGGGGGGATGGCGGGAGTCACAATTGTACGGGCAGTAAAGTCACTGCTTCACACCCCCAATGACTAAGGTTCAATCCTGGTCGATGGACTTGTCTGTGTGCAGTTTGCGCCCAGTCCCTGTAGTTTTTAAAAACTGGGTTTTCTCTACCAATAATCCTCTATCACATCAAGTTCCTCTACCACCAATCTCCTATCCCATCTTACCTCCAATTTCCTCTACCACCAATCCCCTATCCAACACACCTCCAATTTCCTCTACCACCAATCCCCTATCCTTCACACCTCCGATTTCCTGTGCCACCAATCCCCTATCCATCACATCTCCAGCTTCCTCTACCACCAATCCCCTACCTCACTTATCTCCGATTCCCTCTACCACTAATCCCCTATCTATTACACCTCCAATTTCCTCTACCACCAATCCCCTATCCATCACACCTCCAATTTCCTGTGCCACCCGTCCCCTATCCATCACATCTCCAGCTTCCTCTATACCAATCGCCTATCGATCACACCTCCGATTTCCTCTACCACCAATCCCCTATCCATCACACCTCCGATTTCCTGTGCCACTAATCCCCTATCCATCACACCTCCGATTCTCTCTACCACCAATCCCCTATCCATCGATTTCCTGTACTATCAATCCCCTATCCACCACACCTCCAATTTCCTGTGCCACCAGCCCTGTACCCCATCTTACCTCCAGTTTCCTCTACCACCAATCCCCTATCCAATTGTACAGTACTTCCGGTTTCATCTCCCACCAAACCCTTCCCCATCACACCTCCAGTTTCCTCTACCTCCACTCCTCTTTCCCATCATACCTCCAATTTCCTCCCACATATCGAAGACGTGTGTGGTAGGTAAATTGCCGTTGTTGAGAATGAGGAAGAAGTAAAATGGGGATTCGAATAAATGGACGGTGAATGGTCAGCACAGATTAATTTTGCTGAATGGTCTATTTCTATTATGTGTGTGTCTCTCCCTGACCTCTATGGGTCATACTATACAGCATACAACAGAACAACAGCTCCTTCAGACCACTGACTCTGAGCTTACAATATTAATCCTACATTTGTGCAGGCCATCGTGCCTATCTGAACGAATCGCACTCAGCTGCATTCATTCCATATGCTGCTGTGCCTGTCCAGCAGCAGAAGAGCCCTATATGGTGGTCCTTTCCCACGAAGCAGCTCTTTCTGACTCCGCTGAGTCACTCACTGGGAGAGAGTTCAGGAAATCCAGATATATATATATTAAATAGTTACGTTAAATACGTTGTGCAAGAAAAAAAGAAGTGTTGAGGCAATGTTCATGGGTTGAAGGTCCATTTGGAAATCAGATGGCAGAGGGGAAGAAGCTGTTCCTGAATCGTTGAGTGTGTGCCTTCAGGCTTCTGTACCTTTAGGTAGCAAAGAGAAGAAAGCTGATAGAGGTCCTTAATGATGGCCACCACCTTTTTGAAGCATCGCTCCTTGAAGGTGTTCTGGATACTATGGAGGACGGTGCCCATGATGGAGCTGACTAACTTTACTTACTTTGATCCTGTGCAGTAGCCCTCACATTTCAGATGGTGGAGCAGCCAGTCAGAATGCTCTCCACGGTATATTTGTAGAAATTTGCGAGTGTTTTTGGTGACATACTAAATCTCCTCAAACTCCTAATGAAGTATAGCTGCTCTCTAGCCTTCTTTATAGCTGTGTCGATACATTAGGTTAGGTCCTCAGAGATATTGACCAGGACTTGAAGTTGTTCACTCTTCCCACTTCCGATCCCTCGATGAGGACTGGTTTGTACTCCCTCGTCTTACTCATTCCGAAGTCCACAATCAGCTCTTTGATCTTATTGATGTTGAGTGCCAGATTGTTGCTGTGACACCACTCAACTAGCTGGGGTATCTCAATCTGCATACAATGCTAGTATTCCCAGCAAATTTATAGTTGGCATCTGAGTTGTGCCTAGCCACACAGTCATGGGTTTAGAGAGAGTAGAGCAGTGGGCTAAGCACACATCTTTGAGGTGTGCCAGTGTTGATTGTCAGCAAGGTGGAGATGTTATTTCCAAACCACACAGATTATGGTTTTCCGGTTAGGAATTCAAGGAATCAGTTACAGAGGGAGGTACAGTGGACAATGTTCTGGAGCTTTCCAATCAGAACTGTAGGAATGATGATGTTAAATGCTGAGCTGTATCCTGACAGAGGTATTTGTATTGTCCAGGTGATCCAAGCCCATGTGGGGAGCCAATGAGTTTGTGTCCACAATAGACTGTTGTGGTGATAGGCAAACTGCAGTGTGTCCAGGTCCTTGCTGAGGCAGGAGTTGATTCTAGCCATAATCTGGAGGTGAATCAGCTTAATCAGAAGGTGGGTGGGAGTATGATGGGTAGGGGATTGGAGACCAATGCATTATGTCTCATGGCACTGGTCACCTGGGTATGTCCAAGCATCAGGGCATGTCCAGTTCTGCAATGTTGCCCTACAACTTGTGTTGCCCTGGGCACCATGGTTTTCCCATCACATCACAAAGACATGCTGTAAGGTACGGTAATTGGATACAGGAAACTACATCTTTGTGTGAGTGACTGGTAGAAGAAACTGCAGAGAACTTATGGGTGTGTGAGGAGAATACGCTGGGACACTGCACTTAGAGTATGGTGTGCAGTTTTGATCACCAACATTTAACTGGAAAGGTTGCAACAAAGATTCACTTTGATGTCACCCAGACTGGCAGGAGAGACTGAATAGATTGGGACTGTTTTCCCTAGAGCAAAGGAGGTTGACAGGGGACCTAATAGATGTTCATAAAATCATGAGGGGCATAGATAAGGTGGATGGTCAGTCTTTTCCCAGGGAAGGAGATTGTAAAGCTAGGGGTCGTAGGTTTAAGGTGAGATGGGAAAGATTTAAAAGGGACCGGAAGGGAAACCTTTTCACATGGATGGTGTTGGTGGATGGAACAAGCTGTTGGGGAGAGCTGTAAAGGCAGGTAAGCTTATGCTTAAACAAGATTTTGATAGGTACGTGGATAGGAAAAGTTCAGAGGGATACGAGGCTGTAGGACTTGCTCAGGGAGGCAACACAGTCAGCAAGGACAAGTTGGGTTGAAGCAAAGCATCTGCTTCTGTGCTGAGTGGCTCTCCAATCTCCACAACCAAGTTCTGGGAGGACAGGGGACAATAAAGATGAAAAAGGACCGTTGAGATTGCTCTGTTGGGAACTAGCATGGATTCAATGGGCTGATTGTCCTCCTGAATAAATAATTCACCTTGATAATGAATATCTTCACATCTTGGTCTGACCAGTACAGTTTACTTAAAGGATACACCTCAATAAACTACCTTACTTCCTGGGCCACAATAAAAAACATTTACAAGAATACACCATGCAATGCCTTTTTCATTCTTACATTCGTAGACAATATGCTTAGCCTTAAATTACATTGTTTAAAACCAATCCGACTGTTGTCACTCACTTGGCCCCCATGGGGCGGTACACGACCACAAACTGAGGGGCTTCCTCACCGAACCCAGACCCCCCCCTCCCAACCAGTAGTGGAAGAATCTTATACTTGCCCGTTGAGGCTGCGCCAACTGTCAATGCATTTCTCAGACTGTACTCAGCAGCTTTGAATGTGCCAGTCAGCAGCACATCTTGACTTGCTGGCAGATCGCCAAACACTAGGTAGACCAATCTTACTCAATTGTTAACCTTCCAGCAATACTTGATGTCCGTGTGTGTATGTGAGTGCATGTGCATCTATGTGTGTGTGTGTGTGTGTGTGTGTGTGTGTGTGTGTGTGTGTGTTTATGTGAGTGCATGTGCATCTATGCGTGTGTGTGCGTGTATGTATATGTGTGTGTGTATGTGTGTGTGCATGTGTGTGTGTGTATGTGTGTGTGTATGTGTGTGTGTGTGTCTATGTATGTGTGAGTGCATGTGTGTGTGTGTGTGTGTGTGTGTGTGTGTGTGTGTGTGTCTGTCTGTCTGTCTGCCCCTGGGAGCAGCCTGTAGATCAGAGGGTCCTCTATTATGCCATGCTACAGATTGCAAGTGTCTCCAGTACCCGGCCTGAGAGTAGATCTGAAATAAGTGAGACAGACCTAGAGGTAATATTGCACACCATAGTTCTTATACATATCATGGATAGACTTTGTGCACTGCTCTTGCGTCTTTGGAAGGAAGGGCACAATGTGGCCTTCAGTTAGAGGACAGCAGGACCCCCAATAGCGATGAGATACACCATCAAGAAATTGGCTTTTTATTACTGCGTTGGCGCTGTCCTCGAGAGCCAGGAGACCCTTTTGTTCTTCCTAAGTCTCCTGTTGGGGTGGGGGGGGAGCTTCAGTTCCCCTGAACCAATGCACTGGGCCACAATTTAACCTCTTCTCAGATGAAGGCCAGTGAAGTTCAGCTATCAGGGAAATAAATTAAATTAAATTGATAAACTGTTTTATTATTGTCACTTGTACTGAGGTACAAAGAAAAACTTTGTCTTGCATGCCAACCAGACAGATCATTTCATCACATCAGCACACTGAGGTGGGACGAGGTAAAGTGATGAAGTGCAGATCGAAGGGATGATGGTTTACTGTTCCAGAGAAAGTGCAATGCAGCAGACAGTAAGGTGTAAGGCCATAATAGGTAGATTGTAAGGTCAAGAGCCAATCTTATCGTACAAAGGAACCATTCAATAATCTCATTGAGAGCAGGGTAGAAGCTACCCCTGAGCCTGGTTGTGCATGCTGTCAGGTGTTTGTGCCTTCTGCCTGACGGTGGGTGGGGCGGGCGGAGACAACGGCGAGTGTATGGGGTGGTGGGGTCTTTAATTATGTCAGCTGCTTTAGAGAGGCAGTGAGAAATGCAGACAGAGTCCATGGAGGGAGGCTGGTTCCTGTGATCTGTCGAGCTGTGTCCACAGCTCTCTGCAGTTCCTTGCCGTTACGAGCAGAGCATTTGGTATACAAGTCATGATGCATCCAGACAGGGTGCTTTCTGCAGTGCATTGATGACAATGGTTGAGAGTCAAAGAAGACATGACAAACCTCATTGTCCTCTTGAGGAAGGAGTTTTGGAGTTGAACAATTTAGAGATGAACCTGAAACTGTAATTGTCACATGAGGGGTGGTGGTGAGGTGAGCTTGAGGAGGACTAGGACCAGGATACTGAGTGTGCCAGCCGCCCTTAAAGGTGTAAAGATGGCCTTGTTGCCGAGGAAGGAAATGGGTAAGAGAGCTGCTGTGTAGGTAAATGCAAACGGCAGTAAGCAAAAATGGAATGATCTATTTTGTTTGGCTTACCTCACCCCTGCATCCCAACGGGTTTTTGCAACCAGCGCATTGGCAGGGGTAGTACAGAGGGCAGCAAGAGGATCCAGCCCTTACTCCACCAGAAACCAGGAAGTAGGACTCTGACAACTCACATCAAAGTTGCTGGTGAATGCAGCAGGCCAGGCAGCATCTCTAGGAAGAGGTACAATCGACGTTTCAGGCGGAGACCCTTCATCAGGGCGAAGGGTCTCGGCCTGAAACATCGACTGCAAGTCCTGACGAAGGGTCTTGGCCTGAAACGTCGACTGTACCTCTTCCCAGAGATGCTGCCTGGCCTGCTGCGTTCACCAGCAACTTTGATGTGTGTTGCTTGAATTTCCAGCATCTGCAGAATTCCTGTTGTTTGCGTTTTTAAAAGTAGGACTCTGAACTCTGTTATTCACTAGTCAACAAAGTCGGATTTTATTTTTACTTTAACTATCACTTCTTTATCACTCTCTTGAATTGTGTGCGACAACCAGCATTGCAGAGGTATTATTTGTAACCACAAAATAGCATATGCATTTATATAGAAACATAGAAACATAGAAAATAGGTGCAGGAGTAGGCCATTCGGCCCTTCGAGCCTGCACAGCCATTTATTATGATCATGGCTGATCATCCAACTCAGAACCCCGCCCCAGCCTTCCCTCCATACCCCCTGATCCCCGTAGCCACAAGGGCCATATCTAACTCCCTCTTAAATATAGCCAATGAACTGGCCTCAACTGCTTCCTGTGGCAGAGAATTCCACAGATTCACCACTCTCTGAGTGAAGAAGTTTTTCCTAATCTCGGTCCTAAAAGGCTTCCCCTTTATCCTCAAACTGTGACCCCTCATTCTGGACTTCCCCAACATCAGGAACAATCTTCCTGCATCTAGCCTGTCCAATCCCTTTAGGATTTTATATGTTTCAATCAGATCCCCCCTCAATCTTCTAAATTCCAACGAGTACAAGCCCAGTTCATCCAGTCTTTCTTCATATGAAAGTCCTGCCATCCCAGGAATCAATCTGGTGAACCTTCTTTGTACTCCCTCTATGGCAAGGATGTCTTTCCTCAGATTAGGGGACCAAAACTGCACACAATACTCCAGGTGTGGTCTCACCAAGGCCTTGTACAACTGCAGTAGTACCTCCCTGCTCCTGTACTCGAATCCTCTTGCTATAAATGCCAGCATACCATTCGCCTTTTTCACCGCCTGCTGTACCTGCATGCCCACTTTCAATGACTGGTGTATAATGACACCCAGGTCTCGTTGCACCTCCCCTTTTCCTAATCGGCCACCATTCAGATAATAATCTGTTTTCCTATTTTTGCAACCAAAGTGGATAACTTCACATTTATCCACATTAAATTGCATCTGCCATGAATTTGCCCACTCACCCAACCTATCCAAGTCACTCTGCATCCTCTTAGCATCCTCCTCACAGCTAACACTGCCACCCAGCTTCGTGTCATCCGCAAACTTGGAGATGCTGCATTTAATTCCCTCATCCAAGTCATTAACATATATTGTAAACAACTGAGGTCCCAGCACTGAGCCTTGCGGTACCCCACTAGTCACCGCCTGCCATTCTGAAAAGGTCCCGTTTATTCCCACTCTTTGCTTCCTGTCTGCTAACCAATTCTCCATCCACATCAATACCTTACCCCCAATACCATGTGCTTTAAGTTTGCACACTAATCTCCTGTGTGGGACCTTGTCAAAAGCCTTTTGAAAATCCAAATATACCACATCCACTGGTTCTCCCCTATCCACTCTACTAGTTACATCTTCAAAAAATTCTATGAGATTCGTCAGACATGATTTTCCTTTCACAAATCCATGCTGACTTTGTCCGATGATTTCACCGCTTTCCAAATGTGCTGTTATCACATCCTTGATAACTGACTCCAGCAGTTTCCCCACCACCAACGTTAGGCTAACCGGTCTATAATTCCCTGGTTTCTCTCTCCCTCCTTTTTTAAAAAGTGGAGTTACATTAGCCACCCTCCAATCCTCAGGAACTAGTCCAGAATCTAACAGGATATATCAGGAACTACAAACCACAAAGACCAACAGTTTTCCTAACCCAGAGGTGCACCCATAGCACTCTGTTACCAGGAGTTTGCAGCTTTCTATGTTTCCAGCTGACACGATTACCAGGGCAAGGGGCCAGGTATGTAAAGTGGGGCTACTAGTCAACAGTTAGGAGGTCTGTGATGATATTAACTGGAAAAGTAGTCAGCTATAGGACATGCTGCCCTCTTGACAGCTGTTCCTCCATAGCCCACATTCAGTGATTGGAACGTGGGAATTAGGACTAAAGGAGGCATTTAGCCCTTTAATTCTGCTCCACCTAAGGCTATGGCTGACTTCTGGACTCTGGCCATCTACCTACCTTTGATAATTTTCTTAAATGTCTTTTATCACAGAAACTTATCAACCTCACTTTCAAATAAGCTATCAATTGTCACTTCCGCAAGACAGTTCAAGACTTCCACTGCCTTCTGCATACAGAAACGTTTCCAACCTTGGCTCTAATATTTGAGACTATGACCCTAGCCCTAGAATCACCAAATAACAGAAGCATTTGTTTTGTTCACCACATCAGTTGCTCATTGTCTGTGCTGGAAAATCACGGCTTAGTCTTGACATTTCTGGGAAATGTAACCTCTTGTTTCCACAAGCGACTAGATGCTGGAATCTAGAGTAACAAACAATCAGCTGGAGGAATTTAGGGGCAGAATCTGTGGGATAAAAGGAATCGCTTTCCTTTCCCGGTGCCCAGTTACAATTACAGTGTTTCAACCAGAAACATCAACAATTCCTTCCCCATCACAAATGCTGCTCAACATCCTGAGTCCTACCAGAAAATTGTTTGCTGCCAGAGTTTTTATGATCGCTTTCTTTAAAAATCTCTTGAAATCTGGGCGGCATTCCAGTAAACTGTCCCTTCCTTGGACCAGATCAAATTACCTCTCTGAAGATATGAAGCCCAGATTACTTTGGGCTTGATCAAACCATACCTCCATATGGTAGTAGTAAAGTTTCTACTGCCACAACACAGTTGCCCTGAATACAGTTTGCAATTCCTCACCTTTTACAAACGTTTTATACACCATTTCTAACTTAGTAGTGATTTACATTCAAACATGCCCCTTCCCTTTCCCACTCTCCAACTCTCACCTTACCTACACACCAGTGACCTTTCACTGTTTAGAAAATACTTTTCCATTCTGTTGAAGGTTGTGCCTATGCTGAAATCCATTTGCTAGATTTGCCCCTGTTTGTAATGCTTTCTTTCACGCCGTATATAACACCTTGCTTTGTGTGACTAGAAACACAAGCCTTTCAGTCAAGTTGTTCATCATAAACCCAACAGATCTCCTTGCTTGACTGTGTGAGTTGCATCCCTCAGACTTGAACAGATGCCTGTTTCCCTACTTCTGTCACTGGGCACTTCCTGGTCAGCATCAGAAGCCTACTGTCTCTTCATGAAGTGCCTGCTGAAAACGCCTTCACGTAACATCACTTTGTCCACTACTCTCACCACCTCTTCCAAAAAATAGGTCAAGCTGCATCTCTGGGAAGAGAAACAGAACTAAACATTACTGTTCAAACACCTTCAGGTCAAAGAGGTTCCTAGCTGCCAGGCTGTTGGAAACAAGAATGGAATTAACAAGTTTTGATAATAGTTATACCAACAGAACCTTTCTCAGCAGAGAAAAAAAGCCTCTCACTGAAGTGTTTTGGATCAAATTTGCATTCTAGAGTGAGCTGAGAATGGCAGAAAGGTAGATTTTAACTGTCGAGGCAAGTTAATCTCCTTTGAGCCCACCAGCTACTACACACTTCCCCCTCACAATGGGAGCCCAGAGCCATCTATTTAATTATCCATGTTGTTTCTCCATCCTTCTCGCCAAGTGAAGTCAGCAAACTCTTTGCACCATGACCTAGCAATCCTTCCCGATGAGACATGTACATCTTGGAGCCAGCAGGCAAGGATGGAACCAACAAGAAGCCCAACAGAATTATCTCTATCTGCACTGACTGACAAAGTTCTTAGTCACTTCCCCTTACAGATATCCAACCAGCATTTATCAGATCAAAATTTCAAACGTTCCTTGAACTGTCGAACAGAAGCAGGATATTAATGGACTATCTGCAAATTGTGGGTCAGAACAGAGGAAGCTGAGAGGGGTCAGCAATTGAAGAGCACAGAGCTTACCTGAACCAGGTCCAGATGTGGCACCAGGGCAATGAGCAAGCCAACAGCTGTAGAATGTTCTGTATTACTGACAAAGCAGCCAGTTTAATAAATTGAATTATCCTGTTTATCACTGTAACCAGATAAAAATTGGGCCAGATGTAATTTAAATAATACAAAGGCCTCTTAAGGACTTTGCCTCCCATGGGGAGTTCCCCAGCCTTTACTTCCTTTAATTTGATTGGCTACAGTTATGAACAAAATAAAAAAGAGCTAGCTAATTTACATCTTTTGTACTTTACATAAATTGCATATAACCTGATCGCTGCAGATGCTGTGCACAGCGGCGGACAACTGTAAACAAAGCACTGAATCTCCTCTGATCGGTCACCGAGCTTCACTGGAGCAAAGTATTTTTTCAACAAGTGCGGCTCCTGTGCAGGAAATAGATGAGTAAAATGAAAGGGATGTGCCTGACTCTGCCTGAGGTATACGTGCAGTGTCTTAACTATTTTAAACTGAACAGTGATAATATAACAAATGGTTAATTGTTAACCAGCCTCTTGTATCAATAGTAAAACCAGTCCTACTGGTTGTCCTGACTCATGTTTATTGCAGAGGGTGCGAAAATTGGTGTCAGTTTTCTGATTAAAAGCGTAGTTCCTTCCCTGATCTGGAACCTCACATCAGGGGCTCTTCAAGTCATTGGGTGATTGGCCTTCGGCGTTATCGCGTCCACCCCACCCCCATCTCGCTCCGCGTGGAAGGAATGGTGCTGCAATGATCTACACACATACTTGGTTAAACAGTTGGGTCCTTCTCGTTTCCAGAATTCTTCCTGCTCCTTCCTCCCCTGATGTTGGAGCAGGCCTTGATGAAGCATAGAGACCTTTCCCAGCCTGAATTCTGGCTCCACTGCCCACACATCACCTCCCACCACCTCCATAGTACCATGCGTTCATGGTCTTATCAGCAACCGCATCTTCCTCGCCCCACCACTTTCAAAGAAGGAAGCCGTAAGGTATGATCTGGCCGTTATCTCCTGCACCATCACCAACTCATCAACGCTGGAGACCTTCCATGCACTGCCACTAACCTCATAGTTCCCTTAACTCACACTGCTTGTTTCTGCCTCGAATCGAGATTAACAAGCTGGACTGCCTGGGTAGGCACATCATTTCTGCCTGATCCTACCCATTGAGCTCATGTTTGTTTTGTCCCCCTTGGCTCAGTCCCTTCCTACTTATGTTCATCCGTAACACTTCGCACGCTCTCAATCACTTCGATCCCTGGCCCTGGATGTCCAGTCTCTACACACGTCTATCCCTCATCAGGAAGACCTCAAAGCTCTCTGCTTCTTTCTGGAGAACAGACCTAACCAGTTTCCCTCCATCATCACCCTCCTCCATCTGCCAGAACTGGGTTTCTCTTTCGGTTCCTCCCACTTTCTAAAAACCCAAGGAGTATCGTGGGCTCCTGCTATGCCTGCTTTTTCATTGACTACATGGAACATTCCAGGTCCAAGCTTACACTGGAAATGCTACCCAACTCTTTGTTTGCTACATCGATGACTGCATCCTGCACCCATGCCTCCAATTTCCATCCTGCCATCAAATTTACTTGGTCCATCTCTGATGCCTCTCTCCCTTTTCCCAATCTCACTGCCTCCATCTTGGGAGAGAGACTGCCTATTGGTAATTTTTATAAGCCTACTGACTCTCAGAGACATCTTGACTATACCTCTTCCCATCCTGTCATTTTTAAAAATGCACTTCCCTTTTCTCAGTTCCTCTGTCTCTGCTGCATCCGTTCTCAGGATGAGGTTAGAACATCTGAGGTGCCCTCCATTATCAAAGAATGGGGTTTCCCTTCCACCACTGTTGATGGTGCCCTCACCCGCATCACCTCCATTTTCCACTCACTCCAGCAAGAATAGGGTTCCCATACCTACCACCTCACAAGACTCCTTATCAAATACAAAGTTCTCCATAACTTCTGCCATGTAGAACAAGATCCACCACTAGGCACGTCTTTCCCTCCTCTGTGGCCCCCAGCCACTCCCCACCTTCTGTTTGGTTTGCTCTCTCCTTGATTTGTTTATCCTTTCGTCCCTCCCCACTGATCTCTCACCTGGCAAGTTGCCCCTACTCCTCCTTCCTCTAAACCACTTGAGACCCAAAAAGTCCACCCAGGTGAGACAACACTACCCCTGCAGGTCTGTCAGGGTCGTCTGCCCTATCAGGTGCTCCCGCTGAGGCCCGGTGTAGATTGGGTCTGCTTCATCAAGCACTTTCAGTCCACCACAAAAGGCAGGATTTCCCAGTGGCCACCCGCTTCAGATCGGGGGCAGCCTGGTAGTGTAGCAGTTAACGCAATGCTTTCAGTGTCAGTAACCGGGGTTCAATTCCTGCCACTGCCTGTAGCAATTCGTATGTTCTCCCTGAAACCACAAAGGTTTCCTCCACGTGCTCTGGTTTCCTCCCACATCCAAACAACGCACTTGTTTGAGGGTTAGTTGGTCATTTGAGAATATTTGGGAAGTGCAGGCTCATTGGGCTGTTACAGCGCTGCATCTCGAAATATAATAAATAAATACAATAAAAATTTGACTTCTCATTTCTATTCCAACAATGAGGCTACACTGACATTGGAGGAGCAACATCTCAAATTCTCGCAACACACACAAAATACTAGTGAAAGCAGCAGGCCAGGCAGCATCTGTAGGAAGAAGTACAGTTGATGTTTCGGGCCGAGACCCTTCGTCAGGACTAACTGAAGGAAAAGCTAGTAAGAGATTTGAAAGTTGGAGGGGGAGGGGGAGATCCAAAATGATGGGAGAAGACAGGAGAGGGAGGGATGGAGCCAAGAGCTGGACAGGTGATTGGCAAAGGGGATATGAAAGGATCATGGGACAGGAGGCCCAGGGAGAAGGAAAAGTGGGGGGGGGGGAACTCAGAGGATGGGCAAGGGGTATAGTCAGAGGGACAGAGGGAGAAAAAGGAGAGAGAGAGAAAGAATGTGTGTATATAAATAAATTACGGATGAGGTACGAGGGGGAGGTGGGGCATTAGCAGAAGTTAGAGAAGTCAATGTTCATGCCATCAGGTTGGAGGCTACCCTGACGGAATATAAGGTGTTGTCCCTCCAACCTGAGTGTGGCTTCATCTTTACAGTAGAGGAGGCCGTGGACAGACATATCAGAATGGAAATGGGACGTGGAATTAAAATGTGTGGCCACTGGGAGATCCTGCTTTCTCTGGCGGACAGAGCATAGGTGTTCAGTGAAACGGTCTCCCAGTCTACATCGGGTCTCGCCAATATATAGAAGGCCACACCGAGTGCACTGGACGCAGTATATCACCCCAGCGGACTCACAGGTGAAGTGTCGCCTCACCTGGAAGGACTGTCTGGGGCCCTGAATGGTGGTAAGGGAGGAAGTGTAAGTGCATGTGTAGCACTTGTTCCGCTTACAAGGATAAGTGCCAGGAGGGAGATTGGTGGGAAGGGATGGGGGCGGGGGGGACGAATGGACAAGGGAGTCGCTTAGGGAGCGATCCCTGCGGAAAGCAGAGAGTAGGGGGGAGGGAAAGATGTGCTTAGTAGTGGGATCCCGTTGGAGGTGGTGGAAGTTACGGAGAATAATATGTTGGACCCGGAGGCTGGTGGGGTGGTAGGTGAGGACAAAGGGAACCCTATTCCTAGTGGGGTGATGGGAGGATGGAGTGAGAGCAGATGTGCGTGAAATGGGGGAGATGCGTTTGAGAGCAGAGTTGATAGTGGAGGAAGGGAAGCCCCTTTCTTTAAAAAAGGAGGACATCTCCCTCGTCCTAGAATGAAAAGCCTCATCATGAGTACAGAAGTGTCAGAGGCGGAGGAATTGCGAGAAGGGGATGGCATTTTTGCAAGAGACAGGGTGGGAAGAGGAATAGTCCAGGTAGCTGTGAGAGTCCGTAGGTTTATAGTAGACATCAGTAGATAAGCTGTCTCCAGAGACAGGGACAGAAAGATCAAGAAAGGAGAGGGAGGTGTTGGGAAATGGAAATTCCTCAAATTCTCTCTTTGTAGCCTCCATACCGAAGGCATGAGCATCAATTTGTCTAACTTCTAGTAAATTCTCCCCCTCCTCTGTTTTTCCATTCCTCATTCTGATTCCCTTCTCATTCCTTCTCATCTCCTCACCTGTCCATCACCACCTTCTGATGGCCCTCCTCCTTCCCTTTCTTCCTTGGTCCACTGTACTCTCCTATCAGATTCTTTCTTCTTCAGACCATCGTCTCCTCCACCAATCACCTCCCACCTTCTTACTTCATCACCCCCCTCACCTGGTTGCACTTCACAGCCAGCTCGTACACCTTCCCCTTCCTCCGCTTCTTATTCTGGTTTCTTCCCCCTTCCTTTCTAGTCATGATGAAAGATACTGGCCTCAAACACTGACTGTTTATTTCACTCTATAGCTGCTACCTGACTTTTTTTAAATAAAGGCTGAGAGCCGTTATTAAACTCTCACACTACATTCTCTGTGTCCTACGTAGCCTATGTTTTTCAGTCATATAATCACCCCAGATGACAGAATCCATTTTAGTTTATTATTGTCATGTGTGTACCAAGATACAGTACACTGGAAAAACTTGTTTGCATGCCATCCAACCAGATCGTTTCATTGGGGTAGTAGAGAGAAATCAGAATCCAGAATATATTGTTGCACTACGGAGGAAGTTCAGACAAGCAAATTGCCAGGGCTACAATGAGGTTGATTAAAATATCAAGTTTACACAGCATCACCTTTGTTTTATACTGATATATGAAAGCCATCAGCTAACGTCAACACACATCACAATCTCCTCATCAATCTGACAAGCTTCATGTGATGACATTCATTTAATTAATTGCAAAAATTATGACTCATTCATATAAAGATAACTAGGAAGTACAATATAAACACTTTGTTCATATTTGTTGTGCTATCAAATCATGCCATTCTCTTTGGCTCATCTTCTACCACATTTTCCTGCACTACACCCATTTTTCATGTCCAAGAATTTGGTTAGACTGCAGTTGAGAACTGTGTGCTGTTTTGGTCAGGAGAACGATATTAGAACATGAGAACATTAGAACGTTAGTAAGTTCTTGACAAGAACAGGCCATTTGGTTTAACAAAGCCTGCCAAATCCCTATTCACAGTGTTTTGAAATAACTATTCAGTTTAGAATAACTATCAAGTTTAGAATAACTATTGATATGGAATCTTTGGGGAGAATGTTACTGAGTTTTCACCCAGGGTGCTGCCTAGATTTGAAGGTATTGCCTACAAGGAGAGGTATTAATGGATTTGTGGCTAAATTTGCTGATGATACAAAGATAGGTGGAGGAGCGGGTAGTACTGAGGAAACAGAGAGCCTGCAGAGAGACTTGATAGCTAGGGAAATGGGCAAAGAAGTAGCAAATGAAATATAATGTTGGAAAGTGGAGGGTCATGCACTTTGGTGGAAGAAATAAACGGGCAGACTATTATTTAGATGGGGAGAGAATTCAAAGTGCAGAGATGCAAAGATACTTGGGAGTCCTTGTGCAAGATACCCGAAAGGTTAACCTGCAGGTTAAGTAGGTTGTGAAGAAGGCGAATACAATGTTGGCATTCATTTCTAGAGGTATAGAATATGAGAGCCGGGATGTGATGTTGAAGCCCTATAAGGCATTCATGAGACCATTGGAGTATTGTGTACAGTTTTGGGCTCCTTATTTTGGAAAGGATATTCTGACATTGGAGAGGGTTCAGAGAAGATCCATGAGAATGATTCCAGGAATGAAAGGGTTACTGTATGAGGAATGTCTGGCAGACACAGGGAATGGAGGGATGTGGACCATGCAAGGCAGAATGGTTTAGTTTAACTGGCACCACTGTCAGCACAGTCTTTGTGAGTTGAGTGGGCTGCTGCAGTGTTGTACCGCTCAATGCTCCGTGTTCCATATCCCCTCATTCCCTTAACACCTAGAAATCTATCCATCTCCATCTTGAATAAACTTCCAGAGCCCCCTAAGACACCGAATTCCACATATTCATCTCCACTGGAGTGAAGTATAAAAGACATCACTGCAGCAGATTTTACCTTTTTAATGACATTATATTTCATTTAGTGTTTCTTCAAAATGGTTGACAGTGATTGCATGGATCGTTTGAGTTCACTGAGATGTTACCTGGCTGAATGACTTTCGTTTAGGCAAGGGATTCAGCAGGCTGGGCTCGTTTTCCTGGAAAGAAGGAAGCGAGAGGTGATACAGTACAGATTACCAGAGGCATAGATAAGAAACTGTGGATAATCAAATTCTTTTTCACATTTAGCTGGTGGTGGGGGGAGGGCTGGTGTCAAAAACAAGAGGGTGTAGGTTTAAGGTGAGAGGAAAGCATTTGTAGGGGATACAAGGGCTAAGATTTTTTTTTACGCAGAGTATGATTCATATCTGGAACACACTGCCAGAGGAGGTGGGGGAATCAGGTACAATCACAAACAAGGGAAAATCTGCAGATGCTGGAAATCCAAGCAACACACACAAAATGCTGGAGGAACTCAATATCTATGGAAAAGAGTACAGTCAACATTTCAGTCTGATAACCTTCAACAGGACTGGAGAAAAAAAGCAGAGGATTAGATTTAAAAGGGTGGGGGGGGAGGGGAGAGAGATACACAAGGTGATGGGTGAAACTGGGAGGAGGGAGGGTTGAAGTAAAGAGCTGGGAAGTTGATTGGTGAAAGAAATACAGGGCTGGAGAAGGGGTGAGTCAAATAGAAGAGGACAGAAGGCCAGGGAAGAAAGAAAAGGGGGAAGGAGCACCAGAGGGAGATGATGGGCAGGCAAGGAGATGAGGTAAGAGAGGGAAGAGGGGGCATTACTGGAAGTTTGAGAAAGCGATGTTCATGCCATCAGTTTGGAGGCTAGCAGGTGAAATATAATGGAATGTAAGTTGTTGTTCCTCCAACCTGAGTGTGGCCTCATCATGACAGTGGAGGAGGCCATGGATAGACATATCAGAATGGGAAAAGTCATAGTCATAGTCATAGTCATAGTCATAGTCAGAGTCATACTTTACTAATCCCGGGGGAAATTGGTTTTCCTTACAGTTGACCATAAATAATAAATAGTAATAGAACCATAAATAGTTAAATAGCAATATGTAAATTATGCCAGTAAATTATGAAGTAAGCCAGGACCAGCCTATTGGCTCAGGGTGTCTGACCCTCCAAGGGAGGAGTTGTAAAGTTTGATGGGCACAGGCAGGAATGACTTCCTATGACGCTCAGTGCTGCATCTCGGTGGAATGAGTCTCTGGCTGCATGTACTCCTGTGCCCACCCAGTACATTAATAGTGGATGGGAGACATTGACCAAGATGGCAGGCAACTTAGACAGCATCCTCTTTTCAGACACCACCGTCAGAGAGTCCAGTTCCATCCCCACAACATCACTGGAATTACGAATGAGTTTGTTGATTCTGTTGGTGTCTGCTACCCTCAGCCTGCTGCCCCAGCACACAACAACAAACATGATAGCACTGGCCACCACAGACTCGTAGAACATCCTCAGCATCTTCCGGCAGATGTTAAAGGACCTCAGTCTCCTCAGGAAATAGAGACGGCTCTGACCCTTCTTGCAGACAACCTCAGTGGTCTTTGACCAGTCCAGTTTATTGTCAATTCGTATCCCCAGGTATTTGTAATCCTCCACCATGTCCACTCTGACCTCCTGGATAGAAACAGGGGTCACCGGTACCTTAGCTCTCCTCAGGTCTACCACCAGCTCCTTAGTCTTTTTCACATTAAGCTGCAGATAATTCTGTTCACACCATGTGGCAAAGTTTCCTACCGTAGCCCTGTACTCAGTCCTCATCTCTCTTGCTGATGCATCCAACTATGGCAGAGTCATCAGAAAACTTCTGAAGATGACAAGACTCTGTGCGGTAGTTGAAGTCCGAGGTGTAAATGGTGAAGAGAAAGGGAGCGCCAGTGCTGCTGATCACTCTGTTGGACACACAGTGTTGCAAGCACACGTACTGTGGTCTGCCAGTCAGGTAATCAAGAATCCATGATACCAGGGAAGCATCCACCTACATCACTGTCAGCTTCTCCCCCAGCAGAGCAGGGCGGATGGTGTTGAACGCACTGGAGAGGTCAAAAAACATGACCCTCACAGTGCTCGCTGGCTTGTCCAGGTGGGCGTAGATACGGTTCAGCAGGAAGACGATGGCATCCTCAATTCCTAGTCGCGGCTGGTAGATGAACTGGAGGGGATCTAAGTGTGGCCTGACCATAGGCCGGAGCAGCTCCAGAACAAGTCTCTCCAGGGTCTTCATGATGTGGGAGGTCAATGTCACCGGTCTGTAGTCATTGAGGCCACTGGGGCGCGGCGTCTTCGGTACAGGGACGAGGCAGGACGTCTTCCACAATACAGGAACCCTCTAGAGCCTCAGGCTCAGGTTGAATACATGTACTCCACATAGCTGAGGGGCACAGGCTTTGAGCACCCTGGTACTGACACCATCCGGTCCTGCAGCCTTGCTTGGGTTGAGACGTTTCAGCTGTCTTCTCACCTGTAGAGCTGTGATGCCCACCATGGTGGTTTCGTGTGGGGAAGATGTATAGTCATGAGAGCAGGGTGGGGGACTGTGAGGAGGGGTAAGGAAGGGAGAGTGGAATATGTGTTGGTTGGGGGCTGACAACAGATGGCTCATGTGTGGGATGGGCAGGGGCCACACTGTCAAATCTGTTACAGAACAGGTTAAGTTCATTGGCCCTGTCCACACTGCCTTTAGCTCCTCTGTTGCTAGTTTGCCGGAACCCAGTGATGGTCCTCATGCCCCTGCAGACCTCTCTCATGTTGTTCTGCTGGAGTTTCCACTCAAGCTTCCTCCTGTACCTGTCTTTAGCCTCCCTGATCCTGGCTTTCAGGTCCCTCTGTATTGCCCTCAGCTCCTCCCTATTTCCATCTCTAAACGCCCTCTTTTTAGCATTCAGGATGTCCTTAATGTCCTTTGTCACCCATGGCTTGTTATTTGAATAACAAAGGACAGTTCTTGTTGGAACATTGCAGTCCACACAGAAGTTGATGTAACCAGTGATGCACTCTGTGAGCCCATCAATATCCTCTCCATGGGAATGGGAAGTGGAATTAAAAGGGGTGGCCACTGGGAGATCCTGCTTTTTCTGCCTCCCCCCTTCACCATTCCCCATCCCCTTTTTCCTCTCTCATCTCATCTCCTTGCCCGTCCATCACCTCCCTCTGGTGCTCTTCCCCCTTTTCTTTCTTCCCTGGCCTTCTGTCCTCTCCTATCAGACTCCCCCTTCTCCAGCCCTGTATCTCTTTCACCAATCAACCTCCCAGCTCTTTACTTCATCTTTCCCTCTCCCGGTTTCACCCATCACCTTGTGTTTCTCCCTCCCCTCCCCCCCCCCACCTTTTAAATCTACTCCTCAGCTTTTTTTCTGCAGTCCTGCTCCTGCTGAAGGGGGTGGCCCGAAACATCAACTATACTTTTTTCTGTAGATGCTGCCTGGCCTGCTGAGTTCCTCCAGCATGTTGTGTGTGTTGATCAGATTTCCAGCAACTGCAGATTTTCTCTTGTTTGTAACTGGATTTCTTTTCCATAGATGCTGCCTGGCCTGCTGAGATCTGCCAGTATTTTGTGTGTCAGATATATTCACTATTTTTTAAGAGGCATTTAGATAGATACTTAAAATGGCAATGCACAGAGGGATCCATTCCTACTAGGGGGCGAATAGGACTAGTCTAGTTGGCCCAAAAGGCCGGCATGGACATGATGGGCAAGGAATGTTCTTCTGTGCATTCACCCTGATGACTCGAGTTTCATTATAGGGATTGTGTTGAATTGACTATGGCTTTGTTATTGAGTAGTTTCGTTAGAGAGAGACTGAACACAGAAACTTGCCCTTCCCTGCAAACAATCAAGCACCCATTTATGTAAATCTTTCCCGAAACTATTTTATTCTCCCCATCAACACCACCCCTACCCACCGAGTTCTACACACCAATTCTAACCGCATTCTGTAAGTTTCGGGATGTGGGCAGAACCTGGAGCACACAGATACACGTCTAAACCTTGTAGTTCATTGTGGGATATCTAACTGGAAAGGCCTGCTTGCAAAAGTTGCCTGTTTTGACTGGTGCAGTGTTATGTACTCTTAGGGTGAGCACTTCGTTATTGTACTAGGATGGATTCAATAAGGGGCTTGTTTCCCCCAAGGGGCATTGTACGAAAGTGATGCCTTTAATGCTCTGAGTGTTTTATCAAGGTTCCAAAGTTCAACGTTTAAAGTGAATTTATTATCAATGAACATAGGTGTATGTCACCATATAGCAACCCTGGGATTCATTTTCTTGCGAGCATACTTAATAGCCTTCATGCTATACAAGGCAGGAAACGAAAGACTGTGTGGTGCGCCACTCCTCACACAGACAGAAGGTGGCCGTTGACTCACAAAGAGTTCATCCGCCCTTTGACAGGTTTTGTTTCCAGTCCTGCTGGGTGCCTACACACCCTCCGCCCTGGTTAACCGAAGTGCACCGGGGGTGTGCTAGTTGAGCTGCCGACAGCCCGACCGGAGACAGGCTGTACTGGGCTACGTGGTACCAGTAGCAAGGCAAGGCCCTGACCTGACCTGAGCCGACGTGGTAGTAGTATACTTAATAGATCCAATAACCATAATAGAAACAAAGACCACACTACCAGGGCGGACAACCAGTGTGCAAAAGACAACAAACTGTACAGGTTCAAAAAGAAAGTTAAAAAAAAATAACAAAATAAACAATTAAGCGATAAATATCAAGAACATGAGATGAAGAGTCCTTGAAATTGAGTCTATAGGTTGCGAGGACTGCTCAGGGATGGGGTAAATGAAGCATCCCCTTTGGTTCAGGTGCCTGGTGGTTGAGCGTTAGTAACTGTTCCTGAACCTGGCGGTGTGAGTCTTGAGGCTCCTCTACCTTCTTCCTGCTGGCGGCAGTGAGAAGAGATCCTCATTGTGCGGAGCACGGTGGTGCAAATCCACTGTGGTAACCACAGATATATGACAATTACATGCATGGATGCTAGCTATTTTTCTTGGTAACCCACCTGACCAGCTGTGGTCTGTAGCAGCTCTTTCTGGGAATCAAATACTTGATTGAGTTATGAACCTGAGACTCTAGATATTGCAGATGCTGGAATCAGGAGCAATGGACAAACTGCTGGAGGAACTCAGCAGGTCAAGTACCACCCATAGGGGTGGGGAAGGAATTTTCATTGTATCGGTATCGGAGATCTTGAACTCCCCGGCCTAGATGCTCAGCTGAGCTGCATACTGAAGAGATTGCATGTTGTAGGTCAGCTTTCCTTATGAGAAGCAAAGAAAGCTGTCCCCTCCACCATTCTGATGAACGGTTCCTGTTTAGCTGCAAGTAGTTCAGCTGCTCCCTCTTGCACTTCCTGTCAGTGAGGTATTAAATATGTCAGAGACTACGCTTCTAAAGTGAACTGCAGGATGAAACAATTGGTGGCACTTTGCCAAAGTCAGAATCAGATTTATCACTGTTTTATATGATGTGAAATTCTGCTTGAGTACAGTTGTGTGGGGGGAACAACCTACCTGGGGGAAGCAACAGTGGTTATGTCTCTGGCATAGAGTCTGGCCCTGTGGCTCAGAAGGGTAGGGAAAGGAAGAGGATGGCGGCAGTGATAAGGCATTCTATGGTTAGGGGGTCAGACAGGCAATTCTGTGGACACAGGAAAGAAGCGCAGATGGTAGTTTGCCCCCCAGGTGCCAGGGTCCGGGATGCTTTTGTTCGCATCCATGATATCCTGAAATGGGAAGGAGAACAGCCAGAAGTCGTGGTACATATTGGTACCAACGACATAGGCAGGAAAAGGGGGGAGGCCCTGAAAACAGACTACAGGGAGTTAGAAAGGAAGTTGAGAAGCAGGACCTCAAAGGTAGTAATCTTGGGATTCCTGCCTGTGTCACGTGACAGTGAGTATAGGAATAGAGGGAGGAGGAGGATAAATGTGTGGCTGAGGGATTGGAGCAGAGGGCAGATATTCAGATTTCTGGATCATTGGAACCTCTTTTGGGGCAGGGGCGACCTGTACAAAAAGGACGGATTGCACTTGAATCCCAGGGGGACCAATATCCTGGTGGGGAGGTTTGCTAAGGCTACTGGGGAGAGTTCAAACTAAGATTGCTGGGGGGTGGGAATCAAACTGAAGAGACGGAGGAAGAGGCGGTTGGCTCACAAATATAGAAAGCTTGGAGGCAGCGCGAGAGAGAGGATAGGCAGGTGATAGAGAAGGAACGTGCTCAGACTGGTGGTTAGAGATATGTCTATTGAGTATTATGAACAAAGCGGATGAGCTTAGAGTGTGGATCAGTACTTGGAGCTATGAAGTTGTGGCCATTACAGAGACTTGGATGACTCAGGAGCAGGAATGGTAATTTCGAGTGCCAGGCTTTAGATGTTTCAGAAAGGACAGGGAGGGAGGCAAAAGAGGCAAAATAAAAATATGGCACTGCTCATCAAAGATAGTGTCATGGCTGCAGAAAAGGAGGAAGACATGGAGGGCTTGTCTACGGAGTCTCTGTGGGTAGAAGTTAGGAACAGGAATGGGTCAATAACACAACTGGGTGTTTTTTATAGACCATCCGAAAGTAACAGGGACATCAAGGGGCAGATAGGGAGACAGATTCTGGAAAGGTGTCATAATAACAGGGTTGTCATGGTGGGAGATTTTAATTTCCTAAATATTGAGGCATCTCCCAAGAGCGAAGGGTTTAGATGGGGTGGAGTTTGTTAGGTGTGTTCAGGAAGGCTTCATGACACAATATGTAGATAAGCCTACAAGAAGAGAGGCTGTACATGATCTGGTATTGGGAAATGAACCTGGTCAGGTGTCAGATCTCTCAGTGGGAGAGAATTTTGGAGATAGTGGTCACAATTCTATCTCCTTTACCGTAGCATTGGAGAGGGATAGGAACAGACAAGTTAGGAAAGCGTTTAATTGGAGTAAGGGGAAATATGAGGCTATCAGGCAGAAACTTGGAAGCATAAATTGGGGACAGATGTTCTCAGAGAAATGTATGGAAGAAATGTGGCAAATGTTCAGGGGATATTTGCTTGGAGTTCTGCATAGGTATGTTCCAATGAGACAGGGGAAGGACGGTAGGGTACAGGAACCCTGGTATACAAAGACTGTTGTAAATCTAGTCAAGAAGAAAAGAAGAGCTTACAAAAGGTTCAAAAAACTAGGTAATGATAGAGATCTAGAAGATTATAAGGCTAGCAGGAAGGAGCTTAAGAATGAAATTAGGAGAACCAGAAGGGGCCGTGAGAAGGTCTTGGCGGACAGGATTAAGGAAAACCCCAAGACATTCTACAAGTATGTGAAGAGCAAGAAGATAAGACATGAGAGAATAGGACCAACCAGGTATTACAGTGCAAATGTGTGTATGGAACCGGAAGAGCTAGTAGAAGTACTTAGTGAATACTTTGCTTCAGTATTCACTACGGAAAAAGATCTTGGCGATTGCAGGGGTGACTTGCAGCGGACTGAAAAGCTTTTGAATGTAGGTATTAAGGAAGAGGATGTGCAAGAGCTTTTGGAAAGCATCAAGTCGGATAAGTCACCGGGACCGGACGGAATGTACCCCAGGCTACTGAGGAGATTGCTGAGCCTGTGGCAATGATCTTTGCATCATTGGTTCCAGAGGATTGGAGGGTTGTGGATGTTGTTCCCTTATTCAAGAAAGGGAGTAGAGATAGCCCAGGAAATTATAGACCTGTGAGTCTTACTTCAGCAGTTGGTAAGTTGATGGAGAAGAACCTGAGAGGCAGGATTTATGAACATTTGAAGAGACATAATATGATTAGGAATAGTCAGCATGGCTTTGTCAAAGCAGGTCATGCCTTACGAGCCTGATTGAATTTTTTTGAGGATGTGACTAAACGCATTGATGAAGGTAGAGCAGTAGATGTAGTGTATATGGATTTCAGCAAGGCATTTGCCAAGATACACCATGCAAGGCTTATTGAGAAAGTAAGGAAGCATGGGATCCAAGGGGACATTGCTTTGTGGATCCAGAACTGGCTTGCCCACAGAAGTCAAAAAGTGGTTGTAGATGGGTCATATTTTGCATGGAGGTCGGTGACCAGTGGTGTGCTTCAGGGATTTGTTCTGGGACCCTACTCTGCGTGATTTATAAATGAGCTGGATAAGGATGTGGAGGAATGGGTTAGTAAATTTGCTGATGACACAAAGGTTGGGGGTGTTGTGGATAGTAAGGAGGGCTGTCAGAGATTACAGCGGGACATTGATAGGATGCAAAACTGGGCTGAGAAGTGGCAGATGGAGTTCAACCCAGATAAGTGTGAGGTGCTTCATTTTGATAGGTCAAATATGATGGCAGAATACAGCATTAATAGAAACATAGAAACATAGAAAATAGGTGCAGAAGTAGGCCATTCGGCCCTTCGAGCCTGCACCGCCATTTATTATGATCATGGCTGATCATCCAACTCAGAACCCCGCCCCAGCCTTCCCTCCATACCCCCTGACCCCCGTAGCCACAAGGGCCATATCTAACTCCCTCTTAAATATAGCCAATGAACTGACCTCAACTGTTTCCTGTGGCAGAGAATTCCACAGATTCACCACTCTCTGTGTGAAGAAGTTTTTCCTAATCTCGGTCCTAAAAGGCTTCCCCTCTATCCTCAAACTGTGGCCCCTCGTTCTGGACTTCCCCAACATCAGGAACAATCTTCCTGCATCTAGCCTGTCCAATCCCTTTAGGATCTTATACGTTTCAATCAGATCCCCCCTCAATCTTCTAAATTCCAACGAGTACAAGCCCAGTTCATCCAGTCTTTCATCATATGAAAGTCCTGCCATCCCAGGAATCAATCTGGTGAACCTTTTTTCTACTCCCTCTATGGCAAGGATGTCTTTCCTCAGATTAGGGGACCAAAACTGCACACAATACTCCAGGTGTGGTCTCACCAAGGCCTTGTACAACTGCAGTAGTACCTCCCTGCTCCTGTTCTCGAATCCTCTTGCTATAAATGCCAGCATACCATTCGCCTTTTTCACCGCCTGCTGTACCTGCATGCCCACTTTCAATGACTGGTGTATAATGACACCCAGGTCTCGTTGCACCTCCCCTTTTCCTAATCGGCCACCATTCAGATAATAATCTGTTTTCCTATTTTTGCCACCAAAGTGGATAACTTCACATTTATCCACATTAAATTGCATCTGCCATGAATTTGCCCACTCACCCAACCTATCCAAGTCACTCTGCATCCTCTTAGCATCCTCCTCACAGCTAACACTGCCACCCAGCTTCGTGTCATCCGCAAACTTGGAGATGCTGCATTTAATTCCCTCATCCAAGTCATTAATATATATTGTAAACAACTGGGGTCCCAGCACTGAGCCTTGCGGTACCCCACTAGTCACCGCCTGCCATTCTGAAAAGGTCCCGTTTATTCCCACTCTTTGCTTCCTGTCTGCTAACCAACTCTCCACCCACACCAATACCTTACCCCCAATACCGTGTACTTTCAGTTTGCACACTAATCTCCTGTGTGGGACCTTGTCAAAAGCCTTCTGAAAATCCAAATATACCACATCCACTGGTTCTCTCCTATCCACTCTACTAGTTACATCCTCAAAAAATTCTATGAGATTCGTCAGACATGATTTTCCTTTCACAAATCCATGCTGACTTTGTCCGATCATTTCACCGCTTTCCAAATGTACTGTTATCACATCCTTGATAACTGACTCCAGCAGTTTCCCCACCACCGACGTTAGGCTAACCGGTCTATAATTCCCTGGTTTCTCTCTCCCTCCTTTTTTAAAAAGTGGAGTTACATTAGCCACCCTCCAATCATCAGGAACTAGTCCAGAATCTAACGAGTTTTGAAAAATTATCACTAATGCATCCACTATTTCTTGGGCTACTTCTTTAAGCACTCTGGGATGCAGACCATCTGGCCCTTGGGATTTATCTACCTTCAATCCCTTCAATTCACTTAACACCACTTCCCTACTAACATGTATTTCGCTCAGTTCCTCCATCTCACTGGACCCTCTGTCCCCTACTATTTCTGGAAGATTATTTATGTCCTCCTTAGTGAAGACAGAATCAAAGTAATTATTTAATTGGTCTGCCATGCCCTTGCTTCCCATAATCAATTCACCTGTTTCTGTCTGCAGGGGACCTACATTTGTCTTTACCAGTCTTCTCCTTTTTACATATCTATAAAAGCTTTTACAGTCCGTTTTTATGTTCCCTGCCAGTTTTCTCTCATAATCTTTTTTCCCCTTCCTAATTAAGCCCTTTGTCCTCCTCTGCTGAACTCTGAATTTCTCCCAGTCCTCAGGTGAGCCACTTTCTCTGGCTAATTTGTATGCTTCTTCTTTGGAATTGATACTACCCCTAATTTCTCTTGTCAGCCACGGGTGCACTACCTTCCTTAATTTATTCTTTTGCCAAACTGGGATGAACAATTGTTGTAGTTCATCCATGCAACCTTTAAATGCTTGCCATTGCATATCCACCGTCAATCCTTTAAGTGTCATTTGCCAGTCTATCTTAGCTAATTCACGTCTCATACCTTCAAAGTTACCCCTCTTTAAGTTCAGAACCTTTGTTTCTGAATTAACCCTATGTCACTCTCCATCTTAATGAAGAATTCCACCATATTATGGTCACTCTTACCCAAGGGGCCTCTCACGACAAGATTGCTAATTAACCCTTCCTCATTGCTCAAAACCCAGTCCAGAATAGCCTGCTCTCTAGTTGGTTCCTCGACATGTTGGTTCAAAAAACCATCCCGCATACATTCCAAGAAATCCTCTTCCTCAGCACCTTTACCAATTTGGTTCACCCAATCTACATGTAGATTGAAGTCACCCATTATAACTGCTGTTCCTTTATTGCACACATTTCTAATTTCCTGTTTAATACCATCTCCGACCTCACTACTACTGTTAGGTGGCCTGTACACAACTCCCATCAGCGTCTTCTGCCCCTTAGTGTTACGCAGCTCTACCCATATCGATTCCACATCTTCCCGGCTTATGTCCTTCCTTTCTATTGCGTTAATCTCTTCTTTAACCAGCAACGCCACCCCACCTCCCCTTCCTTCATGTCTATCCCTCCTGAATATTGAATATCCCTGAACGTTGAGCTCCCATCCCTGGTCACCCTGGAGCTATGTCTCTGTGATCCCAACTATATTATAATCACTAATAACAATCTGCACTTTCAATTCATCCACCTTATTACGAATGCTCCTTGCATTGACACACAAAGCCTTCAGGCGCTCTTTTACAACTCTCTTAGCCCTTATACAATTATGCTGAAAAGTGGCCCTTTTTAATGCTTGCCCTGGATTTGTCGGCCTGCCACTTTTACTTTTCTCCATAGTACTTTTTGCTTCTACCCTCACTTTACACCCCTCTGTGTCTCTGCACTGGTTCCCATCCCCCTGTTGTGAACTAACCTCCTCACGCCTAGCCTCTTTAATTTGATTCCCACCCCCCAACCCAATGGAAAGACTCTTGGCAGTGTGGAAGATCAGAGGGATCTTGGGGTCCGAGTCCATAGGACACTCAAAGCTGCTGTGCAGGTTGACTCATCCTGAATCCTGTTTCAGGATCTCTCTTGCCTATGAACTCTATGATCCTATGACAGATGCACAACATTGTGAGGGGCACAGCTAGGACAGGTAGTGGGAAACCTTTCCACACAGCAGTTTTCTAAAACTAGAAGGCATGCATTTTGAGCAAGGGGTAAGAGATTTAGAGGGGACCTGAAGGAATCGGGATCACACTGCCCGAGGGTATAGTGGAGTTGGGTAGTCATGAAACATTTAGGGAAATGTGTAAATGAGCACTGGAGTGTGTGTGTGTGTGTGTGTGTGTGTGTGTGTGTGTGTGTGTGTGTGTGTGTGTGTGTGTGTGTGTGAGAGAGAGAGAGAAAGGGAGAAAAGGAGTGTGTGTGAGAGTGTATGAGTGTGTGTGAATTTATGTGTGTGAGTGAGTGTGTATGTGTGTGCGAATGTGTGTGTACATGTGTGAGAGTATTTGTCGGTGTTTATGTGAATGTGTATGTGCATGTCAGTTTTCAGTGCATGTGTGTGTGTGTGTGTGTGTGTGTGTGTGTGTGTGTGTAAAACTCCTGAAGAGTTGGTTACTATGGAAATTCTGTTAATCTACACTTAGGCCATGATTGTAAACCTGAGGGCCCTTGAATTGAAACAAGGGATCCTAGGCTTCTCGAGCAGAGGCAAGGACCATCATAGCTGAGAGCTGGCATCAGCCTGTGTACAAGGCAGATGAGGCAAACTGAGGCACTGAGTCAGAATCAGAATCAGGTTTACTATCACCAGTGTAGGTCATGAAATTTGTTGTCTTTATGGCAACAGTGCAATGCAATACATAATAATAGAAATATATATATATATGATGTATATAAAGTAGTTAAATTAAATAAGTAGTGCAAAAATAGAAATAAAAAGTAGTAGTGAGGTAGTGTTCATGGGTTCAATGTCCACTTAGAAATTGGATGTAAGAGGGGAAGAAGCTGTTCCTGAATCGTTGAGTGTGTGCCTTTAGGCTTCTGTACCTCCTTCCTGATGGCATGTCCTGGGTGATAGGCGTCCCTAACAATGGACGCCGCCATTCTGAGGCATCACTCTTTGAAGATGTCCTGGATACCAGAAAGGCTAGTGCTGATGATGGAGCTGACTAATTTTACAACTCTGTACAGCTTACTTCCATCCTGTGTATTAGCCATCCCCCCCATACCGGACAGTGAAGCATCCAGTCAGAATACTCCCCACAGTACATCTGTAGAAATTTACGAGTATCTTCTTTGGGGAGATACCAAATCTCCTCAGCCTCCTAATGAAATATAGCTGCTGTCATGTCTTTTTTTCTAGCTGCATTGATATGTTGGGTCCTCAGAGATATTGGCACTCAGGAACCTGAAATTCCAATGTTCTCAAAGTCCTCAGAGCAGCTACAGAAACTGTTCACTGAGGTGGAAAGGAATGGATTGTTCCCATAGAGAGGATGGAGAGGTGGCTTGCTGTGGTGGAGAGAAGGAAGCTGTCTCCATTTGCAGATGCTGCAAAGACCAAGAGACAGGAACGAAAAGCTACGGGTAAATGGTACAGACTGATGTGGAGAAGCATCATTTAAAGGTGAGAAGTGTTATGCTTTGTAACTTCAAAATCTAATTGAGAGAAAACCACGGGAACCAGAAACAGATCAACTCAGTTTTACTTTCCTTTCTTTAGTGAGGTGTTCACATTTGACACGGTGGCAAATGACGCATGCCATGCAAGTACTTTTACATAGAATCGGAGTTAAATTACATAAACAAAGAATGCTTAATCAAACAATATATTTAAATATTACTGAAATATTAAATACAAAACACTTTTCCCTGCTTAGCTATAAATTCCAAGTCAATTTAGAATGCATCTCCTCAAATATGTAACGTATTGCTTTCTAGTCATTTATATGATGCAAACTATATAATGCAACTAGAACGCATGGAGGAGGCCTACGAGTGGAAAAGAGCTAAGTATGAAGATCTGAAGAACAACTGTCAAAGGAGAGGCTGGAGAGCAAGGTATTGACCTGTGGAGGTCGGGTGTCATGGCTTTGCAGGCTAGTCGCTCTGCAAAGTATACACTGCACTTGGAATCACGGGAGAGCGAAGAAGGAGAGCCATTTCTACCACCACAGATGCAGCAGAGAAAGCATCAGGATGGCTCGGGATAAAGAGGGCGGATCTGTGGGTTGCTGCTAGGGCACAGGCCGGGGTCTGATCAACCCTGGTCGGGTCATCTGGGCGAGGGTGTATGATGTTGAAAGACTCGAAACAGCCGACGACCCTAGGTAACGTCACTGATGATGTGCCCGAGCTTAGCATCATGCAGATGTTTCTGTAACAACTACATAGATATCCGCAGCACAGTAAGCTATAAATTGTCCCAATCAGGCCTAAAGATTTAATTGTTGTGGAGGAGTTCTTATTCTTGTGAGATAACATCTTTCTGACAATAGGGGGGTGGGGGGTGGGGTCACTCTGCTTGGCAGGTGAGACTTGTGGCTGTGAAACAATCTCAGGTTCTGGGGTCTCCACCGTGGTGGTTGGAGGAGTTGACTCTGGGACTGCAGGAAATAGTTCTGACAGTTCTGGACACCTTTCTTCTCTAACAATGGACTCTGTTCTCCTCAACTGACGAATGTGTCGTCTTTAGACACCAGATGAAATATCCACTGTGTAGGGGAGTGGTTCAGTTCTGTCCTTTATCTTTCCAAGTACCTACTTATGATCATCTCTGTAGTCCCTCACCACGACCGCTTGTCCAGGAGTGAAACATTGAACCTCCCGCTTTGAGGAGCCCTCGATTTGTCTCAGCTGTTTGTCCTTCTGAGATTGGGTTTGAGGAGATCCAAACATTAATTTAAGGGACAACGCAGGAACAGCATGGCTGGTTGTGGAGTGTGCTCATTGTAATATGCAAGGAGGAAATTGCTGAGCTTCCTATTGAGTATCGGTGTAGTGTGTTCTGCTGACATGGCTCACAGTGCATTCTTAAGACTGGGCAAACCTTTCTGCCAAGCCGGGTGGTATAGTGCTGATGCAATATGTCTTATTCCATTTGTTTTCAGGAATGACTGAAACTGTTCCACAGCAAACTGTGGTCCTTCAAGAAACAGAGCATCTCCACATTTACACGTCTGCTGTCAGTGGAACACCTTTCTGTGGACTGAAATTGGACACCAGTGGGTGATGATCAGTAATGAGGGTAAACTCTCTCCCATACAGGTACTGGTTGAAACTTTTTACACCCCAAACTTGAGTTAGGGTCTCTTTGACAATCTGTGTATAATTTTTCTCTGCAGTCATGAAGGAACACGTTGAAAGGGTGTTCACTTCCATCACTCATAAAGTGTGACATGACTGCACTTAAACCATAAAGTGAGGCAATGCGGGCAAGCCTCAGTGGATGATGTGCATCATAATGTGTGATTACAGTGTCTGTCATCACCACTTCCTTTGCCTTTAGGAAAGCCATCTCACACTGCTTTGCCCACTGCCATTTCTTCCCGACCTGTAGCAAAGAGTTCAAGGGGAGGACCACAGTTGTCAGGTGTGGCAGGAACCTGGTATAGTAACTGACAAATCCTAAAGCTGACCACAACTGTGACAAGCTTTTTGGCTTTAGGCATTCACTTCTGCTTGAATTTTCTCAGCGCAATCCTTGTGCGTCAATTGTGCAACCACAATAAGTGACTCTTGGTTTAAAAAATTCACACTTGTTGTATCATGCTCTGAACTCATAATCTTCTAATCTTTTTAAAACTGTCTTGAGATTTTGGAGATGCCCCTTTTCATCCTCACTGGTAACAATGATGTCATCCAGGTAACATGGAGTACCTGGCCAACCTTGCAGCACCTGGTCCATAGCTTTCTGCCAGAGAGCAGATTCAGATGCTACTCCAAAAATAATCTTATGATAGTGATAAAGCCCATTGTGAGTACTTATGGTGAGAAATACTTTGGTCTCTCCCTCCATCTCCATCCATAGGCAGGCCTCAGTTAAGTCCACTTTGCTGAAGTGTTTCGCTCTAGAAAGGTTTGCAAAGATATCCTCTATCCTGGGGAAAGGGTATTGGTCTATTTTCAGTACTGGGTTGATGGTGACCTTAAAATCACCACAGATCCTGACAGGCACATCCTTCTTGGCTACTGGGATCACTGGCATTGCACATGGACTCCATACAACTTCAAAACGAATTATTTCAACCACCATGCAACCTTGCTCACTTTATCATGAATGGTATAAAGAACCAGACAGGTTTTGTATAACTTGGATGTGGTATTTTCGTTTAGCACTATTTTACCCTTGATATGTTTGAGTTTTCAAATGCCATCCTTGAACACTGCTGTGACATCACCCAGTATCTTTCTAAATTCACTTTCCATTGACTCTGTTGGCATCTCCAAGTTTTAGTTCTTTCAGCCAATCACATCCCCACAATCTTGTCAGCCGGTTTTTACCAAAAAAAGCTTGATGGTTTTTGTATTTCACTGTTACGAATGTCATTCCCACAGGAGTTATCTTTCCTCCAGTATAATTTCTTAGTTGGATATCTGCAGTCTTCAGTTCAATATCTTTAAAATGCTGTTCAAACTTATTTTGTGGAATGATTGAAACAGACAAGCCAGTCCAATTCCATTTCAATTAATTTGCTGTTCATTTCTGGTGTAAGCCATATTGCTTCTCTATTGTTAGTTTTCACATTGTAAATCTTAAGGCTACTCAGTCCTAAGCCACTGTCTTCATTATCAGATTTTTCATCAGCAGCATGCAGATTAGTGCTATTCTTCAAACTGCAACTTGACTTTTTATCTTTTTCTCTTTACTGTGTAGTCCATTTACATTTGTTTGCCCAACATGCTCTTTGTATGTGACCTTTTTTTTGTGTTTTCTGCAAGTTTCACCTTTAAACCTACATTTGTTTGGTGAATATGAGCCATTGCCACAAAGACAACACAATTTGTTCAGTTGGGTTATTTTCTATTTAGATATTGCAATTTTATTTACACTCACTTTCATTTCTGACTGCAACTCAATCGCGTCTCTGGATGTTGTTGCAATTGGTTCAGCTATTTCAACTGTTCTTTTAAATGTGAGTTGTGTTTAGTTCGGAGCTGTTTTTGAACGCTTTCTTGTAAGATTCCACAAACTAAACAATCTTTCAGTGCATCATTAAGCCCATCACTGAACTGGCAATGCCTGGACAATTTCTTCAATTTAGCCATGTTAACTGAAATGGACACCCCTTCTGCTTGATTCTTCTTCTGAAACCTAAAGCATTCTACAATCATCAATGGTTTTGCTTCTAAATGTTTCTGCATTATGTTCACATTATCAGCGAAGCTCATTTCAGCTGGTTTGGTTGGAGCAGTTAAATTTCTAAATGAACTGTATGCTTTTTCACTTATTGCACTCAGTGACACTGGCTCTTATTTCTTATCAGCTATTTGATTTGCTTTAAGATACTGTTCAATTCATTCAGTATACATCATCAGGTTATCAGCTGAGCAACCAGCTGTGCCCATCTTTCTGATGCAGCCAGCCATTTCTGCTATTTTTAAATTTATTATTATCACCCAAAACTCACTGTTTATGAACTCATGAGTTTTGTCTGTTTCCTGCTTTTTTTTAATTTAACTAGAACGTCACTCTTCCATTTGCAAAAAATAGTGTGCTGTGCTTTAACAGGTAGGTAGATATTTCAGGTTAATTTTAAAACTTCCTCATTGTCACTGTTTTAAAACTCCAGAAACTGATCAAAGAAAAACACAAGAATTGGAGAATGGATCTACTTTATTTTACTTTCCTTTTCTGTAGTGAGACGCTCACATATGTGGTGGCATAATGACATATGCCATTCACAAACTTTTACATATAATCAGTAATTAATTATATATACAAACAAAGAATGCTTAATCAAACAATATATTAAATTTACTACAGGAAGAAGTGATGCTTTGGAGTAGAGAACAAACTGCTGGAAGAACTCAATCTGTTAGACAGCATCTGTGGAGGCTGATCATTGCAGTTTCTTGACCTGAAACACTGACCACCCCTGTGGCTGTATAAATGATGCCTGATCTGCTCGGTTCCTTCATAAGTTTTTATTTTGCTGCAGATTCTCAGCACCTGCAGTCTCCTGCGTCTTCTGTAATGATCTAGGTCTGGAGTTGTTTTCATGATTTCAGTAGAGGAATAAGTGTTGGCCAGGTTACAGAGGACATCTCCCGTGAGCTCAAAACAAGTTGCAGGATATTTCTACATCCATGCAAGATGACTGTGAGGACTATAGTCTACATCCAGCCGGGTGGATCCCCTTCAGCCTACAAGATACCATAGCTATAGGAACCGAATTAGACTATTCAGTCAATTGAGTCTGCTCCACCATTTAAACATGGATGTTTTTGTTAAACCCTTTTCTCTCACCTTCTCCCATTACTCTTTACTCCCTTACTAATCAAGAATCTCTGTTGTAAATACACCCAATGATTTGGTCTCCACAGCCATCTGTGGCAGTCAGTTCCTCAGATTCACCACCCTCTGGCAGAAGAAATTGCTCCTCATCTCATCTCAGTACCAAAAAAGACATCCCTTTATTCTGAGGCTGTGCCCTCAGATCCTAGACTACCCTATTGTCTCCTACTGGAAACATCTTCATGTCCACTCATCCAGGTCTTTCTATATTATGGTAGACTTCAGTGAGATTCCATTCCCCCCCCAACCCCCACCATCCTTCTGAGCTTCATTGTATACAGACCCAGAGACATCAAATGCTCCTTGTTTCATTCCTAGAATTGTTCATATGAATCTCCTCTGGACTCTAACCTTTGGCAGGATACCTTTCCTTGGATATGGGCCCAAGATTATTCACAATATTCTAAATGTGATCTGATCAACACATCATGAATCCATAAGACCATATGAGCAGAGTTAAGCCATTTGGCCCATTGAGTCTGCTCTGCTATTTGATCTTGGATTTTTCATTATTCCTCTCAAACCCATTCTCCCGACTTCTCCCCAGAACCTTGGAGGCTCTTACTAATCAAGAATTTATCAGGAGCCTATCATTTCTTTGACCATTCCCAATTCTCATTCTCCCCCTCTCTCTCTCTCTCTCTCTCTGTCTCTCGCTCTCTGTCTCTGTCTCCCTCTCGCGCTCTCTCTCTCTCATTGATTTTTAAAATTGGTTCTGTTGTTTTTGCAACACCTTTCCAGTCCTCTAACTTCCCATGAATTTTTGCTATATCATATGCCCTCTTTTGCTTTTATGCTGTCTTTGACTTCCCTTGTCAGCCACAGTTCCCTTACCCTCTAATTAGAATGTTTCCTCTTCTTTAGGATAAACCGATTCTGCGCTTCCTGAATTGTTCCTAGAAACTCCAACCATTGCTGTTCTACTGTCATCCCTTCTTCTGTTTGCTTCCAATCAACTTGGTCCATCTCCTTACTCTCCCCTCAGTAGTTGCCTTTACTCCGGTGTAATACCGATATAATTGATTTTAACTTGTCCCTCACAAACTGAAGGGTGAGTTCTATCAAATTATGATCACTACTTCCTTGACCTTAAATTCTCAAGTCTGGTTCAATGCACAACACCCAATCCAGAATTGCCTCTTCCCGAGTGGGCTCAACCACAAGCTGCTCGAAAAGGCATTCTACAAATTACTTCTCTTTGGATCTGGCACCTAATTTTCCTAGTTTACCTGCATACTGAAATCCCCATCTCCATTGTAGCATTGCCCTTTTTTACATGCCTTTTCTATCTCCCATTGTAAATTGTGCCCCTCATCCTGTTTTTGTTCGGAGGCCTGTACATACCTCACATTAGAGTCTTTTTACCCTTGTAGTTTCTTAACTCTACCCACAAGGAATCTATTTCTTCTGGTCCTATGTCACCTCTTTTTAACAAACAACGCTACCCCACTCCCTCTGCTGTCCTTTTGATATGACATTAAGCTCCCAATCTGATCTTCCTTCAGTCACAACTCAGTGATGCCCACAACGTGGACTTGGTGTGGATCGTGTTGCTGTCTGCATCAGAGAGGCATCAGAGGAGTCGATGTGCAAAGGCACTGTGCATTCTAACAGCCAGTGATCATCTTAGTTGCTTTTCTTGTGATTGCAAGACGCTGTTAGACATTGTTGAAGTGGAATGCTGCAAGTCCAATTCACTGATTTATTGGCATATGGCAGTGGAAATGCACGGCCTCGGATGGAGCGAGGACTTGGCCCCAAGTCACAGTGTCGCCTATTTATAGCCTCCCCGGCGAGAGGCATCAGAGTCGGTGCACTGCACCAGAGGCTGTATGATGTGGCATCCAGGCTGGGGTCGGTGCTGCCCCCAGTGTTCACTCAGCAGAAGGCAAGCTGTATTGTGTTCGACTTTTTTTATTTGTGACTGTATTTTACTGATATCTTATATATGCTTACTATCTTGTATGTGCTATAGGTGCCTTGAGCTGTGTTTTGCACCTTGGCCTCAGAGCAATGGTGTTTCATTTGGCAGTATTCCTGGGTATTTATAGATGGTTGAATGACAATTGGACTTGAAATTGAACATCTTACCTACCAATTTCTACTTGTGCGCAAGATTGGCTACCTTATCTCATATTCAATATCCATTCAAATATAACACCTTCAGTACTGTATTCAATACCCCCTTTTCCATTTTCTGTGCATGTTATTGAAAGTTAAATTCTTATCCATTTCTAAATGTTTTGTCGTCTTTTTTATTCTGGTGATTTCCATAACCTCTCCTGCACTCTCCTTCCCTTTTACTTTATTCTCACATTTCCAAGCGGTTAAAGGCAGTACCTCCTTGTCCTCTCGAAACAAAATCTAACATTGCATTTGTCTTCTTTGTTACCAACCCTAACCCCAACCCTAACCTTAATAAGTGAACGCAAACATGAGGAAATCTGCAGATGCTGGAATTTCAAGCAACACACATAAAAGTTGCTGGTGAACGCAGCAGGCCAGGCAGCATCTCTAGGAGGAGGTACAGTTGACATTTCGGGCCAAGACCCTTCGTCAAGACTAACTGAAAGGAGAGCTAGTAAGAGATTTGAAAGTGGGAGGGGGAGGGGAGATCCAAAATGATAGGAGAAGACAGGAGGGGGAGGGATGGAGCCAAGAGCTGGACAGGTAATTGGCAAAAGGGATATGAGAGGATCATGGGACGGGAGGCCCAGGGAGAAGGAAAAGGGGGAGGGGGGGAAAACCAGAGGATGGGTAAGGGGTATAGTGAGGGGTCAGAGGGAGAAAAAGGAGAAAAAGGAGAGAGAGAGAAAAAGAATGTGTGTATATAAATAATGGATGGGGTATGAGGGGGAGGTGGGGCATCAGCGGCGTTCACCAGTAACTTTGATGCGTGTTGCTTGATAAGTGAATTCTGGTCAAGGACCCCTCAGTCTCCTTGCAGCCTCATTTCTGAATTCCCATTTTGAAAACCGTCTACACATTATTCTTCCTACCGAAGCGGAGAACCCCACATTTCCAGTGACACCAGTTTCAACCTTGGAGTGGCAAAGAAACCCTCAATCCTCAACAGGAAGCCACCTGATTGACGATGAACCACTCGAATTCTCGTTGCATTCCAGAGAACACAGACAAATTGTGCACATGGAACAGTTTTTCATGCTATGATTGACAACAGGTAAATGCCTTGAAGCTCCAGACTTTCAGACTTTGGAGAAATAAAAGCCTCATGTTGGACGCTGCTGGCCACAACACACACCAGTTGTCATCGAGAGGTCCGAAGTGGAAATGGTGAGTGGTTTCAAGTTCATGGATGTCAATATCTCTGAGGATACGATAGGGTCTTTTAAGAGACTTTTGGATAGTTACATGGAGCTTAGGAGAATAGAGGGCTATGGGTAAGCCTAGTAATTTCTAAAGTAGGGACATGTTTGGCACAACTTTGTGGGCCGAAGGGCCTGTATTGTGTTGTAAGTTTTCTGTGTTTTTTCTGTGTTTCTATCTATCCTGGGCCCAACATAATGAGGCAAGTACAAAGACTACACAACAGACACTATATTTCATTAGGACTTTGAGGAGAACTGGTATGTCACCAAGGTTACTTACAAATTTCCACAGATGTGCCACGGAGGGCATTCAAACTGATTACATCACCATCTGGTGTGGAGGGCTCACTGCACAGCATGGGAAAACGCTGCAGAAGAATTGTAAACTCTGCCAGCTCCATCATGGGCACTAGCTTCCCCGGAATCCAGGACACCTGCAGAAGGTGATGCCTCTAAAAGTTGCCATCCATCATTAAGGACCCCCATCACCCAGGACATGCCCTCCTCTCATGGCTATCATCAAGGTGCAGAAGCCGAAGCCACATGCTTAAAGTTTCAGGAACAGCTTCTTCCCTTTTGCCATCAGATTTCTGAATGGACAATGAACCCATGATCATGGCCTCAGTGTTTTTCCCTCTCTTTTTGTACTACATATATGTGTGTGTGTGTGTGTGTAAGAGTGTGTCTGTGGGTGTGTGCGTGTGTGTCTGTGGCTGTCTGTGTGTGAGTGTGTCTGTGTCTGTGTGCATGTGTGTGTGTGTGTGTGTGTGTGTGTGTGCGTGTCTGTGTGTGTGTATGAGTGTGTCTGTGGGTGTGTGCGTGTGTGTCTGTGGCTGTCTGTGTGTGAGTGTGTCTGTGTCTGTGTGCATGTGTGTGTGTGTGTGTGTGTGTGTGTGTGCGTGTCTGTGTGTGTGTATGAGTGTGTCTGTGGGTGTGTGCGTGTGTGTCTGTGGCTGTCTGTGTGTGAGTGTGTCTGTGTCTGTGTGCATGTGTGTGTCTGTGCGTGTGTATGTGTGTGTGTGTGTGTGAGTGTGTGTGTGTGTGCGTGTGTGAGTGTGTGTGAGTGTGTGTGTTGTGTATCTATGCTGTATATATAGATCTAATTGTAATTTTTACTTTTTAATATTATATATTGCAGACAACAAATTTCATGACATGTGTCAGTGATATCTGATTCGGATTCCGCGAAGGTGCCATCCATAAAACCGGAGTTGTGTGTAAGTTGTTGTTCTGGAGGCAAGAGAAAAGCACGTCCCTTTACACAGCCTGTGCTGATATGTGTGGCATTTGACATGCTGTGATAATCTGCAGGCTGACACATTCCCCACTGTGGGATGTGCAAAGCTGACTTATAACGAGGACGTAATCAGGCTACAGAATAAGAACAAGATATGCAGGAACTCAAGTTCTAACTATTTATTAAGAACATTGCATGTTACACAAATGAAATTTAATAATAATAATTGTATGCTAGTACACAATGAATAATAATAACTCTCTGCTACAGTGATGAAACAAGAAAAGATAAAGAATACTAATTAGCTAAATTGAAAGTGATTATTTTAACCTGGACAAATCATAGCCCCTGAAACTACAGAGGAGGTTACATCAATCAAAGGTTATCTTAACTGTGGAAGTCAAAGGTTTATGCATGGTCTGAGTTTGTCAGTGAGGATCCATGAAAAGCAAATGATCTATAGAGGCTGAAAATCTGAAATAAAAGTATCTAAAGACTCAGCAGGTCGGGCAGCGACCATGGAGAGAGAAACAGAGTTAGCATTTCCGGTCAAAGAGCCCTCATGGATTCTGAACTGATGAAATGCTAACATTGTTTTCTTTCCATAGCCGCTGCATGACCTGTCAACTATGTCTAGTATTTTCTGTTCTTCTTTGTCATCAAAAAAATTGATGTTTGTGAGTGGAAGTACAGCAGGTGGTGGCAGAATTTGCATCCTAAAGGAAGGAGGAAGTGGTTGGTGCTTAAATTGGATGGGTTTGAAAAGCTGTAAGATTTCAGATCACAACTCTCTGTCTGGACTGGCCACACCGAGCTCCCAGTTGCTCATCGTGTGAGCTCGCCTTCCTATTCCCACACCAAACTATCCACCTCGGCCCAATGCAACCTAGAGGACCAATGCCTGTGTACTGCCTGCAGCTTTAACCCACTGAGTTTTCCACTTTTGGGTAATCGATCCCTCTCATGAGATTTCGCTCTCCCTCCTCCCACCTACTGATCAACCTTAGATCCTCCTATCACATACCCCTCCTCCTGCTCCTTCCCCATTATCCATTGTGACCCCCCCATCCTGGTTCCATCCACCTACTGACTTCCCCCACACCCCACCCCATCAGCTAATGGCTCCCATTATCACTATCACCCCCACCCCAACTAATTATCAGATTTCTAACACCATCTGAGCTGTCTCCACCAGTATGCTTCCCTCTCCCCACCTGATTCCAACTGCCCCAATTCCTGTCTATCTATCTATCACCCGCTCTTCCACTCTTCACTGTCTCCCAACTTCACAACTCCCTCTCCCTTCCCTGGCTCCATCTGTCCATCACCTTTCTTCCATTTTCCATCTAACAAACACTTACTGGCCCCTCTCCCTCTCCGCTTTGTGCTGGCTGTCTTCTCCTTCCACTTCCAGGGTCCTGACCAGAAATGTTAACGATTCCTTCCTACCCACAGATGCTGCTCCATCCCTGAGATCTCCCAGAAGACTGTTTGCCCCTCTAGGTTCCAGCATCTGCAGCTTCTTGTGTCTCCCCCATTTCTGATGCGATTGTCCTACTCTTGGCCCAAACAGGGCAACAGCCTGACGCTAATGGAGAAGAACTGAGAAACTCCTCAGTACAAGAAGTCCTGGCAAATTCCCTTCTCACAAGTCCTAGGTCACATCGTATACTTCAGGAAACGGGTGAGGATTCAACGAAAAAGAAAATCATGAATAACAGGAGGCATGTAACACTTTTGACAGGCTATGATACATCAATTACATTTGAATGTTCTATTTCATATTTGGATTTATTAATCTCAGAATTAGGGTATGTTCAGGTAGCTTTCTATTCCAGGAATCTTGAGGCCAGTTAGAAGTAGTTCCTGCTTGCCATTTAGATTTAGAACTGAGATTACTTCTCACTGCCTTAGTAACGCAGCCAACAAAACCAAAGACCTCTCTAACTTGTGCAGTCTCTCTTCTCCACCTTCCCATCAGGCAGAAGTTCAAAGTTCAAAGTAAATTTACTATTTAAGTACATATACTGCATGTCACCATATAGGGTGCAACCATCAGAATCATTTTCTTACAGGCATTCACAGTAAATGTGAAGAAACACGATAGAATCAATGAAAGACCACACATAACAAGATGGACAAACAACCAGCATGCAAAAATCAACAAATGGTGCAAATAAAATATATAAATAAATAAATAAGCAATAAATATCGAGAACATTGGACAGTGAGTCCTTAGGTTAAGGGGACAGTTCAGTGTTGGGGTGAGTGAAGTTGTCCCCTCTGGTTCATGAGCCTGATGGTTGGGTGGTAACAACTTGATGGTGTGGATCGAGAGGCTCCTGTGTCTGCTTCCTGATGGCAGGAGCAAGAAGAGAGCAAGGCCTGGGTGGTGGAGTCCTCGATGATGGATGCTTCTTTCCTGTGACAGCACTCCGTGTTGATGTCATCAATGGTGGAGAGGGGTCTATCCGTGATGGACTGGGCTGTATCCACTACTTTTTGAAGGCTTTTCCATTTAAGAGCTTTGGTGTTTCCATCCAAGCCATGATGCAACCAGTCGATATATTCTCCACCACACTTCAATAGAAATTTATCAAAGTTTTAGATGACATGTCAATTCTTCACAAACTTCTAAGAAAGTTGAGGAGCTGCTGTGCTTTCTTTGTAATGGCACTTACGTGCTAGACCCAGAACAGATCTTCTGAAATGATAAATTTGCAGTCCCTCTTCACCTCTGATCCTCTGATAAGGACTGGCATATGGTCCTCTGGTTTCCTCCACCTGCAGTCGACAAACAACCCCTAGGTCTTCATTTCACTTTCTCTGCAACAATATATTCTGAATTCTGTTACTGTTCTCTTTTTAACACATTAATGCTGTTTAGTAATGAAGTTATTTGTCACGTAACCACTGGCTGCTCATTCAACCATCGACCACCTGCTCCCATGACTTCACATGGTCCTGTTCGGCGGGGGGAGGGGTGGTGTCTAAGCAGGTGCTACACTTTGCCCAAGGGTAATCTACAGGTTAGTGGAGGGAAGGAGTGTCTTACACCTCCTTTGGTAGAGAGCTAACTCCACCCTGTCACCACTAGTGCGTAGATCAGTGGGAAAACTAGTGGGAAGTGAGGGCAGAGAGAATATCTCACAGAAAAAGTTTTGGGGAAATGAGATTGTTTTGTCATCCAAACCCCATTACACACACTCCCTTTAATCCTTACTCCATTTCTTGTCCTCCCTTCAAACTCATCCACACCCCATTTCTCCTGGTCCCTTCAAACCCATCCACACCCCATTTCTCCTGCTCCTTTGAATATCATCCACACCCCATTTCTCCTCCTCCCTTTAAACTCATCCATATCCCATTTCTCCTGGTCTCCTTAATCTCATCCACACTTAATTTCTCCTGGTCCCTGTAAACTCATCCACTGCTAATTTCTCCTGGTCCCCTTAATCTCACCCCCACCACATTTCTCCTGTTCCATTTAACTTCACTGGGCCTTGTTTTCCATGCTCACTTGGAACTCACCTTGGCCCTGTTTTCCATGTTCCCACTGGGGCCCTGTTTCATGTGTCCCCTTTAAACCTATGGGGCATCCTAGAAAATTTATCCTCCTGCTGTTGAATGTCTTTGGTTCAGCCCAGTAAGAGTTTCAATGATAAAAGGACGTGGGATTATGATGAAGGGAAGGATTTAAAGGAAACCTGAAAGGAACAATTTTCACACTAAACTGAAGTGAAATGCTGGTGCAAGTGGCAGAATCAGGTATCATCATTATACCTTGGTTGGTATTTGAATCAGCAAGGCCACTGAGGACTGTGGGCCTAGTGGTAGGCTGAAGGGCCTGCTTGACTTGGTGGCTCTGTCTACAATAGAACCGTGAATTGTAGTGTGTTAGGTATTAGGAATAATATCCAGGGTATTAGGAATAATATCCAGCGATCTCAAAAATGCACCAGTGCGGTGCACTGAACCCCAAGGGTTTCCTATTATCAGAGGTATATTGTACTTGTCGTTTGTGCCTACAAATGCCATGCGCAAGTGGTCAAGAGAGGATGCCTCAGTAAACAGCAGTGTGAAAACACCAAAGTATTGCATCAGCATGGAATTAAAAGTAGAACAGGTGGCAACTTCCAATGTCATGTTTGGGCCTTGTTGTCAGTCGGATTATATTAACTTGATGGAAAGAGGCTGAACTTTATGTTGTCTTCCCTGCACGTCCCTTGTTACCACTGTATTACAGAAGATTCCTAAATCTCAGGATGCTTCATTGCTGTAATAGACAGCTGGATACTTGCACCAGCAGACAAGTCGTGGATGTACTGACAATCTCCATTAAGCAACACAAGTTACATTTCCAAATCAAAAAGGACAATAAACTCCCAATTGATGTTTCACATGCAGAACAGTCCTATGAATGTAATGGAAGTGTGCACTTTTCAACAGAATAGTCATTCTGTATAGGATGTAACCAAGACTTATTCAGGTTTTTGTTTTGGTTCTGCTTGGGGATGCTTTATTCGCTGTTAGCATTGCCCAACAAAGTCAGATAAAATTGGTTATTAAATGGAAACTTTGGGCAAGTGTATTAACTTCTGGCTTTGATAATTAAATAACAACGTATAATTTATAATATTTGTGATTGATGTATAATCTTATGTTAGTTTCTGTTTGTCATGTTTTCTGCTATTACAAAAAGTTGATTTTAATGGCATTTATTCTCTAGGTATGTTGTGTCTGACAACAATGATCTTGGACACAAAAGCACATGAACATTCAGAGTTTCCCATTGCCATCATGCTTCAGCTGCTTCACATGGTGCGCAGACACCCCCTGCCCTTCCCAGTCTGCCCCAAGGAATCCGTTCAAATCAAACATTTCACTGTGGCAGACACCAGCAGTGCGCCAGAGGTCCGTGAGTGTCAGGGAACAGAAGTGAGTGCCATTGCTATTACGAAGGAAAAAGCGCTAGGCAATCTCGAAGGTCTTAAGGTGGATAACTCACCTGGGCCAGATGGACTACACCCCAGAGTCCTGAAAGAGGTTGCTAAAGAGATAACAGATTCATTGGTCATGATCTTTCAAAAATCACTTGATTCTGGCATGGTCCCAAAGGACTGGAAGATTGCAAATGTCACTCCACTCTTTAAGAAGGGAGGAAGGCAAAAGAAAGGAAACTATAGACCAGTTACCCACCCCCCTAACTTCACCATTTCCCTTCACTTTTTCCTCTCTCATCTTATCTCCTTGCCTGCTCACCGCCTCCCTCTGGTGTTCCTCCACCCTTTTCTTTCTTTCATGGCCTCTGTCTCTTTCACCAATCAACTTTCCAGCTCTTTACTTCATCCCTCCCCCTTCAGGTTTCACCTATCACCTTGTGTTTATCTCACCGCTCCCCCCACCCCTTTAAATCTACTCCTCATCTCTTTTTCTCCAGTCCTGCTGAAGGGTCTCAGCCCAAAACGTCGACTGTACTTTTTTCCATAGATGCTGCCTGGCCTGCTGAGTTCCTCCAGCATTTTTTGTGTGTTGCTTGGAGTTCCAGCCTCTACATATTTCCTTTTGTTTGTGATTCCATTTCTTATCATCCTAGTTTACTTTCTAGCATTTTGAGTTACTCCTTGAATTGTCTTGATATCTGTAACCAAGGACAGTAACTTGCCCTTTTTGATCAATGGATGACCTACTGGAAGAACTCAATGAGTCAAGCAATATCTGCAGGGGGTGGGGGAGGTAGGAATGGTCGACATTTCAGTTGGAACGTCAGGACTTCAGATGCTCCATCCGTTCATTTAGCCTTTGTGTCTCTCCACCAACAATCCGATCCAACTTGTTTCAAATACCATTCTTTTCAACATGTTGCTGGGGATTGTCAGACTTTTTGTCTGCTTCTACCTTAACACCACAGTCCCACAGTCCAAGTTAATGCTTTGGCTTTCACAGGCTGCAAGTTTTGAACTCAATCGTGTTCCAACACATTCTTTGCAGCTAGTGTTATTTCTGACTTAATTAACCATTATGCTTTGCTTCTTCCCTTCACCATTTAATAAAGTTAATATATGTTTTATTTGTTTTAACAATCTTTGCGATACTATTAAGAAACATTTTAAAATAAATTTATACATTGCAAGAGCTTTGCATTTTGCATCTTACAGTTGCTAAAGCATAGCAAAGAGGCATCGATCAGCAATGTTTTGCTATGCTGCAGAACAACGTGATTTTCCACAACAGCTGGCGCTCCTGCTGAGATACAAATTGAGAAGAGATTGAACATGACTGATTTCAGATAAACCAAATCTTGACAGAGAAATGGAAAGGAAAGTAGTTGAAACTAAAACCAATTGTGACTTGATTCATGGTGAGGGTAAATGGAAACAACATGGTGGGAGATAGGACATTAGCTAAACCTAACATCTAGAGCGTAAAACCAGAGGCTGGAGGGCCTCAGTGGGTCAGACAACATCAACAGAAGGAAGTAGACAGTTGATATTTTGAGCTGAGAATATTCATCCAGACTGAAAGTTAGAGGTGTGATGGCCAGTATAAAGAGGAGAGGGGGAGAGGTGGATCAATAGATGAGGAGGGTGATTTTAGATGGAGAAGGGAGGAGTGGAAATAGCGACCAAGGCCAGGAGATGATAGATGGAGGATAGAGTGGGCTGCATATGCTAGAATCCGACAGAGAGGAAAGTGGAAAATGGAATCAGGGAGGGAGGTGAGTAAGGTAGATGGGAACAGTGAGGACAGGTGACCCAGTGGGAGAAGCTGTGTTGGAAGGGGTGGGGGGTGTTCAAGGGTGTAGGAAAAACTGCACTGACCAGGAGAAGAGAGAGAAGAGGCAGAGGGGGAACAGTTACTAGGGGTTGGTGAATTCACTGTTTGTGTCTTTGAGTGTAGTCTATCCAGGTGAAACATGAAATGCTCTTCCTGCAGTTTGTGCTCAGCCTCATCCTAGCAGTGGAGGGGGCTGAAGAAAGACACAATGCTGTGGGAATGGGGAGGAAAATTAAAATGGCTAGCCACTGGGAGCTCCAGACAACCACGTTAGACCAAGCGCAGGTGATCAAGAAAGAGGTTACCCAGTCTGCACCTCTTCTCACTGATGTAGGGGAGGCCACCATTGGGATCCCAGATGCAGTGAACAAGGCTGGCGGTGTCTCCTCCAGCATCTACAATCTCTTGTGTCTCCAATGGACAAATCTGGAGCTTGGAAATTGGATGCTGGAGGCATGGGGGAGTAATGCATGGCAAAGAAAATCTTGTGAAAACAGGAGATAAAATTTACAAAATAAACAGACAATGCTGTAAGCATTCAACTGTTTAGGCTATATTCTGTGAGAGAAGAACAGTCTGACAGGCGGAGTGTTTTCAGCTCCTTCTGCTTTTATTGGAGATTTCTGACATCTGCCCCTTTTTCTGATTATCAGGTAAAATCAGAGTCTGATCATAATCCAGTAAGAATGTGATTATGAATGCTTTCCAATGGAGACAGCAGAAAAAATGACAGAAGATTCTGTCGAACTGAGTCAAAAGATCATTGAGTTCAGGAGGTGGCATTGTATATGTTCCTGTTTACATCAGTGGTGCTGAGGTTGAGAGGCTGGGAATTTCAGGTTCCTGGGAGTGAACATCAGAGAATGCCCATCCTGGTTCAAGCATGTAGATGCCATTGAGGGAAAAAAAGCTCACCAGCACCTCCCCCTCCTCAGGAGGCTAAAGAAATTCACCTTATCGCATTTGAATCTCATCAGTTTTATTGATGCACTATAGAAAGCATCCTATCGAGATGCTCCACGACTTGGTGTGACAACTGATGTGGCCACAACCACAAGAAAACGCCTCTAAGAAATCACAGAAACCAGCCTCTATGGACTCTGTCTATACTTCAGTAAAGCAGCAAACATAATCAAAGACCTTACACACCCAAGACATCTTCTCATCCATCCTCTCCCACTGGGGAGAAGATACAAAAGCCTGAAAGGACCTACCACTTAATTCAAGGACAGCTTCTATCCTATTGGATAGTTCCCTAATGTGATAAGACCTCACGATCTACCTCGTTGTGACCTTACAGTTCATTGTCTACCTGTAACTGATACACTTGGTGCTGCATTCTGTGTTGTTTACCTTTAACTGGCTCAATGCACCACGGCATTGAATATATCTGTACGGACAGTACGCAAGACAAGCTTTTGCTGTATCTTGGTACACATGACAATAACAAGCCAATTTACTAATTCACCATGTGAGATCTTCTTCAAGTCAAGAAATAGATACAGGACCAACAAGACAAGTTCCATTCAGAAGAGTAAAGTGACTCAGAAAACCTGTCAATAGATCAAATTTGCAACAACATGTTTGTGTGAGTCACTTGTTTCTCAATGAGGGTAGTGGTGTATTTGTATAAAATGTGTGATGTAGAAACTGCAATTCTTATGTATATGCACAGATGCTCAATTTTCTAAGGCAGTTGAATCAACTAATTGCATATGTTCCTGGAGCTCCTTGTATCTGTATGACTGTATGTCTGTATTAGTATTAAAGTAGAGAAAGCTCGGACATGGACACACACACACACACACACACACACACACACACACACACGCGTGCAATAATCCTAACTCAAAGGTCTATGTCTTGGGTAAGTTAGCTGCAGTTTAACAGAAAGTTGGGCTGAAGCCGGGTGCAGTGTGAAGTGTAGCACTGTTAGAGAAGCTGATTTTCATTTTCAAAGTCTTTATTGGACTTCTCTCATAGATGTGAAAGATACCATGACAAAATTACGAAGAAAAAGATTGAATCACTCTCTGATGCGTTGATCACAGTTAGCTGCACAATCAATACAAGAAAATCAGATATTTTTATATGCCCAAACTAGAGTTTATTTGCTATAAAATATATATATACTGGAGGCTTTGCGTTACAGCCGGGGACTTTAACCAGGCCAACCTCAGAAAGGCGCTGCCAAAGTTATACCAACATGTCTCCTGCTCCACTAGAGGCCCGAATATACCTGACCACTGCTACACAGCAGTCAAGGATGCTTACCATTCCGTCCCACGACCTCACTTCGGAAAATCGGACCATCAGGCCGTACTCCTCCTCCCGGCTTACAAACAGAAACTGAAGTGGGAGGTCACGGTGTCAAAAGTAGTGTCGTGTTGGATGGAGGAAACGGATGAGGTCCTCCGTGACTGCTTTGAATCAGTGGACTGGTTAGTATTCAAGGACTCGGCAGCTAACCTCGATGAGTAGGCCTCAGCTGTCACGGACTTTATTTGGAAATGCACGGAGGACTGTGTGTTTGGCAAGACAATCCGGGTATTCCCTAACCGGAAACCTTGGATGAATTATGAAGTCAAGTCCCTCTTGAAGGCTAGAGCTGCGGCTTTTAGGTCCGAGGATACCAGGCGCTACATGGAATCCAGGCGTGAACTCTGGAAAGCCATTAAGGGCACCAAGAGGCAATATCGAGCCAAGTTGGAAGCCCAGGCGAACCAGAGGGATGCCAGTAGACTATGGCAGGGTCTAAATGAGATCACTGGGTACAAAGAAAAGGCTGGGAATATCAATAACTGTGGCACTTCTCTTCCTGACGAACTTAACGTATTCTACGCAAGATTCGAACAGAAGAGGAACATCCCGCTCCCTCCGGATGAACAGGATCTGGTGGCATCGAGATTCATCGTCACCGAGGAGGATGTTAGAAGGGTCTTCCTGAAGATAAATCCAAGGAAGGTGACGGGCCCCAGATGGCATCCGAGGACGGGTTCACCGGGCCTGTGCAAGCAAGCTAGCTGGAGGGTTTGCTGACATCTTCAACTGCTCCTTGCTTCAGTCTAAGATCCCCTCGTGTTTTAAGAAGGCACCATAATCCCAGTGCCGAAGAAGAGCAAGGTGGCAAGCCTGAATGACTATTGACCTGTGGCTCTGACATCGATTGCTATGAAGTGCTTCGAGAGATTGGTTATGGTACACACCAGCCTCAATGCTTTGCAATTTGCCTACCAGAGCAACAGGTCAACGGCAGATGCCATTTCTCTGGCCCTACATTCCTCCTTAGAACACCTGGAGAATAAAGACGCATATGTAAGGCTCCTTTTCATTGACTACAGCTCTGCCTTTAATACCAACATTCCAAAGAAACTGATTCCTAAGCTCCAGAACCTGGGCCTTAGCACTCAGATCTGCAGCTGGATCTTCAGCTTCCTCACAGACAGGACCCAGGCTGTAAAAATAGGGGACAAGCTCTCCTCTACAATCACTCTGAGCACCAGTGACCCACAAGGCTGTGTACTCAGCCCCCTGCTGTACTCACTGTACACCCATGATTGTGTAGCCAAGTTTCCAACAAACTCAATATATAAGTTTGCTGATGACACAACAATTGTAGGCCGTATCTCGGGTAATGATGAGTTTGAGTACAGAGAGGAAATTAAGAACCTGGTGGCATGGTGAGAAGACAATAACCTATCCCTCAACGTCAGCAAGACGAAGGAATTGGTTGTTGACTTCAGAAGGAGTAGCGGACCGCACGACCTAATTTACATCGGTGATGCACAAGTGGAACAGGTCAAAAGCTTTAAGTTCCTTGGGTGTCAATATCACAAATGACCTGACTTGGTCCAACCAAGCAGAGTTCACTGCCAAGAAGGCCCACCAGCGCCTTTACTTCCTGAGAAAACTGAAGAAATTTGGCCTGTCCCCTAAAACCCTCACTAATTTTTATAGATGCACCGTAGAAAGCATTCTTTTCGGGTGCTCGCAACCTGGTATGGAAGTTGTCCTGTCCAAGACCGGAAGAAGCTGCAGAAGATCGTGAGCATGGTGTAGCACATCACACAAACCAATCTTCTGTCCTTGGGCTCACTTTACACTGCACGCTATCGGAGCAGTGCTGCCAGGATAATCAAGGACACGACCCACCCAGCCAACACACTTTTCATCCCTCTTCCCTCCGGGAGAAGGCTCAGGAGCTTGAAGACTCGTACGGCCAGATTTGGGAACAGCTTCTTTTCAACTGTGATAAGACTGCTGAATGGGTCCTAACCCGGATCTGGGCCGTAACCTCCAAATATCCGGACCTGCCTCTCGGCTTTTTTGCACTACCTTACTTCCCATTTTTCTATTTTCTATTTATGATTTATAATTTAAATTTTTAATATTTACTAATTTTTACTATATTTAATATTTTTAATATTTAATATTTGTAATCCAGGGAGCGGGAAGCGCAGAATCAAATATCGCTAAGATGATTGTATGTTCTAGTATCAATTGTTTGGTGACAATAAAGTATAAAGTATATATCAGAGGAAGAAACAGTGAAAACAATTTACATTTGTGATCAGTATGTTTGGTAGTGTAAACTTTAAAAGAGAAAAGAAATGTGTACCCTCACATGGGTCTGGTCCCTGAGGTGATACATCCTTTGGTTGTTCAAGGGGATTCCCCACCCAGTTCTGCCCCCTCCATGTGCAGAGCAGAAGGAGCCTAAATTTGCTCCACAGAGCCTTGACATTGGCTGCACCAAGCTTTGGTGCATCCCTTGCAACGTACTCCTGAGCCAGCCTGCAGCATTCCCTTACAGGTATCTCGCTGTGCTAGAATACCAACACAGTTGGGACAGACCAAAGGGTGTCCTTCACAAGTTAATGGGCTTCCAGCAGCACTTGACATCTGTCTTGGTGTGTAATCCTGGGAAACATCACGTCAGACGTCAATGATATTAAAACCTAGTCTTGATTCTGATCAGATGATTTGATCACATTTTTCACCATCTCAAATGAAGCAATGAAGACTAACACTGAGGAAACAAGAGGTGCTTACATTTAACAAGAAGACAATGCTTTTCCAAACTTTGTACTGAACCACAGAACTGATTCCATTTCTGCTGAATGACTACTAGGGGGCAGAGTTATAAGATCAAGCAACACACATCAAGTTGCTGGTGAATGCAGCAGGCCAGGCAGCATCTATAGGAAGAGGTACAGTTGACGTTTCGGGCCGAGACCCTGCGTCAGGACCAGAAATGAAGAGGAAAGAAGCCAGGATAAGAAGGAAGGGGGAAGGGAAGGAGTACAAGCTAGAAGGTAATAGGTGAAGCCAGGTGAGAGGGAAGGGGTAGATGGGTGGGGGAGGGGTGAGGTGAGAAGCTGAGAAATAATAGGTGGAAAAGATAAAGGTCTGAAGAAAGAATCTGATAGGAGAGGAGAGTGGACCATGGGAGGAATGTGGTACCAGGAGGAGGTGATTGGCAGATGAGCGGAAGAGAAGAGGTAGGAAAGGAACCAGAATGTTTCCATCTGAAACCAGATGTTTCAGATGTGATCGAGGCAGAGGAATGAAAGGTGGGGGAGTGGCATTGCTTGTTAGGGAAAATATTACAGCAGTGCTCAGGCAGGACAGATTAGAGGGCTTGTCTACTGTGTCCTTATGGGTGGAGCTGAGAAACAGGAAAGGTATGGCCACATTAGTGGGATTGTATTACAGACCACCCGATAATCAACGAGACTTGGAAGAGCAAATCTGCAGAGAGATAGCAGGCAACTGCAGGAAACATAAAGTTGTGGTGGTAGGGGATTTTAATTTTCCATATATTGATTGGGACTCCCATACTGTTAGGGGTCTAGATGGTTTAGAGTTTGTAAAATGTGTTCAGGAAAGTTTTCTAAATCAATATATAGAGGGACCAACTAGAGGGGATGCAATATTGGATCTCCTTTTAGGAAACGAGTTAGGACAAGTGATGGAAGTCTGTGTAGGGGAGCACTTTGGTTCCAGTGATCATAACACCATTAGTTTCAATTTCATCATGGACAAGGATAGATCTGGTCCTAGAGTTGAGGTTCTGAACTGGAAGAAGGCCAAATTTGAAGAAATGAGAAAGGATCTAAAAAGCGTGGATTGGGACAGGTTGTTCTCTGGCAAAGATGTGATTGGTAGGTGGGAAGCCTTCAAAGGAGAAATTTTGAGAGTGCAGAGTTTGTATGTTCCTGTCAGGATTAAAGGCAAAGTAAATAAGAATAAGGAACCTTGGTTCTCAAGGGATATTGCAACTCTGATAAAGAAGAAGAGGGAGTTGTATGAAATGTATAGGAAACAGGGAGTAAATCAGGTGCTTGAGGAGTATAAGAAGTGCAAGAAAATACTTAAGAAAGTAATCAGGAGGGCTAAAAGAAGACATGAAGTTGCCTTGGCAGTCAAAGTGAAGGATAATCCAAAGAGCTTTTACAGGTATATTAAGAGCAATAGTATTGTAAGGGATAAAATTGGTCCTCTTGAAGATCAGAGTGGTCGGCTATGTATGGAACCAAAGGAAATGGGGGAGATCTTAAATAGGTTTTTTGCCTCTGTATTTACTAAGGAAACTAGCATGAAATTGAATTAAGGGAATCAAGTAGTGAGATTATGGAAACTGTACAGATTGAAAAGGAGGAGGTGCTTGCTGTTTTGAGGAAAATTAAAGTGGATAAATCCCCGGGACCTGACAGGGTGTTCCCTCGGACCTTGAAGGAGACTAGTGTTGAAATTGCGGGGGCCCTGGCAGAAATATTTAAAATGTCGCTGTCTACGGGTGAGGTGCCGGAAGATTGGAGAGTAGCTCACGTTGTTCCATTTAAAAAAGGATCGAAAAGTAATCCGGGAAATTATAGGCCGGTGAGTTTAACGTCGGTAGTAGGTAAGTTATTGAAGGGAGTTCTAAGAGACAGAATCTGCAAGCATTTGGATAGACAGGGACTTATTAGGGAGAGTCAACATGGCTTTGTGCGTGGTAGGTCATGTTTGACCAATCTATTGGAGTTTTTCGAGGAGGTTACCAGGAAAGTGGAGGAAGGAAAGGCAGTGGATATTGTCTACATGGATTTCAGTAAGGCCTTTGACAAGGTCCCGCATGGGAGGTGAGTTAGGAAAATTCAGTCGCTAGGTATACATGGAGAGGTGGTAAATTGGATTAGACATTGGCTTGATGGAAGAAGCCAGAGAGTGGTGGTAGAGAATTGCTTCTCTGAGTGGAGGCCGGTGACTAGTGGTGTGCCACAGGGATCAGTGCTGGGTCCATTGTTATTTGTCATCTATATCAATGATCTGGATGATAATGTGGTAAATTGGATCAGCAAATTTGCTGATGATACAAAGATTGGAGGTGTAGTAGACAGTGAGGAAGGTTTTCAGAGCCTGCAGAGGGACTTGGACCAGCTGGAAAAATGGGCTGAAAAATGGCAGATGGAGTTTAATACAGACAAGTGTGAGGTATTGCACGTTGGAAGGACAAACCAAGGTAGAACATATAGGGTTAATGGTAAGGCACTGAGGAGTGCAGTAGAACAGAGGGATCTGGGAATACAGATACAAAATTCCCTAAAAGTGGCGTCACAGGTAGATAGGGTCATAAAGAGAGCTTTTGGTACATTGGCCTTTATTAATCAAAGTATTGAGTATAAGAGCTGGAATGTTATGATGAGGTTGTATAAGGCATTGGTGAGGCCAAATCTGGAGTATTGTGTTCACTTTTGGTCACCAAATTACAGGAAGGATATAAATAAGGTTGAAAGAGTGCAGAGAAGGTTTACAAGGATGTTGCCGGGACTTGAGAAACTCAGTTACAGAGAAAGGTTGAATAGGTTAGGACTTTATTCCCTGGAGTGTAGAAGAATGAGGGGAGATTTGATAGACGTATATAAAATTATGATGGGTATAGATAGAGTGAATGCAAGCAGGCTTTTTCCACTGAGGCAAGGGGAGAAAAAAACCAGAGGACATGGGTTAAGGGTGAAGGGGGAAAAGTTTAAAGGGAACATTAAGGGGGCTTCTTCACACAGAGAGTGGTGGGAGTATGGAATGAGCTGCCAGACGAAGTGGTAAATGCGGGTTCTTTTTTAACATTTAAGAATAAATTGGACAGATACATGGATGGGAGGTGTATGGAGGGATATGGTCCGTGTGCAGGTCAGTGGGACTAGGCAGAAAATGGTTTGGCACAGCCAAGAAGGGCCAAAAGGCCTGTTTCTGTGCTGTAGTTTCTATGGTTCTATGGAATGGGGAAAGGAAGAAAACAAAATGGAAAGGGGAAAATTACCAGAAGTTAGAGGAATTGATGTTCATGCCATCAGGTTGGAAGCTACCCAGATGGAATACAAGGTATTGCTTCTCTAGCCTGAGACATAAACTCTTTTTCTTATTACGACGGAAGCCTTGGCTCGAGCTGAGGACACATCTGGACTGGTAGTTCAGATACACGTGGAGTAAATAACCTTTCTGTAAGTTTTTTTATACTAGTAATGGTGATTGTGTGATCCAGCTTCCTATGCTGTTCCCACAACAGAGGATGAGAAGTTTGAGTGGAATAAAGTAAGGGACAACAGTTGGATTCAGCCTGAAGTGCATCAATATCTGGTGAGCTTCAAAAGATACATGGCCTGGGCTAAAGCTCATTTATAAAGGATGGTGTCAACAGGACAGCACAGTGGCATAGCAAGTTGAGCAGCTGCCTCATAGCTCCAGCAGCCCCGGTTCGGTCCTGACCTCCGGAGTTGAACTTTCTCATTGTGACCATGTGGGCTTCCCTGGTTCTTCCTGTTTGCAGGTTGTCAAAGTCAAATTCAAAGTAAATTTATTATCAAATTATGCCAATGTTGCCATATACTTGCTTGAGATTCATTTTCTTGCAGAAAGTAAAGAAATAGAGTAGAATTTATGAAAAATTATGTATAACAAAGTCTGACAAACAACCAACATGTAAACTAAGACAAATCATGCAAATAATAATTAAAGAAATGATGCCGAGAACGTGAGTTGTTGAGATCCTGACAGCCAGTCTATAGGTTGTGGGGTCAGTTCGGTGTTGAGGTGAGTGAAGTTATCCATGCTGGTTCAGGAGCTGGTAGTTGCTCAGTAATGACTGTTCCTGAGCCTGGTGGTGTGGAACCGGAGGCTCCTGTACCTGCTGCCTGATGGTAGTAGTGAGAAGAGAGCATGGCTTGGATGATGGAGATTCTTGGTGATGGATGCTGCTTACTTGTGGCATTTCTCCTCATAAATGTGCTCGACGAATGAGGAGAGCTTTACGTGTGACAGTCCAGGCTGTATCCGTCACTGGGCACTGGTATTTCTATACCAGGCCGCGATGTCTGGTATCACTGGCAGGTTAACTGGCTGCTGGAAGTTGCTGCCCGTGTGTTTGTGGGGGGCAGGGGGTGAATGAAATGGGATCAGTATAGAGTTAATGTAAACGGCTGTCTGATGGTCAGTACAGATCTGGTGGGCCTTCGTTTCTGTGCTGTATGACGGGAACATGACTGTCGATACAGTGATCACAGAACAGGAGCAGGCCTCTTAGACCACAATGTCTGTGCTGACTTGCATGTCAAATTAAACTATTCCCCTCAGTCTGTATGTGAGCATATTCATATGTTTATCTAAAATGCTCAAAATGCCACCATCACCTTAGGCAGCACATTCCAGGCACCCTCCAGTCTCTGTGCACAACTCTTGCCCCACCCATCACCTTTAAGTTTTTCCCCTCTCATCTTATATGCATGTCCTCCAGTATCTGACATGTTATCCTGGGAGAAAAATTCAAACCGTCTACTCTATCTATGCCTCTCATCATTTTGTAAACTTCTATCAGGTACAGTACCCCCTCAGCCTCTGACCACTTGGGGAAAACAACCTCTCCTTATTCACTCGAAGCTGGGCAGTATCCCGGTACACTTCTTCGGCATCCTCTCTAAGACCCTCGCACTCTTCCTGTAATGGTGCTACCAGAATTGCACACAATACCCCAAGTCTGCCGTTATACAGAATGCTTTGACCAACGAAGGCAAGCAGGCCGTGCAATTTCTTTTTCATCTTATCTACTTGCGTGGCCACTTTCAGGGAGCTATGTTCTTGGATCCCAAGACAAATTTCAAACAGAATAACATCCAAAGTAGACTTAATGAGCACTTTCCCCCCTCCAAGTTCACCCCCAGTGGGACTGTGAGAAGCACCCACCCACCTCACTAAAGCAAACTAATGCTTGGTAGAAATTGGTTTTCTCATCCTATGTCATGCTTCAGCATTTTGGGTTATTTTTTATAACTCTCCAATTGAAAGCAAAGCAAGTTCACTCGGGCTTAAAGAGAAATGCTAGAGACTGATGGGTTTACAGATTATGTATTAAAGCCAGTTTACCCAGTGTCACAGAATCATGGTGTTGCTATGGCAAAGAAGGAAACCATTCATCCCATTGAATCTGTGCCAGCTCATCCGTTCTATTCTACCTCCCTTTCCCTGTTGTTCTCAAGCACATATCTAAAAGGCATTGATACTGTATCCACCACTTGACACGATGGCACTGTTGGCAGAGCTGATGTTTCATAGCGCCAGAGATCCAGGTACGATCCTGAACTTGGGTGCTTTCTGTGTGGCACTTGCATATGAGCCATATGGGTTTCCTCCCACATTGCAAAAACAGGCAGAGCCGTAGGTTAATTGGACACTCTGAGTTGTTTCTAGTGTCTTAGGCTTGCAGAGACAGGCACCGCCCAGTCTCCACCCAGCTGAGAGGAGTCACCTGCCACTCATTTCCAATTCACCACCTGCAGCCTATTTACACCCAGCTATCATTTACAATCCTTGTTCACTCATTGAACCAGCCGGCCTCAACCAGCTGCTCTTAGTCTTCAGTTACTTTGTTGCCCATGGTAGTATCCATTCTCTTTTGTTTTGTACCCCCTGTGGTTCATTATTTTGCAGTTTATTAATAGTTATTGCTCACCACGAAATCAGCTCCGCAGTCCTGTTTTTGGATCTAGCCCCGTCTACTGTTCCTGACAGGATGAGTGAACCAGTGATTGACCCAGCAGAATCTGCTTGCTTCAGGAACCTCACCCGTCAACAGGAGCACGTGATCCAGAAGCAACAGCAAAGTCGCCACTCTCAACCAGCTCTCCATCTCCATACAGCAGCCCCGCACCTGTCCACCTGCTCCCTTGGAGCCCCGGATTACAGTACCTGAACACTGACGGATCCCAACCCAGTACCGCATCTTCCATTCCCAGTGCATCTTGCACTTCAAGTTCCAGCTACCTCTGTATTTAATGGACCGAGCCAAGGTGGTCTTCAGCATCTCTCTCTTCACTGGGCGAGATCGGACCTGTGCTGCTGCTAACTAGAACAATAAGACCCCCATTTGCAACAGATATGACTATTTCACTACTGAGGTGTTTGACCTTCCAGGAAGTGGAAGGGAGACAGCGAATCAGATATCTCACCCGTGCCGAGGGTCACACCCTGTTCTGGATTACCGTGGAATTCAGGACCCTCGAGGTGGAGGTTGGCTGCAATACAGAAGTGCTGGTGGGCCAAAACCATCGTGGTCATGGGCCGGCAGTGCTTATTCATTCCCTCTCAGAGCATTTGAAAAATTATCTGCCTACCCGGGAGATGCCCACCGACCTCGAAAGCCTCAACACTCTGGTATGTCGTATTGACAAGCGTCTCATGGGACGACCCTCCAGATCACCCAATTTCGTCCTTAGAACCACTTCAGCTTGCAGGACCCTCCTCAACAATGCTGCTAGGACCCAGGCAGCTCGGGAGAGCTCCACTAACACCTCAAGAGCATGACCACCAGTGGATAAATAACTTGTGCACCTATTACGGAGTAGTGGAGCACTGCATCCAGGAAACAGCTCTTCTACCTGTAAGCTCCCTCCGCCCCCTCGTTCCAGCACCACAGCATGACTCACTACCTCTGTCCACCACACCCCAAAGCTGTATGTGCACAGGATGCCCTGAAAGATTCTGAAAGGTGCAGCAGGCAGCTTCCTGGACTGGACTCTGTGTGTGCAGCTTGCCTCCCTACCGAGCCCATCTCTCACCCCTTCTGCATCATGGCCATTGGTTTTTATATAAATTTTGTTTTAGGTGTTTAGTTTTTGTCTTCTGCATTTGTGTGTCGGTAGAAAAGAGCAAATTTTAATTTCCAATCATACATTTTCCAAAAAATTAAAAGTTACAGAATAATTTTTGTATTTTGTTAAAAAAGTAATATATAAATGTAACCTTCAGGCCCGCCCAGCTCGTGTTCGTCTAGGGGGAAACAGCCTTCGCGATGCCAAACTGGGAAATCACATTTGTGTGGAAGCTGTGTAATGTACCGCCCAGTTACAAACCCACAACGCAAAATATCAGACAGTACACCATATGCAATTATATGATTGAACTTTATGAATCTTAATCTGAATATAGGGCTAGTAATGAAAATTTTAAAAAGGGCCCAGTTCAAGTCAAAAGTCCCTGTTGGAGCTCACTCAGTCGTCATTCTTCCATCATTGGTCTCCTCCCAGCGTCGCCGACCTTTGGATCCTCAGAGCCCAGCCCACTCCATCCGGTGGTCCACCAGCTCTCTCCGCACACGTCTTCCCTCTTCATCTCTCCTCGACAAAAACCATGAGAAAAACATCCTTCCAGATTCACAAGACAGAGCAACAATCTCTGATTGGCTAACATGCATACCACGGTCTTGTTATCTCCAGCCGTAATCCAAACATTGCTGCTACAGAGAAACCATTACCTCAGCAGTGAACGTTACAGAGAAGCCATTACATTAGCCTTAGCAGTGAAACATTATAAAGAAGCCATTACATAAAATAATGGACACTTTTCAAATAAAACCTTGATTACTTTGTAGATACAGTATATAGCCCAGTGCATGATTAAACAAAGATAACAAATAGGTGCTAATGATCACTGACAATGAGTTGAATGAAATAAACAGATTAACTGGAACAGAAACGGGGGTAGAAGGAATCAAAATGGGTGAAGGACAACCAAACTAAAAGGTGAAGGTGTGGGAGATGTGACATGTTGAATGGCCCTGACAGCACTCTCTCAAACAGCTATGGCACTTCTTGGGCTCCTCTAACTTCTACTGCTGTTTAATCAGAACTACAGCCAAATTGCCAATGATCTCACCTCCTTCACCAAATCACTGACCTCACAGGTGATCTGGTCGGCTGCAACAGACCACGTTTTTGAAAAACTCCAGAGATGCTTCACCTCCACTCCCATTCTCCAGCACCTGAATCCTTCCAGACCTTTTACTGCAGAAGTAAATGTATCTGATGTGGGCACCCAGGCCATCCTCTCTCAGCGAGGATTGGACAGGAAGACACACCCTCCTGTCGCCCTTTCATGCAATTTCAGCTCTACACAGTAGAGAAAGGGAGCTATTTGCCGTTAAGTGGCCCTTGGAGGTATGGAGACATTGGCTGATGGGAAACACCGAGCCCTTCCTGATCTGGACTGACCACCAGATCCACACAACAGTCCTGCCAGCTCAAGCTATATCAGGCTCGCTGGCATTCTTCTTTGACCAATTAAACTTCACCATCTCTCACCGACTGGCTCCAAGAACACTAAGGTGGACACCCTGTCACAGCAGTTCATCCCAGATGAAATGGATTGACCCTCAGCCCATCATTCCATCCTCCCAAATCCTCACCCCGATAATCTGGGACCTTGAGAACCAGAAATGTCAGGCCTTTCAGCAGGAGCCTGCTCTGACCAGCATCCCTGATACCAGCACATCCAGCACATACCTGCCAGTGGCCACACACTCTGAGGCATATCAGTGGACTCACTCTCCACCCCTGTCTGGCCATCCAGTGCACAATGGACCCTGGAGTTTCTGCATTGCCGGTTCTGGTGGCTCACCATGATTGTAGATCCATGTCAGTTCGCCACTGGCGGCCGTCAATGTGCCCAGTCCAACTCCTCCAACCAGCTTCGCTCTGGGGTCCTGTGATCCCTGCCGGTCCCCTGACACCCGTGGACCCACATCGCCATGGATTTCATCACAGGTTTGCCGCTTCTGATGGGGCCAGGATGATGACGACAGTGGTGGGCCACTTCATTGCCCTCCCCAGGCTTCTGTCGGCAGCTGAGATGGTGGACCTGGTTCTCCAACACATAGTTCACCTCCACGGCTGCCCTTTGGATACAATGTCAGACCAGGGCGCACAATTCATCTCCTTCTGTTCCCCCCTCTGCACCTCAGTGAGTCTGTCTTCTCGCTGTCATCTGCAGACCAACAAGTGAACTGTGATGCTTGACTGCCTCTAACCCTTGCTCTGAGCTGTCTCACAACTTACTCACCTCCTCACAACAGGTATGTCATTCTTTTAAGTGTTTCCTGTCTAGTAACCCCTGTTTCTCCCTCCGGAGGAGCCAATGTCATAGCCCTGTCCACCAGGACCCTGGTTCACTGCTGCTGGAATGCTCAGATGGCACAGAGGGCAGCCACACTTACTGCTGCCAGGCCAACCATTGGCAGCACCCAGCCAGACTACTCCAGCCTGGGGACTGTGTCTGGCTATCCATGTGAGATCTGCCCCTGTGCAGTGACTCCCACAAACATTCGCCTCAGTTCATTGGTGTCTTCAACATTACCCATCGCATCAGCCCAGTCACTAATGTCTCCAGCAGCCAAGGTCCCTCAGGCTCACACCTACCTTCCGCATGTCCTTCCTCAAAAGCCCATTGTCCATGGACTACTCAACCCACCTAAGCTTGCGCCTCCAGAACCCAGGAGGCTGGAAGGTGGCCAAATGCACATGGGTTGCTGGTGGATGAATTCATGTTTTCATGAAGAGGTGTGCAGTACCTGGTTGACTGGAAAGGGTACAGACTGGAAGAGATGTCTTGTGTGCTATCCAATTTCATTCTGAATCCAGCACTCATTGACGAATTCCATTAGACCAATCCAGACCACCCTGGACCGTTGGGTGCTGGATGTAGTGGGGGTCCTGTCAGGTCTTCACCCAGTCTCCACCCAGCGAACAGGTCACCTGCCACTTGTTTCCACTCATCACCTGCAGCCTGTTTAACCCCAGCTTGCTTCTGCTATCCTTGTTCACCAATCGAAACAGCCGGTCTCAACCAGTGCTCCTTGTCTTCAGCTATCTTGTACCCGTTCTCTCTTGTTGCGTGGCACCCCCGAGCCCCAGTGGCTTATTATTTTGCTGTTTATTATTAAAGTTATTGCTCACCGCGAGGTCATCTGCTTTTGGGTCAAGCTTCCTTTACAATTGTTGATGTAGTGTGTAGGTGAATCGGAGTGTAACTGATGGGAAAATGAGAAGGATGAAATAGGTTAGTGAAGATTAGTTCAAAACTTGGTGGTTAATGATTAGTGTTGATGGTGATCTTTGTGTTATGTACCTACAGCTGTCAACGGCATTCTTGTAGGACGGACCATGACTACTCCCCAATTAAAGAAAATTGTGCCTTGTGTCCTCTATAGGTCCAATGGTCAAGAAGGCGGTCTCTGCGAGCGTCGTGGAACGTGTAGAGCATGACAAGACACAGAAGATGTCCTGGTCATCCACTGCGCCTAGTCCCATCTCCAGCCGTCTTGACTCTGTCTTGCCGCTGGATCCAGATGGGAATTGGGAAGAGAGAGCGAGGCTGACGCTGCACAACGCTCCCTCACTTAAATCCAAGTCACGCGCTAGTCTCGACATCATCAATTGGTTTCAAGGTCCTCATCGATGTCGACGATGGACGAACACTGTGCCTTCTATAAAGTCTTACATCTGTGTCTCCTGAACCTCCTGCTTATGGGACCAGCTTGAATCTCTAAAGCACTCAAGTTGCTGTGTGTTGCTCATGTGGTAAACATTGATAAAGCCTCAGCCTGCCTTGCACCAAAAAGGAGAACTAGCCCTTGCCCAGTCAAAACGCGCAGCCCATCCATCATTCTGGGAACCTCTCTAGTCAATCTCTTCTGTACCTTCCTTTGAATCTCCACATCTATCTAAATGTTCTGAGCAGAACTGATCACCTGTGGCCTGACCAACCTTTTGTGGAGGTTGACACATAATATCCCTGCGCTGGAATTATTTGCCCCAATTTCTTAAAGATCAGGATTGCATATATGTTGCTGACCTCAAGGTGCCCTGTCAGATTTAAGTGATTTATGCTTGAGGACCTCTGAATGCCAGCCCACCCTTTAGCACTCTGCTAAGCCTGTATTGTCATCATTGTAGAGCTGTACGGTAAAGAAACAGGCCCTTTGGCCCATCAGACACATGCCAAATTTTTTACTCATCTACACTAATCCAACTTGCCTGCATTAGAACCAGCCTTGTCTATACAGGTGTTTGTCTACCCACCCACTAGGACCATAGTCGCTTGCCTATTTAAGTGTCTGTCTGAATGCCTCTTAAATGTAATGATTGCATTTAATTCCACTCCTTCCTCTGGCAGGGAATTTAGGTATCAACCACTCTCTGTGTAAAACCAATCTGGAGAGACAATCACATCACTCCCAGATCCAGAATGAAACTCCTGCATGCACTCGAGCTCTCCATCTTCTTGTATGCATGCGAATCATGTACTTTGACAGCAGAACTGTAAAAGATCCAGGCAATAGAAATGAGATGCTTTAGAAGGCTTCTCGGCATCTCCTATACAGATCATGGCTCAAACAACGAAGTACGAAGAACCACCACCCAACACATGAGATACAACGAAGATCTACTGTCCATAGTAAAGAAGAGGAAACTGAGATGGTATGGCCACATAGCAGGATTAAGTGGACACTCAAAGACCATTCTTCAGGGAATGGGTCAGGAGAAAAAGGAAAAGGGGCAGACAGAGGAAGAAATGGACAGATAACATTGCAGAGTGGACTGGAGAGAGTTTTGCAACAACCCGGGCACTTGTCCACAACTATGAGAGATAGAGGTAATAGGTGCAACGACTATCTGTACAGCGCCCCTATGACCCAGGTGGGTTGTGAGACACTTAACTGTAACCGTGAACAGTCCTGACGAAAGGTCTTGGTCCAAAACATCAACTGTTTACTTTTTTTCCATAGATGCTGCCTGGCCTGCTGAGTTCCTCCAGCGTTTTGTGTGTGTTGCTTGGATTTCCAGCATCCGCAGATTCTCCCTTGTTTCTGATCCCCTTTACAACTCCTCGCTCTTACCTTAAACCTATGCCCTCTTGATTTTGATACCTCTTTCACAGGGAAAGGATCTTATCTATGCATCCTATGTGTGATTTGCACTATCTGATGTACTTCTGCTGATTACCCCTCAGACTCCTTTATCCAATCTATCTACTCAGCCTATCCCATCTCCCCAGAACTAAAATTCTCCAGTCCAGGAAACATCCTCCTGAAACTCCTCTGCAGTGCAACCACATCATTCCTTTAGTGTGGTGACCTTGTTTCTTGTAGGTGTAACGTTTCAAAATTCCTTGTGTTAAACCTCACTTCCCTTTCACCTGACCATTCAGCCAGACAGTCTACCTCCACTTTTCTCCTCAATTTATTGCTAACCTTCTCACCACTTACCCCGCAACCAAACCTTGTACATTAACTTCAACTGCCATAGAACCAGCACCACAACAGGCTCTGGCACACAGGAGTCCTGGCCCTATCTGGGTCAGGTAGAAAGCAGAGAGAAGTCCTTCTCAAAGCGGTGCTCAACTGAAAGGTGAGGTGATGCTCCCTGAGTGTGCCTTGTCCAAATGGGTGCAGGAGACACAATACTGTTGAGAGTGTCAATGATCAGATGTTACCAACATAATTGTAGGCTCACCTGTGACTTTACGAATAAGAAGTTGGAATTGGAATTGGTTTTTACTGTCATTGAGATAGAATGAAAGTCTTTACTTGGCAGATGGATCATGTCATACAGAAGTACATCAAGGAAAAGTGAAATCAGAATGCAGAATATAGTGCAGAGCAGGCAGATAACTACATACAAGGGTAGACTGAGAAGTATTCTTTAGCATAGAAGAGCAACGTGGCAATTAGTTATTCAATAAACTCCTGTGACCTTGAACATCCGCCAGAGGGAGGGTTAGCCACACTCGAGGAATACTGACAATTCTGTTGGTGGAGGCAGTAATTCTTCTGAAATGTTATGGAGGTGGTGGGATCAAATTAAGCTCTTTGTGTGTCTGATGTGCTGTTGATGGTAAGGCTGGGGGCATGCTCAGCAAACCAGACTAGACAAGCAAAGAAAGAGCCACTGACACAAAACAAGAGCAAACGGAAATGCTGTTTCTTATCGCAAACAGAAAGAAAGAGCACAATATGCCAGAGGAACTGAGCAGGTCAGACTGCATCTTCGGACAGAAATAAACAGGACTCCTGATAAAAGGTCCTGGGCCAAAGCTTCAACCACTCCTTTCCTGTAGATGCTGTCTGACCTACTGATTCCCTCTAACATTTTGTGTAGTGCACACAGAAAGTGTAGGTTATCTGAAGTCAATGAATTCCATATTGGGTCTGGAAGGTAGCAGGCAGTAGGGAAGAGACTGTTCTTTGGGTTTGCGTTGGGCCTCGTTGGAACAGTGCAGAAGACTATGGACAGAGGAGTTACAGAGTGCGAGTGGGATTTAAAGAGGGAGGCTTAGGGTTACACCTTTGATTGTCTACTCTACCTTCTTGTGTGATCTTCATTGCCCTTAGTTCACGCAGGGTACCTGCTTTGGCCTTGAACACTCTGTGAATTGTTGCTCCTGTCTTGTACATCACCTCTGCCTAAACCAGTCAGTTTATTCCAATGTGTCCACTGGGGAAACTCCATACTCCATACTATATCACTACCTCATGTGACCAGACAGCAGAGGGCAGCAGAGAGCAGCAGAGAGGAACCCAGGCCAGAACTCGGCAGAGCAGGATAGTGTGTTCAGTATTCCGGGTACCCTCCTAATATAGAAGGAGGCCACTCCAGCTTATTGAGTCAATTTTGGCTCACAGAGCAACCCCATTCCCCTGCTAATGTTCCCTGCAACTTAATCTCCCCCATTCACATCAGCTTCCTCTCAGATTCTGATTCAGACTGATTTATTTATCACACTGAAATACACACCTGCAAGTGTCACCACACGTCTGGCACCAACATAGCATGCCCGCCGTGCTTGGCAGAACAATGCAGAACACTCAAAGTAACAAAACAGCAGCAGCAAAGGAAGTCTCATTAGTCCCACCCACCCACCCACACACTGTCCTCCAGTGGACACCTGGAGGGATTTCTCAGTGGACTCACAGCCTCGACTTCCTGACTTCAATCTTCGGCATCAACCCCAGAACTTGCCAATGCCACTCACCCCCCAACACCCATTTTACAGCAGCCAATGAAATGGCCAACAGAATGTCCTTGGGATGTGGGAGCTAGCAGGAAATCCAGGGGAAGCTCACACAGAGAGAATGTGCAAACTCCACAGAGACAGACAGCACCGGAGATCAGGATCGAACCCGGGACTCTAGAGTTGTGAGTCAGTCCCTCTATCGGCTGTGCCACTGTGTCACCCGAGCAATTCAGGGCAGCATTGATAGCAGAAAAAAGAGCAAGGTAGTTAGTGCAGGAAACTGCAGTACAACAGTGGTGAGGGCAATGGACAGCAGGAAGCAGTGCTGGGCAGCACAGGACGACGTGAGAGTCAATGTCAAAGTTATTACCATATGCACAACTACATGTATGTACAGGTGCAAAGAAAAACTTACTTTCAACAGCATCACGAGCACATTCATCAGATAAGCAGCATTCTCAAGAGAAACATAACCATGAATTATACATAAGTTTTATAAGAATTAACAACTAGAACAAAAAGAAGGTTCTGCAGATGCAGGAAATCCTGGGCAACACACACAAAATGCTGGAAGAACTCAGCAAGTAAAGCAGCATCTGCGGAGAGGAATAAACAGAAGATGTTTTGGACCAAAACCCTTCATCAGGACTGGAAATAAGGGGTCAAAATTGAATTGAGTTCACTTTATTACTTACGTTCTTCAAATACATGAGGAGTAGAAATCTTTACGTTACATCTCCTTTCAAATGTGCAATGTGCAATTATAGTAATTTATAATAAATATTATGTACAACAGGATAAACAATATAACATAGAAATACGGTTGTGTCAGCATGAGTTAAGCAGTCGATGGCCTGGTGGAAAAAGCTGTCCCGGAGCTTTTATGCTGCAGCACCATTTCCCGGATGGTAACAGCTGGAACAGTTTGTGGTTGGGTGGCTCAGGTCCCCAATGAGCCTTCAGACCCTTTTTACACACCCGTCTCTGTAAATGTCCTGAACAGTGGGAAGTTCACATCTACAGATGTGTTGGGCTGTCTGCACCACTCTCTGCAGAATTCTGTGATTGAGGGAAGTACATTTCCCATACTACGCAGTGATTCTCATTCGTGTCCTTATAGAAAGTTCTTAGAATTATGGGGGGGCCATACCAAACTTTTCCAAACGTCTGAGGTGAAAGAGACACTATTGTGCCTTTTTCACCACACAGCCGGTACGTACAGACCACATGAGATCCTCGGTGATGTTTATGCCGAGGAACTTAAAGCTGTTCACCCTCTCAACCCCAGATCCATTGATGTTAATGGGGGTTAGCCTGTCTCCATTCCTCCTGTAGTCCACAACCAGCTCCTTTGTTTTAGCAACGTTGAGGGAGAGGTTGTTCTCTTGACACCACTGTGTCAGGGTGATGACTTCCACTCTGTAGGCTGTCTCATTATTATTTGAGATTAGGCCAATCAGTGTATCATCAGCAAATTTAATTAGCAGATTGGAGCTGTGGGTGGCGACACAGTCATGGGTATACAGAGAGTACAGGAGGGGGCTTAGTACACAGCCCTGAGAGGCACCTGTGTTGAGGGTCAGAGGGGCAGAGGTGAGGGAGCCCACTCTTACCACCTGCTGGCGATCTGACAGGAAGTCCAGGATCCAGCTACACAAGGCAGAGTGAAGGCTGAGGTCTCTGAACCTCTTGTCGAACTTGGAGGGAATTATGGTGTTTAGTGCTGAATCCATGAACAGCATTCTCACATAAGCATCCCTCTTCTTCAGATGTGTAAGGACAGTATGTAGAACAGTGGCTATTGTGTCATCTGTCGATCAGTTGTGTCGGTAGGCGAACTGTAGGGGGCCCAGTGTGGGTGGTAGCAAGCTGCAGATGTAGTCCTTTGTAGCCACTCCAAGCATTTACTTATTATTGAGGTGAGTGCGACAGGACGCCAGTTGTTCAGGCATGTTAACTTGGACTTTTTAAGTACAGGGACAATGGTGGATGTTTTGAAGCAGGAGGACACTCTACACTGGCTATGAAGTTGGTGGGTGGGATGGAGTACAAACTGGCAGGTGATCGATGAGTCAAGGTGAAGAGGAAGGTGGGTGAATGAGGGAGGGGGGAGGAGGTAAAGGACTGAAGATGGAAGAATTTAATAGGAGAGAACAGTGAACCTGGAAGAAATGGAAGGAGGAGGAGAACTTGAGGGAGGTAATCGACCTGTGAGAAGGAGATAAGGAGCGAGAGATAAACCAGAATAGGAAATGGAAAAAGAGAGAAGGAGGGATTGGAGACAAATTACCAGAAGCTGGAGAAATCGATGTTCACATGAAGTTGAAGGCTACGCAGACAGAACATGAGGTGTTGCTCCTACAACCTGACTGTGGCCTCATTGTGGCAGTAGAGTTGAGGACAGAGACAGACATGTCAGAATAGGAATGGGAAGTTGAATTGAAATGGGTAGACACTGGAGGATTTTGCCTTTCACAGTGGACAGAGTAAAGGTGCTCGACAAAGCAGTCCCTCAATCATTTTTGAGTCTCACTTATGTACAGGAGGCCACACCAGGAGCTGCTGATGCTGTAGAAATGCTACCTCACCTTGAAAGAAGTTTAGAACACTGAACAGTGGTGAGGGAGGAGGTTCAGTGCTGATGGAGGAGGTACAGTGGTGAGGGAGGAGGTGCGGTGGTGATGGAGGAGGTACAGTGGTGAGGGAGGATGTACAGTGGTGAGGGAGGAGGTACAGTGGTGAGGGAGGATGTACAGTGGTGAGGGAGGAGGTACAGTGGTGAGGGAGGATGTACAGTGCTGAGGGAGGAGGTACAGTGGTGAGGGAAGCGTGTAGTGGTGATGGAGGAGGAGGTACAGAGGTGGGGGAGGAGGTGTTGTGGTGAGGAGGAAATGTAGTGGTGATGGATGACGAGAAGTGGTGAGGGAGGAGGTACAGTGGTGAGAGAAGAGGTGCTGTGGTGAAGGAGGATGTGTAGTGGTGAGGGAGGAGATGTAGTGGTGAGGGAGGAGGTACAGTGGTGAGGGAGGAGGTGCCGTGGTGAAGGAGGATGTGTAATGGTGAGGGAGGAGATGTAGTGGTGAGGGAGGAGGTACAGTGGTGAGGGAGGAGGTGTAGTGGTGAGGGAGGAGGCGTAGTTATGAGGGAATAATGCAGTGGTGATGGAGGAGGTGTAGTGGTGAAAGCAGAGGTACAGTAGTGAGGGAGGAAGTACAGTGGTGAACGAGTTGGTGTAGTGCTCACGATGGAAGTGTTGTGGTGATGGAGGAGGTGTAGAGGTGAGGGAGGAGGTGTATTGGTGAGTGAGGAGGTGTAGTGCTGAGGGAGAAGTTGTAGTGGTGAGGTGGTACAGTGGTTAGGGAGGCGGTACAGTGGTGAGAGAGGCGGTACAGTGGTGAGGGAGGAGGTGCAGTGGTGAGGGAGGAGGTACAGAGGTTAGGGAGAAGGTACAGTGGTGAGGGAGTAGGTGTGGTCGTGAGGGAGGATGTGTAGTGGTGAGGAAGGAGTTGTACTGGTGAAGGAAGAGGTGCAGTGGTGAGGGAGGAGGTTTAGTGGTGAGGGAGGAGGTGTAGTGCTGAGGAAGGAGGTGTAGTGATGAGGGAGGAGGTGTAGTTGTGACAGAGTAGGTACAGTGGTGAGAGAGGAGGTGTTGTGGTGAGGGAGGAGGTGCATTGGTGAGTGATGAGGTACAGTGGTGAGTGAGGAGGTGTAGTGGTGAGGGAGGATGTACAGTGGTGAGGGAGGAAGAGTCGTGATGAGGGAAGAGGTGCAGTGTTGAGGGAGGGGGTACAGAGGTGAGGGAGGAGGTATAGTGGTAAGGGAGGAGGTTTAGTGGTGAGGGAGGAGGTGTACTGGTGAGGGAAGAGATTTAGAGGTGAGGGAGGAAGTGTCGTGGTGAGTAAGGAGATGTAGTGGTGAGGGAGGAGGTACAGTGGTGAGGGAGGAGGTGTAGTGGTGAGGGAGGAGGTTTAGTGGTGAGGGAGGAGGTACAGTGGTGAGGGAGGAGGTGTAGTGGTGAGGGAGGAGGTTTAGTGGTGAGGGAGGAGGTGTACTGGTGAGGGAAGAGGTTTAGTGGTGAGGGAGGAGGTGTCGTGGTGATTAAGGAGATGTAGTGGTGAAAGAGGAGGTGTAGTGGTGTGGGAGGAGGTGTAGTGGTGAGGGAGGAGGTACAGTGGTGAGGGAGGAGGTGTAGTGGTGAGGGAGGAGGTACAGTGGTGAGGGAGGAGGTGTAGTGGTGAGGGAGGATGTACATTGGTGAGGGAGGAGATACAGTGGTGAAGGAGGAGGTACAGTGGTGAGGGTGGAGTTACAGTGGATAGGGAGGAGTTGCATTTTTGAGTGAAGAGGTGCAGTAGTGAGGGAGAAGGTACAGTGGTGAGGGAGGAAGTGTAGTGGTGAAGGAGGAGGTGTATTTATGAGAGAGAAATGCAGTGGTGATGGAGGAGGAGTAGTGGTGTGGGAGGAGGTGTAGTGGTGAGGGAGGAGGTACAGTGGTGAGGGAGGAGGTGTAGTGGTGTGGGAGGAGGTGTAGTGGTGTGGGAGGCGGTGTAGTGGTGAGGGAGGAGGTGTAGTGCTGAGAGAGTAGGTACAGTGTTCAGGGAGGAGATACAGTGGTGAGGGAGGAGATGTAGTGCTGAGGGAGCAGGTGTAGTGGTTAGGGAGGCGGTACAGTGGTGAAGGAGGAGTTACAGTGGTTAGGGAGGGGTTGTATTGGTGAGGGAGGAGGTGTAGTGGTGAGGGAGGAGGTGTAGTGGTGATGGAGGAGGTGTAGTGGTGAGGGAGGAGGTGTCGTGGTGAGGGAGGAGATGTAGTGGTGAGGGGGAGAGGTGTCGTGGTGAGGGAGGAAGTGTAGTTATAAGGGAGGAATGCAGACGTGATGGAGGGGGTGTGGTGGTGAGAGATGAAGTACAGTGGTCAAGGAGTTGGTGTAGTGTTCACGGAGGAAGTGTAGTGGTGATGGAGGAGGTGTAGTGGTGAGAGATGAAGTACAGTGGTCAAGGAGTTGGTGTAGTGTTCACGGAGGAAGTGTAGTGGTGATGGAGGAGGTGTAGTGGTGAGGGAGGAGGTGTAGTGGTTAGGGAGGAGGTACAGTGTTGAGGGAGGAGGTACAGTGGTGAGGGAGGAGGTACAGTGGTGAGGGAAGAGTTGTAGTGGTGAGGGAGGAGGTGTAGTGGTTAGGGAGGAGGTACAGTAGTGAGGGAGGAGGTGTAGTGCTGAGGGAGAAGGTACGGTGGTGAGCGAGGAGTTGTAGTGGTGCGGGAGGAGGTGTAGTAGTGAGGGAGGAGGTGCAGTTGTGAGGGACTAGGTTTAGTGGTGAGGGAGGATGTGTCGTTGTGATTAAAGAGATGTAGTGGTGAGGGACGAGTTGTAGTGGTGAGGGAGGAGGTACAGTGGTGAGGGAGGAGGTGTAATGGTGAATGAAGAAGTACAGTGGTGAATGAGGAGGTGCAGTGGTGAGGGTGGAGGTACAGTGGTGAGGGAGGAGGTGTAGTGCTAAGGGAGGAGGTACAGTGGTGAAGGAGGAGGTATAGTGGTGATGGAGGAGGTATAATTGTGAGGGAGGAGTGTGGTGGTGAGGGATGAGGTACAGTGGTGAGGGAGGAGGTGTAGTGGTGAGGGAGGAACTACAGTGGAGATGAAGGAGGTGTAATGGTGATGGAGGAGGTGTCGTGGTGAGGGAGGAGGAGTAGTAGTGAGGGAGGAAGTGTAGTTATGAGGGAGGAATGCAGAGGTGATGGAGGGTGTATAGTGGTGAGAGAGGAAGTACAGTGGTCAAGGAGTTGGTGTAGTGTTCACGGAGGAAGTGTAGTTGTGATGGGGGAGGTGTAGTGGTGAGGGAGGAGGTACAGTGGTGAGGGAGGAGGTGTAGTGGTGAGGGAGGACGTACAGTGGTGAGGGAGGAAGAGTCGTGATGAGGGAGGAGGTGTAGTGCTGAGGGAGGAGGTACAGTGGTGAGGGAGGAGGTACAGTGGTGAAGGAGGTGGTGTAGTGGTGAGGCAGCAGTTGTAGTGGTGAGGGAGGAGGTGCAGTGGTGAGAGAGGAAGTACAGTTATGAGGGAGGAGGTGTAGTGGTGAGGAAGAAGGTACAGTGGTGCGGGAGGAGCTACAGTAGTGATGGAGGTGTTACAGTGGTGAGGGTGGAGGTGCAGTGGGGAGGGAGGAGTTGTAGTGGTGAGGGAGGAGGTAGAGTGGTGAGGGAGGAGGTACGGTGGTGAGCGAGGAGGTGTAGTGGTGAGGGAGGAGGTACCGTGGTGAGCGAGGAGGTGTGGTGCTGTAGGAGGAGGTACAGTGGTGAGTGAGGAGGTGTAGTGATGAGGGAGGAGGTAAAGTGGTGAGGGAGGTGTAGTTGTGAGGGAGGATGTACAGTGGTGAGTGAGGAGGTGTAATGGAGAAGGAGGAAGTACAGTCATGAGCGAGGAGGTGTAGTGATGAGGGAGGAGGTAGACTGGTGAGGGAGATGTAGTTGTGAGGGATAGGTACAGTGGTAAGGGAGAATGTGTAGTGGTGAGGGAGAAGGTACTGTTGTTCGGGAAAAGGTACAGTAGTGAGTGAGGAGGTGTAGTGATGAGGGAGAAGGTACAGTGGTGAGGCAGGAGGTGTAGTGGTCAGGGAGTAGGTGCAGTGGTGAGGGAGGAGGTGTAGTGGTGAGGGAGGAGGTGTAGTGGTGAGGGAGGATGTACAGTGGAAATGAAGTAGGTGTAATGATGATGGAGGAGGTGTAGTGGTGAGGCAGGAGGTGTAGTGGTTAGGGAGGAGGTACAGTGGTGAGGGAGGAGGTGTAATGGTGAAGGAGGAGGTTATTTATGAGGGAGAAATGCAGTGGTGAGAGAGGAGGTAGAGTGGTGGGGGAGGAGGTACGGTGGTGAGCGAGGAGGTGTAGTGGTGAGGGAGAAGGTACAGTGGTGAGCGAGGTGCAGTGATGAGGGAGGAGGTAGAGTGGTGAGGGAGGAAGTATGGTGGTGAGCGAGGAGGTGTAGTGCTGAGGGAGGAGGTACAGTGGTGAGTGAGGACGTGTAATGGAGAAGGAGGAAGTACAGTCGTCAGCGAGGAGGTGTAGTGATGAGGGAGGAGGTAGAGTGGTGAGGGAGGTGTAGTTGTGAGGGATAGGTACAGTGGTAAGGGAGGATGTGTAGTGGTGAGGGAGAAGGTACGGTTGTTTGAGAGAAGGTACAGTGGTGAGCGAGGAGGTGTAGTGATGAGGGAGGAGCTACAGTGTTGAGGGAGGAGGTGCAGTGGTGAGAGAGGAGGTACAGTGGTGACGGAGGAGGTGTAGTGGTGAGGGAGGTGGTACAGTGGTGAGGGAGGAGTTACAGTGGTTAGGGAGGAGTTGTAGTGGTGAGGGAGGAGGTGTAGTGGTGAGGGAGGAGGTAAAGTGGTTAGGGAGGAGATGTAGTGGTGAAGGAGTGGGTGTAGTGGTGAGGGAGGAGGTGTAATGGTGAAGGAGGAAGTGTAGTTATGAGGAAGGAATGCAGAGGTGATGGAGGGGGTGTAGTAGTGAGGGAGGAAGTACAGTGATCAAGGAGTTGGTGTACCGTTCACGGAGGAAGTTTAGTTGTGATGGAGGAGGTGTAGACGTGAGGGAGAAGGTACGGTAGTGAGGGAGGAGCTGTAGTGGTGAGAGAGGAGGTGTAGTTCTGAGGGAGGAGGTACAGTGGTGAAGGAGGATGTACAGTGGTGAGGGTGGAGGTGTAGTGCTGAAGGAGGAGGTACAGTGGTGAGGGAGGAGTTGTAGTTGTGAGGGAGGAGGTGTAGTGGTGAGGGAGGAGGTAGAGTGGTGAGGGAGGATGTGTAATGGTGAAGGAGGAGGTACAGTGGTGAGGGAGGAGGTACAGTGGTGAGCGAGGAAGTGTAATGGTGAAGGAGGATGTACAGTGGTGAGGGAGGAGGTGTAGTGATGAGGGAGGAAGTACATTGGTGAGGGAGGTGTAGTTGTGAGGCAGGATGTGTAGTGGTGAGGGAGGGGGTGTAGTGCTGAGGGAGGAGGTACAGTGATGAGGGACGAGTTGTAGTGGTGAGGGAGGAGGTGTAATGGTGAAGGAGGAAGTACAGTGTTGAACGAGGAGGTGTAGTGGTGAGGGAGGAGGTAGGGTGGTGAGGGAGGTGTAGTTGTGAGGGGAGAAGTACAGTGGTGAGGGAGGAGGTACGCTGGTTAGGGAGAAGGTACAGTGGTGAGGGAGGAGGTGTAGTGATGAGGGAGGAAGTACAGTGGTGAGGGAGGTGTAGTTGTGAGGGAAGAGGTACAGTGGTGAGGGAGGAGGTACGGTGGTTAGGGAGAAGGTACAGTGGTGAGCGAGGGTGTGTAGTGATGAGGGAGGAGGTACAGTGGTGTGGGAGGAGGTACAGTGGTGAGGGTGGTGGTACAGTGGTTAGGGAGGCGGTATAGTGGTGAGGGAGGAGGTACAGTGTTGAGGGAGGAGGTGCAGTGGAGAGGGAGTATGTACAGTGGTGAGGGAGGAGGTGTAGTGGTGAGGGAGGAGATGTAGTGGTGAGTTAGGAGGTTTAGTGGTGAGGAAGGAGGTTTAGTGTTGAGGGAGGTGGTGCAGTTGTCAGGGAGGAGGTTTAGTGGTGAGGGAGTTGGTGTCGTAGTGATTAAAGAGATGTAGTGGAGAAGGAGGAGTTGTAGTGGTGAAGGAGGAGTTATAGTGGTGAGGGAGGAGGTGTAGTGCTGAAGGAGGAGGTACAGTGGTGAGGGACGTGTTGTAGTGGTGAGGTAGGAGGTACAGTGGTGAGGGAGGAGGTGTAATGGTGAAGGAGGAAGTACAGTGGTGAGGAAGGAGGTGTAGTGATGAGGGAGAAAGTACAGTGGTAAGGGAGGTGTAGTGGTGAGGCAGAAGGTGTAGTGCTGAGGTAGGAGGTACGGTGGTGAGGGACGAGTTGCAGTGGTGAGGCAGAAGGTGTAGTGCTGAGGTAGGAGGTACGGTGGTGAGGGACGAGTTGCAGTGGTGAGGGAGGAGGTGTAGTGCTGAGGGAGGAGGTACAGTGGTGAGGGACGAGTTGCAGTGGTGAGGGAGGAGGTGTAGTGATGAGGGAGGAGGTACAGTGGTGAGGGACGTGTTGTAGTGGTGAGGTAGGAGGTACAGTGGTGAGTGAGGAGGTGTAATGGTGAAGGAGGAAGTACAGTGGTGAGCCAGGAGGTGTAGTGATGAGGGAGGAGGTAGAGTGGTGAGGGAGGTGTATTGGTGAGGGAAGAGGTGCAGTGGTAAGGGAGGAGGTATAGTGGTGAGGGAGGTGTATTGGTAAGGGAGGAGGTGCAGTGGTGAGGGAGAAGGTACGGTTGTTAGGGAGAATGTACAGTGGTGAGCGAGGAGGTGTGGTGATGAGGGAGGAGGTATAGTGGTGAGGGAGGCGGTACAGTGGTGAGGGAGGAGGTACAGTGTTGAGGGAGGAAGTGCAGTGGTGAGGGAGGAGGTAGAGTGGTGAGGCAGGAGGTATAGTGCTGATGGAGAGTGGTACAGTTTTTAAGGGAGGAGGTGTAGTGGTGAGGCAGGAGGTGTAGTGGTGATGGAGAAGGTACAGTGGTTAGGGAGGCGGCACAGTGGTGAGGGAGGAGGTACAGTGGTGAGGCAGGAGGTGTCCTGGTCAGGGAGGAGGTGCAGTGGTGAGGGAGGAGTTACAGTGGTGAGGGAGGAGGTGCAGTGATGAGGGAGGACGTACAGTGGTGAGGGAGGATGTGTAATGGTGAAGGAGGAGGTGCAGTGGTGAGGGAGGAGGTGTAGTTATGAGGGAGGAAGTACAGTGGTGAGGGAGGTGTAGTGGTGAGGCAGAAGGTGTAGTGGTGAGGGAAGAGGTGTAGTGCTGAGGGAGGAGGTACAGTTGTGAGGGACGAGTTGTAGTGGTGAGTGAGGGGGTGCAGTGATGAGGGAGGAGGTACAGTGGTGTGGGAGGAGGTACAGTGGTGAGGGAGGAGGTACAGTGGTTAGGGAGAAGGTACAATGGTGAGTGAGGGGGTGTAGTGATGAGGGAGGAGGTACAGTGGTGTAGGAGGAGTACAGTGGTGAGGGTGGTGGTACAGTGGTTAGGGAGGCGGTATAGTGGTGAGGGAGGAGGTACAGTGTTGAGGGAGGAGGTGCAGTGGAGAGGGAGTATGTGCAGTGGTGAGGGAGGAGGTGTAGTGGAGAGGGAGGAGATGTAGTGGTGAGTGAGGAGGTTTAGTAGTGAGGAAGGAGGTTTAGTGGTGAGGGAGGAGGTGCAGTTGTCAGGGCGGAGGTTTAGTGGTGAGGGAGTTGGTGTCGTAGTGATTAAAGAGATGTAGTGGTGAAGGAGGAGGTGTAGTGGTGAGGGAGGAGATGTAGTGGTGAGTGAGGAGGTGTAGTGGTGAGACAGGAGGAGTAATGCTGAGGGAGGAGGTACAGTGGTGAGGGAAGAGTTGTAATGGTGAGGGAGGAGGTGTAGTGCTGAGGGAGGAGTTACAGTGGCTAGGGATGTGTTGTAGTGGTGAGGGAGGAGGTACAGTGTTGAGGGAGGAGGTACAGTGGTGAGGCAGGAGGTGTAGTGGTGAGGGAGGAGGTACAGTGGTGAGGGAGGCGTTGTATTGGTGAGTGAAGAGGTGCAGTAGTGAGGGAGAAGGTACAGTGGTGAGGGAGGAGGTGTAGTGGTGAAGGAGGAGGTTATTTATGAGGGAGAAATGCAGTGGTGATGGAGGAGGAGTAGTGGTGTGGGAGGAGGTGTAGTGGTGAGGGAGGAGGTGTAGTGATGAGGGAGGAGGTGTCGTGGTGAGGGAGGAGGTGTAGTGGTGAGGGAGGAGGTATAGTGGTTAGGGAGGAGGTACAGTGGTGAGGGGGGAGGTGTAGTGGTGAGTGAGGAGGTACAGTGGTGAGGGAGGAGGTGTAGTGCTAAGGGAGGAGGTACAGTGGTGAAGGAGGAGGTATAGTGGTAATGGAGGAGGTGTAATGGTGAGGGAGGAGGTGTAGTGTTGAAGGAGGAAGTTTAGTGGTGAGGGAGAAGGTTTAGTGGTGAGGGAGGAGGTGTAGTGGTGTGGGAGGAGGTGTAGTGGTGTGGGAGCAGGTGTAGTGGTGAGGGAGGAGGTACAGTGATGAGGGAGGAGGTAGAGTGGTGAGGGTGGTGGTACAGTGGTTAGGGAGGAGGTGTAGTGGTGAGGGAGGAGGTACAGTGGTGAGGGAGTAGGTGTAGTGGTGAGGGAGGAGGTACAGTGGTGTGGGTGGAGGTACAGTGGTGAGGGAGGAGGTACAGTGGTGAGGCAGGAGGTGTAGTGGTGAGGGAGGAGGTACAGTGGTGAGGGAGGAGGTACAGTGGTGAGGGTGGGGTTACAGTGGAGAGGGAGGCGTTGTATTGGTGAGTGAAGAGGTGCAGTAGTGAGGGAGAAGGTACAGTGGTGAGGGAGGAGGTGTAGTGGTGAAGGAGGAGGTTATTTATGAGGGAGAAATGCAGTTGTGATGGAGGAGGAGTAGTGGTGTGGGAGGAGGTGTACTGGTGAGGGAGGAGGTGTAGTGCTAAGAGAGTAGGTACAGTGTTCAGGGAGGAGGTACAGTGGTGAGGGAGGAGATGTAGTGCTGAGGGAGGAGGTATAGTGGTTAGGGAGGAGGTAAAGTGGTGAGGGAGGAGGTGTAGTGATGAGGGAGGAGGTGTCGTGGTGAGGGAGGAGGTGTAGTGGTGAGAGAGGAGGTAGAGTGGTGGGGGAGGAGGTACGGTGGTGAGCGAGGAGGTGTAGTGGTGAGGGAGAAGGTACAGTGGTGAGCGAGGTGCAGTGATGAGGGAGGAGGTAGAGTGGTGAGGGAGGAAGTATGGTGGTGAGCGAGGAGGTGTAGTGCTGAGGGAGGAGGTACAGTGGTGAGTGAGGACGTGTAATGGAGAAGGAGGAAGTACAGTCGTCAGCGAGGAGGTGTAGTGATGAGGGAGGAGGTAGAGTGGTGAGGGAGGTGTAGTTGTGAGGGATAGGTACAGTGGTAAGGGAGGATGTGTAGTGGTGAGGGAGAAGGTACGGTTGTTTGAGAGAAGGTACAGTGGTGAGCGAGGAGGTGTAGTGATGAGGGAGGAGCTACAGTGTTGAGGGAGGAGGTGCAGTGGTGAGAGAGGAGGTACAGTGGTGACGGAGGAGGTGTAGTGGTGAGGGAGGTGGTACAGTGGTGAGGGAGGAGTTACAGTGGTTAGGGAGGAGTTGTAGTGGTGAGGGAGGAGGTGTAGTGGTGAGGGAGGAGGTAAAGTGGTTAGGGAGGAGATGTAGTGGTGAAGGAGTGGGTGTAGTGGTGAGGGAGGAGGTGTAATGGTGAAGGAGGAAGTGTAGTTATGAGGAAGGAATGCAGAGGTGATGGAGGGGGTGTAGTAGTGAGGGAGGAAGTACAGTGATCAAGGAGTTGGTGTACCGTTCACGGAGGAAGTTTAGTTGTGATGGAGGAGGTGTAGACGTGAGGGAGAAGGTACGGTAGTGAGGGAGGAGCTGTAGTGGTGAGAGAGGAGGTGTAGTTCTGAGGGAGGAGGTACAGTGGTGAAGGAGGATGTACAGTGGTGAGGGTGGAGGTGTAGTGCTGAAGGAGGAGGTACAGTGGTGAGGGAGGAGTTGTAGTTGTGAGGGAGGAGGTGTAGTGGTGAGGGAGGAGGTAGAGTGGTGAGGGAGGATGTGTAATGGTGAAGGAGGAGGTACAGTGGTGAGGGAGGAGGTACAGTGGTGAGCGAGGAAGTGTAATGGTGAAGGAGGATGTACAGTGGTGAGGGAGGAGGTGTAGTGATGAGGGAGGAAGTACATTGGTGAGGGAGGTGTAGTTGTGAGGCAGGATGTGTAGTGGTGAGGGAGGGGGTGTAGTGCTGAGGGAGGAGGTACAGTGATGAGGGACGAGTTGTAGTGGTGAGGGAGGAGGTGTAATGGTGAAGGAGGAAGTACAGTGTTGAACGTGGAGGTGTAGTGGTGAGGGAGGAGGTAGGGTGGTGAGGGAGGTGTAGTTGTGAGGGGAGAAGTACAGTGGTGAGGGAGGAGGTACGCTGGTTAGGGAGAAGGTACAGTGGTGAGGGAGGAGGTGTAGTGATGAGGGAGGAAGTACAGTGGTGAGGGAGGTGTAGTTGTGAGGGAAGAGGTACAGTGGTGAGGGAGGAGGTACGGTGGTTAGGGAGAAGGTACAGTGGTGAGCGAGGGTGTGTAGTGATGAGGGAGGAGGTACAGTGGTGTGGGAGGAGGTACAGTGGTGAGGGTGGTGGTACAGTGGTTAGGGAGGCGGTATAGTGGTGAGGGAGGAGGTACAGTGTTGAGGGAGGAGGTGCAGTGGAGAGGGAGTATGTACAGTGGTGAGGGAGGAGGTGTAGTGGTGAGGGAGGAGATGTAGTGGTGAGTTAGGAGGTTTAGTGGTGAGGAAGGAGGTTTAGTGTTGAGGGAGGTGGTGCAGTTGTCAGGGAGGAGGTTTAGTGGTGAGGGAGTTGGTGTCGTAGTGATTAAAGAGATGTAGTGGAGAAGGAGGAGTTGTAGTGGTGAAGGAGGAGTTATAGTGGTGAGGGAGGAGGTGTAGTGCTGAAGGAGGAGGTACAGTGGTGAGGGACGTGTTGTAGTGGTGAGGTAGGAGGTACAGTGGTGAGGGAGGAGGTGTAATGGTGAAGGAGGAAGTACAGTGGTGAGGAAGGAGGTGTAGTGATGAGGGAGAAAGTACAGTGGTAAGGGAGGTGTAGTGGTGAGGCAGAAGGTGTAGTGCTGAGGTAGGAGGTACGGTGGTGAGGGACGAGTTGCAGTGGTGAGGCAGAAGGTGTAGTGCTGAGGTAGGAGGTACGGTGGTGAGGGACGAGTTGCAGTGGTGAGGGAGGAGGTGTAGTGCTGAGGGAGGAGGTACAGTGGTGAGGGACGAGTTGCAGTGGTGAGGGAGGAGGTGTAGTGATGAGGGAGGAGGTACAGTGGTGAGGGACGTGTTGTAGTGGTGAGGTAGGAGGTACAGTGGTGAGTGAGGAGGTGTAATGGTGAAGGAGGAAGTACAGTGGTGAGCCAGGAGGTGTAGTGATGAGGGAGGAGGTAGAGTGGTGAGGGAGGTGTATTGGTGAGGGAAGAGGTGCAGTGGTAAGGGAGGAGGTATAGTGGTGAGGGAGGTGTATTGGTAAGGGAGGAGGTGCAGTGGTGAGGGAGAAGGTACGGTTGTTAGGGAGAATGTACAGTGGTGAGCGAGGAGGTGTGGTGATGAGGGAGGAGGTATAGTGGTGAGGGAGGCGGTACAGTGGTGAGGGAGGAGGTACAGTGTTGAGGGAGGAAGTGCAGTGGTGAGGGAGGAGGTAGAGTGGTGAGGCAGGAGGTATAGTGCTGATGGAGAGTGGTACAGTTTTTAAGGGAGGAGGTGTAGTGGTGAGGCAGGAGGTGTAGTGGTGATGGAGAAGGTACAGTGGTTAGGGAGGCGGCACAGTGGTGAGGGAGGAGGTACAGTGGTGAGGCAGGAGGTGTCCTGGTCAGGGAGGAGGTGCAGTGGTGAGGGAGGAGTTACAGTGGTGAGGGAGGAGGTGCAGTGATGAGGGAGGACGTACAGTGGTGAGGGAGGATGTGTAATGGTGAAGGAGGAGGTGCAGTGGTGAGGGAGGAGGTGTAGTTATGAGGGAGGAAGTACAGTGGTGAGGGAGGTGTAGTGGTGAGGCAGAAGGTGTAGTGGTGAGGGAAGAGGTGTAGTGCTGAGGGAGGAGGTACAGTTGTGAGGGACGAGTTGTAGTGGTGAGTGAGGGGGTGCAGTGATGAGGGAGGAGGTACAGTGGTGTGGGAGGAGGTACAGTGGTGAGGGAGGAGGTACAGTGGTTAGGGAGAAGGTACAATGGTGAGTGAGGGGGTGTAGTGATGAGGGAGGAGGTACAGTGGTGTAGGAGGAGTACAGTGGTGAGGGTGGTGGTACAGTGGTTAGGGAGGCGGTATAGTGGTGAGGGAGGAGGTACAGTGTTGAGGGAGGAGGTGCAGTGGAGAGGGAGTATGTGCAGTGGTGAGGGAGGAGGTGTAGTGGAGAGGGAGGAGATGTAGTGGTGAGTGAGGAGGTTTAGTAGTGAGGAAGGAGGTTTAGTGGTGAGGGAGGAGGTGCAGTTGTCAGGGCGGAGGTTTAGTGGTGAGGGAGTTGGTGTCGTAGTGATTAAAGAGATGTAGTGGTGAAGGAGGAGGTGTAGTGGTGAGGGAGGAGATGTAGTGGTGAGTGAGGAGGTGTAGTGGTGAGACAGGAGGAGTAATGCTGAGGGAGGAGGTACAGTGGTGAGGGAAGAGTTGTAATGGTGAGGGAGGAGGTGTAGTGCTGAGGGAGGAGTTACAGTGGCTAGGGATGTGTTGTAGTGGTGAGGGAGGAGGTACAGTGTTGAGGGAGGAGGTACAGTGGTGAGGCAGGAGGTGTAGTGGTGAGGGAGGAGGTACAGTGGTGAGGGAGGCGTTGTATTGGTGAGTGAAGAGGTGCAGTAGTGAGGGAGAAGGTACAGTGGTGAGGGAGGAGGTGTAGTGGTGAAGGAGGAGGTTATTTATGAGGGAGAAATGCAGTGGTGATGGAGGAGGAGTAGTGGTGTGGGAGGAGGTGTAGTGGTGAGGGAGGAGGTGTAGTGATGAGGGAGGAGGTGTCGTGGTGAGGGAGGAGGTGTAGTGGTGAGGGAGGAGGTATAGTGGTTAGGGAGGAGGTACAGTGGTGAGGGGGGAGGTGTAGTGGTGAGTGAGGAGGTACAGTGGTGAGGGAGGAGGTGTAGTGCTAAGGGAGGAGGTACAGTGGTGAAGGAGGAGGTATAGTGGTAATGGAGGAGGTGTAATGGTGAGGGAGGAGGTGTAGTGTTGAAGGAGGAAGTTTAGTGGTGAGGGAGAAGGTTTAGTGGTGAGGGAGGAGGTGTAGTGGTGTGGGAGGAGGTGTAGTGGTGTGGGAGCAGGTGTAGTGGTGAGGGAGGAGGTACAGTGATGAGGGAGGAGGTAGAGTGGTGAGGGTGGTGGTACAGTGGTTAGGGAGGAGGTGTAGTGGTGAGGGAGGAGGTACAGTGGTGAGGGAGTAGGTGTAGTGGTGAGGGAGGAGGTACAGTGGTGTGGGTGGAGGTACAGTGGTGAGGGAGGAGGTACAGTGGTGAGGCAGGAGGTGTAGTGGTGAGGGAGGAGGTACAGTGGTGAGGGAGGAGGTACAGTGGTGAGGGTGGGGTTACAGTGGAGAGGGAGGCGTTGTATTGGTGAGTGAAGAGGTGCAGTAGTGAGGGAGAAGGTACAGTGGTGAGGGAGGAGGTGTAGTGGTGAAGGAGGAGGTTATTTATGAGGGAGAAATGCAGTTGTGATGGAGGAGGAGTAGTGGTGTGGGAGGAGGTGTACTGGTGAGGGAGGAGGTGTAGTGCTAAGAGAGTAGGTACAGTGTTCAGGGAGGAGGTACAGTGGTGAGGGAGGAGATGTAGTGCTGAGGGAGGAGGTATAGTGGTTAGGGAGGAGGTAAAGTGGTGAGGGAGGAGGTGTAGTGATGAGGGAGGAGGTGTCGTGGTGAGGGAGGAGGTGTAGTGGTGAGGGAGGAGGTATAGTGGTTAGGGAGGATGTACAGTGGTGAGGGGGGAGGTGTAGTGGTGAGTGAGGAGGTACAGTGGTGAGGGAGGAGGTGTAGTGCTAAGGGAGGAGGTACAGTGGTGAAGGAGGAGGTATAGTGGTAATGGAGGAGGTGTAATGGTGAGGGAGGAGGTGTAGTGTTGAAGGAGGAAGTTTAGTGGTGAGGGAGAAGGTTTAGTGGTGAGGGAGGAGGTGTAGTGGTGTGGGAGGAGGTGTAGGGGTGTGGGAGCAGGTGTAGTGATGAGGGAGGAGGTAGAGTGGTGAGGGTGGTGGTACAGTGGTTAGGGAGGAGGTGTAGTGGTGAGGGAGGAGGTACAGTGGTGAGGGAGTAGGTGTAGTGGTGAGGGAGGAGGTACAGTGGTGTGGGTGGAGGTACAGTGGTGAGGGAGGAGGTGTAGTGGTGAGGGAGGAGGTACAGTGGTGAGGGAGGAGGTACAGTGGTGAGGGTGGAGTTACAGTGGAGAGGGAGGCGTTGTATTGGTGAGTGAAGAGGTGCAGTAGTGAGGGAGAAGGTACAGTGGTGAGGGAGGAGGTGTAGTGGTGAAGGAGGAGGTTATTTATGAGGGAGAAATGCAGTTGTGATGGAGGAGGAGTAGTGGTGTGGGAGGAGGTGTACTGGTGAGGGAGGAGGTGTAGTGCTAAGAGAGTAGGTACAGTGTTCAGGGAGGAGGTACAGTGGTGAGGGAGGAGATGTAGTGCTGAGGGAGGAGGTATAGTGGTTAGGGAGGAGGTAAAGTGGTGAGGGAGGAGGTGTAGTGGTGAGGGAGGAGGTGTCGTGGTGAGGGAGGAGGTGTAGTGGTGAGGGAGGAGGTATAGTGGTTAGGGAAGAGGTACAGTGGTGAGGGGGGAGGTGTAGTGGTGAGTGAGGAGGTACAGTGGTGAGGGAGCAGGTGTAGTGCTAAGGGAGGTGGTACAGTGGTGAAGGAGGAGGTATAGTGGTAATGGAGGAGGTGTAATGGTGAGGGAGGAGGCGTAGTGTTGAAGGAGGAAGTTTAGTGGTGAGGGAGGAGGTTTAGTTGTGAGGGAGGAGGTGTAGTGGTGTGGGAGGAGGTGTAGTGGTGTGGGAGCAGGTGTAGTGGTGAGAGAGGAGGTATAGTGGTGAGGGACGAGGTACAGTGATGAGGGAGGAGGTAGAGTGGTGAGGGTGGTGGTACAGTGGTTAGGGAGGAGGTGTAGTGGTTAGGGAGGAGGTACAGTGGTGAGGGTGGAGTTACAGTGGATAGGGAGGAGTTGTATTGGTGAGTGAAGAGGTGCTGTAGTGAGGGAGAAGGTACATTGGTGAGGGAGGAAGTGTAGTGGAGAAGGAGGAGGTGTATTTATGAGAGAGAAATGCAGAGGTGATGGAGGAGGAGTAGTGGTGTGGGAGGAAGTGTAGTGGTGAGGGAGGAGGTACAGTGGTGAGGGAGGAGGTACAGTGGTGAGGGAGGAGGTGTAGTGCTGAGATTAGGTACAGTGTTCAGGGAGGAGGTACAGTGGTGTGGGAGGAAGTGCAGTGGTGAGGGAAGAGGTGTAGTGGTTAGGGAGGAGGTACAGTGGTGAGGGAGGAGGTGTAGTGGTTAGGGAGGAGGTACAGTGGTGAGGGGGGAGGTGTAGTGGTTACGGAGGAGGTACAGTGGTGAGGGGGGAGGTGTAGTGGTTAGGGAGGAGGTACAGTGGTGAGGGGGGAGGTGTAGTGGTTAGGGAGGAGGTACAGTGGTGAGGGGGGAGGTGTAGTGGTTAGGGAGGAGGTACAGTGGTGAGGGGGGAGGTGTAGTGGTTAGGGAGGAGGTACAGTGGTGAGGGGGGATGTGTAGTGGTTAGGGAGGAGGTACAGTGGTGAGGGGGGAGGTGTAGTGGTTAGGGAGGAGGTACAGTGGTGAGGGAGGACATGTATTGCTGAGAGAGGAGGTACAGTGGTGAAGGAGGAGGTATAGTGGTAATGGAGGAGGTGTAATGGTGAGGGAGGAGGTGTAGTGTTCAAGGAGGATGTTTAGTGGTGAGGGAGTAGGTACAGTGGTTAGATAGGAGGTACAGTGGTGAGGGAGGAGTTGTAGTGCTGAGGCAGTAGGTATAGTGGTGAGGGACGAGGTACAGAGATGAGGGAGGAGGTACAGTGGTGAGGGTGGTGGTACAGTGGTTAGGGAGGAGGTGTAGTGGTTAGGGAGGAGGTACAGTGGTGCTGGAGGAGTTGTAGTTGTGAGGAAGGAGGTTTAGTGGTGAGGGAGGTGGTGCAGTTGTCAGGGAGGATGTTTAGTGGTGAGGGAGTTGGTGTCGTAGTGATTAAAGAGATGTAATGGTGAAAGAGGAGGTGTTGTGGTGAGGGAGGAGATGTAGTGGTGATGGAGGAGGTACAGTGGTGAGTGCGGAGGTGTTGTGGTGAAGGAGGAGGTGTAATGGTGAGGGAGGAGGTGTAGTGCTAAGAGAGTAGGTACAGTGTTCAGGGAGGAGGTACAGTGGTGAGGGAGGAGATGTAGTGCTGAGGGAGGAGGTATAGTGGTTAGGGAGGAGGTAAAGTGGTGAGGGAGGAGGTGTAGTGATGAGGGAGGAGGTGTCGTGGTGAGGGAGGAGGTGTAGTGGTGAGGGAGGAGGTATAGTGGTTAGGGAGGATGTACAGTGGTGAGGGGGGAGGTGTAGTGGTGAGTGAGGAGGTACAGTGGTGAGGGAGGAGGTGTAGTGCTAAGGGAGGAGGTACAGTGGTGAAGGAGGAGGTATAGTGGTAATGGAGGAGGTGTAATGGTGAGGGAGGAGGTGTAGTGTTGAAGGAGGAAGTTTAGTGGTGAGGGAGAAGGTTTAGTGGTGAGGGAGGAGGTGTAGTGGTGTGGGAGGAGGTGTAGGGGTGTGGGAGCAGGTGTAGTGATGAGGGAGGAGGTAGAGTGGTGAGGGTGGTGGTACAGTGGTTAGGGAGGAGGTGTAGTGGTGAGGGAGGAGGTACAGTGGTGAGGGAGTAGGTGTAGTGGTGAGGGAGGAGGTACAGTGGTGTGGGTGGAGGTACAGTGGTGAGGGAGGAGGTGTAGTGGTGAGGGAGGAGGTACAGTGGTGAGGGAGGAGGTACAGTGGTGAGGGTGGAGTTACAGTGGAGAGGGAGGCGTTGTATTGGTGAGTGAAGAGGTGCAGTAGTGAGGGAGAAGGTACAGTGGTGAGGGAGGAGGTGTAGTGGTGAAGGAGGAGGTTATTTATGAGGGAGAAATGCAGTTGTGATGGAGGAGGAGTAGTGGTGTGGGAGGAGGTGTACTGGTGAGGGAGGAGGTGTAGTGCTAAGAGAGTAGGTACAGTGTTCAGGGAGGAGGTACAGTGGTGAGGGAGGAGATGTAGTGCTGAGGGAGGAGGTATAGTGGTTAGGGAGGAGGTAAAGTGGTGAGGGAGGAGGTGTAGTGGTGAGGGAGGAGGTGTCGTGGTGAGGGAGGAGGTGTAGTGGTGAGGGAGGAGGTATAGTGGTTAGGGAAGAGGTACAGTGGTGAGGGGGGAGGTGTAGTGGTGAGTGAGGAGGTACAGTGGTGAGGGAGCAGGTGTAGTGCTAAGGGAGGTGGTACAGTGGTGAAGGAGGAGGTATAGTGGTAATGGAGGAGGTGTAATGGTGAGGGAGGAGGCGTAGTGTTGAAGGAGGAAGTTTAGTGGTGAGGGAGGAGGTTTAGTTGTGAGGGAGGAGGTGTAGTGGTGTGGGAGGAGGTGTAGTGGTGTGGGAGCAGGTGTAGTGGTGAGAGAGGAGGTATAGTGGTGAGGGACGAGGTACAGTGATGAGGGAGGAGGTAGAGTGGTGAGGGTGGTGGTACAGTGGTTAGGGAGGAGGTGTAGTGGTTAGGGAGGAGGTACAGTGGTGAGGGTGGAGTTACAGTGGATAGGGAGGAGTTGTATTGGTGAGTGAAGAGGTGCTGTAGTGAGGGAGAAGGTACATTGGTGAGGGAGGAAGTGTAGTGGAGAAGGAGGAGGTGTATTTATGAGAGAGAAATGCAGAGGTGATGGAGGAGGAGTAGTGGTGTGGGAGGAAGTGTAGTGGTGAGGGAGGAGGTACAGTGGTGAGGGAGGAGGTACAGTGGTGAGGGAGGAGGTGTAGTGCTGAGATTAGGTACAGTGTTCAGGGAGGAGGTACAGTGGTGTGGGAGGAAGTGCAGTGGTGAGGGAAGAGGTGTAGTGGTTAGGGAGGAGGTACAGTGGTGAGGGAGGAGGTGTAGTGGTTAGGGAGGAGGTACAGTGGTGAGGGGGGAGGTGTAGTGGTTACGGAGGAGGTACAGTGGTGAGGGGGGAGGTGTAGTGGTTAGGGAGGAGGTACAGTGGTGAGGGGGGAGGTGTAGTGGTTAGGGAGGAGGTACAGTGGTGAGGGGGGAGGTGTAGTGGTTAGGGAGGAGGTACAGTGGTGAGGGGGGAGGTGTAGTGGTTAGGGAGGAGGTACAGTGGTGAGGGGGGATGTGTAGTGGTTAGGGAGGAGGTACAGTGGTGAGGGGGGAGGTGTAGTGGTTAGGGAGGAGGTACAGTGGTGAGGGAGGACATGTATTGCTGAGAGAGGAGGTACAGTGGTGAAGGAGGAGGTATAGTGGTAATGGAGGAGGTGTAATGGTGAGGGAGGAGGTGTAGTGTTCAAGGAGGATGTTTAGTGGTGAGGGAGTAGGTACAGTGGTTAGATAGGAGGTACAGTGGTGAGGGAGGAGTTGTAGTGCTGAGGCAGTAGGTATAGTGGTGAGGGACGAGGTACAGAGATGAGGGAGGAGGTACAGTGGTGAGGGTGGTGGTACAGTGGTTAGGGAGGAGGTGTAGTGGTTAGGGAGGAGGTACAGTGGTGCTGGAGGAGTTGTAGTTGTGAGGAAGGAGGTTTAGTGGTGAGGGAGGTGGTGCAGTTGTCAGGGAGGATGTTTAGTGGTGAGGGAGTTGGTGTCGTAGTGATTAAAGAGATGTAATGGTGAAAGAGGAGGTGTTGTGGTGAGGGAGGAGATGTAGTGGTGATGGAGGAGGTACAGTGGTGAGTGCGGAGGTGTTGTGGTGAAGGAGGAGGTGTAATGGTGAAGGAGGATGTACAGTGGTGAGGAATTAGGTGTAAGTGATGAGGGAGGAAGTACAGTGGTGAGGGAGGTGTAGTGGTGAGGCAGGAGGTACGGTTGTTAGGGAGAAGGTACAGTGGTGAGCGAGGCTGTGTAGTGATGAGGGAGGAGGTACAGTGGTGAGGAAGGAGGTACAGTGGTGAGGCAGGAGGTGTCCTGGTCAGGGAGGAGGTGCCGTGGTGAGGGAGGAGTTACAGTGGTGAGGGAGGAGGTGTAGTGGTGAGGGAGGTGGTACAGTGGTGAGGGAGGAGTTACAGTGGTTAGGGAGGAGTTGTAGTGGTGAGGGAGGAGGTGTAGTGGTGAGGGAGGAGGTGTCGTCATGAAGGAGGAAGTGTAGTTATGAGGGAGGAATGCAGAGGTGATGGAGGGGGTGTAGTAGTGAGGTAGGAAGTACAGTGATCAAGGAGTTGGTGTACTGTTCACGGAGGAAGTTTAGTTGTGATGCAGGAGGTGTAGTGGTGAGGGAGGAGGTACGGTAGTGAGGGAGGAGCTGTAGTGGTGAGAGAGGAGGTTTAGTTCTGAGGGAGGAGGTACAGTGCTGAGGGAGGAGGTACAGTGGTGAAGGAAGATGTACAGTGGTGAGGGAGGATGTGTAATGGTTAAGGAGGAGGTACAGTGGTGAGGGAGGAGGTACAGTGGTGAGGGAGGAGGTACGGTGGTGAGCGAGGAAGTGTAATGGTGAAGGAGGATGTACAGTGGTGAGGGAGGAGGTGTAGTGATGAGGGAGGAAGTACAGTGGTGAGGGAGGTGTAGTTGTGAGGCAGCATGTGTAGTGGTGAGGGAGGAGGTGTAGTGCTGAGGGAGGAGGTACAGTGGTGAGGCGCGAGTTGTAGTGGTGAGGGAGGAGGTAGGGTGGTGAGGGAGGTGTAGTTGTGAGGGAAGAGATACAGTGGTGAGGGAGGAGGTACGGTGGTTAGGGAGAAGGTACGATGGTGAGCAAAGGGATGTAGTGATGAGGGAGGAGGTACAGTGGTGAGGGTGGTGGTACAGTGGTTAGGGAGACGGTATAGTGGTGAGGGAGGAGGTACAGTGTTGAGGGAGGAGGTGCAGTGGAGAGGGAGTATGTACAGTGGTGAGGGAGGAGGTGTAGTGGTGAGGGAGGAGATGTAGTGGTGAGTGAGGAGGTTTGTGGTGAGGGAGGAGGTTTAGTGTCGAGGGAAGAGGTGCAGTTGTCAGGGCGGAGGTTTAGTGGTGAGGGAGTTGGTATCGTAGTGATTAAAGAGATGTAGTGGTGAAGGAGGAGGTGTAGTGGTGAAGGAGGAGTTGTAGTGGTGAGGGAGGAGATGTAGTGGTGAGTGAGGAGGTGTCGTGGTGAGGGAGGAGGTGTAATGGTGAAGGAGGATGTACAGTGGTGAGGAAGGAGGTGTAGTGATGAGGGAGAAAGTACAGAGGTGCGGGAGGTGTAGTGGTGAGGCAGAAGGTGTAGTGCTGAGGGAGAAGGTACAGTGGTGAGGGACGAGTTGTACTGGTGAGGGAGGAGGTGTAGTGCTGAGGGAGGAGGTACAGTGGTGAGGGCCGTGTTGTAGTGGTGAGGAAGGAGGTACAGTGTTGAGTGAGGAGGTGTAATGGTGAAGGAGGAAGTACAGTGGTGAGCCAGGAGGTGTAGTGATGAGGGAGGAGGTAGAGTGGTGAGGGAGGTGTATTGGTGAGGGAAGAGGTACAGTGTTAAGGGAGGAGGTGTAGTGGTGAGGGAGAAGGTACGGTTGTTAGGGAGAGTGTACAGTGGTGAGCGAGGAGGTGTGGTGATGAGGGAGGAGGTATAGTGGTGAGGGAGGCGGTACAGTGGTGAGGCAGGAGGTACAGTGTTGAGGGAGGAGGTGCAGTGGTGAGGGAGGAGGTACAGTGGTGAGGCAGGAGGTGTAGTGGTGATGGGGGAGGTACGGTTTTTAAGGGAGGAGGTGTAGTGGTGTGGCAGGAGGTGTAGTGGTGAGGGAGGAGGTGTAGTGGTGTGGGAGGTTGTACAGTGGTGAGGGAGGAGGTGTAGTGGTGAGGGAGATGGTACAGTGGTGGTGGAGGAGTTGTAGTGGTGAGGGAGGATGTGTAGTGGTGAGGGAGGAGGTACAGTGGTGAAGGAGGATGTGTAATGGTGGAGGAGGTGCAGTGGAGAGGGAGGTGGTACAGTGGTGCGGGAGGAGGTACAGTGGTGAGGGAGGAGTTGTTGTGGTGAAGGAGGGTATACAGTGGTGAGGGAGGAGGTACGGTGGTGAGCGAGGAGGTGTAATGTGAAGGAGGATGTACAGTGGTGAGGGAGGAGGTGTAGTGATGAGGGAGGAAGTACAGTGGTGAGGGAGGTGTAGTGGTGAGGGAAGAGGTACAGTGGTGAGGGAGGATGTGTAATGGTGAAGGAGGAGGTGCAGTGGAGAGGGAGGTGGTACAGTGGTGCGGGAGGAGGTACAGTGGTGAGGGAAGAGGTGTAGTGCTGAGGGAGGAGGTACAGGGGTGAGGGAGGAGGTACAGTGTGAGGGAGGAGGTACAGTGTGAGGGAGGAGGTGTAATGGTGAGGGAGGAGGTTTAGTGGTGAGGGAGGAGGCGTAGTGGTGAGGGAGGAGGTACAGTGGTGAGGGAGGAGTTGTAGTGGTGAGGGAGGAAGTTTAGTGTTGAGGGAGAAGGTGCAGTTATCAGGGCGGAGGTTTAGTGGTGAGGGAGTTGGTGTCGTAGTGATTAAAGAGATGTAGTTGTGAAGGAGGAGGTGTAGTGGTGAAGGAGGAGTTGTAGTGGTGAGGGAGGAGATGTAGTGGTGAGTGAGGAGGTGTACTGGTGAGGGAGGAGGTGTAATGGTGAAGGAGGTGTAGTGGTGAGACAGGAGGTGTAATGCTGAAGGAGGAGGTACAGTGGTGAGGGAGGAGTTGTAGTGTTGAGGGAGGAGGTAGAGTGGTGAGGGAGGATGTGTAATGGTGAAGGAGGAGGTACAGTGGTGAGGGAGGCGGTACAGTGGTGAGGGAGGAGGTACAGTGATGAGTGAAGAGTTGTAGTGGTGAGGGAGGAGGTACAGTGGTGAGCGAGGAAGTGTAATTGTGAAGGAGGATGTACAGTGGTGACGGAGGAGGTGTAGTGATGAGGGAGGAAGTACATTGGTGAGGGAGGTGTAGTTGTGAGGCAGGATGTGTAGTGGTGAGGGAGGGGGTGTAGTGCTGAGGGTGGAGGTACAGTGGTGAGGGACGAGTTGTAGTGGTGAGGGAGGAGGTGTAATGGTGAAGGAGGAAGTACAGTGTTGAACGAGGACGTGTAGTGATGAGGGAGGAGGAAGGGTGGTGAGGGAGGTGTAGTTGTGAGGGAAGAGGTACAGTGGTGTGGGAGGAGGTACAGTGGTGAGCGAGGGGGTGTAGTGTTGAGGGAGGAGGTGCAGTGGAGAGGGAGTATGTACAGTGGTGAGGGAGGAGGTGTACTGGTGAGGGAGGAGATGTAGTGGTGAGTGAGGAGGTTTAGTGATGAGGAAGGAGGTTTAGTGGTGAGGGAGGTGGTGCAGTTGTCAGGGAGGAGGTTTAGTGGTGAGGGAGTTGGTGTCGTAGTGATTAAAGAGATGTAGTGGTGAAGGAGGAGGTGTAGTGGTGAAGGAGGAGTTGTAGTGGTGAGGGAGGAGATGTAGTGGTGAGTGAGGAGGTGTAGTGGTGAGGGAGGAGGTGTAATGGTGAAGGAGGAAGTACAGTGGTGAGGAATTAGCTGTAGTGATGAGGGAGGAGGTACAGTGGTGAAGGAGGTGTAGTGGTGAGACAGGAGGTGTAATGCTGAGGGAGGAGGTACAGTGGTGAGGGAGGAGTTGTAGTGGTGAGGGAGGAGGTGTAGTGTTGAGGGAGGAGGTAGAGTGGTGAGGGAGGATGTGTAATGGTGAAGGAGGAGGTACAGTGGTGAGGGAGGCGGTACAGTGGTGAAGGAGGAGGTACAGTGATGAGTGAAGAGTTGTAGTGGTGAGGGAGGAGGTACGGTGGTGAGCGAGGAAGTGTAATTGTGAAGGAGGATGTACAGTGGTGACGGAGGAGGTGTAGTGATGAGGGAGGAAGTACATTGGTGAGGGAGGTGTAGTTGTGAGGCAGGATGTGTAGTGGTGAGGGAGGGGGTGTAGTGCTGAGGGTGGAGGTACAGTGGTGAGGGACGAGTTGTAGTGGTGAGGGAGGAGGTGTAATGGTGAAGGAGGAAGTACAGTGTTGAAGGAGGATGTGTAGTGATGAGGGAGGAGGAAGGGTGGTGAGGGAGGTGTAGTTGTGAGGGAAGAGGTACAGTGGTGTGGGAGGAGGTACAGTGGTGAGCGAGGGGGTGTAGTGTTGAGGGAGGAGGTGCAGTGGAGAGGGAGTATGTACAGTTGTGAGGGAGGAGGTGTACTGGTGAGGGAGGAGATGTAGTGGTGAGTGAGGAGGTTTAGTGGTGAGGAAGGAGGTTTAGTGGTGAGGGAGGTGGTGCAGTTGTCAGGGAGGAGATTTAGTGGTGAGGGAGTTGGTGTCGTAGTGATTAAAGAGATGTAGTGGTGAAGGAGGAGGTGTAGTGGTGAAGGAGGAGATGTAGTAGTGAGGGAGGAGATGTAGTGGTGAGTGAGGAGGTGTAGTGGTGAGGGAGGAGGTGTAATGGTGAAGGAGGAAATACAGTGTTGAGGAAGGAAGTGTAGTGATGAGGGGGAAAGTACAGTGGTGAGAGAGGTGTAGTGGTGAGGCAGAAGGTGTAGTGCTAAGGGAGGAGGTCCAGTGGTGAGGGACGTGTTGTAGTGGTGAGGGAGGAGGTGTAGTGCTGAGGGAGGAGGTACAGTGGTGAGGGACGTGTTGTAGTGGTGAGGTAGGAGGTACAGTGGTGAGTGAGGAGGTGTAATGGTGAAGGAGGAAGTACAGTGGTGAGCCAGGAGGTGTAGTGATGAGGGAGGAGGTAGAGTGGTGAGGGAGGTGTATTGGTGAGGGAAGAGGTGCAGTGGTAAGGGAGGAGGTGTAGTGGTGGGGGAGAAGGTACGGTTGTTAGGGAGAATGTACACTGGTGATCGAGGAGGTGTGGTGATGAGAGAGGAGATATAGTGGTGAGGGAGGCGGTTCAGTGGTGAGGGAGGAGGTACACTGTTGAGGGAGGAGGTGCAGTGGTGAGGGAGGAGGTAGAGAGGTGAGGCAGGAGGTGTAGTGCTGATGGAGGAGGTACAGTTTTTATGGAAGGAGGTGTAGTGGTGTGGGAGGTGGTACAGTGGTGAGGGAGGAGGTGTAGTGGTGAGCGAGGTGGTACAGTGGTAAGGGAGGAGTTGTAGTGGTGAGGGAGGATGTGTAGTGATGAGGGAGGACGTACAGTGGTGAGGGAGGATGTGTAATGGTGAAGGAGGAGGTGCAGTGGTGAGGGAGGCGGTACAGTGGTGGGGGAGGAGGTACAGTGGTGAGGGAGGAGTTGTAGTGGTGAGGGAGGAGGTACAGTGGTGAGGGAGGAGGTACGGTGGTGAGCGAGGAGGTGTAATGGTGAAGGAGGATGTACAGTGGTGAGGGAGGAGGTGTAGTGATGAGGGAGGAAGTACAGTGGTGAAGGAGGTGTAGTGGTGAGGCAGGAGGTGTGGTGGTGAGGGAAGAGGTGTAGTGCTGAGGGAGGAGGTACAGTTGTGAGGGACGAGTTGCGGTGAGGGAGGAGGTACAGTGGTGAGGGAGGAGGTTTAGTGGTGAGGGAGGAGGCGTAGTGGTGAGGGAGGTGGTTTAGTGTTGAGGAATGAGGTGCAGTTGTCAGGGCGGAGGTTTAGTTGTGAGGGAGTTAGTGCCGTAGTGATTAAAGAGATGTAGTGGTGAAGGAGGAGGTGTAGTGGTGAGGGAGGAGATGTAGTGGTGAGTGAGGAGGTGTAGTGGTGAGGGAGGAGGTGTAATGGTGAAGGAGGAAGTACAGTGGTGAGGAATTAGCTGTAGTGATGAGGGAGGAAGTACAGTGGTGAAGGAGGTGTAGTGGTGAGACAGGAGGTGTAATGCTGAGGGAGGAGGTACAGTGGTGAGGGAAGAGTTGTAGTGGTGAAGGAGGAGGTGTAGTGCTGAGGGAGCAGTTACAGTGGCTAGGGATGTGTTGTAGTGGTGAGTGAGGAGGTACAGTGTTGAGGGAGGAGGTACAGTGGTGAGGCAGGAGGTGTAGTGGTGAGGGAGGAGGTACAGTGGTGAGGGAGGAGGTACAGTGGTGAGGGTGGAGTTACAGTGGATAGGGAGGAGTTGGATTGGTGGGTGAAGAGGTGCAGTGGTGATGGAGGAGGAGTAGTGGTGTGGGAGGAGGTGTTGTGGTGAGGGAGGAGGTGTACTGCTAAGAGAGAAGGTACAGTGTTCAGGGAAGAGGTACAGTGGTGAGGGAGGAGATGTAGTGCTGAGGGAGGAGGTATAGTGGTTAGGGCGGAGGTACAGTGGTGAGGAAGGAGGTGTAGTGGTGAGGGAGGAGGTGTCGTGGTGAGGGAGGAGGTATAGTGGTGAGGGAGATGGTATAGTGGTTAGGGAGGAGGTACAGTGGTGAGGGGGGAGGTGTAGTGGTGAGTGAGGAGGTACAGTGGTGACGGAGGAGGTGTAGTGCTAAGGGAGGAGGTACAGTGGTGAAGGAGGAGGTATAGTGGTAATGGAGGAGGTGTAATGGTGAGGGAGGAGGTGTAGTGTTGAAGGAGGAAGGTTAGTGGTGAGGGAGGAGGTGTAGTGGTGTGGGAGGAGGTGTAGTGGTGTGGGAGCAGGTGTAGTGGTGAGGGAGGAGGTACAGTGGTGAGGGAGGAGGTGTAGTGGTGAGGGAGGAGGTGCAGTGGTGAGGGAGTAGGTACAGTGGTTAGGGAAGAGGTACAGTGGTGAGGGAGGAGATGTAGTGCTGAGGCAGGAGGTATAGTGGTGAGGGACGAGGTGCAGTGATGAGGAAGGAGGTACAGTGGTGAGGTTGGAGGTACAGTGGTGAGGGAGGAGGTGTAGTGGTGAGGGAGGAGGTACAGTGGTGAAGGAGGAGGTACAGTGTTGAGGGTGGAGTTACAGTGGATAGGGAGGAGTTGTATTGGTGAGTGAAGAGGTGCTGTACTGAGGGAGAAGGTACAGTGGTGAGGGAGGAGGTGTAGTGGTGAAGGAGGAGGTGTATTTATGCGAGAGAAATGCAGTGGTGAGGGAGGAGGTGTAGTGCTGAGATTAGTTGCAGTGTTCAGGGAGGAGGTACAGTGGTGAGGGAGGAGATGTAGTGCTGAGGGAGGAGGTATAGTGGTTAGGGAGGAGGTGCAGTGGTGAGGGAGGAGGTGTAGTGGTTAGGGAGGAGGTACAGTGGTGAGGGAGGTGGTGTAGTGGTGAGGGAGGAGGTGTCGTGGCGAGAGAGGAGGTGTAGTGGTGAGGGAGGAGGTGTAGTGGTTAGGGAGGAGGTACAGTGGTGAGGGAGGACATGTAGTGATGAGGGAGGAGGTATAGTGGTTAGGAAGGAGGTACAGTGGTGAGGGGGGAGGTGTAGTGGTGAGTGAGGAGGTACAGTGGTGAGGGAGGAGGTGTAGTGCTAAGGGAGGAGGTACAGTGGTGAAGGAGGAGGTATAGTGGGAATGGAGGAGGTGTAATGGTGAGGGAGGAGGTGTAGTGTTCAAGGAGGAGGTTTAGTGATGAGGGAGGAGGTGTAGTGGTGAGGGAGTAGGTATAGTGGTGAGGGACGAGGTACAGTGATGAGGGAGGAGTTGTTGTGCTGAGGCAGTAGGTATAGTGGTGAGCGACGAGGTACAGTGATGAGGGAGGAGGTATAGTGGTGAGGGTAGTGGTACAGTGGTTAGGGAGGAGGTGTAGTGGTGAGGGAGGAGGTACAGTGGTGAGGGTGGTGGTACAGTGGTTAGGGAGGAGGTGTAGTTGTGAGGGAGGAGGTGTAGTGGTGAGGGACGAGGTACAGTGGTGAGGGAGGAGGTACAGTGGTGAGTGTGGTGGTACAGTGGTTAGGGAGGAGGTGTAGTGGTTAGGGAGGAGGTACAGTGGTGAGGGGGGAGGTGTAGTGGTGAGTGAGGAGGTACAGTGGTGAGGGAGGAGGTGTAGTGCTAAGGGAGGAGGTATAGTGGTGAAGGAGGAGGTATAGTGGTAATGGAGGATGTGTAATGGTGAGGGAGGAGGTGTAGTGTTGAAGGTGGAGGTTTGGAGGTGAGGGAGGAGGTGTAGTGGTGAGGGACGAGGTACAGTGGTGTGGGAGGAGGTACAGTGGTGAGGGTGGTGGTACAGTGGTTAGGGAGGAGCTGTAGTGGTTAGGGAGGAGGTACAGTGGTGCTGGAGGAGTTGTAGTTGTGAGGAAGAAGGTTTAGTAGTGAGGGAGGAGGTGCAGTTGTCAGGGAGGATGTTTAGTGGTGAGGGAGTTGGTGTCGTAGTGATTAAAGAGATGTAATGGTGAAAGAGGAGGTGTTGTGGTGAGGGAGGAGATGTAGTGGTGATGGAGGAGGTACAGTGGTGAGTGCGGAGGTGTTGTGGTGAAGGAGGAGGTGTAATGGTGAAGGAGGATGTACAGGGGTGAGGAATTAGGTGTAAGTGATGAGGGAGGAAGTACAGTGGTTAGGGAAGCGTAGTGGTGAGGCAGGAGGTACGGTTGTTATAGAGAAGGTACAGTGGTGAGCGAGGCTGTGTAGTGATGAGGGAGGAGGTACTGTGGTGAGGGAGGAGGTACAGTGGTGAGGGTGCTGGTACAATGGTTAGGGAGGCAGCACAGTGGTGAGGCAGGAGGTGTCCTGGTCAGGGAGGAGGTGCAGTGGTGAGGGAGGAGGTGCAGTGGTGAGGGAGGAGGTACAGTGGTGAGGGAGGAGGTGTAGTGGTGAGGGAGGTGGTACAGTGGTGAGGGAGGAGTTACACTGGTTAGGGAGGAGTTGTAGTGGTGAGGGAGGAGGTGTAGTGGTGAGGGAGGAGGTGTAGTGGTGAAGGAGGAAGTGTAGTTATGAGGGAGGAATGCAGAGGTGATGGAGGGGGTGTAGTAGTGAGGTAGGAAGTGCAGTGATCAAGGAGTTGGTGTACTGTTCACGGACGAAGTTTAGTTGTGAGGGAGGAGGTGCAGTGGTGAGGGAGGAGGTACAGTGGTGAGGGAGGAGGTACAGTTGTGAGGGAGGAGTTGTAGTTGTGAGGGAGGAGGTGTAGTGTTGAGGGAGGTGGTAGAGTGGTGAGGGAGGATGTGTAATGGTGAAGGAGGAGGTACAGTGGTGAGGGAGGTGGTACAGTGGTGAGGGAGGAGGTACAGTGATGAGTGAAGAGTTGTAGTGGTGAGGGAGGAGGTACAGTGGTGAGGAAGGAGGTACGGTGGTGAGCGAGGAAGTTTAATGGTGAAGGAGGATGTACAGTGGTGAGGGAGGAGGTGTAGTGATGAGGGAGGAAGTACAGTGGTGAGGGAGGTGTATTTGTGAGGCAGGATGTGTAGTGGTGAGGAAGGAGGTGTAATGCTGAGTGAGGAGGTACAGTGGTGAGGGACGAGTTGTAGTGGTGAGGGAGGAGGTAGGGTGGTGAGGGAGGTGTAGTTGTGAGGGAAGAGGTACAGTGGTGAGGGAAGAGGTATGGTGGTTAGGGAGAAGGTACAGTGTTGAGCGAGGGGGTGTAGTGATGAGGGAGGAGGTACAGTGATGTGGGAGGAGGTACAGTGGTGAGGGTGGTGGTACAGTGGTTAGGGAGGCGGTATAGTGGTGAGGGAGGAGGTATAGTGTTGAGGGAGGAGGTGCAGTGGAGAGGGAGTATGTACAGTGGTGAGGGAGGAGGTGTAGTGGTGAGGAAGGAGATGTAGTGGTGAGGGAGGAGATGTAGTGGTGAGTGAGGAGGTTTAGTGGTGAGGAAGGAGGTTTAGTGGTGAGGGAGGAGGTGCAGTTGCCAGGGAGGAGGTTTGGTGTTGAGGGAGTTGGTGTCGTAGTGATTAAAGAGATGTAGTGGTGAAGGAGGAGGTGTAGTGATGAAGGAGGAGGTGTAGTGATGAAGGAGGAGTTGTAGTGGTGAGGGAGGGGATGTAGTGGTGAGTGAGGATGTGTAGTGGTGAGGGAGGAGGTGTAATGTTGAAGGAGGATGTACAGTGGTGAGGAAGGAGGTGTAGTGATGAGGGAGAAAGTACAGTGGTGAGGGAGGTGTAGTGGTGAGGCAGCAGGTGTAGTGCTGAGGGAGGAGGTACAGTGGTGAGCGACGAGTTGTAGTGGTGAGGGAGGAGGTGTAGTGCTGAGGGAGGAGGTACAGTGGTGAGGGCCGTGTTGTAGTGGTGAGGTAGGAGGTACAGTGGTGAGTGAGGAGGTGTAATGGTGAAGGAGGAAGTACAGTGGTGAGCCAGGAGGTGTAGTGATGAGGGAGGAGGTAGAGTGGTGAGGGAGCTGTATTGGTGAGGGAGGAGGTGCAGTGGTAAGGGAGGAGGTGTAGTGGTGAGGGAGAAGATACGGTTGTTAGGGAGAATGTACAGTGGTGAGCGAGGAGGTGTGATGATGAGGGAATAGGTATAGTGGTGAGGGAGGCGGTACAGTGGTGAGGCAGGAGGTACAGTGTTGAGGGAGGAGGTGCAGTGGTGAGGCAGGAAGTGTAGTGGTGATGGAGGAGGTGTAGTGGTGTGGGAGGTGGTACAGTTGTGAGGGAGGAGGTGTAGTGGTGAGGGAAGTGGTACAGTGGTGGTGGAGGAGTTGTAGTGGTGAGGGAGGATGTGTAGTGGCGAGGGAGGAGGTACAGTGGTGATGGAGGATGTGTAATGCTGAAGGAGGAGGTGCAGTGGAGAGGGAGGTGGTACAGTGGTGCGGGAGGAAGTACAGTGGTGAGGGAGGTGGAGTGGTGAGGCAGGAGGTGTAGTGGTGAGGGAAGAGGTGTAGTGCTAGGGAGGAGGTACAGTGGTGAGGGAGGAGGTACAGTGGTGAGAGAGGAGGTGTAATGGTGAGGGAGGAGGTACAGTGGTGAGGGAGGAGTTGTAGTGGTGAGGGAGGAGGTTTAGTGTTGAGGGAGGAGGTGCAGTTGTCAGGGCGGAGGTTTAGTGGTGAGGGAATTGGTGTCGTAGTGATTAAAGAGATGTAGTGGTGAAGGAGGAGGTGTAGTGGTGAGTGAGGAGGTGTAGTGGTGAGGGAGGAGGTGTAGTGCTGAGGGAGGAGTTACAGTGGTGAGGGACGTGTTGTAGTGGTGAGGGAGGATGTACAGTGTTGAGGGAGGAGGTACAGTGGTGAGGCAGGAGGTGTAGTGGTGAGGGAGGAGATACAGTGGTGAGGGAGGAGGTACAGTGGTGAGGGTGGAGTTACAGTGGATAGGGAGGTTGTATTGGTGAGTGAAGAGGTGCAGTAGTGAGGGAGAAGGTACAGTGGTGAGGGAGGAGGTGTAGTGGTGAAGGAGGAGGTTATTTATGAGGGAGAAATGCAGTGGTGATGGAGGAGGAGTAGTGGTGTGGGAGGATGTACGGTGGTTAGGGAGAAGGTACAGTGGTGAGTGAGGGGGTGTAGTGATGAGGGAGGAGGTACAGTGGTTTGGGAGGAGGTACAGTGGTGAGGGTGGTGGTACAGTGGTTCGGGAGGCGGTATAGTGGTGAGGGAGGAGGTACAGTGTTGAGGGAGGAGGTGCAGTGGAGAGGGTGTATGTACAGTGGTGAGTGAGGAGGTTTAGTCGTGAGGAAGGAGGTTTGGTGGTGAGGGAGTTGGTGTCGTAGTGATTAAAGAGATGTAGTGGTGAAGGAGGAGGTGTAGTGGTGAAGGAGGAGTTGTAGTGGTGAGGGAGGGGATGTAGTGGTGAGTGAGGAGGTGTAGTGGTGAGGGAGGAGATGTAATGTTGAAGGAGGATGTACAGTGGTGAGGAAGGAGGTGTAGTGATGAGGGAGAAAGAACAATGGTGAGGGAGGTGTAGTGGTGAGGCAGCAGGTGTAGTGCTAAGGGAGGAGGTACAGTGGTGAGGGACGTGTTGTAGTGGTGAGGTAGGAGGTACAGTGGTGAGTGAGGAGGTGTAATGGTGAAGGAGGAAGTACAGTGGTGAGCCAGGAGGTGTAGTGATGAGGGAGGAGGTAGAGTGGTGAGGGAGGTGTATTGGTGAGGGAAGAGGTGCAGTGGTAAGGGAGGAGGTGTAGTGGTGAGGGAGAAGGTACGGTTGTTAGGGAGAATGTACAGAGGTGAGCGAGGAGGTGTGATGATGAGGGAGGAGGTATAGGGGTGAGGGAGGCGGTACAGTGGTGAGGCAGGAGGGACAGTGTTGAGGGAGGAGGTGCAGTGGTGAGGGAGGAGGTACAGTGGTGAGGCAGGAGGTGTAGTGGTGATGGAGGAGGTACAGTTTTTAAGGGAGGAGGTGTAGTGGTGAGGGAGGAGGTGTAGTGGTGTGGGAGGTGGTACAGTGGTGGTGGAGGAGTTGTAGTGGTGAGGGAGGATGTGTAGTGGTGAGGGAGGAGGTACAGTGGTGAGGGAGGATGTGTAATGGTGAAGGAGGAGGTGCAGTGGAGAGGGAGGTGGTACAGTGTTGCGGGAGGAGGTACAGTGGCGAGGGAAGAGGTGTAGTGCTGAGGGAGGAGGTACAGGGGTGAGGGAGGAGGTACAGTGTGAGGGAGGAGGTGTAATGGTGGGGGAGGAGGTTTAGTGGTGAGGGAGGAGGCGTAGTGGTGAGGGAGGAGGTACAGTGGTGAGGGACGAGTTGTAGTGGTGAGGGAGGAAGTTTAGTGTTGAGGGAGGAGGTGCAGTTATCAGGGCGGAGGTTTAGTGGTGAGGGAGTTGGTGTCGTAGTGATTAAAGAGATGTAGTGGTGAAGGAGGATGTGTAGTGGTGAGGGAGGAGATGTAGTGGTGAGTTAGGAGGTTTAGTGGTGAGGAAGGAGGTTTAGTGGTGAGGGAGGAGGTGCAGTTGTCAGGGAGGAGGTTTGGTGGTGAGGGAGTTGGTGTCGTAGTGATTAAAGAGATGTAGTGGTGAAGGAGGAGGTGTAGTGGTGAAGGAGGAGTTGTAGTGGTGAAGGAGGAGGTGTAGTGGTGAGGGAGGAGATGTAGTGGTGAGTGAGGAGGTGTAGTGGTGAGGGAGGAGGTGTAATGGTGAAGGAGGAAGTACAGTGGTGAGGAATTAGCTGTAGTGATGAGGGAGGAAATACAGTGGTGAAGCAGGTGTAGTGGTGAAACCTGAGGTGTAATGCTGAGAGAGGAGGTGCAGTGGTGAGGGAAGAGTTGTAGTGGTGAGGGAGGAGGTGTAGTGCTGAGGGAGGAGTTACAGTGGTGAGGGACGTGTTGTACTGGTGAGGGAGGAGGTACAGTGTTGAGGGAGGAGGTACAGTGGTGAGGCAGGAGGTGTAATGGTGAGGGAGGAGGTACTGTGGTGACGGTGGAGTTACAGTGGATAGTGAGGAGTTGTATTGGTGAGTGAAGAGGTGCAGTAGTGAGGGAGAAGGTACAGTGGTGAAGGTGGAGGTGTAGTGGTGAAGGAGGAGGTTATTTATGAGTGAGAAATGCAGTGGTGATGGAGGAGGAGTAGTGGTGTGGGAGGATGTACGGTGGTTAGGGAGAAGGTACAGTGGTGAGTGAGGGGGTGTAGTGATGAGGGAGGAGGTACAGTGGAGTGGGAGGAGGTACAGTGGTGAGGGTGGTGGTACAGTGGTTAGGGAGGCGGTTTAGTGGTGAGGGAGGAGGTACAGTGTTGAGGGAGGAGGTGCAGTTATCAGGGCGGAGGTTTAGTGGTGAGGGAGTTGGTGTCGTAGTGATTAAAGAGATGTAGTGGTGAAGGAGGATGTGTAGTGGTGAGGGAGGAGATGTAGTGGTGAGTTAGGAGGTTTAGTGGTGAGGAAGGAGGTTTAGTGGTGAGGGAGGAGGTGCAGTTGTCAGGGAGGAGGTTTGGTGGTGAGGGAGTTGGTGTCGTAGTGATTAAAGAGATGTTGTGGTGAAGGAGGAGGTGTAGTGGTGAAGGAGGAGTTGTAGTGGTGAAGGAGGAGGTGTAGTGGTGAGGGAGGAGATGTAGTGGTGAGTGAGGAGGTGTAGTGGTGAGGGAGGAGGTGTAATGGTGAAGGAGGAAGTACAGTGGTGAGGAATTAGCTGTAGTGATGAGGGAGGAAATACAGTGGTGAAGCAGGTGTAGTGGTGAAACCTGAGGTGTAATGCTGAGGGAGGAGGTGCAGTGGTGAGGGAAGAGTTGTAGTGGTGAGGGAGGAGGTGTAGTGCTGAGGGAGGAGTTACAGTGGTGAGGGACGTGTTGTACTGGTGAGGGAGGAGGTACAGTGTTGAGGGAGGAGGTACAGTGGTGAGGCAGGAGGTGTAATGGTGAGGGAGGAGGTACTGTGGTGACGGTGGAGTTACAGTGGATAGTGAGGAGTTGTATTGGTGAGTGAAGAGGTGCAGTAGTGAGGGAGAAGGTACAGTGGTGAAGGTGGAGGTGTAGTGGTGAAGGAGGAGGTTATTTATGAGTGAGAAATGCAGTGGTGATGGAGGAGGAGTAGTGGTGTGGGAGGATGTACGGTGGTTAGGGAGAAGGTACAGTGGTGAGTGAGGGGGTGTAGTGATGAGGGAGGAGGTACAGTGGAGTGGGAGGAGGTACAGTGGTGAGGGTGGTGGTACAGTGGTTAGGGAGGCGGTTTAGTGGTGAGGGAGGAGGTACAGTGTTGAGGGAGGAGGTGCTGTGGAGAGGGAGTATGTGCAGTGGTGAGGGAGGAGGTGTAGTGGAGAGGGAGGAGATGTAGTGGTGAGTGAGGAGGTTTAGTAGTGAGGAAGGAGGTTTAGTGGTGAGGGAGGAGGTGCAGTTGTCAGGGAGGAGGTTTGGTGGTGAGGGAGTTGGTGTCGTTGTGATTAAAGAGATGTAGTGGTGAAGGAGGAGGTGTAGTGGTGAAGGAGGAGGTGTAGTGGTGAGGGAGGGGATGTAGTGGTGAGTGAGGAGGTGTAGTGGTGAGGGAGGAGGTGTAATGTTGAAGGAGGATGTACAGTGGTGAGGAAGGAGGTGTAGTGATGAGGGAGAAAGTACAGTGGTGAGAGAGGTGTACTGGTGAGGGAGGAGGTGTAGTGCTGAGGGAGGAGGTACAGTGGTGAGGGCCGTGTTGTAGTGGTGAGGTAGGAGGTACAGTGGTGAGTGAGGAGGTGTAATGGTGAAGGAGGAAGTACAGTGGTGAGCCAGGAGGTGTAGTGATGAGGGAGGAGGTAGAGTGGTGAGGGAGGTGTATTGGTGAGGGAGGAGGTGTAGTGGTGAGGGAGAAGGTACGGTTGTTAGGGAGAATGTACAGTGGTGAGCGAGGAGGTGTGGTGATGAGGGAGGAGGTATAGTGGTGAGGGAGGCGGTACAGTGGTGAAGGAGGAGGTACAGTGTTGAGGGAGGAGGTGCAGTGGTGAGGGAGGAGGTAGAGTGGTGAGGCAGGAAGTGTAGTAGTGATGGAGGAGGTACAGTTTTTAAGGGAGGAGGTGTAGTGGTGAGGCAGGAGGTGTAGTGGTGAGGGAGGAGGTGTAGTGGTGAGGGAGGAGGTGTAGTGGTGAGGGAGGAGGTGCAGTTGTCAGGGAGGATGTTTAGTGGTGAGGGATTTGGTGTCGTAGTGATTAAAGAGATGTAATGGTGAAAGAGGAGGTGTTGTGGTGAGGGAGGAGATGTAGTGGTGATGGAGGAGGTACAGTGGTGAGTGCGGAGGTGTTGTGGTGAAGGAGGATGTACAGGGGTGAGGAGTTAGGTGTAAGTGATGAGGGAGGAAGTACAGTGGTGAGGGAGGTGTAGTGGTGAGGCAGGAGGTACGGTTGTTAGGGAGAAGGTACAGTGGTGAGCGAGGCTGTGTGGTGATGAGGGAGGAGGTACTGTGTTGAGGGAGGAGGTACAGTGGTGAGGGTGGTGGTACAGTGGTTAGGGAGGCAGCACAGTGGTGAGGGAGGAGGTACAGTGGTGAGGCAGGAGGTGCCCTGGTCAGGGAGGAGGTGCAGTGGTGAGGGAGGAGGTACAGTGGTGAGGGAGGAGGTGTAGTGGTGAGGGATGTGGTACAGTGGTGAGGAAGGAGTTACAGTGCTTAGGGAGGAGTTGTAGTGGTGAGGGAGGAGGTGTAGTGGTGAGGGAGGAGGTGTAGTGGTGAAGGAGGAAGTGTAGTTATGAGGGAGGAATGCAGAGGTGATGGAGGGGGTGTAGTAGTGAGGGAGGAAGTACAGTAATCAAGGAGTTGGTGTACTGTTCACGGAGGAAGTTTAGTTGTGATGGAGGAGGTGTAGTGGTGAGGGAGAAGGTACGGTAGTGAGGGAGGAGCTGTAGTGGTGAGAGAGGAGGTGTAGTTCTGAGGGAGGAGGTACAGTGCTGAGGGAGGAGGTACAGTGGTGAGGGAGGTGTAGTGGTGAGGCAGAAGGTGTAGTGCTGAGGGAGGAGGTACAGTGGTAAAGGAAGGTGTACAGTGGTGAGGGTGGAGGTGTAGTTGTGAGGGAGGAGGTGTAGTGGTGAGGGAGGAGGTACAGTGGTGAGGGAGGAGTTGTAGTTGTGAGGGAGGAGGTGTAGTGTTGAGGGAGGAGGTAGAGTGGTGAGGGAGGATGTGTAATGGTGAAGGAGGAGGTACAGTGGTGACGGAGGTGGTACAGTGGTGAGGGAGGAGGTACATTGATGAGTGAAGAGTTGTAGTGGTGAGGGAGGAGGTACAGTGGTGAGGAAGGAGGTACGGTGGTGAGCGAGGAAGTGTAATGGTGAAGGAGGATGTACAGTGGTGAGGGAGGAGGTGTAGTGATGAGGGAGGAAGTACAGTGGTGAGGGAGGTGTAGTTGTGTGGCAGGATGTGTAGTGGTGAGGGAGGAGGTGTAGTGCTGAGGGAGGAAATACAGTGGTGAGGGACGAGTTGTAGTGGTGAGGGAGGAGGTGTAATGGTGAAGGAGGAAGTACAGTGTTGAACGAGGAGGTGTAGTGATGAGGGAGAAGGTACAGTGGTGTGGGAGGAGGTACAGTGGTGAGGGTGGTGGTACAGTGGTTGGGGAGGCGGTATAGTGGTGAGGGAGGAGGTACAGTGTTGAGGGAGGAGGTACAGTGGTGCTGGAGGAGTTGTAGTGGTGAGGAAGGAGGTTTAGTGGTGAGGGAGGAGGTGCAGTTGTCAGGGAGGAGGTTTAGTGGTGAGGGAGTTGGTGTCGTAGTGATTAAAGAGATGTAGTGGTGAGTGAGGAGGTGTAGTGGTGAGGGAGGAGGTGTAATGGTGAAGGAGGATGTACAGTGGTGAGGAAGGAGGTGTAGTGATGAGGGAGAAAGTACAGTGGCGAGGGAGGTGTAGTGGTGAGGCAGAAGGTGTAGTGCTGAGGGAGGAGGTACAGTGGTAAGGGAGGAGGTACAGTGGTGAGGGACGAGTTGTAGTGGTGAGGGAGGAGGTACAGTGGTGAGGGACGAGTTGTAGTGGTGAGGGAGGAGGTGTAGTGCTGAGGGAGGACGTACAGTGGTGAGGAAGGAGGTTTAGTGGTGAGGGAGGAGGTGCAGTTGTCAGGGAGGAGGTTTGGTGGTGAGGGAGGAGGTGCAGTTGTCAGGGAGGAGGTTTGGTGGTGAGGGAGTTGGTGTCGTAGTGATTAAAGAGATGTAGTGGTGAAGGAGGAGGTGTAGTGGTGAAGGAGGAGTTGTAGTGGTAGGGGAGGGGATGTAGTGGTGAGTGAGGAGGTGTAGTGGTGAGGGAGGAGGTGTAATGTTGAAGGAGGATGTACAGTGGTGAGGAAGGAGGTGTAGTGATGAGGGAGAAAGTACAGTGGTGAGGGAGGTGTAGTGGTGAGGCAGCAGGTGTAGTGCTAAGGGAGGAGGTACAGTGCTGAGGGATGAGTTGCAGTGGTGAGGTAGGAGGTACAGTGGTGAGGGAGGAGGTGTAATGGTGAGGGAGGAGGTTTAGTGGTGAGCCAGGAGGTGTAGTGATGAGGGAGGAGATACAGTGGTGAGGGAGGAGTTGTAGTGGTGAGGGAGGAGGTTTAGTGTTGAGAGAGGAGGTGCAGTTGTCAGGGCGGAGGTTTAGTGGAGAGGGAGGAGATGTAGTGGTGAGGGAGGAGATGTAGTGGTGAGGGAGGAGGTTTAGTGTTGAGGGAGGAGGTGCAGTTGTCAGGGCGGAGGTTTAGTGGTGAGGGAGTTGGTGCCGTAGTGATTAAAGAGATGTAGTGGTGAAGGAGGAGGTGTAGTGGTGAAGAAGGAGATGTAGTGGTGAGTGAGGAGGTGTAGTGGTGAGGGAGAAGGTGTAGTGCTGAGGGAGGAGTTACAGTGGTGAGGTACGTTTTGTAGTGGTGAGGGAGGAGGTACAGTGTTGAGGGAGGATGTACAGTGGTGAGGGATGTGTTGTAGTGGTGAGGGAGGAGGTACAGTGGTGAGGGAGGAGGTACAGTGGTGAGGGTGGAGTTACAGTGGATAGGGAGGAGTTGTATTGGTGAGTGAAGAGGTGCAGTAGTGAGGGAGAAGGTACAGTGCTGAAGGAGGTGGTGTAGTGATGAAGGAGAGGTTAATTATGAGTGAGAAATGCAGTGGTGATGGAGGAGGAGTAGTGCTGTGGGAGGAGGTACGGTGGTTAGGGAGAAGGTACAGTGGTGAGCGAGGGGGTGTAGTGATGAGGGAGGAGGTACAGTGGTGTGGGAGGAGGTACAGTGGTGAGGGTGGTGGTACAGTGGTTAGGGAGGCGGTATAGTGGTGAGGGAGGAGGTACAGTGTTGAGGGAGGAGGTGCAGTGTAGAGGGAGTATGTATAGTGGTGAGGGAGGAGGTGTAGTGGTGAAGAAGGAGATGTAGTGGTGAGTGAGGAGGTGTAGTGGTGAGGGAGGAGGTGTAATGTTGAAGGAGGATGTACAGTGGTGAGGAAGGAGGTGTAGTGATGAGGGAGAAAGTACAGTGGTGAGGGAGGTGTAGTGGTGAGGCAGCAGGTGTAGTGCTGAGGGAGGAGGTACAGTGGTGAGGGAAGAGTTGCAGTGGTGAGTGAGGAGGTGTAATGGTGAAGGAGGAAGTACAGTGGTGAGCCAGGAGGTGTAGTGATGAGGAAGGAGGTAGAGTGGTGAGGGAGGTGTACTGGTGAGGGAAGAGGTGCAGTGGTAAGGGAGGAGGTGTAGTGGTCAGGGAGAAGGTACGGTTGTTAGGGAGAATGTACACTGGTGATCGAGGAGGTGTGGTGATGAGGGAGGAGGTATAGTGGTGAGGGAGGAGGTGTAATGGTGAAGGAGGTAGTACAGTGGTGAGGAATTAGCTGTAGTGATGAGGAGGAAGTACAGTGGTGATGGAGGTGTAGTGGTGAGACAGGAGGTGTAATGCTGAGGGAGGAGGTACAGTGGTGAGGGAAGAGTTGTAGTGGTGAGGGAGGAGGTGTAGTGCTGAGGGAGGAGTTACAGTGGTGAGGGATGTGTTGTAGTGGTGAGGGTGGAGGTACAGTGGTGAGGCAGGAGGTGTAGTGGTGAGGGAGGAGGTACAGTGGTGAGGGAGGAGGTACAGTGGTGAGGGTGGAGTTACAGTGGATAGGGAGGAGTTGTATTGTTGAGTGAAGAGGTGCAATAGTGAGGGAGAAGGTACAGTGGTGAGGGAGGAGGTGTAGTGGTGAAGGAGGAGGTTATTTATGAGGGAGAAATGCAGTGGTGATGGAGGAGGAGTAGTGGTGTGGGAGGATGTACGGTGGTTAGGGAGAAGGTACAGTGGTGAGTGAGGGGGTGTAGTGATGAGGGAGGAGGTACAGTGGTGTGGGAGGAGGTACAGTGGTGAGGGTGGTGGTACAGTGGTTCGGGAGGCGGTATAGTGGTGAGGGAGGAGGTACAGTGTTGAGGGAGGAGGTGCATTGGAGAGGGAGTATGTACAGTGGTGACGGAGGAGGTGTAGTGGTGAGGGAGGAGATGTAGTGGTGAGTGAGGAGGTTTAGTGGTGAGGAATGAGGTTTAGTGGTGAGGGAGGTGGTGCAGTTGTCAGGGCGGAGGTTTAGTGGTGAGGGAGTTGGTGTCGTACTGATTAAAGAGATGTAGTGGTGAAGGAGGAGGTGTAGTGGTGAAGGAGGTGTTGTAGTGGTAGGGGAGGGGATGTAGTGGTGAGTGAGGAGGTGTAGTGGTGAGGGAGGAGGTGTAATGTTGAATGAGGATGTACAGTGGTGAGGAAGGAGGTGTAGTGCTGAGGGAGAAAGTACAGTGGTGAGGGAGGTGTAGTGGTGAGGCAGCAGGTGTGGTGCTAAGGGAGGAGGTACAGTGGTGAGGGACGAGTTGCAGTGGTGAGGGAGGAGGTGTAGTGCTGAAGGAGGAGGTACTGTGGTGAGGGACGTGTTGTAGTGGTGAGGTAGGAGGTACAGTGGTGAGTGAGGAGGTGTAATGGTGAAGGAGGAAGTACAGTGGTGAGCCAAGAGGTGTAGTGATGAGGGAGGAGGTAGAGTGGTGAGGGAGGTGTATTGGTGAGGGAAGAGGTGCAGTGGTAAGGGAGGAGGTGTAGTGGTGAGGGAGAAGGTACGGTTGTTAGGGAGAATGTACAGTGGTGAGCGAGGAGGTGTGATGATGAGGGAGGAGGTATAGTGGTGAGGGAGGCGGTACAGTGGTGAGGCAGGAGGTACAGTGTTGAGGGAGAAGCTGCAGTGGTGAGGGAGGAGGTACAGTGGTGAGGCAGGAGGTGTAGTGGTGATGGAGGAGGTACAGTTTTTAAGGGAGGAGGTGTAGTGGTGAGGAAGGAGGTGTAGTGGTGAGGGAGGAGGTGTAGTGGTGTGGGAGGTGGTACAGTGGTGAGGGAGGATGTGTAATGGTGAAGGAGGAGGTACAGTGGTGAAGGAGGAGGTACAGTGGTGAGGGAGGTGGTACAGTGGTGAGGGAGGTGGTACAGTGATGAGTGAAGAGTTGTAGTGGTGAGGGAGGAGGTACAGTGGTGAGGGAGGAGGTGTAATGGTGAAGGAGGATGTACAGTGGTGAGGGAGTAGTTGTAGTGGTGATGGAGGAGGTTTAGTGTTGAGGGAGCAGGTGCAGTTGTCAGGGCGGAGGTTTAGTGGTGAGGGAGTTGGTGTCGTAGTGATTAAAGAGATGTCGTGGTGAAGGAGGAGGTGTAGTGGTGAGGGAGGAGATGTAGTGGTGAGTGAGGAGGTGTTGTGGTGAGGGAGGAGGTGTAATGGTGAAGGAGGTAGTACAGTGGTGAGGAATTAGCTGTAGTGATGAGGGAGGAAATACAGTGGTGAAGGAGGTGTAGTGGTGAGACAGGGGGTGTAAAGCTGAGGGAGGAGGTACAGTGGTGAGGGAAGAGTTGTAGTGGTGAGGGAGGAGGTGTACTGCTGAGGGAGGAGTTACAGTGGTGAGGGACGTGTTGTAGTGGTGAGGGAGGATGTACAGTGTTGAGGGAGTAGGTACAGTGGTGAGGGTGGAGTTACAGTTGTGAGGGTGGAGTTACAGTGGATAGGGAGGAGTTGTATTGGTGAGTGAAGAGGTGCAGTAGTGAGGGAGAAGGTACAGTGGTGAGGGAGGAGGTGTAGTGGTGAAGGAGGAGGTTATTTATGAGGGAGAAATGCAGTGGTGATGGAGGAGGAGTAGTGGTGTGGGAGGATGTACGGTGGTTAGGGAGGAGGTACGGTGGTGAGCGAGGAAGTGTAATGGTGAAGGAGGATGTACAGTGGTGAGGGAGGAGGTGTAGTGGTGAGGGAGGAGATGTAGTGGTGAGTGAGGAGGTACAGTGATGAGGGACGAGTTGTAGTGGTGAGGGAGGAGGTGTAATTGTGAAGGAGGAAGTACAGTGTTGAACGAGGAGCTGTAGTGATGAGGGAGGAGGTAGGGTGTTGAGGGAGGTGTAGTTGTGAGGGGAGAGGTACAGTGGTGAGGGAGGAGGTACGGTGGTTAGGGAGAAGGTACAGTGGTGAGCGAGGGTGTGTAGTGATGAGGGAGGAGGTACAGTGGTGTGGGAGGATGTACAGTGGTGAGGGTGGTGGTACAGTGGTTAGGGAGGCGGTATAGTGGTGAGGGAGGAGGTACAGTGTTGAGGGAGGAGGTGCAGTGGAGAGGGAGTATGTACAGTGGTGAGGGAGGAGGTGTAGTGGTGAGGGAGGAGATGTAGTGGTGAGTGAGTAGGTTTAGTGGTGAGGAAGGAGGTTTAGTGGTGAGTGAGGAGGTTTAGTGGTGAGGAAGGAGGTTTAGTGTTGAGGGAGGAGGTGCAGTTGTCAGGGAGGAGGTTTGGTGGTGAGGGAGTTGGTGTCGTAGTGATTAAAGAGATGTAGTGGTGAAGGAGGAGGTGTAGTGGTGAAGGAGGAGTTGTAGTGGTAGGGGAGGGGATGTATTGGTGAGTGAGGAGGTGTAGTGGTGAGGGAGGAGGTGTAATGTTGAAGGAGGATGTACAGTGGTGAGGAAGGAGGTGTAGTGATGAGGGAGAAAGTACAGTGGTGAGGGAGGTGTTGTGGTGAGGCAGCAGGTGTAGTGCTAAGGGAGGAGGTACAGTGCTGAGGGACGAGTTGCAGTGGTGAGGTAGGAGGTACAGTGGTGAGTGAGGAGGTGTAATGGTGAGGGAGGAGGTTTAGTGGTGAGCCAGGAGGTGTAGTGATGAGGGAGGAGGTAGTGGTGAGGGAGGAGGTGTAATGGTGAGGGAGGAGGTTTAGTGTTGAGAGAGGAGGTGCAGTTGTCAGGGCGGAGGTTTAGTGGTGAGGGAGGAGATGTAGTGGTGAGTGAGGTGGTGTAGTGGTGAGGGAGGAGGTGTAATGGTGAAGGAGGAAGTACAGTGGTGAGGAATTAGCTGTAGTGATGAGGGAGGAAGTACAGTGGTGAAGGAGGTGTAGTGGTGAGACAGGAGGTGTAATGCTGAGGGAGGAGTTACAGTGGTGAGGGAAGAGTTGTAGTGGTGAGGGAGGAGGTACAGTGTTGAGGGAGGATGTACAGTGTTGAGGGAGGATGTACAGTGGTGAGGGATGTGTTGTAGTGGTGAGGGAGGAGGTACAGTGGTGAGGGAGGAGGTACAGTGGTGAGGGTGGAGTTATAGTGGATAGGGAGGAGTTGTATTGGTGAGTGAAGAGGTGCAGTAGTGAGGGAGAAGGTACAGTGCTGAAGGAGGTGGTGTAGTGATGAAGGAGAGGTTAATTATGAGTGAGAAATGCAGTGGTGATGGAGGAGGAGTAGTGCTGTGGGAGGAGGTACGGTGGTTAGGGAGAAGGTACAGTGGTGAGCGAGGGGGTGTAGTGATGAGGGAGGAGGTACAGTGGTGTGGGAGGAGGTACAGTGGTGAGGGTGGTGGTACAGTGGTTAGGGAGGCGGTATAGTGGTGAGGGAGGAGGTACAGTGTTGAGGGAGGAGGTGCAGTGTAGAGGGAGTATGTATAGTGGTGAGGGAGGAGGTGTAGTGGTGAAGAAGGAGATGTAGTGGTGAGTGAGGAGGTGTAGTGGTGAGGGAGGAGGTGTAATGTTGAAGGAGGATGTACAGTGGTGAGGAAGGAGGTGTAGTGATGAAGGAGGAGTTGTGGTGAGGGAGGGGATGTAGTGGTGAGTGAGGAGGTGTAGTGGTGAGGGAGGAGGTGTAATGTTGAAGGAGGATTACAGTGGTGAGGAAGGAGGTGTAGTGATGAGGGAGAAAGTACAGTGGTGAGAGAGGTGTAGTGGTGAGGCAGCAGGTGTAGTGCTGAGGGAGGAGGTACAGTGGTGAGGGACGAGTTGCAGTAGTGAGGGAGGAGGTGTAGTGCTGAAGGAAGAGGTACAATGGTGAGGGACGTGTTGTAGTGGTGAGGGAGGAGGTACAGTGTTGAGTGAGGAGGTGCAATGGTGAAGGAGGAAGTACAGTGGTGAGCCAGGAGGTGTAGTGATGAGGAAGGAGGTAGAGTGGTGAGGGAGGTGTACTGGTGAGGGAAGAGGTGCAGTGGTAAGGGAGGAGGTGTAGTGGTGAGGGAGAAGGTACGGTTGTTAGGGAGAATGTACACTGGTGATCGAGGAGGTGTGGTGATGAGGGAGGAGGTATAGTGGTGAGGGAGGAGGTTTAGTGGTGAGGGAGGAGGCGTAGTGGTGAGGGAGGAGGTACAGTGGTGAGGGAGGAGTGTAGTGGTGAGGGAGGAGGTTTAGTGTTGAGGGAGGATGTGCAGTTATCAGTGCGGAGGTTTAGTGGTGAGGGAGTTGGTGTCGTAGTGATTAAAGAGATGTAGTGGTGAAGGAGGAGGTGTAGTGGTGAGGGAGGAGATGTAGTGGTGAGTGAGGAGGTGTAGTGGTGAAGGAGGAGGTGTAGTGGTGAGGGAGGAGATGTAGTGGTGAGTGAGGAGGTGTAGTGGTGAGGGAGGAGGTGTAATGGTGAAGGAGGAAGTACAGTGGTGAGGAATTAGCTGTAGTGATGAGGGAGGAAATACAGTGGTGAAGCAGGTGTAGTGGTGAAACGTGACGTGTAATGCTGAGGGAGGAGGTGCAGTGGTGAGGGAAGAGTTGTAGTGGTGAGGGAGGAGGTGTAGTGCTGAGGGAGGAGTTACAATGGTGAGGGACGTGTTGTAGTGGTGAGGGAGGAGGTACAGTGTTGAGGGAGGAGGTACAGTGGTGAGGCAGGAGGTGTAGTGGTGAGGGAGGAGGTACTGTGGTGACGGTGGTGTTACAGTGGATAGGGAGGAGTTGTATTGGTGAGTGAAGAGGTGCAGTAGTGAGGGAGAAGGTATAGTGGTGAGGGTGGAGGTGTAGTAGTGAAGGAGGAGGTTATTTATGAGTGAGAAATGCAGTGGTGATGGAGGAGGAGTAGTGGTGTGGGAGGAGGTACGGTGGTTAGGGAGAAGGTACAGTGGTGAGTGAGGGTGTGTAGTGATGAGGGAGGAGGTACAGTGGTGTGGGAGGAGGTACAGTGGTTAGGGAGAAGGTACAGTGGTGAGTGAGGGGGTGTAGTGATGAGGGAGGAGGTACAGTCGTGTGGGAGGAGGTACAGTGGTGAGGGTGGTGGTACAGTGGTTAGGGAGGCGGTATAGTGGTGAGGGAGGAGGTACAGTGTTGAGGGAGGAGGTGCAGTGGAGAGGGAGTATGTACAGTGGTGAGGGAGGAGGTGTAGTGGTGAGGGAGGAGATGTAGTGGTGAGTTAGGAGGTTTAGTGGTGAGGAAGGAGGTTTAGTGGTGAGGGAGGAGGTGCAGTTGTCAGGGAGGAGGTTTGGTGGTGAGGAAGTTGGTGTCGTTGTGATTAAAGAGATGTAGTGGTGAAGGAGGAGGTGTAGTGGTGAAGGAGGAGGTGTAGTGGTGAGGGAGGGGATGTAGTGGTGAGTGAGGAGGTGTAGTGGTGAGGGAGGAGGTGTAATGTTGAAGGATGATGTACAGTGGTGAGGAAGGAGGTGTAGTGATGAGGGAGAAAGTACAGTGGTGAGAGAGGTGTAGTGGTGAGGCAGCAGGTGTAGTGCTGAGGGAGGAGGTACAGTGGTGAGGGACGAGTTGCAGTGGTGAGGGAGGAGGTGTAGTGCTGAAGGAGGAGGTACAGTGGTGAGGGACGTGTTGTAGTGGTGAGGTAGGAGGTACAGTGGTGAGTGAGGAGGTGTAATGGTGAAGGAGGAAGTACAGTGGTGAGCCAGGAGGTGTAGTGATGAGGGAGGAGGTAAAGTGGTGAGGGAGGTGTATTGGTGAGGGAAGAGGTGCAGTGGTAAGGGAGGAGGTGTAGTGGTGGGGGAGAAGGTACGGTTGTTAGGGAGAATGTACAGTGGTGATCGAGGAGGTGTGGTGATGAGTGAGGAGGTATAGTGGTGAGGGACGCGGTACAGTGGTGAGGGAGGAGGTACAGTGTTGAGGGAGGAGGTGCAGTGGTGAGTGACGAGGTAGAGTGGTGAGGCAGGAAGTGTAGTAGTGATGGAGGAGGTACAGTTTTTAAGGGAGGAGGTGTAGTGGTGAGGGAGGAGGTTTAGTGGTGAAGGAGGAGGTGCAGTTGTCAGGGAGGATGTTTAGTGGTGAGGGAGTTGGTGTCGTAGTGATTAAAGAGATGTAATGGTGAAAGAGGAGGTGTTGTGGTGAGCGAGGAGATGTGGTGGTGATGGAGGAGGTACAGTGGTGAGTGCGGAGGTGTTGTGGTGAAGTAGGATGTGTAATGGTGAAGGAGGATGTACAGTGGTGAGGAATTAGGTGTCGTAGTGATTAAAGAGATGTAGTGGTGAAGGAGGAGGTGTAGTGGTGAAGGTGGAGTTGTAGTGGTGATGGAGGAGATGTAGTGGTGAGTGAGGAGGTGTAGTGGTGAGGGAGGAGGTGTAATGGTGAAGGAGGATGTACAGTGGTGAGGCAGGAGGTGTAGTGGTGAGGGAAGAGGTACAGTGGTGAGGGAGGAGGTACAGTGGTGAGGGTGGAGTTGCAGTGGATAGGGAGGAGTTGTATTGGTGAGTGAAGAGGTGCAGTAGTGAGGGAGAAGGTACAGTGCTGAGGGAGGTTGTGTAGTGATGAAGGAGAGGTTATTTATGAGGGAGAAATGCAGTGGTGATGGAGGAGGAGTAGTGGTGTGGGAGGAGGTACGGTGGTTAAGGAGAAGGTACAGTGGTGAGTGAGGGGGTGTAGTGATGAGGGATGAGGTACAGTGGTGTGGGAGGAGGTACAGTGGTGAGGGTGGTGGTACAGTGGTTAGGGAGGCGGTATAGTGGTGAAGGAGGAGGTGCAGTGTAGAGGGAGTATGTATAGTGGTGAGGGAGGAGGTGTAGTGGTGAGGAAGGAGATGTAGTGGTGAGTGAGGAGGTGTAGTGGTGAAGGAGGAGTTGTAGTGGTAGGGGAGGGGATGTAGTGGTGAGTGAGGAGGTGTAGTGGTGAGGGAGGAGGTGTAATGTTGAAGGAGGATGTGCAGTGGTGAGGAAGGAGGTGTAGTGATGAGGGAGAAAGTACAGTGGTGAGGGAGGTGTACTGGTGAGGGAAGAGGTGCAGTGGTAAGGGAGGAGGTGTAGTTGTGAGGGAGAAGGTACGGTTGTTAGGGAGAATGTACACTGGTGATCGAGGAGGTGTGGTGATGAGGGAGGGGGTATAGTGGTGAGGGAGGAGGTGTAGTGGTGAGGGAGGAGGTAGAGTGGTGAGGCAGGAAGTGTAGTGGTGATGGAGGAGGTACAGTTTTTAAGGGAGGAGGTGTAGTGGTGAGGCAGGAGGTGTAGTGGTGAGGGAGGAGGTGTAGTGGTGAGGGAGGAGGTACATTGGTGAGGGAGCATGTGTAATGGTGAAGGAGGAGGTGCAGTGGTGAGGGAGGTCGTACAGTGGTGAGGGAGGATGTGTAATGGTGAAGGAGGAGGTGCAGTGGTGAGGGAGGTGCTACAGTGGTGCGGGAGGAGGTACAGTGGTGAGGGAGGAGTTGTAGTGGTGAAGGAGAATGTACAGTGGTGAGGGAGGAGGTGTAATGATGAAGGAGGAGGTTTAGTGGTGAGGGAGGAGGTGTAATGATGAGGGAGGAGGTATAGTGGTGAGGGAGGAGTTGTAGTGGTGAGGGAGGAGGTTTAGTGTTGAGGGAGGAGGTGCAGTTGTCAGGGTGGAGGTTTAGTGGTGAGGGAGTTGGTGTCATAGTGATTAAACAGATGTAGTGGTGAAGGAGGGGGTGTAGTGGTGAGGGAGGAGATGTAGTGGTGAGTGAGGAGGTGTAGTGGTGAAGGAGGAGGTGTAGTGGTGAGGGAGGAGATGTAGAGGTGAGTGAGGAGGTGCAGTGGTGAGGGAGGAGGTGTAATGGTGAAGGAGGTAGTACAGTGGTGAGGAATTAGCTGCAGTGATGAGGGAGGAAGTACAGTGGTGAAGGAGGTGTAGTGGTGAGACAGGGGGTGTAATGCTGAGGGAGGAGGTACAGTGGTGAGGGAAGAGTTGTAGTGGTGAGGGAGGAGGTGTAGTGCTGAGGGAGGAGTTACAGTGGTGAGGGACGTGTTGTAGTGGTGAGGGAGGAGGTACAGTGTTGAGGGATGAGGTGCAGTGGTGAGGCAGGAGGTGTAGTGGTGAGAGAGGAGGTACAGTGGTGAGGGAGGAGGTACAGTGGATAGGGAGGAGTTGTATTGGTGAGTGAAGAGGTGCAGTACTGAGGGAGAAGGTACAGTGGTGAGGGAGGAGGTGTAGTGGTGAAGGAGGAGGTTATTTATGAGGGAGAAATGCAGTGGTGATGGAGGAGGAGTAGTGGTGTGGGAGGCAGTGTAGTGGTGAGGGAGGAGGTGTAGTGCTGAGAGAGTAGGTACAGTGTTCAGGGAGGAGGTACAGTGGTGAGGGAGGAGATGTAGTTTTGAGGGAGGAGGTATAGTGGTTAGGGAGGAGGTACAGTGGTGAGGGAGGAGGTGTAGTGGTGAGGGAGGAGGTGTCATGGCGAAGGAGGTGGTGTAGTGGTGAGGGAGTAGGTATAGTGGTTAGGGAGGAGGTACAGTGGTGAGGGAGGTCATGTAGTGCTGAGGGAGGAGGTATAGTGGTTAGGGAGTAGGTGCAGTGGTGAGGGAGGAGATGTAGTGGTTAGGGAGGAGGTACAGTGGTGAGGGAGGAGGTATAGTGGTGAGGGAGGAGTTGTAGTGGTGAGGGAGGAGGTTTAGTGTTGAGGGAGGAGGTGCAGTTGTCATGGCGGAGGTTTAGTGGTGAGAGAGTTGGTGTCGTAGTGATTAAACAGATGTAGTGGTGAAGGAGGAGGTGTAGTGGTGAGGGAGGAGATGTAGTGGTGAGTGAGGAGGTGTTGTGGTGAGGGAGGAGGTTTAGTGGTGAAGGAGGAAGTACAGTGGTGAGGAATTAGCTGCAGTGATGAGGGAGGAAGTACAGTGGTAAAGGAGGTGTAGTGGTGAGACAGGAGGTGTAATGCTGAGGGAGGAGGTACAGTGGTGAGGGAAGAGTTGTAGTGGTGAGGGAGGAGGTGTAGTGCTGAGGGAGGAGTTACAGTGGTGAGGGACGTGTTGTAGTGGTGAGGGAGGATGTACAGTGTTGAGGGAAGAGGTACAGTGGTGAGGCAGGAGGTTTAGTAGTGAGAGAGGAGGTACAGTGGTGAGGGAGGAGGTACAGTGGTGAGGGTGGAGTTACAGTGGATAGGGAGGAGTTGTATTGGTGAGTGAAGAGGTGCAGTACTGAGGGAGAAGGTGTAGTGGTGTGGGAGGAGATGTAGTGGTGAAGGAGGAGGTGTAGTGGTGAGTGAGGAGGTACAGTGGTGAGGGAGTAGGTGTAGTGGTGAGGGAGTAGGTGTAGTGGTGAGGGAGGAGGTACAGTGGTGAGGGTGGAGGTACAGTGGTGAGGGAGGAGGTGTAGTGGTTAGGAAGGAGGTACAGTGGTGAGGGGGGAGGTGTAGTGGTGAGTGAGGAGGTACAGTGGTGAGGGAGGAGGTGTAGTGCTAAGGGAGGAGGTATAGTGGTGAAGGAGGAGGTACAGTGGTGAGGGTGGAGTTACGGTGGATAGGAAGGAGTTGTATTTTTGAGTGAAGAGGTGCAGTAGTGAGGGAGAAGGTACAGTGGTGATGGAGGAGGAGTAGTGGTTTGGGAGGAGGTGTAGTGGTGAGGGAGGAGGTACAGTGGTGAGGGAGGAGGTGTAGTGCTGAGAGAGTAGGTACAGTGTTCAGGGAGGATGTACAGTCGTGAGGGAGGAGATGTAGTGCTGAGGGAGGATGTATAGTGGTTAGGGAGTAGGTGCAGTGGTGAGGGAGGAGGTGTAGTGGTTTGGGAGGATGTATAGTGGTTAGGGAGTAGGTGCAGTGGTGAGGGAGGAGGTGTAGTGGTTAGGGAGGAGGTACAGTGGTGAGGGAGGAGGTGTAGTGCTAAGGGAGGAGGTATAGTGGTGAAGGAGGAGGTATAGTGGTAATGGAGGATGTGTAATGGTGAGGGAGGAGGTGTAGTAGTGAGGGAGGAGGTACAGTGGTGAGGGAGGAGTTGTAGTGATGAGGGAGGAGGTAGAGTGGTGAGGGATGTGTACTGGTGAGGGAAGAGATGCAGTGTTAAGGGAGGAGCTGTAGTGGTGAGGGAGAAGGTACGGTTGTTAAGGAGAATGTACACTGGTGAGCGAGGAGGTGTGGTGATGAGGGAGGAGGTATAGTGGTGAGGGAGGAGGTATAGTTGTGAGGGAGGCCGTACAGTGGTGAGGGAGGAGGTACAGTGTTGAGGGAGGAGGTGTAGTGGTGAGGGAGGAGGTAGAGTGGTGAGGCAGGAAGTGTAGTGGTGATGGAGGAGGTAAAGTTTTTAAGGGAGGAGGTGTAGTGGTGTGGGAGGAGGTGTAGTGGTGTGGGAGGTGGTACAGTGGTGAGGGAGGAGGTGTAGTGGTGAGGGAGGTGGTACAGTGGTGAGGGAGGAGTTGTAGTGGTGAGGGAGGATGTGTAGTGGTGAGGGAGGAGGTACATTGGTCAGGGAGCATGTGTAATGGTGAAGGAGGAAGTACAGTGGTGAGGGAGGTGCTACAGTGGTGAGGGAGGAGGTACGGTGGTGAGCGAGGAGGTGTAATGGTGAAGGAGGAGGTTTAGTGGTGAGGGAGGAGGTGTAATGGTGAGGGAGGAGGTTTAGTGGTGAGGCAGGAGGCGTAGTGGTGAAGGAGGAGGTGTAGTGGTGAGGAAGGAGATGTAGAGGTGAGTGAGGAGGTGTAGTGGTGAGGGAGGAGGTGTAATGGTGAAGGAGGAAGTACAGTGGTGAGGAATTAGCTGTAGTGATGAGGGAGGAAGTACAGTGGTGAAGGAGGTGTAGTGGTGAGACAGGGGGTGTAATGCTGAGGGAGGAGGTAGATTGGTGAGGGAAGAGTTGTAGTGGTGAGGGAGGAGGCGTAGTGCTGAGGGAGGAGTTACAGTGGTGAGGGACGTGTTGTAGTGGTGAGGAAGGAGGTACAGTGGTGAGGGAGGAGGTACGGTGGTGAGGGTGGAGTTACAGTGGATAGGGAGGAGTTGTATTGGTGAGTGAAGAGGTGCAGTAGTGAGGGAGAAGGTACAGTGGTGAGGGAGCATGTGTAATGGTGAAGGAGGAGGTGCAGTGGTGAGGGAGGTGCTACAGTGGTGCGGGAGGAGGTACAGTGGTGAGGGAGGAGGTGTAGTGGTTAGGAAGGAGGTACAGTGGTGAGGGGGGAGGTGTAGTGGTGAGTGAGGAGGTACAGTGCTAAGGGAGGAGGTATAGTGGTGAAGGAGGAGGTACAGTGGTGAGGGTGGAGTTACAGTGGATAGGGAGGAGTTGTATTTTTGAGTGAAGAGGTGCAGTAGTGAGGGAGAAGGTACAGTGGTGATGGAGGAGGAGTAGTGGTGTGGGAGGAGGTGTAGTGGTGAGGGAGGAGGTACAGTGGTGAGGGAGGAGGTGTAGTGCTGAGAGAGTAGGTACAGTGTTCAGGGAGGATGTACAGTGGTGAGGGAGGAGATGTAGTGCTGAGGGAGGAGGTATAGTGGTTAGGGAGTAGGTGCAGTGGTGAGGGAGGAGGTGTAGTGGTTAGGGAGGAGGTACAGTGGTGAGGGAGGAGATGTAGTGCTGAGTGAGGAGGTGTTGTGGTGAGGGAGGAGGTGTAGTGGTGAAGGAGGAAGTACAGTGGTGAGGAATTAGCTGTAGTGATGAGGGAGGAAGTACAGTGGTAAAGGAGGTGTAGTGGTGAGACAGGAGGTGTAATGCTGAGGGAGGAGGTACAGTGGTGAGGGAAGAGTTGTAGTGGTGAGGGAGGAGGTGTAGTGCTGAGGGAGGAGTTACAGTGGTGAGGGACGTGTTGTAGTGGTGAGGGAGGAGGTACAGTGTTGAGGGAGGAGGTACAGTGGTGAGGCAGGAGGTTTAGTAGTGAGAGAGGAGGTACAGTGGTGAGGGAGGAGGTATAGTGGTGAGGGTGGAGTTACAGTGGATAGGGAGGAGTTGTATTGGTGAGTGAAGAGTTGCAGTAATGAGGGAGAAGGTGTAGTGGTGTTGGAGGAGATGTAGTGGTGAAGGAGGAGGTGTAGTGGTGAGTGAGGAGGTACAGTGGTGAGGGAGTAGGTGTAGTGGTGAGCGAGTAGGTGTAGTGGTGAGGGAGCAGGTACAGTGGTGAGGGGGGAGGTGTAGTGGTGAGTGAGGAGGTACAGTGGTGAGGGAGGAGGTGTAGTGCTAAGGGAGGAGGTATAGTGGTGAAGGAGGAGGTACAGTGGTGAGGGTGGAGTTACAGTGGATAGGAAGGAGTTGTATTTTTGAGTGAAGAGGTGCAGAAGTGAGGGAGAAGGTACAGTGGTGATGGAGGAGGAGTAGTGGTGTTGGAGGAGGTGTAGTGGTGAGGGAGGAGGTACAGTGGTGAGGGAGGAGGTGTAGTGCTGAGAGAGTAGGTACAGTGTTCAGGGAGGATGTACAGTGGTGAGGGAGGAGATGTAATGCTGAGGGAGGATGTATAGTGGTTAGGGAGTAGGTGCAGTGGTGAGGGAGGAGGTGTAGTGGTTAGGGAGGAGGTACAGTGGTGAGGGGGGAGGTGTAGTGGTGAGTGAGGAGGTACAGTGGTGACGGAGGAGGTGTAGTGCTAAGGGAGGAGGTATATTGGTGAAGGAGGAGGTATAGTGGTAATGGAGGATGTGTAATGGTGAGGGAGGAGGTGTAGTAGTGAGGGAGGAGGTACAGTGGTGAGGGAGGAGTTGTAGTGATGAGGGAGGAGGTAGAGTGGTGAGGGAGGAGGTACAGTGTTGAGGGAGGAGGTGTAGTGGTGAGGGAGGAGGTAGAGTGGTGAGGCAGGAAGTGTAGTGGTGATGGAGGAGGTACAGTTTTTAAGGGAGGAGGTGTAGTGGTGAGGCAGGAGGTGTAGTTGTGTGGGAGGAGGTGTAGTGGTGTGGGAGGTGGTACAGTGGTGAGGGAGGAGGTGTAGTGGTGAGGGAGGTGGTACAGTGGTGAGGGAGGAGTTGTAGTGGTGAGGGAGGATGTGTAGTGTTGAGGGAGGAGGTACATTGGTGAGGGAGCATGTGTAATGGTGAAGGAGGAAGTACAGTGGTGAGGGAGGTGCTACAGTGGTGAGGGAGGAGGTACGGTGGTGAGCAAGGAGGTGTAATGGTGAAGGAGGAGGTTTAGTGGTGAGGGAGGAGGTGTAATGGTGAGGGAGGAGGTTTAGTGGTGAGGCAGGAGGCGTAGTGGTGAAGGAGGAGGTGTAGTGGTGAGGAAGGAGATGTAGAGGTGAGTGAGGAGGTGTAGTGGTGAGGGAGGAGGTGTAATGGTGAAGTAGGAAGTACAGTGGTGAGGAATTAGCTGTAGTGATGAGGGAGGAAATACAGTGGTGAAGGAGGTGTAGTGGTGAGACAGGAGGTGTAATGCTGAGGGAGGAGGTACATTGGTGAGGGAAGAGTTGTAGTGGTGAGGGAGGAGGTGTAGTGCTGAGGGAGGAGTTACAGTGGTGAGGGACGTGTTGTAGTGGTGAGGAAGGAGGTACAGTGGTGAGGGAGGAGGTACAGTGGTGAGGGTGGAGTTACAGTGGATAGGGAGGAGTTGTATTGGTGAGTGAAGAGGTGCAGTAGTGAGGGAGAAGGTACAGTGGTGAGGGAGCATGTGTAATGGTGAAGGAGGAGGTGCAGTGGTGAGGGAGGTGCTACAGTGGTGCGGGAGGAGGTACAGTGGTGAGGGAGGAGTTGTAGTGGTGAAGGAGGATGTACAGTGGTGAGGGAGGAGGTGTAATGGTGAAGGAGGAGGTTTAGTGGTGAGGGAGGAGGTGTAATGGTGAGGGAGGAGGTTTAGTGGTGAGGCAGGAGGCGTAGTGGTGAGGGAGGAGGTATAGTGGTGAGGGAGGAGTTATAGGGTGAGGGAGGAGGTTTAGTGTTGAGGGAGGAGGTGCAGTTGTTAGGGCAGAGGTTTAGTGGTGAGGGAGTTGGTGTCGTAGTGATTAAAGAGATGTAGTGGTGAAGGAGGCGGTGTAGTGGTGAAGAAGGAGATGTAGTGGTAAGTGAGGAGGTGTAGTGGTGAGGGAGGAGGTGTAATGGTGAAGGAGGTAGTACAGTGGTGAGGAATTAGCTGTAGTGATGAGGGAGGAAGTGCAGTGGTGAAGGAGGTGTAGTGGTGAGACAGGAGGTGTAATGCTGAGGGAGGAGGTACAGTGGTGAGGGAAGAGTTGTAGTGGTGAAGGAGGTGTAGTGCTTAGACAGGAGGTGTAATGCTGAGGGAGGAGGTACAGTGGTGAGGGAAGAGTTGTAGTGGTGAGGGAGGAGGCGTAGTGCTGAGGGAGGAGTTACAGTTGTGAGGAATGTGTTGTAGTGGTGAGGGAGGAGGTACAGTGGTGAGGGTGGAGTTACAGTGGATAGGGAGGAGTTGTATTGGTGAGTGAAGAGGTGCAGTACTGAGGGAGAAGGTACAGTGGTGAGGGAGGAGGTGTAGTGGTGAAGGAGGAGGTTATTTATGAGGGAGAAATGCAGTGGTGATGGAGGAGGAGTAGTGGTGTGGGAGGCGGTGTAGTGGTGAGGACGGAGGTGTAGTACTGAGCGTAGGTACAGTGTTCAGGGAGGAGGTACAGTGGTGAGGGAGGAGATGTAGTGCTGAGGGAGGAGGTATAGTGGTGAGGGAGGAGGTACAATGGTGAGGGAGGAGGTACAGTGGTGAGGGAGGAGGTGTAGTGGTGAGGGAGGAGGTGTCGTGGCGAGAGAGGAGGTGTAGTGGTGAGGGAGGAGGTATAGTGGTTAGGGAGGAGGTACAGTGGTGAGGGAGGACATGTAGTGCTGAGGGAGGATGTACAGTGGTGAGGGGGGAGGTGTAGTGGTGAGTGAGGAGGTACAGTGGTGAGGGAGGAGGTGTAGTGCTAAGGGAGGTATAGTGGTAATGGAGGAGGTGTAATGGTGAGGGAGGAGGTGTAGTGTTGAAGGAGGAGGTACAGTGGTGAGGGAGTAGGTGTAGTGGTGAGGGAGGAGGTGTAGTGGTGAGGGAGGAGGTACAGTGGTGAAGGAGGAGGTACAGTGGTGACGGTGGAGTTACTGTGGATAGGGAGGAGTTGTATTTTTGAGTGAAGAGGTGCAGTAGTGAGGGAGAAGGTACAGTGGTGAAGGAGGAGGTGTAGTGGTGAAGGAGGAGGTTATTTATGAGGGAGAAATGCAGTGGTGATGGAGGAGGAGTAGTGGTGTGGGAGGCGGTGTAGTGGTGAGGACGGAGGTGTAGTAATGAGAGTAGGTACAGTGTTCAGGGAGGAGGTACAGTGGTGAGGGAGGAGATGTAGTGCTGAGGGAGGAGGTATAGTGGTGAGGGAGGAGGTACAATGGTGAGGGAGGAGGTACAGTGGTGAGGGAGGAGGTGTAGTGGTGAGGGAGGAGGTGTCGTGGCGAGAGAGGAGGTGTAGTGGTGAGGGAGGAGGTATAGTGGTTAGGGAGGAGGTACAGTGGTGAGGGAGGACATGTAGTGCTGAGGGAGGATGTACAGTGGTGAGGGGGGAGGTGTAGTGGTGAGTGAGGAGGTACAGTGGTGAGGGAGGAGGTGTAGTGCTAAGGGAGGTATAGTGGTAATGGAGGAGGTGTAATGGTGAGGGAGGAGGTGTAGTGTTGAAGGAGGAGGTACAGTGGTGAGGGAGTAGGTGTAGTGGTGAGGGAGGAGGTACAGTGGTGAGGGTGGAGGTACAGTGGTGAGGGAGGAGGTACAGTGGTGAGGTTGGAGGTACAGTGTTGAGGGAGGAGGTGTAGTGGTGAGGGAGGAGGTAGAGTGGTGAGGCAGGAAGTGTAGTGGTGATGGAGGAGGTACAGTTTTTAAGGGAGGAGGTGTAGTGGTGAGGCAGGAGGTGTAGTGGTGTGGGAGGAGGTGTAGTGGTGTGGGAGGTGGTACAGTGGTGAGGGTGGAGGTGTAGTGGTGAGGGAGGTGGTACAGTGGTGAGGGAGGAGTTGTAGTGGTGAGGGAGGATGTGTAGTGGTGAGGGAGGAGGTACATTGGTGAGGGAGCATGTGTAATGGTGAAGGAGGAAGTACAGTGGTGAGGGAGATGCTACAGTGGTGAGGGAGGAGGTACGGTGGTGAGCGAGGAGGTGTAATGGTGAAGGAGGAGGTTTAGTGGTGAGGGAGGAGGTGTAATGGTGAGGGAGGAGGTTTAGTGGTGAGGCAGGAGGCGTAGTGGTGAAGGAGGAGGTGTAGTGGTGAGGAAGAAGATGTAGAGGTGAGTGAGGAGGTATAGTGGTGAGGGAGGAGGTGTAATGGTGAAGTAGGAAGTACAGTGGTGAGGAATTAGCTGCAGTGATGAGGGAGGAAATACAGTGGTGAAGGAGGTGTAGTGGTGAGACAGGGGGTGTAATGCTGAGGGAGGAGGTACATTGGTGAGGGAAGAGTTGTAGTGGTGAGGGAGGAGGTGTAGTGCTGAGGGAGGAGTTACAGTGGTGAGGGACGTGTTGTAGTGGTGAGGAAGGAGGTACAGTGGTGAGGGAGGAGGTACAGTGGTGAGGGTGGAGTTACAGTGGATAGGGAGGAGTTGTATTGGTGAGTGAAGAGGTGCAGTAGTGAGGGAGAAGGTACAGTGGTGAGGGAGCATGTGTAATGGTGAAGGAGGAGGTGCAGTGGTGAGGGAGGTGCTACAGTGGTGCGGGAGGAGGTACAGTGGTGAGGGAGGAGTTGTAGTGGTGAAGGAGGATGTACAGTGGTGAGGGAGGAGGTGTAATGGTGAAGGAGGAGGTTTAGTGGTGAGGGAGGAGGTGTAATGGTGAGGGAGGAGGTTTAGTGGTGAGGCAGGAGGCGTAGTGGTGAGGGAGGAGGTATAGTGGTGAGGGAGGAGTTGTAGTGGTGAGGGAGGAGGTTTAGTGTTGAGGGAGGAGGTGCAGTTGTTAGGGCAGAGGTTTAGTGGTGAGGGAGTTGGTGTCGTAGTGATTAAAGAGATGTAGTGGTGAAGGAGGAGGTGTAGTGGTGAAGAAGGAGATGTAGTGGTGAGTGAGGAGGTGTAGTGGTGAGGGAGGAGGTGTAATGGTGAAGGAGGTAGTACAGTGGTGAGGAATTAGCTGTAGTGATGAGGGAGGAAGTGCAGTGGTGAAGGAGGTGTAGTGGTGAGACAGGAGGTGTAATGCTGAGGGAGGAGGTACAGTGGTGAGGGAAGAGTTGTAGTGGTGAAGGAGGTGTAGTGCTTAGACAGGAGGTGTAATGCTGAGGGAGGAGGTACAGTGGTGAGGGAAGAGTTGTAGTGGTGAGGGAGGAGGCGTAGTGCTGAGGGAGGAGTTACAGTGGTGAGGAATGTGTTGTAGTGGTGAGGGAGGAGGTACAGTGGTGAGGGTGGAGTTACAGTGGATAGGGAGGAGTTGTATTGGTGAGTGAAGAGGTGCAGTATGAGGGAGAAGGTACAGTGGTGAGGGAGGAGGTGTAGTGGTGAAGGAGGAGGTTATTTATGAGGGAGAAATGCAGTGGTGATGGAGGAGGAGTAGTGGTGTGGGAGGCGGTGTAGTGGTGAGGACGGAGGTGTAGTACTGAGCGTAGGTACAGTGTTCAGGGAGGAGGTACAGTGGTGAGGGAGGAGATGTAGTGCTGAGGGAGGAGGTATAGTGGTGAGGGAGGAGGTACAATGGTGAGGGAGGAGGTACAGTGGTGAGGGAGGTGTCGTGGTGAGGGAGGAGGTGTCGTGGCGAGAGAGGAGGTGTAGTGGTGAGGGAGGAGGTATAGTGGTTAGGGAGGAGGTACAGTGGTGAGGGAGGACATGTAGTGCTGAGGGAGGATGTACAGTGGTGAGGGGGGAGGTGTAGTGGTGAGTGAGGAGGTACAGTGGTGAGGGAGGAGGTGTAGTGCTAAGGGAGGTACAGTGGTAATGGAGGAGGTGTAATGGTGAGGGAGGAGGTGTAGTGTTGAAGGAGGAGGTACAGTGGTGAGGGAGTAGGTGTAGTAGTGAGGGAGGAGGTGTAGTGGTGAGGGAGGAGGTACAGTGGTGAAGGAGGAGGTACAGTGGTGACGGTGGAGTTACTGTGGATAGGGAGGAGTTGTATTTTTGAGTGAAGAGGTGCAGTAGTGAGGGAGAAGGTACAGTGGTGAAGGAGGAGGTGTAGTGGTGAAGGAGGAGGTTATTTATGAGGGAGAAATGCAGTGGTGATGGAGGAGGAGTAGTGGTGTGGGAGGCGGTGTAGTGGTGAGGACGGAGGTGTAGTACTGAGAGTAGGTACAGTGTTCAGGGAGGAGGTACAGTGGTGAGGGAGGAGATGTAGTGCTGAGGGAGGAGGTATAGTGGTGAGGGAGGAGGTACAATGGTGAGGGAGGAGGTACAGTGGTGAGGGAGGAGGTGTAGTGGTGAGGGAGGAGGTGTCGTGGCGAGAGAGGAGGTATAGTGGTGAGGGAGGAGGTACAGTGGTGAGGGAGGAGGTGTAGTGGTGAGGGAGGAGGTGTCGTGGCGAGAGAGGAGGTGTAGTGGTGAGGGAGGAGGTATAGTGGTGAGGGGGGAGGTGTAGTGGTGAGTGAGGAGGTACAGTGGTGAGGGAGGAGGTAGAGTGGTGAGGCAGGAAGTGTAGTGGTGATGGAGGAGGTACAGTTTTTAAGGGAGGAGGTGTAGTGGTGAGGCAGGAGGTGTAGTGGTGTGGGAGGAGGTGTAGTGGTGTGGGAGGTGGTACAGTGGTGAGGGTGGAGGTGTAGTGGTGAGGGAGGATGTGTAGTGGTGAGGGAGGAGGTACATTGGTGAGGGAGCATGTGTAATGGTGAAGGAGGAAGTACAGTGGTGAGGGAGATGCTACAGTGGTGAGGGAGGAGGTACGGTGGTGAGCGAGGAGGTGTAATGGTGAAGGAGGAGGTTTAGTGGTGAGGGAGGAGGTGTAATGGTGAGGGAGGAGGTTTAGTGGTGAGGCAGGAGGCGTAGTGGTGAAGGAGGAGGTGTAGTGGTGAGGAAGAAGATGTAGAGGTGAGTGAGGAGGTATAGTGGTGAGGGAGGAGGTGTAATGGTGAAGTAGGAAGTACAGTGGTGAGGAATTAGCTGCAGTGATGAGGGAGGAAATACAGTGGTGAAGGAGGTGTAGTGGTGAGACAGGGGGTGTAATGCTGAGGGAGGAGGTACATTGGTGAGGGAAGAGTTGTAGTGGTGAGGGAGGAGGTGTAGTGCTGAGGGAGGAGTTACAGTGGTGAGGGACGTGTTGTAGTGGTGAGGAAGGAGGTACAGTGGTGAGGGAGGAGGTACAGTGGTGAGGGTGGAGTTACAGTGGATAGGGAGGAGTTGTATTGGTGAGTGAAGAGGTGCAGTAGTGAGGGAGAAGGTACAGTGGTGAGGGAGCATGTGTAATGGTGAAGGAGGAGGTGCAGTGGTGAGGGAGGTGCTACAGTGGTGCGGGAGGAGGTACAGTGGTGAGGGAGGAGTTGTAGTGGTGAAGGAGGATGTACAGTGGTGAGGGAGGAGGTGTAATGGTGAAGGAGGAGGTTTAGTGGTGAGGGAGGAGGTGTAATGGTGAGGGAGGAGGTTTAGTGGTGAGGCAGGAGGCGTAGTGGTGAGGGAGGAGGTATAGTGGTGAGGGAGGAGTTGTAGTGGTGAGGGAGGAGGTTTAGTGTTGAGGGAGGAGGTGCAGTTGTTAGGGCAGAGGTTTAGTGGTGAGGGAGTTGGTGTCGTAGTGATTAAAGAGATGTAGTGGTGAAGGAGGAGGTGTAGTGGTGAAGAAGGAGATGTAGTGGTGAGTGAGGAGGTGTAGTGGTGAGGGAGGAGGTGTAATGGTGAAGGAGGTAGTACAGTGGTGAGGAATTAGCTGTAGTGATGAGGGAGGAAGTGCAGTGGTGAAGGAGGTGTAGTGGTGAGACAGGAGGTGTAATGCTGAGGGAGGAGGTACAGTGGTGAGGGAAGAGTTGTAGTGGTGAAGGAGGTGTAGTGCTTAGACAGGAGGTGTAATGCTGAGGGAGGAGGTACAGTGGTGAGGGAAGAGTTGTAGTGGTGAGGGAGGAGGCGTAGTGCTGAGGGAGGAGTTACAGTGGTGAGGAATGTGTTGTAGTGGTGAGGGAGGAGGTACAGTGGTGAGGGTGGAGTTACAGTGGATAGGGAGGAGTTGTATTGGTGAGTGAAGAGGTGCAGTATGAGGGAGAAGGTACAGTGGTGAGGGAGGAGGTGTAGTGGTGAAGGAGGAGGTTATTTATGAGGGAGAAATGCAGTGGTGATGGAGGAGGAGTAGTGGTGTGGGAGGCGGTGTAGTGGTGAGGACGGAGGTGTAGTACTGAGCGTAGGTACAGTGTTCAGGGAGGAGGTACAGTGGTGAGGGAGGAGATGTAGTGCTGAGGGAGGAGGTATAGTGGTGAGGGAGGAGGTACAATGGTGAGGGAGGAGGTACAGTGGTGAGGGAGGTGTCGTGGTGAGGGAGGAGGTGTCGTGGCGAGAGAGGAGGTGTAGTGGTGAGGGAGGAGGTATAGTGGTTAGGGAGGAGGTACAGTGGTGAGGGAGGACATGTAGTGCTGAGGGAGGATGTACAGTGGTGAGGGGGGAGGTGTAGTGGTGAGTGAGGAGGTACAGTGGTGAGGGAGGAGGTGTAGTGCTAAGGGAGGTACAGTGGTAATGGAGGAGGTGTAATGGTGAGGGAGGAGGTGTAGTGTTGAAGGAGGAGGTACAGTGGTGAGGGAGTAGGTGTAGTAGTGAGGGAGGAGGTGTAGTGGTGAGGGAGGAGGTACAGTGGTGAAGGAGGAGGTACAGTGGTGACGGTGGAGTTACTGTGGATAGGGAGGAGTTGTATTTTTGAGTGAAGAGGTGCAGTAGTGAGGGAGAAGGTACAGTGGTGAAGGAGGATGTGTAGTGGTGAAGGAGGAGGTTATTTATGAGGGAGAAATGCAGTGGTGATGGAGGAGGAGTAGTGGTGTGGGAGGCGGTGTAGTGGTGAGGACGGAGGTGTAGTACTGAGAGTAGGTACAGTGTTCAGGGAGGAGGTACAGTGGTGAGGGAGGAGATGTAGTGCTGAGGGAGGAGGTATAGTGGTGAGGGAGGAGGTACAATGGTGAGGGAGGAGGTACAGTGGTGAGGGAGGAGGTGTAGTGGTGAGGGAGGAGGTGTCGTGGCGAGAGAGGAGGTATAGTGGTGAGGGAGGAGGTACAGTGGTGAGGGAGGAGGTGTAGTGGTGAGGGAGGAGGTGTCGTGGCGAGAGAGGAGGTGTAGTGGTGAGGGAGGAGGTATAGTGGTGAGGGGGGAGGTGTAGTGGTGAGTGAGGAGGTACAGTGGTGAGGGAGGAGGTGTAGTGCTAAGGGAGGTATAGTGGTAATGGAGGAGGTGTAATGGTGAGGGAGGAGGTGTAGTGTTGAAGGAGGAGGTACAGTGGTGAGGGAGTAGGTGTAGTGGTGAGGGAGGAGGTACAGTGGTGAGGGTGGAGGTACAGTGGTGAGGGAGGAGGTACAGTGGTGAGGGTGGAGTTACAGTGGATAGGGAGGAGTTGTATTGGTGAGTGAAGAGGTGCAGTAGTGAGGGAGAAGGTACAGTGGTGAGGGAGCATGTGTAATGGTGAAGGAGGAGCTGCAGTGGTGAGGGAGGTGCTACAGTGGTGCGGGAGGAGGTACAGTGGTGAGGGAGGAGTTGTAGTGGTGAAGGAGGATGTACAGTGGTGAGGGAGGAGGTGTAATGGTGAAGGAGGAGGTTTAGTGGTGAGGGAGGAGGTGTAATGGTGAGGGAGGAGGTTTAGTGGTGAGGCAGGAGGCGTAGTGGTGAGGGAGGAGGTATAGTGGTGAGGGAGGAGTTGTAGTGGTGAGGGAGGAGGTTTAGTGTTGAGGGAGGAGGTGCAGTTGTTAGGGCAGAGGTTTAGTGGTGAGGGAGTTGGTGTCGTAGTGATTAAAGTGATGTAGTGGTGAAGGAGGAGGTGTAGTGGTGAAGAAGGAGATGTAGTGGTGAGTGAGGAGGTGCAGTGGTGAGGGAGGAGGTGTAATGGTGAAGGAGGTAGTACAGTGGTGAGGAATTAGCTGTAGTGATGAGGGAGGAAGTGCAGTGGTGAAGGAGGTGTAGTGGTGAGACAGGAGGTGTAATGCTGAGGGAGGAGGTACAGTGGCGAGGGAAGAGTTGTAGTGGTGAAGGAGGTGTAGTGCTTAGACAGGAGGTGTAATGCTGAGGGAGGAGGTACAGTGGTGAGGGAAGAGTTGTAGTGGTGAGGGAGGAGGCGTAGTGCTGAGGGAGGAGTTACAGTGGTGAGGAATGTGTTGTAGTGGTGAGGGAGGAGGTGCAGTGGTGAGGGAGGAGGTACAGTGGTGAGGGTGGAGTTACAGTGGATAGGGAGGAGTTGTATTGGTGAGTGAAGAGGTGCAGTACTGAGGGAGAAGGTACAGTGGTGAGGGAGGAGGTGTAGTGGTGAAGGAGGAGGTTATTTATGAGGGAGAAATGCAGTGGTGATGGAGGAGGAGTAGTGGTGTGGGAGGCGGTGTAGTGGTGAGGACGGAGGTGTAGTACTGAGCGTAGGTACAGTGTTCAGGGAGGAGGTACAGTGGTGAGGGAGGAGATGTAGTGCTGAGGGAGGAGGTATAGTGGTGAGGGAGGAGGTACAATGGTGAGGGAGGAGGTACAGTGGTGAGGGAGGAGGTGTAGTGGTGAGGGAGGAGGTGTCGTGGCGAGAGAGGAGGTGTAGTGGTGAGGGAGGAGGTATAGTGGTTAGGGAGGAGGTACAGTGGTGAGGGAGGACATGTAGTGCTGAGGGAGGATGTACAGTGGTGAGGGGGGAGGTGTAGTGGTGAGTGAGGAGGTGCAGTGGTGAGGGAGGAGGTGTAGTGCTAAGGGAGGTATAGTGGTAATGGAGGAGGTGTAATGGTGAGGGAGGAGGTGTAGTGTTGAAGGAGGAGGTACAGTGGTGAGGGAGTAGGTGTAGTGGTGAGGGAGGAGGTGTAGTGGTGAGGGAGGAGGTACAGTGGTGAAGGAGGAGGTACAGTGGTGACGGTGGAGTTACTGTGGATAGGGAGGAGTTGTATTTTTGAGTGAAGAGGTGCAGTAGTGAGGGAGGAGGTACAGTGGTGAAGGAGGAGGTACAGTGGTGAGAGTGGAGTTACTGTGGATAGGGAGGAGTTGTATATTTGAGTGAAGAGGTGCAGTAGTGAGGGAGAAGGTACATTGGTGAGGGAGGAAGTGTAGTGGAGAAGGAGGAGGTGTATTTATGAGAGAGAAATGCAGTGGTGATGGAGGAGGAGTAGTGGTGAGTGAGGAGGTGTAATGGTGAGGGAGGAGGTTTAGTGGTGAGCCAGGAGGTGTAGTGGTGAGGGAGGAGGTACAGTGGTGAGGGAGGAGGTGTAGTGGTGTGGGAGGAGGTGTAGTGGTGAGGGAGGAGGTACAGTGGTGATGGAGGAGGAGTAGTGGTGTGGGAGGAGGTGTAGTGGTGAGGGAGGAGGTACAGTGGTGAGGGAGGAGGTGTAGTGCTGAGAGAGTAGGTACAGTGTTCAGGGAGAATGTACAGTGGTGAGGAGGACATGCAGTGCTGAGGGAGGAGGTATAGTGTTTAGGAAGGAGGTACAGTGGTGAGGGGGGAGGTGTAGTGGTGAGTGAGGAGGTACAGTGGTGAGGGAGGAGGTGTAGTGCTAAGGGAGGAGGTATAGTGGTGAAGGAGGAGGTATAGTGGTAATGGAGGATGTGTAATGGTGAGGGAGGAGGTGTAGTGTTGAAGGAGGAGGTTCAGTGGTGAGGGAGGAGGTTTAGTGGTGAGGGAGGAGGTGTAGTGGTGAGGGACGAGGTACAGTGATGAGGGAGGAGGTACAGTGGTGAGTGTGGTGGTACAGTGGTTAGGGAGGAGGTGTAGTGGTGAGGGAGGAGGTACAGTGGTGAAGGTGGAGTTGTAGTTGTGAGGGAGGAGGTTTAGTGGTGAGGGAGGAGGTGCAGTTGTCAGGGAGGATGTTTAGTGGTGAGGGAGTTGGTGTCGTAGTGATTAAAGAGATGTAATGGTGAAAGAGGAGGTGTTGTGGTGAGGGAGGAGATGTAGTGGTGATGGAGGAGGTACAGTGGTGAGTGCGGAGGTGTTGTGGTGAAGGAGGAGGTGTAATGGTGAAGGAGGATGTACAGGGGTGAGGAGTTAGGTGTAAGTGATGAGGGAGGAAGTACAGTGGTGAAGGTGGTTTAGTGGTGAGGCAGGAGGTACGGTTGTTAATGAGAAGGTACAGTGGTGAGTGAGGCTGTGTAGTGATGAGGCAGGAGGTACTGTGGTTAGGGAGGAGGTACAGTGGTGAGGGTGCTGGTACAGTGGTTAGGGAGGCGGCACAGTTGTGAGGGAGGAGGTACAGTGGTGAGGCAGGAGGTGTCGTGGTCAGGGATGAGGTGCAGTGGTGAGGGAGGCGGTACAGTGGTGAGGGAGGAGGTGTAGTGGTGAGGGAGGTGGTACAGTGGTGAGGGAGGAGTTACAGTGGTGAGGGAGGAGTTACAGTGTTTAGGGAGGAGTTGTAGTGGTGAGGGAGGTGGTGTAGTGGTGAGGGAGTAGGTAAAGTGGTTAGGGAGGAGATGTAGTGGTGAAGGAGGGGGTGTAGTGGAGAGGGAGGAGGTGTAGTGGTGAAGGAGGAAGTGTAGTTATGAGGGAGGAATGCAGAGGTGATGGAGCGGGTGTAGTAGTGAGGGAGGAAGTACAGTGATCAAGGAGTTGGTGTACTGTTCACGGAGGAAGTTTAGTTGTGATGGAGGAGGTGTAGTGGTCAGGGAGAAGGTACGGTAGTGAGGGAGGAGCTGTAGTTGTGAGAGAGGAGGTGCAGTTCTGAGGGAGGAGGTACAGTGCTGAGGGAGGAGGTACAGTGGTGAAGGAGGATGTACAGTGGTGAGGGAGGAGGTGTACTGCTGAGGGAGGAGGTACAGTGGTGAGGGAGGAGTTGTAGTTGTGAGGGAGGAGGTTGTAGTGGTGAGGGAGGAGGTACAGTGGTGAGGGAGGAGTTGCAGTGGTGAGGGAGGAGGTGTAGTGTTTAGAGAGGAGGTAGAGTGGTGAGGGACGATGTGTAATGGTGAATAAGGAGGTACAGTGGTGAGGGAGGCGGTACAGTGGTGAGGGATGAGGTACAGTGCTGAGTGAAGAGTTGTAGTGGTGAGCGAGGAGGTACAGTGGTGAGGGAGGAGGTGTAGTTGTGAAGGAGGAGGTACAGTGGTGAGGGAGATGGTACAGTGATGAGTGAAGAGTTGTAGTGGTGAGGGAGGAGGTACAGTGGTGAGGGAGGAGGTACGGTGGTGAGCGAGGAAGTGTAATGGTGAAGGAGGATGTACAGTGGTGAGGGAGGAGGTGCAGTGGAGAGGGAGTATGTACAGTGGTGATGGAGGAGGTGTAGTGGTGAGGGAGGAGATGTAGTGGTGAGTGAGGAGGTACAGTGATGAGGGACGAGTTGTAGTGGTGAGGGAGGAGGTGTAATGGTGAAGGAGGAAGTACAGTGTTGAACGAGGAGCTGTAGTCATGAGGGAGGAGGTAGGGTGGTGAGGGAGGTGTAGTTGTGAGGGGAGAGGTACAGTGGTAAGAGGGGAGGTATGGTGGTTAGGGAGAAGGTACAGTGGTGAGTGAGGGGGTGTAGTGATGAGGGAGGAGGTACAGTGGTGTGGGAGGATGTACAGTGGTGAGGGTGGTGGTACAGTGGTTAGGGAGT